>NC_092310.1:51322500-52572500 GCF_036785885.1 Coffea arabica | reverse complement strand
TATATTTGGACTGCCTTCCACGCATGTATAAGGATTGCAGGTGTGTCACACAACTCTACAAAGAAGTGGAGAAAAATTCTTCTCAACTTAAAAAAAAGGAAAAAGAAAAACTAAATAATACATCAGTAGTCTAGGGTAAACATTCATTTATTGTGACAAAGTTAGAATTCTTTTTGGTAAAAAGCAAAAAAAAAAAGAAATGAAAGAGGCTTGGATGGATAAGACTATGTTTATCACCAAGAGTTAAGGAAATCCCCAAATCATGGAGAGTTTATCGAGATTCTTACAGATCTTTTATCAATATTGCAAAATAGTTGATCGTTTTTGTCAATTAAACTAACTTGTATTAGCACAAGTTGCTATGAAAAAATTTGACATTTTTCATTATTTGCTCGTTAATAAGAATATTTGATCTTACAATGTCATAATAAATATAAATAAATTGCACATCATATTATAGGCACATAAGTGACATTGCATGTACATAGAACGAGTATTAGCTAAAACAAATGTGATCAAGTTAAATAAAAAGATTTTTGTAAAGGGTGTCGGATGAACAATTGTTAATACGCGTAAATCACACCTAATCTATTAAATGAACGTACACAATAATAATAATTATTATACTCCCATGAATTTATATACTTTTTTTTTCAATTCGTGTTATTTTTTAAAAATTTTAATATCTAAAACGCATCTTATTGAGTGCCTAATCTTTTACGAGATAAAATAATAATGATAACATTTTGTCACATATAGTAAATCTTTTACAACATCCTCGTGTTGTACTGTCCCGTGTTTAAATCCAATTCCCAAGTGACAAAGTTACATCATGATAGTAAAATTTCCCTCCCAAAATGATGCCAAAATTGGAGTTAAATTATCTCACGCAATAACTAAGAACGATATGCAATATGTACTCGTTAGCCCGAGTTCTCCGTACTAAAATCAATATAAAAGTCAAATCACACAGTCCAATTACTTCCATAAGATAAAAGCAGAGTGTGTTATGATAACTCCCTTTGACCATGTAAAATTCCATTTCTACTCTTCAAGGTTGAAAGCTAAAACACAACAAGTAACGGGTAGAAAACCCAATGTGAGTAAGATCGCCAATTACGGGTTCCCTCAAACACGAGAATCCAATTCCCGCCACAACTTTAACCGAATACATCGTAACAAGTTTGGATACCAAAATTATTCAAAATAATATTTCGCTTGCATCGCAAACACATTTCCCAACCTACCTTTTTATATTCCCAATCACCTTTTTATCTCACATACATCATATCACAAAAAGTGCTACAGTAATTATTCTAAATAATATTTCAAATAATACACTATCCAAACAAACCCATTAAATACCAACTGACAGGTTTTTCACTCCATCCAACACACTTCTATAAAGGTAGAAAATATACCGAATTGCAACTACAAGTATTCGGCCAAAAAAAACAATAAGCTGCTAAATTTTCAATTGAAAAAGAAAAAAAGTTGAACCTGTATTCTACATTCTCCTAGGAGCCCCAAAAGACAAATCCAAGAGCTAAATACCACGGCATCCTTTCAACTTAGACTCATTCCACCCTCTAAAATAGTTTCTTCTTTTCTTTTTTTTTCTTCCCCACTATTCAACATTTTTCTCATTTTTTACCCCACTTTTCTACCATTTTTATCCTAATATCAAGGGTACCACAAAACAAATTTCAACAATAAGACTTGTCATTTAGTAAAATTTCACAAAAGAAGCACCATAAACGTTCATGCCGATGAAAACAAAATAAAAAGGCATATATCTTGCAAAACAAAGCAAGGAAAAAAGGCATCAAAAGTAACAGTAACAACAGGAACAAGAAAAGAAATATAAAAAATAAGAAACTTCAAGCTAAGAACAATGAGTAATGAAGATTTTCATTCTCTTGTAGAAAGCAGACAGCGTGGAACTCATTTTTACAGCTAATGGAGGAGAAAAAATATATTTTTCACATTACAACCAAATTATAGCGATTCTTTTTTCACGTGTGAAAATATACTTTTTTTTCTTGGATGTGTTGTGAGGGAATTATGCAGACTAACATACATACCAGTTGACCAAACCCCTGAGATTTATAGAGAGCATTATAGAGACTTACCAAACTAACATACAACCCCAACAATAATATCTATACGAGTTGATCAAATCCTTGACAAATTCAACCGGCAGATCCAAGTCAAATAACTCAACTTAAAGGGAACATCTTAAGAAATTTCTTGTATATGGTAATTTTTTTATTGTTATGAACATGAAAGGTTATCACACGTGAAATTGTGTGATTATTTATCTTTCATGGTTAATTGAAAAAATGTAGTCAAATAATTATTGAAAAGCCGGGTGCATTACATCATCTCCAGTTCAAAAAACTTTTCATCATTCTTTTTTATTGCTTAGAAAAGAGTTAGCAACGATAATTTAGGAAGTAAAAATAGAATGTAGTTTGCAATGAATGTTTGAGAGATAAGTTGCAATTAAAAGCTTTTCCGTTTTCTAAAATATGTTGTTTCTCTCGGCCGTTTGGATTGCTATTTTAGTCACTACACTTAATTTTGCAGTCCACTTCAATAGAGCTAGGTAATCAATGTGTTGTTTGACCTTTGACAGAATCGAGGAGATCATTTCTCTCTCCCTTCTAATCTCCTCCACCAATCGCCTGTAGTCCTTAGTGTTCACAGGGATAACCGCTTCTCCCCTTCTCAAAGGTCCTTTTTCGTAGACAACTTCCAGTTTAGACAACTTTTTCAGCATCCTAGCATCATCACTAGCTAGTTTTTGTGTCTCGGAGCATATCAACAACTTCGGCAATTTCTTCAATGCTACTTCCGCCTTAGATGTCTTCTGTATAGTATACAACACAATAATGTTATTAATCCAATTTACAGGTTTTTCACTCCATCTAAAACACTCCTATGAAGATAGAAAATATACCGGATTGCAACTACAAGTATTCAGCCAAAAAGAAACAATAAGCTGCTAACTTTTCAACTGAAAAAGAAAAAAAGGTCAACCTGCCTTCTCTATTCTCCTAGAAACCCCAAAAGACGAATCCAAGAGCAAAATACCATGGCATCCTTTCAATTTAGACTCATTCCACCCACTAAAATGGGTTCTTCTCTTTCTCTTTTCTCCCTCACTATTCAACATTTTTATTATTTTCTACCATTTTTATTCCAATATCAGGGGGAACTATAAAACAAATTTCAACAATTAGACTAGTTATTCAGTAAAATTTCACGAAAAAAGAACCATAAACGTTCTTGCCGATGAAAACAAAATAAAAAGGCATATATCTTGCAAAACAAAAGCAAGGGAAAAAGGTATCAAAAGTAACAGTAACTACGGGAACAAAAAAAGAAAGGTAAAAAATAAGAAACTTCAAGCTAAGAACAAAGAGTAATGAAGATTTTCATTCTTCTGTAGAAAGCAGACAGCGTGGAACTCATTTTTGCAGCTAATGGAGGAGAAAAAATATATTTTTCACATTACAATCAAATTATAGTGATTCTTTTTTCACGTGTGCAAATATACTTTATTTTTCTTGGATGTGTTGTGAGGGCATTACGCAGACTAACATACATACCAGTTGACCAAATCCCTGAGATTTATAGAGAGCATTATAGAGATTTACCAAACTAACATACAACCCCAACAATAATATCCATACCAGTTGATCAAATCTTTGACAAATTCAACCGGCAGATCCAAGTCAAATAACTCAACTTAAAGGGAACATCTTAAGAAATTTCTTGTATATGATAATTTTTTTATTGTTATGAACATGAAAGGTTATCACACGTGAAATTGTGTGATTATTTATCTTTCATGGTTAATTAAAAAAATGTAGTCAAATAATTATTGAAAAGCTGGGTGCATTACATCATCTCCAGTTCAAAAAATTTTTCATCATTCTTTTTTATTGGTTATAAAGGAGTTAGCAACGATCATTTAGGAAGTAAAATAGAAAGTAGTTTGCAATGAATGTTTGAGAGATAAGTTGCAATTAAAAGTTTTTCCGTTTTCTAAAATATATTGTTTCTCTCGGCCGTTTGGATTGCTATTTTAGTCACTACACTTAACTTTGCAGTCCACTCCAATAGAGCTAGGTAATCAATGTGTTGTTTGACCTTTGATAGAATCGAGGAGATCATTTCTCTCTTCCTTCTAATCTCCTCCTCCAACCGCCTGTAGTCCTTAGTATTTACAGGGATAACCACTTCTCCCCTTCTCAAATGTCCTTTTTCGTAGACAACTTCCAGTTTAGACAACTTTTTCAGCATTCTAGCATCATCACTAGCTAGTTTTTGTATCTCGGAGCATATCAACAACTTCGGCAATTTCTTCAACGCCGCTTCCGCCTTAGACATTTCTATATAGCACACAACACAATAATGTCATTGCACCAACTGACAGGTTTTTCATTCCATCTAAAACACTCCTATGAAGGTAGAAAATATACCGAATTGCAACTGCAAGTATTCTACCAAAAAGAAACAATAAGCTGCTAACTTTTAAACGGAAAAAAAAAAATCAACCTGCCTTCTTTATTCTACTAGAAGCCCCAAAAGACGAATCCAAAAGCTAAATATCATGGCATCCTTTCAATTTAGACTCATTTCACCCTCTAAAATGGGTTATTCTCTTTCTCTTTTCTCCCTCACTATTCAATATTTTTATCATTTTCTATCATTTTTATCGCAATATCAGGGGGAACTATAAAACAAATTTCAACAATTAGACTTGTTATTCAGTAAAATTTCACGAAAAAATCATTTAAACGTTCTTGCCGATGAAAACAAAATAAAAAGGCATATATCTTGCAAAACAAAAGTAAGAGAAAAAGGCATCAAAAGTAATAGTAACTACGGGAACAAGAAAAGAAAGGTAAAAAATAAGAAACTTCAAGTTAACAACAAAGAGTAACGAAGATTTTCATTCTCCTATCGAAAGCAGACAGCGTGGAACTCATTTTTGCTGCTAATGGAGGAGAAAAAATATATTTTTCACATTACAACCAAATTATAACGATTCTTTTTTCACGTGTGCAAATATACTTTATTTTTCTTGGATGTGTTGTGAGGGCATTACGTAGACTAACATAAATACCAGTTGACCAAACCCATGAAATTTATAGAGAGCATTATAGAGATTTACCAAACTAACATACAACCCCAACAATAATATCCATACCAGTTGATCAAATCTTTGACAAATTCAACCGGCAGATCCAAGTCAAATAACTCAACTTAAAGGGAACATCTTAAGAAATTTCTTGTATATGGTAATTTTTTTATTGTTATATGAACATGAAAGATTATCACACGTGAAATTGTGTGATTATTTATCTTTCATGGTTAATTAAAAAAATGTAGTCAAATAATTATTGAAAAGCTGGGTGCATTACATCATCTCCAGTTCAGAAAAACTTTTTATCATTCTTTTTTATTGGTTATAAAGGAGTTAGCAACGATCATTTAGGAAGTAAAATAGAAAGTAGTTTGCAATGAATGTTTGAGAGATAAGTTGCAATTAAAAGCTTTTCCGTTTTCTAAAATATTTTGTTTCTCTCGGCCGTTTGGATTGCTATTTTAGTCACTACACTTAACTTTGCAGTCCACTCCAATAGAGCTAGGTAATCAATGTGTTGTTTGACCTTTGATAGAATCGAGAAGATCATTTCTCTCTTTCTTCTAATCTCCTCCTCCAACCGCCTGTATTCCATAGTGTTCACAGGGATAACCACTTCTCCCCTTCTCAAAGGTCCTTTTTCGTAGACAACTTCCAGTTTAGACAACTTTTTCAGCATCCTAGCATCATCGCTGGCTAGTTTTTGTGTCTCGGAGCATATCAACAACTTCGGCAATTTCTTCAACGCCGCTTTCGCCTTAGACATTTCTATATAGCACACAACACAATAATGTCATTGCACCAACTGACAGGTTTTTCATTCCATCTAAAACACTCTTATGAAGGTAGAAAATATACCGAATTGCAACTGCAAGTATTCTACCAAAAAGAAACAATAAACTGCTAACTTTTCAACGGAAAAAAAAAAGTTCAACCTGCCTTCTCTAATCTCCTGGAAGCCCCAAAAGACGAATCCAAGAGCTAAATACCATGGCATCCTTTCAATTTAGACTCATTCCACCCTTAAAAATGGGTTATTCTCTTTCTCTTTTCTCCCTCACTATTCAATAATTTCATCATTTTCTATCATTTTTATCGCAATATCAGGGGGAACTATAAAACAAATGTCAACAATTAGACTTGTTGTTCAGTAAAATTTCATGAAGAAAGCACCATAAACGTTCTTGCCGATGAAAACAAAATAAAAAGGCATATATCTTGCAAAACAAAAGTAAGAGAAAAAGGCATCAAAAGTAATAGTAACTTCGGGAACAAGAAAAGAAAGGTAAAAAATAAGAAACTTCAAGTTAAGAACAAAGTGTAATGAAGATTTTCATTCTCCTATAGAAAGCAGACAGCGTGGAACTCATTTTTGCAGCTAATGGAGGAGAAAAAATATATTTTTCACATTACAACCAAATTATAGCGATTCTTTTTTCACCTGTGCAAATATACTTTATTTTTCTTGGATGTGTTGTGAGTGCATTACGCAGACTAACATACATACCAGTTGACCAAACCCCTGAAATTTATAGAGAGCATTATATAGATTTACCAAACTAACATACAACCCCAACAATAATATCCATACCAGTTGATCAAATCTTTGACAAATTCAACCGGCAGATCCAAGTCAAATAACTCAACTTAAAGGGAACATCTTAAGAAATTTCTTGTATATGGTAATTTTTTTATTGTTATGAAATGAAAGATTATCACACGTGAAATTGTGTGATTATTTATCTTTCATGGTTAATTAAAAAAATGTAGTCAAATAATTATTGAAAAGCTGGGTGCAATACATCATCTCCAGTTCAAAAAACTTTTCATCATTCTTTTTTATTGGTTATAAATGAGTTAGCAACGATCATTTAGGAAGTAAAATAGAAAGTAGTTTGCAACGAATGTTTGAGAGATAAGTTGCAATTAAAAGATTTTCCGTTTTCTAAAATATTTTGTTTCTCTCGGCCGTTTGGATTGCTATTTTAGTCACTACATTTAACTTTGCAGTCCACTCCAATAGAGCTAGGTAATCAATGTGTTGTTTGACCTTTGATAGAATCGAGGAGATCATTTCTCTCTTCCTTCTAATCTCCTCCTCCAACCGCCTGTAGTCCTTAGTGTTCACAGGGATAATCACTTCTCCCCTTCTCAAAGGTCCTTTTTCGTAGACAACTTCCAGTTTAGACAACTTTTTCAGCATCCTAGCATCATCACTGGCTAGTTTTTGTGTCTCGGAGCATATCATCAACTTCGCCAATTTCTTCAACGCCGCTTCCGCCTTAGACATTTCTAAATAGCACACAACACAATAATATCATTGCGCCAACTGACAGATTTTTCATTCCATCTAAAACACTCCTATGAAGGTAGAAAATATACCGAATTGCAACTGCAAGTATTCTGCCAAAAAGAAACAATAAACTGCTAACTTTTCAACGGAAAAAAAAAAGTTCAACCTGCCTTCTCTAATCTCCTGGAAGCCCCAAAAGACGAATCCAAGAGCTAAATACCATGGCATCCTTTCAATTTAGACTCATTCCACCCTTAAAAATGGGTTATTCTCTTTCTCTTTTCTCTCTCACTATTCAATAATTTTATCATTTTCTATCATTTTTATCGCAATATCAGGGGGAACTATAAAATAAATTTCAACAATTAGACTTGTTATTCAGTAAAATTTCATGAAGAAAGCACCATAAACGTTCTTGCCGATGAAAACAAAATAAAAAGGCATATATCTTGCAAAACAAAAGTAAGAGAAAAAGGCATCAAAAGTAATAGTAACTACTGGAACAAAAAAAGAAAGGTAAAAAATAAGAAACTTCAAGCTAAGAACAAAGAGTAATGAAGATTTTCATTCTCCTATAGAAAGCAGATAGCGTGGAACTCATTTTTGCAGCTAATGGAGGAGAAAAAATATATTTTTCACCTTACAACCAAATTATAGCGATTCTTTTTTCACGTGTGCAAATATACTTTATTTTTCTTGGATTTGTTGTGAGGGCATTACGCAGACTAACATACATACCAGTTGACCAAACCCCTGAAATTTATAGAGAGCATTATAGAGATTTACCAAACTAACATACAACCCCAACAATAATATCCATACCAGTTGATCAAATCTTTGACAAATTCAACCGGCAGATCCAAGTCAAATAACTCAACTTAAAGGGAACATCTTAAGAAATTTCTTGTATATGGTAAATTTTTAATTGTTATGAACATGAAAGATTATCACACGTGAAATTGTGTGACTATTTATCTTTCATGGTTAATTAAAAAAATGTAGTCAAATAATTATTGAAAAGCTGGGTGCATTACATCATCTCCAGTTCAAAAAAACTTTTCATCATTCTTTTTTATTGGTTATAAAGGAGTTAGCAACGATCATTTAGGAAGTAAAATAGAAAGTAGTTTGCAATGAATGTTTGAGAGATAAGTTGCAATTAAAAGCTTTTCCGTTTTCTAAATTATTTTGTTTCTCTCGGCCGTTTGGATTGCTATTTTAGTCACTACACCTAACTTTGCAGTCCACTCCAATAGAGCTAGGTAATCAATGTGTTGTTTGACCTTTGATAGAATCGAGGAGATCATTTCTCTCTTCCTTCTAATCTCCTCCTCCAACCGCCTGTAGTCCTTAGTGTTCACAGGGATAACCACTTCTCCCCATCTCAAAGGTCCTTTTTCGTAGACAACTTCCAGTTTAGACAACTTTTTCAGCATTCTAGCATCATCACTAGCTAGTTTTTGTGTCTCGGAGCATATCAACAACTTCGTCAATTTCTTCAACGCCGCTTCCGCCTTAGACATTTCTATATAGCACACAACACAATAATGTCATTGCACCAACTGACAGGTTTTTCATTCCATCTAAAACACTCATATGAAGGTAGAAAATATACCGAATTGCAACTGCAAGTATTCTACCAAAAAGAAACAATAAACTGCTAACTTTTCAACGGAAAAAAAAAAGTTCAACCTGCCTTCTTTATTCTCCTAGAAGCCCCAAAAGACGAATCCAAAAGCTAAATACCATGGCATCCTTTCAATTTAGACTCATTCCACCCTCTAAAATGGGTTATTTTCTTTCTCTTTTCTCCCTCACTATTCAATATTTTTATCATTTTTTATCATTTTTATCGCAATATCAGGGGGAACTATAAAACAAATTTCAACAATTAGACTTGTTATTCAGTAAAATTTCACGAAAAAAGCATTTAAACTTTCTTGCGGATGAAAACAAAATAAAAAGGCATATATATTGCAAAACAAAAGTAAGAGAAAAAGGCATCAAAAGTAATAGTAACTTCGGGAACAAGAAAAGAAAGGTAAAAAATAAGAAACTTCAAGTTAAGAACAAAGAGTAATGAAGATTTTCATTCTCCTATAGAAAGCAGACAGCGTGGAACTCATTTTTGCTGCTAATGGAGGAGAAAAAATATATTTTTCACATTACAACCAAATTATAGCGATTCTTTTTTCACGTGTGCAAATATACTTTATTTTTCTTGGATGTGTTGTGAAGGCAATACGCAGACTAACATACATACCAGTTGACCAGACCCCTGAAATTTATAGAGAGCATTATAGAGATTTACCAAACTAACATACAACTCCAACAATAATATCCATACCAGTTGATCAAATCTTTGACAAATTCAACCGGCAGATCCAAGTCAAATAACTCAACTTAAAGGGAACATCTTAAGAAATTTCTTGTATATGGTAATTTTTTTATTGTTATGAAATGAAAGATTATCACACGTGAAATTGTGTGATTATTTATCTTTCATGGTTAATTAAAAAAATGTAGTCAAATAATTATTGAAAAGTTGGGTGCATTACATCATCTCCAGTTCAAAAAACTTTTCATCATTCTTTTTTATTGGTTATAAAGGAGTTAGCAACGATCATTTAGGAAGTAAAATAGAAAGTAGTTTGCAATGAATGTTTGAGAGATAAGTTGCAATTAAAAGCTTTTCCGTTTTCTAAAATATTTTGTTTCTCTCGGCCGTTTGGATTGCTATTTTAGTCACTACACTTAACTTTGCAGTCCACTCCAATAGAGCTAGGTAATCAATGTGTTGTTTGACCTTTGATAGAATCGAGGAGATCATTTCTCTCTTCCTTCTAATCTCCTCCTCCAACCGCCTGTAGTCCTTAGTGTTCACAGGGATAACCACTTCTCCCCTTCTCAAAGGTCCTTTTTCGTAGACAACTTCCAGTTTAGACAACTTTTTCAGCATCCTAGCATCATCACTGGCTAGTTTTTGTGTCTCGGAGCATATCAACAACTTCGCCAATTTCTTCAACGCCGCTTCCGCCTTAGACATTTCTATATAGCACACAACACAATAATATCATTGCGCCAACTGACAGGTTTTTCATTCCATCTAAAACACTCCTATGAAGGTAGAAAATATACCGAATTGTAACTGCAAGTATTCTGCCAAAAAGAAACAATAAACTGCTAACTTTTCAACGGAAAAAAAAAAGTTCAACCTGCCATCTCTATTCTCCTAGAAGCCCCAAAAGACAAATCCAAGGGCTAAATACCATGGCATCCTTTAAAATTATACTCATTCCACCCTTAAAAATGGGTTATTCTCTTTCTCTTTTCTCCCTCACTATTCAATAATTTTATCATTTTCTATCATTTTTATCGCAATATCAGGGGGAACTATAAAACAAATTTCAACAATTAGACTTGTTATTCAGTAAAATTTCATGAAGAAAGCACCATAAACATTCTTGCCGATGAAAACAAAATAAAAAGGCATATATCTTGCAAAACAAAAGTAAGAGAAAAAGGCATCAAAAGTAATAGTAACTTCGGGAACAAGAAAAGAAAGGTAAAAAATAAGAAACTTCAAGTTAAGAACAAAGAGTAATGAAGATTTTCATTCTCCTATAGAAAGCAGACAGCGTGGAACTCATTTTTGCAGCTAATGAAGGAGAAAAAATATATTTTTCACATTACAACCAAATTATAGCGATTCTTTTTTCACGTGTGCAAATATACTTTATTTTTCTTGGATGTGTTGTGAGGGCATTACGCAGACTAACATACATACCAGTTGACCAGACCCCTGAAATTTATAGAGAGCATTATAGAGATTTACCAAACTAACATACAACCCCAACAATAATATCCATACCAGTTGATCAAATCTTTGACAAATTCAACCGGCAGATCCAAGTCAAATAACTCAACTTAAATGGAACACCTTAAGAAATTTCTTGTATATGGTAATTTTTTTATTGTTCTGAAATGAAAGATTATCACACGTGAAATTGTGTGATTATTTATCTTTCATGGTTAATTAAAAAAATGTAGTCAAATAATTATTGAAAAGCTGGGTGCAATACATCATCTCCAGTTCAAAAAACTTTTCATCATTCTTTTTTATTGGTTATAAAGGAGTTAGCAACGATCATTTAGGAAGTAAAATAGAAAGTAGTTTGCAATGAATGTTTGAGAGATAAGTTGCAATTAAAAGCTTTTCCGTTTTCTAAAATATTTTGTTTCTCTCGGCCGTTTGGATTGCTATTTTAGTCACTACATTTAACTTTGCAGTCCACTCCAATAGAGCTAGGTAATCAATGTGTTGTTTGACCTTTGATAGAATCGAGGAGATCATTTCTGTCTTCCTTCTAATCTCCTCCTCCAACCGCCTGTAGTCCTTAGTGTTCACAGGGATAACCACTTCTCCCCTTCTCAAAGGTCCTTTTTCGTAGACAACTTCCAGTTTAGACAACTTTTTCAGCATCCTAGCATCATCACTGGCTAGTTTTTGTGTCTCGGAGCATATCAACAACTTCGCCAATTTCTTCAACGCCGCTTCCGCCTTAGACATTTCTATATAGCACACAACACAATAATATCATTGCGCCAACTGACAGGTTTTTCATTCCATCTAAAACACTCCTATGAAGGTAGAAAATATACCGAATTGTAACTGCAAGTATTCTGCCAAAAAGAAACAATAAACTGCTAACTTTTCAACGGAAAAAAAAAAAGTTCAACCTGCCATCTCTATTCTCCTAGAAGCCCCAAAAGACGAATCCAAGGGCTAAATACCACGGCATCCTTTCAATTTAGACTCATTCCACCCTTAAAAATGAGTTATTCTCTTTCTCTTTTCTCCCTCACTATTCAATAATTTTATCATTTTTCTATCATTTTTATCGCAATATCAGGGGGAACTATAAAACAAATTTCAACAATTAGACTTGTTATTCAGTAAAATTTCATGAATAAAGCACCATAAACGTTCTTGCCGATGAAAACAAAATAAAAAGGCATATATCTTGCAAAACAAAAGTAAGAGAAAAAGGCATCAAAAGTAATAGTAACTACGGGAACAAAAAAAGAAAGGTAAAAAATAAGAAACTTCAAGCTAAGAACAAAGAGTAATGAAGATTTTCATTATCCTATAGAAAGCAGATAGCGTGGAACTCATTTTTGCAGCTAATGGAGGAGAAAAAATATATTTTTCACATTACAACCAAATTATAGCGATTCTTTTTTCACGTGTGCAAATATACTTTATTTTTCTTGGATATGTTGTGAGGGCATTACGCAGACTAACATGCATACCAGTTGACCAAACCCCTGAAATTTATAGAGAGCATTATAGAGATTTACCAAACTAACATACAACCCCAACAATAATATCCATACCAGTTGATCAAATCTTTGACAAATTCAACCGGCAGATCCAAGTCAAATAACTCAACTTAAAGGGAACATCTTAAGAAATTTCATGTGTATGGTAATTTTTTTATTGTTATGAACATGAAAGATTATCACACGTGAAATTGTGTGACTATTTATCTTTCATGGTTAATTAAAAAAATGTAGTCAAATAATTATTGAAAAGCTGGGTGCATTACATCATCTCCAGTTCAAAAAAACTTTTCATCATTCTTTTTTATTGGTTATAAAGGAGTTAGCAACGATCATTTAGGAAGTAAAATAGAAAGTAGTTTGCAATGAATGTTTGAGAGAAAAGTTGCAATTAAAAGCTTTTCCGTTTTCTAAAATATTTTGTTTCTCTCGGCCGTTTGGATTGCTATTTTAGTCACTACACTTAACTTTGCAGTCCACTCCAATAGAGCTAGGTAATCAATGTGTTGTTTGACCTTTGATAGAATCGAGGAGATCATTTCTCTCTTCCTTCTAATCTCCTCCTCCAACCGCCTGTAGTCCTTAGTGTTCACAGGGATAACCACTTCTCCCCATCTCAAAGGTCCTTTTTCGTAGACAACTTCCAGTTTAGACAACTTTTTCAGCATTCTAGCATCATCACTAGCTAGTTTTTGTGTCTCGGAGCATATCAACAACTTCGGCAATTTCTTCAACGCCGCTTCCGCCTTAGACATTTCTATACAGCACACAACACAATAATGTCATTGCACCAACTGACAGGTTTTTCATTCCATCTAAAACACTCCTATGAAGGTAGAAAATATACCGAATTGCAACTGCAAATATTCTACCAAAAAGAAACAATAAGCTGCTAACTTTTCAACGGAAAAAAAAA
Source organism: Coffea arabica (assembly GCF_036785885.1). Taxonomy (NCBI): domain Eukaryota; kingdom Viridiplantae; phylum Streptophyta; class Magnoliopsida; order Gentianales; family Rubiaceae; genus Coffea; species Coffea arabica. The sequence goes on along the minus strand of NC_092310.1, from coordinate 52,558,790 downwards.
GAGTTCAACCTGCCTTCTTTATTCTCCTAGAAGCCCCAAAAGACGAATCCAAAAGCTAAATACCATGGCATCCTTTCAATTTAGACTCATTCCACCCTCTAAAATGGGTTATTCACTTTCTCTTTTCTCCCTCACTATTCAAAATTTTTATCATTTTCTATCATTTTTATCGCAATATCAGGGGGAACTATAAAACAAATTTCAACAATTAGACTTGCTATTCAGTAAAATTTCACGAAAAAAGCATTTAAACGTTCTTGCGGATGAAAACAAAATAAAAAGGCATATATATTGCAAAACAAAAGTAAGAGAAAAAGGCATCAAAAGTAATAGTAACTTCGGGAACAAGAAAAGAAAGGTAAAAAATAAGAAACTTCAAGTTAAGAACAAAGAGTAATGAAGATTTTCATTCTCCTATCGAAAGCAGACAGCGTGGAACTCATTTTTGCTGCTAATGGAGGAGAAAAAATATATTTTTCACATTACAACCAAATTATAGCGATTCTTTTTTCACGTGTGCAAATATACTTTATTTTTCTTGGATGTGTTGTGAGGGCAATACGCAGACTAACATACATACCAGTTGACCAGACCCCTGAAATTTATAGAGAGCATTATAGAGATTTACCAAACTAACATACAACCCCAACAATAATATCCATACCAGTTGATCAAACCTTTGACAAATTCAACCGGCAGATCCAAGTCAAATAACTCAACTTAAAGGGAACATCTTAACAAATTTCTTGTATATGGTAATTTTTTTATTGTTATGAAATGAAAGATTATCACACGTGAAATTGTGTGATTATTTATCTTTCATGGTTAATTAAAAAAATGTAGTCAAATAATTATTGAAAAGCTGGGTGCATTACATCATCTCCAGTTCAAAAAACTTTTCATCATTCTTTTTTATTTGTTATAAAGGAGTTAGCAACGATCATTTAGGAAGTAAAATAGAAAGTAGTTTGTAATGAATGTTTGAGAGATAAGTTGCAATTAAAAGCTTTTCCGTTTTCTAAAATATTTTGTTTCTCTCGGCCGTTTGGATTGCTATTTTAGTCACTACACTTAACTTTGCAGTCCACTCCAATAGAGCTAGGTAATCAATGTGTTGTTTGACCTTTGATAGAATCGAGGAGATCATTTCTCTCTTCCTTCTAATCTCCTCCTCCAACCGCCTGTAGTCCTTAGTGTTCACAGGGATAACCACTTCTCCCCTTCTCAAAGGTCCTTTTTCGTAGACAACTTCCAGTTTAGACAACTTTTTCAGCATCCTAGCATCATCACTGGCTAGTTTTTGTGTCTCGGAGCATATCAACAACTTCGGCAATTTCTTAAACGCCGCTTCCGCCTTAGACATTTCTATATAGCACACAACACAATAATATCATTGCGCCAACTGACAGGTTTTTCATTCCATCTAAAACTCTCCTATGAAGGTAGAAAATATACCGAATTGCAACTGCAAGTATTCTGCCAAAAAGAAACAATAAGCTGCTAACTTTTCAACGGAAAAAAAAAAATTCAACCTGCCTTCTCTATTCTCCTAGAAGCCCCAAAAGACGAATCCAAGAGCTAAATACCATGGCATCCTTTCAATTTAGACTCATTCCACCCTCTAAAATGGGTTATTCTCTTTCTCTTTTCTCCCTCACTATTCAATAATTTTATCATTTTCTATCATTTTTATCGCAATATCAGGGGGAACTATAAAACAAATTTCAACAATTAGACTTCTTGTTCAGAAAAATTTCATGAAAAAAGCACCATAAACGTTCTTGCCGATGAAAACAAAATAAAAAGGCATATATCTTGCAAAACAAAAGTAAGAGAAAAAGGCATCAAAAGTAATAGTAACTACGGGAACAAGAAAAGAAAGGTAAAAAATAAGAAATTTCAAGCTAAGAACAAAGAGTAATGAAGATTTTCATTCTCCTATAGAAAGCAGACAGCGTGGAACTCATTTTTGCAGCTAATGGAGGAGAAAAAATATATTTTTCACATTACCACCAAATTATAGCGATTCTTTTTTCACGTGTGCAAATATACTTTATTTTTCTTGGATGTGTTGTGAGGGTATTACGCAGACTAATATACATACCAGTTGACCAAACCCCTGAAATTTATAGAGAGCATTAGAGAGATTTACCAAACTAACATACAACTCCAACAACAATATCCATACCAGTTGATCAAATCTTTGACAAATTCAACCGGCAGATCCAAGTCAAATAACTCAACTTAAAGGGAACATCTTAAGAAATTTCTTGTATATGGTAATTTTTTTATTGTTATGAACATGAAAGATTATCACACGTGAAATTGTGTGATTATTTATCTTTCATGGTTAATTAAAAAAATGTAGTCAAATAATTATTGAAAAACTGGGTGCATTACATCATCTCCAGTTCAAAAAACTTTTCATCATTCTTTTTTATTGGTTATAAAGGAGTTAGCAACGATCATTTAGGAAGTAAAATAGAAAGTAGTTTGCAATGAATGTTTGAGAGATAAGTTGCAATTAAAAGCTTTCCCGTTTTCTAAAATATTTTGTTTCTCTCGGCCGTTTGGATTGCTATTTTAGTCACTACACTTAACTTTGCAGTCCACTCCAATAGAGCTAGGTAATCAATGTGTTGTTTGACCTTTGATAGAATCGAGGAGATCATTTCTCTCTTCCTTCTAATCTCCTCCTCCAACCACCTGTAGTCCTTAGTGTTCACAGGGATAACCACTTCTCCCCTTCTCAAAGGTCCTTTTTCGTAGACAACTTCCAGTTTAGACAACTTTTTCAGCATCCTAGCATCATCACTGGCTAGTTTTTGTGTCTCGGAGCATATCAACAACTTCGGCAATTTCTTCAACGCCGCTTCCGCCTTAGACATTTCTATATAGCACACAAAACAATAGTATCATTGCGCAAACTGACAGGTTTTTCATTCCATCTAAAACACTCCTATGAAGGTAGAAAATATACCGAATTGCAACTGCAAGTATTCTGCCAAAAAGAAACAATAAGCTGCTAACTTTTCAACGGAAAAAAAAAAAGTTCAACCTGCCTTCTCTATTCTCCTAGAAGCCCCAAAAGACGAATCCAATAGCTAAATACCATGGCATTCTTTCAATTTAGACTCATTCCACCCACTAAAATGGGTTCTTCTCTTTCTCTTTTCTCCCTCACTATTCAACATTTTTACAATTTTCTATCATTTTTATCGCAATATCAGGGGGAACTATAAAATAAATTTCAACAATTAGACTTGTTATTCAGTAAATTTTCACGAAAAAAGCACTATAAACGTTCTTGCCGATGAAAACAAAATAAAAAGTCATATATCTTGCAAAACAAAAGTAAGAGAAAAAGGCATCAAAAGTAATAGTTACTACGGGAACAAAAAAAGAAAGGTAAAAAATAAGAAACTTCAAGCTAAGAACAAAGAGTAATGAAGATTTTCATTCTCCTATAGAAAGCAGACAGCGTGGAACTCATTTTTGCAGCTAATGGAGGAGAAAAAATATATTTTTCACATTACAACCAAATTATAGCGATTCTTTTTTCACGTGTGCAAATATACTTTATTTTTCGTGGATGTGTTGTGAGGGCATTACGCAGACTAACATACATACCAGTTGACCAAACCCCTGAGATTTATAGAGAGCATTATAGAGATTTACCGAACTAACATACAACCCCAACAATAATATCCATACCAGTTGATCAAATTTTTGACAAATTCAACCGGCAGATCCAAGTCAAATAACTCAACTTAAAGGGAACATCTTAAGAAATTTCTTGTATATGGTAATTTTGTTATTGTTATGAACACGAAAGGTTATCACACGTGAAATTGTGTGATTATTTATCTTTCATGGTTAATTAAAAAAATGTAGTCAAATAATTATTGAAAAGCTGGGTGCATTACATCATCTCCAGTTCAAAAAACTTTTTATCATTCTTTTTTATTGGTTATAAAGGAGTTAGCAACGATCATTTAGGAAGTAAAATAGAAAGTAGTTTGCAATGAATGTTTGAGAGATAAGTTGCAATTAAAAGCTTTTCCGTTTTCTAAAATATGTTGTTTCTCTCGGCCGTTTGAATTGTTATTTTAGTCACTACACTTAACTTTGCAATCCACTCCGATAGAGCTAGATAATCAATGTGTTGTTTGACCTTTGATAGAATCGAGGAGACCATTTCTCTCTTCCTTCTAATCTCCTCCTCCAACCGCCTGTAGTCCTTAGTGTTCACAGGGATAACCACTTCTCCCCTTCTCAATGGTCCTTTTTCGTAGACAACTTCCAGTTTAGACAACTTTTTCAGCATCCTAGCATCATCACTGGCTAGTTTTTGTGTCTCGGAGCATATCAACAACTTCGGCAATTTCTTCAATGCCTCTTCCGCCTTAGACGTCTTCTGTATAGTATACAACACAATAATGTCATTAATCCAATTGACAGGTTTTTCACTCCATCTAAAACACTCCTATGAAGGTAGAAAATATACCAGATTGCAACTACAGGTTTTTAGCCAAAAAGAAACAATAAACAGCTAACTTTTCAACTGAAAAGAAAAAAAGTTGAACCTGTCTTCTCCATTCTCCTAGGAGCCCCAAAAGACGAATCCAAGAGTTAAATACCATGGCATCCTTTCAACTTAGATTCATTGCACCCTTTAAAATAGTTTCTTTTCTTTCTTTTTTTGTGCCTCACTATTCAACATTTTTTCCATTTTCTACCCTCTTTTCTACCAATTTTATCCTTATATCAGGGGTACCACAAAATAAATTTCAACAATTAGACTTGTCATTCAGTAAAATATCGCGGAAGAAGCGCCATAAACGTTCAAGCCAACGAAAACAAAAGAAAAAACATATATCTAGCAAAACGAAAGCAAAGGAATAAGGCATCAAAGGTAACAGTAACTACGGGAAGAAGAAAAAAAACGTAAAAAACAAGAAATTTCAAGGTAAGAACAAAGAATAATGAAGATTTTTATTTTTCTGTAGAAAACAGACAGAGTGGAACTCACTTTTGCCGCTAATGGAGGAGAAAAAAGATATTTTTCACATGACAACCAAATTATAGCGATTCTTTTTATTTCATATGTGAAAATATCCTTTTTTTTTTGTATACGTTGTGAGGGCATTACGCAAATTAACATATATACCGGTTGACCCAACTCCTAAGATTTATGGAGAGCATTATAGGGATTTATCAACTAACACACAACCCCAACAATAATATACATACCAGTTGCTCAAACCCTTGACATATTTAACCAACAGATCCAAGTCAAATAACTCAACTGAAAGGGAACATCATAAGAAATTTCTTGCATATGGTAATTTTTTTATTCTTAGGAACATGAAAAGTAATCACACGTGAAATTGTGTGATTATTTATCTTTCATGGTTAATTAAAAAATGCAGTCAAATAATTATTGAAAAGGCGAGTGCATTACATCATCTCCAGTTCAAAAAACTTTTCATCATTCTTTTTTTTTTTTGTTAGAAAGGAGTTAGCAATGATCATTTAGGAAGTAAAATAGGAAGTAGTTTGCAATGAACGTTTCAAAGATAAGTTGCAATTAAAAGCTTCTCCGTTTTCTGAAATATGTTGTTTCTCTCGCCCGTTTGGATTGCTATTTTAGTCACTACACTTAACTTTGCAGTCCACTCCAATAGAGTTCGGTAATCAATGTGTTGTTTGACCTTTGATAAAATCAAAGAGATCATTTCTCTCTCCATTCTAGAATCTCCTCCTCCAACCGCATGTAGTTCTTAGTGTTCACAGGGATAACCACTTCTCCACTTCTCAAAGGTCCTTTTTCGTAGACAACTTCCAGTTTAGATAACTTTTTCAGCATCCTAGCATCATCACTAGCTAGTTTTTGTGTCTCGGATCAAATCAACAACTTCGGCAATTTCTTCAATGCCGCTTTCGCCTTAGACGTCTTCTGTCAAGCATACAACACAATAATGTCATTAATCCAATTGACAGGTTTTTCACTCCATCTAAAACACTCTTAGGAAAGTAGAAAATATACCAGGTTGCAACAACAAGTTTTTATCCAAAAAGAAACAATAAACAACTAACTTTTCAACTAAAAAGAAAAAAAGTTGAACCTGTCTTCTCCATTCTCCTAGGAGCCCCAAAAGACGAATCCAAGAGTTAAATACCATGACATCCTTTCAACTTAGATTCATTCCATCCTTTAAAATAGCTTCTTTTCTTCCTTGTTTTCTCCCTCACTATTCAACATTTTTCCCATTTTCTATCCCACTTTTCTACCAATTTTATCCTTATATCAGGGGTACCACAAAATAAATTTCAACAATTAGACTTGTCATTCAGTAAAATATCGCGGAAGAAGTGCCATAAACGTTCAAGCCAACGAAAACAAAATAAAAAAGCATATATCTAGCAAAACAAAAGCAAAGGAAAAAGGCATCAAAGGTAACAGTAACTACGGGAACAAGAAAAAAAACGTAAAAAATAAGAAATTTCAAGCTAAGAACAAAGAATAATGAAGATTTTTATTTTCCTGTAGAAAGCAGACAGAGTGGAACTAACTTTTGCCGCTAATGGAGGAGAAAAAAGATATTTTTCACATGACAACCAAATTATAGCGATTCTTTGTTTTCACACGTGAAAATATTTTTTTTTTTTCTTGGATGTGTTGTGAGGGCATTACGCAGACTAACATACATACCAGTTGACCAAACCCCTGAGATTTATAGAGAGCGTTATAGAGATTTACAAAACTAACATACAACCCCAACAATAATATCCATACCAGTTGATCAAATCCTTGACAAATTCAACCGGCAGATCCAAGTCAAATAACTCAACTTAAAGGGAACATCTTAAGAAATTTCTTGTATATGGTAATTTTTTTATTGTTATGAACACGAAAAGTTATCACACGTGAAATTGTGTGATTATTTATCTTTTATGGTTAATTAAAAAAATGTAGTAAATAATTATTGAAAAGCCGGGTGCATTACATCATCTCCAGTTCAAAAAACTTTTCATCATTCTTTTTTATTGGTTAGAAAGGAGTTAGCAATGATCATTTAGAAAATAAAATAGGAAGTAGTTTGCAATGAACGTTTGAGAGATAAGTTGCAATTAAAAGTTTCTCCGTTTTCTGAAATATGTTGTTTCTCTCGCATGTTTGGATTGCTATTTTAGTCACTACACTTAACTTTGCAGTCCACTCCAATAGAGTTCGGTAATCAATGTGTTGTTTGACCTTTGATAGTATCGAGGAGGTCACTTCTCTCTCCCTTCTAATCTCCTCCCCCAACCGCCTGTAGTCCTTAGTGTTCGCAGGGATAACCACTTCTCCCCTTCTCAAAAGCCCTTTTTCGTAGACAACTTCCAGTTTAGACAACTTTTTCAGCATCCTAGCATCATCACATGCTAGTTTTTGTGTCTCGAAGCATATCAACAACTTCGGCAATTTCTTCAATGCCACTTCCGCCTTAAACGTCTTCTGTATAGCACACAACACAATAATGTCATTAAACCAACTGAAAGGTTTTTCACTCCATCTAACACACTTCTATGAAGGTAGAAAATATACCGAATTGCAACTACAAGTATTCAGCCAAAAAGAAACAATAAGCTGCTAACTTTTCAACTGAAAAAGAAAAAAAGTTCAACCTGCCTTCTCCATTTGCCTAGGAGCCCCAAAAGACGAATCCAAGAGCTAAATACCATGATATCCTTTCAATTTAGACTCATTCCACCATCTAAAATGGTTTCTTCTCTTCCTTTTTTTCTCTTTCATTATTCAGCATTTTTACCATTTTCTACCCCACATTTCCACCATTTTTATCGTAATATCAGGGGGAACCATAAAAACAAATTTCAACAATTAGACTTGTTATTCAATAAAATTTCACGGAAGAAGCACAATAAACATTCATGCCGATTAAAACAAAATAAAAAAGCATATATCTTGCAAAACAAAAACAAGAGAAAAGGGCATCAAAAGTAACAGTAACTGCGGGAACAAGAAAAGAAATGTAAAAAATAATAAACTTCAAACTAAGAACAAAGAGTAATGAAGATTTTCATTTTCCTGTAGAAAGCAGACAGAGTGGAACTCACTTTTGCAGCTAATGGAGGAGAAAAAAGATTTTTTTCACATTACAACCAAATTATAGCGATTCTTTTTTTCACGTGTGCAAATATACTTCTTTTTTCTTAGATGTGTTGTGAGGGCATTACGTAGATTAACATACATACTAGTTGACCAAACCCCTGAGATTTATGGAGAACGTTATAGAGATTTACCAAACTAACATACAACCCCAACAATAATATCCGTACCAATTCATCAAACCCTTGACATATTCAACCACCAGATCCAAGTCAAATAACTCAACTGAAAGTGAACATCATAAGATATTTCTTGTATATGATAAATTTTTTATTCTTATGAACATGAAAGGTTATCACACGTGAAATTGTGTGATAATTTATCTTTCATGGTTAATTAAAAAATGTAGTCAAATAATTATTGAAAAGGCGACTGCAAAACTTTTCATCATTCTTTCTTATTGGTTAGAAAGGAGTTAGCAATTATCATTTAAGAAGTAAATAGGAAGTAGTTTGAGATAAACGTTTGAGAGATAAGTTGTAATTAAAAGCTTCTCTATTTTCTAAAATATGTTGTTTCTCTCGCCCATTTGGATTGTTATTTTAGTCACTACACTTAACTTTGCAGTCCACTCCAATAGAGTTGGGTAATCAATGTGTTGTTTGACCTTTCATAGAATCGAGGAGATCATTTCTATCTCCTTTCTATTCTCCTCCTCTAACCGCCTGTAGTCCTTAGTGTTCAAAGGGATAACAACTACTCCCCTTCTCAAAAGCTCTTTTTCATAGACAATTTCCAATTTAGACAACTTTTTTAGCATCCTAGTATCATCTCTAACTAGTTTTTGTGTCTCGGAGCTTATCAACAACTTCGGCAATTTTTTCAATGTCGCTTCCGCCTTAGACGTCTTCTGTATAGCACACAACACAATAATGTCATTAAACCAACTGACAGGTTTTTCACTCCATCTAAAACACTCCTATGAAGGTAGAAAATATACCGGATTACAACTACAAGTTTTTAGCCAGAAAGAAACAATAAGCTGCTAACTTTTCAATTTAAAAGAAAAAAAGTTGAACATGTCTTCTCCATTCTCCTAAGAGTCCCAAAAGACGAATCCAAGAGCTAAATACCATGGCATCCTTTCAACTTAGACTCATTCCACCCTCTAAAATGGTTTCTTTTCTTCCTTTTTTCTCCCTTACTATTCAACATTTTTCCTATTTTCTACCCCACTTTTCTATCATTTTTATCCTAATATCAGGGGTACCACAAAATAAATTTTAACAATTAGACATGTCATTCAGTAAACTTTCACGGAAGAAGCACCATAAACGTTCATGCCAATAAAAAAAAATAAAAAGGCATATATCTAGCAAAACAAAAGCAATAGAAAAAGGCATCAAAGGAAACAGTAACTACGGGAACAAGAAAGGAAACGTAAAAAATAAGAAACTTCAAGCTAAAAACAAAGAATAATGAAGATTTTTATTTTCCTGTAGAAAGCAGATAGAGTGGAACTCACTTTTGTAGCTAATGGAGGAGAAAAAAGATATTTTTCACATGACAACCAAATTATAGCGACTCTTTTTTTTCACATGTGAAAATATCCTTTTTTTTTCTTGCATGCGTTGTGAGGGCATTACGCAAACTAACATACATACCAGTTGACGAAGCCCCTGAGATTTATGGAGAGCATTATAGAGATTTATCAAACTAACATACAACCCCAACAATAATATCCATACCAGTTGATCAAACCCTTGACATATTCAACCAACAGATCCAAGTCAAATAACTCAACTGGAAAAAATCCAATGAAGTAGGAAATAGTTTGCAATGAACGTTTCAGAGATAATTTGCAATTAAAAGCTTCTCCATTTTCTAAAATATGTTATTTCTCTGGCCCATTTGGATTGCTATTTTAGTCACTACACTAAACTTTGCAGTCCACTCCAATAGAGTTAGGTAATCAATATGTTGTTTGACCTTTGATAGAATCGAGGAGATCACTTCTCTTTCCCTTCTAATCTCCTCCTCCAACCGCCTGTAGTCCTTAGTGTTCACAGGGATAACCACCTCTCCCCTTCTCAAGGGCTCTTTTTCGTAGACAACTTGCTGTTTAGACAACTTTTTCAGCATCCTAGCATCATCGCTAACTAGTTTTTGTGTCTCGGAGCATATCAACAACTTCGGCAATTTTTTTAATGCCGTTCCGCCTTAGACATCTTCTGTATTGTACACAACACAATAATGTCATTACACCAACTGACAGGTTTTTCACTCCATCTAACACATTCTTATGAAGGTAGAAAATATACCGGATTGCAACTACAAGTATTCAGCCAAAAAGAAACAATAAGCTGCTAACATTTTAGCTGAAAAAGAAAAAAAGTTCAACCTGCTTTCTCCATTCTCCTTGGAGCCCCAAAAGACTAATCTAAGAACTAAATACCATGGCATCCTTTCAATTTAGACTCATTCCACCCTCTAAAATGGTTTCTTCTCTTTCTTTTTTTCACCCTCACTATTCAACATTTTTTCCATTTTCTACCCCACTTTTCTATCATTTTTATCCTAATATCAGGGGTACCATAAAACAAATTTCAACAATTAGAGTTGTCATTCAGTAAACTTTCATGAAAGAAGCACCATAAACGTTCATGCCGATGAAAACAAAATAAAAAGTCATATATCTAGCAAAACAAAAGCAAAGGAAAAAGGCATCAAAAGTAACAGTAACTACGGGAACAAGAAAAGAAAAGTAAAAAATAAGAAATTTCAAGCTAAGAACAAAGAGTTATAAAGATTTTCATTTTCCTGTAGAAAACAGATAGAGTGGAACTCACTTTTGTAGTTAATGGAGGAGAAAAACAATATTTTTCACATGACAACCAAATTATAGCAATTCTTTTTTTTCAAATGTGAAAATATCCTTTTTTTTTTATTATATGCGTTGTGAGGGCATTACGCAAACTAACATACATACCAGTTGACCAAACCCCTAAGATTTATGAAGAGCATTATAGAGATTTACCAAACCAACATACAACCCCAACAATAATATCCATACCAGTTGATCAAACCTTTGACATATTCAACCAGCAGATCCATGTCAAATAACTCAACTTAAAGGGAACACCATAAGAAATTTCTTGTACATAGTAATTTTTTTATTCTTATGAACACGAAAGGCTATCATGCGTGGAATTGTGTGATTATTTGTCTTTCATAGTTAATTAAGAAAATGTAGTCAAATAATTATTGAAAAGGCGAGTGCATTATATCATCTCCAGTTCAAAAAACTTTTCATCATTTTTTTTTATTGGTTAGAAAGGAGTTAGCAACGATTATTTAGGAAATAAAATAGGAAGTAGTTTGCAATGAAGGTTAGAAAGATAATTTGCAATTAAAAGCTTCTCCGTTTTCTAAAATATGTTGTTTCTCTGGCCCGTTTGGATTGCTATTTTAGAAAATTTTATAGAAAAATGTACTGTAACTATTTGATATATGGGGATAAAAAATGAATGAAAAATGTGATATTTCCAAAATGTACTTTTGGATTGTGATTTTTCACTAAAAAAATTTTACGTTTTTCGTGAGCACATTTTTCAATCATCTTTTTATTTCACATATAACAAATTGTTACAGTACATCTTTCTATAAAAACTTTTAAAAATAACAATCCAAATGGATCAACTGTAACATGTTCCTTTGCTTATAGCTATAACATGTTTCGATTCGCAAATTCTTATGCATATTATTTTGATCTTATTATAGTTTTGTTCCTTCTCTTTTGGTACTTTTTTTGTGAGAGAGGATGTTTTGAACTAACAACTGTTGAAGCATTTTAATTCCATGAGAAAAAAATCCAAGATTGATCTTCTAGTGGATAAAGTGGCAAGAGTTTTATTTTTGGGTGCTGCTGCTGAATTTGTTCTACAGGTTGTAGGATTTGCTGCAATTATGAAGAATTCATTCAAGACTATTGAAAAGTTGACGACAGGATAATAAGAGAAAAGTGAAAAAGGTTATGATAAAATCAATGATAAAGTTGAAGAATATGAGACTATAACACAGAGAATTAGCACTAAACTCTGATTGATGGATTATGGGAGTAAAACGAAAAAGTTATAACTTGTTTGCAATTGCAATTGTTTATGCCTGTTATTCTGATCTTATGATTAGTTTTCTTCTCTTCTCTTTTGGTCCTAGGTTGCTGGGGAGAATGTTTTGAACCGATAACTGATGAACCACTTTAACCATGAAGAAAAAAATCCAAGAGTGATCATCTGGTGGATAAAACGACGAGAGTATTGGCTTTGGGCAATGTCGCTAAATTTGTTCTACTGGTTGTGGGGTTTACTGCAAGTATGAAGAACTCATTGAAGACCGTTGAAAAGTTGACGGCAAGATGAAAAGAGGAAAGTTAAACAAGTTGATACCAAAATAAGTGATAAAATTAAATAACGTAAGACTGTAGCGCAGAGAATCAACACCACACTCTTACCAAAAGATGATTGATGGATTAACGCCCTTTTCTTACCACCATTATCCCCATTGCCCACTCCATTGTCCCCATTAGTGCCATTACCAGGAGTTCTATCATCCTTTTCCCCCTTGCTGTTGCCCTTTGTCACATTCTTCTCATCATCATCTTTTCCACCTTTGCCTTTGTCCACTGCCACATTCTTTCCCTCATCTTGAGTATTCTTCCCAACCAAATCATTGTCAACCATGGTTTTCATATCCAACAACAACACCTTAAAACCATCCAAATGCTTTGCAACAGCTCGTTTCTCCTCAATTTCATTTAATTTGGGAAACATGAACTTATCAAATACATGTGTTATTCCTTTCTTCAATCCTTCCTTGAGGGTATGACAACAAAATCTGACTCCCTCACTGATGGTACACATGCACGTGCATTAGTCACAATACTTAACTTTGCAGTCCACTCCAATAGAGTTGGGTAATCAATGTGTTGTTTGACCTTTGATAGAATCGAGGAAATCACTTCTCTCTCCCTTCTTATCTCCTCCTTCAACCGTTTGTAGTCCTTAGTGTTCACATGGATAACCATCTCTCCCCTTCTCAAGGACCCTTTTTCGTAGATGACTTCCAGTTTAGACAACTTTTTCAGCATCCTAGCATCATCGCTAGTTAGTTTTTGTGCCTCGGAGCATATAAACAACTTCGACAATTTCTTTAATACTGCTTCCACCTTAGACATCTCCTGTATAGCACACAACACAATAATGTCATTAAACCAATTGACAGGTTTTTCACTCCATCTAACACACTCCTCTGAAGGTGGAAAATATACCGGATTGCAACTATAAGTATTCAGCCAAAAAGAAACAGTAAGCTGCTAACTTTTCAGCTGAAAAAGAAAAATTGTTGAACCTGCACTCTCTATTCTCCTAGGAGTCCCAAAAACGAATCCAAGTGCTAAATACCAAGGCATCCTTTCAATTTAGACTCATTCCACCCTCTAAAATGGTTTTTTCTCTTCCTTTTTTTCTCCCTCACTATTCAACATTTTTCCCATTTTCTACCCCACTTTTCTACCATTTTTATCCTAATATCAGGGTTACCACAAAATAAATTTCAACAATTAGACTTTTCATTCAGTAAAATTTCACGGAAGACACACCATAAATGTTCATGCCGATGAAAACAAAATAAAAAGGCATATATCTAGCAAAACAAAAGCAAGGGAAAAGGCATAAAAAGTAACAGTAACTATGGGAACAAGAAAAGAAACATAAAAAATAAGAAACTTCAAGCTTTTTTTTTTGTTTTGCAGAATAAGATGATACCATGATGAAAAGAAAGGCAAAAAGGTTTCTGTAGTTCCATAAAATTAAAAAAAGGAAAATCACAACTTCTCAAGCAAATTTAAAAAAACTACCACGGCTAAAATTAAATCAGCCTCTGACTATATGCTTAAAAATTCAGGTTACAACTACCAATCCTATAATGGATGCAAGTGAAATTTAGTAAAAAAAATTTCATCTGGACTCCATAGGAATCTATTCATAAATCTTACTTTCCTTTGCTTCGTGATTTCGGAGGCATTAGAACATTCCAATCCAGCTTCTCCCGCTTAGGCTGCCTATGAGGAGTGTGATTATTGTGAGGAGATGACCATTCATCACCTTGAATATTTTTCTGTGATTTATTTGGATACTATGGCTCATACGCATCTACCGTTTTCTATTTGAGATCCGCATTGGAACCGCAGCTCGAATTTTCTAGTTCTTCGTTCTCAAGCCCAACTTGGGGAGAGCCATCTCCTCGATCTGTATTTGTTTCTCTTTCTATGCCTGAACTGGTAGATGGGGCCTCAGGTTGAAGTGAATTTGATGCTTCATCATTCAGTTTATCTATAGAAGGATTAAAATTTAGAAATGACATCCGACCTCTGATCGCTCCAGGTTGGGGATCCCCTTCCATAATGATAACACATTTTTGGGAGCCACTACGGGAAGGGAAATTTCCATCAGGTACAAGTTCTTTTTCTTCCTCTTCTTTCTTAGTTTTATCCTCTTTCTGAGCTACCCTTTGCATAAACTTCAAGTTTTTTAGAGTACTTGACAGCTCCGCTTAGCCATTCTTGATTACAAAGTGAACCCTCCTTTCTTTATTGCCAAATAAACCTCGAATTAATTGGTCTAAGCACCGGTTTTAACAAAGTGATTGTTTTTGTGTGGGTATGAACTGTGAAGCCTGGACAAGAGGCCGAACTTCAAGCTAACAACAAAGAGTAATGAAGATTTTCATTTTCTTGTAGAAAGCAGAGAAAATGGAACTCACTTTTGCAGCTAATGGAAGAGAAAAATGATATTTTTCACATGACAACCAAATTATAGAGATTCTTTTTTTCACGTGTGAAAATATCCTTTTTTTTTTTCTTGTATGCATTGTGCGGGCATTATGCAAACTAACATACATACCAGTTGACCAAACCCCTAAGATTTATGGAGAGCATTATAGAGATTTACCAAACTAACATACAACCCCAACAATAATATCCATACCAGTTGATCAAACCCTTCACATATTCAACCAGCAGATCTAAGTCAAATAACTCAATTTAAAAGGAACATCATAAGAAATTATTAGGGCAATTCTTGCAAACTACCATGTGTATTAAAACAACACACCATCTATTACATTATTGAGACACAAGTTATGTAAATAACATATTTAAAAGAAGGAAAAACAAACAAACGAACAAACAAAATCAGTATTAATAAGCATACCTCTTAAACCCTGGCTTTCGCCTCTAAAACCACTTATCCTACCACCGTGACCCATGAATCTTACAGAAGTATTTCTAGAAGGACTTGACATACTGTATACTAGGTAAATAAATAAGTTAGGTATTGCTCTTTTTTTCTTTTTTGTCAAATGTTAGGTACTGCTAAAGGTGGTAAAATTTGGAGATTTCATATTTCTGCTTTGGGGTTATCTATTCTATTTACATAGTAATTTCTATGAGACCTAAAATTAGTCCTTCATGTTGTGCTTTGGGGTTTTCTTGTCCTTCTACAATTTCATTTTCTTTGGGTTAATAACACTTTGCCCCTTGAAATATGAAGCAACCACATTTTTCCCCTAGCCCCACATAAGAAACAATCCTTGCCATCCAAGTGCTACTCCCATTATTAATATCATATTTTCACTTTATTATGTGTCAAAATAAGAGTGATCATTTTAAATTTAGTACTACATATTTTTCAATCCTGCCATTTAAAAAAGTCACTTACTAAAATCTCAATGCATATTTTATATGGGAATATTTTGAATTCAAATGACACATATATAAATTTATTAATGTCATCTTATCTAGATATAATGAATGTCTCCATAAAAAGTTGGATTCTAACATTGGAGAATTGGAGGAAAGTTTAATTAGAGAGTTTTTTAAAAAGAGAAAAAAAAAGAGATTTTTTTTTAGAGAATGAGCAGCATACTGGTTTGTCACATTCTAGATACACTTTGTTACTAATATTAATGACAAACATTGAAGAAAAGAATGCTCTTACTAATCAACCTCTAAGAAAGAATAAACTCTCACCACAAAATCTATAAGAGACTTTATTCACATAAACAAAACGAAACTAGAGAGAGCCTCCTCTCATAGGATAAGATCAGAAATTTTTTTCTAATCTCTTTCTCATGAGAGAGTTGGAGGAAATTTTGGTTGGAAAGTTTTCTTTTTTTCAAAAGAGAAAAAAGGAAATTTTTTTTAAAGGTGATGAAGAATACACTGGTTTATCATATTCTAGGTACACCTAATTACCAATATTAATGATGAACTAAATCAAGAAATTTTTATCCCTATCATTTTATCAATTTATCATCAATAATTCTAACTTGTATTATAAAATCTATAATCCCAACAAAAAGGTTTCAAATTCGATATGATTTGTTTTAATTTAGTGTTTCAAATAATTTTGGAGAATGGATATATTTTATCATGAATTCACACTTTTATATATAATTTTTAGATGTATATTTAATTGCAAATCTAATATTTTTGAAACATTTTGTATGGTTGGTCGAATATAATCAAGAACTTAATTTTAATATTTTTAAAACTTATAAAAATATAAAAATAATCATGACATCATGCTGATGTCACTGAATTTTTTAGAACGATCCGACCCATCCAACTAACCAATAATTTTTCAATAGTTTAACCGAGTCGTTATTCAGTTCGAGTTTAACAATATTGGTCTATTGTTAATCTTGTTAGAAAATTAGTTTAATTTTTTTAATCAAAATCCTTATTTTGTGTGAGAACTAATTAGTTTTAGTTATTTGAAATAGTAGTCAAGAAATTTTTTATTTTGGTTAAGATTTAAAAATTATTTTCTATTCTGTATAAATTTAAGAATTAGTATTGATTTCCCATTGTTATTTGATTTTTTGGCCAAATAATATTCTCTATAAATAGATAGATTGATATACTATAAGAACACACAAGAAAGGAGTGAGAGGGTTCTTAATAGGTGAGCGGGTTATATAAGAGTTGAACTTGAGAATCAAACTTCTAATATTTTTCTCTTATAGTAAGAATAGTTTTTTTTTTCTCTGTGGACGTAAGTTTGGTAATTAAGTCAAACCACATTAATTCTTGTGCGTTGCTCATTGTTATTATTTTCTATTAAATTATTGATTTTTTTTATCTCAAATAGTTGGCAATGATAATCTAACAAGTTGTATCAGAGTTTCGTTAGGATTCTATGTAATTATTTGAGACTAAGTGGTTGGTGGCATACCATGGCATTTGGAACTATATAATTTTGTATTCAACCATTTAATAAAACTATAAGTTTCACTCTTTGACAAAAAAGAGTGAAGAATGCTCTAATTCAATAAGATTTGGCAAAAATATTGAATGGTAAGAACAAGAAGTCAGAAAGCATAAAAGATGATGAGTTTGAAAAGTTGAATGCAAGGTGTGCAGACACGATTTGACTCTATATTGCAGACAACATCATAAACAATGTGATAGATGAGGAAGATTCTATAACAGAACTCTGAAAAAAATTAAAAAAAAACTTTATCGGGCTAAAAGTTTATCCAATAAATTGCATCTAAAGCGGCAACTTTATACGTTAAAGATGGGAGAGTGACAATCTCATGGATCATATGAATACGTTCAACGAAATTTTGGATCAACTCCAAAAAGTTGGCGTAGATATTGATGAAGAAGATAAGGCATTTTTACTTCTTACCTCAGTCGTTGATTCTTACAAAAGTGTCGTAACGACCCTGTTGTATGGGAAGGACACTCTAGAGCTCGAGAATGTGCATTCATCTTTGTTGGATCATGAAATTTTTTTTTTAAAAAAAAAAGTGAATCAGGATGTGACACAAGAAGTTATGTTAATTGTTCGAAATGAGAATAAAAGAGGGAAAAAAATTTGACAGTGAATTTTAGACAGATGATTTAAAGGCTAAGAGAAAGAATGGAATCCAGTGTTTTCGTTGTCATGAGTTTCACCGTGTCCAAAGATATTGCTCTCATCGAAAGGAAAATGATGAGAAAAAGTATGATGATGTTGTTGGATATATATCGAGTGGAGATATTCTTACAATCTTCAAAAGTAATAAGTAATATTTATTCTTGTGATGGTTGGATTTTAGATTCTGGATATTTTTCACATGTTTGCTCTAAATTAGACTATTTTGATACTCTCCAAAGAAAAAAGATAGATTTTGTGTTCTTAGGTGATGGATCTACTTATGAAATCAAAGATGTTGAAATGGTGAAAATCAAAATGCTGAATGAAAAGATTCGTTCATTTGGTGGTGTGATTTATGTTCCAAGGTTATAAAAGAATCTAATTTCTTTGAACCAGATAGACTCCGAGGGCTACCATGTTTTGGTTGCAGGTGAAATTTTGAAAATCACATATGGTGAGACAATTTTATTGATAGAAAAGAAGTATGGTAATTTATGTCATTTGAATATCTCAATGGGTTGAGAGCGTAGCGCAAGGAAGGGGATCCAAAAATGTTCCCAAATTACAAATGGTGGTGAGAGGAAAAATCCTGCTACGGGAAAGGGTGAATTGAGGTTCCTCTCACGAGTCAACTAGATGTTGGACTCGATTAATTATACACTTTCATTTGCCGATTGAATTAATTGAAAACAAAATCGTCTTAATTCGGGTGTGTAGTTAAGCACGAAAGTATTTCGTGGTAAAAAGGCATATGAAGTTTTTTTGGATGATTTGCTATGTTTCCTAAAAGAAATATTTGTCAAATGGAGATTTGTTAGAAAATTGGATTAATTTCTTTTAGTCAAGATTTTTATTTTGTGTGAAAAATAACTAGTTTTCTAATTGATTTTAGTTACTTGAAATAGTAGTCAAAATTTTTCTATTTTGTTTAGGATTTAGAAGTTATTTCCTATTCAATATAAGTTTAGAAATTAGTATTGATTTCCTATTGTTATTTGATTTTTTAATCAAATAATGTTCTCTATAAATAGGTAGATTGACATACGACAAATACACACAAGAAAGGAGTAAGAGAGTTATTAGTAGGTGAAAGGGTTATACAAGAGTTGGGATTGAGAACTAAGTTGTAATCTTATAATATTTTTCTCTCATAGTAAGAACAATTTTTTTTTCTCCGTGGACGTAGGTTTGGTGATTAACCCGAATCACGTTAATTCCTATGCGTTACTCATCGTTCATGCTAGTTATTATTTTCTATTAAATTGTTGATTTTTTTTATTTTAAATAGTTTGCCTGATACCCTAATTAACAAATCTCTTGTTCACGAAAAGTCATATCTTATTTTGAGTTACTAACAAAGGGGTTGGACACAATTCTGTACTAAAATTTTCAATTCTTGCTTAGTTTACAGGGTACTGGAAGTCTGGTACCGAACGGGTCTTATTTTAAGTTGTGAGCGTTGTCTAGATTGGTCTGGATTCGGAATTGCCCTCTCACTCCATGAATTTAAAAAGTTAATTCATAGGTCTTTTGTTCTTCGAAAACAACCTAGTCAATTTGTGGTTAATCCCAGCTTGTCCTCAACATATTAACAAACGAGTTTTGACTTTTGCTGCTTAGTAAGAATCTTATTATTATGTACACAAAACTAACTCAAGAGTTAAAATGGACGTAATTACTCTTTGAAGAAAATTTTTTGAACGTGAACCTTACACATAATTCTTCCAGGTCTCTCAAAAGTATTAGTAAGAACAAAAAAAGATCCTTCAATATAAATGAAAAATGAAAACGAAGTAAAGGTAAACCATAACAACCAATGTTGGCCTAAGTTATGACAGGATGTTGCTTTTGCTATATCAGTAAATTACATGGTTACTGAGCCGTAAAATACATTTGGCCGAGTGAACTTGTGAAGTTAGTGTTTTCCTGATTAAGTATAATGACCTAGAGATGAAGAAAAACAAGATGTTAATATCCAAATTGATATGTTAAAATAAACGGTCCTGAATTTTCACCAACCTCAGCAATAGAAATTTTCTGCCCATTTGGTATTATTACAGACGTGATGGGAGCGGATACTGTAGTAGGTCGGCATCAGATCCATTGGTCCAGTAGAGTAGGACTTTCTTCCGTCTGGAAAGATCGACCAAAACCTTCTTTTAATATAAATTTCAACAGGATTAAGTGATGGTGGCGCCTTGGCACCCCAGAAAAGAAATAAGTTAAAAACCATTCGAATGTACTAACTTATCAGCTCAAACATGCATACTGTAGCCCATAAACACAAAATAAAGGGATAATTAAAAGCTCAGAGATGCACGTCAAATTATCAAATACTAATGGTACGAAACCAAAGTCCAATATCAGAGAATACATTTGACGCTATTAGCATGCAAATTTTAGGGGCTACTTCCCGCTAAGCAGACTGACATACGAGTTATATTTACCAAAAGAAAAGAGATAAAAAAAATGAGACACACCACAAGTATCAAAATTCAATTTATTGGATGGGTCTTTTTTGGTAAACGTTAAAATCGAATCAATAGATGGCTGTATGGTAAGAACTTTGCATTTTGGACCCTCAGCGGGGTAGCTCGGCCAGTGCGGCTGTTCCTCTTTAGGCATGTCCACCAGTGTTCAAGTCCAGTTATTAACATATTCGAAGTGGGTTCGAGCGCCCTCTTCCGAGCCGCGGAAAATTAGTTGGGCCAAAAATTCGAACACTCCTACGCCGAAAAAAAAAAAAAAAAAACTTTGCATTTTGATTCTAGTTTTGGCTGGCCCATCTGGATCGTGGACTTTCGATTATATTAATTATTTCTTTCTAAACTCTGCAGTAACAGTTGAATTTGAAATGTTTCGTACCATCAGCAGAAATGGCTGCAGGATTCGGCATTAGGCAATACGTAGGATTGAAATCATCAACACCCAACCAAATTCATTCTTTCTTTCTTTGGGATTGTTCACGATCCCCTCTTCTCATCGTTTTTCTTCAAGTGGAACCATAAGGAAAAGACCCTTTTAGTGTTTAACAATTGACTTTTCTAGCATCTACCAATTGATTTAATTAACTAGCGCACGACCTTAGATTCTACAATTTCAATAGCTTTTTAGTTCTGCATTCCATGCACAATAATGATAATATTTATGGAGCTACCGGGAGAAAGGGTTGTGGTTTTATGAACTGTATTTAAAGATTCAACTCTGCCTTGCTTTGTACTTTCAAACAAGGCAAAATCCTTCTCACACCAATGTTTTCCCCTTGCAATGTGCCATGTTAGGAACGCATGAGCAAAAGATAAATTAAGAGAGAGAGAGAGAGAGAGCTTGATAGTTGATAGTAAATCAGAGATTGGACATTTTATTGAGAATGTCTCTAACCTCTAAGATCTAGATTATGATCGTACTGTACTAATCAGAGCCAGCTACATTACATAATTTCATATTCTTGACTATCTACATAAGACTTAGGCCGAGAAAACATTCTGCCACCAGAAAAGGTCGTCAGAATAAGAAAAGGGGAAGGCACCACACCCATAATCATGATCCATCATCGCTGTCGTCGCGCCCTTCAGCTCTATCTTCTCTGATGGTCTCCAGCTTAGGAGAATGAGAAGGTTTCAATGGAAGAACTAAAGGAGATGGTGCAACCTCCATCCATGACTTCATGTGCATCATTTTCTTTGCCATTTTTCGTCTTCAAATTACAAACCCAAGAAACCCGTAATTGGGGAACAGATTGAACTCGCAATGGTTTTTGCTAATGTGTAGACACTAGGTAGGTAGATATTGGACTTCTCTCTTTCTCTTCAAGAATAGATGAGAAAGAGAGCAGAAAAGAAGGAAGCTGATCAGAGCCTATCAATTCAGAGCTTGAAGAAAACGTTAAAGAGAGATTGGCTTGACTGACTCGGTGATGAAAGAGCAAATAGTTGGGTTGGCTTTATATAGGAAGAGCAGAGCAGAACAAGGAAGCAACTGCGAGGAAAATATCAAACTAGTCGACGGTTCTACGGTTTACCACGTGGGAGTAGTGCCGTCAATTTAGCAGAAGACAACAGAACAGAACCATTAAGAAAGCTGATGTTTGGCATGTTATGAATGATTGGGCGGGGATTTCGAGTGTTCCAAGAAAATAATTCGTCTGGGAAGGAAACAGAGACGTCAATTTCTCCTCTGATTATGGGCGACGGCATGGAGGAGCTTCAATTCAATTGAGTGGCAGTTCTTGAAAATTGTAGAATAGTAGGACAAAATAATGCGAGGGTGCTAAAGAAATATCCTTTTTCCCCACTACTTTTTTTAACTACTGCATTCTATTCTTCTTTATCATTTTTTTTTTAAAAAAAAAAAAAATCTTTTCTTCTTTGAAAACACGACCGATTCTATTATGAATTGTTGCGTAGGCAAGAATGTGGGCGAGCCTATTATGTCACGCACCCTGATATTCCAATTTGGTTATTTATTTATTTTAACAAGTCTGAACCTGTGTCTATTATTTATCGAGTCAAAATCAAATAATTTTTCTTATTTAATTGAATTCTAATTATTTGAGTTTGTTTATATCTAAATAATAGATATTATTTTAATTGAGTTTAAGTTTAAAATTTTATCAAACACACAATATTATTTATTTATTTATTTTAAATTTAATTAGTTAATGATTCAAATGAACTCTTAAATTCCAATATCATATAGCTTAATTCAACCCAACCATGGGGCTCACTTGTAGGGCTGTCTCTGATTGTACGACCCGATCTTGACAGGGGGAAAAAAAATCTTAAAACACACTCCTCGCATACCTGGAGGCTGCGTTTCCAGGTGGGCAGCCAGCCATTCATTGCAATTTCCAATTCAATAGGTTTGGGTAACTGGGAAACTCGACTCCGGTTCCACTTGTAAAACATATATGTGGTTTTGGTTCCACTTGCAATGCATTCGGCATGTAGGACTTATGCTGATAGAGATAGGTTCCCCTATACATGCCGTCCTTGGATATTTGGCATGCATGCAGACAGCCCAAACACGCCTCATGGAAGCAGTGCTGCCACGTTAAGATTCAAGGATTTTGACGATCTGGTCAAGGCTAGCCTCACATATGCCAAACACGTGAAAGATTTTCACCACCAAATTAGAGACCTGATTAAATCCAACAAATGATTGGTCCAACCACATGGTGGAGTGAATTAAAATGCAGTACTCACACCCAACAACCAATCAGGCATAATTATTCATTGTTGGATACCACTAGCAGTGCCAAATGGTACCCCCATGTGTACCAAAATTTCAGACACGTTTAAGCACCGATCACTTAAAAGGCAGCATGGCAACATCCTCACCACTGATCCACGCCCTTCGCTGGCCAAATCCCTCATCAGAACAGACCAAGAGCCCCAGTGCAAGAAACTTCCAAATATAGAACTATATACAATTAGGCACACAGACAAAACAGTTTAAATGCTGTAGAAAGATACCAACTTTTGCTCCAGAACAGCAGGACTCTACAACTAAAAGCCCTTGCAAAGAACAGATCCAGGGCTAATTACTCAGAATATAGGTGAAAAAATAAAAAATCGGACAAATGTTGTTCTGGCAAGGGGTACGTACGAAACTATTGCTGCCGAGCAAACTAAGCCTGGTAGCCAAAAAAAAATATATATATATATATATATATATATTTAAATAACTGGTAGCCAGGCTGTGTCAATGTCAGTCTGATGCAGACGAGCTGACACATAAATTTTTCCTATAAAGAACTGGTATGTTTTCCATAAAGAGCTGGTACAAAACATACTACAAAACCTGTCAGTTTCTCATAAAGAGCTGGTATGTTATGGGAAATTTATTTATTTTTTTAAACTTTCACATATTTAATTTATGTTAGGGAATATCGTCCAAAACATCCCTCACATTTTGTAAAATAACTTTTTTCGTCCCTCACTTTTAAAAGTGTAATTTTATATCCCTTACATATTCACATCGATCAAATTTAGTCCTTAACTAGATTTTCAATCATTTTTTGGCAGGAATCCATCACGTGCAAGGCACGTGATCATTTTTTAAGGGTAAATTTGTCAAATTATATTTTACATAATCTGATCTATAGTCCTCCATATTTTATAAAATAAATTTTTTCGTCCCTCACATTTCACAATATGAATTTCTCCATCTCTCACATTTCAAAAATGAATTTTTCATTTCTCACTAATTATGTGTGTGAATACATTTTTTTTTAAACACATGTATATGTCTATTTGATTTTGCTTAATAATAATAGCATAAATACATGTATGTAATTGGACCCAACTTGTGGGCTATCTTCTCTTTTTACATGATTATGACTAATATTTACCAATATAACCTTAATTTGCATATTCTTATTGTATTTTGATTGAAAATAACTTTATTGGTCAACTTGACAATGAATGCAATATTTTTTACTAACTAATACCAGATGAAACCAAATGATCACGTATAATATATGGCATTCGTATTGTTAAGTGAAATCAAATAGACACATACATATATTTATGCTATTCGTATTATTAAGCAAAATCAAATAGACATATACATGTGTTTAAACAAAATGTATTCACACATATTTTTGTTTTTTAGGGTTTCCCTCACACACATAATTAGTGAGGGATGAAAATATTCATTTTTTGAAATTGAGGGATGGAGAAATTCATTTTTGAAATGTAAGGGATGAAAAAATTATTTTATAAAATGTGAGGGACGAAAAAATTTGTTTTATAAAATGTGGATGACTATAGATTAGATTATGTAAAATATAATTTGATAAATTTACCCTTCAAAAATGATCACACGCCTTGCACGTGATGGATTCCAGCAAAAAATGATCGGAAACCTAGTTTGATCGATGTGAATATGTAAGGGACATAAAATTATACTTTTAAAAGTAAAGGACGAAAAAAATCATTTTACAAAATATGAGGGACGTTTTGGACGATTTTTCCTTTATGTTAAATACAAAACATACTTGTTCAATGGGTAAAAATATGTTATGAATAACTCAAAGTTTATACTTTTAATAGTTCAGTGGGTAAAAATATGTTATGAATAATTGAAGGGCCAAATTTTTACTATTCAAATAGTTCAATGCCTGCTCAAATAATTTGATTTTATATAAATAGTAAAAGTATTCAAAGTATATGTAATTTTTAAATTTTGAGGGGAGTTTTTTGTAACTATTAAAAATCTCAAAGGATGTTTGTGAAATTATCCCTTTTCATTTTTCATGCTGATTATTTCTTTTCTTGCCTATTTTTCATTTT
Source organism: Coffea arabica (assembly GCF_036785885.1). NCBI lineage: Eukaryota > Viridiplantae > Streptophyta > Magnoliopsida > Gentianales > Rubiaceae > Coffea > Coffea arabica. The sequence continues at coordinate 52,533,399 of NC_092310.1, read as the reverse complement.
ATCCTTATTTTTAGCTTCCCCCCCCCCCTTACATACGGGACTCAAGTGTTTATTGATGGATGCTTAGTAAAAATTGCCAAAAAATTAACTGATTGCATGCAGGAAACTGGCAGATTTTGTTAAAAATGTAATTTAAATTTACTTAACGGTCATGTCCAATTTCGTTAAAAATTTGGCTAAATTGCCGTTTGAGGATGACATTGGTCAAAAAATATTAATTCAGACATCAAGTATGTCGTGCCCAAAAGTTGAGGGATAAAATGTATCCTTACCCCAAAGTTTGGAGATGAAAACCAGTATTTTCCCCTTCAAAAGGGGCAGTGGATAAAGAGAAAAAGGGGAAGAAGCATGCATGAGATACAGTAATAGGCTTTCTCCTAAGATAAAAAGTTGCTTGGCAAAGGGAAAGGAGACCATAAAAATGCAATCTAATTGTAGAAAACCACTGACAGAATGGTGAGAGTTTTGCAGTTATTGCAAAAGATTAAAAAGGGCACTGGAATTTACAAGAATCATTTCAGATGCAAAGCTATGCAAAATGAACAATGTTACTGATAACCAAATGGAAAAGCAGAAGTAAGAGATAGTAAAATTTTTTTGTTCAACTTCACAAAAACAATGCCAGCCAAAAAAGTTAATAGAAACGTCTAAAACTTTATCAATAACTTTTAGTTTTAGATAAATCTGACAAAGAAGCCTACTCTCTTATTTCTCTTTTTAACGAATCAGGCGTACTACTGCCTTTTTCTCGAGCAGTAATTCTGTTTTATACCTCTATACGAATGAATGAAGCAGTCACCAGCAGTCTGCTATCCTCAATCAACAATAACAGGTTGCTAGGGAGCCAAGGTAACTAAATCACCTAAAACTGAGCTTAAGGTACACTAAATATGCCTTTTACCATGCTTCTCTCTATATCCATTGTGGACGTACTTTTTGGTAAATTTGGCAATTTATTGAGTATCATTCAGAATTTTCCATTTCTTTCCTATTCTTCCCACTTATGGAGTAAAAACATGAGCCCAAAGGGATCCAAAATCCCATTTCTTCCTTTTTGCTTGAAAACAAAACCCCAAAGTAAAAATCTTTTCTTTCCAACCATTTCTTTTATCCCCAATTGAGGAGAGAAGAATGGAGCCTAAAGAAAAGCTATGAAGGCAAACTGCCTTCCTCTTTTGCTTGAGAATTTCATAAGCATAGTGAAGAAAGAAATTTAGGCATATGCATACCATCAAGGCATACCTATTTTATTCACAATAGTGGGAAGAATAGGAGAGAGAAGAAATATTTCTCATTGAAACTGTCTTGTATACAGAACTTTTTTACTTTAAAGCAAATCCCAAAGCACCGAAGAAAACAGAGTAGCATGTACAATTACTTCAAGATCTTTAAGTTAGCCCGAGTTTTTGAAGAAAAAGAAGATAACACAGTGATGATGAGAGAGAACAAGATGAAATAAAGAAATAACTGTTGTTTCAAGGTAGGTTGGAGTTCAGGCAGCAAGGGGGAAAAAATGTAACCCTTACTAATGAATCCTTATATTTAGAGTATATTTCATAGGCAAAGATGGCATATTGGAAATTTGGCCAGCCAACTCCGGCAAATGGATAAACTTCACAAGGATGCTACCGAAGAACTATCCTTTCATGTACACAAACCACGCAACTTCTTTCTTTTCAAGTACAAAAGAATTCAATTTAACAGTTTGAATTGCAAAAGCAAATTCACAGCCACATTCATGATTATATAATTAAATAAATTAAAAAAATAAAGTTCCACGTTGAATATGTACTCAAGCTTTGAACCATTCAATATGCAAGCTCATTTAGACCAAATAGAGCTACTTAATAACATATCCCTGAAGGCCTGAACTAGGAGCACCACCATTCTGAAATTACTAGCAATTGCCAGATAGATAATTAACATAAGAAAGCAACATAACATCATAAGTTGAGATCAAATTAGCAACTAAATTAAGCAACAAAAAGAAAATAACAATAATGGAAGCTACAATAAATATTCTCATTTAATGCCCCCAATGATTCCAATAAATAATCCATCCAAATTCCACCAAATCGTGGTCACAAACACCCTTAATGATTGAAATACTACAGAAGTATTTAAAAATGAAATTTACGCACTTAACTTTCCAATTTAACTTCCTCCTTCCCAAAATTCACTAGAAGCGAAATTTCAATTCTCTGGAATCTCCACATCTCCATCAGCAATCTCCTGTTGCAAATCCTTAGGATCCTTTCCATCCACAGTGCAACCAACAGAAACACAGGTTCCCAATATCTCCTTCACAGTCCCAGCCAAATCCTTCGCCATTGACCTCGGTCGCATGACTTTGGCGATCTCAATAACGTCATCCAACGAAATGTTCCCAGAATGCTTGATGTTCTTCGTCTTTTTACGGTCACGTTCGGGCTCTTTTAGGGCTTTGATCACCAGAGCCGCCGCGGATGGTACAACAGCGACCTTAGCTTGACGGTTTTGGACGGTGAGCTTGACGGTGACGCGGAGACCTTTCCAGTCTTTAGCGGTCTCTTTAGCGATGTCTTCACCAATTTTTTTCGGGGATAGACCAAGAGGACCGATTTTTGGAGCAAGCGAACTCGCTGCTCCGACCTCACCGCCGGTTACTCGGACGAAGACTTCTACAACTTGCGTGGGATCGAACTTTGGCGGCATTTTGCGGCTTGTGTGGGGATAATTTGGCTAGGGTTTTTTGCTGGGGATGGCGGGGAGAAGTGAAGAGGGAGGCGGGGAGAAGTGAAGAGGTTTGTTAAAGTAGGGTTTTGCGGAGTAAAATTTAAAAACAATGAGATTGGCCCAATCACGTAATGGGCTTGAGACCTTGGGCAATTTGGATTAGCCTCTAAACAAAAGAAATTTAAACGTTTTGTACATGCACCTTTGTTTCCCCCTTAACGCAATTATGCTATTCTAGGGCTTGTTTAGGATTGTAACGACTTATTGAAAAGTATTTCTTTAATAAAATTTTTAATAAAAGTATTTATTAAATGTTTAAATACTTTTAAAATCACAACACTTACTCTAAAAGCAGCAAATTTAAACTTTTGCTAAAAATACTTTTTACACCAAAAGCTTCATTTCTAATTTTATGAGATGATATTCATCAAACGCCTTAAAAGTACTTTTAACATCTAAGGGCTGTTTGGAGTTGCGGTAACTTATTGAAAAATACTTTCCTATTAGAGTTTTTAATAAAAATATTTATCAACTGCTTAAGTGCTTTTAAATATATTGTTTGGAAACATAATTTAATAAGTACTTATTGTATTGGATAATGTGTAATTTGAAATTTTTAAAAAGTACTTATCTCTTTATTTGGTTCATAATATAGGATAAATGATTAAGTTTGATGTTATATTTTTTAAATCACGAAAACTATTCTAAAAGCACCAAATTTGAGTTTTTGGTAAGAGTGCTTTTAGCACTTAAAAGTATTTTTTTTTTATTAAAAGCACTGTAATACCAAACGGGACCTAAAATTGATTGTAAAAGTACTTTTAACACTTAAAAGTGATTTTTGACATCGAAAGCTCCATTTCTATTTTTATGAGATAATATTCATCAAATACCTTAAAAATACTTTTAATATCTAAAAATGCTTTTGAATGTACTTTTTAACACCTAAAAGTGTTTTTTTTAAAACCAAAAATAGTGCAATCCAAAATGGAACCTTAGTATTTTTGAAGATTCACTATACACGGGACTTTTTCGGAGTCTAGAACTTGGCTCGTGTCCCATCATCATGAGTATTGATACGGACAATGATTGTGTTGAAATATGAAAGCATATGAGGAATTATACGAGGAATTGCGAACAATAAAAAAAGGTCTCGAGAGAATACACTTATAAGGACAAACGCTTTTTAGTATTAAAAGTACTTTTAAAATATTTGATAATTAATTTTTCGTAAGTTGTAGAGTCCCTTTTTTTTGTAATTTAAAAGCATTTTTGTCAGAATTGTTTCTTTACAAATGACCGTAACCCAGAATGGAACCTTAATGACACGATTTTGCCATACCAATGCGGGGGCTAAACGAACCATTTTTCACTTTTTATTTTTATGCAATGTGTGAGGATTTTAAACGAAGACTTGCCTAGTGCCTCTTTTAAACGGGAATCATGAATCATGCCCAAGAGTTCAGGCTCGAGGGACGTCAATGTTCTGAATGTTAACTCGGCCCACTGGGAACCCAGGGGAGCCAGAGCCCTCTAAAATATGTCAGTACAATCCTCTGGATGTGTCCTTGAAATTTACAAATATCTACAATTTTATAGCGTTGTTAAATCTTCATGCAAAATTATATTTTTATGAATTTATTTTTTAATCATTTTTTTACTTTTTATATATTAAATTGCTATAATACATTTTTTTACACAAATTTCCAAAAAAAAAAAAAGTAATTCAAAAGGGCTAATTCCACGAACCTATTTGCTGTATTTACCAGCCTTTTAGTTCTTGGCATAGTGTGACGAAGAAGAAAATGAAGATTTAATACCTTAAAGCAATCTATGTTGAACTTAGATAGGATCCTGGGAAGAATTCACTTTAGATGGAGGGTTTATCCAAAAATAAATAAATCTTTCTCACAAGAAAAGCATGATATTCCGTTCAGAACTCAGCAAACTCATTACTACAAACTACGCAATGTAATGCCCGAATTTCAAACACTGCTTTATTACTAGTTCAGTTTATTCCCCCAAATAATACATATGCGATAAATTCAACCGAATAAAGACAAAAGAGCCACGAGACAGACATCAAACATGACGATAAATTAGCGAGAACTTCCGGTGTGTCGCATTTGAGAGGACAGCGAGCCAGCTGGCAAAAGCAATACGCTGGATCCAAGCGCTCCCTGGTGGGGCCCCAATTCACGTGCCACCACGCCCTCCACTGTTACTTGAAGCAGCATGAAGCCACGTGGCACATTCCGCATATCAACACACACGTGTTGCAGTCTCGAAGGACTTAAAAACGGACCTGAACCAGGTGAGTCGCCCCCTCGCTCCACCTCGCGACAAATTTGAAAACCTCTTCAGAAGACACAAAAGTTGTCTTTCCTAAATTGCCCTCCTTACCCTCTTTTGCTGTTATCCTCGACTCAGCAAGACAATTGGGTGGTGTCATAAAATACTCCGAACGCGGGAATTCCGCCACGCACTCCTCTTATATCAATCGGTGATTCAGTTCCTTCCGATTTTTCTCTCTAGGCCTCTTCAGATCCCTCCTCCCCCGTAGTATAGAATAAATGTACGATCTATCATTACAAATCAAAAATAAAATAAAATAAAATACTCTGAATGCGGGAATTCCGGGTTTTTCTTCCCCCTACTTCTTTTGAATCTTCTGGCAATAAATTACACTCGGTTGCTGATAAGATAAATACATTAGCAAAAAGCGGGCGATAATTGCTAGTTGGGTAAGATTGTAAGAAGTTTTATCCCTTGGAATTTGGATAAGTTGGAAGTATAAATTGAGAACTTTGATAAATGAAAGGAGAAGTATACTTTTACACCACTCCAAATCTGGCTTGAAAAAAAAAAATACACCTATAATTGTTGAGGAATTTATCATGGAGGTTGTTGATATAATTTGTTTGTATTGAAGCAGAACAAAACATGTTTATTGTGATTGATAACATTTAACTTTCTTGATTGTTCAATTTAGTAACTTTATGTATATTAACATTGATAGGAATAGTTAAGAACGAACCTTGTTGCGGAAAGGTAATACTCATTTCGTCCCATTTTGATTGTCATAGTTTTTTTTTTCCACATAGTTTAAGAATAAATAGTTAATTTTGTTGAAAAAATAAATTTAGATTGCTATTTTTATAAAATATCCTTACATTAAATAGAGTATAACTTTATATTAATTATTCATGAAAACTTGAATTGATGGTCAAGAAACAATCTACATTAAATAAGGTAATTTATACTAATAACAACCTACATTGAATAACGGTATTGTAGAGAAATTTAAAAACATTATATTTTTTAATTAAAAAGTGAACTACACAATTTAAAACAAATTTTAAAAAAAAAAAGACTATTAAAATGAGACGGAGGGAGCAGCAGGTTTATGAGTTTCTATTGATCTTCGCGCACAGTGGGGTGAACGAAGTTAGAGGGGTAACGTTGCTTTCCAATTTCCTATATATGTATATATGCAATGAAAATGAAACAAAGTTTATTCCAATGAGGAAGTAATTGATGTTTCAAGGAAATCTTATCTAATACGTGTCGCAAGCTTATCTAATACGTGTCTGTAAAACAACTCCAATGTTCTTCAAGATGAAAAACAAAAAATCCAACATAATCCTACTTAAATAAGTTTTGATTTTTAACTTGTAGGGCGTTGAAATAAAATATTATAAATCTTTTTGCTCTCAATGGTTATCTTTTTTTTTTTTTTTTTCGGATCTGGAGGTTGATCCCCCAAATTGGGCAGAGCTTTGTTCCAACGTAGGTTATAAATCTTTTTGCTCTTAATGGTTATCATTGAGAGATAAATAACTTTGATTGACTTTCAATTTGATGTGACTTATAAAAGTTATTATAAGTAATTTTACATTCTAAACTCTGAGTCAACACCAGAGAATTTTGACATAACCTATTTGATTTATCATTTTGACATAAAAAAAGATTGAATATGACTAAGAGAAATTCACACTTTTTCGGTCATTGAAAAAAAATTGAAAATCATGTTCTACATAAGTTACCAATGTACGTTTGGTCAACAACTCTTGGCCAAATTTTACTGGCAATTAAAACCTTACAAATTACTTATAGACTTTGCAGCAATTAATCACCCGTCTAAATGAGTTTTGAAAGATAAAATAATACTATTCTAATTTTAAAAGGGTTATGCTACTGTTTTAGATCTTCCAATATCAGATTAAGAGAACGCTATTTTAATTTTTTTTTTAAATTCATTTAGACGAGAGGTTAATTGGTTTGAGTGCCTAAATAACTGATGAGATCCGATTATCCGAACATATCAATAGAGAGAGTTTGGTCAAATGTTATTGACCAAATTTTGAATTGACGAAGGCATTCATTTACAACTAAGATATCTGGCTTGGACGGTTCAACTAGAAACTCGTCACTTTTAGGGGGTTGAAGCAAATGCTTTACTCTAGTTTAGAGGGTAAAATCAATGGAGTCAACCCAAGTTTACTCAACCGAGCAGTAAATAAAAGGACCCGGGACCCGGGTCTGGGTTGGATAAATGCACAATATGACGTGGCATTTCCGCGCATTTCACAACGGGGTAGCATAGTAATTCTTGCACTCTGAAGTTACAGAGAAAATGAGGACGAAAAAGGAAAGAAGACAGTTGAGTTAGGGAAGGAGAGAGAAAAAGAGGACCTTATCCATTAAGAACCCCCAAAGCCAAATCTCCCTTTCTATAAAGCAGATCAAAACCCCCAACGTCGTAGACGATTGGAAACTGAGGAGGAGAACCCATTTCTTTCTTCTATAGATTGATATAGAGCCAAAAGAAAATTTTGAAAAATTGATTTCATTGCTAGAGAGAGAAACAGAACAATCAATCAAAGACAGAGAAAAGCCCATATTGATTCGTATTCTTATTCAACAATGGCGGCTTCGAAAAGCTACTTTAGCAGAGCAGCAAACTACCGATTCTTAGACGCTCCGTCGGGAATAAGTTCCGACGGGATGTTCGAGCTCGATGAGTCCGATGTCTGGAGTACTGGACGCGCCGCTGCGTCGCCTGAGTATCGTAAACAGACGGTGAGTTCACGTACACCGTCATCGTCGAGAAAAAGCTCTTCATCGGCTGCGAAGGTGGTTGTTGGTGGGACGGCTGCGTCGTTGCCGGTGAACGTGCCGGACTGGTCGAAGATACTGAAAGATGAGTATCGGGAGAATAGGAGGAGAGATAGTGAAGATGATGATTTCGACGGCGACGATGGGGAGGACGTCGGTGGGAAACGGATTCCGCCGCACGAGTTTTTGGCTAGACAGTTGGCGAGAACGAGAATCGCATCGTTCTCTGTGCACGAAGGAATTGGGAGGACTTTGAAAGGGAGAGATCTTAGTAGGGTTAGAAATGCAATTTGGGAAAAAACTGGGTTCGAGGATTGATTTTAGTACATTTTTCCTGAGAGATTGGCTACTTCTTTTTTGTTTTTCCACCCCTCTTTCTCTGATTATTTCGTACTTCATTTTTATGGGAGTACTCTCTCTCTCTCTCTTCTTCTTTTTTTTTTTGGTTTTTTTGTTTTTTGTTTTCCTTTTTGGGGTTTTGTCGGTCTCGTATTATATCGATGATTGGGTACTGCCGTAGTGGTATTAGTATTTGATGAGAAATCGGATTACCGGTGAATGTAACTCTTTTAACTATTTGAGAGATTAATCAAGAAATGTGGATTTTGTTCCACTAATTTCCAGTTTCATCTCAGTTAATTATTAATTTATTGCACTGAATACTAATATGATTCCGCGCTAAAGAATGATAAATGTTGAAGCAGGATTTCCACGGAATATAATTTGGAAAAAGTTTGAAAATCAAATTGTTGTAAGTGGGAAATTAGTGAATTATTTGCTTCGAAGTCAAATGATTGATGCTGTTAAACAATCATGTTGGGGGAGTGTTTCGACTCTGAAGAGAGAAGTTGGGGTCACAAACTGGAAAGCAAATGAAAGAAGAGCATAAAAGGAGAAAAATGGTTCAGATCCATGCATTTTATCAGTTTGGAAATGGGTTGTACTCCACACCAGTTCATGAAGTAGTACTACTACATTTTTCTTTATTCTTTTATGCGTTGTAGTTTGTTTTTAGGGGTTGGGAATTGTAAGAGAGGATAAGGTAGTTGTTGTATTAACATTTGAATTTGTGAATCCTGTACCAGAATCAGCACTAAAGTAATTTTGTGCTTTGTGCTTGTTTCCTGGTTATTCAAACAAAATACTCCCTCCGCCCCACTTTAATAGTCCTGATTATTTTTTCACACAGTTTAATAAAAAGTAGTTAACTTTGTTGGAACAATTAATTTAGGTAACTATTTTCCTAAAATATTCTTACATTAATTAGAGTACAACTTTATGGGAACTTGAATTGATGGTAAAAAAATAATCAATTCTCATTAAATAAGGTAGATTTATCGTAATACATTGAATAAGGGTATTTTAGAAAAATTAAAATACAACTATATTCTTTAATTAGAAAGTAGACTACAATTTGAGACAGACGAAAAAGAAAAACAGGACTATCAAAGTGGAATAGATTGAATATATGAGTTTGGAGCCAAGACAGAAGGAATTATAAATAAGAGATATTGAGTTCGAATCCTTTTACTTTAAGTTAGGCGATAAAATAGAAACAGATTATACATTTAGGGTCTGTTTGGTTGGAAGTAAAATGTTTTCCTTGGGAAAATATTTTTCGTGGAAGTAATTTTCCATGAAAATTATTTCCCTTTCATCATTTTCAGGTGTTTGGTTAGTTTATTAAAAATATTTTCTTATTTCATTTTTTTGGTGTTTGTTTAACTTATGAAATATTTTCACTTTTATCTCTATCTTTACTTTCTACACATTATAACTACATACTTCTTCCCATGCAACATAAGAAAATTTATCTCATTGTTTAACTTAAAAAAATCTTGGAGAAATGTATATATGAATAAAAAATATCTCCTTAAGTAATAAACAAATTGCTGGTCATTTAGTGTCAAATATCAATCACATGCAATGCTTATTGTGACATATATCTTGCACTCTTACTGCTGCAAGTTTCTCTAGAAAAGAATGTCCCTATTATACATAATTAATTACTAGCATAGGATGAGCATGATGAGATTTTTTTTTATTTTGAATATACTAGGGGGAGGGTTGGGTTGGGTGGTATGGGGGAGAGAGTGTAAGGAAGAGATATTGGGTTCGAATCCTCCTGTTTACACAAAAAAAAAAAAGAACATACTACAAGATGTTTTCGGTAAGTTTGGAACATACTACAGGCAGGATGCATGCATTTCGGAAAACAACTTCAGTAAGTTTGGAAGAGAAGTTGTTTTTCATAAGATGAGTGAAAATATTTTACATAGAAAAATATTTTCAGTAATTTTTATGTAACCAAATACGAAAAATTACTGAAAATATTTTTCTGAAAAACATTTTCACCCGAAACAAACGGATCCTTAGCTTAAATCCTCTCAATTACCATATATATATATATATATATATGTATATGTGCGCGTGCACGCGCGCTCGCCATTAACATCTTGTCTATATATCAGTGTTTATTACTGAAGTTGAGCTTAAGGAACCTCCCTCACGGCCTCACCTCCCCCCCCCCCCCCCTCCCTTGGCAAAAAGAAATTTTTTTTTATTATAAATGTTTAATCTCCACCTTGGGTTATAAATATTGAGTGAAATGTTTCTTATTGTATTTATCTAAATTATTTATACTGGCCGCTGCGTAAAACTTACCCACTATGCAAAATACGCACTTAGGAGGCAACGCATAACTTTTGTTTATAGGAAATGTATCACATAACAATTCTGATGTGTGGTCCCTCGTGCGTGCATCTTGGCTTTTTATGCCACCCAACAATAACCAACTAAAGCAAATTTATTTGGTTCATTATCCAAGCCTTACCTAATGATCTATCTGAGGAAGTTACATTGATGGTAAAAATAGTAAGACTTCGAAAAAGGCAAAAACCAGAATACATGCTGGACATCCATTTCCCACTTGGACATGGCAAGGAACTGTAAAGTATTTATTTTTCGGCATTTTTGCTGAGAAATTTAAGAAAAATTCTATGGTCCCTTTTAAATTCCATTCCTTCTACGACTCTACTTATATCTTTCAATGAAGATAGTGACTTCTATGTTAAATAAATCACTGAAATTGTTACAAGGGTCAAAAACCCTCATTCCACAGTTCAACATAAATTTAAGTTCAAGTACAATGTTCAAAAAAGGGAACGTAAAATCTCCCAAAACTGAAAAAAAGTACTAGTACTTCATTTTTCTTTTCTTTTTGTTTTTAGTCCTTATAGGAAGGCAGCCCTTAAAATTTGGTCAGAGATGATCCAACCACCAAGTGCCAATTTCAAGCTACTAACTGGCTTGCATACAAGCTACCAATTTTAAGGGCATATATTGCAGTGTGTGGTGCGATGGCTACCCCCAATTATGGATCTTCTCTAGTCTCCATCACCATCCTTTCAACTTTCAAGTGCTGCAACTACATTATGGCCGCTTGCATTATTATGGCCGATTCCTTTTTCCGGGCCATCTGGTGAGAGTGATGAGAGGCATGGTTGGCCTGATTACCATCTGTAATATATGGCCATTGCTATGTTTGTCCCCTTGCAAGGACAGGAATGTTGTATCTCAAAAAGGGATAGTAGCACTCGGGTGGGAAGTCTCAGATTTTAAAGAATACAACCGGTTTATTAATAAACGAACTATTTTTACTGGTTAGTATATCCTTTTACTTCAAAAAAGTATATAATTCTGACTCTTGCCTCTCATCTTGCCACTTAATTAATTGTGGCTTCTTTCGAGCAAAAAATTTCGACAGCTGCTTTTCACCTTAAACTAGGTTAGAATGGATTGTACAAATGTTATCGTTGTGACACAAAAAAAAAAAAAAAAAGGGACCCTTCGCGATGCTTGTAGTGTATACCAGTACAAAGCTGTATGCTCAAGTACACATTCAATATAAAACAAGGAAAAGTTAATCATCACATTCAATCTGCCTTGGGAAATCAAAAGTGCGTTGAATTTTTTAGCAACAGTTGTAATAAACAAATATGCATGCAGTAGATTTGCTTGTGGGATGCCATCAACTAAGAATCATTTGGTTTAAGATACATTAGGAAGGGAACAATTGTTAGGAACTAGTCAATTGTTTTTTTATTTTTATACGCCTAATGGCTTCTTTTCCATGATGAAGAACCTAATCCATCCCAAAAAAATTAAAGAAAGTACTCCCAACAAAGTGCAATTGGGAGGGCCACCATGTGAGACAACTCTCTTAAGTTGTAAGTGATGAGAATAATTCAGCTCTCTTAAGATTTTTTTTTTTTTAAGTGATTCAAATCATGCATATTGTTTTGTATCATGGACCAACAAGAAATCATGGATGTTATGTTATGGACACTTTCCTTTAATCACACAAATTATTACACACAAAAAAACAGGGACAACAACAGGTTCTTTAGGTCGGGATTTTTTTTTTTTTTTTTGTCAGATACGATAGACCTACACTATTTTATATTTGGGGGAGAGGGGATCTAAAGAGATCCAAAGATAATTCAGAGGAGATTGAACCACTACCGAATCAGACGGATGCATTATGCACCCGTATAGATTTTTTTTAAGCAAACATACATATTGTGACAATTGGTGGGAGGCAAGATTTGAACCTTTTAAATCGGGTATTGGTTACACTAAATATATGTAACTTGTGCTCTGGAAGACAACGGGAATATAGTTGGCATCAACGTACAAGAAATGACTAACTGATTCAAAGAGACGAAGAGTGACTAACTGATCAAAAATTTCAAGCCTCTCCTGAAGGAATGTATTCTCAGATTGTTAATTAAGAGAAACCCAATTTCTTTTAGATGATACAAAATCAGTCAGACACAAAGGAAGTACTACCAAATATTTGGCTACTGCGAGGACAAATTAAAAAAAAAAAAAATTAACGTATTTTTCTCTAATACAACATAGAGGTAGAACTTAAAAGTTATTCGTGAACTAAAACATCGTTTTTGTTTCTTCTTGTTTTGCCTTTTGGGATGTATTGTACTCGGGGACAGTCGTATGAAGACAGCAAGCACGAAAACAGGAATTCAATTTTGAAATTATCAGAAACCTCCCTGAGGTTTCCCTACTATAAATCTTATGATTAATTTCATTCGCGGAAGAGAGCAAAAACGAGGAATGGTAATAAAGTGAGAGATGTCTTACTCTTTATTTTTATCGCTTAATAATCATTACTTCGTGAATTAAGCCAACCATTTTGTCACACTGAGAACTTGATGCATTCGGGCCCTTATGTAGAGGGGCAACCATCAATCACCATACATACTCGGAAGGGGGGAGGAACAAAGCCACTCTACCACAAAAGCACGCCTATCTCAGACCCAAATTTCTTCTCCACCATTAGCTTTAACAGACAAAATAGGGTCCTATCAAAATTACTTTTGAAGGAAAATGACTGGATATTTTTTTTTAGACATCAATCTCCTCCGACTGTAAATTCAAGGCGAAAAAATGTGGTGGAAAATGGTGTCATAATGTCCTCAACCCAGCAGAAGAATTCAACAAACAGGGGAATATAAATTATGATGCTAACAACTACTGCTACTTTTTGGTTTTGGTAACTACTACTCACAACACAGCAGAAATGTTAAATAACGTTAATAAATGCTTGAGTGGTGCGGCGCGGTGTTCATGGAGATCGGCAAAGCAGCCGTAGGATTAGAAATCTGTGTGGGAAGTTGAGAGGTTGTGCACCGTTGGATTTAAATGGGTGCGGGGTCAATGAATGAGACGGCCAGTTGACCGTAGTTGTCGTCATTTTAGAAGTTGGAACTTGCAAGTTACAGTGGCATGCGTTGGCGTTTTATTCAATTTCGCCCGTCGTTTTCGTCGTTCAGTCCCTCTCTTACTTTATGGCGACATGGAAATGGAATACAAGTGTCGACATTGATGTTGCATTTTGTATAACCTTGAAGTTTTCTTTTTTCTTTTTTCTTTTTTTTTTGGGTGTATTATTCTTTGAAGTTGGTTCCCGTGATTGATTACACAGATGTACAAATTAATTTTAACGCTCAACCTTCTCCTTTATTTCTTTTTTCTTTTTTCCTAAGAATTTCTAGAAATTTAAAATAGCCAACGGAGCTAGCCAAAATTGAGGTGACGCTAGTGATATTTTTCTCTTTTGAGCAAGAGGTGTCACACTCATATTAGCTTCCCAAAAAATAATTGGAGTTGCAATATATGAAATTTCTGCATCCATTAAATTGACAAAATCAAAGTCACCTCAATTTTGACTTGATTGAGATGCATCAAAAACCTAGCTTTCCAAGTTGTGCAAGGTGTCAAGTTGTCACTGTATATGGCAGTCTTAATTGATCATTTTCGATGGAATTTCTATTCACATCACATTGAATCCTCCTCCCCTCTCTCTAAATTATGTTAAATTAGCTTATAGGAATTCTATTGTTGCGACAAAAAAAAAAAAAAAAAGTTATGCAAGGTTCTTGATTGGAAAGTGCTACATCCATGATTTATGGTGAACCAAGTTTAGATTCTCATCAGATTTCTTCGTTACCCTCCAATGGTGACTCAAGTCTAAGCCAAAAGAGGCGCCTAAAGATTCTTCCAAGTCCATCCATGATTTGATGATCCATGACCTAAAATTAGTAGCTTTTTTTTTTTTAATGGAGGGTGCCCATTAACTTTCGGCTATACATGCATACGTACGACTTTTTAGGAGTAGATACAGTAGAAGTATTATTATTGCTTGTTTACAGGATCAACAATCTGAGAGATTTCTTGCGACTGTTCTATCTGAACTTCATTTCAGGCGAAAGATGTGTTGGATGAGGAAGGGAAGTGCCTGTCGACCTCATTCGCCTATCATTGCAACTGACAACTTGCAACTACAAAGAAAGCAATTGCAACTTGTGACAGGGCTCAATCTCAGTGTCAGTGAAAAACTTTTGGGATGACAAATGGATAACATGCATGCTTCATCAATAATTCCCTAACTTTTTTTGCCACTTCCAGTTGCAGATAGCAAAAGCGAAACAGTTAGCCAGTCCGAAGGCAAGATAGCAGCTGTACATTTTCACTCAAAGTTTCCAGTCTTTAGTTTAACTCTAACTGCCAAAAACACTCTTCAAAATACTACTAAATCTGTTTTTTTTTTTTTTGGGTCAATCATCAATTCCTATTCTCGCACCTTAATCTGTAGTATCGGTGGAGTAGGGGGTTTAATTCCAGATGCATCCCGTGAATAATGAGTTAATCCGTGAGGGAATCTGGGGATAGTTGTCCTGTCCCTCGAGGGTAGGCCGGCAGGCATTGCGTCTGGATAGGAAAGGGATGTGGTTTGTATGGCCTACGAGAATTGTGATTGCGTTAGCTAGAAAGATTATCCTAGAACCCATCTTAATTTGGAGTTAATGACTGGCTAGACTGCCAAATTGGGGCCAAAGTCTAGGAGATAAGTATATTAAAAACAGGAAACTCGAGATCCAGGTAATGACAAGAGAGCAACAACAATCGAGTGCAAGTAATTAAAGTTTGTGGGTGAAGCTGGACCATATTAAAGTAGTAGCAGTTCATTGCCACGCTATTGTTCTCTTTTGACCCGCAAGATTACTATATAGCATATATATTCAAGATGGATTGATACAGGGAAGGGTTGGATAATTGGATCGGATTGGATTGGATTGAATGATAAGGTGAGAGAGATTGCGAGTGGTAGTAGGTTCTGAGTTCAAACTCTCTCATTTAAAGAAAAAACAAATGATGGATTAATACATATTTATTACTGTTGAGAATTGGATGCAGCTTACTAATTAGTCCTTAAATGCAAATTAAATAAGCTAATTATTAATATTATTTTTTTGTCTGACACGATAGACCTACACTATTCTATATTAAGGAGAGGGAGATCTGAAGAGACCCAAGAACAATCTAGGGTGGACTGAATCACCACCGGTCCAGACGGGTGTCTACGCATCCGCTGACAACATTTTCAAGAAACTTGGATTTGAGAATGTAGGCAAGGAAATGATCTCATTAGTGTGCTTAAAGATCTAGCAAGTTAGGCTAAATTTGACTTTAAAGATTACTATAAAGTCCAATTCTATCCTTCTCCGGAAAAGGGAACTTACTTTGTTTGGCTTCTAAACTGCATGGGAGGATCACATAACGTGCAAGACATCAACACAGCTTTTTATATATTATTATTATGAGACAAAATCCTTAAGTACTTGACAAAAAAGGGACTTTCCCTCAAAAAAGTATCAAAAGTTGTCTACTAGTATATGCTACATATGTACGCCATTCATCTGGAAAAAATAACCCAGATTTTGTTTGTAGGCTGAGGCGGCTGTACAGTGTCCAAAGAAAGATATTTGCTTATCTTCATGGCGCAAATATCACAACACTCTCTGTGAAAGTAAAAACTGACAGAGGAATGGAATTCCAGTACTGAGATTGATTTTTAATCTAAACGAAATCTTTTTGATATTTGTATCGAGTTGAAGCATACGAGAAAAAAAGAAGGAAATCAAGGAAAGAGCATATGGGGTGTGTGCTGTCCAGTTTGCACAAGTAAATAGATTCACAATCACAATGAGGGGGTGGCTTTCAACTTTCAAGGGGGCTTTGGGAGTGTTTCCAAAGCGATTAAGTGCATTGTTGTGAGTTTCTTAGTAGTACTAAAATGAACTTTCCGATAAATCTAGGACAGCAAGATCAGGTTCGAGTAATTTCCTGAGATCCATGAAGTGTACTTTTTGTTTTTTTTTAGAGAAAAAAATGAGTTGTATTGTACTTCAACTAGGTTAATTTCTTGTTTTCAGACAAATTGATAATTGGTCCCTCGATCTTTGGATGATGATTAATGGAGACACCCATGCATGTGAGGACCGCAATCTACTCCAACAATGCATACGCAATGAACAAGCAAACTACTACCAGATTGCTGTGAAATTGTCATTTGTCAGTGCTTCTTGAAAAAAAAAAAAAAAAACTGAAATACAGAAGTTGGGCTGTTTACGATGAAGAGCACGTTTGATTGACAATGGGCTTATTCTTCTGCTTGAGAGGCCATTTGGGTGGGCTTCACCTGAGAATTCTTTCCCTCCTTGGTGAGCGAGAACAGTGGCTGAACGCCCTCTTCGTATAACATTGGTTTGTGTACAAAAGCACCATGGGCGTACTTCTTGGGTTGATGGTGCATATGGATTGGACCAGGAAAGGAATTGCTAGGTTATGCTTGCCTTTTTTTTTTTTTGGCTTGAAGAAATGTTATTCTTGTACATTGTTCATTTTTAAGAGACGTCCAATGTTGTCAACTAATTCAATTGATGTTTATCACTTTACTTTTTCTCTCTTTTAGTTTTTTCTTTTAAAGTAAACTTGTTTCACTAAAACTCGAACTTCAACATTCTTTTGTCTTCCATCATTTTTTAAAACCATTCCAACCTCTTCGCATGTCTTTTCTCACACCAACTGTTTAAGTATAGAATTCAAATTCTTAACCTGAACAGTGTAGAAATTCTAAGAGCCTTTCCCAAGGCAATCCGAGTTGTTGCTTTTTTTTTTTCCCCATTTTAAAGCTAAACAAACTAAGAAGAAGGACGAACTAAGAAGGAGGTAAAAGAATTTAATTTAAACAAATATAACCTATTCAAATTGGATAACACTTGAAGTCGAAGTTTTTTTTTTAAATAATTTATTATTTATAATTCCCCTTAATTTATCCTCCATCCTAACTCTCCTTCAATTGAAGCTGAAACTTCGTGCTTACGTAGAAAAATCTCAATCAACCATAACTTAATTGCAAAGGATTAATGCATCAAACACGTTCGATTAATCAAATATTCTTTTATCTTTGATACTCATCCATCACACCCCACGTACATCTTGTATGTTCGTGGCAATGCTTCTTCCTTCTTTTAATTGATGTTTGTATTTTTTTTTTCTTGTATCACAACTATGTTTCAACTTTAAAATAAAGTGATTATAATCAACTAACAAGTAAGAATTAAAATGTTCTTTTTTCCTTCCTCCGGCCCTCCATTAAGCCCTGAATTTTCCTCTCACCTGCCCTCTTTTCACGTTGAAATTGTATATACACTTTTACCTCGCGTAAGAATTGGTGACATGCCATCAAAGTCACGACCCATGTGCTGGTCCAGACCCAAACCTAATCCACGATCCATCATCTAAACAGCCCAAGACGACAGCTAGAACCAAACAGGCAGTCGCGTCGTCAGTCGTCTTGCTATCTAATCTTGGTTCTTGGCTCCCCCGTAAGCCCGAGCGGGGGCGCCACCGAACCGAACCGAAACAAACAATTGGTCAAACAACTACCACGACTGGTAGCTCAATCATCAACTTTCACCGGATGCTCCATTTCCATTGCCACAACTGGTAGCTAGCTCAACTCGCCTTGATCGGTAATTCCTCCCTCTCTCTTCCCAGGATTTTCCTCTGAATTATAATCCAATATCTTCGACACTCCCGATAATGCCCTCGCCTTCCAACTCGTCTTCCTATTCTTCCTCCTCCGACGAGAAAAACCCTAATTCTGCCCCTAACCCCAAGCCTCCCTCAATTGACCAGTCCCTCGACGCTATCGAGAATCAGTTAGCCTCAATTTCAACGTTTCAACCCGGTTCCTTGCTGGAGCCCGAGTCGGAGTTCGGTGTCAACGATGATGAAATTCGAGAGGAATTGGTGAATGGATCGATAAATGATATCGAAGAGCTGCCCGGGAACTCAGAGGAGAAGTTGAAGGCGAGCTCGTCGAGAGTATGGGCGAATGTTTCGGAAATGGAGGAAGGGGCGGCGCCGTCAAGTCCGAGTAGCAGTGGGTATGCTGGTGAGAGAGGGAGTAGTGCTACCAGTGGAGTTGAGGAGTATGGAAATGATGATTTTAATGACGACGAGATTGTCGAGGTTCGGAGTAACGGTGATTTTGACGGAGTTGCACATTCTCCGGCTCCCTGGACTCCCGGGAAACGCCATGGCGATGAGGTCAGTATACGGGAAATTTTAGAATTTTTGGCTCAAATTTCTGAAGGGTATCCTGTTTTGTTTATAGCTATATTTAAACTAATGTATGGTTAAGATAAGTTGGGACCAATGCATGATTTTATAGATTATTGGAAATGACCCTTTCAAGTAATTAGGAGGTTAATTGATTTTGGTACATAATATTTGACATTATTTGTGTAATGTAAATGCTTATTCAACTAACCTTCTGAATTAATATAAAGTGTCAAGCTATTTGTTGTGCTTGAAATCATGTCATAAGTGTTGGTGTTTGCCCAAGATTAATTCGCTAATCAGTTGATAGTGGTTCTCTCTTCTTTCCCCTCCTGATAATTGGAAAGGTTTTGACTTAAATGGGATGTATGCATATATATGTAAACTTATTCATAATTAAAACCTTTAGCGGAATTGTGGAATATAGCTTTAATGCTGTACCATTGGAACACATGAAGAGTTCCATTTTCTGAAGATGTTGACAATTTTGGCACGTACTTTTCCCCTTACTTTATATGAATGGTTGTAGTAATTTCTTATGTTGATTCGTATCTTATTTGATTAGCAGCTTTATCTTTCTGTTTGATAAATCGATGAAGTGCAGGATGATGATTCTGTTTCATGGAGAAAAAGGAAGAAACATTTCTTTATTTTGAGTCACTCTGGAAAACCCATATATTCGAGGTGTGTATATGCTGCACAATTTAGTCTCGTTGGGACATAGAGTTAAGAGTTTTATTTTGCAGCACAGTGTGGTCCTGGATCTAGACATTCTTAATTAGTTCCCTTTTTTTTAATTATGTTTAAAGATATGGAGATGAACACAAGCTAGCTGGATTCTCTGCGACTCTACAGGCCATTATTTCCTTTGTGGAGAATGGGTACATTGATAGCTACATCTACTTCAAATTCTATTGTGGTTGATCTTTTCTACTTATCGATTTGTTCCACCTCTTTTAGCAACAAAGATTAGCTTAAATCGCAATAGTTATGCATCATTGACTTCTTTTCAGGGGAGATCGTGTGAAATTGGTAAGAGCAGGAAAGCACCAGGTCAGTAAAACTCCTCTCTGGACCTTCATGAAGTTTATTTTTTTAGAGATTATAAGTTTCTGTTTTGAATTTAATTGTCTTCACAAGTAAAAAATAGCATTGCTTTGTGTGTGCGTGTGTTTTCCAAGCCTTGGATAATTTTTCAAGCTTCCATGAACTTGTTTGAAGGTTCTTTTTTATATCTGAATACGTTAAGAATTAGACAGAGCTGTTTGAGATGTGAATGATAGTTCTCCAGCAAAAAAAGAAGGAAAGAAAGAAAGGAAGAACAAAAACTTTGGTGGTTTACTTATCCTTGGAAATGACTCCTAACATGTAGTACCTTTTTATGTAACCAAAAATGCATTTGCTGAGCTGCAATTCATGTTATGTAGTTGGCTGCTATAGTCTTGTATTTTTCTTTTTAAATCCAAATTAGAGAAGTTTAATAGGTTTAGCATGAATTAAACGAGGGAAATTGCTTGGTAGGGCACTTGATTTTTGTCCTTGGGCAATTTGCAGTTTTAGAGCCATAATAGGATGGAAATATCTTATGGTTTGTAAGAAACGTAAAACAAGTCGTCAGCATCCTCTTGTTAAACAGTTTCTTATTATTGAAAGTAGAATAGGTTTAGGCATTAGATGTTGCTTTCTCTCCTATGAGGGAAAATGCATTTATCTGTGAGGCTATTATTAGCACGGTTTCATCTGTATCCTGCTATAGTAATCGAATATGACAGCAAAAAATCATTCTTCCATAATTTGCTGCTGTAAAAGGATGCTTTGCCTGGAACTTTAGCCCTCTTTATCTTGAATAATTGAGGCTTCAAGATCTATTTCAGGGGAAAGTTTTTGTGTAGTATCTCCAACTGTTTGTTTGCCCAATTCAAATTTGAGAGATTAAAATTCTTTTGCAAATGCCTTGCTTTCATTTTTCTAGTTTGGGACGACCCAAGTTGTGTAGTGTTTTCCAGGGCGCATCTGCATCATACATATGTCCTGGCCTCACTTTACTCTCATAAGTGTTTATAGAAGTAAAGGCCATTGTGGTAGATTATGTATTTTATTTTTACTTTTATTTTTGGTATTTTGTTTATTATGGGATGGGATGTAGAAATAGGGTGATATCTTTCTTTCTTTTCATTAATTTGTCCGTCGTGTTTCAGGTTGTTTTTCTTGTTAAAGGACCAATTTACCTCGTTTGTATAAGCTGTACAGAAGAGCCATACGAGTCACTGAGGGGGCAACTGGAGCTTCTCTATGGTCAGGTAGCTTTTTTCCTAATTTGCTGGATTTGACTCTGAGATGTATTCCTAGAGAAAATAAACTTTGCTGTCTGAAAGTTTTAATTACCTTTCTACTTTATGTCTGATTGATTCATTTAATAGAAGTCTTCCAACAATTAATGCAGCTACTTATTATTCAATATGATTGCAGATGATACTTATTCTTACAAAGTCTGTAAATAGATGTTTCGAGAAGAATCCAAAATTTGATATGACGCCTTTGCTTGGAGGAACGGATGTGGTCTTCTCTTCTCTCATCCATTCTTTCAATTGGTTTGTTATTTATTCTCTCTTCCCTGTCATAATAATTTAAGATCAACTTGTGGCAATTTATTTATATTTTCCCTTTTCAGGAGTTGTCTTTTATTGACTTGGATTGTAGTACTTTCTTGAGTGTGAAGAAAAATGCAGTTAAGCAAGGAACTAATAAACTTCTTTTTCCTTTCATTTTAAGACTTAAAAGGGTGTCGTGCTGTTAAAATGAGATCCAGGAACAATATATTCTGAAATTTTTGGAATGTTTATATTCCAGAAATTCTGGCTACTTTACTTGCTGAATGGTCTCAGATTATGCAATATAATTTGAAAGATGAATGGAGAAAACATATTGTGCTTAACAAAGTTTTCAATGCTGTTTACTATCCGTCAGTTTTTAAAGCTGACAAGATGTCAATTCCGTCTTCCTAATCTTCCAACCTTTTGACTAATATACTGCTTGTAAATATTCATTGTAATTGACATTGTAATTCATTCCTAATCTTCCAACCTTCAGCCGTTGTGATGAAAGTTTTTACTATAACTTGTAGGAACCCAGCTACTTTTCTCCATGCATACACTTGTCTTCCCCTTGCTTATGCAACAAGACAAGCTGCTGGTGCAATATTACAAGATGTGGCTGATTCAGGTGTCCTGTTTGCAATTTTAATGTGTAGACACAAGGTTCTTTTTCTATCTTCTTTATCTAATTGTGCTTTAAGAAAGAGGTTGGAATGTGATATTAGTAACTTATTGGTGAGACTACTCAATTGACATAAATGCAGGTTATCTGTCTCGTTGGTGCACAAAAAGCATCCCTTCATCCTGATGACATGCTTCTTCTCTCTAATTTTGTTGTATCATCTGAATCATTTAGGTATGTGCAATCACTGACTGATCTTTTATATGTCATTCTATGGCGCTTCTGCTTTTGCCCTGACTATATTCTCATATCAGTATTGTCTTTGTATAGGACATCTGAATCTTTCTCACCAATTTGCCTACCAAGATATAATCCCATGGCATTTCTATATGCATATGTCCACTATTTTGATGTACGTTACCCAAATTTCCAGTGTATTCTGAACTATTCTATTGATAGTTACTCTAAAATAAGAAATTGCTGAATTCAATATAGTTTGGTAACTCTGGATAAGAAGCTGTTCCTGCTGGTTGATTATCAACAAATGACACATAAAAGATGTTTTTGTTTGCAGGTTGACACCTACTTGATACTGCTCACTACAAGTTCAGGTGCTTTTTACCACCTTAAGGATTGCAGGTGATTTATTTTGCTGGCTGTTACACTTCTTGATAGGTCAAGAATAAAATGTCACTTCCTCTATCTGTTCATTTTTGGTGTTATATATTCCGTCTAGCTCCATTCAAATAAGTATCTCGTTTGAACTTCGAGATTGAAATATCTTCTATATATGGCATAGGATTCGTATTGAGACTATACTTTTGAAGTCGAATGTACTCGTCGAAGTTCAGAAATCCATGCTGGAAGGTCGCATGCATGTTGAGGATTTGTCTACGAACCCTGCTTCTCATCCTGGAATTGCATCCCCTCACTTAAGTCAATCTAGGCTTGCAACTGATTCCACAGAGAGGTTGACAGAGTTTATTGGTGTTGGTGGTCCTGCTGGGCTATGGCATTTCATGTACCGCAGTATTTATCTTAACCAGTATGTATCATCTGAATTTGCATTGCCAATCAATAGCTTGCGACAGCAGAAAAGGTAATTTTGTACTATTTAGCTGGAGATTGTAGTGACAAATCTTGTTCATCGGAAAGTTTTTTTTTTGGTGTGAACATGTGAGTTTTCTTTTGTAGGTTATATAGAGCTTATCAGAAGCTTTATGCATCCATGCATGAAAAAGATGTTGGACCACATAAAACCCAGTTCAGAAGGGATGAAAACTATGGTGAGAAGAAGCTCCATTTGGTTGGCATTCTTCATGGATAATTGGCTGTGTTATTCTTCTTTTGGTATCCAAAGTTGTGAGATCTCTTTTTAGAGATTGACCCAAGAGTTGATGGTGGAAACTTTTTCAGTTACTTGAATAAAGAAATTAAAAGTGGTCTAATGTTGGAACTAGTTAGCATCTGAAATTAGGAATCTCACTCTTGAAAAGCAAAACTGAGAAAGTGGCATCTTTTGCCTGTCTTTGTACTGGACAATTTGAAGAATCTACTTCTGATGAGTACACTGATGGCAGTAGGAAGCATTGTTAGGCACAAATAGACTGTTAAATACTTCTCACTTTGTAATTTTATAAAATAATACATGAGCATTTCTTAAGTTGGCCCAGGTTTTGTTAAGCCACTGATTTTTTATGGAAAGCTAGTGAAAGTCATTATTCAGATATGTAAGCATTTTCACCATATATTACCTAGTTTCAAACTCTGTAGTGGTGTAGCTTTCTGCATTATGATTGCCCCTAACATATATCTCTTCAAATTACTTTTCGAGAATATGCATGTATAGTTGTTTGTCATTAATTAGATGACTTCATATTGGGTTCTGGTAATCTCTGTCTGTATTAATGCTTCTCTATACTGCACCAATAGAGTTTCGATATTGTCAGTATGAGTTTCTCTTTCTTCCTGTTCTGTTTTAGCTGGAATAGGCTCCATATGTTTGATTTTGATGATTTGTCATGTCTGCTGATTGTTTACATTTGTTCAGTTAGTTTGGTTTTCTGTCAAATGATGCACTTTATTGATGTGCTCTTTAAGATTATTTTTTGATCTTTTCATTTAAGAGTTTCACTTTGGAATGGGTCCTTTTTAACGTGGCAGCACTGCTTTGCTGGGTCACTCAAGATTTTGAGCTATATGCGGCATTTGATCCCCTTGCAGACAAGGTTAGATGATGAAGATTCTTTCTATTATGACTGAGTTCAACTTGTCTTAAATCTTAGCCTGAGTTGTCTGAAGTCAGCAGTTCATCAGAGTGTTATGCATAGGATTATTTTGAGTAAGACCATTATATGCCTGCACATAACGGAATAGACAAATCACCATTTGTTAGTGAATAAATTGATTAAAAGCTGCTGAATAGATTTATTAAAAGCGTATCTACAATGATAACTTAACCTTGTTTGATATGCAAGAATTGTAGTTAGTGTCTTTCATTGTTTGGCACGCTACCGTTTTTTTTCCCCTTTAATCTCGTCTATGGTTGGTCGTTCCTTCTATTAAGTTATTATGCACTATAATTCACAGGCTTTGGCTATAAAAGCTTGCAACCGGGTTTGTCAATGGGTGAAAGACGTGGAGAATGAAATTTTCCTGTTGGGAGCAAGCCCTTTTTCGTGGTGATATTTCTTTATTTATATAGGTATACAGGACGCACTCGAGTTCATTACTGCCTCGTCCTAATAAAATCTAGCCTGATTTTTTGATGGGCTCTGTATTATAGGGCTTCCATATTTATATTTTTCACGCGGCATTATATGCCAATTCTATAGCAGAGTCATTTTTGTATTCAGATTATGATCCTTTTGTAGCCCTTTATTCAGTATATCAAGGTATGAAATAGTATATTCTTCTTAATCTACTAATCAACATTGCGGAATATGCCTGTGGCAAGCTCTGTTTGGTGTTCTGTCTTCGCAGGGCGGCTATATGCGGTTTCACAAGACAAGCTTTTCGGTTTCAAGAGCACGCATCTCACTTCTTAGCTGATTTCTTGAGACAGTCGACATTCGGTTCGCATGATTGACATTGAGTTGCCTTTCAATTTGTCGAGAAAGAATGAAAAGATCCCTCTCAGAGATCGTTTAGGAGCACTTTATAGTCTGCTTTTTGGGGGGGTCAACTTAACCTTCTTCGGAGACTGGAATGAAGTTGTTCCCCACTAATAACGAAAATGGTCCTCCAGAATTATGGTTTGAGGAGTCGGGCATTGGTAAAAAACGCGGTTAATAGCGATGCTTTTGTACTTTGGACTTCTCTCCACGTTGAATATTCCACGGCTCTTTTAGGAATGATGGGACTCCTTTAGCTATTGGAGTCAAAAGGGTAGCTAGTGTGTGTGTGTGTGTGTTATTCAAGACCTTTGATTCTGTGAAAGTGGTCGAGAGAATGATTTGTGCAGCCGTTCCGGCAATATATATATATATATATATATATATATATATATATGTTTCTTTGGGGGATTCGATTCAAGTTTATGGATGGGAATCGATACATTAAGCCGAGTTAGATATTGACACGCCATTATTTTCCTCTTCTGAGCACTGGAGTGGATCGTAATCGGTAACTATCCAAAGTACATCGGTCGAAAACACATAAATGCTCACGGTCTCAATTTCTAATTTGTCTGAGGCGCCCCCCGGGGGGGGGGGGGAAGTGATATAATAGTTAAACCAAAAAAAAAAAAATTAACTTTATAGTATATGCTAATAATGTATATGCTACCAGAGACATGAGACATATGAACAATTTTGGTTTTAATTTTGAACTCAGATTAACTGTTATGCATTAAAATTAATCCCAAAACATGATATGAAAAATGTTAAACTAACGGTGAGGTATTATTGCTTCCTTTTAAGTGAGGAAAGTCATTATTTGATCATGTCATATTATTTGCTTCCTTTAAGTCATTATTTCATGTCCAATAATGGCACCAAGCTCCGGCTTGGGAAATTAATGTGTAAATGACACACAATATAATATATGGTTCATTTATGATTTGGCCTAACTTCAACCAGAGTAACAGTAATGATATTAATATCCTACCTTGACTGTTGAAGAATGGTCATCATAGCTTTATCCACATCGTAAAACTTACGGCAGTAATTGTGTGTATTTATCCACTCACCCTGCCCCACCGAGGACTTTCAACAAGTCCTACTAAAGCTGTGCCTGCCATTCGTCTCTCTGTCTTCCTGCCTTTTAGTTCAATTCGTTGATAAGAACATTGGAACGATAATCAGATTATTATTATTATTTTTTTTACGTGAATAGCGGTTGATCCCTAAAGATTAAGATAGAGTCCTAATTTAATTCCTGGACAATAAAAATGAGTCCAATTAGTTGGTGGTGCTTCAACTTTCTACGTTACAACAACGATTTTTGTTAATTGCTGACAAAGATGGGCACATGCTCATGTGGGCTATTCATAAAGATATGAATACAGAGAATAACCCACCATGTAGCATAATTACATGTTTTCACTTGCACCAATCGACCTTTCACTACATGCGCTGTTTAGGAATAGGACCAATAATAATGTAACATTTTGCAAGCTATACAACTAAATTAAGATTTTAAGTGAATATATAATTACACGAGTTAGTGAGCAAGAACACAAGTCAAATGTACAAGATTTGGAGTTTAATTTCATATTAAAATTAAGTTGCATGTATTCATATCCGTTAATGTACGTAACACCGTCATTATATATATGATTAATGTATATAAAATATTAACTCGTATTTTTATGGTCAAGTTAGATTGGTCCACAAACAACATATGGAGTATTTAATTCATAAAATCCAAGAATGACAGGCAAAATATACAATAAAGGATTGACAAACTGAAGGTGGTTTTTTTTTAAAAAAAAAAAAAAAAAGTATATATGCATATAAATGAAATAAAATCACAACATCCCACCCCTACATGCAAGCCCAACGTTCGGTTGACTCCCAGAGTTCCCCACTCATCGCAAAGAAAGAAACCCCACATCAAGCATTTAATTCTCCCCATTAAAAATCACTGCTGACTGACTACAATCCATTCCACCCCTCTCCTCCCCCAGCCCCACCTTCCTTTCTCTCCTTCCCAGAACCCATCATAACCCATCGGACCATTTCCTTTCCTTCCTGCATGCACACCTCCTCCCATTCTTCGTCAACTCCATTAACGACCCCATAACCCATTTCAAACTCTCTGATCCGCCGCCCCAGCCCGAAGCACAGATACAGAGAGAAATTTGTACTTATTAGGGAGCTATGTATAAGAACCAGCTGCAAGAGCTGGCGCAGAGAAGCTGCTTTAACTTGCCTTCCTACACTTGCATTAGGGAAGGTCCAGACCACGCTCCCAGGTTCAAGGCTTCCGTTAACTTTAACGGCGAGACGTTCGAAAGTCCCCATTACCACTCTACTCTCCGTCAAGCCGAGCACGCCGCTGCTGAGGTCGCCCTCAATTCTCTCGCCACTCGTGCTCCTTCTCATTCCCTCGCTGCTAGAATCATTGTAAGTTCTTTGTTTTTTTTTTCCCCCTTTTTTTGGGTCCTTGCAGTTGACTAATTTTAGAAACTTTCTTTTCCCAAAACCAAAAAAATAATAATTGCGTTGCAAGTTTTCCTTTTTCTTCTTGTAGTTCTACCGGCTGCTTAGCTTCATGTTTGGGGACAAGGAGATGACAAAAACGCATACCCATTCTTACTCTTGAAATTTCGTTCCCCCCCCCCCTCTCTCTCTCGGTTTCACTGGCAATTTTATTTACCCAGATGTACTTGCTCCGGTTGTTTTAGTTTAGTGCGTGCGGATGATGAAATGACGAAAATGCCCTCTCTTGGGCTTCTCGGATTAGTGGGATTTTCTTTGCAAAGTTTAATTTGGGCGGGTGTTTGGTCATATTCTGGGACAAAGAGAGTGAAGCTTTTGAGGGGATTATGGGAGTGACCCCTTTTTTTTCCTATAATACAATTAATTAAGTAGTACTGCCCCCATCTTGCCTTTACATGTTGGTAAACAGCTGTTTTCTATATTGCAAATGTAATCCAATCTTGGAGCAAGGGGTATTCTGGTCAAGCGGTAATTGTTTAGATAATTCAGACCCTTTTTTCCTCCCTGCCCTGGTAGGAGTGTGAAAGGAGAAGCTACCAAATTGGCTTCTCTTCCATGACACACGGTTTTAGCTGTGGAATAGTTGGTGAGACCGTTCAAAGTAGTAGTGGAGACACTTTTTTTTTTTTTTTTCTAAGCAATTCATGACATTTTAAGAAGTGGGTTTTGCTTGAATTTTGGGCGGATTCACTAATTAACGAAGATATAAAATAGTAATGTGACGAAGATTGACAATTGAATTTGCTGACTTTTGGGTTTTTGTTCTTTTATTTATTTAAAGCGCAAAAATTGAAGACGTTGATGTGAGTATGAATACATTGAAATCTTGGGGGGACACTTTTACCTAACTATAATAACTATGGTATTCAATTCAGATTAGCCAACTTTCAGGCTGGTCACGTGGTAGAGAATTCTCTGGTTTGCAATTAATTTCATGCCAAGTAAACTTGCAGTTTTGTGATGACTGGAAATTAGTGGTTGATTTTTTATTTTGCATAGGTCGTTTTTTCCGGTTAGTGCATGCAAATTACTCTCCGAGACCAAATAGAAACTTCTGTGCAGAAAAAGGATGATAAAATGAAGTCAAGAAAATACACCACTATTTATATGGGGAAAAAAAAAAGACTACAGGTCAAGCATTAAATGATGAATTTTTGTATTACTCTATGCTGGGAGAATAGTCATGGTGGCACATGTGGGAGGTCTAGAGCAAATTTATGGTCTTGTCTCCCTCAATTTAATGTACTTATAGATACATACAACGCTATAGTCTGCACATGACTATTTAACACTAGCATGGATGGTTGGCCCTTTATGACCTGCAAAATGTATTCATTTGAAGTTTATGAGAGTATCTTTTCCCCACGTAATTTCTCGTGGCGGGATACATGTTCAATAATCAACATAAAAGAAATCGATGTCTCAGTTACTGCTGATTTTAATTCCAGATCTGTGACTCTGGCTTGAGCTTTTGAGGTCATGGAATTCTCAGTGTAGGCAGTGGAAAGGTTTCATGGCTGGCAGGATTATATGATTCAGAACTGATACATGTTCAATAATCAACATAAAAGAAATCGATGTCTCAGTTACTGCTGATTTTAATTCCAGATATGTGACTCTGGCTTGAGCTTTTGAGGTCATGGAATTCTCAGTGTAGGCAGTGGAAAGGTTTCATGGCTGGCAGGATTATATGATTCAGAACTAATCGAGCACGTAGAACCTTCCAAGTTTCCCATTCTTTCTTTCTGACTAATCTATATGAGAGCTAGAGGAGGTTCTTTCCTCTTAAATGGATCAAAAAGAGCTGCTAATGGAAGGCTCTAGTGTTTTTTTTTTTTAAATGTAAATGGTAGGTCTTGAACCCGGACCCTTCTCTTTTCTTAAGGATCTAGGAGGTTATCCATCTGTGTAGAATATGTTCAGCTTTTTGTAGATACGATCATTGAGATCGTCTCTGTTTTCCTTAAGTTAGCAATATACAGTGTGCATATCTGTCATTTTACTATCTGGTGTTTGGAAAATTTGGTTTGCTTTTAAATGACCAAGCAACCAAGTCTTATTTTCCGTGTAAGTAAGAAAGTTGAGTTGTGTACCGTACCACATGTCTGATTCTGAAACATAATATTATTGATCTTATACAGTACAAACTTGTAGTATCTGTTATGATGCTTCTGGTTCTTAGATGTAGCTTGCTTGTGCATATAAGATTCTACCATTTGACATTGATGGCACACGGATGATCATAGTCTATGCAGGTAGTTACCATTGACAGTATTTGGGTGTCAATAGTCCAAGCAAATAATTAAAGATTCTCAAAAAAGCATAGATACTCAGATACTATGTATGAGTACCAGATGGGTATGTTTGAAGAAATTAGTATGGAGTTTCTTGCTGTTATGCATGCTGGAATATGCAAGCCCTTGTCCTCTCCAAAATATTTCACTTTAGTTAGCATCTTTTGATAGTGGCATGATTATTTAAATGAGTAATTGAAATTTTGTTTTGGTCTCAATCGGTTTAACGCATGTTAGGATGAGACGGGTGTCTACAAAAACCTCCTACAGGAGATTTCACAAAGAGTTGGATCGCCTTTGCCCCAGTATACAACTTTCAGGTCAGGTCTGGGGCACCTACCGGTCTTTACAGGAACAGTGGAACTGGCTGGAATAATGTTTACGGGAGAACCCGCTAAGAACAAAAAACAAGCTGAGAAGAATGCTGCCCTGGCAGCTTGGTCATCATTGAAACAACGTGAGTCCTCTCTTTCACATTTTGAATTGGAAGAATTTCCATTAGATCATGAATACTTCTAGAAGGGATCTTCTCTTACATGTTTGTATCTTCCAGCCATATCAAATAAATCTTTTGTACATTGGAGGGAAAATCTATCTTTTATCTCCGTGTACCTTTTTGCATGCTCGACTTTAATAAGCTGGACTTTTACATACTGTTAAAATGCAGAAACATTTTGAGGTTCTATTAATTCAAAATGAAATACAGGGGGGCGTGATAGGAGTTTAAAGATATACAGTATTAGGTATTGTTTCCCATGCATGACAAATTTCTCTTCTCCAAAACTATTAACCAAACATGTTGAAGAATCATACTACAAATCTTTACTTCTTTGATATATGGAAACATATCGTACAAAAAAGATCACCATGCTTGATCCCTAACATGTTAGGTTCCAGTTATCAATTCCCAGTATTTTCATTGTACTAGTTGGGGTACTTACGGTGAACTTAAGAGGGCATATTTTCTTTTGGTTCAGTGGCACAAGAAGATTCTAGTTCATCGTCAGAGCCAGAGAATAATGATGAACAGGAGCAAATCAGAATAGCTAGAGCCCTACTTAACTACAGGTTGAAGGAGAAGATTCATATGTCTAACAGTAGCAGAACCACTATTCCCTTTCAGAAGAAATCTTTTATTCCACCCCCTCGGCCATCAAGTCCACAGTGTCGTCCCACAGCCGCATCTAAAATCCTCCCCTTGTTTTGCCAAAATATTGTTTCTCAGAATAAACAAGCAGTAGCAAATGACAGCCCTGTTCCATTATCACAGTCTCTTTCATCAGAGGCGCGTTCAGTTCACTGCCACAAGCTTCCTACTATGGAGAGGGCAACTTATGTTCCTATTACACAGTACAGGACACCTTACAAAGGGATTGCTCCTCCTGTTACAATCAGAACAGCAGTACCAGTTTACTCTGCACCACCCCTTCCAGCACCATCTGCAAGTCACCCTCGAGCAATGCAGCCTCGACCTGTGCGAATGGCTCCCCCAGTTCGTATCAGGCAAGCTATTCCTGTATTTGCTGCTCCATCAGCAACCCCAAAGAGAGAATTACCAAGTAGTATAGCTTATAGCTTGTTAGAAAAATCACCACCTCATGCTGAAGAATCAGGAAGTGAGCCAAGCATTGACATAAATGAATCTACAGTTTTGAAGTGCTTGGAACATCTGGAAATTTGATGGTAACTGTGAGAGATACGAATGTACTACTTATGTTTTGTGTATGAGTTTACTCTGCATTTCCGTCTCTTGCAGCTTTTTGATACGAGTGCCTCGTGTTCTTCATTTACCATAGTTTACTTTCAGCTACTGCCTGTCAATTTAGTACCAATGTTACAGAACTCTCCCAGTTGCGAGGATGATGGAAGAGGGTCACTGCTTCTAAGATTAAAAATATCGTCTTTGATGCTTCTATCGGATTATGAGATGTTTGCTAAGGTCCATGTCTACAGATCTAATGGGCCTCAAGGCTATCGACAACCTATCTATCTTATGAAATTCTTTCCACTGAATTAGAAGATCGCCCTTCTACCGCTGCAACTCCTGTCGACTCCCAGCAAATTTCTTGCTTTATCAGAGTTAGAGACATCTATAGTAGTTCTGGGTGCTTTCGCCGCAGTTCAGGATTTTGAAAATTTTCACTTTCTGTAATCCTTTTCTAACCGTTTTACTCCCATCTTCTACGAAATATAATCGTGACGTGGGCAGATATTAAGATGATACGAGGCTGCTTTTAGCACAATTACATGAGAGCAAGAAACAAACGATGAGAATCTGGACCGGGGTAAAGTTGATTCATTTTGAGTTTTTTCACCAAGAACTACAGCTGAGCAGGCGGGCGGGTAGCCCGGTTCTTCAAGAAAGAGCCTGGAGCTCAAACCAAAATAGATGGAGACCAATCCTCACCAGCACAAATCTTCCGCTTAAATGGGCCCAAGAATCTCAACTCAATTTGGAAACGGGAAATCAGGAAAGGCCCCAAAGCCCCATACTATTCTTCAACATGAGCAGGCATAAACAATATTTTTTTTTCCCCTTGGCAAACCAAACAAATAACGGGTACCATCAACGAGAATAGAATCCTGTGTAATCGATTTAAATTGAGCAGGCACGTTGAGAACTGGACATCTGCTGCAGTTGACCTGTAAGAGTTGTCCAATCCTTGTAACCACAAGTGATCAAAGCATAATGACTTCTCGGCATCGTACAAGGGACTTTGATCGATGATGCCAGCCAGCCTTCCTTGCATTTATCATAGCCAAACTTGGTGTCTTCCAGTGACATATATTCCCAAGTACCAGCTCATGCAATGTCTCGCCTCTGAGGTGAAAGTAGATGCATAATAAATGATCGCAACCACTAAACGTTACTCGTAGTACATAATCAATAGCTAACACAATTTTGGAGACTTGCTAACGTGCGTGAAAGTTCTTGAGCAACTTTCCCAAATTTGTATGCTACGTCGCTAAAAGATGCAGTGATAAGTCATACACCCATCCGCCAACTAAATAAGCAACGAAAGCATGTGCATTCATTTTCTATGCATTTGAATGCGAAGTTGCCTGCCGCTGGGTAATTGTCCTTAGCATCCAAATTCAACATCTATGATGCATACCTTTCTTGGTTCTAAAAATGTGGGAAACATGGATGTTGGTCGATTTCATGATTGTGCCCTGAAAATGCTTAGGTAGTTGTAAATGATTACTGTTGTTACTCCCCGAACTTATGGGAGCTCCCCAAACTGCGTGCCCTATATATCAGTTGTTTCGTTCTGGTCAACGTTCGTCCTGAAATGTATCAAAGTCAAAAGTACAGAACTTTTCTTCCCTGTCGTTGACCTGTACATGAAAACTGGTCATCCATTAGTCACCTGCCTTCATGCTCCTTGATTCTGCAACTAATAATAATATTTGCTGTTAACGATAGTATTATGGTTGGTTCTGGAGTACCTAAATCAGGCTAGCAGAGTGTTAGGCCACTTCAATTGGGCCTCCCTCGCTGTCATCCATAGTTGATAGGATGCATTTAGCAGCTTAGTACACTAAAAAGTTGTGCAAAAATAAGCACGCCACGCATTAGCCTAATGACAATCAAGAACAGTCAAGTTGACGTAGGTAGATTAGATATATTATCCTCATTTGAGAAATATGAATGAAATGTTCCCACAAATAAATGGTAGGTGGGAACATAGAGGTACACATGGCATGGCTGTATATACATCCCATCCTGATTTGAAAATCACAGGGATATTCTTTCTGTATGGTAGATCCCAACCCAAATATAGGAACACATTGGAAATGGACGCGATTCCTCAGTCTCAAGGCTGAAGTTACTATTTTGTGCTTGGACAGTGCCCAAAATCAAGAAGGGGAGGGAGGGGGTGTACGACCATGGCATGATTGGCATCTATTTCTATTTGTGGGTTAAAATGTTTGAGGTGAAAAGAACTATTTTGTGCTTGGACAATGCCCAAAATGACCATGGTGGCATCTATTTCCATTTGTGGGTTAAATTCTTTACGGGGAAAAAAGAACAGTGGAAGAATGGAATATAATGCAAATGGGAAGGGTGGTTATGTGATGTGATAAAAAGAGAGGGAAGAAAAGTACTAGACTATTGCTACAGCTGAAACAAGTGTACTAAACAAGCAAAGGTGAAGGCTCGATGAGGCATGAGGAGGGCAAAAGAGAGGGAGAGTCATATCACATCCATGTGTAAATGGGCTAAAGGTGGTGGGGCCAAGTCTCCACTTCAACGACACCAAAACCCATCAAAGCAAAGGTCCATGTCAGCATTCTATCAATTTACGCAACCTGCTTAAATAAAAAAAATTTTCCCCTGCTTTGGGGCCGGCCCAGACAGGATGGGCCCACGAGAAGGTGGGGACTGTGATTGGACCGGAGGGAGAGGGGCCCGACTGGGGTTGAGGAAGCACTGGCATTTATTCCTTCCCTATGAAAAAAGCAATGGCTCAAGACAAAAGCAGAGATAGGAACCCTCCACCCATCAGGAGGAACATGAAGGGGAAAAATTTTTTTTAAAAAAAAAAATAAAAAAAAAAGGTGAAAGGAAACAAAAGAGGGAAAAAAACAAAGGGGAGTGAAGGAGACAAAGTGGGAGAATGTTAATCCCATCACCTAAAGTTGTAAAAAGGAAAGCAAATCAATCTCTCTTATGGGATCTGTCCATTTGACTTTGTTATTCCTCATCATAAACCATTGATTGTACTAAGCAGATGGAACTTGCATTGTCTGCTCTGCTTCCATTCCATCTATCTATCTTGGTCAATCTTTCTTTGTGTCATGCCCTTGGAAAACACTAGCAGTCCCTTACTTGCTACTTTTCCTTCACTTCTTTTATTGATGATGATGCAAATTCAAAGGGGTATTTCATTCATGTCTTTCTTTCAATAGTTCCTCAACAACCCCCCCCCCCCCAAAAAAAATATATATACATATATATATATATATATATATACGTAACCAATTTTATACTACTAGTAGCTAGGACAATAATTGGGGATATAGTTGAGCACTCTTGGTCCTTCGAGCTTCAAAAGATGTATAAATGACAGGAGATAATTAATCTTCTCCTTAATAAAGCCGAAGTAGCAAACATCAACCTCCTCCTTTCCTTTTTCCCTAATGCTCCTAGCGTCTAACAACTACTGTCCTTCTTGAATGCTAAAATTAACTTCCACTTGCCAGTTATCCTAGTCTTGAACCTTAATTGTACAAAAAAGGGTCTGTTCTCAACTGATTCTGATTTTTATAAAAATTAATTTTTGACCCCCTTTTAGCTCTAAAAATATTTTTAAAAGGCGAAGGAAAAAGCAATCGAGAACGTTACGCAAAAGATTTTCTAGGATCAAAAGCTAAAATTAGGTAAAAAGAAAATAATTAACTTTAGCAGCAGACCAAAAATAAAAATAAGTCTGTAACCAGAAGAAATAAGATATGGACTCATCATCAAGTGGTCCATCCATATGAGAGATTAAATAGATTAGTTCTGACGTTTTTATATATGGATAGGTGATTAGGCAATCAGGACTCGGGAGGGAAAAGCAAGCAATTATCTGCATATTCGATCGAGCCTTCCCTTCTTTTCTTTTGTATCAGAAAAGCACATGATCCCCACAACAATGCGGTGTGCGACTCTCTCTCTCTCTCTCTCTCTCTCTCTCTCTCTCTCTGTATATATACATATATACACACACACATAGATACATAGATACACATATATATATATGAAGAAGAAGAGTATACTCACACAGTCGCACAGTAACACTCACTACCAACAGTTGTGCGGGCATATATCCTGAGTTACGCTACTGCTGCTACGTAGTACGTAGTACTGCTTCGCGGACACGCATAGCCTCCTCACACAGTGAGTCAGAGTGTGAGAAAGAAGATTGTGGTTGAATCTGAGATACACACATATACATATATTGCACAATGATACCGACAGCAACAAATATATATGAAGCATGAAAACCTTTTCCCGAAAGTGGCTGGGATTTCTTTCCTTTGAATATATTTATTCGTATAAAATTTTGCCACATGGTTTTAGGCGGTTGGCATGCTCCAAAGGAGACATTCAAAGTCATGTCTGGGAAGATTGCGAAAATCTTTCACTTTGACGCTGGGCAGTTTCATGATCCATACTTCTTTCCTAAATTCGACTCCCACCCACCCCCCGCCTCAAAACACAAAAAAGAGGGAAAGAAAATTATACCCTTTACAATCAGCTTAATTATATGTACATCAAATCGTAAATATAATTTTGGATTTTAATGTTTTTTTTTTACTTCATATATATATATTAAATCGTTATAGTATATTTTTCTACAAAAAAAAAAAAAAAAAAACTCCTAAAAATAGCAATCCAAACAGGAATTCTCCAAAATGGCATTTGAGTAATGAACTCCGTGCTACATTTAGTTTCATGCATAGCCATATTGCATGTAGGGAGCGAACACTCACTCGATGGCATAGAAGATGTCACTAAAAGTACAACAGCATCATAATTGTGTAACATCTCATCTCTTACAAATAATAATCATCCACCAGATTAGAAGTGTTAGATTTATGTATCGGGTTATTGGCTCCATATTTAGTTTGAGAGATAATTGTGTAAAAATGTTGAATAAGTACTATATATAAATAAGAGTCGAAAAAATTACTAACTTCAAAATTTTTAGGTCAATATCCTAATCCGTTACGACGTAAGTGTGCATATATCCTAATCCCGAGGACTTTTTTTTAAAAAAATTTTTTAATTACATAGGCTACTTTCTAGTATAATACTACTAGAAATTGAGTTCCAAAGGGTTATCAGAAATCCCGATCAAACTTTTTTTCCCCCACTTAAGTATAATATTCCGAATGTTTAAAGTGAGTTGATAATTGAATTTAATACAGCATAACATCCTCATCTCACCGAAAAAGTAGGGGAAAGAAAGGAGCGTTAAGAAAAAAAAAAAAAAAAAAAAAAAAGGGAAGGAGGTTAAGGTTAAAAAGGTAAAACTAAGGGTTTTTATCTTTCTCACTCAGATTTAGGTCTAACCTAATCGCAACAAATGATTAAAATTTTCCTGAGACGGTACACAATCATTGATTCCAAAAGATGCAATTTAACCAGACCCCCTTAAATATATAATACTACATGATCCTACACTCCGACTTTCCTTTTCCTTTCCAGCTTGCTTATTATGCAAATTTTTTTTCTTTTTTAAGAAAGGAAGAAGTAAAAAAAAAAAAAAAAAAATGTCTTGTTTCGTAATTAATAAAAGCATTAATTTGAAAGTATTTTGTTTAATAGGACTTTTTTTTTTTTTTTTGGTCAGAAGTCAGAACAATGGTTTGTGTTGGGAAGCAAAATTTAGAAATAGATTTCAGTGAGATGTGTGGGACGCACGTGAGTTCTTCTTTTTGCGCATGCCAAAAGCTGATGCATGAAAATGCAATGCCTTACACAATTTTTTATCCACAATTCCATATTATTATTATTATTAAATCCAGTGCACAACCTGTTGTCTTGTTTTTTGTCGTTTATGTAGTATTGTTTTTTTTTTTTTTAATTTTTATAGTCATTTCTGATTTTGTCCCTTCTTTTACACAAATACCACTACTATATTACAATCAGTAATTGCATCTTAAAGTTTCCTTTTAACTACTAATAAATACGCCCTGTTTAAATAACCAAGAAAATCACAAATTGGGTACCAAGCAAGAGGATTTAACTCGATACTTTTGTTTATTATATAGTCCAAAACTAATATATTTGTGATTTAGAGAATCAAATAGATATCGGTGCATATCAAAATTTTTTGGCATCAACTTCAGGCTTTATTTGTCTATACTTACTTAGTAAAAGAAAAAATAAAGATTTTCTTTTTCCAAAGAGAACGTCTCAATGTACATCCTTTATTTTCACATTAACTTTTTATCTTAGCTTTTGAGGCCCGTCAAAATCTATATTCTCTAAAGATATAAAATTGTTATCACGAAGTAAAACTCCTCTCACAAATTTAAAAATTTATTTTCCTTATACTACTAAAAGAAATACTCAACCTTATGGAATGTTTATGGAATTTCTCACCCAGCTTTATTAAGCATTTCGTGTTAGACGATTTTCGGTAATTTAGTTAATAATAATTTATTTTTTATGAAAAAGAAATACATAGTAGTATACATAATTTCAGAAAAAAAGGAGGTAAAAAATCAAATGTAAACAAAAGCGTACTACTAACCAGTACTCCCTCCCTTTTTTTATAACTGACGTTTAAGGTTTTGCACACCAATTAAGAAAAGTTTTTCATTGTTTAAATCTATACACTACTTTCCTTTTGTACCCTCATTAATTATCCAATTCACCCATATTTTCTCTCGCTAGAGTATTAAATGGTGCTGTTTTACTAGGCCAAAAGCAATGCAAACCAACTCTCACCAATTATGAAAAGAGAGATAAAATGGTAAAATTGTGAAAAAATAATTAATGCTGCATGGGGATAATACAACGACAGATAAAAGTACTTAAGAGCAAATTTCTTAAACGTCAGTTATAAAAAAAGGGAGGGAGTAAAAATTAGGAGTAATTTTAGCGGATCCCGGCGTAAACAGAGACCGACCAGAGATAACGTGCGCCGATTGTCTGCGCCGGAAGGATTCTGGCAGCAGCGTTGCGTTACTGCCACTTGACAAAGATTGATTGATAAAGGCGTCAAAATTAAGGTCCACTAATGCTATCATGCGCGCATTCACTTTTTTTTAAGAACTTTGGTCTGGAATTAAGAAACCGCATTCCAGACTCATTTTCAATGCTCCTGGTCCCTCCTTCCTCCCTCACTCACTACGGTCTATGCCTTTTTCTTTTTTCTTTTTTTTTTTTTGTTTTTGGGGGAAGTGGGCTGAGAGGTTCTTTTTCACATTTGCCCTAGTTTAAATTCTCCATACTGCCCTTGCCAAATACCACCATTTTCATTTTCATGAAATTGTTGTTGACTTGGACTCAAAAATTTATTACTCGTATGTATTTAGGAATTGAGAGTATGATCACAAGGATGTGTTTGTACAGTTGTGGTGGTCCTTGATCAAATTATTAATTAATTGCGTTTGTTGTAGAATGCGTTTGATTTTGTGACAGAATCTTCATATCAATCCTGTTTGGATTGCTATTTTCTGCCAGAAAATTGCGTCGTTTTCCGTAATCACATTTTTGTATTATCTTTTTTCCTCACATGCATCAAATCGTCACAGTAATTTTTTTTATAAAAAATGATGGAAAATGCAATCAAAACGGTCTTTCTTTTTCAAGAATGTGTTATTTTTGCATGCTGTTCAATTTTACGACCAATTACCTCGACAAGTAATGAAGCCCATGAAATTTTCAGTGATAGCGCGTTGTTAATATCTTAATCTTCATTGCATTCTAGATCAATATAAATTAATGATGGAAAAAAAGGAGAGATTGTTGAAGAAGATTGATGGCGTTGGTTGACATTCTTGAACATGACTCAGACTTAACAATGATAAAAGTAAAAAGCCAGCAATTGTAC
Source organism: Coffea arabica (assembly GCF_036785885.1). Lineage (NCBI taxonomy): Eukaryota > Viridiplantae > Streptophyta > Magnoliopsida > Gentianales > Rubiaceae > Coffea > Coffea arabica. The sequence continues at coordinate 52,493,844 of NC_092310.1, read as the reverse complement.
CAGATGATCAGCAGCCAATCACAGTCGGACTATTTGTGCAAAATTCTTTGAAGATTGAAATCAATGGCAAGATGTATTAAACTCTGGTCTCTTACCTAAATCATCAGTGATTAGTCACGTCAGTTGAAAAAAAAAAGGCAAAAAGATACGACGAGGGATTGGTAATCTGCCATTAAATTCTTTCTTACAATTAATCATTCCATTCCTAACTAACTAGAGATCACCACAGCGTCTCCAACATGTTCCTGTTTCCAAGCTTGTTGCTGGGAATGCTGATGCTCATTCGGACAACATATCATGTGGATTTGGGGAATTTTAGGTGCTAACGTCTTATATTATTGTGTCCACATCGTTCTGATTTTGATGAAATGTGATTCATGTATGTGACACAACTAATTACTTGATTTATCATAAACAAGAAATAAAAGTGACTCAAATAAAGAGTTTTTTTTTTTTTTTTTTTTTTTTTGTTGTTGTTCATACTAATTACAAGATTTAAACAATGGGGCTGTGTTTTATGAAATTTTCTTCTCAAGTTGTTGGTTTTTACATTAAGTGATTGGTACTAAATGTACCCTTGTTTTATGAAATAATCAGTTTTTTTTTTATATATATATTGTTTGAGTGAATCGAGTGTTTATCCTCAAATTAAAAGGCAGCGAGACTCACGTCACAGCGCTCAAGATTCAACTTAATTGAGAGGGATATTAATTAGGTGATCGAGAAATTATTGGTGTGATTTTCGTACAGTTTTTTTCCCCTTTTCTTTATAGCCGTCCCCAAATTTTTTTTAGAAAAAGCATTTTAAAATAGTACTACTATTTATACAGTTGAAAAGGCGGAAAAGATGAAAGTTGAGAAATTTATTTTAATTAACGGAATGTTTCGTTGAAGAGAGCTCTGATTCAATGATGTATTGCAAGTTAGATAGTTAACCAAATAGATTCACGAGAAGTAAGGAAACATGTCAGCAAAAGCAATACCAGGTAAGCCCATGGGATTCGCAATCGAAATAAGAGGTTATTTTGTTTGGATTGCAGGTTTTTAAAGGAAAATCGTTAGGTTTTTCGCGTCATATTTTTTAATTATTTTTTATTTCACATATATCAAATTGTTATAGAAATTTTTTACAAAAAAAAAATCCAAAAAAATACAATTTTGTATAGAAAATTGTTTAAGAAAATATTTAACGTATTTTTATTGTAACATTTTTTTTATAACGTTATGTATATGAAATAAAAAAATTATAAAAAAATGTGTTTGAGACGTAAATAAAACAAATTTTCAAATACTTCCTCCGTCCCACTTTGATAGTCCCGTTTTCCTTTTTCATCTGTCCCAAATTGTAATCCACTTTTCAATCGAAGAATGTAATTGTATTTTAATTTTTCTAAAATATCCTTATTTAATGTAAGTTGTTGTTACTATAAACCTACCCCATTTAATAAAAGTTGATTCTTTTTTTATCATCAATTCAAGTTTCCATAAAATTGTACCATATTTACTGTGAGGGTATTTTAAGAAAATAATAATTTAAATTTACTTTTTTAATAAAGTTAACTATTTTTTCTTAAATTGTGTGAAAAAAGAAATGGAACTTATTAAAGTGAAACGGAGGAGGAGGGAGTAACAAATATACGCACGCTCGCGCGCGCAGACATGCAATGCAAAAATTTGACTTGACTCGTGAAATTCCTTTTGAAAGCACAGCGGTTAAAAAAATTGGAGCTTTTATAGATGCGGGGAGGCTCTGTCGAATTGCACAGGCACAGTAGCCGTTCAATGGAGCCGGGGAGGGGACAGATTGAGCTTTAAGCAGCTTTTAGAGGGAGGGAGGGAGGGAAAGTTTCTTGGGCATCACTGCGGCCTGCCCTGCACAAGTACTATCGGCGCTGCATGGCAGTACTCCAAATATTCCGGCTAAAGTACCCAACCCCTCCCCATTCTTCTGTTGAATAAAAAAAAGACAAATCGGCGTGTGAAAAGGAGCAGAAGTGGGGAGAACAAAATTTACTCCTCCAACAGAACAGAGTCCCTTCTCACTAGTCACACCACACTTCAGACTTCAGACCCTTTGACATGATACATCGGGATTAAGATTTAACCTTTGTTGCCTTGAGTTCAGTTGGGTTGGGTTACAGCCAAGATTCCACATCTAACTACTTTGTCTTAGCATATACTACCATCCCCAACTTTTGCCCCAAGAGAAAAGGAAAAGCAGAGGACAAAAGAAAACATCTCTTTGGAAGCAAGAGTTGCGTTTCAAGTAGTTTGGTTTGGTTAGCTCTTGCTTTCTTAAGCAAAAATCTGGATCCCAAAACATCCAATATGCACTTAAAAGTGAAAATAGCTTGGTGCTTTTATGTGCATCTTTTATATTTTCATGGATTTTCGTCTCTGCCTTTATTAAATGTCTTACAACAAATCTGGCTAAGAACTCGTAATAACTTCAAATAAAATTTCATCTTTATTTGTCTTATCATTTTCTTTCTTTTGATTTGTGCATACATAAGGTGTGTCTTCCCCAAGTGTTGAACCAGAGTTGTCAGTCAACGCAGCGAGAAAAACATGTATTTTTTCTTTTCTGAGGAAGAAAAACACATGTTTCACCAGCTGCGTTTAGCTCTTGCTTGCTTAGGCAAAATAATTTTGAAGTCTCCAAAAGGGATGGGATAATCCCAAAATTTCCAAACAAAATCAGAAAATTAAAAGAAAAAGGTGAGCCTTTTCTGTCAAAATGACAAAACTTTAGTACTAGTAGATGATTCAGATTCAGAGCACAAAACCTAAAAATGCTCAGTCAGAAAGAGAGAGAGAGAGAGAGAGGCCTGATCGATCCTGATGGCTGGCTGGACCAAAGGGCAGAGTCAGGTACAGAAACAGCCAATTGGGGTTTGCAGAAGATTTTGTTACTGTGATTTGACTAAAGCATTAAACAGAGTAATCCACAATAATTAAGAAAAGGGCAAAAAAAAAAAAAAGGGTCAATAGTTTGAGGGGCTAATGAAGACAACAGGGGTACTGGGTGGTATGGTAAGTAAATGCGTTCCTTACAACTTTTTCACAAATCCAAACAAACAGATACTACATCCAGACACCACAGGAGGGTATAAAACAGGGTACACAAAACAGTAAAAGATTAGGACAGAGATAAAAAGAAAATCCTGAGCAGAAGCAGCACTATATCAGCAATAGCAATAGTCCTGCTAGCGGCAGCAGCAGCCCCAGCATAAAACACTCCTGCCATTTTCGATTTGCGAGCAAAAATCAAAGGCCTCAATAAACTCTTTTTTCTCTTTCTTTCTTTTTCTTTCTCTTTCTTTACCCACCCACCACTGTCTCTTTAGCCCTCATTCGCTCAGCTTATCAGACCAGTCACTTTCTTTCCTTGTTGAAAATAATAAGCTTCTATCCCCCACTAAGGTTTGAATCTTTTTTGCTTAAACACTTCATTTGTCTTCAATGTTCGGCTGATGTTTTTATCTGGGTTTTTCTTTCTTTGAAAAATCGGCTTCACGGGTTCTTCTCTAATGTCTAAAGGGTAAGGTCTCTTATTATTCTTTCTTTTTCTTGACAAGAGAAAGGAGAAAGACCGGTGGAAGTTACAGAGTCCCCTTGCATTGTTGTCTTTTTCTTTTTTTAATTTTGGCGCTTCTAGAAGGAATGAAAGAGATGACATTTTTCTCTTCAGTTACTGTGACAGATTTCCAGCTGTCAATCTTGGCATAAAGCTTCGTCAGTTTGTCTGCTTTGAACCCTCAAGGCCTTCTCTTTTTGGGTAAATTTTTCTTGGAGGTGAAAGTTGCTTATTTTTTGGCTTCCTGAGCTTAACTCGTCCTCGCATTAGCGAACCATGACTTGGGTTTTCACTTTTAACTCTCCTTAAAGCAGAGGTTTACAGGACTGGTTTTATATCTGTGGTTGAAAACTTGTGGACTAATACTGATGGAAATTTGTTGGGTTCTGCTTTTCAGGCTTTGGTTGTCTGTAATTTGGAGTTTTTCTGTCTGAGATTGGAGCTTTGGCGTGAACAAGGGTGAGAACTAAGAAGAGGTTACAACTTACAACAGAAAGAGGGGAAAAAATAAAAAAAAGTAAGACGTGTAGGAGGTTTCATGTGAAAAGCAAGATAAACCGAAGGGATTGGTTTTTGTCAGTATGTGTGTGATCTGCAATAACTCATAGCTTTGGTTAAGCTATTTTGGCTCTACATCAAATTTGAAGGTTGAGTCTTGAAGATTATTAGGGTCCTTTCACAGTCTAAGACACCTAGGACAAAGGAATCTTGTGGTTACCCAAGATCATCGTCAGTTTCATGTTTTCTGATATCACTAGAGAACAAGTTTGGGGAGAAAACAAGGGGAAAAAGGGGCCTTTGCTTCAGAAACTGTTGGCACATATTGTGGTGCTGCTGAATTCTCAGAGTTTCTATAATTCCGTGGAATTGTACATTGTGAAGTATTGAGTTTGCGGGGTGGAAGGAAAAAATGGCTATGGTGGCACAGCAGCACAGGGAGAGTAGCAGTGGGAGTATTAGCAAGCAGAATAGTAGTATTGATTCTGGAAAGTATGTAAGGTACACTGCTGAGCAAGTTGAGGCTTTGGAGAGGGTTTATACTGAGTGTCCTAAGCCCAGCTCGTTACGTAGGCAGCAGTTGATTCGGGAATGTCCGATTCTGTCAAACATTGAACCTAAGCAAATCAAAGTCTGGTTTCAGAATCGCAGGTATGAAAGAGTTTTTATGCTGTTTGTCATACAAGGCGGCCTTCTTCTGTTCCTTTTTCCCCCCACCTTCATTTTGGATCGTTCATTTCTAGTTATGCATTTCTTGCATTCTCGCAATTTTGTTATTCAGAATGGAGTCTGTATTAATTCCGATTTAGTTAGCTGCTGCTTATTATACGCCAAATCTATTTGAATTTGAACATACAACACTAATTTGAGGTTTTAATAATTAGTACCCTGAAGGTAGTTTGTCTGTGGAGGTTAATTAGATATATTTGAATTTGAATTGATCTAAAACATGCTTGATTGAGTTGTGCTTGTTCTAGATCAAGTATTACCATGGATGCTAAAATAAGACGGGTACTTTCTGATGCAGGTGTCGAGAGAAGCAGCGAAAAGAGTCTTCTCGGCTCCAAACTGTAAATAGAAAGTTGACTGCAATGAACAAACTGTTGATGGAAGAGAATGATCGCCTGCAGAAGCAGGTCTCACAGCTGGTCTGTGAGAATGGGTATATGAGGCAGCAGTTGCAAACTGTATGTTGGAAACTTAGCTTGTTTCATTGCCCACATTAACACTCATTTTTAATGTTTTTAAGTTAGATGCAAGCAGCAAAGTGTGATGGATTAATCTACCTAGCATCTGCATTTATCTGCCATAGATTATGATTCTAAGGCTCACCAGTTCAGGTCCTTCATAGAGACCTAGCTGTTCTTGGCACATTCTGAACAAAAAATCTCTTCATTGTAATATTAGCACAAAAAAAAACCCCTAAAAGTACACATTCAAACAGAAAGATGGGGACTTTGAGCATTGGGATTTTGTTTTTTCTTTGTTCTCCTGTGCTTTAGTTGGATTTTCATCGCTGATTTGGTTTATTTTCTTTGCTTTATGTGCATCTAGGTTCCCCGCCCTCTCTTCTGGTTCCATCACATAAATGATTATCACCGTTACATACACATGCAACTTCTCCCATTTATAAAGATGACATTGATCTTTGAGGCTATTTGAGAAATTTGTCATCCTGCTGCTAAAAAATTTCTTGACTCTATTTCTGTAGGCATCTGCTGCTACTACTACTGATGCAAGTTGTGAATCGGTAGTAACCACTCCTCGGCATTCTCTAAGAGATGCTAACAACCCTGCAGGGTAATTATTTATTCTATTATTAGCCATTCTCTCTTTCTCCTTTTGTGTGCCCACGAGCACAAGCTGTAAGTTATGTGAATTATAAGTGAAAGAATGGTTGGTAGTTAGCACTGTTTCTTTTGGTTTTTGGCAGACTATTGTCAATTGCAGAGGAGACCTTGACAGAGTTCCTTTCAAAGGCTACAGGAACTGCTGTTGATTGGGTGCAGATGCCTGGGATGAAGGTACGAGTTTCTGAATCTCATTGCTCAATCGGTTTCTTAATTTATTTCCACTTGTAAATTATGATGCTATCCATCCATCTGCCTCTCCAACAATTGACACTATTTCTGCCAATGTTAAAAATTTTATTGTCAGCCTGGTCCGGATTCGGTTGGGATCTTTGCCATTTCACATAGTTGCAGTGGAGTGGCAGCTCGAGCCTGCGGTCTTGTTAGTTTGGAACCAACAAAGGTAAGGCTTAGTTGTGGAAATTGCTGTGTTGGCCTTTAACGTCATATGACTTCTTTTTAACAGCTTTTGCTTAATATGACTTCTTATATTGCTGATGATCAAATGCCTGCCTTTATTCTCTGAACTTTGACAGATTGCAGAGATCCTTAAAGACCGCCCATCTTGGTTCCGGGACTGTCGGAGCCTTGAAGTCTTCACTATGTTTCCTGCTGGAAATGGAGGGACAATTGAACTTGTGTATACTCAGGTTATTTACCTTGAAGTCACATTCTGTCGTGTCTTTGGGCAGACTGTCAAATAAGAGAAGCTAATGAATCTTAACTTGCTTGCAGATATATGCTCCGACTACATTGGCTCCTGCACGTGATTTCTGGACTCTGAGATACACAACCACCTTAGAGAATGGTAGTCTTGTGGTATGGATATTTCTGGACATTTTTGTTCAAATAGAACTCAAAGATCTTCTAGTTCTCAGCATCATACTGGCTGATTGCTAAGCAAGATTGGAAGCTTAGGGATACAGGATCTAGTCTTGTGTGACTTTGAAACAATGAGTTGACATTCGTGGATCTGTGATGGTAATCTAAATGAAAGGGAAATGGGTCTATGACGTAGGGGCAATTATCAGTGTTTATTTACTAGAATGAAGTATTTCTGATGTTTCCCCTTAGTAATACAGTTTTCAACTAAATTATGAATCCTTCCTCTTAATTGTTCTTTTGTTGCATAGGTCACTTTGCCTGCTAAAAATCTAATGAACAAATATCTTGTAAAGGGTTTTACTTCTCTTTCAACATAAATATAATTATGATACTTCTCATCGTAAAATGGTTCTTGCATTCTTAGAAATCTATCTGGATCTTGTTTATTCAGCTTTACTACCACTAAAAGTAATTTTTACCTTTTGAACTTTGAGTGTCTGCATATAGAAGGATGCTGATAGAAACAAAGTGGATCAAACAAGCATTTTCACTGTTTTTTTTTTGAATTTCTCCAAGGTTTGTGAACGATCTCTGTCCGGTACTGGGGCTGGTCCAAATGCAGCTGCAGCTTCTCAATTCACAAGAGCTGAAATGCTTCCATCTGGTTATTTGATAAGGCCATGCGACGGTGGAGGATCAATCATCCACATCGTTGATCATTTAAACTTAGAGGTTAGTTTATACCTACACTGGTCTATCATGCATTTATTGGCCCATCCAGGCAAAATCTCAAAATACACAACTATGTCCAGGCATGGAGTGTGCCAGAGGTGCTGCGACCACTTTATGAATCGTCAAAAGTTGTGGCGCAGAAAATGACCATTGCGGTGAGTCAAGTGCTGTTTTGATCTTAAATCCTTGTGCATGTTTTTTGTTCACCGCAATGCAACTTTTATGAACAAATTTGTCTATTGAGTTTATGAGTTTTTAGTACAGGTTTGATTTAAAGCAACCACTGTTAAATGCTTCGATACAGAACGAAGAAAAAAATTTGTGTTAAGACAATTGTTTTGGACAACTCTTACTTTGGAAATTTAAAGCAACCACTATTAAATGCTTTTGATTTAAAGCGACCACTATTAAATGCTTGAGCAAGCACAACACTTAACTTCGATAAGGTTTGTTTTAGACAACCCTAAGTTTAGACAATTGATTTAAAGCAACCACTATTAAATGATTTGATTTAAAGCAATCACACTATTAAATGCTTTGGGCACTGGTTTAAATGTTTTCCCAATCTCAGAAAAGCAAAAGGACAAGATTCCTAAAATATGAAGGGGGCCAATTACACCAAGGCAGTTTTAGAAATTTTAAACAACTCCTTCAGTAGTTGGCAGTTTTGGATTCTTAAAATTCCTAACACGGTTCAGCTTTTAAGATATTTGCTATCATGACAACAACTTTTATGCTGGAATTGGGGACTTGAACAATTATTTTTACCATGCAGAATGATGGGTTATGCTTAAGAATTTAGGCGACTGGAGGTAGTTGGATTAGAGGACTTAATGAGCTGTATCTGTTCATAAAGCGTCTGGTTGCAGTTTGTCACATTTGAAAGTCTAAACTTCTACCCTGGTGGGTGGACAACTTTTATTTACTTCTTTTTAATGTTTGAAGGCCTTGCGATACGTCAGACAAATAGCTCAGGAGACGAGTGGTGAGGTCGTATATGGTCTGGGCAGGCAACCAGCTGTGCTTAGAACATTTAGCCAGAGATTAAGCAGGTCAAGCTCAAATACCATTAGTATCATTCTGCTGCATTTTGTGATATTCTGTCTTTGCTGTTATGATTTTTGTTTGGTGTTTTCTATGTGCTTTATTGAGGTTTTCAGCGGATGATTTTTTTTCCTCCTGTAGAGGCTTTAATGATGCCATCAATGGATTCAATGATGATGGCTGGTCATTGTTGAGCTGTGATGGCGCTGAAGATGTGATTATTGCAGTTAATTCAACCAAGAGCCTGAGCACCTCATCCAATTCTCTTTCCGTGATTGGAGGCATTCTCTGTGCAAAAGCCTCCATGCTACTCCAGGCAAGCAACTTATCTCACAATTTGTTCTTCATTATTACGTCCTCAGCCAAGCAATCTTGCTAGGTAGTGAAACAAATACGTGAAAACTGATATGATTCCAAGACAAGCACTCGGCAATGCTTTCATGTGGCATCCCAAGAAAAATGCAGACCTCCTTCAAATTGTGAAATAGATACAATAATACAGCATGAGTTAATGCATTTAAGTAAATGACAGAACTATCTGTTATTTCTTACAGAATGTACCTCCTGCCGTGCTGGTTCGCTTCCTAAGGGAACACCGTTCAGAATGGGCAGATTTTAATATTGATGCCTATTCTGCTGCTTCTTTGAAAGCTGGTTCATATGCATATCCTGGAATGAGGCCAACTAGGTTTACTGGAAGCCAAATTATTATGCCCCTTGGCCACACAATTGAACATGAGGAGGTATATATTAGGTGGTTGTCTCATGTTCTTGTTCTTTGTAATGCACATCATGCATATATCCTCTGTTTTTGTGTATTGGTGCCACTGCAAGTCCCACCGCGGAGTTTGTTGTGTTTTCTGTGTTTTATGTCAAAATTCCGTAAATAGTCAAAGTTTTCATTTTCAATTGATGATCCTCTTCTTTGAAGGGACAAAATAAACTGTTTCCAACTTATCATTTGATGTGAATGGACTGCTTTACTTTGCTGGATAATTTTAATATCTAAGATTACCTGACTTCTACGCTCTCATTCGTTATTGCCTCCCAGATGCTTGAAGTAATACGACTTGGGCACTCTCTTGAATGGACTGCTTTACTTTGCTGGATAATTTTAATATCTAAGATTACCTGACTTCTACGCTCTCATTCGTTATTGCCTCCCAGATGCTTGAAGTAATACGACTTGAAGGGCACTCTCTTGGGCAAGAAGATGCTTTTATGTCAAGAGACATTCATCTCTTACAGGTTTTTCCTTTATTATCTTGGTCATAATGTAGACTAAATGATGTAAACACCTAGCTCTGAAAAGGGGTCCTCTGCAGATGTGCAGCGGAGTTGATGAGAATGCCATTGGAGCCTGCTCTGAACTCGTTTTTGCTCCAATTGATGAAATGTTCCCAGATGATGCCCCACTGCTACCCTCGGGTTTCCGAATCATTCCTTTGGAATCAAAATCAGTTGAGTTCGACATTCTTCGTTTAGAACTTATCGTTTCTTCCTGAAGACTGGTGGATTTAATAATGATCTGAATATTGGCCTGATTGTTGGTTCCAATAACAAGTTGATACTTCTGCTTTTGCTTATGAATAGAACACTGGTAGTATGAGATGCACCATTGTCAATTAAGTGATTTAGCTGAACAATCCAAGTTACGTTTCTTGCAGTCATTTGTTATGTAAAGAATCATTAATAATTGTAGATATGTGGCACTAGATTTTGTGGGCATGTTAGTCCTCTTGGATGTTACTTTAGCATGTGGTTTGAATGGATTGGCATTTTGTATTATGAACTTGTTTTCAAGTTATTGTCGTGGGATGACTAATAAGATTTTTGTACAGGGTGATGCACATGACACATTACCTACAAATAGGACACTGGATCTGACCTCAAGTCTTGAAGTTGGCCCGGCTTCAGCCACCACTGCAGCAGATGCATCCTCTTGTTACAATGCGCGTTCAGTATTAACTATTGCCTTCCAGTTTCCCTTTGAAAACAATCTTCAAGAAAATGTTGCGACCATGGCACGCCAGTACCTTCGAAGTGTGATTTCTTCTGTACAGAGGGTTGCCATGGCTATTTCCCCATCAGGAGTAAGCCCCACTGTTGGACCAAAGCTTTCCCCGGGCTCTCCTGAAGCTCTGACACTAGCTCACTGGATCTGTCAGAGTTATAGGTAATGTTTGTCTTGGTCAATCTGATCATCACTTCAATGCTATTCTGATGATTAGTTAAATGTTCACTAAGAGTGGTATTGCCTGGAATATTTCTGGAGCAAAATCCTTTTACTTCTTGCATCTGAGCGAAAAGAAAGTCGGGAAGTTAAAAGAAGTAACAATCCTGCTTCTCATGTATTGTTTGTTTTATCAATTCTCAGTTACCATATGGGGGCAGAATTGCTGAGAGCTGATCCTTTAAATGGTGATACAGTATTAAAGAATCTCTGGCTTCATCAAGATGCCATTTTGTGCTGCTCACTGAAGGTATAGTACACGAAATATGTGTTAGTAAATGCTGCTGCTTTTATTTGGTTGCTTTTTGTCTTCCATCCCATTCCCTGTACTTCACCTTCAAGTTAGCGAACTGTTCACTTGAGGCTTGATAGGTGCTCGCTTTCCAGAGCTCGACTTAACTCCATTTTATTTATTTATTATTATTATTATTTATTTATTTGGTCTCACTGGCAATATACTGGCTAAATTATTTTGGACTTTCTTTGTGCTGCAGTCACTGCCAGTTTTCATATTTGCAAATCAAGCTGGACTTGACATGCTGGAGACGACCCTGGTGGCTCTACAAGATGTCACCTTAGATAAGATTTTTGACGACACAGGGCGCAAGGCACTCTTTGCTGAATTTGCAAAGATCATGCAACAGGTATCCTGGATGTTCCTAGGAGCTTATTTGTTAATAATCTCAAAAAACGTGCAATTCTGGTGGCTTAAAATTATAAAAAAAAAAAAAAAAAATCTGTCCTGTAAAATCGCATTCAAGTTTGAGCATACAATGTTGCAGGTTAGTTCACCAAGGCTGAGCATACAATGCTGCTAATTGGTTCATCAACTTTTATTCCATGTGTATTCGCAATGGGATTATTCCAAATTTCAATTGAAATAATAAAATCCTTTCCACGTGCATATTCATGAATGCCATGAAACTCATTTTATTGCATGTCCGTGTCTCTGCCAATATAATAATGGGTGTTGTTTTCTTGGAAGTTCCTTGCGTGCTTGTTAATCCTGTACTTTGCCTAATATATATTCAATTCTCAGGGTTTTGCTTACTTGCCTGGTGGAATATGCATGTCAACAATGGGGCGCCATGTTTCATATGAACAAGCCATTGCCTGGAAAGTCCTTGCGCCAGATGAAAATACTGTCCATTGCCTTGCTTTCACTTTTGTCAATTGGTCTTTCGTGTAAATGCGAGTACCACTTAATGAAACCGTCCTCTTTCGCTATAAAGATTGCATTAGAGCCTCGACAGAAAAGAGGAAGCTGAAAAGTTTTGTAATATTCAATTCCCACCCCGTCTGTATTGATTTATTTATAATTGTAACGTATTTCTGCTCTTTAAGATTTCTATTTTATCTTCAATAGAGAATTGCTTCCCTCGTTAGATCCGAGTTCAAAACAGCTTGACTACAAAATTTTGTGGGATAACCCTCCTGGTGTATGTCCTACACCTTGTACCTAAAAACCACCTAACCAACAAACGGTCAACACAAGCCCGACGTTAAAGCACCTTAACTACCGTCTCGGCCCCAGCTCTCTGCTTCCGTGAAGGCAGTCGAGCTCAAGACAAGGGGGATCGCTAATGTTGACATTCCTGGGAACTTTGCTGTGAGAAAAATATGTACGCAACCCAATACGGGACTGTATACCGTGCAGGCACTTGCCATGCCAGCCAGACTAAAAAAGCTCATCTTGATCGTTTAGGTCCAATTGGAAAAGATTACAGGCTGAAGAGTGGCTGGCGAAGCATCTATCCTCTGTTGTTGGGAAGAGGATCAGCAGTCTCTCCATCTGTTTCTTCAACTGCTTGCTTGGTTTGGTTTCTTTTCTTGCAATAATAGCAAACTGGTAGTTGGGGCTGATTAGGGTGGTCCTGTTCAGGAGGGAGTGGAATGCCAGGCCCGGCAATTGATTTTGGTAAAGTTCAGGTTGTTTATGTTCGTAGCTAATTCTAGTAGGACCTGAGAGTAACCAAACTTAAGAACGTTATCTAAGTACACAACAAGGAGACATGGCAGGCGAAAAAAAGACAAAATTTACATACCCGTTGCCATAAAATCTTGAAAAATTCAGCAATCAATTAAAAAAATCCTGAAAGTGGGGAAGACTGAAAATGAATAAAGAACTAGTGCTGATGAAAGTGAGTCTTTCCTCTTTTTTTTTTTTTTTTTTTTTTTTTGTTCAAATCGATAGGATTGATGAAAGTGAGTCTTTCTTGCTGTCGATGAAATTGAGCAGAGTTGGCAGTTCAAGTTAGTAGATAGATATACCTGATGACCTGGAGGAGGCTGCGAGAAGCTGAAATTGACACTGAATAGCAAGCTTGACATCGTCGGAATCGATCACAGATTCGCCGGCGTGGCCCGAGTAAATCTGCCCATTCCTAAGTACATACACCACGTACCTGTTGTAACAAATTGGTGGATGACACCCCCGTAGTCTTCCACAGCCATTGATTTTTGCGGCGATTTCACGATCCATGCATCTCTCGGCAAGTCCTCTTCTCCTCGTCCCTCTCCCATTTTCAGCAATCAATCGAACTACAATTGAAGTTTATGATCAACAGCCAAATCACACCATAATCCATAGTAATGGTAAAGGATGCCAAGTAGCGAAGTTTATGTACGAAGTAGGCTCAGTGTTACAATCTTTTATACTATTAATATGTATGCCGAATGTCAGGGATGACGAGGATCTACGGCTTCAATTGAATCTATCAGTAGTCACCAATTTTGAAATTCATCCATTCCTTCAACTTTTTCTATTTTTGCTCCTTATAGATAGGGCTGAATTTTTCTTTCCTTCCTTCAACGTTCGAGCTCGACTCAAGCTTAGCTGGACTAACATAAAATTAAAACTTCTAGATAAAATACTAAACTACTCGAGCTTGATTTAAAGTTGATTGGATAAAAACTCATTTGAGTTTAATTCGATAAAATAATCAAATAAACTTGTAAACAGAATTTCAAGTTTGATAAAATAATCAAGCATGCTGGTCTTTTGAACACTAAGTTGTTCGATTTGATTGATAATAATCAAACAAATTTGAATACTAAGATGTTCAATTTGATCAACCTCATTTATAAATTGTGGTTCTATGTAACAAGGTGGAAGTAGTACGTTTTAGTTTGTCGCGTTTCAACCGCATCCAACAAAATATCCCAGTGAGGCAGGACAACGCAAATCATATCCTTTCATATACTGTGGCAAAACTTTGACCAATTTACAGTGTGTATGTACAAATAGTGCTGCATCAATTTTCCATTACACATACGTGTCATCAGAATATTATAACAATCATACAAACAGCACGCCATCAAATGATACCTTATGGTATCATCTTTCCGAGAAATACCAACTTCGCGCTCTTCATCTTGAAGCAAGAGACCAAAAGTTGAGCAAAAATGACGGCAATGCAGCAAACCAACTAAGGAAAGCCATGGCAGTTGCAGTCTCAAACTCTGTGCAATGATTTTGGTCACAACTACCAAGATCATTGCCAATTAGAACAGTGATTCCGGCTGATGCACAGGCTGCAGCAAATGTAAGGGTGGAAGTGACCTGCAGAGAAAGAACCATTCTTAATAAGCCAATGACATGGAGGTGACAAACTTCAACCATAAGAATGGAACTCGAGTGCGTTCATCACACTGGCATCAATCTGACTGTGTAATCAATTCGTTGCATCTGGAGCGTCTACTAATGTCTGTGGACACTAGCAAATGGACCGCCAACAATCTAGATACACCATCATAATCACTATATGCGCGTTTGGAGAGAGAGAGAGAGAGAGACGGTAGCAGAAAGTATTAATGGAAAGGGTAACAGCCCAATGTCAACAACATGAATGGTAGCGGGAAATAGCTAATTGTAGAAGCAGCAGTATCCAAATTAACCCTAAAAGAAAAGGCAAAATGTTACTGTGTTTGATGCATGTTTTAGAGGAGAGTGTCAAATCCAAACTATCTTATGAAATCCTTTGGAGCAACAGTAGCCACAAAAGGTAGAGAGACTCTAGTAGAAATGGAATCAATTTGTCATTATCGAGGAAAGGGATTTAAAATACATAAAGAAGGTACCAACTTGCCCCCTACTAAACATTGTTTATCTAAAGAAGAATGAATAAGACAAAGAAGCGAAACCAGATCGGAAAATTTAAGGTAAATGTAGTCAAACTGAATGAAATTACTGAATTAAAATCCATGCGATATCATGACATACTGAAGAGGTATCAAGTAACAAGTCACAAAATTGCTGCAGATTTTTCCAAATTCTTCAGCAAAAGCCTAGCTGTTTTTCTACTGTTGAAATGCATGCAATGACCTAGAATAATTTCTTTACATCTCTACTGTTGAAGAATATTGTCAAACTAACATTGAAAATCTGGCCGCATACAGCATTTGATCACCTCCTCCAACCCCCTCCCCCGAAACTGGGCCATCTATTGCTCCATGAACAGATGAACCTTCTCGCTCAGAACAAAAGAAGCATTTTTCTCTAAAGTTCCAATACAACATCTTAGAAGACAGGTGGTTTGACCAAACAAACACAGGGAATGGCCTCTCAACATAACTATTCTAAATGACACAGACATAAGAAAGGTTAAACCAACTGCACAGATTAACAAGCAGCAAACAAGCACATTCCAAAAATTTAGACACAAAATGAAACTATATATCGCTTTCTCAAAATTTCAAATAGGCACGAGCAACCAGATATTGTAACTTACACCATCACCAATAGCAAATAAGCTAACAAGTCGATAGTTTTGCAAGCTGCGTCCAACTAGAAGAGCATAGACATCAACAATTGCCAGTGCAAGGCTCCACAGGCTCTGCAAGCCTGCGGCTGCAACAAGGTAACTGTGGCAAAAGAAAACAGATCAAAGTTAAATACTGACATAACAACCAAACAACCTACACAGTAATCAAGGAAGAGAATGATGAAAAAAAAGCTTGCAAAGTTGAGTTTCAAGAATTCTGCAAGCTTGAAGTCTGCCATAATCTCGTTAAGGTAAAAAAGTATCAACAGCAGTTGCTTCATTTCTAAGGCACCTAGGAAAAACAAACTAACAGATAACGATCACAGTAGATTAAGAAAGGGAAAAAATCCAGCAAGCTACAAGTTCTATGGCATGTTACTCTATTTCTTAGACGTCAAACATTTACTGAACCAATGAAACCAATACATTTCACTTAAAAAAAGTAATTCCTCTCAAAATGCTGAAAGATCCATCTCAGTTTAAATCCACGGAAACACGGTACCACATGCTAGTGAAACGCCAACTTCTTCGACATAAACACATTTTCAATCTAATCAATTCACCTTTAATTCACTGTCACAAGTCCATATTAGCTATATAATTTAATCAACTCAAATCAGTTTGTTGCAAATTAGCAACCACGTCCAAAAATGAGAGTACTATTTAGATCCGGGAAAATGAATTAGCATGATTCTTCTTAATACGCAATCTATCACATCTAGTGCCACCTACTAAATTTTTCCCCTACAATTCGCAATTACTGAACTGTCAATCAAGCTAGGGAAACAAAAATCAATTCGTAGAAGTCTACTTTGCTAACTAATTTCACTATCTTACGACTAATTTACTACAAGTAAAAGCGAAATTCAACAAAAGATAATTCAGATTAATTACCAGAAGGCGGTGACGGAAGGGAAGTCATTAGTCGCGGCCATGACGCAGAGAGCAACCACAGCGAATAGGAACTGAGCGAAACGCAAGAAAAGGCCGCCGACGGTTCCAGGCATCCCTTGGATGTCCTTCATCCTCACTCCGGCAGCTAGCGGCGCATTCGGATCCTCCGTCTGCGGCGGCGGCGCTTCCACAGGCACTGGATGCACCGTCGCGTGACTCACACTCATCTTTTATCCAACTAATAACTTCTCTCTCTACCTCGAATTCATATCTAAGGTCTGCAGCTAGCTAATGTAAAGTGTCGTCGTTTCTGATCTGAGAGTTCTTATATGGAATAGGATCTGGAGCCGGAACGGTAGATTCCTGAACTGCTTTCAGATGATGATGGTAATACGGATATGTGTTTCAGACGACGACGTTTGCATCTCCAAATATTCCCAGGCGACAGCGATGGAGTTGTTATGGAAGATGGACAGTCGGGTCAATGAAATCAGTGCCTGTCAACTAAAGCGTAACGACTTCCGCTATGAACAAAATTGAAGTCGTTGATATGGATGGTGTAGGGGCACGTTTTCTTCCTGAACAAAATTGAAGTCGTTGATGTCAATGGCTACTAGTCTACTCGTAGCAAGTAGCATATTTAATTAAGGCCTCGTTTTGCAAGCAAATTTTTTGCTAAATTTTGCTGCTGCAAGTTTTTTAACAACTTTAACTAAACATTTTAAAATATTCAAAAATTTACACACTTTAAAAATTTTGTCTACAATATGTATAGCAAATTACAATAAAGTTTTAAACAAATATCCAAAAAACTCACTTGTCAAACAGGGCCTAAGTATTTACTTGTAATCCATTTAGAACAAACATTTTACTTATCAAAAAGTCCATAAGAATTTTGATTTTGGAGGACGCATATGAAGAGGAATGTATAAACTGTCGATGCGGAAATGACAAATAAATTCAAAGGATAAAAAAAGAAGAGGAAAGACCAAAAGTTGTTCATTATTTTGCATGGGTGGTAGAGTTTCCAAAAATCATGAAGTCGGTCATGTTTGGATTGCATTTTTTTGGATATTTTTTGTAGAAAAATACTGTAGCAATTTGATATTTTGGTTAGATTTTTGTGAGATAAAAAGGTGATTGAAAAATGTATTCACGAAAAACACGTAGCTATCCAAACAATTTTGCAAAAATGAACATGTTTTAGAATTAATGGCAACAATTAACATGATGGATTGGCATTAAATCAATTTCCCTTTTTGACATTAGATGATCAATAGTAATAATTATCAGGAGATAGGATCAAATATGTATAAAATAATGTACCTTTTTACTCTATTAAAACATGTGTTTCACGCAATTGTTATCTGTTTTGAACTAAATTATACTCGAAGTGAAATTTCACTGAGTAACGAATTCAATTTAATTGGAGGTAGATATGTATAACCCTTGTATTGAAAGGTTTTATTTGAAAAATCATGGGGGTCATTATGTTAAAAGGTCTAACCTACCGACCTTATACAGAAAAAAATTGGAATAAACCCCTAACCTTAATTTTCTTTTGTGACTTAAGTCCCGTTTGGAGTTGCAGTACTTTTGGTAAAAATAAAATAAACACTTTTAGGTGTTAAAAGTATTTTAAAGTGTTTAGTGAATATCATCCAATAAAAATTAGGAGTAGAGCTTTTGGTGTTAAAAATACTTTTATCAAAAGTTCAAATTTGGTGCTCTTAGAATAACTTTTGTGATTTAAAAAATAAAACATCAAATTTAATTATTTTATCCTATATTATGAACCAAATAAAGAGATGAATACTTTAAAAAATTTTCAAATTACACATTATCCAGTACAATAAATATTTATTGAACTATGTCTCCAAACAATATATTTAAAAGTACTTGAGTAATAATAATTATTTTTATTAAAAACTCTATTAAGTAAGTACTTATTAATAAGTTACCGCAACTCCAAATGGCCCTTAAAAAGTAATTAGCGTGCCCACTGAAGGGGCTATATAATTTAATTTGAGACATTTAGGAATAAGTCTAAGTCGCAAAAGACTGCATCTCTGATAGAACCTCAACCATTTCTACTTCCAATGGTCCAATACAACGTAGATCTTTCTCTTCTTTTGCAAAACAGATTCCAGCCATAAACTGATACAAGTCAAGATATTGCCGAATGTATTATTTTCCTCGAAGTTATTATCTTTTCACATAATTAATGCCGACCATCACCAAACTAGACATACTTTTAGTACGTGTGAGTTTAACATTTGATGTCACCTTGTCTTATATTTATTCGGTCTATGTTTGAGAAAGAAGCCAGAAAAATCCCTATATTCTAAGCATTCCTAATTGTGTCAGCATTAGTTTTCTAACTTCACCAGTCAAGAAGATGAAGTCACGACTTTAGTTTAATAAACTTTAGACACTTAACAAAAGTAGTAACCATATATACTGATACTGATCTTGGTTATTTACCGACATTTGTGGTGATATTATTGGTTTAGTAGCAACTTTATTTTGCTCAAGGATAGTGATTGAATAATATATTGCTAAGGTAAAAGTTATTTACGTAATTGTCTTTAAGGATCACAATCACATTGAAAGTGACACTTTTTGTACCTTACTTCCAATTTAAAAAATCATTCTTTTTTTATTTTTTTTACACTACTCCTATATTATGGGAAGAAAAAGTCTAGTTGGGCTTGTATGAAATTAAGGAATATGTAGGACTCCGAGTGAATTACTCCGTTAAATCGCATTAAAAGTGACGCCTTTTGTATCTTACTGTCCAATTTAAAAGGCCTTTTTTTTTTTTTTTACCTTACCTCTATATTACGGAGAAGGGAAATTCAACCTTCAGTCCTCTACAACAGATAAGTGCATTGCTGCACTTTTAGGCTTTCAAAACTTGACAAGTGCACTCCCTCGACCTAATACACGGAAGAGCTCTAAAAGGTTTTTCCTGATCATTGGATCAAAGCTTGATGGTTATCTAAAAAGCCATTCACTTGGTCCCATCAAGGCAGAGGAGGGTGAGAATAATAATCAAGCAGTTTGATAAGTTGTCTCTTTGCTTTTGTTTTACTGCGTTTCCATCCTGTTTTCGTTTGTTTGGAGTATGGGTTATGGTGGTAGTAGTTCAAGTAGGTGGAAACCAATTTCATTCATGTTTAATTCGACCCACCAAAGTTAATCTTGTCGTTTCCATCCAAGCCTCCAACTTTTTTTGCACTTTGGCGTCATTTAGTGCTCGTCCAAGCATAATTGCAAAGTCCATTTTGTCTAAAAGAAAGAAACGCAATTGAAAAGTCGCTACTCAATTGTCTAAAGGAGGAACCGGGAAGAGCCATTTCAAAAGAGAAAAAGCACTCGAGGCCACGTAGTTCGTCAATAAGATAGGAGCTAACCTCTAGTATTTTCCAAAGATAGATTAGGATCCAGGTGTAGGGTTGAAAAGTGCAAATCAATTAAGCAATATTAAGAGGTTTGATAAGCTCCCTTGTAGAGGTTGATATCCCACATCGGGGTGTAGAGGGTTTGGGGTAGAGTAGATAAATCCCCTGTGAGACCTTCAAGAGTTGCCGGCTTTTGAGGATTCTCACGGGAATTGGGTTTGTCAAAATATCAAAAGTCCTTTGGGCTTGGAAGAAAAAATTAAGCAATATTAAGAGGTGTGATTAAAATTGTGGCCAGTATAATAAATTAAGCTGAAATATGCTCAAACAACCCAAATAGTTGTGTAATTTGAGTCCATTTAAAGCCCCATTGCTCGAATGCTATAGTTTATATACTCCGAGTTCAACTTGAAACAATTCGTTGAGATAGTAAATAGGTAGCATGAAGGGTCTGTTTGGTTGGAAGTAAAATGTTTTCCTTGGGAAAATATTTTCCGTGGAAGTAATTTTTCATGAAAATCATTTTCCTTTCATCATTTTCAGGCGTTTGGTTAGTTTATTGAAAATATTTTCTTACTTCATTTTTCTGGTGTTTGTTTAACTTTTGAAATATTTTCACTTTTATCTTTATCTTTACTTTCTACACATTATAACTACATACTTCTTCCCATGCAAAATAAGAAAATTTATCTCATTGTTTAACTTTAAAAAATCTTGGAGAAATGTATATATGGATAAAAAATATCTCCTTAAGTAATAAACAAATTGCTGGTCATTTAGTGTCAAATATCAATCACATGCAATGCTTATTGTGACATATATCTTGCACTATCACTGTTGAAAGTTTCTCTAAAAAAGAATGTCCCTATTATACATAATTAATTACTAGCATAAGATGAGCAGGATGAGATTTCTTTTTGATTTTGAATATACTAGGGGGAGGGTTGGGTTGGGTGGTACGGGAGAGGGAGTGTAAGGAAGAGGTCTTGGGTTCGAGTCCTCCTGTTTACACTAAAAAAAAAAAAAAGAACATACTACAAGATGTTTTCAGTAAATTTAGAACATACTATAGGCGGGATGCATGCATTTCGGAAAACAACTTCAGTAAGTTTGGAAGGGAAGTTGTTTTCCATAAGATGAGTGAAAATATTTTACATAGGAAAATGTTTTCAGTAACTTTTGTGCAACCAAACACGGGAAATTGGGAAAATATTTTCTTGGAAAACATTTTCACCCGAAACAAACGGACCCGAAGTGTAAACATTTTGTTTGGATTGTGATTTTTCACAGAAATTCTTTTATATTTTTTATGAACATATTTCTTAAATATTTTTTTACTTCACGTACGTCAAATCGATATAGTGTATTTTTTAAAAAAATTACTAAAAATAGCAATCCAAACTGGAATCAATTTTCAAGTCATATTCCTTCCTTACTCTCCTGTAATGCCAGATGGTGCCTTCAGCTCCCAAAAAATAACAATTTGTTGGAAAGTTTCAAGTTATCGGCCAAACAAATCCTCTTTGTGATCATATCGATGCACTTAGCAATAAAGGAATAATTTTACAGAATACCAAAAAGCTTCAAGTACATGCTAGCTAGTTTACCATAGACAAATCAACTATACCGATACGGTGGATGAACGTTAATCTCCAAATAATTAGTTAATTAACCTATGGCAAATACTAAGAAAAATTTGATCTTGCAGACCAATATATTATAATAATACTTAGATATTTTTGAAATATATGATTAATTGTACGATATTTAAAGCACATAACTCAATTGGTGACTAGATGTATTTAAAAAATCGTATACTCGAATCCCATTATCAATATGAGAACTGTGTTGGTGGATTATCGGTAAAAACTCTTGAAATCTATCTATAATTCTGAAAGTATGTTCGTACAGTAACAGTGATTGGAGTCGAAGTCACCCACGTATTTATTCCTTTTAATTAAAGAAAAAAAAATCTAGATCTATCTAAATATTTTACAAACGTAAGATGCTACAAAAAGCTACACGTGTATGTTGACTCGAGATTCCCTGATTTGTACACAATTTGTAGGAAAATGCCGCATGCACGCTTTTCTCTAGTTACATACATACTAGTACGAGATTGTGGCGATGGTTGATTCCTTCTGAATCATGCAAGGACTTATAGTCGTGGAATTAGCAAGAGATTCCCCGACTTTTACACAAGTTGTAGAAACATATATAATTGATGCTTTTCTCGTTACTACATTATATATTGTGATGATGGTTGATTCCTTTTAGATTATGCAATAACTTGTAGTCGTAGAATTAGCAAGTGAATTCATTTGAGTAGTTATTAGCGCAAAAATAATGGGGCCATGCCCCGGATAAGACGGGGCACCCTCGTCCCAGCACAATTTGCAACATCGACCATCATTATCATGCTGAGATTTCAAACAATTGGACAGATTTTTTTGCCCCAAATGATTATGACATCCTTTCGGCCTTAAAAATCCAATTTAATGTTGCGTCCTGACTGGTACTGCTACTTCAATGATAGAATCTAAAGTTTAGGTTGTCAATTAGTGTTAAGATTTCTCAGGCGTAAAGAGTTCTAATTTTTTTGAATGTGAACGATAGAATCTATTTTTAACATCTGACTTTGGGATCTGAAAACTCGCAATCTTGAACCTGGATGGTTTCTACTTCCCATCTGGCATAGAATTGAAAAGCCCGAACCAAACTAGCTTTTTTGTCCATATAACTGTTAATTTACTTGTACATTTGATTAAAACAAGCGAAGCTGAGGTCTTGTTCGAATTGCATTTTTTCGTAAAAAATTTTGAATACAGTCAGTAAATATACTTTTTAATTACTTTTTTACTTCATATATTTTAAATCGTTATAATATATTTTTTACAAAAATTTCTAAAAATAAGAATCCAAATTTAGCTTGCTTGTCGGATTATTATAAATATACACGAGTATGCTGGAATATAGTTGTACCTGTGACCCTGTTTTTTTCATGCAACATTGTTGGCTATTTGAATTGAAGATTATTTGAGATAATTACTGTAACACTTTTTATGATATGATATATGTAAAATGAAAAGGTAATTGAAATTATTTTATTTCAAATCATGTCCATCCAAACACAAGATCTAGACACTCAGTTGTTTGGTAAAATGAATGTCCTAAATCCGACACGTAACTAATGGCCAAAATTTAGCGACTAAGTCCGAGAGAGATGCATATTTTTACGTGCCAATAAGCAAATGCTTAAAAAAAAGGAAAAGAAAAGAAAAGGAAATGCCAAATTTAGATGACAAATTCGCATTTCAAAGTTCAACTAAAAATGCCAAACCCCTCCGCCACCCGCCAAAAAAATTGGAAAAGCAATCTTTACGACTGCCACATCGCATCACCATCAACCCACCCATCCCATTCACGTCCTCCTTTCATGGTCTCTTCTCTTGATCGTCATACGGTATCATTCTCCATGCACCCCCTCATACGTTCCTGGCTCATTTACAGGCCACTAACCCCATCCTTTTTTTTTTTTGTGTTTGGCTTTCTCTCGAGTGCCGGCTTTAAGGGTACAACATAATGAAATGCTATATGGTTTAGTAATAATAATTTAAGGTCTCATGAGCACCCCCACGATAAATGTTCAAGATTTAAGGTGCAGACAATATTATTGATTGATGTTTATCATTAAATTTGGTTGGTGAAATTTTCAAAAAATAATTTTTAACAGGTCCTCTGTCTACCTTTTCTTTTTAATTTCATACGAACATTTTGTAGGAAAAATAAATTACTATTAAAGTACATTTTGATAGAAGACTATCGAAAAAATTTTTAAGACAACACTGCAGCATTTTTTATAATTTGATGTACTGTGTGATTGCATAAAATGAATTAAAAATTTATTAAAAATGTATTTATGATGTAACAATTATTTTAAAATATAATTCTGAAAAAAAACTCTTGACCATCCAAATAGATGAAAATAAGCAGATGCGATTATCAGGTGATAAATGAAAAAAACTCATTTAAAGGGTTTCTTGGGGACTGGCTTGTAAATTCCGCGCCTGATGTTGTACTTTTCCGCCTTTTTATTTAAATTATTTTTATTTTTCATTTTTTTTGGGGTGCCATCTGCAAACAACGCCCCGCAAAAAACACCACCGAGCGGTCCAGCCTATCATAGTCTTCATATCGTTTCAACTCTCCGACTTTTGTACCAAAAAATCGTCCCCTGCCTCCGCCTTTTCTATCTCCTCCTCTCTCCTCCTTGGATCTTTACGGCTGCGCTTTCCATTTTTGATCCGTCTTCAAAATTTTTATTCTTTACTACAAATTAGGGTTTTATAATTGCCGCCCTTTCTTTTTATCTCGAATCTCGAGCTCTGCTTCTCTCCTGTCTCTCTGTCTAGGGTTTTTACAGATCTAGTATTCGTTCTTCAGCTCTTCCTTTTTAGCTCAGAGCTTCTTCTACATCCATCTGTATATTTCTCTTTCTCCCTCTACCTATACAGACAAATACAAGTATATTTACACCTACTTGTTCTGTACGCCACCGGCGCCCACGGATTTGAATATGTTTTGGAAGCTTACGGCTCTTTCTGCTTCTTCTCCTGTGAGTTCAACTCGATCCATTTATTTGCGCTTTTATTCATTTTCTTAATTTAATTTAGGACTTTGGTAAGTAGGCTCTGCGAATTTAATTGGTTGAGTTGAAAATTCATGCACGTTGCAGCTGTATATTGAAAATTTGCTAGCTGTTTGTAACTAATTTTTGCTGCACAAGTGCATTTTCCCTAATTATTGCTGTTTCAGATGAAGCATTGGAAATACTGAGCTTTGTCAGTCTATGCACAATTTGATATGTTGCTTTTATATGAAATGTTTTAATTCAGCAGGTTCTGGATTAGCACATTCTTGCAATTTCATGAATGAAATGTTTGTTTTAGTTTATGTAAGCACCGGAATTTAATTTCTCTTTAATAAATTAGGCGGAGTATTTACTTAGTGAAAAGTCACTGGGGTTGCTTTCCTTGATGTGAAATCTCGAGTAGTATCACTACTAGCGCCACATTTCCTCTGCATGTGGTGCCTCGCATAAGTCTTAAGATATGGTGTTTTTCCTTTGCTGGATGATCTACGAATGCTACTTTTGTCCCCATGGAGAGGTTTAGCTGACTACAAGCTTTACTTGTCTCCTTAAAATAAGTATATATAGCTTATTGCTGCCCTTGTTGCTCTCGCTTCATGGAATGAACTTTTGATTATTGAAGTAATGTGCTTTTCTGAGATGTACTTAGTTAGGGGGTGATCCGGTACAAGTAACAGCTTGATGAATTGTACACTTTGAACTTATGGAAAGTGTTGCTGACCAAAGCTTTACCATATTATAAATCTTGTCTGTTGGACTCTGTATCTGTCATTTCCTCTCAAGTCTTTCTTTTTTGTTGTTCCTTAAGGATTTTGAATGCTGGTGATTAGCCAGTGAGACTAATTAGTTCTGATTTGCCATGGACTGTGTAGGGGTCACTTGTATGATTCTCTGAGCCAGGTTTACTGCTTATGATTTCAGTTTTTGTTTGTTTAGAGTAACATTCTAATGTGTTATGATTTTCTTTGTATTTTTTTTTTTATATGTTTCTAGGTTGAATCAGTGTTAGACAAGGAAAACTTCACGTTGGAAGAGCTTTTGGATGAAGAAGAGATAATCCAAGAATGCAAAGCGCTGAACAGTCGTCTTATAAATTTGTAATAGACAATCTTTCTTAAACTCTACTCCCCTTCCAAAAGAAAGGGGAAAAAAAAAGAATAAAAATCCACAGATGAATGGGAGAAAAAACAAAGTGGAAACAAGTAGATTCAGCATCTATAAAATGTTTGTAGCACCTTTAATCTATTAAAGGTAATTGTAAATCACTTCTGTTTACAGTTTGAGAGATAGAGCCCAGGTTGAGCAGTTGCTGCGGTATGTTATTGAAGAGCCTCCGGAAGATGCTGACAGTAAGCGAACATTCAAGTAGGTCATTGTGATTCAGTTGGGGGAAAAATGGATAAGCATTTTAAGTATCACTATTATAGTTATGCAAAAATGTCGCGCTTGAATTTTTTTTTCCCAAAGAAATCGCAACTTTTACTTTTAATAACACATCTTGGTTATGTTAATTTAGGTTCCCATTCATTGCTTGTGAGATTTTTACATGCGAAATTGACGTTATTTTAAAGACTCTGGTGGAGGAAGAAGAGGTATGGTTGTTGTTACTTATAGGCACACACTATGAACAATTGAGAAGCCTGATGTTTCCATTTGGGTTGTTTGATACAGTTGATGGATTTGCTCTTCTCGTTCCTGGAACCAAATCGTCCTCATAGTGCTTTGCTTGCTGGGTATTTTAGCAAGGTATTTTGTTCTTGTACAAGGAGCTGTGTATGTGATGTTCATTGTGTTTTTGTTTACTGGTGTTTCAGCTAAAGTAAACTGTTTCATGTAGCTTTTGCTGTATTGCAGGTTGTAATTTGCCTCATGTTGCGCAAGACTGTACCACTTATGAATTATGTTCAGGTGATTGAAAAGTAACGTCTTCTATTTTTGGGTTGATAGTTGTTGTTTGGCTTTAATTGCTTAAGTTGGATATGTTATCGCTTTTTAATGGAAATTTCCTTGAACTAAATATTTAAGGCTGCTTTAGATAGGCATCCTATGTCAATGAGTGGGGTTTGTATTATGTTGCTTTACATAGGACTTATTTTGTGTTTTCTTCAATAATGAATTTAATTTGAGAATATCAGTTCTCACTACACACAAAGGCTATGCAGGGGAGTTAATCAGCATTTTCATACATTAGCATTTTAAGATTGAAGTGCATAACTGCAGTTGCAAAACTGAACACTCTAGTTCTGTTGCCCAGAAGAAGGTAGTTAGCTTGGTTTATGCACATTACAGACTAATAATAGTATTTATGCTCAGCTTTCTTTTCATTAAGAAAAATCTTGCATTGATTTTCCTGTTAAGAATCTAAATGACTTAAAATTCATGTTATTTTGTCATTGTGTCTGGGCTTCGTGCATATTCTATTCAAGATTAATGGGATTGGCCAATTTGGTGAGAAGCAAATAGTTTGTCAAAATAGATACAGGAATTGCAATATGCTTTACTGATGAAAGTTGAAACTGAGTTTATCTTATATCTTTGTGATATATCTGGTCTGTTGTTTGAATGCCCCTTTTTGGCAGGCTCATCAGGATGTCTTCCGCCAGCTGGTTGATTTGATTGGCATAACATCCATAATGGAGGTTAGTTGCATCATTCAAAGTGTTACATCCTGTTATATGACCTTCCATATAGTTTGTAAGCTTAATTTAAGGTTCTTTTATCACAACCCTTTTACTGATCAGCTTTGCAT
This sequence comes from Coffea arabica, assembly GCF_036785885.1. Taxonomy (NCBI): domain Eukaryota; kingdom Viridiplantae; phylum Streptophyta; class Magnoliopsida; order Gentianales; family Rubiaceae; genus Coffea; species Coffea arabica. Next base: position 52,466,624 of record NC_092310.1, on the reverse strand, counting down.
ACAGGTTTTGGTACGACTTGTTGGCGCTGATGATCACATCTACCCTAACTCCATGGATGTGATGCAATGGCTGGCAGACAGCAATTTATTGGAAATGATTGTCGATAAATTGAGTCCCTCTGTAAGCTAAGAGAACTTTTAGTCTTATGTTAACTTGCTTTCGGAGTGGATGCATGATGCATGACACTTTGAGCATCCAGTGATACAATGAGGCATGTATCACTTTGTTTTAATAATTTTTCAAGGATGTTTTCCTGCATCTATAGTTGATCATGTTGCAATATGCATCATGCGGATTTCCCTGGAGCAGGAAATTTCTCTTATAGCAGAAAGCAAACCTAAAAATGTTGAAGTTAAAAGTTCTTTTCACCTTGTATTGGTCAATTAATACATTTTGGCTCCATTTAAGTGTTGGAATTAGCTTTTCTTAGAAACTATCCCATGGTTAGGTCCCATTATTGTCGTGATGGATGCTTGATTGTCTTTCATGTGTACATTTCATCAGGTTTTTGAGTTTATATAGTTGAGTATTCTATGTTGCTATAGTAGCACATAGAAATTTATCTGGTGTGTTCTTGATTCTGTCCAGAGTCCTCCTGAGGTACACGCAAATGCAGCTGAAACCCTTTGTGCTATAACCAGAAATGCACCGTCACCTTTGGCCACAAAATTATGTAGCCCAAGGTTTGTGAAAATATGAGCTAATTTGACATTTCTTCTATCTTTGTGAATATGAATATTTTACTTATCTTGTCATGCAGTTATGTTGCAAGGATTTTTAGTCATGCACTTGAAGACTCGCATTCAAAATCAGCTCTTGTTCACTCACTGTCCGTCTGTATATCTTTACTGGACCCAAAAAGATCAATTCCGTCTCCTTTGACGTACTCAATTCGAAGTCAGCATGTATACGAGTCACCTATACACGTAAATCCTGATACAGTTGGAGCTATGCTGCCAAAACTTGGTAAGTCTGTCAGTGTTTATCCATAATTTTTGTAACTAGTGCCATTGAAATCTATGATCTGTAGTACAAGGTTCTCTATCTCACGAGGGAATTTAGAAAGGTTTAGGTGACCTTGTAGAACTGTCAAGCTCATTGGTGATTAATTATTACATGCTAAATGTTCTGATTAGCAACGATCTAATGGACAAATTAGTAGGTCTGTTGTTTTGGCGGATCTTTGTGTGTCAATGATTGAACCGTTGTTTGCCAAGCATACCTTTTTTGTCCCTTTGTCACGATAGATTTATTGAACATTATTCTATTCTTGGTTTGTGAAGGGACCTTGTGATCTAACGAGTCTTGTCTCTGATTTAGGTAGTAGCATTTCAGAGACATATAATGGGATGATGAATGCCACCGAGTGGAAACTGTGGCAAATTGTCAGTTTATGTTTGTAGATATTATGTAGGTTCTTACGAAAGTTAGGAGGGGTAAGTGTTGCTGATATTGCATTGACTGGAAATCATCTTAACAGCCTCGATTTCCTGTGAAAGCAAATGAAATTCACCTTTTTTGAAATCCAAATTCTAAATTTTTATTTTTCCTGAAACTTAAATTTACCCTATGACTACTGAAAGTATCTTAATGTTTTATTGAAAATTAGTTCTGTGCATATGCATTCTTATGTGGTAGATACATGATAGAACTTTTGTCTGAACTACTGTTTGTGAGAGGTAGAGGGGGATTCTGTTGTTAGAAGATTCTTTGTCTTATAATGCCTTGTAATTGAAGCTAAACATTATGCTCTGATTTTAGTTACTTATCCATTTTGGGATCTGGAAAGTGCCAATTTGGGAGTAAATGATTAATTGTACATGTGCTTATTAGTGCAAGAGTGCAGGTGGAGGGGTCAGGGCTGTGGTCAAAATAAAACAAACTTCATCTTCTTTTAGTAATATTTTGTTGTTTTAATTTGTCTTGTGGTGCAGTGGACCTGCTGATGTTGTTAAATGTGTCGTCTGATGAGATGATCTTACCCACAACATATGGTGAATTAAGACCACCTCTTGGGAAACATCGCTTAAAGGTTTGTCTCTTCAATTGTGCGATAAAATGATACCAGATTTTATACTTTTGGTGTTGAGTAAAAAAGAAAGTCTCTCTCTCTCTCTAAAATCTGCTAGTTCCTCCCATTCCATGTCCCTGGAAGAGAAGAAAATTGATTTCTGAAGGCATTGTTTGAGAAATGAGTCAATTGTGAACATGTTGCATGATGTGTCAACAATTGATTTTTGTTAAGTTGTCTGTTTGCAGTTCCACTCTAAATTTGTATTGTTATGCAAATTGTAGATTGTAGAATTCATTGCTGTGTTACTGAAAACTGGAAATGAAGTTGCAGAGAAGGAATTGGTGAGCTCTGGGACTATTAAAAGAATCCTTGACCTCTTTTTTGAGTAAGTCCCCCAAAAATATTGTGCATTTTGTGCTTTAGTAACGTATTATCAAATGATCTGTGGTAAATGCTTTGATCTTTTTCATTTGAAAAAACTATTTCAGGTATCCCTTCAACAATGCATTGCATCATCATGCAGAGAGTATAATTTATTCATGTCTGGATAGCAAAAGCAATGCAATAATTGACCATCTTTTCCAAGAATGTAATTTGATTGGAAGATTTCTTCAAGCGGATAAGTTTCCTACTGTCACTGCTGATCTTAGTCTGGTAAGTTGTAACATGTATCAAGTTATTGTCTAGTGAAGTACTCGTAACCATTTGAAATCATTGGGCATTTGTGTTGGTTTTGCTTCTTAAATAATCTTTCTTGCTGTTGTTTTTAACTAGGAATTCTTCAAGTTCATATCTAATTATGCATCTCTTCCTGCAGCCTAGTGTACCTGCTGATGGAAGACAGGCTCCTCGGGCAGGATTTATTGGACACATAACACGCGTATCTAATAAAATTGTACAATTGGGAAGCAACGAGTCATCCATTGGAACACATCTTCAGGTGTCAGAAAATAGAGATTTGTTGTTAATATGTTCTCTGTATATGAATTACTATATATATCTTACTTGGCTATCATATAGTATTGTGTACTGTATGTTGTTCCAGTTGTTGTAGAATTCTTTTATGGATGTGGTTATTCTATGAAGTATTGAGGTTTTTAAGTTAAAAACCATCTTTCTTTAGAGTTTAAAGCAATTTCCTTCCGGAAATCAAGGAGTCATGGTGGGTAGCAAGGACTTCTGGTTATCTTTTTCTGTTTATTGTGCTGAAGTATTGAATTGCTCTCTCTTATCTTGTTTTGTGGTTCCTGACTTCAAGTTTACTTTGCCTTTGGTTGGGATCCAGTGGCATGCAATGAATTCCTTAATGCCCCCTTTATTTCTGTATGTCACAATATCAACTGACATAAATCTGGATCTCATAACTCTTGAGTAACTGCTTCTATCATTGACTTCTTTTGCTGGATACTTGTAGCTTGGATATTGAGTGTCTGATGTTACTGTTGATCTATGAAAATGTTGATTTGTGTGTTTACTGGATGGCTTTATTCCATCTTAGTTTTATTTTCTTAATTTACTATTCCTTCAACTAACATAATTCTAATTTGTTTGCTTTAGGAGAATAACGAGTGGAATGAGTGGCAGTCTTCAGTCTTGCAGGAGCGCAATATAGTTGAAAATGTGTACCGATGGGCTTGCGGGTATGCTTCTTCCTTGATCACTTTGCTTTCCACGGTTCCATGCATGCCAGTTCAGAGCGTTTGCTATGTGAAATATGGAATTGTTGCTTATGTTAAGAAAAGTTCCTCGTTATTGGAGTGAATAAAGAACAACTGTTCATCCTGATGGCCCTTTCTGGTCTACAAGATTTCAATGAAGATTGTGACATGCATACCTTTGGTGTTTCAACAAATTGAAATTTATTAATCTACAGTTGGGGCCTAATAAGATAAGGGAGATTTAACGGCAGCAATAAGGATCGTCAACATTACAAAATAGGTCTTGACAACAACTTGGGCGGAGAACTAGAAATTTTAAGAAGATAAAAGAGTGATAGGGGAACTAGTTCTGGTACGAAGTAAGAGGAATTACAATTTAAGGATGCTTAATGTGTAATTTTCTATCTCTTTTTTGAATTTACTGTCTTCATATTTTCTTCTTGACTTGGGTATCTTCTTCAGATGCCTAATACATACATACATGCTACATGTGTGTGTGTGTGTGTGTGTGTGTAATTCTAGTCCCCCCTTCTGAATTGACCTGAAGAAGAAACTGCAAAAAAGCCTGGTTTCTAAATAACCTCTCTCTTTCCAAAATGTGAAAGATTACTGATATATTTATATGTTCACGCTACATTTTAACAAGTGCAGCCGGCCGACTGCATTGCAAGACAGGACAAGGGATAGTGATGAGGAAGATGTTCATGACAGGGATTATGATGTTGCAGCATTAGCAAATAATCTCAGCCAAGCATTCAGATATACCATATATGATAATGATGATGCTGAAGAGGTAGTTACTTTTAAGGATATATAGTTACTTTTTAAGGATATGTAAATATACTGAAACAAATGATTTTTTGTTGCCACTGGAAAACACAAACTTTTGTTTGAATTACCTAGAGAATTTATTGCTTGGTGCAGGGCCATGGAGCTCTTGATCGAGATGATGAGGTAACATGTACAATCTATCTTCTCTGATTGAATGAGTCAGGAATTATTTTTGAAAATTCAAGTTGATGTCTTGTATCTCGATGATGCCTGAGATGCTTACAGGAACATCTCATATATAGGGTCAATGCCTAAAATACTTTCAGGAATTCTTTTTATAATCCTGACTTTGCTGTTTGAGATCTGGTACTATATTGATCCTATTGCAGGATGTCTACTTTGATGATGAATCTGCTGAAGTTGTGATATCGTCCCTGAGACTGGGCGATGACCAGGGAAGGTTAGTTTGCTTGCTGTTCTTTTGGTAATTAAGGTGCTTGTTCAAGCGAGTCTTGTAACATACAATGTAGACATCATCAATGTCAACTTATTTGCATCCTGTTTAATTTATCTTCTTCAACCAGTTAGCTTTTGCACTGTGACCTAGTAATGAGAAATGTGTTGGAGGAAATTTACTCCCCAGCTGCTGTCAATGAAGGCAGCTTATGTGATATTTAATCTTCAATGCTTTTAAGAATGGCTAATGTTGTGTTGTTGGCTCTCCAGTCGAGGCTGTCAGTTTTTATCTAGTTCTTGTAGCGTCTAATGTAGACATTCTATGTTTTCTTGCTGCAGTCTGTTCACAAATTCCAACTGGTTTGCTTTCCAAGATGATAGAGCTGGTGATGCACCTATGAGCACCTCAGCAACTGAGATGATGGATGAGATTAACTTGAATGGAACATCCAATTGTGGTAACAGCAGTAGTGATGATGAAGTGGTGGTTGGAGAGGATGATGAATTGGCTGATGGTAAAAATTCTGCAAGTGGTACATCCAGTTCTAGTAATGGTATCCTCAATGGGTTAAGTGGAGAAAATTCGGGAAATGAGGGGGATGAGAAGGAGAAGACAGGTGCTTCTGGTGACATGGGTTTCTTCCGATTTGAGTCACCAGACAATGACGATCTCTTTGGTGACAGGCCAATACCTGACTGGGTGGCATGGGGTGAGGCATCAGATTTCCAAGTTAGTGGATCAAGTGTAAACCCTTTTGATGATCAGAGCAACTCTAACATTGTCCCTAAAGCAGTGGAGCCAGTGGTGACCCCCGTTAGTTCATCTTCAAGTGGAGACTGTGTATCCAACGGTACTACCTCCCCTTCTGCAGATTCTAGCGGCAGTTCATCTGGATCTGATTCAAGTCAAAAGGCCGTGTCAATACCCTCTTTGTTTGAAGAGGATGTTGAATTTGTAGGTGTAGAGTTAGAAGGGACAGAGAAGGCAATGGAGCAGGCTCTCAAGGAGGGGATTGTTGGGGAAGCAGGTCCATTGAAGAGGACCATAGCTCCCAAAGTGCCAGAAAAGGAGAATCCAGATGATGATGGAGTTGGTGTAAAGGAATATAACGATGCAAACTACTGGAGAGTTGATCAAGAGGTTGCAGTGTTGGAGTAACTCTGGCGTGATCTCTTTGTGTGGAAAGTTTGGATCTGAGAGCTGATGGTTGGGGTTGGGGATCGATCCCATACCTAGATTGGGGTTGGTTTCTTACGCTGCGGGATATGATGTACAGTATATTTTTGTTTCAACTGAGAATTATGACGCTAGGCTACATAGGTATTAGTGATTATTTATTGTTATATTTCTTGTCTATTTCAATTTCGGTTGAATATTTCTGAGTTTTATTCTACAGCATAATTTTGCGGAATTTACTCTGGCGGCAGCTAAGCGTCCAGTCATTTGCCAATCAGCCGCCGTGTAATATGGACGGGGAATTTTATTTGTCGACCTGCTCTTTGCATCCTGCCCCCTATTTTCCTGTCAGGATATCTTTTACGTGTATGTGTACAATTGGATTGGCATCTCAGAAGATCATGGGTCTCGCAGAGGTCTTGAAACTTGTGCTAAATTTTGATAGGCGTCTCTTTTCAGAGCTGTAGAATGGTATGCTAAATTTTACGATAAATTTTAAAATAAAATCATTTCATCTAATAAAAGAATTTATAAAATAATTACCAAAAAAGAGTGCCACGTAATTTGAGCAACAAAAAAATTATTATCAAAAATTTCAAATGTATGCTAATGCATATGAGAGATATTTCACCACATTTGCATCTTACGTATTGTTATTGATGTTTATAATTTGAGGAAGAGTGCCACGTAGTGAAGTTTCAAATTTGTAGAAGTAGAATTTTTTTTTGGGAACATTTTTATTTCTTCAAAAGAAACATTGCATCACAAAAAATGAGTTATGAGAAACTTCCAAGAAAAATGAAATTAGGGTAAAAGTGAAGCTTTAGACATTTTTAAAGAGTACAAATTGATATGACTTAATAGATGAGGACAGTACAATTAAAAAAAAAAAAGAACATTAGGGAAGAAAGTGAAAATAACACCAAAAGTTAGAGAAGCTTGCTGTATTTATTCTTTGCCGTATAGGCTTAGCTAATAAACCAATGTCCACGAACAAAATTTTTTAAAATCAACTGCCAAACTTCGCTTATTGAAAGTACAAAACTGCCCATGGTACTTCCTAGAATTTATTATTCCCGAAATTTCAATTCCATCTCTCTATATAAAAGGGTGACTTGACCAGCAGGGTTCAGAATCGCGATCATCCTGAGCAGAAGATAGCTTTAGGGTTAGGGTTTGCAGGGAACCGCTGACAAGAAAAAGAAGATGATCGAGGTGGTGCTGAACGATCGGCTGGGGAAGAAGGTCCGAGTGAAGTGCAACGAGGATGACACGATCGGCGACCTGAAGAAGCTGGTGGCAGCTCAGACTGGAACTCGAGCCGATAAAATCCGTATCCAGAAGTGGTACACCACCTACAAGGACCATATTACCCTCAAGGATTATGAAATCCATGACGGCATGGGCCTTGAGCTCTACTACAATTAGATCATCCTTATCCCTATGTCATTGTACTTTACTTGTAAGTTCTAGTTTGAATTCGCTATTGATGGATCGTCTTCTCGGTTCTGATTTTGTCTGAAATTTTAATGCTACGTTTCAACGGTGGATGTTTCTAAGATGATATTCTCTTAGTAAAATTGCGTATTTGTACTTTTTTCTTCGAATTATTGGAATTTTTTATTAGATAATTAGCTTTTGCGCTGTTCTTGAAGCTTTAAGTTTAATGAGCTTTGGCAATTTTTTAGAATTGGCATGATTTGTTTTCCGAAATTTAGGTCTGGCGTGAGTTGGAGTGTCAATCATGATTATCTTGGGTTATACATGAGCTGTATTTGGGTAGCTTGCCCATGTGTTTTAATTGATGTATTCTGTAATCAATGGGTAGTATGGAACTTGCAGTTATGTTTAATTGTTGTCAGGCTATTACCAGTCGTTAGCGTTATTTGTGGATATTGTCCGTATTGTGCTTGGGCATGCGTTTCTATTAGGCTGTGCAACATCATTGCAATGATTGAACAGGCCAAGAAGATCAGTTGGGGTTGGGGGATGATATTTTTCATGTGAATATTCTCGTTTAACATGAGGGAAGAAGTCAAACCATCGAAACATACTCGCAATCTGTATATCTGATAAAGGTCTTTCTAATGGTTATCGAGGGTCATGGTTAATGAAGGTCATAGCTAGTTGCCTTGAGCTTTATAGGTGGAATGTTGCATCAACACCTAGCTCTCGTGCTGTTATTTTAGAAATTAAGCATGCATTCACTTGTCCAAAGTGGTCTAGTACTTGTAGCTTTGCTTTATGAGCATCATTAGGTTTTTCCTCCTTTTTCTGTGTCCATTCCCTTAGAGGGATATCATTGTAGAGGTTCTGAACAAAGGCAGAGCCCAATATGCGGGTTGCATGGGTGTAGATTTCTCTCTCTGTGTCTTTGAATTTTGTTTCTGTGCTATGTATAAATTTTTTGGCTTCTAATTTTGCTTTTAAACTCTTAAAAGCTAAAGGATTTTGAGAAGATGGTGTTCTTGGCATTTCATGGAGGTGATTTTTGGTGAGACGGGGGTTTTGGTTGTAATTGAAGTTAAGAACTTGGTCCAAATTACATACTTCGATGACTACACGTCTTGACTTTTATCTTTGTCTATGTGAAGTTGTTCCTATTCTTTAACTACCCCCGTCTACACGTCTTGACTTTTATCTTTGTCTATGTGAAGTTGTTCCTATTCTTTAACTACCCCCGTCTACACGTCTTGTATTTTGTGCTACCATTTTAACTTTTCAATTCTTGTTTATGCTAGATATGCCTAGCGTACTTGGGTTCTAAAGTGTGAAAACCAGATAACAGATTTATTGTCTTAGATGCTTCTTATAATCTGAAGAATAGTTGTTTGGAAGTAGGGTTCGGATGAAATGTAGATGTGACCTGAAAAGTGTTTCTTGCTCTGTTACATCTGTTTTTTTGATAAAAGCTTCAGGATATGTTTGAGATGCATACGCTTGTGTTTTTGCCAAGTAAAACATGAAAGCTTTATGTAAACTGACCATGGTACTCCATGACGTTTATATCCCATTAAATGCTATGGTATTTTAAGTCTTGTCTTTTATGGCCTGCAGGTGTATTCTACTGCAATCAGAAACATGGAATGGATCTTATGCAAAGCATTCCCCTCGAGAAAAAGATACTGATGTTAGTAGCTTGTGTGGGTCGTCAACTCGTCATATGCTAAAGAACATATGAAAACTCTGGCCGCTGCGTGAATTGTGTGACTAATAACTTGTCTAATACTGCATTATGCTCGTTCAGTGTTTTTCATATACTTATTTTTGTCGATGCTTTGTTGTGATTATTGAGCTGTTATGTTGAAGGTAACAACATGCTTGGGTTCCCCAACCACCCCTATCACTCCCCTCATAGCGAAAAAGGAAAAAAGAACAAAAGAATTCCGGTCACAGATTGATAAACAAGAAAGGGAAAAGGAGAAAAATGGAATGTAGAATAATGCTATATAGATTTTCTTTCACTTCCTCGGTTCGTGTTTCGGTGTTCCATGACAAATATAAACCCATATGCCAAATATAAACCCACAACATCTGCTCCGTGCTTTCTCGCTCAGTTTAAATGCACACATTGCGTGAGGGATGGTTGAATTGCAGGGTTCCATCTTCTGTATCAACCATTACAGTTTTGACTCTGGTCTGCTAGATTCATGCAAACTTTAGAACAAACTCGAAAAAGAAAAGAGAAGAGTAACACTTAGCGGACTGAACTGGTATGCTCGAATGAAAATCGGGAGTAAAATTCCAAGCACATCTTTAATGCAACAAAAGGAAAAAGGATGTGGATAACATTCTCAGTTTTATAAAGCTGACTAAAGCATGATAGACGATGCCTGGCACCTCCTCGTTTTCGAGCTGAAACTAACATATTTGATTCATCCAGTAGCAGCAAAAGCATGGGCGAATTTGTCACCAAGCTGGACCTGCGCCGGACTACTGAGGTGCAAGTTATCCGGCTCCATTGGCAACCCTTTGGCATCAATAATTTTCACATTTCGAAGGTGAACTCCAAACTGAGCTTGTCTCACTGCATCAATGTAAGGTCCTTGTCCTGATGCCAGTGCGACCTGAATGATCGGGAGTTCTGGTAACCTGAGATCAGCACGCAGATTTGTGAAAAATCTTTCCAATCTCATCTTGTACAATGATGCATCCTGTGGATTGTTAGTATCACTTTCACCTTGATACCACAGAAGTGCTCGGATTCTAAATCTGCCACCAGCTTGCAGGGCGGCTGCGGCCTCGGCCCTCCTCAGTAGCTGGTTGTAGAGGTAGGTGCCACGGCCCCACTCGCTAATCTTGGTACCCATCCTACTTCCGACGGCGCAAGGGACCAAACCAATCACCCCAATTCTGGGATTCAGATTCAGCAACGAATTGGCGAACACCATCCCTGGTCCAATCCCACATGTTGCATTCACATCTATGTCCCTGTGCAGGGGCTCCTGAGCCTCCATCCAGCTCAGTCCAGCACTAAGCCTGAGAACCTTGGACGGTTTGGGTTGGCACTCAAGAGGCACGACGCCGTCCCAGGTGCCGTTCATAACGCCGCCTCTGCCGGACATGTTGCTTTGTCCGGCCAATAAGAAGATGCTGCGAACTCGTGAAGGATAGCCAGTTGTGTTTAGGTTTTCAGTGCTCACCAGCTGGGCATATGCCAAGACCATCAACGAAACAAATGCAAACATCTCTTCAGAGAGGGGTGCAGCAAGGAATCAAAGAGACCTCTTATTTGCCCTGAGGGGATTTTGACCGAAAGAGGCTCGACCTAGCTGTCCACTTTCTAGATACTAGGCAGGCCTCTAGGCATATTGTGGAAAAACCTAAAGATGTCACCCACTCTGGATTTATTTAGAATTTAATACAAACTTTGGTAGGATTGTTTTGTATGCAATGAGACAAGCCTCGTGATATCGTGATGTCAATATGTGGAACATCTTGGAAGAGATTAGAGATTGGTGGTTTGCAAATTGCAGATTCTCCAGCTAGGCCCATCAGCCGACAAAAGCTTCTAATTATTTGAGGTACATCAGTCATCAGAAGGACGAGTGAAACGCAGTTTTATTAATGGCAGCCACAATAAGAGATGACATATCTAATTTTGGAATAAATCAATAATGGCTTATTTGGATCTAACTCTTGCTCTTGGTAGTCCATAGAGCTTCTAAGTCACTTTGCCACGGGATAGAGTTTATCGACTCTTTAGTATACCCTCAAGAACAAGGAATCCAAGCGATTTATGTATAGAAAATTTTTCACATACACAACTGTAATACTCCCTCCGTCCCACTTTGTTAGTCTTGTTTTTCTTTTTCGTCCGTCCCAAATTGTAGTCCACTTTCCCATTAAGAAATGTAGTAATCTTTTAAATTGTCTAAAATACCCTTATTAAATATCTTGTTATTAATACATTGTTATTAAATACTAACCCACTACGTTGAATACATTGAGCTTTTCCAATACATTGAATACATTGACTACATTGATTAGCATAAGGGTATTTTAGGAAATTATTAATCTAAATTTATGTTTTCAACCAAATTAATTACACTTTCTTAATTTGTGTGAAAAAAAAATCAAGACTAACAAAACGGGACGGACAGAGTAATAAGTTTCGAAAAACACTCCCATCCAAACAGAATATTCTTGGACAAGTTCTACTTTAATCTTCTATTTCCAAGACAATTGTCCTTTGTCTTTACATATTGTTTTAACTTTATCCCATTGCTAACTCTTATTTTAGAAACATAATGAAATAAACGCGCGTCTAGTGAAATGCAAGGGAAGGTAAGTTGGAGAGGAAACCGAAGTATCAGATGGATCAAAAGTAGCCCACCATGGAGGGCTACTACATTAAAGCTAGTAGTAAAAATAAACAGGTAAATAGGACTCGTTACCCCAGTCAGCCGAAGTATGCTCAGCGTTACCCCTTGATCCCTTGTGTCCTCCCTCCTCCCTTTAGTACAGAGTAAAAGTAGGCGTGGTATCGAATCTATTGCATGCAACAACAAAAAAAAAAAAAAAATTAAGTTGGCCAATTCTGATGGGCTGAACTGCTCTCTAAAGTATTGGGCCAGCACAGCGGATTGGACACGGGCTAGTTCGCGGGGCCCTGCCGCTGCCTCTTTTACCCAAACATGTCCGTCTGTAGTCACGTCAAACCAGCATAAAACAGAACTATCTTCTCGGCATTGTGTTACTTTATTTCACGTCTCCCCTAAATTTTGGGCTATTGTAATCTTTGGAAAACATCAGAGGGTGTGTTTGGATAGCCAATTTTTGTACAAAAATTACTTGCTTGCACAAACACATTTTTTAACACATATTTTTATCTTGCTAATAACTTTTTTTTATCTCACATACATCAGTAATTATTCTAGCTTTTTGTAGGGTGGGGATACATGCTACTGGATATAAGGCTTGGAGCTAGCAACTATTCGAGCTTTTTCCCCCCCTTTTGGGACAGATCACAAAACTAATTTTCTTTTCAACCTCTTGCATCTGGAATTTTTTGAAGCTCTTTGAAGAGCTGAAATTTTTTTGCTTTTATCATTTTGAAGGGAAAGAAGGGTACATGAGCATGAGATAAATTAAATAGATTCTAAGGTTAAGGAATGTAATAGATGCAGGAAGTGTAGGGGACAAAATTCACGCCAATTTATTCTAAAATTCACGCCTTTACAGTTTACACTTGTAGTCGCAGGAACAAATGTTAACTAAAGCTTTGTTTGAATCCTAAATCTTGACCGTACACGCATGATAAAACAATCTCTGAGATCAATTGGTCCTGCACGTTAACGAACAATGGGTGCAACTCCTTGTCGGTTTAATTCGAAGTTTCGAACTCGACAGCGACGAAAGAGGATAAAGTCGAGCGGGGTCCACCTTCCGGATGAGAGACCTACCCATTTGCCATGTCATCATCAAATCTATGTCCCTTCCCTGGAAGGGTATTGACTTTTCATTATTAGTCGGTTGAACCACAATCAAACTACTACGACAATTTTATCAATTGTATTGTTGTAAGCCCAAATTTTCTACTTTTGATAGATAACACGGGCATAGGGTTTTTGCTTCTGTAAAAGGAAAAAAAAAAAAAAAAAAAAGAGGAAGAAACAATTAAACCTCACCCAAGCCGTCAAGCATGCTGATTGGACCGGTAATAAATCATTTGCCTGGTACGGAGCTTTCTTATGGTCAGGAGAAAGTTGTTTAGCCACCTGTTTTTAGCAAAATATGTCTTCTATTTTGAACATAGACTTGTTAATACTACTATTAAATGGTACGAGAGGAGTGGAAGTTAAAGAATCAAATTGGTGGGCGATGAGTGAAAATTAATTAATTTTTTTAATAAATATTTACGTTTTCTGTTAACATGTTTTTTATTTATCTTTTTATCACACGTATATCAAATTATTACAGTACATTTTTTTTTTTTTCTAAAACTTTAGAAACTAGCAATATAAACGGGATAGGCATATAAGAATTGGTTTGATTTTTGGGTTTGTTTCTTCATACATCGATCACTCAGCTGTAAAAATGGTTTGACACTAGAATGGCTTATTAAAAAGCAGTTGGTGTTTGGGAGTACTTGAATTTGGTGAATGTCTTGAATAGTCTTCTTCTGTGATGGATACAATCTGTCATATGAGCATGTAGAAACGTGAAAGTAAATAAAAAAAAAAAAGTGCTTGGCCCAAAAAAAAAAAAGAAAAAAGAAAAACAGTAGAGATGCATCTCTGCAAATTATAACCACATTTTGAATGGATTTGTTCCAATTGGATAAAAAAACACATTTAAATTCTAGAATTTACAATCAGAAGATAAATGTGCGGCTACCTTATATTAATCAAAGACCACTATTGATTTATCTTTTCCATCTGTTGCAACAAAGTCAATGATCGTTATGGAAAATCAGAAATCATATCCAGCATGTCTCTACTCTCCTCTTTTCGTCACTAAAGACATTTTTTTTTTTCTTCATTTTAGATAGATACACCTATTAAGCAATCAACTCACGAATAGGATTTAGTGCCTCAACCATTTTAATACATTTCAAAAAGTCCATCCATCTCAGGAAAACATTTTCAATCGAAACGCCAAAAAAAAAAAAAAAAAAAACCACAGTAGTGATAACTACCGAGAAAAGAACAACAACGTGTATTTGTAAGAATTCTTAATTTCCAAGGTAAAAAAATTCTTTTGGGACTTGGGATTTTGATGGGGAAAAAATAAAAATAAAAAAAAGATAGCGAAAGACAGAGAAGAAGAACATGATGCAGCTATCCCCAAGCCTGGTTTTGGGATTCCTTATCAAAATTTGAATGTGAATTCGTACTAGTTTTTTAAGTCTTACACAATTCTTGGATCTTGTGTGAAGTACTACTTCATAAATTAACGTGAATTCCAAAACCACACGAAAATGCTACTAGTAGCATATTCAATACTGGTACTAGATATGTAGCTGTTCCTTGAATTCAATGCTATTATTATCTACTGACTTTCGTGCAGCCGAAATACAGTAGTTTCTACTAAGTAGTATCAGTAGTACTATTAGTTGGGCAATGTTTAACTCTGTTCCTAGGGTTTAATGACTAATGAGACAATGGTTGAACACAGGCTAGAGCCTAGAGGACGGCATTTTTCTTTTTTAGGACGGCATTTATAGGATCACGTATAATTAGTAATGGTAATGTGGGTTTTAATTAGGGAAGACAAGTAGTAGAGCTACAACTTTTATTTCATCAATATTAGCCCATGTATAGTACGCCCTATCCAGCCATTCATTCATCATGCTCTTTTGCCTAGTTTACTATGTGTTCTTGGTGAATTTTCACAAACGGAATTTAATTGCAACACCCCCATAAATTAAAATCCTACCTAGTGCATCCCCAACCTAAATTGAAAGGAAAGGCTTTTTAAAGAGAGTGAGTGAGTATTCAATTCCATTTATTTATCTATGTACTTTTTTTTTTCTGATTTGATGATCTGGTGATCACGATAACTGTTGGGTAAACAAAACAAAACAAAAAAGGATTTGATGTTGAAATAGAAAATAACTGGTGGGTAGCATTTTTTTTTTTATAATGTGATGTATGTGAAATAAAATGGTGATTTAAAAAAGAGGTATATTAAAAAACGTGTTTATGATGCAAGCAATTTTTTTTTTTTGGACAAAAAATCACAATCCAAACACATAATTATAACTTTATTATAAAATCTTTTTTAATTAATTATTTTATTTCACATACATCATATCACAAAAATTATTACAGTAATTATTTCAGATGATATTTTAAAAAATCTCCTGTCCAAACATAATGGCTAAGATTCGTTGCTTGGGAATAAATTACTTGAGAGTTTTCAACCCATACTCTATTGCCGTGTGAAAATTGAAATGAAATTATGAACATGACTGAGCAACAACCCGTTCAGATGGAAAAAAAAATTAAAAAAAAAAAGGTGGAAGCAAACATAAAATACACAACAAATTCATTCATCCGGGTGTGGATGGAGCACAAGAAAGTCCATGACACTCGACTCGGGTTTTGGAACTGAAAACGAAGTAGGAAAGTTTTGTTCCTCTGAATGTGTTTCGTCATCAAGCACTAATCCTATAATTGATCACAGTTCAGGTTTGAATTGAAAGCGTGATCATGTCTTTTTATGGACACACGTAATAAGAGATGAGATTAAAGATGACGATCACAATTCAAATCTGAATTGGAACTGTAATCATATCTATCGCGGGACACGTAACCAGAGATGAGATTAATTGGAATCGCGATCGTGTCAATCGACGGACACGCAGTAAGGGATGAGATTAAAGAAAACGTTTAATTGTTCCCGTAGCCAGCCCATAGGGCCTCCGTCCAGCTCCAAAGAAATCAGACAAAAACATGATCGGACCTCCACACTGTTCCTTTACTCTCTCTCTCTCTCTCTCTCGGGGCTTGTTGGATCCTTAAATTCAGCACCATAATTGAGTGGATAAATAGGCCTCCTCCTCTTGCGTCAATTGGGACAGGTTAATGGAGTTTTAGTCAAACAGGTTATTAATAGCGGAGGATGAAGGTGAAGGCGTGGGGTGCAAAGGAGCAGGGGAGTGAATAGACTCGGGCATCAAGGCGGCGACACGAGTGGGAACCGCACGTGAACTTTAACAGGAGATGACATCAAATTTGATCAAATCATTATTCAAAGAAAGTTGAAACCAACGCCTCACCATGGTTGGCTTTTTGTCATTTGTGGTCAATTTTGGGCAGTAGTGTCCCACGCCTCACGTGTGTGGGGGTTATTGCTGTCCTTCTTTTTCTTGCTTAGTTGGAGTTAGACTTTTGGAGCGGCCTAATTAATGAGGTTTTGTCACTTTTAGGTTTGTGGAGATTGCCAACATGTTTTCAAGTTGGGCTTTAGACCACGCCAGTTGCTAATAAGTAGTAGTATGTTTTTTTGGAGAAGATTACCTGTATCTAAAAGTTGCCCAATGCCACAAGTTACGCATCAATACGTTACTAGCACTGCTGCTAGGACTGTTTTCACAAGTTACGCATCAGTACGTTACTGGTACTACTAGGTGGACTGTTTTATTGTTGATTTTATTTCCTTTTAGGAGCCGACTTCTTCACACCAACTCAGACGCGGGCACTTGATGTTTCTTTCCAAAGTTCCTCGGCAGAGCTTCTCAAGGATCTTCTCTTTATAACTCGTTTCCTCGCTGGCTTTCTGCTCTCCTCTCTGTCTCATCAGGGCACATATTCTTCTTCCAAAGACCATGCATGAGCCCTTTTCATGCCACACTTGTTATTTTACTTACCCATCAGATGTTAAAAACGAATATGCTCATAGAGGACCGACAGATTCTTGTTGAACACAAATTCACGTCAGTCTGTCATAATAGGGGCATTTTATGAACCTAGCCATATAACAAGACTCCACATTCATTGAACTGTAATAGTAGTAGCTTAGCAAATACACACAAGTACTACAAGTAAATTTCCCCCAAATGAGAGGTTTTTCCAAGCTACACACAGAGTAGCTGCTCCTTGGTCAAACAAGAGTGTACTAGAACTTCATTTAAACAAGTTCCTAATTACATAAAAAGTCAACAACGACAAATATCTTGAACAACTGTCAACTTTTACTACATCAACTCTCCAAGCCGAACTGCACTATGCAAATATGCTCAGCGGTCCTGCCTGGTTTGAAGAATCCAGTCCGCGTTCAGCAGTTGGTAAACCAGTAAGCCATTTCCTGAAACAACACAACATCCTTATTCCTTAATATCAAAGGAATCGGTGCCAGAAGAGAAGCATAATGGAAATGGACTTTGCCAAGAGGGCATTTGATGATTTAACATATTTATAAAAAATGAATCTTCTAATGCAAGAAAATACGAGCTTCACAATATTAAAATTCCACCAGAATAAAGCATATGCAAGAAATTAACTCAAGAAACTGACGAGTACCTGCCAACGCTATTGCCTGGATTCTTAAAGATTGTCAATCTCTTTGCAGTCCTCACAAACTCACTGTGTACGAATGGAGGCGATAAATCATAAAAATCACATCAATATATTCAAATATCTACACCACCTCTTAATTTTCAATGCTTTGCCATCAAAACAAAATATAAAAAGTAAAACGACGTGGAATCATTTACCTGAAAGATTCATCTCCGGTCTGTTTAAGGGCACCTGTTGCATCACGGTAGAATACATGGCCCTCCAACTCTGATCTCTCTATCATAAACATGCTTGTCAGCTTTTTGTATAGCTCTTCATATGAACCAAGAACGGAGAGATCAAGAGTCCTGCCAACATCTTCCGATTCCAAGAATACTTTGCAGTGACCAGTATCAAGGCCAAGTTCAGCTGCATGACATCCTTGATTCCAAAACAATCCAGTATTGGGCAGGCTACCCAGGTGAACTTTTTGATCAAGTGAAACATCTTCCGCCTTCAATGATATCCCACATGCTGAACTTTTCCCTACTTGAGAAACTGCGTCACTATTGTAGCCATGTGACATCTGCTGCTCAGTGAGTATTGGCTGACCAAAGAGTAAGAATCTAGGTGTCTTCACACTGGTGGTCTTTTCCAGCTTCTGACTAGAATTTCCCATGGTTAACAAGCAGGATATATCATCACTGCTATCTAAGTGGCCTCTTGTGATGCCATCAGAGCTTTTAGCAAGCGGATCCAGTTGCTGGAAACTGGGGGATATCAGTCCCAAATGCATTTTGTTGCTAAGGTGGAGATCCGCTAATTGTACTCCAAGTTGAGCATGCCTGGCTCCCTGTATGCCTGCAGGAATGTTATCAGATAGACAACATAAAGGACTGCTTGGCCCAAGAGGGTTGCCTGAAAATGACGGCATTGGAAATTGGCCGTCAAGAGAAAAGTCCGAGTGCTGCAATAATCGCAACTTCTTCCTTGCTGGTGAGAATGGAGATAGATGAATAACGGGCATATTAGAGACCAATTCAACCAGCCATGGGCTGACGCGCTTGACATTTTGCAGCAAATCTGGCTCATCCCATGTCACCTGATAGATAGTTTCCAACAAGGAAAGAAGTAAAACTAATTGGGGGAAAAAAAGAGACTTGCATATGTAATCAACTTTGTCCTTCATATAAGCAAACCTTGGATTTAGCAACTCAAAAAGTTAAATTTCCAATGGGGAAAAAAAATTCCAATGCACTATCAGAAAATTCCCATTTTCTTTGAAGTAAAGTTATTCACCATAAATGACTATCATACTGCATAACCACCATGCAGTTGAGGAATCAATATTTCATACATGCCAAGCATTTGATCATACTTTAGAACATCAAACAAAACCATATTTCCTCAAATATGGTAGGACCAGATGCTAAATCATTTTAAACACACCATCCAGCTTCAGCGTAGCGAACTCATCATAGTCACAGGGACACGGTATAGACACATGAAAGGAATAAATCACTGGAAAAAGTTCTTACCCACAAAACTGGGGAGAAAATTGTGAACAAGAAGACTACTAAATATGTACAGCATGTCTTCCCTGTCAGTCAGGTGCACACTTTGAATAATATCTATCAGACACCATGTGGCTTGTTTACAAGATCTTACAGTTGCTACAAATCCAATCATTGAGCTATTCACACTTGATATATTTTGAAGCATGTGAATTCTGATGGTGTCATAATTTGGCTCATTAAAACAGGGAACCTGAGTTGGCTTTTTGTTTTTTTTCCGTTGAACTGTTGTCAACAGGCATGTTATGCCATGGAATGCTATCAAACTTGCACAATGGCAAAAAGAATTCCAAAGATAGCTGTAAAGCATATCTGTGCAACCAAACTTAAATGCTATAATTCTGATATTAACCCTCAAGGAATTACTGCATTGGCAAATTATCAGTTCTAATTTTTTTTTCCAGGGTTAAATGAACAGATATATAACCTTCCTCTTGCGCTACTCAAAAGGACACAAAGTTGACACTTGCATGGTATGCAGCTCACTTTGAACCAGTATTAAAGGTGATAATAAAAGAAAAGAAGTGTAACAAATAATGGCTAATAAAATAATCGTATGTATGCAAATAGTAAGGCTATAAATGCAGAAAGTCTTACCTGGAGAAGTCTCCATGGAGAATTAGGCCAGCGAATCGGATCAGCAAACTGAACAGCAGCAATCGTTCCCATAAACCAGCTAATTCGCGAAGAATCCTCAGTTTCAAATGGCATCTTGAACCTCATCCCAGCACACCACTGGACCCGCATTGCGGAACTCACAGATGAAGCCTTGACAAAAAACTCCGGAGTACTAGCACGCGGGTAATACACAACGTCAAAAGGCTGCCCTTTCACAGCAAACGAAGCAGCTTCAATCACCGATTCAGCCCTCACTCTTCCCCGTCCCTTCAAAGCCCCACCACCATTGCCAGGTGAATTCAGATTTCCGGCGCTGCCAGTTCTCATCAGCTTATTTTCATCTTCTCTGAGAAACATAGAAAATCCTCCGTAATTTCCAGCTGCAGAATTCCACCCAGATGGGGACTCGGGGCCACCAATACCACCCCTCTTAGCTCTCCGAATCCCCACACATAGATCACCGCTTTCAGCCCTCAGAAACACAATGGAATCACCAGCAATTAACTTCTTCTGGTTCACAAAAGTGCTCCATCCCGTAGTCAACAAGTGCCTCCTCGGCGTCCCTCGGTAGATATGCCTAAACTTCCAAGTCTCCCCGTGAACATCCTTGGCCACAACAGTCTGAACGGGCGGATCAGCCGTGTAATCCAACCGCGGGAAAATCGTTTCAGCACAATACCTCGGGACTGAGAAACCCCCACCGTTATTGGCATCAGATTGGGTCAATGTTTTCGCAAAAGAAGCAGGCTTATCAGCTGACGAATCGGGCCCATTACCCCCCAAAACACCACCACCATCATCATCAAACTCATAACAACCCTCGTTGTTCCCAATCGGAACCAACCTAATTCTCGCATAAACCTCATCGGTCTCAGGGTCAGCCAAGAACTTAACAGCAGCAACCCTGCAGAGAATCAAAGGTGGGACTCTCGGCATGCCTGCAAAATCAACATTAGCGAGGGTATGCTCAGCATGGCCTTGTGGAAAATAATACACTCTGGAGTTAACCACAGGCATTTGGACCATCCCTCCAGCACAGGCATGCCATAACTGAGAATCCAAGCTTTTCTCCACCATCTCCTTCATATTAATTACCCCAAACTGCAATCCTTTTCAGGAAAAAGCTCTTTGGAGTTGAATGCACCTGACTAAACAACCACGGAAAACGCTACTACTATACTACTCCTTCATAAAAATGGCTGCTCCTATTTCTCTTTGTTCTCAGTAAATGCTGTAACAAAATTCCCATCAACACGCATTAAAAATCGGTAGTCCAAATTACAAAATCAAAACCAATGATTAATGAAAAAAAAATACAGCCACACATAAGAATACCCACAAAGAAAAAGCCAACACAAACACACGCACAAAGAGACAAGAACAACATATAAAGAAACTCTTACCAACGGCAAAAGAGGGCCTTAAAAGGAAAAGAAGAAACAGAGATCTATAGGAATTCAACCGGTCTACCTAGAACAGAGATCAGGGCAGAGAAATGGCAGTTCCAGTAGCATGTCTTCTTCATCATAAGGACAACCTAACCAACCAAAGAAAATAATTTAAAAAAAAAAGGCACGAACCACAGTAAAATGAGAATCATCTTTAAAGAGAAGAAGAAGAAAACAATTCCACAAGTTTCCTTAAAATCCTCACCCTCTTCTCAATCAAACGCTATAACCCCAAAAAAAAAATTCTCAAAAACAAAACCACCAAAAATATCTTTCAAGCCCCGTCAATTTCAATTTCAGTGTTCTACCAACAACTTAATACGTAGTATGAGCTTTATTAACACTTCGGACGAATCTTTTGTTTGTATAAAATCACAACAATAAGTAAAAGTAATACTCGATATGGAGAAAAACAGGAAGAAAGGCAGGAGGCCTTCGTACAGAAGAAGAAATGGGGAAAATGGCGGTGAAACCGGCAGCAATTCTTATTCTCTACTCGGTACTATTTGTAGCAGTACGCCTATAAATATATGTGTGCATATACATCTATATATATATATATATATATATACCGGTGGTAGAGAAGAGAGAGAAGCAAGTGATGAAGAAGAAGAAGAAGACGACGATTGAACCTAGAGGGAAATAGAGAAGACAACACCCACTACCACCACCACCTCCTCCTCACAGATATCCTCCCGCTTTTACACTGCTCTCACTCTTTCTCTCTCTGCGCCTTCTATACATATATATATATATACCTGTATATATATATGTACGTATGTATGTATGTATCTATATATATATCCTACTCTCTGTCTTCTTTTTTTATTAATTAATAAAATACAAAATAAGTCTCTCGATTCACCCTCCGGGCCCCCCCCCCACCCACAAAAAAAAAAAGAAAAAAAAAGAGCACACCACAGACACGCACACACACACTAATGCTAATAGGACTCGCACACACTACTGCTAGTGCTAGCCTTCTCTTTCTCTCTCACACACTCACGCACTCAAGCAACGCACACAGCAGACACACGCAGAGAAATAGACAAAAGCGAAAGGGCGAGATTTTAATCCTATCCTGCTGCTAGTACTACGGAAGGGCGAGGGGAGTAAAAATGTGATTCCCTCTGAGAATTTCACGGCCGAATCCCACTCTTTGCATTTTTTTTTTTCAAAAAATTTTCTTTCTCTCTTTTATTTATTATTATTTATTTATTTATACAGCCAAACGTACTCCTAAACGACGACGTCCCCCGCAAGCAGTCAAACGCTACAAAACAAATGACCAAACCAACTAATTCTGTGTTGTTTGTTATTACTCGGCTGATTTGTTGTTTGTCTGTTTCTTTCCATAATTTGGTACTGTTTTGTACTAATATATACACACACATACACATACACATACGCTTTCTGTCTCTTTCCTCCAACCTTCTTGCTAAATGACGGACTATAAGCCTTATTAATTGATTAATAATCAGGTTAAATTATTAATTGCTGGGTCAGCCAAACAGGGCATTTTTTTAATTTAATATTGGTGGAGAGAATTTTCTGTCTGAATGAAAAAGGGATTTTCTTTTTTTTTTTCCCTAAAGTACTACCACTTGAAGGGAGAAAGGTAAAATGAGTTAGTTGAGAAAATCTCGCGAGGGGAGGGGTGGGGGCGTATCGCGATGTCTTCGTTGCTAAAAATTGTTAGTAAAAGGAAGGAGTAAGCCCTCGTATCGCGAGATTTATGGGTTAACTCACTCTCACAGTCTTTTTTTTTTTTTTTTTTTGTTTACTGTAGGCGTAGGAAGATAAGAGCGCGCGTCGCGTGGCAATCTACTCTACATAGTAGTGTATATCTTTTGTTGTGAGACGGGCTTGGTTCTGTTTGCTCATTGTTGTACAGTGGAAAAAATTTGGTGAAATCTGAGGGTGCAGTAATTTGACTTGACAGAATTACCTTGCTTTTAACTAGGGCCGGTGGGATTTTGGATAAGCCTTTTTTGGAGTTGATTTTTGTTGTTGGAGGAGTTGGGAGTAGGAGTAGCACTGGTACAGCACAGCAGCAGTAGTATGGAGTAGCGTTGCTTTTGTCAGTTGAAACTGTGGGTTAAAACTTTTGAGAGGGTTGCATCCTTGAAATTCGAGTTGGGCCGGCAGAATAAGATTTCTTGACAGTACTTGTTCAAAAGGTTGAAAGCAGTGGTCCTTTTGAGTTTTGAGTCTGTTTTTTACCAGCTCCCTGCCCCATGCCTAAGCTGCTCGCATTTTTTACTTTCCCTCAGCTCATTGTTATGCCCGATTCACCGCTTCAACTTAACTTATTCAGATTTTAACATATTTAGATATCTTTGATAATTAAAAATTAAATATTTAAATTAATTAAATGACACTAAATTTTTTAAATAAAATTTATTCTAAAAAATAAGTGATAAGCGATTCACTTATCACTGAATATGATATACACCCAAGGATATTAAATTAAATATTTAACAATTCAACAACTTAATCGATTCAATTTTCATATTTCAGTTTTTATCAAATGCACCCTTAAACTCCTTGATCCTTCTAGTAGTAATGAGTTATTGCTGCAGTAATTTTTTTTATATTTTGTTCCTTAATTTCTTACTCCTACCGAGCGACATATATTTGAATAAAAAATTATTTAAAATAATTACTGTAACACTATTTACAAAAATGAGCAATAAAAATATGCACAAGCTACTTTCATGAACTGATGTTCGAACTTCTATAGAATTGCAATATGAAACACATAGTTGGCCTTTCTTTTAAGTTACACCACGTTCATTGAATTTGCCGTCAATTGTTGTCTTCTCAAATAGTTTTATGCATTTTTGTAAGTCTAGAATTTATAGAATGAATAAATAAATTATTTATATTACACAACAAATATGTAATAGTATTGCAAGCTTTCAAAAAACTTAGAAGCTATCTATTAGCGTACACAAATACATGTGTACGGGCGATGACTGGCGAGTCGAGTTGAGGTCAAATACCAGATGAACTCGCTTGCTAAATAAGAATTGGTAGGGGCTAGATTCCTTGATTTCACTTTAATGCTTAAGTCAAGAATTGTCGAGAGTTATTTTAAATGGATTGGATTGCTGCTGCTAGAGTGATCTCCTGAATGAAGTACGGCTTCACGGAATTCACCTACTTAAGTTATAAGATGTGGGATTGAATCCCCCAATTCTCCTCCGACGATCTAGTTAGTGTAGATAAAGATGGGGGCTAATGGAGTTTTCAAAGAGTGATTCTTACCGAATATTTTCCATTTTTTTCCTCTGAGTGAGAGATTCCGGTATTTATATGGGATAATTTGGAAGGAAGGACGATGGGATCCAAGTTCCTAAAATCTGACAGACTGTGCGTAGCAGTCTAATTTGACAGATTAGTACAAGGAACAGGTCTCATCAGATGTCCTGTCTTTCTACGGGTGTCAGTCTGTGACCCGATTTCAATTGTCATGTCAAGCACAGTATTACTTCAAGATAGTAGTTGGGGTAGTCACCTCAACTATCTGTAGGCGATGTGTAGCAGAGGTGATCAGGACGGGTTAGCACCACCCCAAGGGTGATGGCCTAGGCTTAGTGTGACGGAGCCGAGGCGACCATTATCAGAACCCTATGCGGGAAATGGGGTATCAGCTTGGTTAAGTTGAGCCAAAATGACCATCCTCACGTACCTTTCAAGTGAGTAAGATGATTATATTTATACTAGAAGAGATAGGTAATCGAACAATGAGGTCTATTGTAGTTTGATATTGTAGGATGAGACATGATTGCGATGTGAACAGTAAGGTTAAATCATAGGGTGGTTGATTATCACGTTAATCATAGCAATCACCAGTCATATCATACTGATCAACCGAGGCTTTTAAATACCTCGAATAAATGAGGCATTCTAAGATGAATTTTTGGAATGATCAACCGAAACTTTTGATACCTCGAATAAATGAGTCATTCCGAGATGAATTATTGACGAATGACAAATTGGCCGAGGTATTCTTTGGACCAGGTTAACTGAGATGGTCAAATAGCCGAGGTGGCTAAGGTATCCACAACATGCATGTGTAAATCATAAAGATTAATTTTTACAAATTAAAATATAGTGTACAAAAAAAAGTGTGAATTATAAGATGACATGATATAGCTTTATCTAAAATTGATCATAGCTAACTAACATGATCAATGCCTATTTTATCCTTAAAATTCAAAACTTGTGGTTCATGAAAAAAGAATGTTTTTGTAAACAAATAATGACATTTTTTAACACCAAATTGGTGCTCATGCTTTATAAGTAGTAAGATGTGATAGGAGGATAAAATTTCAACATTAAACATGAGATATCCAAAAGTTTTACAAACCATTCCAACCGATTTAGTAAAAATATCATTATTATCATATTTAGTAAAAAGAATGACACCAAATTTGTCATCTTAATTATTTTTACTAAATATCATTATACTTAGTTTACAAACCTATTCTTTTATTAATTTTGGAGTGCTTTTATGACTTACAAAAGAGAAAAACTCCTTTTTTGATAAAAACTAGCAACTTATATAAACCGCATGTTCAATCTATTTTTCATCTTTGCCCTTGTGTTTATAATATGACTTCATTTTTTTTTTACTATAAAACAAATTGAGGGTGTTTGGACATCTCATTATTTGAAAAAAAAAATTATATTACTTATATTTTAAATATATTTTTAATTATATTTTTTTAATTTCGCATTTATCACGTCACAAAAGATATTACAGTGTCATAATAAATAAATTTTTAAAAAATGAGTATCCAAACATTTTAGTTAAGAGTGAAGCTTAGTGGAGCTCGAGTGGGTTGAAAGTGGAAGTAGGTTAACGCGCTTGAGAGGTGCGGCTGGCTACGCGATGAGGTGGTCCTGGCGATTTCTTGGTTCAGCGGGGATACGTGTGCCGTATTTAGTGGTGACATTTTCTGGTTGCTGTATTTGGGATCAGTCTGTCCATTATTAGCAGGCCCCATTTTCGGCTTCTTTTCTCGTTTCCCTCTGCCCTTTTAACCCTGCATTTGTCGCGTCACAGTAATCGCTTCTTTAGCATAGTTAACTGACAAGGTCGGAGTAAGTGAGGAATAAAGGATTGGTTCCATTTTTTGCATCATACTAATAAATGTTTTCTTCAGTTCATGAAAACTTGCTACTTTTGAATGCTTTGCCCTCTTTATCCGTGTACTTACTAATGTCTTTTCGTATTAAATATACTATTGAAAGCGAATTAACTATCTTTTTACTGAGAAATTTTCAAAATCATGATAAGATTTACAAAAGGAGTGCGAGTTCAATAAGCTTGCATTGTTGTTGAATGAATTTTTTTTCTTTTTTTAAGGGCAAAAAAAAAAAAAAAAAGGACTTGTGATCAAAATTTGGGTAATTCTCCTCACATCGGCAAGTACGAGGGCTACTTGGTCCAACAAAAGATGCAAACCAAAAATGCCGTTTTACCGGACATCACGTAACAGCAGCATTATTAGAGATATACCACGTAAAAATTTACAGCAACGCGTGCCATTCTCTGTCTCATACACTGTGTCGTTCTCTGTTTCATTTTTTATTATATTTGTTATTTCTTTTTCATAAATATCATGTTTTAGTTCTTTTTTATTTTTTTAAGATCCAATAACTATTAATTCAGTAATACACAAAATTTAACAAACTCAAAAAATCAAAATGCATAAAAAATGAGATCTTTTATGCATTTTCTGCTGTATTTTTTAATTTTCTATTATATATTATTTTTTTGAAACTGTTGTATTTATTTTTTACCGAATTAATAGTTATTGAATCATAAGGAAACAAAAAAAAAATAAAACATGACGTTTATGAAGGAGAAATAGCAATATAATAAAAAGTGGGACAGAGAATGACACAGAGTGTGGGACAGAAGATCCGTTGCGTTAAAAATCCGCAAAATGCTACAGTAGTAATTCGTAAGTAGTAGGCATCTGCTAACCCACTTGCCCTCTGAGCGTTGCATGGAGTCCGTCATTTTCTTCCTGCATTCCTTTGTTCGATCGAAAGTAACAGCCCAGGAAAACGAGATGTTTGTAAAGCACGAAAGCGACGACGATGCACAGGCACAGCTTCCTTTGGAATTCTAGAATGCAGGAAGTTATATATCTATGTGTGTGTGTGTGTGTAAGATAGTAGTATGGTATTGGTATTTGCATGAGCATCATGAACTAAGTCTGCATCAGACATTTCAAACCGAGGCTGCATCTATTTGTATTGCATGATGCATTCATCTTTTCTGTCACTTCCACTTGAATCCCTCCAAATGTTGGTTCGTGGAATACAAGTTTATGAAGGAATTATATGATTTGTATCCCTGAAGAGGTTGAAAGCAACTTCTACAGCCTTGGAACATGCATGCTGCTGGCAGTGCTTCGAGAGACAACCCTTTGTCCTAGACTAGGAATAAGTGTATTGTTTAATTTGCATGCTACAATTTGTTTATGGCCTAGCTATGTAGGAATATACTACTCCTACTATACAGCTACAAGGAATATTGTGCGTTGCAGGCTATAAATTTTTTTTTTAAAAATGAACATCGTAATTAATTTTTTTTTTTTGGTTTGCTTAGTTGTATATTTTAATTTCCACGATGTTAATTAGGATGGCTGTGTTGTTTTCTCTTCTACAATTCCCTTTCACTTTCAAGGCTCAACCTGGTTTCGATCGCTTTCAACGTTTACATTCATGTTGAAAGTCACGTCTTTTGTCTAGTTACAATTTGACGCATCTAGAGTCCTTGAGTGAGTGGCTGCTTCTAAAATTGAAGGCATATGACATACACTATTTGGTAGAGATTGTTGTTATTAGGCTGCAAATATGGGATGGCCGAATGGGGCACTCCTCCTCCTCCTCCTCCCCATGAACGCTGAGATTATGTATTGATCATGTTATGGTGTCGGAAACATATTTATACGAACTCCATTTGCAGGTTTTGTGATTGTGGCATGTAGCTAGTTAAGATTGATTTTTTTCTTGTTTCTTTCAGTAAGAGGATCGGACGAGGAGAAGCAGGAGAAGAAGAAGAAAGGGCGTAAGAATTCATGTTTCTCCAATTAACCACGGTACTTAATTTCCTATGAGAAAATTATCATTACTATCGCGGGAAAGGAAGAAGAATCGACAAAATGTAGCTAGATGATCTTGTTGAAAGGGTAATAAATGAGACTGTGACCATATGCTTCCACAGCAATGCTGATAATGTGAATTAACTTAGATAACGGTGGTTCTTAACGTGATTAGTGTTTTTCTAATGAATTAGAATTTTGCTCGTGCCTTAGCAAGGTCTTTTTTTTTTTTCTCAAAATTTATTGTGAATTTTTACAAATACCAATAATTTAAATATAAAAATTAACAATAATTTAAATATATGTGTGTGTGTGTGTGTGTGTGTGTATATATATATATATATATGCCTTAAAAGCACGTTGCTACACGGAACAAACTTGCAAAGATATTTGGGAAATTATAGCAACAGCTTTTCATATATATAGGTAGGTCTAATATTGGTGTTAGCAACTGGGGAAAAAAATAAATGAGTTACGTACACCTAATAAACGAGTTTTAGAAAGATGATATCTTCTAGTTTCTTGAAAGCCATTACTGTATACAACTTCTGCGGACTATACATGCTAATCATTTGACTAAACTAATATACACAAAGCTAAAGAGAATGTTACCAAATCTTTAATCAAGTGCCGTACTCGTGTT
This sequence comes from Coffea arabica, assembly GCF_036785885.1. NCBI lineage: Eukaryota > Viridiplantae > Streptophyta > Magnoliopsida > Gentianales > Rubiaceae > Coffea > Coffea arabica. The sequence continues at coordinate 52,437,693 of NC_092310.1, read as the reverse complement.
ATGAGGTACCCTTTGGAGTACTTGTCAAGACAGGCAACTGCCATTAACTCATACTACATCAGTACGTAGTTCCTAAAAGCATCAAATCCAGAATGAGAAATCTTTATTAGACGGCCGTGGGAGAATTACCATATGAGAAGGGTGCAAAGGGAAAGAAGCTCTGACCCCCCCCCCCCCCCCCCCCCCCCCCCTTCCCAAATTTTTATACTACCACATAAATGCAGGGCTCAGAAACTGAAAGTTGTTGGCGAAAGGGAGATCACTTTGATCACATACAGACATCCCACATCTCAACCCAACTACTACAAAGACAGTTGATCCTTAAAAAGCAATAAATGTAAATCCCTACAGCACCGTCTAGTGCTTAGTACTAGTTAGTACTGGTGGAGTGGAAGGAGGGCTAGCTAATTTTGGGTATTTAACTATTGTACTAGTTCTACACTTCTGTACATCCCCATACTGGCTGTTCAATGACAATTAGCTGGCCCAATTTGTATGGAATCTCAATAGATAGAAATGTTATTTGCACTTTCATTTTTATTAATCACGCTTTTACTGGCGCCATTTTGATTATATAGTTTTCATTCTAATTATATAGTCTTCGTTTATTAAACAGTATGGTGATAATGTAAAATAATAAAAAAAATGAAGTGATATTGCCGAAATAGCTTTTGGTTCTTTTTTTTTATCCCTACTAGAATCAATATGGTTGGACATAATCATACCTAATGGTTGGTTATCGGCCGGCCCCTTTCATGTCAAATTTTCAGCTTAAAGAAGTCATTCATGTTTAGACCAAATGTAGAAACTTTAATAGTGTAGAATTGGGTAACAAAAAGAGTTTCAGTTATGAAGACTTTGGTGATCAATAGTGGGTTAAGAACAGTTTTTACAGTTACAATGAAAATGGCAAGGAAAATTGGTTTACACGGTTGCATCTCGACAGATTATTGAGAAGACTTTTCAATGAACTGGTATGTTTTCTTCTTACCATATATATAGACGACGTGACTGGTCTTTTTTTAAAAAATTTTTTTTTGCATGACAATAATAATATGTTTCTTTCACGAGTATCACGACCGCAGTCACATTAGTATGTCCATAGAAGTCCAATGACCACTAGAATTTTGCTTTTTGAGTATTACCAGAGAATGTTTTTCTTTTGGATAGCTAAAAGTAAAAAATCTAGGGCTGAGGGACTAAAACATTTCATGTCTGTGTCTCACAGTTATTAGTATCTTTTGATATTTGGACTCAATATATGCTGTGTAATATCTGAGTTGTTAGTTAGAAAGATTTAATTTCGAGTGAGATGTGGTTGTAGATAGAATTTTTTCAATAATACCTAATAGGCTCTCGTTAAAACATTTGAATCACTCCTTAATTATCACACACACACACACACGTGTATATATATATATATCTATGTGTGTGTGTGTATATATATATATATATATAGACACAGACATACATAGCAATAGACGGATTAATTAGAGTATATTGACTTTTGTATCTTTTTTGGTTTAAGGTTGTGTAAACAATCATCATGATACCCTAAAAAAAAAAATCATGACCCCTCTAATTTCAACATACTTTTGAGAAGAAATAAGAATCACTTTTGTGGTAGATTAATTGGGTTGAACATTTGAAGCCATAACAACTCCAGAATAGTTCTTTTCATTTGACGGTAGGTTTTTTTTTTTTTTTTTTTAGAAAAAAAATATTTGTATAATTTACCCTATTCGACGGGAGATAAGGTTTGAACTCTCGACTTCTCAACCATAATCAAAACTTATAGTCTTGGCGATGATCAAGAGACTAAATAGTTGTTGGCTCATTTGATGGTTGCCAATCCTATTTGCAACCCACTTATTTGCGTTCAGAATTGTAACTATTAGAAATATATTATAGCGATGTGATATATATATATATATATATAAACTAAAAAAGGTACTTATAGTGTATGTAAGATAGAAATATAATTAATAAAAAATATATCGAAGGGATATTTTGAGATTTTTTTCCCAAAATCTCAAGATCCAAACAGAATCTTATATTTTTTTATTTACTATTGAGATAATATTATTATTTTATATGAAACTCAAAATTCTTATCTGTAATTATTTTCAAAGAGGCAAAAAAAAAAAAAAAAATCAAAGGCGCCAACTTATGTGGGTACGGGGAGTATTTCCGAGATTAATCGGACCAAAGCCAAGAGCCATCTTTTTCTTCTTCTTCATCTTCTTCTTTCTGCAACTCAAAAAGCCTGCAGGGTAAAGCGACAGCAAAAACTGACACCAACTACTTCTGCACCCTTTTCACCACAGCCAAAAGGAAATTGTCTATTTCGGAGGTCCATTATTCATCACGGTCACTCGCCACCATCCATTAGCCAAGCCAAGCCAAGCCAATCACGGCCCATTCCTTGCTCTTATTTTAACCAGCCCTCTGGTGTTCGGAGTTGGGACAGCTAAGGACAAGGAGAAAGCGCGTTCAACTCCGACCACGACTTTTGCATAGAGGGATGGGACAACAGTTTTGGGTCACACGCGTCGTAGGATGATTGGGCAAGGTCGCTGATAGGAGCACTGTTGGTGATGCAGATGATAAAGACTTTACGCTGAGACCATTTGGTCCCCTTTAATGGTCTTCTGAAAATCTCTGTCGTCTTGTCCGTCCGTCCGTCCGTCCGTCCTTCCTTCCTTCCTTCCTTCCTTCCTTCTTCCCTTCTAATTGAGTGTTGTACTTGGCATGCTTGCGTCATTCACTCGTCTGAGTCGACTCGGGATCCTCTAAAGCATTTGGTTTTTCCACGTATCTGAGCCAAAGGCATACATTTATTCTGCAAGACAACTCATCTCATAATTGCTTTTGACTGTATTTTAGTAGTGTAAAACTTGCACCAGAATACGAATACGTGAAGCAACTACCAAAATCTCGGAGAGTTTTGCTAGTATACGTTTTGTTTTGTTCTATGGAACCTTAAGAAATTCATGGAAAGTTATATATATTTTTTGGATAGCATATTATATATTTATTTTTTGGACAGCAAATTTTTTCAAAATAATTTTTTGCTTGCATCGTAAACACATTTTTCGATTCACTTTTTTATATTTTTAACTGTATTTTTATCTCACATATATCAAATTACATAAAGTGCTACAGTAATTATTTCAAATAATTATTTGAAATAATACTGTCTATCCAAACAAAGCCATATTTCTCTTTATTGTGTGTTTTTAAGGTAGAATTTATACATTCTAAATTACAAATATAAGTAAAATGATACTAGCTAAAACCTCTTATATTAAATGTTGATTGGGAAAACCAAAAATTGGTTAATAAGCAAGGGGCGATGCATCATCAAATTCTCATTGTAAAAAAATAAAGAGTTAATATATTAGGCCTATCTGGATAGAGAACGGCCTGCAAAAAAAAAAAGGAACTCGAGTTGAGAAAACAAACTAGTACAAATCCTGCCTGCAAAATTTTTTACTGAGTAGAGCTGGTGTAATGTAACACGACACTGTGTATGTTAAGAAAAGTAAACTTGAGTCAGAGGAAAAGAAACTGGTTCAGACCATTTACCCAAACTAGGCAGGCACAGGAATATGATGCAGCTAGTCTGATACGGCCGATTCAATTAACAGAACTGGGGTAACTGGGGGTGGGTAATTTTTGGAGATTTGACCGATGGCACTACGACGAAGTCTGATAAGGAAGGAAGAGGCTTCTCTTCTTTCAGTTGATCATTGATGGACCACGAACGAGGAGACTGACAATCAATTCAATCTGACATGCAAATTGGGGCAGCCCATCCGACACTCATGCGACACCCAACGTTCTTTTAAGACCCCAGACCACTTTAACCGTTTTCATTTGATTAGGGGCTACATTTCCCGTCTTTGCATTTTAATCATCCCTCCTTTTTTTTTTTTTTTCCTTTTTAGTGATTTTTTTTTCTCTTTTGCATGAATTCTCACTAAATTCTAGCTGTACTTGTACTTTCATTTCTTGATTTCCTTTTTCTTTTTTTCGTTCCCCCTTCCCGTCATATCTAGGAGTAGTTGTCAACTAAATCATAGTTGTAAAATCCAATCCGATTTGATAGTACAACTGTTCAAACCGATGAATCAATTATTTAGTCAAGCTGATTCTTTATTTTGATTAGATAAGTAATAAATCTGTTGATCGGTTGATAATACATCAGTTCAACTGTTCAAAATAGAAAAAAATCGCTCGTTGAATTGACTAACTCGCGGCTGAATAGATAATCCGTTGAATCGATCGTCTTTTCAGATCAAGGTTCGGGCCTAGTTTTGTAACTATGATCCAAACGTTCATTAGCACCTTTATCCATTTAATTATGTTACTATATTTTAGTTTGACTCTCATCATCCAACTCGTAAGTTCTACTTTGACTTTCGTATTCTGTGTTGATGATAAAACAAAAAAAAAAGAGAAAAGATAGTACAGTATAATAAATTTATTGAACTTTATGAGATAATGAAATAGTTTTATGACTTCGTATATCATTTTAAAATAATGTCAAAAATTTTTTTTTTTATAAGTAGGAGGTTTTGAAATCAAGACCTCTCACTTACAACTTCTTTCTCTTTACCTCCCAACTCCACCCTTCTCCTAAAATAACATCAGTTTAAATTCTCGTGCACTTAATACGTGAAAAGGGTGCATTCTTTTTCTTTTCTTTTTTGTTTGCCCTTACCAATTTGGAAAAAAAGGCATACAAGGCTCGGATGTATTAAAGAATTTAGGTGCCGACATTGATGAATATTGCTTGCTAAATTTGAAATTTATTTCATGTGCAGAAACAAAAACAAACAGGGCATATTCATGGTTCAAATTTTCAGTGTGTGTGTGTATTTCTTTTTTGGCCAAAGAAGGTTAGCTGTTAAGCTTGAAATGTGAACTGGAAAGATGTAATCCCTGAAATCATGAAAGCATAACTCCTTGTGGTATATGATACGTTGGCAACTCGATCATGTGCTATAATTAAGCATTTCGTTCGAAGTCTTTTGTTGACATGTAACGAGAAGTTACAAATGCTTCAAAGACGTGGATTAATTAGACAGCGACTTCCAATCTGGAGAACACAACCATTTAGATTAATCCGTCGGTACATGACCACCCAATGGAGAAAACACCTAGCGTGGTGTGGCATCTTGTTAGCCACTCTATTTCTAGATACGCGACAATCCTCTTTAATGTGCTCCACGCCTGTCCTTGAATATTAGTATTACATTGGGAAGCTCTTGCGAAACTTTTATGAATGTCCGGTGAATATCTGTTTGCCAATAAATATTTTGGTTTTTTTTTTTTTTAACCAAGCAGGCCTCCCCATGATTACAAATAACTGATGAGATAACATGGATCAATTAATGCAAACACTACTATATATAACGCAGTAGTGGTAATGGAATTTGTAGGCTTAAGGGAAAGCTTGATAATTCGCATATAAAGTGAAATTAAACGAAAACTTATGCAGAGGGAGAAAAGTGTATAGCCGTTTTTATGTCCTCCCGTCCCTCCTCACTTCCCTTCCTTCTAAGCCTGTCAATGGTCCGGGTCTAAATTCAATTCTGATTCATTAATTTTTTCTAAGTATAGGTACAAATACAATTTCGTTTACCTAATCCGAACTCGGACCCGTTTAAATAAATTAATAATTATAAAATATAAATAATTATTAATACAATAATACTTAATATAATAATATCTACTTATTATTATACAATAAATTAATAATTAATATATATTATAAAATGCAACCTGTATTTGACCCAACTCGTACTTGGGATTCGTTGGGTTCGGATCCGAAAGATCAAATGTAAGACCCGTCAAGTATATGGGTTGAATGAATCCAAAACATGTATACTAAATTGGGTTCAAAATGTTCAATTCCGCCTCATACCCGAGTCATTGACAGGCATCGTCCCTTCGACCTAAACTGTCAGGCACCGGATTCGAATCCCGAACTTGATAGTAGACCCTCTCCTAATTACTAAACCAACCCAAATAGTGGTTAAATGTATAGCCTTTTCTTATTATTTTTCTTTTTTTTTGTGGGATAGAAAAATATAGAGACTCATAACTAAAGAACTCAACTCGAGCTCGGGTTTCCACTTGTACATGCCTAAAGGTATGGTTGAAAGTTTTCAATAACCACCCGCGATGCATAAAGATGTGGTAACGTGTACTGATTATCAATAAAACGCAGGACTATAGTAGCATTGGTCTTTTGTGGGGGAAAGAGGGGGGGGGGGGGGAAGAAAAAGGATGCAATTGTGCAGCCAAATAATTCCTACCTAAGTAGTGACTAAGACATGCAATACCCACAGAAGAAATTATAGGCATCTTAGTAGACAACACTTGCTAAATTACATCCTAGTGATGTGATTATATATTAATTAAATAAAATGAACCAAGAGAGGGAGATTAGACCGAACCAACATTAAGTTTCCAAGTCAAGTGAGATGGAGTACAAAAGTTTTGGTTTCTTGTTTAATTCAACAGGAGGTTGTTGGCTTTAGGAACAAACTTAATGTTAACGTAGTAGTTTTCTACTGACTGAGCACTCAAAGTTTGCCAATTATCATGTCGTAGTAATAGATATGTACTCTTTCTCTTAGTATAGCTTCCAGCAAGTTTACAACTTTCATTAAGAATGCGGACATATCTGTCTCAATGGACATAAATGCTCTAAACTTGGTATTTTTAACCGAAATACAACCTAAATTTGTTCGACCTCAATCATTTAATGCAACTGGTGGTCAAAGAGGGACAATTTGAAATGAGCTATATAGTTTTTTTTTTTTTAAAAAAAACACACACACACACACACACACGAGAGAAAGTGGACTGCATTTCACCCAAAATTTTCTAATTGAAGAATAATATTGTTCAATGACTTTTCTAAGAAGAAAAAAACACAAAGAAGTCGGTGAACCTCAAGAATAGTAGTGAAACGAGAGGGTTCACAAAGGACGCTAATAAAAGATCACATGAACAAAGAAACAAACAAGCAAGCAAAATAAGGACCCCGGTCGGGACCAAACAACATTATTGGCATTCAATGATAAACGTGGGTGCGTGTGTGCTTGTTTCGTGCGGTGGACACAGCGACGGAGGCGGCGGCTGCAACTGCTATTGCTTTGGTTCCGATCCCAGTTGGGGAGCCCAAGTGGCCGCTCTCCTGTTCTTGCTTTTGCCATTTACTTACTAGGAGCAGCAAAGCATTACCATATGCTTCATCTGCTTTGTGCAATTGTTGGGGCATGTTGTTGTTCCAGCTGAGTCAGTCAACTATGCATGTCTGCGTTCGTGGTGTCTCGGATCCCATGTGATTTATTTATTTGCTTTTTCGGGCGGGGATCCCATGTGATTCTCCAGCTTGCGTTTGCTAACCATGAAACTAAATTTGACGTTAACATAGGTATGTTAACCACTTGTACTTTAGTTGCATTTCCTATTGAACTTGTCACATGAATGTTTAATTTGTATGGGTAAACATTATCTTTTTTTTTTTTTTAAATATTTAATTTTTAGTGTCATTGAATAGACAGATATAGAGGTAATTGAGAAGATGTAGTAATGTAACAGAACAAATGTGTGTGTGTGTGTGTGTGTTTTTTTTTTTTTTTGGATAAAAAAAAGTTTGAGTGAATTTGAGTTTGATTACCTCCACGGATCAGGACTCGCCCCTGAATTGAGTTATCCAACACAACCTTCACATCATCGCCGGTAATGGGATTTGAAAGTGAATAGGCCATCCTTAGCACTATGTTGTCCGCATCGACCATGTAAGTCTACCCAACCCACACTCTCGAGAGGGATGGAATTTAAGAAGTAAGGAGGGAGAACTGGGATTTCAGTCCATGACCTTTTTAAGTTTTGGATGTCGACTTTGACCATTAAATCAAAAAACAGGGCCGCTGAGACGTTCGAGGGCGGCAGATTAGGGTCCAAAGCGTTATTCTTGAGCTTGAGAGCCCCAAGCCTGCAACTACAAGATGAGAATCGGCGTCCTGGACTCCTAGTACTCGCAACTTATTAGTCTTATTTAATATTATTGTCTTTAATAGAAAGATGAACAACATCCATCCTTTTGTCTGATTAGCGATAATTATTAATTTTAACGGGAATGAATAAGCAACATGTTGCAATAGAAATAGTGACAAAATCGAGCAAGTTATTTTTATCCTTACCCTGCTACGTGCTCAGTGTTGCATAATTGAGAGTCCTCGTAGCTGCTGCTGTTATTGGCAATGTCCAGCACTCACCTAGACCCTTTTTTTTTTTTTTTTTTTTAAAAAAAAAAAATTCTTTTGCTGGGATGGGGTGGATGGACAAAGAGGAACAGATCCTCCATGGGGGAGAGATAACAGAGAATGAAAACAACAAAATTCAATACCTAAAGGATCTAAATATATCTGAAGTTGAATATTACACAAACTGAAACCCCTCCTACTACTCTGCATTCCAGGCTTCCAGCTATTCCTACCCTAATAACTCTCTTGATTATACTCTGCGCCCCTTTCAGTTTCCCCAACCATAGTGCTTGCTAACCTAGAGTTCTACACTCACTTTTTGTACATGCGAATCTTTTAACCATGCTCCACCAGGCAGAACACATCCCCTGAAGGAGAAGGCAAAAATGAAATAAAAATAAATTTAAATAAAAGACACCACGGCAGACAAACGATTTAAAAGAAAACTCCTAACCCTCTTTAAGAACTATTGCCACCTCTTCAATAAATAAAATCGAACAGATAGCTACTCATGGGCACAAATTCTGGGGCAGGTGACATGGGAGCATCATCATGGCTGCTGATAGCTGTTTCCTGCATAGCTTTCTTTCTCATCTCTACGACTTTCCTGTGAGAATTGGAATGTAAAGCTGGGATGAAAGTAGGACTTGCTGCTGGACGGTACTCCGGGAATAGGCGTCCAGATCTGTATCGAACCCCGCATGCGTTGCATAATGTCTTAGGCCCCATTGGTCCCTCCCTCCATTGCGGTGTCTTTGTAACTTCGCAGTGGGTGCATTTTTTAGCTGCAACAGGGCGCTGCAAGGAAGTTTCATTTTTCTCGCTAACGCCTGACGACGACGGATGAAATGATTCTTCCTTTGCCTGTTGAAAGGAGTCGTCTGCATCGTTCGAGGCAAGTGACAGCTGCGAAAGTTTCTTCTTCTTCTTCTCTTTGTTTTTCCTGTGGCTTGAAGTCCTCTTAGATGCTGAAGCAGCACAAGATATAGGAGCCATCACAAACCATGGATTAATAGCAGATGGTCTAGCCCGCTTGGATCGGGTTCGTACTGGGATAACGATGTCGGGCTTGATGGGTAAACTTTTCCCACCTGAACAAGAGCCTCCGCTCTCAAGCACAGAAACAGGGCTGTGTGTCTGGAATGAACCAGACTCCTGGCCCTCGGAAGATGTAATCTGACGGGAAGTATTAGTGCTGGAAGATTCTTTAACATAGTCTGGGATTTGCTTTTGGTTGGCAGTTTGACCACCCTTAAGTTTGGCCGAGACAAGCATTTGAAAAAAAAAAAAAAAAAAAAATCAGAGAACTACTAATACCCAAAGAGGGGAAAACAAGAAAGATGAGAGGACCAACCAACACTCCACATAAACAGAATATTCATCATTCAGAATTAAGAATTCATACAGATATGCACAATGCAGATTTGATTAATTACCACTAAGAACTGCTTCTAAGATGCCTTCTGTGTTTGTTTTCCTATTCTTTGTGGGGGTTAGGAAGAGGAAGCAAGGGATACAACAAGTGACAAGAATTATGGGAGCTGTTGGAATATTATGACCAAAAACTTGACAGTTCATACCAGCTAATTCCACGACCATTTTGAAATTTGATAATAAATAAGCACATTCAACCAAAAAGCACTCAAAATGAAAAATCTTTAATTCCAAGATGATGTCATTAGATATAGAAAATAATCCACGCAACTAAAGAACATAGCTAAACCTATCCCGACTAATAGCAGCTGCAAAGCAATAGTTGCAGCCCCAAATGCCACCAAACTTTGTGCTTCACATCTCTCCACTATACATATTTAGTAAGCTAATATTTCATTCATGTGAAACTAAAGAAATTAGGGAAGCATGCAGATTACATCTGCGGTATGCACAGAGTCAGAATTCTGAATGTGATCCAAGTTTAAGGAGGAAGCAGGAAAAGGAAAGGAAAAAAAAAACCAGAATACTCTTCTGATTAAGCAAGATGACCTTTTTTTACCATGCTAGAAAGGCAGATACCAAATTTGACCTACCAAATAAAATTCATTCAACAAAGTCTAATATCCCCAGTAACTTCCGTAACAAGGAAAAGAAAAGGAAAAAACGTATATTAAGAAAACCCAGGCAGGATAAGTACAGCGTGATATAATTGTTTAGACTTGGCTTCCAAAGACAGATCCTGACAGTGAAGTATACACTTGGCAGGAATGCGAAACTTGAGAACATTAAAGTTTTAATGCAAAATTGGAAGCTTCACAAGATACACTATATTCTATTTATATTAAGATGTTGGCATTTCTACGTAGGATTTGCTACTATAGATTCTCATGATTTGATTAATAACTTATCAGCACGTATAAGAATGTAAAGTCAATAATTTGTTTCAAAAAGAATCTAGCAAATGGTTAAGGTGCAAGAATTTATTCAGAGACATGACTTCTGGAATTCTTCTAGAGAATTTTATCATGGTCTAACCCCATACCTGCACCATTTTTCAATTTGCTTTTCATAAATGCTCTTTTTTATATTCTTATTCAAGTAATTGCTCTTCTCCATAGTTTTTTCCCCGGTTCTCCTTTAAAGAATTGCATCAATACACTACATAAGGGCTGACTACCTGGGTAATGTCAAGCACAAACAAGGTACTTGAGAGATTGTAATGTTCAAATACTCGAGACAAAATCGCAATGACTGCAGAAACCTCACCAAAGACACGGAAAGAATAATGAAATCTTAAAAGAACCCAAAAAGAAAATAATAAAAGATTCTCTAACTCGCACTCGAGAAATATCCGTCACATTTTGCTAATTCTAGTGCTCTAACAGCATCACCAAATCCACCAAAATGGAAACAGAGTACTCACTGCTGCAGAAGAAATTGAAAATGTAGACGGACTGTTGCTTTTGAGAGTGTTCTGCCTAGGAAAATGAATAATTTTACTTCACAAGCCCTTAGTAATCCTTTCCTTAAGGGAAGCAAAAGCAGTTGTCCCTAGAATTTTGAGATAATTTCACAATTATCAAACTTGAATATCCAGTTTAAGTAGCACCAATTGGATTATTTATGTTCTACAAGTGTATTATATATTTTCAAAATTGGGGCTTTCATGTCTTAAGAACAAACAACCTTAAAGTATGCTGCAATTGAGAGTCAATACATGTCTAACATGGACATCTAAGATTATTCTTGCTTCCTAGGCAAAAGGCAAATTCCAAGAAGCTAATGTAAATCAGCAAGCTTATTTTTTAATTAAAACGTGCAGCCTCAAAACAGACAAGTAGATATTCTAGACAATTTTCCTGTATTAAGCACTTGCTGGAATTGACAAATGGAAACCTTTATGAGCACTCAAATGGGGCTCGGATCCCAAACTGTACATAAGCTGCCTTGCACGCATCTTCCAAAGAGCTTAAAGCCCCAACTCTTGAAATAGGAAAAATTGAATCTACATGACAAGGATCCACTTCCATTGGATTTTCCTTTGCCATTTTTTGGCTGCTAAAAAGTATTCAACGATTGTCACATCAGACAACAGCGGACAAGATTTCGTTGATTTCTTGCTTTCACAAGGAACCATTCAGATGCCTACCCTGTATTTGCCGTTGAAAGTCTAGCAACTATGAAGTATACATGGAAAACCTAAAAGACAAACACAACAGACACCTTAGCAAGTTGCATCCCTTTTAAGTCAAAATCAACATAAGGTGTGCCCAAGAATTAATCAAATACTTGATTTCAAAACAGACCATTCAGGGGCTTACGGTACAATTTGCCAAAAAAATTTTCATTGAATCATACAACACATGAAAGATAAAGAAGAAAAGCATCATAAACCTATCAGCAACAGGCAAACCTTTTGTGTTCTGAAACACCACTAGGTCTGCCGAGATTGCATACACTGCCTATTCTGGTTTCGCAAGTTTTCAGTGGGAAGACTGGTCACACCACTCCCTTTCAATGCTTTGATATTTCATATTTTATCTGTCTCTCAGTGAAAATTTTTATTTCTCATCAAAAACAGATACATGCATAAAAAATTACTGTATGTCAATTGAAATAATCAGAAACATAAACAAGCAGTTTTAGAAGTCAGCTAATGGTAACATCTTCACTCACATAAACTACAGTCAATACAAACTTTTATAATAACAATTAACCGAAAACAGAGGGCCAGAGAATTGAAAACTCACAGAGGCATTCAATTTCGGCACGGCATTTGGTTTCGGCAGATTCTCTAAACTTCTATTGCCAGCATTGCCTTGAGGAACAGGTGGCAAACCCATGAAAGCCTCCGAAGGAATTGGACCGAGAGATTGTGACTTGCTAGCATCCCAATCTCCAGCAAGCTCATCATCTCCTTCCAAACTTTCCATGGGGAAATCCAAAATCCCGAGTAAATTTGCAAAGTCATCTTCTCCACCATCCCAGTAACCAGGCTCAACCATACTCATATTCTGAAATACAAAAAAAATCCCACTAAACAACCAAAAGAAGAAAAACCAAATCCCAATTTCAAAGAAAAGGGTTATTATGGGCGATGACAATAACAATGACAAAGACGGCAGAAGGAAGATTCTCTACGTGTAATATTCTCGATATATATACACCAATTGCGAATAATAACTTATATTGATTTTAGTAATTCTTAGAAATTAAGGTAAAAGATTTGGGAAGCCAAAATGGTAATTGTCATCTACTATGAACGTTTATTACGTACTCAAACATTATCTTTCTCGGAAATGCCTAGGTGGTATTGTGCAGGTTCGGCGTCACACTTTTTATGCTAATAAGGCTGAAAAAAAATACAAAAAAAAAAAAAGAAGAAGTTACCCTTTTATAAAAAATCTTAATGCATGCTAAAAATTTTACCAAACATAGGAGTCTACGAGGAATCCAAAAGTATCTTCCTATATATCCGATGATTAATGAATTCCAAATTTGAGCAGTTATGATTTTTTCTTAATTAAGGCAAACAGAATTTTGGAGAAAATATTTAGGGCGTGGAATTTAAAGGGTCGCTATTTCCACGGATTCAATTCCAACATTTCCAACTCATCAAATCTTGTTAGAAATAGTAATAACGCGGACTAATTGAGGAAATTAAAAAGAAGAAGAAGAAGAAAAAAACTAATGCTGGTACTTATAAAAGAACCACGTGTTTATTAGTGGGCTAACCTTTTTGCCCAGAAAGCGACGCCGTTTAGTGACTCACACCCACATAATTATTCACTCAAATCAAGACGTTGCCCTAGTGAACAACCGCAAACAACGCAAGCCCACCACCGACTACTCTTTGAGGCCGCCAAGAAAATTGAAAGGGGGGGAAAAAGGGGAAAAAAAAATCCTCTAATCTTTCAACATTCTCAAATACCCAACAGGTAAAAAGTCATTTTAGTGAAAACCCATCAAGAGAAATGCTGAAAAATGTTAACTTTGAAACCCATAATTTTCCCCCATTTCCACAGCAGCCAAACGCGGGGGTAAGGCCAGAGCACAAGAAAACCCAGGAAAAAAGTGCATAAATTTGGAGCGAAAAAGAATCTAAAATGGGGACAGACAAAAGGTCATGCATGCATGGAAATGGAAGGTTATACTTACCGTGACAAGAACGCTTAAACCCTTTTAAGCCATTGTTTGCAGAACCTTTGTGCTGAGATTTTTGAGTGAGATAGAGAGAAATGGGAAGGGATGAAAAAAGTGGGCAGCTGCAAAAAAAAAAAAAAAAAAAACAAACAAATGGATAGGGTAAGAAGAGAAGGTAGTCAGAGAGGAGGAGTGGGGGGACCTTTTTGTTTTTTAGTTTTTGTAGCTTGAAAAATGGGTTGAAACGGTCATAAGGTTTTTGGGAGCCAAAAAGGGGCAACAAAATTTTGGGGGTTTGCATTTATAGGCTAAGGGAAGAGGGTGCATGGGAGTTGAGGTGGAATGGAGAGTATGTGGTTTTTTCATTTTTGTGTTGTCGAAATGCAAAAAAAAAAAAAAAAAAAAAAAGAGACTGAGGACTGAGGACTGAGGGCTGAGGAGAGTGATGAGTAAGTAGTGGGGTGGGGACGACAAGGGAGGTGGGATAATTGTTATCTTCTGATGATTGATGAGCTGGGTTGGGGTCCAAGGGAGTGATGGTCCTTGTGACTTGTGACCAAAGACAAAGGCATTTTTTTTCTCTTTTGGCCCCTCAAGGTTTTTGGCTGTCTCTAATTATTATATGGTATTGTTTGAGGCATTGAAATTCAAGATTTTGAACTTAAATTTAAAAGAATAAATGGATTTTGTAGTGGGAAAATTGAAGGGTTTTTGGAGGGAATGGGAAAAGAGTGGGTAGGAGAAAGGTACGACTTTTAGATTTCAATCATTGATGGTCTTTTCTTTCTTTTTCTCTTAAATGTGTAGATTTTTCAACTTTCTTGTTGATTGATGATGCTTATAGTCACAGTCGCTTTTTTACATGCTTAACATTAATATCTTTTTTTTTTTTTTTTTGCTTTAAAAGGTGAATTGCAACGTTGACATAACATTGCTAAACTTGACAGGAGAATTTGTTTTTCACCTCTTTCCGAGGCCGTATGCTTGACTTTCACAGTCGTCAATGCCATTATTCAGAGCATATACCCCGGCGTCCCTCTTCCCCGTACTCCTCGTCAATACCATAGCAATGGAAGTGCAAATAACCAATGCTTTAGGGCTAATCAAAACTTTTTTAACTCCCAAAGAGAGAGAGAGAGAGAGAGAGGTCATAGTGTTATGCTATTAATTTAACGAACCAAATCTAGATCTGTGTTGGTATCCTCTGATCCAATCGAACTACTAGCCTGTATATTAAAAAGAGACAAAATGAAAACTAGTAGGTGCTGTTGGTTTATTAAATTTAGACTAACTCTTGATTAGAGCTGTTAAATGAAACGAGCAGTTCGAGAGCTCGATTGAGATCGACTCGATAAGACTCGAACTCGATTCGTTAATTGTGATAAACGAGTCAAGTTCAAGCTCGAGATATGCTCGTTTAATTAACAAGTTGAGTAAACTCGATTCGTTTGTGATCGCAGTAACTCGACGAGTCTCGATAAGGAATGGCATATATGTCATTTCAAAATTCAAAAGTATAAAAATTATAAATTATAAATTTTTATTATGGTCAATTTGCACGAGCTCGTGCAAGCTCGGCTCGTTTGTGATAAACGAGTCGAGCTCGAGTCACATGTCATATTCGACGAGCTGAGTTCGAGCACATTTCAAAACTCGTCCGCCTAATCGAGCAAGTTCGAGCTCGCCTCGAGTTAAACTCGAGTCGAGCTCGACAATCAAATACTCGACTTGACTTGACTCGATTAACAGCACTACTCTTTAGCTCTCCTTGTCTTAGACAACACGCGGGACTGCAGCATTTTTCTTTTTCCTTTTTTCTCCACCCCTCCCCCTGAGTCATAGTGGTAGTGGTTTGACCCAATGTTTTAAAACTTGATAAACTGTTAATTGAATTGGTGAAGTCATCGTATCGATATTTAACCGGTCAAATCGATTTTACTCTAGTTCAATGATTATATATATATAGTTCAACACATACATACTATGCTCATCTAACATATTTGTCTACGCACTAAACTTAACCAAGAGTAAATCAGACAATACCAAGGCTATTTCAAAAATCTTAAATGATCTAATTCGTTGGATTTTGACCTGTGATTCGTTAAATCAGATCTCGATTTAAAATAGCTTTTAATAGAGATACGTTAGCAATTAAAATTACTTTTGATGCTGACCAAAAGATCAAGCAAAGCTGGTTACACTAATTGTGGGCTTGTCTTGGTTTCTTTGGGCCGCTATCCAGTCATGGTGCTGCGCGTCAAAGCAACACGCCATGAGTGGCCTAAGTGTAAAATAAATTCGTAAATTATCAATAAGCAATTTCTTTTGTTTCTTTTTCCTGTTTTTGGAACGATAATAAATTACTCCTATGGCTTTAATCTCGCATAATTAACAGCAGCAACCATGGATATATCAACTTAATCGAAAGAGTACCATTCTCGAGTCTTTATGGCCTAGCCCTTGTACATTTTTTGGTTTGTCTGTCTTTTTTCTTGTAATTATCCAACTTAAGTCTTGTAATTATGCATGTTGCTGCCAGTGTACAATGGATTCAAAATACTAGCAAGTTAGAGTAAATTCTTGGCCTCCGGCCGCCAGCTCGTATAGTAATCACTTTCGGGTAGTTATTCAAGGTCATCAAATCGACCCTTTGGTAATATGCTGGACATCTTGGGCAGGTTCTGCATAATCACAAGGGATTAGTCTGGCATAAGCCAAAATATCTCGTGTCAACCAAAAAAGAAGTAATTTCTCGACCAGCAAAAGATAAATTTCAACCATTTCATCATAAAACTGAGTTCCAATCAAGCTACAACACA
Organism: Coffea arabica; assembly: GCF_036785885.1. Taxonomy (NCBI): domain Eukaryota; kingdom Viridiplantae; phylum Streptophyta; class Magnoliopsida; order Gentianales; family Rubiaceae; genus Coffea; species Coffea arabica. The sequence goes on along the minus strand of NC_092310.1, from coordinate 52,421,009 downwards.
CACATGCTTAATACGGGAGATAGATGTAAAGCAAGATATTCTCCTATAACAAACCTAAGCCTATTAAATCACGAAATCATGTGAACAGATAAAAAATGGCTTTATAAAGTGCATTTAATTTGTCAAATCCTTCGACATGCTTTTGGATGAGAGGTGATGCAGAGAGACAAGGATCAATAGTGGTATTTGCAAGAGATGTGTAGAAGACAACTAAAGATAGACGACATGGATCACAAGTTCACTGCTTGCAATGTGGGATATATCCAAGTTACAGGTAAAGTATACTCTCCCATATCCAGATGGGTCGAGATTGCGGAGTCTCCTTACATTGCTCCCATCCCAAGTGAAATACTGCAAGAGCATCGCAATTAGACTTTACCACGATCATATAACTACCAGTACAAAGATAGTCGTTCAAACTTCGGATCAGCGATCTCCAAATTTGTGATGGAAATCTACGGAACTAGGAGAGTAATTAGTATCAAGAAAGCTTGCTGATTATTCTCTCCCACAAATATCGAGTCAGTAGTATTGTTTTCACAAGTATTATGAATTTCCATCCAATCTAGCTCCTCCTTCTTGTTTGGCAAATTTTATATCTTGTCCATCGACTTGTAATAAAACATTCGTGAAGGCCACCCTTCTTCGTCCGGTCTCATGAAGGCCACCCTTTCTTCCACACAATCAATTGCATCCACCATTTTTGTTTTTTTGAACTAATATAAATTGCAGCAACCGAGAGATCATGATCCGGAAGAAGCGTGGGTTGAATGGAGCACCACCAGATAAGATTGAGTTTGTTTGGATAGTGTATTATTTGAAATAATTATTATAGCACTTTTTGTGATGTGATATATGTAAGATAAAAAGATAGATTGGAAAATGTGTTTATAATGCAAGCGAAATATTATCTGAGATAAAAGCACTATCCAATTATTTTGCTAACACCTGCAACGTGAATTGCCGGCAGAACCATGGTCTTTCGGGCGAGTGGATTAAGAGGCGTTGTAGATGGTCAGGAGGGTGCTTAATGGCCAACCAACCGGAGGAGGAGGAGGAGGAGCTTCCGAGTCGAACAAAGTGAGGAAGTTGAAATTCGTGAATTGTATCCTCGGATTAGGAGATGCTGTAGCATAATTTGGTTATGCTTGGCCGACTGTATATATACACCGTAATAATCCAATATAAGACGGAAGGCCTCATCCGGGGTGGTGATTAAGAGAATAATGGCGGCACCTATCTTGCAATTCGCAGCTGGCTGAAATTCCCTTCGAAGTGTTGCGGAAAGCCAGGACTTGCTAACGGCACCAAATCGCGGAAGTAATCAGCAAGATGAATTAACTTCCCCAAAAAACCACACCGAAGGTCCTCCGGCAGATCATTCCAGTCTACCACTGACGACTCCTTGTCATCTTCTGTCAAAGTCATTAGTACAAGGATGAGTCATTACCTGTAACTTAATTTACCTCGGAGAGTTGGGGGTCGGGGTTGCGTCCGTTAACACACAGAAAAAGGTTATTTGGCTTAGGAAGAACGTAGTGATATTTTTTTTTTTTTGGGCGTGCGTGTATGTAAAAGGTCTCGAATCCGGACCTCTCACTTCTATTCGCTGCTTCGATATCACCCAACCAATCCCTCCAACCTTAGGAAAAGAACATAGTTTCATCTAAAAGCTCTGCAACTCCCCAAAATTACCATTGCTTTAGTTACAAAGCTTTGTGCATATCCTAGCTATGAGTAGTGAACTTCGTCTGTTTCTCTCTCTCTCTCCCTCCTCTAAACTTGTATACATGATACAGTAAATGCATGCATTTCAATCATTTCATAGCTTTATTTTTGATATTCTTCTCCTTGCATTTAAATAGAGAATAATGAACAAAAGAAATAAAAAAATGGATAAGGAGATGGAAAGAACACTCCAAGAAGGGGCACCATATGGCTTTTTGAACATGTTCACCAGATTCTCCTGCAGTTTATGAGATATGAAAAACTCAAGTTAAAAACAATCATACTCCTCATTTCAAGTTATAACAGTAACGGACCACGGTAGGCAAATTCCATAATACACAACTAATTTTCTTTTGCCTTCCTTCTACGCTAAATGTTCTGATTGTCCAATTGAAGAAAAGACCAATGGATTCTTTTTCAACTTTCCAAAAAGTAAGTGTTTCCAAGGGCAAGTACCATATAATTAGTTATCATGAACCAATCTTTAGTTGTAAGTCGCAAAGATATTAAGTCCTCAAACGCTGGATACTTACTTCACCAACTTTTGTTGGCATCGCATACTGTTGTTGATTTGCAAAGATGCCTTGAGCGTACTTGTACAACTCCACATCCAGGTAATTTAGTGATGTAATTTCCTGAAAAAGAACTTTAGAAATCCGACGACGAGCCTGCAACGAGATAGAGTTAATAAGTAAATGGCAAGTACCAGGACAACAAAATTGACAGAAAGCCGTCTCAGAATCAAAATTTGCAGTCTGAGTCTAATTTCATCTAAACATTCCAAATCCATCTCAACTCTACTGTAGTATAAGATTGAGCTTATTGTGCAGTACACTCTTGAGCTATAGAAAGGGAATTTCTGGAGTACACTACATCGATGAAAATACAGACGGTTAACCTTCTCAATCTGGTAACAATAGGACAAAGTGAGAATTTGTAGATAGATTTCAACAGGCAACACACACAGAGAGGCATATGTGAATCACATTCCAAAGTTGCTACAGCTGCTACATCTAGATTGTCCCAGAAACTGAGGGCTGTACTAATTTAGGATTTGTTACATTGATACTATCAAACTGAATAAACCACAGTTTCAGTGAAAAGGAGTTGACCCCTCAAAGATCTTCATTTATTTAAAGAACCCTAGGGGTGCTCTAAGCTCTTCAAGATCCAAAAAGAAGACTATTTACTTTTGTACTGATTTATTGACTTTGCATCACCTAAAGGATGATCCTTTACTTGAAAACAAAAGCTTCAAATCATAGCATGACAACCCGTCATGATTGAGAGATGTAACAATTTCCAACCAGGAGTTGAGAGTAGTAATTTCCACAGTTACACGCAAAAGGCAAGAGGGTGGAAAAAGTCAACAGATTAAATAAGAATTTTGACTAATTTTTTACCTCCTTAGTAAAGTTTGCTGGCCGTATATTTTTTAAAGAATTTGCACGTCGTTGTGACTGTGTGCTTCGTAAGCTTGAAATACAGGTCTCATATCCTTCCATTAGTTTTCTCGTCGTCATCTGACATAGTAATAAAGTCTTTGTTCTCTTTTCCTGACATAGTAATAACTTTGAGCAAGCACAAAGCTAGAAATAAAAACAGGCTTACATCTTCATTTGTTGCTTCAACTGTGTCCGTTGATGAAAACTTTCCAGGCTTTGGATATGTGCTATTGCTCTAAAAACAGGGCAACAGAGGAATCAACATCACAATTTGAATCAGTATTCAACATCATTAAAAACTAAAAGACCACTTACAATCTCCAATAAAAAAAAATGAAAAGCATAGTAAGAGAGACGGTCAGACATTACCAAATGGTAATTACTATCAGGGTCAATATCAGGTATCAAAGAGCTCTGCCCTGCAGAACCAGCAAAGGATGATGTTACTGGGGAAAAACTACAATTTCACTACTTAGATAACCTTAAAAAACTAAAGAAAGGGATAAACTCCAATAGCTTCATATGCTTGAAACACTAGTGATTCTTAATTTGGAAATTAGCCAAGCAGACTGATCGTGTACAAGGAACCATATAATCTCTTGTTTTTTCAAGCTTTTTTGAAACAAAACAGGAGTTAATGTAACTTTCTCTTAAACCCTTCTCATATTAGCCTTAGTTTTACTTGTTGCAGGAGAATGGATTGTAACTGTCGAGGAAATACTTATCTGTCACGAATTTTCTCCTTTACCTAGTATAGTGAGCACACTTGTTTCTAGATATGCATTAGACTATATATTTTCCTCCTCTGTCTTAATATCCTTTACGCTAGGATGTTTACTTCCGAGCAGAGGGAACTTTCAAACTATAACTCCACGTAAATAGCACCAAAATGTTCATGACATACCATTAAATAAAAAGTCAGGAGGATGCCAAAACGACTACTGGCATATCTAAGATACTCATCAAGATGAGCACTGTATAGAAAGCAGAGGATGTTCATGGTTTCTCATAATCAATAATTCAGCTTGAACACTTTTTCCTTATGCTCAGAGAACTGTAAACAGAACGACAATAGCTACTGCTGGTTGTATGGAATATATGAGCCCCATAATGTCCAAAATCTAGAGAAAATCACAAACACCTAAAAGAATGGAAAACAAAATACAGCTGAAGCAAATTGTTTCTGACACTGACCTGGAATGCTATTAGCCACAAGACCCTTTCTAGAGTTTGATCCTGCAAACTTAGAAATTGCCTGAGCACCAACCACATTTGCAAACATTGTTGCAGATTCTCTATGGTTCTCAGTGAGTCCAACATACAACATATTATCCAACCGCTTCTGCAAGATTTACAGAGATCTACCATGGTTATAACCATAAAGCAAAAGTATAATAGGCAAGAGAAGATTTCAAAATGATGTCAAGCAATAAGTAGTGAACCTTCAATCGGTACCTTTGCAACGTCTAGCACATATTCACCAAGAGGCTGATATTTCTGTATGCAATGGCGCACTTCATGTGATTCTGCCAGATAAGAGTTGTTTGTAAGTCCTGCAATCTGTTTATCAGAAACAAGCAGGAAAATATGAACATTAAAGACTGTGTCAAGCATGAAAATCAAATGCAAAACTCACTGTCTTTTTGCTTCACCGTCTATTCAGAATGCAACACTTACAACAACTAACATCTAGGATTGACAATGGCTAATTTCCTCTTTTGGCATAAGCCTGGATATTAGTTCCTAAAGAATAATTCCCACACATCAAAAATAAGAAGGTTCTAACGCATGTATATGGTATACATTTATTATAGTTCTTTCCTGATTCATGAGTATTATACAACCTTGTGATATTTACATATTTCCACGAGGTAGCACAGATGGATTCAATTAATAGATCTGATCGCCAAAGTCAACTGTGAAATCAAACCACCCTTTTTATATTAGTTATGCACTCTCACCAACTTGAAATTCAAAACTCCACCGTAGAAGTTCATATAGATAAGATTTAGAAGAAAATGTCATGAATTGCTTGTCCAGGCAGCTCAAACAAAAAAAAGATTCATAAGTAGTAAAACTTCAAATCTTCCTTTACTCTCGACACACAAACCTAATCTAGACGCAAGCTCAAGAAATATAACTAAGAACTCTTACTTGTAAGTTTCATGGTCCATTTATGCTACTTATTAACCAAGCTACATGTAAAGCAATCTCAGTTATCTACAGAAGAAGATAAAGAGTTCAGGTTAAAACCTGGTATGTAGCTCCATTATGAACTATTTCCTGAGCTATAGGATCATTAATATACTTGTGCAATGGCATTACAACATCCTCCATATCATAGGGATCGTCACCATAAATGGAAGGCCAACCTTTGCGTCTTCTGGCTTCTCTCTGCAATCAGTGCACAACAAAATCATCATCTTGAATATGCCGCAGATCTATGACTGAAGCATAAAGTGAGGCATTTTTTAGATCCTTATATTATTACTAATACAGGTAAAATAGAAAAACAAGGTAAGAATCTGACTACTTTTCCTTAAATGACCTTTTTGTGCTACACCCCTCCCCTCCCCCCCCCCCCCCCTCCCCCCCCCCCCCCCAAAAAAAAACCAAAAAAGAAAGCCAAAAAAAAGAATCGAAGATCTGGGTCAAGAAACATTACAGTTTTTCATTTTTTCCCCTCCTTTTATGTTTGATTAGAATATTATTCTCTACATTCTGCCACACCCCAGAGAATCTCCAATCAATCTTCCTTTATACTTAAATAGTATTGAATTGTCAAAATTGGATATATGAAGTGTTTGAATTGAAAGTTACATAAGTCACAAATTGGTTTTCTACAGGTCCAGGTCATCATCTATGTGCAGACTGCAGAAGAGCTAATTGCTATGCATATATGAATTCAAACAGCATTAGATCATAATGCTAGGTAGACATACCCGAGAAAACAAATCTTCTCTCATCCAAGGGACCAAATACTTCCATGGCCAGATGTCCAATGTGCTTACTCCACCCCTTGTCTTTGCCCTCAAACGTCCAGTCATTCTTAAGGCTGATGTTAGATTAGGGTGCACCAGAAAACGAGCAGCAACCTCTACCGAAAATTCGTAAGTGCTAAAGACACGATCAATAGGGTCCCTTAGTATGGTCACCACTGAAGTTTTCTCCCTTGGAAGTTTGGACATGACACTATAGTCATCATGAGTAACCAATAACCGGCAATCTGGTTTCCTGCAGTGAATGAATATCATATGGATTGAAGCAATCTATTAAGCTCTTGTACTTTGAGAATAGCTTTTGCATCAGATGGACAACAAAGAGCTATTGAATGCTGCTGCCATACAGTTACAGATTTGCTTTCTGAGCATCACAATTGACAAATTTTTGAAAGTCAATTCAAAGGAAAGCATATTAAAAACATGCTCTTGTGAGTCTTACCAAGAAAAGATGTTGTCATCCATTGTTTTTAAACCTTGATGTATACAACCACACAGTAAAAATGAAATTTTGACTATGAACATTAAATAGCAATCATTCTAGCTATCTTAATCCTGGGTTTTACACTAACCCCAAACATCTTCAAAAACCATTATGGTGAAGAAGTATATTCAATCCCTAGTTTACTGTTAAACTAGTTTCCACCTAAATGTATGCCCAGACTCTCCCTGTAGCTTTTCAGAGTTACTAAACTCTACCTACTCAACAACTAACCGGGAATATTTAAAGAAAGCTTTACCATGTTGTTTTGGGATTCACTTTATCAATAAAAAAAATATTGTATCAGTAGCTTCAAGAATTTGTGTCTTGATGTAGAAGAAGAATCAAACATCATGTACTTTCAAGTAATGTCAGATATTGTATATGATTACAAGCCCAGCCAAGTTTTCCAGGTTTCTCAACAAGCTCAAGGCAAAGATGGGTTGTTTTCAGCCCTAAAGGAAGGCGCAAGTTTGTAGCAGCCATTGAGCTACTACAATCAATGTACCACCAATTGCATTCAACGGTAAAAGTAATTCATAGATGAAGAACAGTGTTACCTGGGATCGAGCCTCAGCCTATCATAAGAGCGTGGGCACTCTGAAGAGTTTGCATATAACCTTTTCAGAAAGCTGCATGTGAAAATTACATCCATGAGTGGCAATTTTCAACCCGAAAACCCTACAATGAACAGAAAAGAGAAATGCAGTTTGCCTGAAAGTACTGAAAAGAAGCAACTACTTTACCAATAATAATATGTCCTCCCTCCAGTTCTTGGGACATGAAGGAAATACAGCAAGTCCCGCAATATGTGTTTATCTTCGTTAATTTCTGAGTCAAGGGAAGAAGATGCCCACTTCTTGACGATATGTTCACACTGATTAAATTCACCGTCTTCAGAGGATGCCTTTATTCTGGTTGAAACTGTAATTGTAAGATATGAACTAAACAAACTTAATAACATATAAGGCTTGTCTTGTGCATGAATACATTACATTCCAAGTCACAAAAGATTCTTACCCCATTTTAAGAGAAACAGCAGTCCCCTAAAAAAGCTACTAGTATGTAAGAATCCAGAACTTTCTCACTACCACTAAAAGAAAGAAAAAGCATATCTAGGATACCAACTTGCAACTCCCTTTTTTCTTCTTCATTTTTATCTTGTCCCTTTTTATCCAATGATTAGACTGGATTTTGCAATCAGAAATCCAGTTTACCATAACCAATTTTTAAGCTTACTATGCAACCCAACATAGACGTAAATGGACCTTGCCTAATCCATTGCTTCCACAAAGAAAAGAAATAATCAGATATTGTATATGATTACAAGCCCAGCCAAGTTTTCCAGGTTTCTCAACAAGCTCAAGGCAAAGATGGGTTGTTTTCAGCCCTAAAGGAAGGCGCAAGTTTGTAGCAGCCATTGAGCTACTACAATCAATGTACCACCAATTGCATTCAACGGTAAAAGTAATTCATAGATGAAGAACAGTGTTACCTGGGATCGAGCCTCAGCCTATCATAAGAGCGTGGGCACTCTGAAGAGTTTGCATATAACCTTTTCAGAAAGCTGCATGTGAAAATTACATCCATGAGTGGCAATTTTCAACCCGAAAACCCTACAATGAACAGAAAAGAGAAATGCAGTTTGCCTGAAAGTACTGAAAAGAAGCAACTACTTTACCAATAATAATATGTCCTCCCTCCAGTTCTTGGGACATGAAGGAAATACAGCAAGTCCCGCAATATGTGTTTATCTTCGTTAATTTCTGAGTCAAGGGAAGAAGATGCCCACTTCTTGACGATATGTTCACACTGATTAAATTCACCGTCTTCAGAGGATGCCTTTATTCTGGTTGAAACTGTAATTGTAAGATATGAACTAAACAAACTTAATAACATATAAGGCTTGTCTTGTGCATGAATACATTACATTCCAAGTCACAAAAGATTCTTACCCCATTTTAAGAGAAACAGCAGTCCCCTAAAAAAGCTACTAGTATGTAAGAATCCAGAACTTTCTCACTACCACTAAAAGAAAGAAAAAGCATATCTAGGATACCAACTTGCAACTCCCTTTTTTCTTCTTCATTTTTATCTTGTCCCTTTTTATCCAATGATTAGACTGGATTTTGCAATCAGAAATCCAGTTTACCATAACCAATTTTTAAGCTTACTATGCAACCCAACATAGACGTAAATGGACCTTGCCTAATCCATTGCTTCCACAAAGAAAAGAAATAATCAGCGAATAAGAAAAGAACAAAAAGCAGAGCCAATTTCTAAGCTACATCGCAGCTTCAACTTGACTTAAAAAACGATGCACAAATTTAATTTGCCAAATACATTGCATATAGCTCCTCTAGAACAGCCCGGAAAAGAAAAAACACAGCAAGCTTCAAAAAATTCAAAAAAGAAATATATATTCACCAGATAAGAGCAGGACCAGGAGAAGGGCCAACTTCGAATCATAATTTATCCACCTCATCGTCCCCTGCTCAGGAGGAACCCACTGTACACCAAAAAAGATAACAGATTAGGCCACAGAAAAAAAGGATATAAAAAAACTTGAGCTTGTTATAATCAAAATCATCTGATTCAGCATATTCAGTAGAAATTTAAAAAAAATAAAACTTTACTATCCTTTTTCCACAGTTATGTAAAATGTTACCAGATATGAGAGTAAATTCTCGATCCCAACCCAACTCAATTAACATAAGTTGAGCAACCACATTTATACACACATGAATTTATTGTATTAGTATATTAAATTGAATCACTATCCACAAATAGTACTGCTTTAATATATACACTAATGAAAGTGGGGAATTTTGTTAGAATGGTAAACCAACCTTGTGGAGCTCCGAGATCTCGTGCTCCCCAAAATCACAGAAAGCGTGTCGCCTCACAACCAGAGTGGGGTCCACCTCAAAAGCTTCACCCCAGCTCCGATCGAACAAGCTCCAATATTTCCCACCCACCACCTCCTATTCCTTTAATCTTATTTTAGCACCCATTTATTCTTCTTCTTCTTTTTTATGGCTCAATTTTTTTTTCCCAAATAAGTACGTTCAAACCCCAACTACTCTAATCTCTCCTAAACCCTGAACCCTAATTTCTCCATTTTTATTTTTATTTTTCTGGGGTGGGGTTGGGGCTCCTCCTACTTCAGGCTCAGAGAGTCTTCTTTCGTTCAGAGTTGACTCAGTATTCAATGGCGGAAAGAAGATTTAATAATATATGATTGATGGGAGAAGTAAACATTGGGTCAAATACTCAGAAAAAAGCTATTGATTGGGGCAAAATGGTAATAACAGTTATCTAAAGGCACTACTCTGTTTGCTAGCGTGCGCCGACGAGCTGTGGGTCAATGGATGTGGAAGGCGGGCAACAGCTCCCGGTCCCGATTTGACTCGTACGAAAAGGTTAATGAGAGAGTCCAAATGTCCGGTTTTGCCCCTGGGATGAGGCTTTCGGAGGAGGAATCCAGTACGGGAGGAAAATGTGCAAAGGGAAGATAAACGTATTCTTCTAAAGAGGTTAGAGGTTGGATTGGATCCTTGAGTAGGGAGTTGCCTCGGGAGTCAAAAAACCATTAAAGAATAGAATGGAAGCCCACGCAAATTGGTCGGGACTAGGAGGCAGTGTCCCAGCCGGCAACTTAATGGAAGACAAAGCTCTGCAAGTTACTTGTGAGAGGAAAAACAGAGAGACGATGAGAAACGAAGGGAAAGATATTTTAATATTGTAGTTTGGGAGTTTAGGAAAGAAATTGAAGGAAAATTCTATAATGTTGTGGCATACTATATTGTGATAATTCGTGTTGTCGAATCAACTACTCTACTCTTACTTAGTGCAATTGATCGTCAAGAGAGTTTTAAATTAAATGTAAAGTCAATTTTTCGACCTGCAATCTAAAAGTTCAAGATTTTCTCGAATATTAAATGTTTCGTTAGTGAGTGCGTAGGCTCCCGTTTAAACCAATAATAATTCAATCCCTTCGAATTCTCCTCTTGGCCATGTTCGATCATTTCCCTTCTCCTAATATAGAGTAAGAATAGATTTATCGTATCCGACAAAAAAAAAAAAGCAAATATATGACTCTACAACTATGATACACCACATGATACATAATCCCAATCGTGTTGATTCATTTTCCATTTCTTCCACTCTATTTTCTTTTCTTTTCTCATCAAATCCAAGTTCCCAAACAAACTGTAACATTTTCATTTTGAGTTGACGAAGATTTTAAATTTATATGATTAATCTTATCCTACGCTGTAATGTCTATTAAACTATTTATTCCTCATTCCTTATCTCTGAAGAGCATCATGAAGAATCAACTCTTGGTAGGAGGAGAAACAAAAACCACAAAGGTAAAGAACTGCAACTATGAATATTACAGCTCTATCACCTCGGGTCCTTTTTCTCTTCATTTTGATTTCAATCTATTCTGACAAATTGACATGACCCCAGTTCCAATGTAATATACACCAGCCAATTGATTTTTTCCTTGTATAAAAGAATTGATACCGGTAGGTACATTGGAAGAATACTACGGTCAATTCTATAGACTTTAATCCCACTTCTGCACAATTCATCATCACGCGGGTCCTGGTTAACATCTGGTTTAGTGCTTAACTGGGATAGCTTTAGAGGCATCCAGATGGTTAAGACGACAAGTCCCCAGTAGGAACTCTGGAAGCTCATCCGTGGTGTTTGCCTGCAGGAAATGAATCTATTATGACAAACAGCGATATCATAAAAGGGGATGAAGGTTCCCCAGTGTTCGCTCTCCATCCATGTTTAGAGAAGAACAGAATCACAATGTTGCAAGATGATGAGTTTATACCTGTACCAGAAATGCCATTTCTATGACAAGATTGTTAAGGTAACCAAGAACAAGATTGACCACACCCCTCGCAACAGTAGATGAACCGATATCAACTCCAAGCTGAAATACAAGAGAACCTTCATAATTATCAAAATACAAAGAGACCATTTTTCATGCTGTAACATTTTCTGGTACGAGGTTATGTTAGCCAAGTGGTAATACTCTCCCTCGTACACTTGAAGCGACCCCTTTGCGTCATCGCAGGTCCAAGTAGGGGCCCTGCCTCTCTTGCTTCATTGCATGAAGACAGGTGCGCAAGGAGATAAATGTAATGTTTCACTCACATGTACTAGCTAACATGCTCATAACATGAATGCCGTATGGAATCCATCTGCTTTCAAAATTTTACCTCTATGTAGTTCTTCCCATGGAAATAATTAATTTCCAGTGCTTGACCAATTAAGCATGCTTTCTTCCCAACACTCTGCTTGACTATCCATGATCCCTGAAAAACAAATCATATATGATTTGTACATGTAAGCTCATATAATGCCCCAGAATTCTGAAATTTGGCAAGGCAAAATTGCTATTGGAAATAGATGTGCCACTGAAACCGTGGATGTCTCAACATCAAAAGCCTCAGCAAAAAAAAACAGAGATTCAAGACCTCACAAGATAATATTAATTTCTGCATTACCAACTTAACTGACCTTAGATATGTATGGAATGAGCTTGAACCTTGAATTTCTGTCTGCATCATCCCCTTTAACAAATCTCTCCAGCAATGGTGCATCTTCCAGTGAACTACTCATCATGTAGTATAGGGCCAGATTATAAGTTGTCGAACCTGGCACCTTTTGTGATTGATCTAGGGTAAGTAACTAGATAAAAGAGTCAAAGAGGAAGAAGTGAATAAAATGAAAGGACTCAATAAACCTGTATGTTGACTATGAAAAAGAACTCTGGACCTCCTTTTGCAGCATATTTCTGCAGAGAAAATACAAACAACTTGTTGGAAGCCTCATGATCACATGGTGAAATGGTCAACTGTAGCAAGAAATTTGTGACACAACATTTTTTCCATGAAAGAATTAAAAACCTGAACAATGCTCCCAGGGCGGCCAGCAAGATCATCTTCTCGCTTGTCAGATCTCAACCAATCCGCAGCAACCATTTGCATTAATGTGCCATTTGCTTTGATCTGGAGATAAGAGCACCACAAGCAACCAAAAAACTATAGGTTACTAACAGGCTATTAATTTAGACTTGTCAGAACAGAGAGAGAGAGAGAGAGAGAGAGAGAGAGATCAATATTAAATTAAATTACAGATAAAACTTAATGTGAAAGAACACCTTTTTATGGTCATCCAAATAAGTTTTTCCACGAATCAGAAATGTAGAGGGATCTGTTTCTGTCCAACTTGAAAGCAGATTACAAGTTTGATCCTTTGGTAAAGTGAACCCATAGTTGCACGACATACTGTCTTCCCTTGCCATCTCTTGTAAGTCCACATAGCCCCTCTTCTGAACTGCAGTCAAAATTATCTAGTTATCGTAAAATAAAGAATGCCCTTAATTTAGAGCTGAATCGTTCTTTTTTTAAAAAAAATTTCGGTTAGCAGCTTCATCTACTCACCTGCAAGATCATGTAACTTTTTAACAAAAACAGCAGCAGTAGATAATTTGGGTGTACGTGTATCCTGAAACATCAAAGAAGTAGATAAATAAAAAATATTTCTAGAAGAAATTAACAAGGTCTCTTTCCTTCCATGAAAAGTAGTCTCCTCAACTTTTACTTCACAAAACTTTAATTGCATAACAAAGCACATGCATATTTAATGGTCAGGCAGCAAAAACATGCAACTGTTGACTTGCTTTCCTTTTGATCTGTCCAAAAACATGCTTACTTCCCTAAATGGAACCTTAAACTGTTGAACAGTACTTCTTACTAAGTAGTTTATACACCAAAAAGGGCAGTGACCCCACATGCTCCCACCCTCTCCTCTAAATTTCAGTTACCGAATGTAAGAGTCCAACATGTTCACCACTTTGTCTTTCACCCATTATACCTATTCAAATATCTTATTTCTGTATCCAGTCAAACTAAGAGCTCAAATTTAGACCAGGTGTCCAAAAAAATGTATTCTAACAACCGTAGCTTCATAAATTCTCAGATTGCCTCAAACTATAAGCCAATGTTTTAAAGTATTAGATGCTTTCCTACATTTGGAAATTGTGCTTCATTCAAAAGAGAGAGTGTATACTGCTACCTGAGAATATGTTTCTGAACTAAAATCAGAAGACCAGCCATTTTCTGATTGATCATAATCCAAAGGTTCTGGAACATCAAAAAATTCATCTGCCGCATCATTTAATCCCAAAAGGCTTGCATGTTCTGAAGGCGTTTTAACCACTTCTTCACCCTCTGCGTCATCGATGCTCTTCCTAGTCTCCAGCCTGGTTGGAACTTCAATTCTCAAACCTTCTCCAATCTGGTGTAATCTACTCTCTTTTGTCAGCTCACCAGATGAGAAATCAGACACTGAATTATTCCCTAGTTTTGCTCTAAACAACTCTCTCAAAGCTGCAATTACCAAAAGACGATTGAATCAGCAACAAGATAGTTGCACATTGCAAGACTTATAAACAAGATAGTTTTGCTCTAAACAAGATAGTGGCATACCACCCAGTCTCCCTAGCATGCGGATTGTTATGGATTGCAAGACTTATAAACAAGATAGTTTTGCTCTAAACAAGATAGTGGCATACCAGCCAGTCTCCCTAGCATGCGGATTGTTATGGATCGGGCAGAGGATGTCTGTAGATATGATTTCCAAAATTTCCAGTCAATAGCAAGCATATGTCTTACTACTGATTGCTTCCCTTGATTTACAGGAGAAATTACAAATCCTCCACCTGTAAGGACAGTACAGTATCTTATCTACAGCACAATTAATAGTATGAAGTTGTAAAATACAAAACAACCCTCCTTGAATCCAAAATCTGAAAAAGTTACACATAACGGGGCGCCTATGATGACAAGAGTAATAATTAAAAAAAGTAGCACCATTGCAATATTAACCTATAGTCAATGTATGAACTGATGGATGCGTGCACAGCACATAAAGAAAAGTCGACTAACCAAAATCTAGAAGTAAAGAAAAGGATTTTCTAACAAGCCATGTCTGTTGCATAAACTAGCAGCTCAATGTAATATTTGTTCAAGTACATATCAACAACAGAATAGCTTAAACCACTTTTTGAATCTGTTCAATGTATTAAGCATACATTACTTTTAAGGCAGGCACGGACATAGCCCACTTGAGGAGGACACCTCTGGTGGAACACAGAATGGTACAGAATAACTGCAATAGAATGAAGATGAGTTAAACCAAAAGATACATATTCATCTGTGAGGGTTCCAAGTGCAACATTATTACCATATGTCCCATCATCCTCCCTCCTCCAATAGCGCCGCAAAAGAAGATCCCTTGGTTTCATACCCCTGCAACAACATATATTGCATTCAGTCTCCTTGAAAATTAAAAAAAGGTATAATGTGTCTGTGAGGTTCAAGTCCCGAATCTGACCAAGGTAGCCAATTTCGGTATAACAGTTTATGAACTATGTCAGTATGACCATCAAGATGTTCAATCACACTGCCCTTATACAGACAGAAATCCCACCTGCGGATGAAGACATCAAAAACATCAAACCATTGCTCAATCACACTGTTGTAAAGATTGGGTATCCCAAGGAAGAGTTGAATATATAAAGTAATTTCGGTAAAAAATTGTGAACATGTAATAGCCACCCTAGCAATTAATTCAAATGAAAGAAGCTAGAGTCCAATATATGCCTTGAAGTTGAAAAGGAAATTGAATTTTGGGTTACAAGATTCCTGCTAGGAAAGTGAATACTATCATGAAGGGAAGAAATAGTAAAATAAGAAACCGAATTTGGAATGAGAGATGTCAAAACTTTTGGCTTATATTCAATTGATCTTTATGTTAAATGCTTGAGAGATAATACTTTAGAACCTTATGATACAGTGGCCACTTACTCAGATCTTGAAGGGCCAAGAGACATTAATGTTTGGAAAATAGCCTCAGAAGATCCATCAATGACACCAACAGCCATTATAGCAGGGTGGTCATCCCACTGCAAAATATACAAAAGACTCAACAAGGATGGATTCATCACACAGCTCAGATCCAGATACAAGACATACCAACCTTTGCATGAGATTCTCTATCTTTAGCTTCCTTAAATAGCCGGAGACCTGTATGCTACTAATGATTAAATGCAATTTCAGCAGTAAAGGATCTTAAACTTCGGTGAAACTTAAACCATACCATTCTCGCAACCAAAGATTTTCCAGGGTGATGGTGCAACAACATCAGATGTCATGGCATCTATAACTCTAGACGAACGTAGCGTCCAATCAATAGAATTTGAGTAATGAGTTTTACTGGAACAGTCCAACCTGCAAACGAAAGGAAACCAGTTGAAATTCATAGATGAACTTACAGACAAGAGTTGTCTTTTTCTTTTTCACCAAATAAATAAAACATATGAACAGGACAGTCATTCAGCATGAAAGTCAGAAAGCGATATTTCCTTGTTGAAAGCAGGAGTGAAAAGAAAACCAGGTATGGTTTTAATGTACCTCAAAGACTTTGCATCAGGCTCGGAAGAATCAATAACAACTTGGTTCTGGTCCACCTGCAAGTGTCTTAGCAAACATCAGCTGCCAGAAATATATGCCATTGCTAATTTAAACAAAATTCAGCCATTTGAACCTTTAAAGCGGCTTCCTGAATCGAATGCATCCATCTTGCTGCTTCTTCAGGACTACTTGCTCCCAGCTAAGAACTTCAGATTTAGTAACCATGCATGACTTATTTTAAACAAATTGAAAATTTGGACAAAAAATTCCGCACCTTCAGTTGATCACTGTGATTGGAAGTGTTGTAAAGTGTGAAAATGAAGAATACCTGCAAATTGAAAAATTACACGTCTTCACAATCTCTTAGAAGAAACACAGCAATAACCACTGCATTAGAGCATTAAGTGGGGGAAAAACGCTTATAAGGTGGAAGAGAAGTTCATACTCTTCTTTGAATGCTCTCTCTCCCATTATCAGCCGCACGGATGCAAGAATCTATAATTGCACTTCTAAGAGGATCCTGACAGTATACTGATTATGTCATTTAAAGCTTAGACAAGATGATACTGAAAAAGTTAAATAGCCAAAAAATCAAAGATAGACCAGAAACACCAAGGACGAATTTGATGCATTGTATTGAGGAAGTTCCAATAAGTCAGAACAAATGCAAAAAAGAAGGATGCTGTCTAACATAAAAGAAATAGCAGTTAGCTTTTTAACAAAAGAAGATATTTATCATACTCATACTCATTTTCAGAATTCAGAAGGGGTTAGTTGATATATATTTAGTTACCATGGGATTTTGAAACAGCTGCATAAACACTTTAAACATTCTAAGTTGATAAATGCTGCCCAAACCAGCAGTTAAGGTCACTAGTTGCAGAGCCCTTGAACTATACACAGGGCGGGGTGAATAAGCGCTGTCAAGTTCGAGGTAAACTTATGCTTCCAATATTGCAACCAGAAGAAATTAATCATGAAAAGTACTTGGACATGTAAGTAAACTTCAGGTGTAGTAAATATTTAAGCGACTAAACCCTAAAATGAGTCAGAGGTTCAGCTAGATATCAAGAGACCCTCTAACCATGATCATTCTCATAACATGCTAGAGTGGCATCTTTTACTTCATCATCAACAGGAGCAAGCCTAATTGAGTATCGTATAGGCCTTCCAATTGATTCTAGACACTGATTGCAATCTACTGGTTTTCCTCATTGCCAACTTACTACTAACTTAACATCAGAACCCAGTTAACCAATGTGCCCAAATAACAAGAAACGAAGGCCCACAAATTACTTGTACAACTACTATTCATGAGTATAATGCTCTACAGAAACTGACAGGACATTATGGCAGAAGAGAGAAGTAACTGGCAGAAGAGGATACTTTTCAATGTTCTGAAATTAACCTAGCTTAATGAGATCATCAATTGGCTTAAAGCTCATCTTCCTTAACACTCGCAATACAAAACCTGCAGTTAAAGTCTCAAAATTCAAAGTTTAAATAAATTCTGCACCATGGATTCCATCACAGGCCAGATGAAAGCCATTGTCGAACTATGAACAATAAGATAATAATCAATTGCTGATGTTGGCAAGACAAAAGATCGCGCTCCATATCCAATATGGTCCATTTTCATTGCATTATGGTAAGAAGAAAACATAATCAGAAGTGATCAATGATCACTAATCCAGTACACCACTAGCACACAACCTCAAGCAATAACATAATGAACTACATTGGAACCCAAAAAATCAAACCCATATAATGAAATTCTAAATATAATCCAATTCTTACTTTAATTTTTGCAATAGATAAAAAAGAGCTGATGATAGCAACTAGGAGTAAAACTCTGCAGAAACACAAAAATAAACAAAACTCGTGCTACTGGCGAAAATTAACTAAAACAAAACCAATAAACAAATTAACAGACCTCGTCATGGGCAGGTGGGATTGATTTGAAGCTCTTAAGAAGGTGATCTTGAAGAACAAAGTATCTTTTTCTTGAATACTGCAGCCCAAACCTATTAGACCTTATCAAATACAACCACCCTTCCATTCTGCTTTCATCATTCTCAGGAACACCACCCATTCTTTTTCTTTTCTTTTTTTGCCAAATTCCCTCTTACAAACTCCAAAAATCCCACAAAATAAATCCAACCCACAATTTATATTTACTAAACAAGCAGTAAACGTACTTACTTCAACTTCCCCGAGTATTTCCTACATATATACTGTATAATAGTCGCTTGTCAGAGAATCTTTTACACAAAGAAGAAGAAAATGCTCAGTTCATATACGGGATTGCTGCGCTGGAGTCTTGAAGACAGAGAAAAAGGAAAAGGGGAAGACTTCTTTCTCGGTTTATTGTCGATTATTTATTTATTTTTTCTTGTTCGGTCTCTGTCCTCCGGGGTCTCGTTTTCACCGGCTGTTGAAGAAAGGAAGAAAACAAGAAGAATCAGTAGGAGTGGCCAGTGGGGTCTCTGGTGGGGGACGTGGAGGAGTACACGAGACAAAAGTTTGAGAGGCTAAAATTATTAGGGAAGTGAAAGGACGGATTTGCCCTTGTTCGGTTTTAACGTGACTGGGAAGTTTGAACCGCCTGCTACCTAAAGCCGACCAGATACAAATTTCTGGCACCTGCCAACTAGCAATTAGCAAGTTAGCAACTACAAGTGTGTATGTGTTTATTTCTGTGTCCGGAAAAAAACTACCCCCTAGTTGCAGTCCAAATTTCTGAATTTATTAATGGACAAATGCATATGGACACGATTATAAATAAAATACTACTAGCGTATGCAATTAATGCAATTCGTCTTATGACTGCGCAAACGAGTTGAATCGAGTCCAGATTTAATTCTATCGACTGTCTTGATTTAGTTTTATTAATCTCAAGTTTGATAAGTTGTCAATTTAAAATTCGAATTCGAGTTCGAGCTCAAAAAAAAATAAAAAAATTATTATTTTATTTTTTTAAAAATAAATAAAATAATATTTTTTAATAAATAAGAAAATATTATGAATATATATGTAAATTTATTATTAAAATAAAAAGTTATATATATATTTGAATTCGCAAGCTAACGAGTTTAATATTTTTGAATACTAACTCGAATTCGAGTTCAATTTACCCGGTTCGAATTCGATATTGATCGAGTTTTAATTCAAATAGTTCGAGCCGATTCGTTTGCAACCCTAATTCCTCGTATGTCGTCAATTATTAATGTTGCAGATTATAGTACTACTTTTGAGCCTTGAAAGGTTCCAAGGAATTTGGGAATGGTTCTTATGCACTAAAGACTATTGATAATTAGTTTTGCCTTTTTGTTGCGAGGAATTTGGGATCTTCTTTTTTTTTTTTTTTTTTTAAAATCATGGTAGATTTGCTAGATTTAGCCAAAATTAAGGATTGTAAATTATTTGAGATATTTTTGCTGTATCACTTTTTTTGATATGATGTATGTGAGATAAAAAGGTGATTGAAAAATGTGTTGATTATGCAAGCAAATCTGTGTGTGTAAATAAGGTGTAAATAAAGTGGAATAATCTTCCATCCAAACACTAAGCCGAAGATATTGATGTACATTGACACGTGTGGTGATTTGAATTTGTAGGCTTTTAAGCAAAATTCGGGAAAAAAAAAATTGCAATGTGCGAGGTTTTCTCTAATAAGTATACATATAATATATAAATCGATTATAAGATGCGAGAGAAAGTTTGAGCTCATACTACTGTGTGTGGAATTAACAGAAACAAAGAAAGAAAGGAAAAGGCTAATCACTTCCTGTTTCTTTCCCATGCCCCTTAGTAATTACTAATTACTAATAATTAAAGCAATTCAAGTGTGTGATGATATTTGTTTTATGGTTTCTTTATTACTACGCGAAACTTTTAGAATTGCAAATTTCGTATCCAAATTTGGCTTTGATGGGCATATATTGAAGAAAACATCAAAATATGTAAGGCCTTACAAATTTCATATCCAAATTTGACTTCGGTTGCGTGCATATATTCTTTCTTGACCAGAAGAACATGCCAATTTGGATTGATGGACCAGACGAAAGATCATGTCATTTTCTTATGTTAATAACCCTCCATTTGCTAACTTCAAAATTGGTTCACATAAGCATTGCCAAAACGTCCCCTTTCCCCTAGAAGTTGAGGGTGGCAATTACCCAAATGGAATTCTCTGGTGCATCAGCTCAACTGGGTGATGACAATTGACAAATCTCATTGAACGGTACACGAGGCAAAATTTTTTTTGTGAGGGGCAACTTTATTTCATGTGAATTTAGCCACCCCACAAAATTAGAGATACTGGAAACATCATCAATGTCAGTCATATATACTCTTTAGATTTGGCACCATCCCTGTTTGGATAGTGAAATTATCCTCTTTTTTTTTTTTTTTTTCTCGGAGACGATAAATCTAATCTATCCTATACTAAGTGGAAGGGGGTGGGTCTAAAGAGACCCAGGGATAAGCCAGAGGGGACTGAACTACCACCGGACCAAACGGGTGCACAGCACACCCGCCTGAATTTTTTTGGAGACAAGCCATGAAATGTGGCATTTTTGGTGGGAGGCAAGTAGGTGGTGGCCATTGAGCCAAAGGCCTAGTGGTTGATAGTGAAATTATCCCAATTTATATTTTGCTTGCATTATAAATACATTTTTTAATCTACCTTTTTATCTGACATACATCATATCACAAAAAGTGCTGTAGTAATTATTCCAAATAATAACCTATCCAAACAGTTCTGGCCTGCTAAAAAAGAAGAACGTTTTCTGGCTAAAAAAGAAGAATGTGAATATGTTTCTTCAAGCAGTTGGGGGAAAAAAAAAATCTTAAAAGCATATTGTACATGAGAGGATGGATATTCTCTCTTGCCAATAGTATATTGTCACATTTTTTGTCATCCTTTTTCGGTTTGCAGTTCTTCCAAAAGAATTAATGTAGCTTCTAACCAAGTAACCATCCCTTATTTGAAAATTGTCAGCTAATTTGGTTGTATTTTTTTTTTCCAACATGAACTAATGTTTTGGTCTTATTATTTTTTTCCCTTAAACTCTCATCATATTCCATTAAATCAGTGCTCAAAATTTGTTGCACCAAAGAAGCATGGACGGAAGGATCTCATTCGTGTTTGCAAGCACATTTTCCAAAGGCTAACGAAATTTCAAACCGACCTAATCCCTCTTCAGTTGGCTATTAGGGAGAGACTAAAATCCCTCTTCAGGGGTAAATCGAGAATTCAAAGCTCCCAACTTGCATTTTAAAACCAAAATTTCTTAAAATTTCACTAGTTGCTTGTCAACCTCTTCCGAATTTTTCCATGACTACTTTGGGTCTATCCCTTGCTTTAGCGCAAGGTAGGCGTGGGAATATAATAGAATTATGGTTTCGATTTAAAATAAACCTAATACACAGAAAAATCCCCCATGATTTCAAAATATACAACACGACCCCTCATACTTTGAACTAAATTGTAAAGGTGACGGAATCCGTTAAACTTAACGGAAATGGTCAAAATGACCAAAATACCCTTATATAATTAAACAAAAGACAGCTCAAAAAAATTATTTATTTTATTTTCTAAGTAGAGAGAATTAAGAGTTAAGGGGTAGAATAGGTATATTTGATAAAAATTAGGTATAAAAAAAATTTTTTAGGTTCCAATAAGTCATTTCCGTTAAGTTTAACGGATTCCGTCACCTTTACAATTTAGTTCAAAGTATGAGGGGTCGCGTTATATATTTTGAAACCATGGGGGACTTTTCTGTGTATTAGGTTTATCACAGGGGGCTTTTTTGTTTTTAACCCAAAAAAAAATACAAAAAAGATAGAAGTTGGAGTGGAAGGCAACGGACTTAGCCCAGCAGCTATAATTCATTAGTCCATGAAGATCACTCTGTAGCTACGGGCTATGTGGGATTGGGCTACATTTGGGTAGACCATTTAGCCCATGTCAATATTGCTCGATTCAAGCAAAGCTGATGTCAAGATAACAGTCCAAACTGTGCTTGCTTAAAAATTGAAACCTCGGACAGTAGAGCTCTAAGCGATCAAATATCATGTTGAGCACAAAGGGAGAGGTTATCAAGTTGACTCGGAGTTTACTTGCAAAAAATGACCTTAAATCATGATATTCCTAAACAATAAACACAAATATTGGAAAATCTAAAATCAAGAAGGCGTGTTATTCACTAGTTTGTTTCTGTCGCTTAAATCGTATATCGTTTAGTATAAGATTTTTCTTTTTAAGATGCAGTTGTTCCAAGATGATGTCAATTTTTCACTTTAGCTAAAGATAAGGAAATCCAATTCTAAAAGAAAAAGGGGTAATCCAATTCTTTTCTTAATTATTGTTAGTATATTATTGATCTAAAGTTGAAATTACGAAAAAAAAAGGAGCACAAAACTTAGCAAACAAAGGGCAATTAGTGAATTGAAAAGCATATTTATTATACATATCAAAATCGTCTACACACTTGTCGTGGAATGTCTGAATTAAAAAGGATACCTCAAGTCTTAAGCGGAGTTACAATTGAACTTCACCTAAAAGCCTACTCCTCAATCTTGGGAGGCCTTAAAAGATCATTTTTCAGTCGGATTTTCCTCATCCTGATGGGCCATCTTCTTCCCATTAGCCAAAAATGGTGTGGTATCTTTGTCTTTATTCTGAAACAACGGTGTCCAATCATACCATCCCATTTTCAGTCAAAAAATAAATCAATCAATTTCTTAATAATTAACAAAAATGAGTAAAATTTAATGTACACATTACCTGAGACATAGACGAGAAGTCTCCCCCTTGTTTCTTCTTGTTCTCATGGGTGCAAAAGTACGAGTACAATCCCATTCCAACAATGGCTATTAGTATTCCAGCAATGTTTCTTGAAGTGAAAGGATCATGCAGGAGTGTATAGCCGAACGCAAGAACAAGGCACGTTTTAAGATGCCCTAAAACTTGATACGTAACAGGTGACGTCTTCCCAATCACTAAAAATGTACTGAAGTTAACAGATACGGCAATCAAGCAAGAAAGTAATATGAATGCCTGCAACAGTTATTTATCAGGGATCACTCGATCTAAACTTTATGATTTTAGAGAAAGCGGATTAAAAAAAGGGGTTGTTAGAGCTTTACCAATACAATAGGGGAATATTTGTGGGCAAACACATTTTGTTTGGTCAGGCACTGATCAACAAGAGGGCCTGAGACGAAGAGAACAGCCGCTTGAAATGGAGCTGATTGGTACAGCAACTGAGTGGATGAGACATTTAGTCTCTTCTGAATTGTGTTTGTGAGCTGAAATTAGAATGATTGGTTAAGGACCAAGCAACAAGAATATCTCCCAAGGACGTACGTCCTACAAACATTCTATCTTTCTTTTTACTTTTGTACGATAACACTCTGGAAATGGCAGTCTAACTATGATCAACCGGGCGCAAATTGGTGCCTTTTCCTCTTGTAGCAAGATGATCATCTTTGTCTCTCTCCTTTGTCCAAAGGATCAACTTGCATTAATTAATCACTTTTAATAGCTGTTCGTGACATGTTTTGTCACATTTGATGATTAATTATGACTGTTGATTTGCTGATCCTAGTTAATTAGTCTGGCATTTACCACTGTAATCAAGTCATTGGCCTATTGGCAACGGAGTGCAGGATTGTGATGAAAAAAAAAGCAAAGATAACCAATGAAATTAAATAAAAGAAAAGAAAAGGATACAATTTGACCAACACAAGTTGTTATGATGGCCAAAAGGGAGAGAACTGTTCCCACAAAATTAAGCTGAAGGTCGGTTATGGAGGCAATGCCGACACCGATGAGTAGGACGAATAGAGAGAACTTGATCTTCTGGCTGCATATAATTTGGACCATCATGAAACAGCGGATTTGGTTTATATAACTAAAGCTAAAAAAAAAAAAAAAAAAAACTTGCATATAATAATAGGCTTGGTGGAAAAGTTAATAATACTTCCAGATTGTAATTATTAGCTTTTCTGTCTGAACATTACCTGAAATGCTTTTTCAAGAAAATGGTCTCTAATAGAACCGTGAAAGGTATTATTGCAAGCTTGGTCATCTGTAAAGCATGAATCACAAGGAGAAAAATAAGTGGAGAACATTAAGGGGAAAAAAAATCCAAAAATAAATGACTAGTGATCGTAAATAATAAAATAAATCACCAATTGTGATGCATTATCTTTTAATTAAGTCCCACCTCTTCCTAGTTGAAAAAAAAAGTGCAATGCTCGATGAAATTACTGCACTTTGTAGTTTGTGCTTATGTAGCGTAATCAATGTGTTAATGCTGATTTAGAAGATGAAATGCATATAAAAGCTCGAGTATATAAATATGAATAATGTAGTAAATCAATTTTTTTTTGGTGCCTTTTTAGAATGCAAAATTGCTAGATATATTTTATTTACCGCACCTGGTAGAATCCAATGGAGTTAAATCCCAAGCTTAAGTTGAGGAAACCTATCGAAACTCCATTCAAAATGCCGAAGAGGATGACCGTCTTCATGTCGACTGGCTTGTTCTCGAAGAAATTCATGCGCAGAGCCACATGTAGAGTGCAGTATGTTACCATCAGGTGCCAACTAGTCAACGTTGTTGCTGGCAAAATTGAATTCAAAGCATTTATTCAAATCATCCTGGAAAGACTATACTAATTCGTCCTGACAAATTTCAGGGTTTGTTTTCCACATTAGAAAAAAAGAAAAGAAAAGAAAAGAAAAGTTATATGTATATATTGGTTTTTGTGTAAAAATATACATATAATGCAACAATCGATAATTGTACGAGTAAATGTTATATATACTGACAGACAGACAGTGTATATACACTATCAGAATTGAAGATTTGCATCGTTAACAGAAAGCATTTTGTAGGTTAAAATGGTACGAGTTGTGGTAGCTTGGGATAGAAGCATGTAGATACGGATGGAGATTGTATATACCAAACGGAAAACCAAGATTGCTCATCAAAGCTTTGTTGACGATGACAATGGACACTGATGAAGCCACAGATAGGAACAATGCCCCGATAACTCCCAACTGGTTGCTCGTCATCTCTCCCATCTTTCACCTAGAAAGAAAAAAAGGAAAATCCTAACAAGATTCAGGGATGATTATTAATTTAATTTTGATTAGTGCTTCCTATGAAGACGTAAAAAGTTTAGGCAGAAGATAGAAAGTCTCTTCAGCATTTCTTGGATATACAGAGTCATATATTGAACATACCTTCGATTTACTGCCGACTGGAGCTGGCAGTCTTGGGAGCCCTGAATTCACGAAACAGTCAGCAGATGATTCCAATACTCAAACAAAGATGAAAGCAAATACTGCTGACAAGAAAATCAAGATTCAGTGGCTCCTGCAAGACTAGTGCACCCTAATTAAGGAGACAATTGCAATGTAGTCCTCGGGATATTTGGGTCCGGCCGGGCTTGAATGAGGGAATTTGGTCCGTTTGAAGCTCTGAAGGTGGAGGGAGAGATAGAGTCGTAGAGAAAGAGGGAGATATCAGGGGTTTGTGGCTTGAAGGAGAATGAAAAACAAGATCTCTTTTATTTTGTAAGACTAAGAATGTGGTTGGTGCTAACGTCGTTGGTTCCAGTTTTTTTTTTTTTTTTTTTTTTTATATAGTTGTTTGTTGGTTCTGTCTCGGTTTAATCACTTCCAGGAAGGACTTAACTGCCAGTTTAAGCAAGAGAACTGACCTGTTATTTTGTTTTAAAAACAAATTATTGCCATGAACATTAGAACGATTAAGTCGGAAATGCAGTTAACAAATTAAAATTGAACCTTTTTCTATACAAGTGAGAAAAATCTGTGTATTTCCAAATCTGGCTCTGATTTTAAGCATGCGTTATAGAGGATTTAATGCGAACAACATGCTATAATAGGAATGGAAATTATTCTCACTGGTAGCTATGAACTATCAAAAAAAAGAAGAAATTTAGGCAGAAACAAAAAAAAAAACAAAACAAAACAAAGCTGTTTTACTTTCCTATAGTGTCAAAGTTAAATCTTCATAAGGTTTGATTGCACAGAGACAGCCCAACAATATGAGTCCGCTTCTACATATTTGGTTGTTTTGTAAGAGAAAATGCTTTAGATTTTTTTAGTCATCTTTATTGTTTCTTTAACGAGTTTTTTTTTTTTTTTTTTTTTTTTGAAAATTCATTCATTATGCATACGACCGACGACTGATCAAATTCTCAACCTAGATTTCCATTATTTCTTTATGTGTTTATTTTTTTGGTTTTCTGGGCATGACAAAGGGTCCTTATCATCTTCCCAATCAGTACAAAGACTGATTTGATTTGAGGAGGGCAGATTTTATTGGTTTATTAAACAAGTCTTAGTACATAAGAATGGAAGGTGGAATGAACATTTCTCAATGTCAGTGAGCGAGGAATCTGCCAGTGTAAGCAAAATATTTGCACCCAACACATTGCGAAACTGTCCGTTTGGTGACCTTAAACACAGACTTGGGTCTCACTCCATACATTTTCCAATATCCTTGAATTTCACACCAACCGATGCCTTCCATTGCATAAAAAGTACATCCTTCACCGAGAACAAATAGATACAGTAGGTATTATTAGAATATGCTATTAGGGACACAGTGGATTTTGTCAAATGGTAGCAGAATGGATTACGCACTCTTTTTTGAGTAAACTTCAACGTCTCAAATTCAAGGCTTGAAAAAAAAACTTGTTCGTTGATGATTATAATGTTTAAATCTCCTTGTGAACAATATTGGTTTTGTTGAATGGTATTAGACATACGAGACCTGGGATTCACATCTGCTGATGATTAATTGCAAGAATTTTCTTGCCTTTCTCTTCATTGCATGGTTAGTTCATAGTATTTCTTTTGGAACTCACCATTCGTCTTTGATGCTCATTGCTTCCATCACTCCAATACCACAGTTTATCATTTATTTTTTTTTGAAGTAAGTTTCATCTAAAAAATTTAATGCCATTTAATTAATTCATACGTTCTATTTTTTTGTTATTAAATGCGTTTGAATATGTTAAAATCTGTATTTCTAAAGCATTCTTTAAAATAGGTATGGGTACCATCTTCCCTGCAGTATCGTCACAAGTTGGTGTCACACGGTCACGATAACCCGAATAGAGCAAAATTTTAAAATGGAAAAAAGAAAATCAGAACTGCATTTTCCGTCATGAGACCAAAATTAATTCCATCTTTTATTTTTGTTATCATCCCAAAATTCCATACGATCATCTGAAAAATTGGTCAAGTCAAAGATATGAAATGGGATCCAACAAATTCGCATGCCCCTTCTCTCCTCTCCCGGCCTTCAAAAAAGAAAAGGAAAAAAAAAACCCCACCCACATCCCCCCGCCTCAAGGAAATAGAAAAGGGAAAAAAGGAGACAAAACAGAAGGAAAAGGAAATGAAAATTGGCAGTTTGGGAATCAAATGAAGCAAAGTCTAATCTATTTATACACAAAAAAGGATCACTCTCTTCCAGTTTCAGATTGTTAGTTTTCACTACTACAGGAAGTTCAGCTACCGCCCCGCTAGGAGGAAAAAAAAAACAAAAATTAAAGACATCGAGTGAGAGATTGGGCTCCAAAACACCCTTCCGTACAATGAATACAAAGATGGAAAAAGGACCAAAGAAAATGAAGAAATTTACAGGTAATAACCAGAAATTAACTAATTCAAAGTCCTCCCAAGCTGTTCAATATATTTCTTATCTGCATTGGCTAGGCGATCTTGAAACTGCGCCCACTCACTTCTGCACCTCTCTCTTACCTACCAAATTAGATAGAAAAGAATTCAAGCTAGTTACTTGACGTTTGGACAAATGTAATGAAATTCAGTTCAATGCAAAATCATGCAATTCAAACAAAGTGCAGATATATGACTTGTGAATCCTTATTTAAACATGACATGTTAGAATGTAGGTGAAATAGAATAACTCAGATGACCATAAAATTGGATGAAGAAGCTTTCAGAGTTGACTTTTGCCAAAAAAAAACGAAGGACAAAGAAAAGGCCTCAATAAAAAAAAAATATACAGAAAGGTTGAAATGGAAACCGAACATGTAACAGCTTACATACCCCTTGCCAAGGAGCTTTTCCATTTTCAGATTGACCCTGGAATCAACGAAGCTGAAGCTGTTAGCATCATTATCAATAAACAAATCTAAATGAGGGGAGATCAGATCAGGGGACAAGTAGGATTATTGAAGTGGAAGAAAAAATGTGAATAAGGAAGATTTGACAGAGAGAGCCCCAGCCCGGGGGGGGGGGGCGCTAAAAAGTTGCTTATATTATAAATGAAAAACCATTTTCTCAAAAACGGAAATTAAAGTTGAACAGAACAACATTTGCAAACAACTAAACTTCATTACTTTAATCACCTCTAGGAAAAGGAAAAGCAAGTCCCAATGGTTGTAATTAAGTGGTTAACTGACCTGACTTCCTAGAGAAGGAATAACTTGATGAACTATCCACTGAGAGTCAACCACACCAATTTTCTCATGTGCAGGCTGCACAGGCAAAATACACTTACAATGAAACTGATAATACGCAGACATCCATTTGAAATGAATACATGTTTTCCAATTTTGTCTGTTTTACATCCCACTGTCCCTCAGATCTCTCCTTCCAACAGGAATATGAAAAGCAGATAGAGAAGCCTTCTTTTCTAAATCTTTCAAATAATTCTGTGATAAGAAACAAATAAAACCACTGACCTCCACACATCTCCTTAGTGCAAAATCCAATCCCCAACCATGCACCAAATCATTCTAGAAATGTTATTGAAAGTAAAAAATCAGTGTGAGCTCTAAGCTGGAAAGAACCAAGGCTAATGAGAGCAGCTAAAAGCGAAAATAGTTGGAGGTACAACAAGGCTTAAAACAGATGTATACAAATGACAAAGTTAAAGAAGGGAACCTGAATCATATGCCAAACACATCGCCAAGCATCGCGCGAGAAAACAGGAGCCATAATTTCCACAAAGCTGAATTCAAAAAGGAATTACACAAGGAAAATTAGTTGAAGGTAAATGTTGAAGCCACCCCAATCTTTTAAACTTTTCTTAACTATATATCTCCATTTTAAGGGCCTGAGCATAAATCATGGGTCATAACTCAACCTACAAACACTACCATAAAATCAAAATTTTCAAACAATACGACGTGCTATTGCTATGATATGTCTTGTGGCTAAGCTCTTCTATTTGGCAATGGTCAACCAGATAAAGAAATATGACCATCAATATAGAGATTTTTTTATCTATAACTTGCGAGCAAAAGTGCAAGCACCAATTTGTATCATAAAAACTCTTATTTAGTTGCTGTGTTTTCACAGGTAAGGTAAGTTTCCTGTGACTCTAAGGTTCACAGGTATTTTAAAAAAAATAGCAATGTGAACAAATGCCTATTGTTGTCCAGGAGAGCGAGAGAGGGACAGAGAGAGAGTTAAGACAGCATACGCAGCGCAAGGAGGCAAGTGGGGATCACTGCACCAGCCAGGTTTCTCCTCCGTCACCCTGAAACCAATTTACACAGATTAAGATGGAAATCAGAGTAAGTTGCTGTTTAAACAAGCATGCTAGACAAAGATACATTCTTTATTAGAAAGAATAAGACAATAATAACCCACTTGTGAACCTCTCTGTCACCTCTCCTTTTAGTCATTTGCCATGTAAGTCCATTATTGGGTTCAAGACCGGGTTGAGAAATCTCCAGGCCATGTTTCCTAACTAGTTGAATGTACCTGGAATGTCACAGACGAGATAAAAAAAAAAGTCAAATAAACTTAAAAAGAAAAAGGAAAATTATGCAACAATTCTTTCTTCTTTCTCTTTTTTTTTTTCTGGAAAAAAAATCTTACTTTTCAGCATTGAAGTGCTCGACTCCAAGATCTTCATCCCAAATGAAAATGTAATCATAAGCTGCAATCACATCAGGCTGCAGGAACCTCTTTGCATACCACCTTTCAGTGGGGAAGAGATAGCACAAGGTTATGGAATTATGTGAAATTTCATTCGATGTTAAATCTACTATGTCATTATATCCCCAAAAACCACCAGGCACAATATGCAGAGAGTTTTTAAATCTCACCATTTTGTTTGTCTCCTAACACTGACATGAATTGCGTGCTTTGACCATTCAAACTGATCCCACTCACTCGTTCGACCATCATAGTGAAAAAGCATGATTTGGAAATCCTCAGAAAACTGCAAGAAAGAAGGGAAGCAATTCAGGAAACAAAAACTCTTGGCACGTACAGGAAAAAAATTACACAAAAAAGTCATCATTATCATCATTCTCATGCAAAATCATCCCCACCTTTTTAACTGCTGCATCGATATTGTTTCTCTGATCCAAACCAACTGTAAATGTCACTAAATACTTTGGCTTCCTTTTCAAATCCTGGAAGTTTCATAACATGTTAGGGAACAGTTTCACAAATACAGACAGCTATTTGTGCACATTCCAAATCAATAATATTAGGACAGACTCCTGCAATGCAGTCGCTCTGGAACTTTCTTATGGCTGTTGGACTTGTGCTTATTTTGATGGTATGCAACTCTAATGCACTTAAGTTTAATTGGAAGAAGGGGTGACCATGCAAAATTGCCAATAATTTCATGCACAAACCACAGCAACACTTACTAGCACCCAGTTACACACCAACCTAACACTTTTACTAGCTGCAATTTATAAGCAAACTAAGAGAAACAAGACACCTGCCATCATGGTGTTTAAGAAAAGCTATGTGCATCCTTGCTGCACTGCTCACCAGAAGCAAAGAAACCGTTTCAATGGGATACACTGATCCTCAACTTCAAAAATAGATATATCTAGAAATTCATGTCTACCGCATGCAAAGTGCTGTATTATGAAATGTACAAAATTGATAATGATGAAGAATAAAATAATGACAAGACAATAGCAAAGAACAAAAAAACAATAGAAATGTGTGGCCAATAAAACACGTAAGTATATCGCCAAACAGCATAGCTAACAAATGAAATACAAAGCTTTTATCTAATGCCATCCCCTATAAATTGCATTTGCTGCTGCAATTATGTTAAATAGATCTCTTCAACATGCATATCAATGACATACTGCACAGCTATATCATTTACATTGCTGAACCATTTCACTAACATACCTCACTAGGTTCACCCCATAATCTCCGGAGATAAAAGTCTGACTCCGATACCACAATACCAGGAGGCAAAGACTCTGCACCACGAGGATTTGTAGGAACATAGATCTGGAGACAAAAAAAGAATTAGAATGTTAACTGGTCAAACATCATCAAAGAATTTACATAAAACAATTAACAATGCAGCTTGCAGCAGTAAGGGGAGAATATGTCAGAAGCAAGCTTGTGTCAAGCTTTTATTAAAGAGTAAATGAAGAACAAAATTTAAGTGACGTCATATCAGCCTGTAATGTTTCATAGTGGAAAGTTAGCAGGACAGACAGAGTAAGACAATGTCAATGAAAGCAATGACAGGATAGACAACTCTTCGGGTAATTGGTAAAGAAAAGATAGAAGAAAATAAAATAAAAAATAATGCTAGGAAAAAAGTCTGACAGACAATTAAAAACTTGTCATGGTATTGGGAAAGGTTTACTTTGAGAAGTAGCTTCAGGAGGGGATTTATTATGACAATTGTAGAATAAAAGCAAAAAGAACCAGAAGAAGAAAACAACAATTCTTTTCTTGGTTGGATAATGCATCGAAGCTACCTATTATTCATTTCCAAACAGATCCATAAACATACATGGGTTAATAAAATGAAAGGCCATCTGATTGGATGACATGTTACAAATGAAACATGATGACAAGTTGGCGGACTACAATGTTCCAAACAAAGATCAAATACATTAACCTTGTTCTAGAAGCAGATTAGGAATTAAGTTTCCATACTTCTCACTGAATTACCATCATAAGTCATCTGACATATGAAAATCCTAAATTTGGGTTCTTGACATGCACATAAGACTTACAACAGCAAAACACCATACAAACGTAGAAGACCACATTAACATCATAACTACCTTTGGTGCTAAGGGAGTACTACCCGAACCAACAGTCTCTGGAAAACTACGAGTGTCTAAACTATGACGATCTCTGTTCATTGCTCCCTCAAAAAAATTAATCTGCAAAATAGAAAAAATTATTAAATAAAAGACAAAAGCTGAAAGGGGAAAAAGGTCACGTGTCTTATTCAACATACCTTAGCTAGAGAAACAAATGGAAATGATACACCAATAAAATATCCAAAAACTATCCCCATGATGGTTGTGATAACTAGCCTGGCACCATCACTTGATTTTTTGGAAGCCCCACTGCATGAATACAAAATGACAAATAAACATGCTGAAAAATGAGAACTTCATTTTAGCATGAGACACACACGAATCAACTGATTATTTTCAAACTTTTCTATAATACACAAATCCCAACAAACCTGCGATGCGAGGTTCCCATTTTGGCAAGAGTTGCTTGACTTAAAGGTCACCGCAGTGGACAGAAACCTATTGCTTGTGCAACTCTTGAAACATATTTAATGTCCTCCCGTTTCAAGAGATGAATCCTCCTATGTAGCATAGGAAAATCCCGTTAAACAAAGAATTGCAGCTTTACATGCATCAGTGAAAAACATCTTATCAGAACTCCAAAAGAAACTATAAACATTTTTATTTAGCAACAGAATATCTATTACATAGAATAGAAGAGCACCCGTTGGTCTGTAGTGCCTAACTTTTTAATCTTTTTGCAAAAATTTTGAATCCTACCTGTAAGGCCTTGAATTTTCACCATCATGAACACAGTAACATTAATTTCACATTTAGCAAAAGTTATATTTACAAAATTCATATTGTGAACTCTATGTAAAATTAATCATCATGAATTTCTTTTAGAAAAGAACTAATCTTTTTCTTAAAATTTCAGACGCAATGGGCATGCCATTTGTACCAATGTGTGCACAAATCCATGTACCATATGGAAAAATCTTGCCATTGGGGTACACTATATCCGTTTGGCCTTTCTTTCATAAACTATTTAAAACAGGGAGGAATTAATAAAGTAAAGTGCAAGTTTTCAACTCAACATTATATCATTTAATTTAAACCAAATGAGAACATCTTAGGCAGTAAAGAAAAATACCTGAAAATGAAAGAATTACAACTCTAAGTAGGATTTCCTTAGCTTCAGCTTATGACTTCTACAAACTTCACTGAGGATAAAGAGAAAAGAAATACTTAAACTTCAAATCATGATCGGCAGAATTACAACCACAGAGAAGCACTCACCAGTTCAAATGAAAGAAAAAAAGGAACTATCAAACAAAGAAAAGCAGAGAAATGAATAATTGCAGAATTTAACAGCCGGAATTTAGATTACAAAAGCTAAAAACAATACGATCACAAAAAGCTGGAATTTTCGAGATTAGCAACAAATGAACAGCCTAAAGCAATGACGAAATTACACCCAAAAATGCACATTGAAAAATTTTTATTCTAGAAGATCGATGCTTAGAATGCAAAAAAGGATGGTAATCAAATAGAAATAATGACAAAAAAATGTTTTATACATGAGAAAATTAGTTGATAAGCGATGGAAACTAGGGTTTGAGGCTTACGAGTTCCGCCGATAACTAGACGCGGAAAAAGACAGCGAAATATAGAAAGGAATAGCGATTGCGAGATTGGAGAAGAAGACGGACGAATCGTATTCCTAAGAGATCGGTGTGTGGGTGCTTGGATAATTATTGTTTTTGCCCAGAAAATTCAATTTCATGGTAAGCTATATCTTCAATTACAGCTTTGCCCTCATGTTATTTTTAGCTTCCCATTACACCGTCTATTTATTTTTGTTCGTAGAGAACTCGATCTAAAAAATTCTTACGCTGAGACCCTTGTAAAGAGTTTTTTTTCGCACATTTCACGTTTAAACACAAAAAAAAAGAAGGTAATTTCAATTAGAATAAATGCTAGGTGTCTTGCATTTGGATTTGTTGATGTAAATGTTTAATTATTTGTACAAAAAAAAATTTTGATTCTATTTTTGACACATTTTTCAATTTATTTTTTATCTTTTCAACTAAATTTTCATCTGGCAAACATCACGTTACAAAAAATATTACAATAATTATTTCAAGTAATATCTCAAATAGTACTATATCAACGCACACTCTATATTTATTAGTAATCCAAACCTTAATTGCAACTTGCATAAGTTTTTCATATTTATATGTGGAAAATTAAAAGGCGAATAATATGTTGTGTGTTTGGATTTGAGATACAAAATATTTATTTTCCTTTTCATAATTTTCCAAAAGTTCAGTGCCAACTTGTTGAAAATGAAGGACATAAATTCTTGGTGGATTGTAAAATTGTAATGTCACTTTCATTATGCTTCACTTCACATCATATAGTTGTTGTGAAAGGAGAATCTCTTCTCTGAAAGAGAGTGACATGTGTCGCTCATCCACTATACAATTTCTTCTAGAGCAAAAAGATTAGGCAATTATTACCTGTTTACTTTGGGATAAGTTTTTGATTTGGCATTCAGTTCTCTATTTAATTAGTTATTATCATAAATCAAAGAGATGATATGATATAAATCATATTTACAAGTTGACCATTTGGCAAGCAAGCAAGTCGATCGTACGTGGAAGAAGATTCATGAAAATTGATGTGTATTGTCAATTATAACAGCGTGCCTGGTTAATGATTATTTGGGATAAATTTTTTTAAAAAAGTATATATATACTGTAATAGTTTCATGATATAAATATATGTGATATAAAAAAGGTGATTAAAAAATATATTGATGATATAAATGAGTAAAATTGTGCAAATAACTCACTGTCCAAACAAAAGATTTAAAATATACTCCAGAAATATTTTGAATGCAATGTTTGAAAAGCTTTAATCCTTTGGCTATCCAACAAATCATCCTTTTTTGATTGACGAGTAAATAGTGTGTAAAAGGTAGATGGTACCATGATCGGGCTGAAATCCGTTTTCAAGTTACAAGAGACTTATTTAATGCTCTGTCTTTATATTTCTTGTAGAACATATATATGGTCATGAAAAATCATGTGTTAGGTGACAGTCCAATCAACTACACTTATTTTGGCCATGTCCCTTGATCACACAATTAGTGCTTAAGATAATCAATCGCCATCCAGTATCAAGTAGGCGATGACAACAATTGAAGAAGAAGTTGAAGTACGTTGACTTGCTTATCCAGTATCAAGTAGGCAATGTTTACGAAAAAAAACATATATAGATGCCAAAATTGTGACTTCCATGTTGATCATTTCTGTATTTTAAGATTGTTTACACAAGTAAAACCAAAAACCAAAAACATCTTCAGAATTTTGGAAGGGGCCATTTAGCATGTAGTATTAAAAAAAAAAATTAAGCATTTCCTTATCTAGTTGAGCAACTTTTTTTTTTTTTTTTTTTGGGGTCAAAATGTCACTTTGTAGCTGAGCTAATATTTGACCAGGCAAATTCTGAGTTTGATTTCTGTGGAAGCCTTCTTTTTTTCCCCTTTTTTGGAGGGATGTGGACGGCTTCAAGAATTGGGGGAACTGAAAAAACGTAGACTTTCTATAGACTTCACCTGTCAAAACAAAGTATTAATCTCCTTGGTTTCACTTTCTGAGAAAAGCGAACAAGTGTTTAAATTTCAAAAGACTGAAAGGAATATGTCATTTTAAAGGTTTTATTTGCAAAAGCTGCTGCCCGAATCGCACTTTTTTAATGTGTTGTATGTGAGATGATTTGGAATAACTTTTTGAAACAAAAATGCTGTAACACTTTTTTGATGTGACATATAAATCAGATAAAAAGAAAATTGAAAAATGCGTTTATAATGAAATCAAATAAATTTGTGCAAATAACAAGCTATCCAAACAAATTCCAAAAATTTACGTGCTTTTTTAGGAATTGAGTTTCTAATTTAATTAGGCTACAAATGGATGCAAAATTTGGCAAATGATCCAGAAATTCCAAGGCTTCTCTACCTTTTTTTTTTTTTCCCCTTCAATCCACATTATGCATGCAATGTTAAAGCGAGATTCATGCTTGATACATTATTCAGCCTCCAGCAATATTAGTAATTAGTAGTAGCATCAAAATTCTTCCCTGGAGTGGAAAAGGGACACAAAGGGAAAAAAAAAAAGGAAAAGATTAGAAGACGCGAGAAGAATTGGGTATTTGGTGAGGAGTCGCATGCGCAACTGAAAAAGAACGAAATGTATGCGATGGTTCTGGTCTAACTGCCAAAGGATGAAAACTTCATCAGCAGGCAACAATAATAATAGTATGTTTTGGCAAACACTACTGAAATAAGAGCTAGCTAGAGCCTAGAGGGTTCCTCCATGGAAATATTTGCCTAATTCTCATATCTTCTTTGAACTTTTAAGAATCAAGAATCTTATTAGTAGTAAATTTATGTCAAGATTTGACAGGATATCAAATATTTAATCCATCGTAATCATGGTCAAATGCAGATATTGACAACGGAAAAGATTGAGAGTAAATGATAATCTAGCTTTTGGCATCTTTTCTGTCTGGGGATTAAGGAATGGTGTCCAAGCTAATTATGACTAGCTTATAGACTTTTAGATTTGATGGTGGACAAAGGCACGACAAAGTGATTAGCTTAGCTGTTGTAGCTGAGAGCAGATGTGTCAAAATAGGTGATTTGGGTGGGATTTAGGTGGGTTGAAATGGGTAATGAGTATAAGTGAGTCAATTTATTTATATCCATTTGATTATATGGATATATATGGATAAATCAAAAAATGAGTTAGGTAATCCAATTATCCATCTATAACCCATTTATTTTAACTTTTTGTAAACTTATTTAAATTTATTTTTGCAAACTAAGTTATCAATTTATACCACCCTCTGCACCCATCATTAGCTTTAAATATTTACTCATAATACTTAATAACCTTAATTACTAGTTTTTTCGCATTCATGTTCCATGTCACAAAGTTACGTATTATTTAATAGTTGAACAATAAGAATATAAAAATTTGAACTAAGTACTATGAAAGTTAATATGAAAACTTAATTCAAAAACTTTGAATCCCTAATATTTTTTTCATGTTTAAATTTATAATTTCATTTTAGAAACGTAGGAAAAGAGTTAAAACTTGTCATAAATTAGTAATGTTGAAAAATGAGCAAGTTAACAGACTATGAGAAAATAAAATAACAAGATAAAACCAACAAATAATAATAATAAAGCAAAAGTTGTTTAAAAATATGAAAAAATAATGACAAATGAAGAATTTGAAAAAATAAATTAAGGAGGATATCTATCTGTGTCAAAAAAGGCATCAAATGTTTGTTAAGCCTGAAAAATAAAATATTCCCCTATATACAAGGTTTCGGCAATATTAACGCATGAAAGTCTCCAACAATGAGTTCAATAATCAAACGGAGGTCTCAAATTTCTTCTAAATAAGTGGGAAAAAAGAGGAGGTTTGGGGGGAGATAATTTTAAATGTATTAATTGGATTTTATGGGTTACCTAATAATATCCGTTTACCCGCCCAGATAACCCATTTATATTCATATAAAAAAAATTAAGATATTTATGGACTCATATAAATACATTTAGTTAAATAGATTTGGGCCTACACCTGGAAGGTATATCTGTACATAGCTAATTGCTCCTTCGTACTTGTGTTGCCAGCGACTTTTGTACGACATATCCGACCACACTAGAAAGGGCGAAGGGATTTGAATTCTGAAAGGCCTAATGAATTCAGTTAAAGATAGATCCGAAAAAATCAGTTAAGGGAAGGGTTAAGGGAATGTGCAGGATGATTTCAATCATTAGAAATTTGATGTACATCATTAATGCATACCTACAGTACTACTCCCTCCGTCCCGTTTTGTTTGTCTTAGTTTTTTTTTCACACAGATTAAGAAAGTGTAATTAATTTGGTTGGAAACATAAATTTAGATTAATAAATTTCTAAAATACCCTTATGCTAATCACGAAGAGTGTCAATTAATATCAGTTACAGCTAATGGATTAGTATTGAAAAAGCTCAATATATTCAATGTAGTGGGTTAGTATTTAATAACAATGTATTAATAACAAGATATTTAATAAGGGTATTTTAGACAATTTAAAAGAGTACTACATTTCTTAATGGAAAAGTGAACTACAATTTGGGACAGACGAAATAGGAAAATAAGACTATCAAAGTGAGACGGAGGGAGTATATAATTTATGGGTGCATTAATCGTTCCTGTCTAATGGAAAAAAGTGCGAGGTTAACCAAATTGTAGTTGTCATTAATCGTTTTCAAAAGTGTCATTGATAATGGTCCCGGTTTTCAATCATAGGAGCAACCTAAAATGTGATCTGGAGTTGATTACCCATGGACAAATATACCCTCGACATCTGTTCTTGTTATTTTGTAGATTAAGAGCAATAATCGACGAAAATAGTCACGAGTGTGCTAATTAGTTAGTTTAGTGGCTAATTTGTGATGAAAATTTATTTAATGATCAAAAGTTGATATGGATAATAGTTTAAAGATTAATTTTTTATACACTAATAGTATATATATTTTCACCATTAGATGTATGACATATAGTCTGAATTCTAATTTAAAATTTAAAATTTATAAATATGTTATGTATCTAATCATGATAATATATATACTATTAGTATATATAAAATTTATTTTTTTTAATGACGGTATCATGAGGCCATGACTAAGAGGACTGTTGGTCTGTGAGAGCTTATTTGAGAAATTTCAATCCATTAAAGCCTGTCCACACCATTTGCTAATTGGCCCAATCAAAGAACTTTTATTCGTAAAATTTAAGCCCAGGCTCAATTGGACGCCCGGATTGAAAATAGTCAGAACCAAATTTGCAACTTGTGCCGCGCGACTTTGTGCGAGCGTAGTTTGTAAAGTTCGAAAAACATTAAACACTTGGGTTCCACGTAGGGGTGCAAACGAATCGAGCCGCTCACGAGCGGCTCGATTCGAGCTCGACTCGAGTTCGAGCTGCTCGAGTCGAGCTCGAGCTGCTCGAGCCAGAGTCGAGCTCGAGCTCGAGCTCAAAACATTAAGCTCGTTAGCTCGCGAGTTCGAGTATATATATATATATGTTTTTTTTTATTTTTAATAGTAAAATTACATAAATATCCTTAATATTTTATTATTTATTAAGAAAAAATATTATATTATTTATTTTTTTAAAAATAAAATAATTATTTTTTATTTTTTCGAGCTCGAGCTTGAAAATTACCAGCTCGTCGAGCTCGAGCTCGAGTTCGAGTTCGATGAAATTAAGTTAAGGCTCGACTCGATAAGGCCAAAACTCGACTCGGCTCGACTCGTTTGCACCCCTAGTTCCACGTATGCAATTAGAATTATTTTTCTATATACTCACATTGCGTGACAACTCATTTAAATTTAATTTATTTTTTGTATCATATATCCGATCATGATTGTGTGTATAAACTATTAGTGTAAGTAAGATTAACTCATGTAATTGTGTATAAACTACTAGTATAGATAAGATTAACTCATATAATTAATATAATTTGATGCAAATTCTCCTGTAAAAAATGTCTATCTCCACTATTTTTTTAAATGCTGATATTATATGATATGCAGTGAAATATTTAACGTCTCGAGGGACCTAACATGAGATTGTGACCTAACGTTATCCAATTCTTGTGAAGAATTTATCAAATAGTAATCCATGAGATTTCCACTAAGCATCCAATCGGGATAACTTTTGCACTAGAGCTTTTTTAATTTCATTAACTTGTCCAATCATTTGTGAAGGTAAAAGGGCATACTTGAGGCCACATTAAAACTGAATAGCAATGACATTAACATGTAATTTTTTTTTCCTAGAATACAACAGAGAAAATGCAATGCCAATTTTGGCTTCACTGCAAAGATTAAAATTCAAAGAGTTCTGTGACATATTCCCCGTTACTTCTTTATATGGGGTTTTCAATTTTTTCTCCCACTACCGCTTCCTGTAATCAACCTCTCTTGAAAATCCCATGATCACAATCTGATAACATCCTCCTGACCAAGTTATAGAGCGACTAAGAGAATCAAGATTCAATAGTTTTACAGAATAAATTTGTGAAAACAAAAGAATATTAATGATGAAGAACTTGCAATCATCAGAGGTTATTAGAATCTTGCACAATGTGAAGGTAGCCCTGTCTCATGGTTGACAGCTACTACTTCTTTTGGATTGCAGCTAAGCACATCTTGCCTCAGCTTGGCTCCTGCTGCCTTCAAACCCTTGAGAGAAACTGCCTGATTGAATAGATTAATGGACGGCAACTTTGAAGCTGGAGGCAATTTCCCATTAGGCAGAAAATTCCTGAAATCTTCCTTCAACAATGGCACCTCAAAATCAGTTTTATCATGACGAACCACGTTTTCTTTTGCACTTATATGCGCCCCTGGTTCCATATGATTCGTCGAAAAGCTCGCCTGATTGGGAAAATTCGGATAAAGACTCACGTAGCCCCGCAGATACATCATGTCAATCAAGAATTTCTTCCAAGAAGCTTGCCAACCATTTGTTCTAGACTTGGGAATCTGAACAGGGTTTTGCTTAGCATCCTCTGTGAATCTCATGTTCATGTAGACATAAAATTCACGCCAATGCTTGGGGAAGAAAACGGCACCCCAAGAGCAAGGCAACTGATGAAGATAAGGCGTGTATGGATGAATGTGCTTGAAGAACTCACTTGCATTCCACTTGGGCCTTTCTTTCACGACTTCCACTAATTTTGGAGTGTAAAGAGAGATTGATGAGAGC
The DNA here is from genome assembly GCF_036785885.1 of Coffea arabica. NCBI lineage: Eukaryota > Viridiplantae > Streptophyta > Magnoliopsida > Gentianales > Rubiaceae > Coffea > Coffea arabica. The sequence goes on along the minus strand of NC_092310.1, from coordinate 52,379,968 downwards.
TCAGGGAGGGAAATTTGAGGGTCATAATGATAAGCCAAGAGAGCATATTTGATCCAGAGAAAGTAGTATGGGGAGACTTCTATATCATCTTCCAGTAGGAGGCCATAATCATCATCTGAGGCAGGATACCAACTTTCGCTGACGGCGCGAATTAGGCCTCCTTGGATGATTCTTCTGCGAAAGATTTTGGGGCCGTGTGGCCAATTGAAAGAGTTTACTAGCTTTAGAGTTGATTCGTCTACTTTGCTGTCCATGTTGAAGGTGATGGGAACTTCGTCACCTAGATAGTAGGCGTCGCTGAGAGATTTGAGAAGTCTTGCTAGTGATTTTGCTCGGTTTTGGGTAATTATGTTCACTGAGATCCTCATCTTGTTCCAATCTGCAAGGGAGATTACGTGCTTAATTAGATGATGCAAATATACAACTTGAAAGATTGAAACTAACAATTGTTGCTGCAAAAATGTGAAGTAGGTTCATTGCCAAAGTAGAAAATGTGAAATGAAGTGGAGGGGTTCAATTTCCTTGGCTTCTGGATAGATTGTTAGATTTGTGATTCCAACTTCTAAAGTCTAATAGGCCTACTTGTAAACCAAACTTCATAAAAATGCAAAGTAATATGCTTACTTGGTAGTGCAGTGGATCGAAGATCAGCCATCCACAGAACTTTAGGCACAGAAGATTTGGGCAGAAGAACCAATGTGGAACCATTTTGATTAGTCTCAACAGCCATTTTCAGAGCCTTCCTCACACTCGAATCAACATCATCCACTGTAATCACCACACTTGGGTTATGAATTTTGACCAATCCTTTCATGCTAGCATAAACTGCTTGCACAATTGGCACCTCCGAATTAGATATCCCTGATAAAGAACCAATTCCCAGGTCAAAAATCTTGAATCTCCTCTCTTTACACACAGCCTTAGGCCAGCCCAATGCGGTAGCAGCATCTTCACAAGGGCAGAAGTTGCCTCCTGAAACAGCAATATAGGCTTTTTTGCCGAAAGTGGACCTGAACTTTTCAAGAAGAGGGGCGAGTGTTTTAACTTCTTGAATTGAATGAGCATAGAACATTGCATCTATTTTCTGAGGATACATTGCGGCCCATTGTGTCATGTAGCCAGTGGAAAGGGCTTTCCACCATTGATCATCTCGCACTCGAACAATGTCCTTGAAAATAACAGTGGTTTCTGAGACATAAGCAAGCCTGTGTTCACTATCACCCCATGTTTCTTTATCCCTGGGATCAACCGGCAGCACAAATGAGCCCGCATTTCTGTACTTTTGAAGCTGATAACTGCCAAAAACAAAAAAAGGGGAAAATTTTTTTTATCACTTGAGCAACCAAAAAGGTGTAATTCGTATTCTTAAACAGAGAAAATTACTAGTAGGCATTAAGATATACTTCAAAATACATGAAGAAGATTGTAAGACATTCAATTACTGTCAGTCGAACAATTGCGCATTACTTCATTACCACGTAATGCCATGTTTGGGTGATTATTTTCATTTGGATTCTTCCATGAATGGTACCATGGTAGGAAAAGTACCCCATAAAATTGCGTACGTAAAAAACTAAAGAATAAGTACTAGGTTCTAATTCTATTGAGAGCAGGAAACACTTTTAGATAACCTTGGACGAAAATTCTGTCGCCACGATGTTTAGTAAAGAAACCATGGTTAGTGGAGGAGGCCTAACGCATTTCTGGCTAAGATGGAAAACATTATTAGAATCTGTGTCTTCATTCACCATCTAATATACGCACGATAATGAACAAGGGAATTGGTCATAAAACAAACTAAAGCTGATTAGGTGAAGAGGATTCTGTTGTATAATAAAGACTGGTACAAGCAATAGAAAAATAACAATAATGCAGGACTTTAGTATCATGACGTATATTTTCCTCTCTTTTTATTTGAATTTTTTTTGGGGGGTGGGGAGGGTAATGGGCTTACAAACTACAATGCTTAATGCTCCTAGGTTCAATTTTGTTTTAAGGGAATTTTATATCACCATAACATGGTCGTTGCTTGGATCTGCATTCATCGGGAGTACCCACGTCGAAAATTGACTTTTCGAGTTATTAGGGTTTAGGAAAATATGTGATTTTTAGATTCCGATAGATGATTTGTAAGTCAAACCAGCTAGGATGATGACGATGGTGACAAGATAATCACATTTATGCCCGACCCTCTCTATCATCGTGTTAGAAAAAAGCAACGGTAGTTTCTCCAATAAACCCTATTGTATGTTCTCATGCATAAATTAAGACATCTGATTATCCATGCAAACGTAAATTATTCGGAAGATATTAGTAAACTACTTGGCAGATGACCAACTTCGAAAATAATGTACTTAGTTCAGGTCAATTGTATGCACGACCTCTAATAGTTCATCACCCCTATTTTGATGTGGTATAATAATTCCATGAACATATATACATATACGACTTGTTCCGACCATAATTTTCATATATAGAAAATAAGGGTTGGTTCTTTTTAATTTTTCTTCTTAAAAATGAAAATAAGGGATGGTTGATGCCCTAAAGATTGTATAATTTGAGACACAGTCAACACGGATGCTCTAATCTCAGTTGGTACTAACCTAATCATATTTATGACTTTTTGACTCAAAAAGGCCTAATAAATCAAACCGTCTCCTTTAAGAAAAAAAACCAATAATCAAATAATGAAGCTTATATTCTATTGCGAAAAGGCAAGCAACCTTTTTGGTTTAGACGTTAGGAATATTAAAGTGAAGACTTTTGAGAAGCATACCTCAAGTGCAAATCTTCTCCAGTCATGAAAGTGAAGGGGGTCTCAATGAAGAGCGTTTTGACAAGTTCTGCAGATAGAAACCACGAACTGGAAAGAAAATCAACCTGAACAATCTTGTCAACAGTGATATCATAAGCAGGGTCAGGCAAATAAAGCCCTGCCTCCTTGGACCGAAACTTTCTGTAGCTAGGGAATGTAAAATCCTTCTGCCTGAAAGGCAAAATCCTTCCGATGCTTCCCAAAACCGAATTCTTGTACTTTTCAGTCCCCGCCACATGTGACAAAATTTGCAACAGTTTCCTGCCTGGAATCATATCATCATCAAGAATATATACAAGATCGGCCTCAGTTTGCAAGGCCATCTGGAATCTACCATAATACTTGAAATCATAGCTTGAGCTGATGAAGCTTATTCTGGAATTATTATAACTCTCCACAATCCTTCTCAGGGAGAGCTCATTCGGGCTCCCGAATGAAAGCACCCAAACATGATGGAAAGGAAGAGTCTGTTGAAGCAAAGAATCCAGCTGCGCGCAGAGCGTTTTCCTCTTGAAATGGTTTAATATCACAGTAACTTTTGGCTTGTTTGGACCGCGCAAATCCCACTTCGATTTCATTTTCATTAGCTGAGGGAGAGTTTCGGTGCCGAACGATTTGCTCTGGAAATCTAACACTTCTTGATAAAGTTCTCTTTTGAACTTGATCATGATTGCATCATTAGATTTTTTCTGTACAAAATCGATTTTTTCATGCTGACAAACTTCGGTTGGACTAACAGGTGGGAGTAACTCGGCTCTGATTAGGGAATTGGCTTCTTGCTGGTAATGGCTAACAACAAGTGGTTGTGGTTGAATTATGTACTGTTTCCATTGATGTGCTATTTTTGTAGCCCACGAAAAATCTGGTTTTGGTGCTCCCAAGTCTATGGTTGGACTCATGTAATACAGAAGAAATGTTGCGTAAACTGCAAAGGCAAATTGTAAACAAGTGAGAACCGTTACAAGCCTAGCTGAGGCAGTACTCTTTTGTACTCTCAATTTAGCCTGCTGCTTTCCCCCAACAAAATCATTCAACATTCCTTCCAAAAATTCCCCACTTCTCGTTGTGGGATTCCTAGCCAAGCCCATCTCGCAATCACCACCTGGAAATGTATCCTCCACCTGAAAAAATTTCAAAAAGAAAAAAAAAATATAGTTACCAAAAATTCTATATGAGCTAAAAGAAAAGGATCAACTTTACATCTGCAAAAACACGACATAAGTTAGAATTGAAGTTCACCTAGCAATTAAGTGCCTTTAGCTTAAAAAGCTTCAAAAATATATACTAGAAACCCTCTCTGTCTTAGTAGCCTGCAACAATTAGTAGCAATTGTTCTAGCTAGCTAGTTGACTAGTTTGGATACATGGAGGGTAAATGTGGAACAAACAGAAGATGGTCAAGCTCAATCTGGAGAGGGATGGGAGGGTAATGGAGGAAGAAGAGGCGTTTGGAAGTTCTTGAACGGATCGTGTGCTGAAGAGAAATATATACACACAGAAATGTGTGTCTGGTAAAGTAATAAAGTGCCATGGAAGGACCCATGACAAATGCAGCAAAGGTCACATGGGATTAGCGCCCATAATTATAAAAAAAAAAACAGTAGGCTATAAGCAACGCGTTACCTTCACTGCATCAACCATGCAAATCCCACCTAGGACATTGATTAAAAGCCGCTTTTGTTGCCGTAAAAAATGGCTACCCTTGCGTTTTCGGCACTTCTTATTTCAGTAGCTCCCTCTGTATTTTCCCCCCTTACTCAAGCTTAGCTGGTTCTCTCTTCAACTCCAGTAAACGACCCTCGCCAAAAGCCACCTTCCTTCAACAGAAGAAAAGCCAAAACAGGAAAGAGTTGAAAAAAAAAAAAAAAAAGAACAGAAAAGGTGAAGTGGCAAGAAAACAGATGAGAGAGAGATGACAAATTGGATATCTTAGGATGAAAATCTACTCAAAGAGCTTCTTTGGCACGGAATCTTTTGAAATCCCTAGCTAGGATCATATGATTCTCTTCCAGAAAACTGAAAGCTAGCTAGAATTCGAATCTCAAGAAATTGAGAGAAGTTCCTACACGGAAATTAATCTTGCTGGATTTTCAAACCCGAACCCCAAAAACCGATAAAATAGTAGCAATAATTTTCATACGAGACAAGGAACAAAAAATGAGCTAAAACTGTCTGCCTTTTCTTCTTCGGATAACAAACAGATGCCGAGCTTCAAAGCAAATCACTGCTTCGAGTTGAAGAGAATGAAAATGTGAGGAAACATTGAGTATGAAGAGATTTATGCAGAAAATAAGGTTTGGCATGGGTTGACTTTTTACGTATGTACAGATTACATGTATGCCACAAACATCGAGATGGACATGGACGTGGCGGCAATCTCTCTGCTAATGCATCGTTGCCAAACTTTGGCAAGTTCAAAATCAAGCAACCCCCTATGTTTAATTTTATGAATTTTGCTTGCATGAACGAGAGCTTAAAGTCTTTTATTGTAGATATTCAACAGAAAACGCTACAAGTTTTAATTTTCCTCTTTCCTTCGGAAGCCTAATTGTTCTTTTTTCTGGGGGGATGGCACTTTGAAGTTGCACACCAAAACTCAAGAAATTAGGTGAGTTGTCCCAACCGAAAATATTAACATTGTTTTGGCCAGATCAAAGCACGTATTACATACATATTTAGCTGTTATTCCATGAAAGTTAATCTAAGTATCTAACTGCTACTTTTGAGAAAGTGCAACTGTTATATATATTGGATACGATGAGGTTTCGGGTTTTTTTTTTCTCTTCGATTAAAAAGAAAAACCAAATTATGATGTTTGGTTTAGATGAAGACTGCTAATCTTAACTGGAAACCAATGAAAAATTCATTTGAAAAATTACAATGAATTACAACAATAGGCATTTTTACTAATGAAAATTTTAAGCTTATTTTATCTATTGGATTAAGAAGAAATACGGAAAGATGGAAAAAAAAAAAAGGAATCTTTTCAAGTATATCTTAATTTTCTCAGTTAGGTATTAAAAATTAAAGCATGCATAGCTTGAGTAGTTGGGAGTCAACGTATGTGGATCACAGATGATATGCCAAAATTTGTATGTGAAACAGTCAAATATGTTACAAAAAAAAAAGGAACAATTATTTATTTACTAGAAACTTTTTGTGAGGCCGGCCAACATACAATTAGCAAACTTGGAACTATCTATATATTAATTTTGATTCCTAATAATAAGTAAAGTATCTGGCTGTAGTCTCTTTTACGTTGTTTTTAATGTACTTCGCTTTAGTCTTTAGGCCTAATTAAATGGTCATCAAAATCCTTCGTTCCGTGCTGTCACAGACTTAATAGTCTCAGAAGAAAGATTAAATTAGCGAGTGGAAGGCCTAGTCATCCATGCATTAACCTCCTCTACTTTGTATTTTTCTGATTTTTCGCTATTTCTTTCTCTTTTTTTTTTTTTTTGGTCATAAGCAAATACTATATGATAATCTAATTAGTTACATTCTGTATTTACCTCATCATTGTCTTATGCATGAGAGGTAAAGAGCACTCAAATGATAAAGAAAGGATAGGCAAATCTAGCGAAGTAATTCATGAAGTTTGTAAATCAATAATGTTTCTTTTTGCGATATTTCTGTGCAGTATCCACTTGGAGGCGACCTCTGTGGTTAATATGTGCATGTAACATGCATAGTTAGAACATTTCTCTTGCATAGATCGACCGTCTTTGTAAAAGGTTCATTTTACATATTTTCGAACATGTCAAGTTTGGAAAGTCATGAAGTCTTTTTAGAGTTGCAAGATGAAACAAACTAACCGATATTCGAATCAAGTTCAACTTAATAAGAATTTGTTTAAACTTAATTGGTTCGTCAACTAGTCGAATCAAACTTGAACAGCGCTTAACTTTTAAATTCAATAAAAAAAAATTCGTTCAAATTCGATTCGACAAATAAACAAGTCAAATTTGAACAAAATTATATATTTATTAAAATAATTAAACAAGTTAATTAGAATACTAGCTAGAATGTTCGGCTTGATTAAATTCGTTTACATCTTGATCGTTGTTAATGCTTCATTTTAACGATTGATCGGTTAAACATATTTTCCCACATGCCTGATTTGTAAAGTTGTTTTTCCAGATCTTAACGAAGGTGACCTCCTCCTATGTTCCCTTATGTCTTCTTTACTTAATTAATTAAACCTCATGGTTGCACGTCTTTGTAAATGTGTTTCTCCGCTCTTCACCCGGATGATTACAATACAATCAACTCTTAGCTTAGGCAAACTATATATAGCCCAATAGATAGGTGTCAAAGGTAATAATAACTCTTCAGTTGATGGATTTAAAACGGTCCGTCGAAATCTTTGTGAACTTCGTCCCTGCTGACGAGAAGCAGATCAGTTCTCATTAACTAAGGGCATTTCTCAAATCATTGGTTAAAGACTTTTGACTGTGTGGGCACTCACATGCAAATTAATTGGGATCTCATTCACGTGCACAACTCCCATACATCGAACATCATCAGCGAGTCATGGGTTCTTGATTAATTTGAACCTAAAATCGAAGATTAAAAGGTTACTATTAACTAAACATTCTCATTTTCTCCCAGTCAAAGCCAGCTGAGAACCATGAAAAAGTCAAACCTTGATTCCCCATTTAGCTATGCATCTGACAAACTTCGAACCAAACGCACTAGAGAGCGAGCAAAGACCAGAAACTTTTTGAGAAAGGCCGGTGGCCACTACTAAGCTATTTAAGGCTCGGTGGGGTGTTAAAAAATTCTGATCGATGCATAGTATATTCGTCTGATTCGATGGTGATTTAGTTCTCATCGGTTTTCTTATATTCGGTTGGATCTCCCCCTTAGATTAGAATAGTGTAGGATTCTATAGATAAAATGACGATGGACAAAAAAAAAAACCGACTTTTTGAGCTTTTGACCGAAAAAAAAACAGGCTTTTTTAGATTGCAGCTCAAATTGGACGAAAAGGAATTAATTACTAATTTAAACACCTATATACGGATGTACATGTCGCTGTGGCGACCACATAAGCAAAAAGCGGTTGTTTTTTTTTTCTTTTTTCCTAACTTAAGGGTATTCAAACCTTTCAGCCAAATTAATTCTCTAAAACTGTGTAAAGTTTTGACATAAGAATATATAACGAGGTAATGCATGGAGATCGATCATAGTACCTATCGATAACTGCTACGAAATCAATCGGATTACCCGCGGAAACAAAACAAAGCGGTCGTCGAGTCATCGCTTTTTGTGTTTGATAGGTTAAGTCTGAGGCTCTGAGTTTAATAGTAATATAGTAATACGCGCGACGACTTTTAGATCCAGCTGCCGAGTCTACAATTAAATGGTTTCTCAAAAAAAAAAAAAAAGTGTACAATTAAACGTCTTCATGTGCAAACTATACAGTTATCTTAACAAATTGTAAAAGTCAATGTACAGAAGCTGGTTTTCATGGTCCTACACTTGACATGCATATGAGTGGAATCACATCTAAATAGAATTTGTCGAGGCCTTTCACATGGTTAATTAAGACGAGGCCTAGGATCGTTTCAATAAATATCAAACAAACTCTGTCCAATCAAAATTCTAAAGTTCGTTTTTATCAATTTTTTTTTTTAAAAAAAAAATTGACAACAGAGAAAGGGCGAGATTTAGAGAGTAGGAAGAGAAGTGGTTGATAACTTTTGAAACATAATTTGATTTGATTTCATTCATTTTCCACTCTCAAAGACATACATCGTAGAACAAAATTTTCATCACAATTCTAGTCCTGATGTACAACTTCAGAAATCTTTCATATTCTTTTTTTTTTTTTTCCTTGGCCAAGTTTAGGAATGTTTAGATGAAGACAAAGGGTTCTTGGTTTCTTTCTGAGTGACCAAGTTTTTCTTTTATTTTGGGACAACAAAAAAATCGATGCCATGTCTACTAGTGTCATGCGAGGCATGCATAATGGATCCTGTCCTGATTACTGATTGCCGTTTGGTAATTCGAATAACTTTTGGTATTAGAATTTAAATTGGATTCACTAGGCACCAATCAGTACAAAATTACAAATAATTGGAAGGGTTCATTTGCTAAAATTAAGAAATTTATTAGTAGATCCAAAAAGTTTCACTTGAATACACAATTCTGCTAATACACTTTTAATTAAACCTGAAGCCATCAATTATGAGGCATCAAGAAGCAATCTATTGCCTTTTTTTACCTCCATGGGAATGTTTCACTTTACTACATGGAAATCAACGATTCCAATTCATTCAGCGTATATGCATATGCGTGAGTAATAAGAAACATAAACTTCAATCAAAGATATCTATATAAAATTTTCATACTAACTGAATGGAGAGGATTGTCCGTTGTTTTAAAATTTTTTTCCTAGTATGGAAATGTGAGATTTAAGAAGCGAGAAGAGAGAAGAAAGACAAAACACCAAAAATTTTTAGATTCTGAAATCTCAACCTTATCCACTAGATCAATCAAGACCTACTTGTTGACGAATTGAGAGGGTTGTCAAGCACCACATACGTACTGTCATACACATATTGAACCATACATTCACAGGTGTAGTTACAGAGTTACCCTTAAATCTCCCCAACTTTGCCCGTTGGTTAAATGGGGATATTATGAAGGTAGAATTTACAATTAAGCTAAAAGCACAAGAATAATGTACCAAGCCCCAACCTAGAACAAATTTCTGCTTCTTCCTTTTTTCAGTTTTTTGGTCTAACAAATCAGTCCTCTTCGTCGCTACCACGAATACATCGCTACCGTTCTACGCCATATTTCGTTGATGAGTAGCTTAATTGTTCGATATCCCAGTTCAGTTTTGAAGCCACCATCTCATGATGGGGAAAGTAATCCTGAAATTCAATTTAAAAAGAAAAGAAAAGTGGTTCATTCGAACTATTTTTCATAACCGAGTCAATAGTTATGCCGCTCAAACTGTATCTTTTTTAGTTCACCCAGTCAATAAGGAAAATAACTCCAAAAGTTGCCTCTTCAATCAAAGTTTATATACAAAAGGGAAAAAAAAAAATACAAAGACGAATGGAAGATTAGTTATCTTGAATTTTGGCATCAATTGATTTGTTTTATCAAAAGAAAAAGAGTGCAAAACGTAATATACATAAAAAAGTTGAATTAATCCCTTTACACTCTGATAGTGAATACACTATTGAATCTGGATGCATGCCACATGTATAAAAGCTTGAATTTATAATTCAAATTAAGCTTGATTATCATGTATCTAAGTTTAATAATATATACACTATCAGAGTATAGGGGATTAATTTAAATAGTTTTTTTTTCAAAGAAAAAAGATGTAAAGCTAGCCATTAGCTTATACTCGAAAGAATAAGATTAAACAACAGGAAAACAACATTAACTTCGTTCTTAGTTACTAATAAGCTTAAGCAGTTGATAATTCACACCTAAACTTTGTATTTGATAATAGATGGCGAGGAAATCACGAATTAACCTTGTAGAATACAATAATTACCTCAAGTTTATTCATTAGCTCCCGGGCAGTGGGGGCTGATACAATAATGTGGCGTGCATTAGGACTGACAAATCCTTCCTCTACGGCTTTGTCTACAAATGACAACAAGCAGTTGTAGTAACCATCCACATTTAATAATCCAACCTGCGTAATATTATGTCCCAAGTTAGACCGTTAATGATCTTTGTCCCTAGACTTCGCTTGGGCATAAAAAAAAAATGCAAGTATCAATTACAAAAATTACTAATTACTTATACGATACCGGTTTATCATGGATACCAAGTTGAGCCCAAGTTATTACTTCCAGAAGCTCTTCCAATGTTCCGTATCCACCTAAATGCACAAAAAAGATTGGTTAATATAACGGTTGAGGACAAATAATAATTGTGAATTGCAATTTGTGCCCAATTTAATCTGTTCGATTCATGAATAAAGGATTATATGCCATATTGATTGGTTCGAAAGATCGAAAAAAAGCGATTAATGTATAAGTAAAGGTCCGAAACCTAATAGTATAAATTTTTGGATCAGATTTGGATTCTTGACTTATAGATTGGACTCTTTGATAGGCTCTCTCGAGTGGTATCAGAATTTCAGATTGAGAGACTGGATTACTTATGAAAAAGTGAATTTTTTTTCGAAATTGGACCAGTGAAAATTATATTCTTGATAGTGGACCGAAATATCAAGAAGTTTGGCTAATTTTAGACCAAAGAGCCAAGGGTTGATAGGGTTCAGAATCCAATTTGGATGTGGAAAAAAAGTAGGTCCAAAATTAGAAGAAAATGTGACCTTAGGTGTTAAAATGGGTTTAAAGTGAATTCGAAGAAGAGTTTGTAAATTTGAATTTAATGTAAGGGGTTACTCATAAAGAGGAAATTTTGCAAGACTGACCTACTCATGGTTAGTGAATTTTTCTCAGATCTGGGTGGTGAAAATTTTCTTCTTGATGGTGGACCGAAATGTCAAAAAATTTGGCTGGTATTAGACCAAAAAGTCAGGGGTTAGTAGGGATCTAGAATCTAATATGGATGTTGAAGAAGAGCGTGTATTAGAGTTTCAAGTTGCGAAATTGGGCCACTGATAGGCAAATAAATTCTTTTCGGAGTTGGACCGATGAAAATTTTCTTTTTGATGGTGGATCGAAGTGTGAAGGAGTTTGGCTAGTTTTAGATCAAAGAGCCAAAAGTTGAGAAGGGTTCATAATCCAATTTGGATATTGAAAAAGAGTGAATCCATGATTGAAAGAAAATGTGATCTTAGATGTTAAGGTAGACTTGTATTAAGTATTAAAATGGATTTGAAAAAGAGTTTGTAAATTTGGGTTAAATGTGAGGGGAAGATTTGCGAGATTGGACTATTCACGAGCAAGTGAATTTTTTTCGGAATTGAATCGATAAAAATTTTCTTTTTATTGGTGGATTGAAATGTCAAAGAGTTTGGTTGGTGTTAAACCAAAGAGTCAAAGGTTGGTTAGGGTCCAAAATCTATTTTGGATATTGAAGAAAAGTGGATCTATGATTGAAAGAAAAGGTGATCTTAACTATTAAAGTGTGATTGCGTTGAATATTAAAGTAGATTCGAAAAAAAACTTATAAATTTGGATTTAATGTGAGGGGTTACTCTGGAGATTTGTTAGATTCAAGTAAAGAATTATATCCCACATTGGTTTGAGAGATGGAGAAAAACGATTAATATGTAAGTAAGGGTCTGAAACATAATATTTTAAACTTTTGGATTAGAGTTGGATTCTTGATTTATATATTGAATTTTTTTGATGGAATATCTCGCGGTGTTTCTCTCTAACATAATCAATTGTAAATGAAAGGGTTATTATCACTTTACCCTCTTAAATTATGTCACTACTATCAGTTTATCGCCTAGCGTTATTTTTTAGTCGTTTTAACCTCATAAGTAATTCAACTCAACATGTTAAAAAATTTTAGACAAAAATACCCTTTTATTTTATAGCATTACTACATTGTTATTATCACTTTATTCGTTTGATTATAGTAATAGAATAACTTTAGTTCCTAATATTATTTTTTAGGCATTTTACCTCATCATTAATCTAACTAGTATGATCAAAAAATTTTAAATATATTTATCCTTTTTTTAATATATAATTAAAAATAAAAAGTTGGAATGGTTATTCTACTTTTTTTTTTACTTTAAGAGATCGAAAAATATAAAAATAAAAGGATTTTCTCAAATTTCTTTTTTTCACACTTATTAATACTAGGAAAAGAAAAAGAGATAGGAAAGAAGAAGACAAAAAATTAGATTTTGTAAAAAAAGAAAATAAAGAAAAGTCTAACATTATCGTATTATTTTAAGGTTGTCGGGATTAGAATTGGAATTTGGTCGTAAATAAAAAAGTGAAATAATTTTAAAATAATAAAAGTATATAATTCTTTCTTATTTGTAATTTTTAAAAAAAGAATTGACCTCTCTCTCCCCCCTTCCTCTCTTCATCTTTCTATTTTTTTTCAATATTAATAAGGTTGCCAAGAAGAAAGAAATTAATACTTTGACTTTTTTTTTTATACTAAAAAGGAGAAGAGTTACTCCAAATTTTTTTTTATTTTTATTATGCAAAGAGGAGGGTATTTTCTTCTAAAAATTTTTAACTTGCTAAATTGGTTTAATGGTAAGATAAATTACCTAAAAATTAACTCAATGGGGTAAATTGATAATGCGACTATATTTTATGGGGGTAAAGTGGTTATAATTTTAAGGATTAAACATGTCTTTTCACTTTAATTAACAAACTCCGTTAAATTTGACTGTTAGTCTTGGGATAAAGTGACTAAAAGATAATGTTAAGGGGGAAATTGATAGTAGCACCAAACGTTAAGGGGGTAAAGTGATAATAACCCTAAATGAAATTTTGCTTGCCTCTTCATATTTGGGATCAAATTCATCTCCTAGTTTAATTAATTTGGTACTTTTTGAAAAAAATTATTTATTTATAATTTGGTAATCAATCATTTAGTCACACAAGTTAGGACGTTTAAGGCTCTACTGAAATCTGGGCCAAGTTGGGATTCATTGGCTTGGTTTGAAAAAGGGGACGGACCGAATTTATTTGGCAGAACCACGGAGTTTTCTGTTACAGACTTCGCGTGGTCCAATTTCATCTAGTACGTGTTTGAAAGGTTGTTCAGCCCGGTAGTAAGAATCTATTTTTAACTTTTTTTTCTTTTTTGATATAAATCACAGACCACATTTATAAAATTCAGAACGTGTGAATCTCATTAGACTTGTAATCAATGTGGATATTGTCTAGCACAAAAATAAGGATTAATCTTAATTTGAATTTAAAATTTAAATTTTACACGTGTCATGCATGTAATTATGATAATATATACGCTAACAATATATATAAGATTAATTAAAAAAAATAATATGCAGACCTAGGTATGGCAAAGTCTAAAGATAATAGGCTATTGTCGAAAAGAACCTAGCTCAGCTGATACTTACATTGGCTATGTAATTTTGAGTTTCCTGATTAAATTCTTAAATCTTTTCCTTTCTTTCCTTTTTTTTTTTCATAAAAAAGTTTGGGGTCCCCATTAAACTAAAAGAAAAAAAAGGAAATGATGAGCGACTGAACTAATGTAGACTTTTAGCGTCTCTCCAATGCATTCGCTACTGCAAAATTGGAAGCTAAATAGATTTTTAAAAAAAATGAGGCTTTAATTCAGAATGCAATTCAAATACTGTACCAACTCGAGCGTCTAAAGTTTTCTAAAATTTCCAATGTTTTGAAAATCAGACCGGACCAACCGATTCAATTGGTTGAATTATGAATCGGCCAAGCCTTCGGTCCTATTCAATTAAAAATCCAAAGAATTAATTGAATCGATCAAAATCGATCAAGAACTGGTTGAACTAGTAAAAACCAGTAAAAATCTGGAGGTTCAACTGGCTTTTATTAAGTATTTATTTTCTAAAATAAATATTTTAGTTTTATTCAAAATTCTTAATACTAAAATAAATAAAAATTTATTAAATCTTTGAATTGAGGTCGAATTGGTTGAACCGTGAACCTAAAAATTTTCCAGTTCACTCTTCAATCCGAGTTTAAAAACATTGAAAATTTCTTGCATCTTCACTTTGGTGGTTTGGGACAAATCTATGTGGACTTCCAAGCCAATGTGGCACAAATAGGTGATGCAACTCGATCGACCACATAGTGACATACATTAATTTTATCCTTGTATTTAAATATTTTTTTCTCGGTTAACCATAGCAAAAAATAGATACTCTTAACAAATTTCCACTAAGTACCAATTAGCCAAACCCTGTAAAATATGGTGAGGGATGAAAAAGTATGAGTCCTCCATATCTTGATAATATTAATAGGTCATTGAGCGAGGAACCTTTTAAGTAGGAGTGTACTCGAATTCGAGTATTGCACTATTCGAGCAGAAGAATTTTGAACTCGAACTTGATTCATAAGCTCAAATCAATATTTCGAACTTGATTGTTGATCGAGCTATTGACCGAATTGCTTGCGAACTCGAGTCAAGTAACTTGAATATTCTGCACCCTACTTTTGAGGGAAAATAGAAATACTAACCGGGTAATGCGATAAAGGCATCGGAATGTCTAGCCATCTCTGCTTTCCTCTGGTGCATATTTGCTACTGCCTTCACTTCTCCCACGGTTTCACCAGTTATCTGTACTACCATGAAATTAAAGTCCAATAAACACGACTGCTGCCGTTCACCGGCATTCGCAACAAACAAAGGGAACTAACCAACTACCTGCAAGCCCCGCCCTCCCGCCACACAACTTGACACTGGGATAGGGATTCTAAGATAGATACAACGCCAAAATTCCACCATACTATCCACTGGTCATTTCAGTAACCATGCCATACCTTTTTTTCCCTTCTTTTTGGTGTCAAATAGCAATCATGCCATACAAGAAGTTTTTTTGGAAGGCTGGCATAGCATAGGTACATGTTTTATGGGATATTTTATCTTGATTCTTTCCTTTTTTCTTTTTTTTTTTCAATGAAAAAAATAAAATTTCTCTTTCTAGTACTTAGTATTCCGTGATGCATAGGGAAAACAAAAATTCAGAAGTTGTTATGCTTCCAATCGAGTTAATATTTGCATTTTTTTTGAAAAAAAAAAAAACCAAGAATCGGTTTGTCACCGGACGGTAATTAAAAGTTTCCCCAGCATGTATTTCCAAAATGTTACAGCGTCCACCATGTTTTTGCAATTGCTTTCATTAAACATCCTAATGATTTATTACTTCGAAAATCCAGCGTATGTACTTTTCACTCTTGTAATAATCTGCCTGGTCTTCTTTTTTGGTCTGGCAACAATTTTACCCAGTCTTCAAATGTAAGTATCACCTAATAAGACAAGACCTTATGAAATAATCAGAGTACGGGACTAGATGAAAGGCATTAAAAGTTCCATCAGAACATAAAGTATATGGTTAGGTGAAGAGATTCACATCATGAACAATGTACCGAGCATTCTAGCACACAACGTTCTCAATGTGTCAAGAAGATAGGAAACAAAAGTTGTTGATTTTTGGAGTGTTTTATTCTTCTGGTTTTTTTGGGTCAAAGGCAGTATGAGCAGCTACATGAAAGTGAGACAAAAGGATGATAAACTCAAGGCATATAATAAAGAACGGTGGACTCAGCTGTCTACATCGAGGGGTAAACTATTATTGGATAATTAAGAGAGAATTCTGGAGCATGAGACAAAATGCAAGAGCATGCAGAACAGAGAGAGAGAGTGGAAAATGGAAATCCATATAGCAGATAACAAAGGTGAGGTAGAAATTGAAGTGAAAGGGGATACCACAAGATGAAAAAGCTTCATAGAGAAAAAAAATCAAGGGACATGCAGATAATGCTCCTTACTTACACAGCATGCACTTAAACATAACTATTAAGAAGATTAAGAATTAATAATACTATGGTAGGATTCTCAACAAATAAATAAATAAATAAATTAAGGTGACATTTGACATACCTCTCTAAGCATGAGGGTTCTGGGAATTACTCTGCAGACAAGAAAATGACAAAAAAATTAGTTTTGATGGTCATTACAACATACTGCTTCAACAAGGTCCAACCTTATCCACATTATTAAAATGCAGAATCATTTGGATTCAAAATTTTTGAAATTATTGAGGGAAAAAAAAAAGGGCTTGGAAATCTCTATTTCAGTTTCCAAGTCACTCGTCATCTCATTCTTTATTTTCTCATCACGTTAATTTCAGTTTGCATCACTGTTGTGATATACTATGAAGATAACATCGAAATATATTCATACATGGGAAAATAGAGAACGTGATGGAGATTGGTACAAGGAAAGTGTAATGGGATTTGGAGCCCAGCAAATTTGAGAAGAAAAAAAAAATGAGCGAAGAAGAAGTTTAGGATAGAAGGAACTTGCCCAAGAACATGGCAACCGCCATTGTAGACAGCTTGGGCAACTAAGCCCATCAAACCGATGCTTCCTCCTCCATAAACCAGCCCTATATTCCTTGACACCTTAATTTATAGTGAACCATGTAGAACATTAGAAAATTCTAAAATGAAAATGAGACTATAGGGTTAGAAAACTAGTGCATCTGGTCTGAAACTCGACAAATCAAGACAAGTGCACCAGATGAAAGAGAATCTTATGAAGACTGTGAATGTTCCTGCAAATTATGAACGATGGAAAAGTCATTATTATTGCTGAAACATGTCATGCATGCTCATGCACTTGTCCACCTACCAAGCTGCATGCTTACGTCCAGGAGTTTTTCTTGGGGGTGGAGGGGGGGGGGGCGAGGGGTGTTTGGATTTTGGGGCTTTAGAATACGAGAAGAGAAACTACGTCTGCAACCAGTCATGGAAACGGCCGACAGAAACACAAAGCTGTAAAAACTAGAGAGTTCCAAAGAAGTTGTTGGAAACACGGCTAGAAACAGAGGAAAAACAGAGCAGCGATATCACTTCAAGAAAGCAGTGCTGTTATGGCAACATACCAATTCCTTGCCCAGCTCAGTGGCAGCGTCTTTGTAGGAAGTCTTCTTACCAGAACTACTTCCACAAAAGACGCATATCTTATTGAATTTTGATTGCTTCCTTTCCTTCATTTTCTCCACCTCTGTCTCTTTCCCTACTTCCATCTCTCTTCAGATCTGTTGGCAGCCTCTCTTCTTCTTCTTGGCTAACATTCGCCCGTTGCCTTACTGTTGTAAAAGGGCCAAAAGTAAAATTTAACGCCCTACTTCTTGGAGAAAATTTTTGCAAAAAAAAAAAAAAAAAAGAAATAGCCCCCTACCGCTCTCCTCCTTTTAGTATAGTACCGGCCAAAGGAATGTCTAAAATTTATGTTCTTTTCATATTGTATCTGGACGGCATTTGACTTGTGTTTTTGTGCCTTATATTGAAGCTAATATTCAGAAGCATAATACGGTCAATTTGCATTTAACTGTCGTGAAAAAGCCAATAGTCTCGGGGTTGAAAAAAATCAACTACTACTATTTTTGTCCGTGATGCTAACGGAATTTCTCTCCATCCAGTTGTGAAGGGTCGCTGAGTTTTTCTTTTGATATACAACAGGAACAGAAAAATGCGAGATTCAATTGACAGTTTGATACAATAAAGCACTGAACATGCTATACAATTGTCATAAGGAAGTGTATTGTAAAAGCATATATGTTGGGAAAGAATGGGTTGGATGATTTAGAAGAAAGAACGCAAGTAGGTAGAAGCATCCTTTTGAAATTTGTGCTCATCTATCTTTATTTAATTAGTTCTCTTTAGCCTTGTGAAATTTTTCTTAGTCAAAATTGCCATATTTTGGTCGCTTTAGCTATGTAAAATTAGAAAAAAAAAGAAAAGAAAAACAAGATTCATAAGTGTAGTATTAGCTGGTGATCTCCTGTTGTTATTTATTTATTTAAAAAAGAAGACAATGACTTGTGTCCAAGCCCCATGTGGTAATCGTTTCTAGATGGTTTCATTTGATTGGAGGGCAGCAAAGAAAAAGGCATCATTAAAGTTTCTGATATGAACTTCCAAATTGGACTCACTCGGGTAGCTTAGGCTGTTCCTAACGGAACAGAACTTAATATGTAAATGTCATTCTAGCAAATGAAACTAACAATAATTGAAAAAGAAATGGATAAGTTCTTGCTGTGGGAAGACTTCTGAACCTCAACAGTCGACACGGTTTCTCCGATTATTCTGTTTATCGATGTTTCCAATAACGCAAGTTCCTTCAAAGAGGACGACATGTACGGCATTTACACAGGAATCAAAGTGCTAATTAAAAAAATAAAATTTATATATACTATCACAGTTGAATGGATGATACATGAGTAATATATGTGTCATATATTTAATGGTGATAGTGTATATACTGGGAAGGATAAGAAACAAGGGAAGTATAAAGGCAACAGGGGTTGGAAAAGGTTGGTACAGGAAATAGGAAGGAGAATGCCTCTGAGGGATAAAAACTCTAACATGGAGATAGAAAGGAACCAGGTAAGAGGAAACAGGTTGACAAATTAGGCAAGGAGAACTGTGGGAAGTAGGTGGAAAGGGGCCAGAAAAATGCAAGGTGATAGAGGTGGATTTGGGTAGAGAGGGAGAGCAGAAAGTGGTGGAGCCCGACCTCAATGGGCTCCTAGACCTCAATGACAGCTGTGGTGTGAAATTGTCGAGGTGCCGGGAGTCCCTTAACAGTTCTCCAACTTGAGGAGGTTGTTAGACTCCACTCCCCTGATTTAATTTTTTTGGTTGAGACTAAGAATAAGAAAGCATTCATGAATAGAATTAAAATGAAACTTCAATACGATAGTTGGTTTGTTGTTGACCCTATAGGGAGGGCTAGTGGTCTGTCAGTGATGTGGAGAAAGGAGATGGTAATTAGGAAAGTCCTCTATACTGATTTTACCATAGAACTTCAAGTAGCTGGAAAAGGTAATGAGGCTGATTGATGGTTTATCGGTATCTATGCTAGCACTAATGAGCAAATAAGAGAGCAACAGTGGGAAACTATAGAGAATAGGACAGCTATATGGGGCACGAACTAGATGGTGACAGGTGACATGAATGATATTCTGTCAAATGATGAAAAATGGGGTAGGAATCTGAGAGGTGAGAGAAGCTTTAGAATGTTTAGAAGTTTTGTCAATAAAAACCAGTTGATTGATATTAGCTTTGAGGGTATCCCTTGGACATGGTTTAATAACTGAGAGGGTGATGGGGAGGTTAAGGAAAGACTGGACAGGGTATTGTGTAGTAGGGTTTAGAGAAGGGCTCATGGTAAGGCTAAGTGTGTACACATCCATAATGAGGCTTCAGACCATTGCATGCTGTTGGTTGATACTGAGCCAAGAAATAGGAGATGGAAAAAGAGATTTTACTTTGATAAAAGCTGGCTGCAGCATAAAGAGATAGGAAACATCATTAAAACAGCATGGGGGAAGCAATAGTAAGGATCAAGGGGTTTCAAGTTGAAACAGAAAATAAAGGAGTATAGAATGACTTTGTTACAATGGAATAAATGGACTAAATATAATGGTAAAACTCAGATCAGTAACATAAAGCAAGCTATAGTAGAGATACAACAGGGACATCAGGATGATAAGAATAAGAGATTGGATATCCTAAAAAGGCAGCTTGATGAGGCTTATAGAAAGGCAGAAGCCTACTCGGGACAAAAGGCTAGAATACTATGGTTGAAGGAAGGAGATAGAATTCCATGCTGTAGTAGAGGGGAGGAGGAAAAGGAATAATATTTCTACCCTGCAAAAGGAGAATGACACTTGGTGTGAGTCTGAGGGGGAGGTGAAAGAAGAGATCAATGCTTACTTCAGTAAACTCTTCCCTTCCAATAATCCTAAACATTTTGATGCAATACTTAGTGGCATTCCTCAGGTGATTACAGGACAGATGAACAACCAGTTCACTAGACCAGTTTCTGAGATGGAAGTCAGGAGAGCAACTTTCTCTTTGCATTCTAATAAGGCCTCCGGGTTTGATGGTATGACTCTTTCTTTTTTCAACATTTCTGGGATATTATTAAAAATGACCTTATAGCTGCTATTTCTAGTTTTTTTCATTCTGGGAACCTGCTGAAGGCTATTAATGAGACTATCATCACTTTGATCCTTAAAGTTGAATCCCCCATCTCTGCGATACAATTTAGGCCTATCAGCCTTACAATTTTGTTTATAGGATTATTCTAAAATTCTTGTGAACAGATTAACACTTTTTCTGAAGCATTGCATTAGTAGTAATCAGTCAGCTTTCATTTTCGACAGGCAAATCATAGATAATATAGTGATTGCTCACGAAAATATTCATTGTTTAAACCAAAGAAGAGCAAGATTTAATGAGTTTATGACTCTAAAGTTAGATATGTCGAAAACTTATGATAGAGTAGAATGGGGGTTTGTAGTCAAAATAATGGATAGAATGGGATTTTGTCAGACTTGGATAAACTGGATTTTCAAATGTATGTCCTCTGTGGTCTATTCTTTCAATGTGAATGGTAAAAGGAAAGGTCTGGTCAGGCCAACTAGAGGGATAAGGCAGGGGGATCCTCTATCCCCATACCTTTTTTTACTAGTTTCTGAAGGTCTATCTAGTTTGTTACAGCAAGCAGTGAGTACTCATAAGCTGTCTAGGCTTAAGATTGCCAAATTGAGTTTTGCTATCTCTCACCTTTTCTTTGCAGATGATACTCTCATATTCTGTCGAGATAATACAGAGGAGTCCAAACAAGTGAAGCAGATTCTAGAAATCTATGAAGAAGCCTCGGGATAGATGATCAACTTCGATAAATCTTCTGTTTTCTTTAGCAAAAACATGATGGAGAAGAAGAAGGTGAAAATTCTGAGGATATTAGGAGGAATGCAGCAAGTGAAACAGAGTAATTACCTAGATCCACCAATGGTTATAAGTAGATCGAAGAGACAAGTCTTTAGCTACATCAAGGAGAAGGTATTAAGGAGACTTAAAGGTTGGAAAGAAAAATTGCTAAGCCAAGTTAGTAAGGAAGTGTTGTTGAAATCAGTAATCCTAGTTATGCTTACATATGCTATGAATTGCTGTAGACTGCCTAAGAGTTAGTGTAAAGAAATAAGTAAGAAAATGGCTCGATTTTGGTGGGGGGATAGTGAAGATAAGAAGAAAATTCATTAGGTGAAGTGGAAGAAGCTGACTGCTATTAAAGGAAAGGGAGGCTTAGGCTTTAAAGATTTGCAGGACTTCAATAGTGCTATGTTAGCTAAGATGTTGTGGAGAATCCTGACTAATTCAAATCTGTTGATGAGCAAGGTATTGAAAGGAAAATATTTCAAAGGTAAGTATATTTGGAAAACGCAAATAAGGGTAGAGGATTCATGATTTTGGAATAGCATAATGAGTGCAAGAGAGGTATTGGAGAGTGGTGTTAGGAAGAGGGTAGGGGATGGGAAAACAATCAATGTATGGACTGATAGATGGTTACCAGGTAGAGGATTAGGTATGGTGAGAACCGGCAAGCCGGTGGATTGTACAGTGCAATGGGTACACGAACTGATTCAAAATGGTAAATGGAATAGAGGAATGTTAGGATCTATCTCCAGTGATGAAAAGTGCAGGAAAATTGAAGATATTCCTATAAGTGTGTGTGAGGGGAGGGATAAACTGGTGTGGCCACTTACCAAATCTGGTCAGTACTCTGTGAAGACTGGTATATGTTGGCAAGAGATATAAGGGAGAAGAGGCAGATTGAGCAGAGGCAAGAAGCTAGCAATAGCAGAAATGCCCGTAACTCCAAGGCGTGGAAGTTATTATGGAATTTAAACATAAAGTGTAAACTGAAGCATTTTATTTGGAAGTGTTTGCATGAGTTCTTACTAGTTAATGAGGTTATTAATAGGAGAACAGGTCAAGAGGAGGACAAATGTAGGTGCTGTAGGGAAATGACAGAAATGATAGAACACATGTTTTTCTTTTGCAACCATGTTGAGTATATATGGAAAGCAACTCCAATTAACTGGGATGGGCTGAATGAATTCAGGCACAAGTTTTGGCATTGGTGGAATGGCTTGATGGATGTTGAGAGGAGACCTGAGGGGAAGAATCACATTGCATTAACAGTAAATATCCTTTCGCAGATATGAAAGTCTAGAAACCAAATTCAGTTTAATGGAGTTAGAAACTGTCGTGGAAGAATTGCAAACAAGGCAATGTATGAGTGGATGGAATACAATGAAGCAAGAGCTGGGGAGGTCAAAACAGATGCTACTAGGGAAGTTCAAGGGACAAATTTGAATAGTTGGTATCCACCCCCTCTGGGGGTTATCAAGATTAACTTTGATGCAGCTGTGGAGCAGAAGTTTATGAGAATAAGCTGGGGAGTGGTGACTAGAAAGAAGGATGGGGCGATAGTAGGAGCTTGGGCAGGAGGGGCAAGAAGGAGAGGGAACCCAATAGTGGAGGAAGCATTAGCTATCAGAGAAGCTGTTATCAAGACAAAGAAGAGGGGCTGGAACAAGGTGAAGTTTCAATCAGATTGTAAACTGTTGGTGGATAAGCTTAAGGATAGGAATGCTGAAGACCCAATTACGGGTACTATCCTAGCTAATATTTTGTTGTTAAGCCAAGGGTTTGAAGAATGTTACTTCTCTTTTGTTAGAAGGGATGGTAACTGTGTGTCTTATAAGCTGGCAAAATTTGCCATAAACTTGAAGGATGATATATATTGGTTGGATTCCTTTCTAACATGGCTTACGTGTTTAGCCAAAATAGATGTAAGAGTAGTTGCTCAAATAGTGTAACTAGTTTCTGGAAATGAATATGCTATCGTTTGGGGAAAAAAAAAATAACGCTTCCAATTGGTGGTAAAAATTGTAGTTAAGCTAATTATAATTAAACTAATTAATCAATAAGTCTCCCTAATCTATCTATTTATCAGTTGAGATGTTCTAGACGTTTTCTAAAATTAATAGTTTGGTATGTGTTTTATAATTTGTCTAATGCTTTAAAAATTTTAAGCTCATCACTTAACATTCTTCAATATCAAATGTGTTATGTTATATAAGGCTAACATGTCCAATTTTCGTATAATTTCACTCTTTGAATTCTCTAATGATTTTCATAATCCGAATTCTAATTTAATTTGCTTTCATATTCAACAATCAATTAAACTCTATCCGAATATTATGTTTTGTTCAAATAGTACAATCGATAGACTTATTAGTTAATACTTATTTTTACATATTTCAAATATTACTACCAAATCTAATCTACTTGTAAATTTAGCAAAAATCTAATCTATATTCAATTTCAACAAAGTAGTTAAGTTCTATCCAAATCTTATTACTTTAAATACTGCATTAATTTAAAATAATTGGTTGAAAAATATAAGCATGTTTACAAACACGATCCAATCGCTAAGATGGAAATCCCCTTTTCCTCCTTGCTTCTTAAATATTTATAAACTTAATAATGTACTAGGAGGGTTTGAAGTTATAGAGATTGTCAAATTGTTATAATAAAATAATCTAATTTAATATTTCAAATATTCAACTTATTCTTGATTTTTATTTTCTAATGAATTAAAAAAATAACTAAACCAATTTATAGTAGGTACCTTTTATGGAAAGTTTTAATAAATTACAACAGATTTTGGTTTTTATCTTGATTTTAAGAAATTTAATAATTGCATCCCATGTTTAAACATGGGAATAAAGCAAGTACTTATATTTTCAAGTATATATGCAAGGGCCCTGAAAAAGAGTTGTAGCTACAATTGTTGGAAATTAATATTATAGAAAAACATGCCTACATCTTTAAAGCATAATCATAGATTTAGATAAGAATTAATATTTATACGAGCATACAAAAATTTCATGTACTCTTAGTTTTTTTGCATTCATGGTAAGTATTTTAGGTAATTTTTGGTTAACTATTATATCTTTATTTTAAATTTTAATTATTTTTAAAAATTTACAATTCCTGTGCATAGCACTGATTATAAAGCTAGTCAATCCTTATTTGCATTTTCAATGTTCCAAATTTCGAAGGAGAAAATGCAGTAATGCACAATAACTAGAAGCATTTTGTTGGCGTTTAATTGACATCTATCAATTTAATTCTCATGGGTTTTGGCATGAATACTAGTTCCATATTTCTAAAGAAATAAGTGTAAATAAGTAACAAAATACCTTGTCATGGGTTTGTCTGACTGAGATGTGTTCTGTATGAACATTTCTAAGGCACCAAATACCTTCTGCTTTTAGAGAAGACTAGCTTTATGACCTTCGACGGGTCACCCCTACAAATTTCTGAACAGCAGTGGAGATCAGAACATCTTTGTTGACGTTGTTGTAGGCTTGTAGCATCAGCAAACAATACAATCATCTCCATTCCAGGCAAAGAACAGCCTACCAAGAATCTAATCCATGGTCTACCAAAGTCCCTGTCCCCTGCAAGGTTACACCACCATAAAATTCCAAGTTCGAACACGAACACGTCCTCTGTCCTCCATTACCTTTGTTCTTCTTTGCGAAAAATAGAAACACTACTATCTCATGTTCACCGTGCAAGTCCTTGTTATCTGGGTACATATTTCATGAAATTTGCTTTATTGTCATTATTCCTATTGGCTGAATGATAAAGATTACATCACCTTGTCAAACTTCTATTGACTGAATTGAGTGAGAGTAAAATAATTTTAAAATTTCTGTCGAAAGATCAACTTATACAAAACTTCACAGCACATAATGATATGTGTTCTAACAAGTTTTTTTAGCAATTAAGATTAAGATCTTAAGAATTGGAAGAACAAAAACTTCCGAGTTCAAATTTCATCAAGTGTGAATCGATTTTACCTTTATGTTAATTCGTCCCCTATATATCAAGTGTAAGTGTTAGTTGTTTTCTCCACTCCTTTCAAGCTTAAAATGATGACAATCATCAATTGTGTGACTAGGTAAATTGGATAATCAGATCGGTCTTATGACAAGATGTCTTCATCATATATGATGGTGCATTATATAATTTCAGAAAAATTTTTAAATATAAGTTCTTTAAATCATTGATTAACACGTGTTCCCACCCCAGGAAAGGGAGGGTTGCTTGCCTTACTGTTTCTTGCAACAAAGCAGTGTAATGGCATCCCCCACTAATTTATGCGTTTCTTGTCTTCTCACTTTCTTGCCAATGATAGACAAACACACATCAGGCAAATGATCCAATCTTCTTTTACCAAAATGTCCAGATGATAAAAGTCTTCATGTTTATGAAACGCCACTAGCTTACATGAAAGATTCGTATCACCAGCATCGAATTTTTTATCCTTTATTTTTAATAAATCAACTTGGACACCCTGCGTGAATGGTCCAGCGGAAGCCAGCTCTTACAGGGACCGAGAGGTCACGAGTTCGAGCCTCCGCTCTGTTGGATTCCTCCGCGCACCCTAACGTGCTAGGGTCGGGTTGAGGCGCCGGGCTTGGGCCACAGGGGATTAGTCGGGTCCCGTAAAAATTGACCCAGACACAGGGGATTAGTCGGATCCCGTAAGAATTGACCCAGACACCCCTGTGTCGACAAAAAAAAAAAAAACTTTTTGCAAAAGTTCCCCTCAAAAAAACAAAAACTCGTGGTCCTTTTTCATTTTTTCCTAAAGCTCAAAGCATCCAAGATTAGGAATCTATCCATTTTCTGTAGACGTGGATTTATCATTACACCAGCAAAGGTCCCCTCAAAATTTAAAGCTGATCTTGATTTTTCCGTGGCATTAGGAATCAAAATCTAAAGCATTTTCTGGCTTTAGTTAGCCAGAAAAACCTCGTTTTACACCTAAGGGTAAGGGTAGTACCTTTTCCATTTTTCACGAGAAGTTGCACGGTCTGTCATGAAATTCATGTTCCAACTGATGCAACTTTTATCTTTTCTTTTGCAAATCGAATCTTACCTATCCAAAATACATCTATTGAATTAACACCAAAAAAAAAAAAAAAAAAAAGAGCACTAGTTATTGATATATTTTAGGAGTAATTTCAAACAATCTGAAAACATCACTAGGTTTTTCAAATGACGGTAATTAACAAATTAATAAGAACATTAACCTAAATTTCAGGGGCGTCGAATTCAAATCCTCCATTCCTTCTACAACCGGGAAAAAAGAGCTAGAACTTGTGATTGAGCGCATAAATCAGTATGCTGTGCGAAGAAATTTTTCTTTTTTTCTTAAAAAACAAATTTCATTAACGGATTATTGAAAATCATCTAATACAATTTTATCTGTGTCGCCGCTTTAATGATAGATTAAACATACACTACAGCATCATGCTGAAAAAGGCCATGCAGAAAAGTTAAGTGAACATGCTTTGTTGTGAGACAAAACGATGATTGATTTGACCAGGTCCTGGAATATCAATGCCAAACAACACGTTCAAGTCAAATGAAATTTTATAACACAAGTTGCCATGACTTCGTCCGAATACTCCTCGCTTATAGAAAAGCGTCTTTAATACTACTAGAAAGCGGGATTAAGCTGAGCTAGAATACTAATTAAAGAACAAGTTTAGCTCATGAAATTTGGAAAGAGTGATTTTTCGTGAAGCTAAATTGTGATCAATCACCATGAGATATTGTACGAGCAGATAGCAAAAAATCAAATTTCTTTTGAACACTTTTCACGTGAAAGTTAAAAGATCTTTGGTGACAAAAAACAAAATACAGAATAATCTGCAGCTTCGATACGTATGTTTCAGCAGCTCGTCTGGAAATGAAGGTGAATGAACGATGATCCGAAGCTGCAATGGCTTTCCGTAGCAGGAAATGACGGAATATTCGGCCCAAGTGATGGCTCCAACGTAAGAGCCCTAAAACCAACTTGCAGTTGTGTGGTGTAATAACCTCGACTTGTTTGATCATCCACCGATCAGTATGGAATTGGCAGTTGGTTTCTTTTGCTGCTGCAGCGGCCAGCCAGTTCTTGCATCTCAACCTCTGATTAAGACTATTCAGCAGGACCAGGACCAGGACCAGGACCACCTGCATCCCACTTTTATTCCTTGTGTTCATTCATTGAACTCTTCAGCATTTCAAATGGAAATCTAATTAATTTAGGGATCAAACCAAAATTCAAGTGTGCTTTTTTACTATTCAAGGGGAAAGTCGATAGAGATGCATTTTTTAGATCTGTTCATAATGTTTTTTTGAATTTATTGCATACATTAAATTGTAGATCTGTAATTTCGAGTGCAGTTGTAACCTGCCATTAGAGCAGTGATGTAAATCAAATCGTTTCAACAATTTATTAATAAAATTTGCTTTTTATCAAAAAAAAAAAAAGTGGGAAAGCCGATAGAGTTGTGAACTAATTTATGGTTGGGATATGAGGTGTACCAATATTCCTTGGCGGAAAAGAAAATAGTTGAACTAAAATTTGTAGATAGATATGCAAATTTCTTTTGAACATATAGTTAATCCACACCGACAGATGCATAAAAATTTACTTTCGCCAATAGACATAATAGAGACTTTTTGTCGTACTTCAGCAGACTGTATATAACAGCTTTGTTGGCATGAAAAATCCCCACAGCGGAAGCAATTCTAAAACATATAAAAATATGTGGGAAGAAGAGAAGAACAAACACTCAATAATTTATTTAACTCAAAACAAATATTAAGTCGTAGTCTTTGGCTCGTGACGATTAACAAATCTCAACTATGAGATTTTTTCTCAAGTCTAATCTCTAGAGTCAACTCAACTCTCTACTTCACTTCTCTTCGCCAAAGAACCTACCAGACTAGTAGTATTTATAGGTTCTAAAACTTCCTAAAATAAATATAATTGTAGACCAAAATTTATTTAGAAATTGACTTGAGATTTCCTAATCTAATATGGAAACTAAACAAATAAGATACCAAAAGGAATTAGGAAACTAAATACTAAAATAGCTTGGTTTAATTTCCTTCAAGCTTTCTTGAGGCCTGGATTTTCTTAAGCTTCGTCACATCTTTCTACAGCGAAGTACTTCTTAAGAGGGGGGGGGGGGGGGGGGGGGGTGGGGAGTTTAACTATTTCTCGGACAAACGTAAAATCAAGATGAGAATGTCCTGCGGATTGCCAACTTAATTTTGACGTTAATGTTCATATTGATCATTAAATCCCGAGTAATCATTAATCAACTTCTGTTTTTAGTCCACAGCCGTTGAGTAACTTCTCTTAATTTTCACCAGTGAATTTCGTTTCCAATGCTTGAATGGCCAATTTTGACTAAAATCCAACGTGAAAAGAGAAAGTTGTAGAAAAACGAGACTAAATTCAATTCTTTTGGATCACTCAATTAAGAACATCATCACATTGCATGAGAATCTTTGAAGTATTAGTGATTGAATTCAACCCTTATTATTGCTTAATTGTACGGCGCCAAGACTCACTCACCATCATTTCTAGATACAAACATAACATTATTGATTACGAGACAAAATCTGCCAGTGAAACTTACCCAAATTACTTCTCTGGTACGACTAACTTTAGCATGACAAGATGAGAATGAGTGGGTCCTAATATGAAATACCAAACGAATCTCTGTAATTTCTTTATTTGACTGACAGATAATTTAGGAAGAGAGACGAACCTTTGTATTTTTCAGTGACAGATAATATTGGAAGAGTTCATCTATAAAAATGCAAGTTTAAAAAATCACTTCATGTCCATGCGAAGGGTACACTAATTTTTTTAAGAGAGTGTTTAATGAGCATTCGTTCGCGAACTTAATTCACATATAACGTACTATTTAAATACACACATTACAATCATTGCTCTTCTTTATATTTATACGCTTTCACTAATTATAATTTCTAATTAATTTTAGTTTTTAAAAAAATTTAACACCTAAAATACATTTTGACGAGTGCTTGTCAGACACCCTTTAGGCAAACCCTTTAAAAAATTGAACAGCTGAATTACAGTTTAACAAATATTCATAAAGCACCCGTTAGACAAACCCAATTTATAAAAGGATGACATTTCCCACTACTCTTTTTAATCCTTAAATTTTTTTCGTAACTGTTTTTGCTATCATCATTGGTTTATTTGACTTGACTTTGTTTTGGATTATTTGTCAGTAAATTAGTTAGCCACAACAAATCCGGGGTGCAATAATTTGTTTCAAATCCATATGACTCATTTCTTGAATTTTCGCAGGTAGAATTCCAATTTGAGCATCTAAATTTGGTGATTGGAGAGCATACACGGCTCAACTGAGATTTCAGAGATTAATATTTAATTACTTGATTTGCGGTCCCTTCTACCTTTAGTTAAGAATGACAATTAATTGAGACCCCAAAAGAAACTTGCTCTCGAGGAGAATTTGAAGTTTTAATTACATATATAAATACCTTTTTGGATGAAATATTAAAACAATTAATTTCTAAAAATAGAGTATTATTTTCTTTTAGAGGAAGAGGGGTGGATCTAAGAAGTAGGAAGGGTAGAAGAAATTGAATTCAGAATCTCTAATTTCTAAATTATCAACTTTAAGTCATTATATTAAAACCTCCTCGGAAAAATAATAATAAACAACGAATCAAACATGTCATGCATCACAATAATGCCTGTGGTTCTGACTGTGGGTGGCCATTGCTCTAAGCGTTACCGGCATTACTTGATTGCATGATCTGGTCGACTCGGAATTCCCCACAGCCCATGAGTCAGTTTGGTCTACGGGCCAATGGACTGGGACCAACTTGAATTCCCATCATGATCCAATTTGCTCAAAGGTCCTAATTTGTGGTGTTTTGGGATTCAAGATTTCTGAGATTTGCTGCTGGCTCATGTAATTCTCACAATGCAACAGGCAAATATTTTCTTACAAGCTTTACTTCCACTTTTATTCACAACCTCAGCACGATGTACAGGTAGAAGGAGCGTTAGAAGCTCTTTCGAAGTCTTTTTTAATTGCACAGAACATATTTCAAGAGCATGGAGAACAAGGTAAATGTACAGCTCACTCTTGTACCTTTATGCGCTACTATTGTCAACTTATTCCTCTTCTACAGAGAAATCAGGTTCAGCTGGTTTCTGCAGCGCACCAACTGAGCTCGAATCTGATCCTGAGTGCTTGTGAAGACCTCGTCTACTGGCCGCAAGTCTTGCTGCATACACAGAGAAACCTGAACCAGGTGGAGGAGGACCATCACCGTCTGGCTGTCCATCTGATGATTCAGTTTCGGAGCTCAGGCTCTCCAGACTCCGAAGTTCAGACAAACTCTTGCGCTTGTTGTACCTGCGCCAAGCTGCCTGGATGAAACAAGCTGCCCATGCTCGCCACTGGTGCGAGTAGAACCTGAACTTGTGCCTAAGTTGTTTACTGTGCAATCTTCGAAATTGGCCTGCTACAAACTTTAGGTCCTCTGCTATGAGGGCAAAAGCCTCTACCTCGGAGATGGCTTTCACAGTGCGGGTGGAAGATGGAAGGATGACACTTGGACGCGGGTCAAGGGCCCATGTCAGCAGCTCCTCACCACAGAAATCACCCGGACCGATGCGGCAGGAATTGAAGAAACCGGTACGGCCGCCATTCGTGGTGTAAGAATCAAGGTTCCCTCGAATTATGAACAGCATCTCATTAACAGGATCGCCTTCACGTACCAGACAGGTCCCTTGAGTGCAAAGAGCAGGCTTAAGCCGCTCGCATATGGCATCTAACATTCTTTCATCCATTTGATCAAATAACGGCACCTGTTCATATGGTAAACCGACAATGCAAATGTCAAGTACATAAAACGATTTTAAAAGAATCTCCTCCCCTATTGTGCAATTGCTTGTGTATTAATGTCTGTTATTCTTGGATCAGGAAATGACATTCATTTTTGTCGTATTTCCAGGACAATTGACAGAATTGGGCTACAGATTAACAAATTGGTAAAGATTCTAGACATGAGCCATACAATGTTTTATACAGCTCAAATGTTGAATCTGAGGTGGCTACGTGCCTTAATGCAACCAGCAAAGTAGATATGAAACTCTACACCAAATGCTGCAAAATAAGCACAAAACTAAGACTTACTCGTCGAACTAGATCATAACAAAGGTGGCGTTTAATATCTCTTCGAAGGTCCAGAGGAAGTCCTTCAAGAAGAGCCTCCTCATCAACTCCCCTTGTAGCAACCCATTTATATTGATCATACTTCCTGACGGACTGCCTCAACTCTTGAGGTAGCTGCCTGTGATGCATCCATTGCTCTGTATCAGTCCTCCTGATCCTCCATTCCTCTAATCTTACTGTTGTTGATTGGAGGTATGTCTGCCAGTGAAGGTATATCAGCATTTTAAAGTTCATAAAGGGAAAATCCATAAAGTGGTTTAAGAAACTAAACTCTAAACAGAATTTCTATCATGAATTAACAAAGAAAATGCATGTGCCCACGATAGATAGTTTGGCCTAGAGGACTTTATACGGCTACAGGTAAAAAGGTTCAGCAATCATGTAAAGAATTGAAGTAATTGAGCTGAGTGAAACCTAAATTAAACTCCAGCCCTTTTTATCCTCAAATACATGCATAGACTCTCATAGCACAAGAAGTTGAATGAACCCAATAACATATTAATTAAATAGAGAAACTTACTTGCATGTTGCCAATAAGCAAGGCAAAGAGGACTAGGCCAAGTGTTGCGACAACAATTGCAAAAAGTATTTCTCCAACATATGTGCTTGTAGAAAGATTTTGCCCTAGCGAACTGGATATAACCACAAGAGTTCAGGAACCAAATCAACATGATGACCATATCACAAATTATCAAAGAATGATGTCTCATATGCATTGAACAGATTGACTAATATAGCAGATTAGCAAAGAATCTCACCTTAGGTTCTTCAAGCCCCACCAAAGGCAGTAGAAGTACTTATGGAAGAACTTTGCAGATGTAACATCAACCGTTACTGCATCTCCATATATACCAAATGGATAAGCACTGCTGTTCGGATCACATTGGGTTGTGATGTTGCTTGATTGGAACCAGGCAGTTCTACGAGGTTCATTAAGCCACCTGCAATCTAAATACTCATCTTGGCATATATGGTTCTCGTGACTACAGGTATTAATCCAACATGATTCTTGTCTCTCAACAGACAGAAGGTACCAGCAAGCTCCCAAAACCTAAATTTAGACCAAATTGTAGATGAAATCAATGAGCCTGCTAGGCACTAATTTTCCATCTGTTGAAAGACACAAGTTCTAATATGGAACATATCCAGAAGGCCAGTAAATTTCATCATAAAATATTTGGCAATTCCAACAGCATCATGTGATCCAGTTATTATTACATGGCTTTGACAATCCTTACTGAGAACCAAGTATATACATTTCAAGCAAACAGGATAGTAAGAAATAAATTACAGAGTGGCTATGTGGTTGAACGTCCTGAGCAAATACAAGAGCATGCTTATTTGAGCAGTAGTGGTCCAGCTTAATAATTATTCATGGTCAATTTGAGAATACTTTCTAATTACTTACATGGCTTGCTAACATGTAGAGCATCAAATTATAAGCCGCTCCTGCCCAAGCTGTCTCAGTGACAACCCCAGTAGCCTTAACAATTTGTGTTGACAACGGAAATATGAGAAATAGTCTTGGGAGGTACTGAAAAATAAGAATGAATCTGAGGACATTCTTGGTCTTTGTCATCGTTGAACCACTTAGATTGGGAATGACAGCCCACATTAACACCTGAAATTCAATAAAAAGGTCAGTATCATCATCAATTTCCTCGAAGGAAAGAAGAAGAACATTTAACATTTCAGACCTGAGGTAGGGGCAGTGCTGCAATGACATCAATCCAAAATCCTTTGCGCAAATACCTTATTGCTATCTTTGAAGAATCTATAACGAGCTCTCCTCTCCCAAAAACGCGAGAAGAAGGAGCTACATAAGCCGTACGAAACCGCACATAAATCTGAATCATGTAAAAGATATCCGCTATTGATCTTATCACTGTAAGGGCAATTTCAAGGTGACTTCCAATTTCTATGCACACGTTTTCTTTTACCACAGGCAAGTAAAAGAACAGAGGGTCAACAAACAAAGAAACTAAACAAGCTACTAAGAATATCTTATTCCATCTACGAATTGTAGGTCCTCGAGGATCCAATATTTTTCTCTGTACTCTTTCATAATCCTCTGAGAAAACTCGGGACAGAACTTTAGCTCTTAAAGATTTCCCACATTTTGCTATCTCCTTCTCCCGCTTCCTAGAGCCCAGCTCTGGTAATACCGTTCCATCAATCTTGTACTTGACCTTAATCCCATTGTCTCCGTTAGCTGTTGGGTGTCTTGCGGACTCCCAATCTTCTTGGAATCTGATAGTCATGATGCCAAGTTAGACTCGTTTCTCGAGCAGTAAACTGACCTTAACAATGCCGCTATGAATTCAAATGTTTGAAACTAGAAGCATGCATAGATCACAAATCATCCGTTGATTAACTACTGAAAAAACTCAAGTGGAAGCAATGGACCGACCTTACAGACTTGCAACTAATATAAGCCATGTGGAATGCTCAAAACCTTCCACGGCGTTCAGGATTAGAGATATTGATCTGTGAAGCATTGAAAACCAAGAGGCAAATCAATTTTAACCAGTAATGTATGACTGGAAAATGATTGCTTATGAGTCCTAAACCACCAAAGCAAAGAAGCCCCAGCTGTAGTTTCCTTTCCTTCAGCAGAGATCATGTGAAGAAATGAAAAGGTTATGTATCAACTTGTATATGGAGTAATAACAAAAAATCCACCATCTCCTCCTAGTTGGACCAAAGGTTCAGGTCAACCATGTGACCAAGTCCCTCGAATTTCTTATATAATTCAGTCAATTCATAAACCACTTTGGAAAAAGCCTCGGATTCGAAGTCCAGTCGAAGCAAGAACCAGTCAACCAACCATTCATCATATGCATTAGCCTAAGAACATTAAATTTGCAGTTCAAATCTATCCCCAAACCGTCCCGGGTTCAAAAATCTTTAAGCTACTGTTCTAGAAGTAATGAACCGTTTAAAGTGGAAAGGAGCATAATAACTGATTTTTCCACCATTACATGACAAAACAAATTGTGGGTTCTAATATTCAAATGATAAATATTAATATGATTCAAGTTATACCAGAAAAAACATGAAAGAATTCCCATTTAAGAGAGTAAAAAATCCAATGTAGTTAACACAAAAATCACAGTTCTTCGAACCAAATGTGTCTATGAGATGTCCATATCAAGAAACAATCTTTTCTGGAAATAGAGATTAGCAACAAAATGGAATCTACTGAAGATGGTAGTAGAGTTCAATGAAAATGCTGCAAACAATTGTACAGAAAGATTTACCAGCATTTTTCTGGGATATGCAGGGATGTCAAGTGGGAGAGCAATAATCTTTTTGCAAACTGCCTTTTGTTACAAAGTCTCTTTTGCATGATTTTGTTGTGTTCTTCGTAAAGTTTGCCGAAGAGAAGGCGTATAGGGAGGAGGGAACCACTTACTAACTCACTTGATGATGATGCTTTGGCAATCAGAAGGGAATAATCAATAAAGATGGATGAATCAATTTTCTCGTTTTCACACTGATACTTTGAAAGTCAGAGGAAAATAAAAGAATAGACAAGTTTCCAGAAGTTTATTTCATTTTATTACCATTATCACTATGCCGAATTGCCAGCCATACTAGCATCATTTTCCACCCAATAGGCTATAATGTATGAGGCTTTGCAACTGTTGGAAAAGTACAGGTTCAAAGTTTGGAGAGGAGTTAAGGAAACTTTTCTGTTCATGTTCCTTTTTCTTTTGATATCTTTTCTTTATTTTCTTTGGAAGATGAATATATTTGGGAAACTTCACAGTCTGATTAGTTTGATACTTTATTTAAAAATATTTAAATCGTTTATTCTCCTCTTATTTTATCCAATCAGCCTTCGATCAGCAGATAGTTTTGATAAAGGATAATAAAAAATTTTAAATCCGAACAGCCTCTATCACAGGTGTATGATATATATATGTATATATTGGGAGGTTTCGAACCGGTGATATACTTGATAAACCTTTCAAAGAAAACTGGAGAAGAAAAGAAAAAAAATAAAAACTGATGGGAAATTGACATGAAAGAAGTCGGATGTAAATAAAGAAGTAGCTATTATTTGGTAAGTATGTCACCATTTTAGTGTACAGAATATACTCTGTGGTTTTGGTTTGGAATATTTCAATATTTTACTGTGTTTTTATTTACAAATAAAGTCTTTTTTTTTTTTTTTTTACACAAATCCTGTCTTGCAATCTATATATGCACCTAAACATTCGACTTTATAAGAAAGCAAGTTCATATATTTTATTTGAATCAATGCATTGGTCCATAATAGTTTTTATTTTTTTGCTTTATTATCATGTTAGTATATGAAATGAGCTATTGAAAATACAATATGCGTTTGACTCACCATTAATGAGTCCACCTCCACATACTTCGAATTTAATTGTGTATAGGGCTGTTTATATATATATATATATATAAAGGCTTGGTTAGGTATTTAATTGTCAATAAAAGTAAAATTAAGTTGAAAAAGTGTTTTAATACAAAAGATTAACAATAAAGTTAGATTCTTATGCTCCATTTAGGGTTGCGGTGCATTTACCAAAAAGGTCTTTTAAGCAGTACTAGATGTAATTTTTTTTTAAAAATAAAAAATATTTGGTATCTAATTTTTTCGTAACTTAAGTAGCCTAGTTTTAATAACTTAGAAATACATTTTTTGAAAAGTATTTATATCAAAAGCGTTAATTTATAATTCATAAACTCCAAACGGGACCCTAATGAATACCTATTCTACGTTTACTAAAAAGATCCTTCTAATAATTGTTTTGTCAAGTAGCGGTGTCACTTGAATTTTATAAATGATCCGAGGAGTTGACTAATTTCGAGATTTGTTCTTATGGCATCTTCATTTCGAGTTGATAAATGCCCATCTGATTTATTTCCTTTTTTTTTTTTTTTTTTTACTTTTCTGCTTGTAGATTTATTTCGTCGAAGTGTTCAAATATTTATTTGGGGTCTGCAATACGGAAACATTTCACATTACAGACATGAACCTTGACAGACAATAGTATGGTGTGTGGACTAATCATGTCTTTGAACCGTGCGTGAAAGAGTAGAGTATGACTTTGAACCCTTTCACGCCGATCAACGCCAAAAAAGTCTGATCACGAGTGTGGAGAAAACTATAGAATCCAAACTACTATCACCCTTTTTTTTTTTTTATCTTTTTGGTGCGTGGAATATATATGAAACCCTAATACAGTCCAGTTCCAAAATGGTGTCTTGGTAAAACACCAAATCTTTACGCATAGTTTTTGGAATGTTGCAAATGTATTAGTCGGCGTGTACCAAGGAAGGAGATGCATATAATCAAATACTGGTATATATATAGGAAAACTTCAAGCAGGGAGCATATGTAATAATACAAAGATGGTCAGCATTGAATTCCACAAGATGTACATGTCAAACCCAAGGAGACCGGATCTATCAATCTATCTTTTTGAGTTTGTTAGTCTGGAAGTCTTGACCATGACTCAGCTGCCCCCCTCCCCCACTGCCTCCACCACCCATGCCCCCTATATATATATATGCCATTATGCCTGACGACGGAGACTAGAAAACTTGAACCCATGGCCCCGACACAGACAAAACTCCGAGCAACGTACCATTTACAAGACTCCCCAAGTAATTGAAGTCTGAAGTCTCCGCAACCCAAGACCGAGTCGAGTGGCCAACCAAACCAAACCAGACAAAAAAAGAAAAAAAGTGATTCTTGAGTCACTCTTTTGGTTTCGGCAAATGCTTATATATGCCAAGACTCAACGTACATTTTGTTATTGGAGCAAGCAACCGATCCTTCAAGCAAATTCGTGACGGCTCTCAACCAATTTGCATCCATAAAAACTGCATATTCGCAGGTCATAACTGATGATGATTTGGTAACCTGGTGGATGCAAGGTTTACGAGTGGAGGCATAGAGTTATTATTAGTATAGTTTTTTTTTTTTATTATTATTGAAATACTTGTTCAGTGCTTAATTATATTACTTAGGTGCATGAGTATCGTTTAATTTGATAATTTGCAATTTTGAATTTCTAGGACATGTTTCTTTCTTTATTTAGTTCCAAACGAGTCCTAAGTCTGCACTAGTATTTGCCGTGAAGAATAAAAATAAGAGCAAGCGTAATGATGGATAAAATTATGGCTTCCCCGCAGAACCGCAACAGTCAAAAGCAATTACTGTAGTTTAATACCATCCACTTTAGAAAAGAAAAACTGACTCTTAGCTGGCACAGGCAGGCCTCGGTTCGACAAAGGCGGCCAGATTTCCGCAAGTCCACAATGGAAAATTGTGGCTTCGTCGCCCCTACAACGACCGCGGAATTGCAGAAATAGTCTCGACGTACTTAAAATGGAATGGAAGTCGACCCTTTCTTTAATTTGGATTTGTCATAGAAACACAAGAAGCCGTTGCTCAATGACAAGAATACACGTATGGAAGAAAAAGAATACATGTGCTAAATTGTTCCGAAGATGGTCAGTCTTTTTCCTCTTTCTCAAAGCACCAATTTTTCATTGTTGTCTGTCTGAATAGGGAATAAATAAGCAACTCTTTATTCCCAGTGCCTTACTTTTATAGTAGTACTAGTTTTGGATATAAATTTATCGTTGACTGATATCAAAGGGTTATTAATCATTGGTATTTGGTCTGGGGCGGACCATTCACCTTAAACTTTGCGGAAAGCAAAACCATCCAAATCCATAACAGTTACAGTTAGCTAAGCTCTGGTTGCTGTCAAACAATTCATATTTGCATTGAAAAATACGATATCAATGGATTGGGCACCTACCTAGTCGGAGATCATTCGTATTCATATGTGGATGTTGATTTGTCCGACCGTCAACCTCAAGCCAAAATCTGAGCCCACTCCATCATATCATCCATGGATGGATAATAGCCATTCACACACTGGGGAACCAATTGCAACAAGATTAACGATGCATGAAATAAGCTGGCCTAGATGTTAGCTAGAACCCCTTTAACTGTCTAGGCAGCCTTGAATTGATATGTGGTTGGCTGAAATAAGCTGGCTTAGAAGTTAGCTAGAACCCCTTTTACCTGTCTAGGCAGCCTTGATGTGGTTGGCTGTTGCCAGTATTAGTACTATTGAAGTAGAACAACCACATGATTACAACTACACGAGTTTGATCAACTTGGAGTTTTGTACATATTTGCAGATGTTACTATGATTTGCACGAATGCATGTGGATATATCAGATTAGGTTTGGATCTGAAACTCAACCAAACATAATCTCATCTTGTCCTAAGCCACAACACAATTTTCCTAATGGTAAGTCCCAAGAGAACTAATTAATAACAGCAGGTACAGAAGCCTGATGGGAAGACCAACAATGTCTTTACACTGCCTCAGTTATACTGGATTCTAATGGTGAGCTCTCAAATTCATCCTACACATACTCACAAGAAGACTCAATATAGATATTTCTGATTAAATGAAGCAAGAAAATATATAAGAGGAGCAATCGTCAGAATTAGCACCAAAGAACTGCTCAAAATTTCAGGCCAACCACTTGTTATGAACTTTCAAGCAAGCCACAAAATTGTTGGCCCAACAAAAAAGAAATCTAGAAGAAATTGGAAAATGTATTTATATATGTACTAAGCGAAAGTACTAATACTCCTTATTCCTCAGAAGCAGATAGAGGTTCTCTCAAACTTGACCGCATGATCTTTGCAAGCTTTGAACAGGCATCAAGGCACAGCTCCATTGCCTTCGCAAAAAAAAAGAGTGCGTTAGTTTCCTAAGTTCTACTTAGCAATCAAAGGTATAAACTATTAATGAATTCTTATGCCCTGTTATCTGGCACAAGGGACAGAGCAAGCACAGCCCCCGTTAGCACACATAGCGAGCCTCATAGCTTACCTCACTAATCTTTGGGGTTGACCATTCTCCCGTAACAGTAAGTTGAGTGACCTCATTACGTGAAGGCATGCAACTAATCATAAAGCTCCCATCTTGGTGGCTTTCTTCTTCTAAAATAGGGTCAATGACAAGGTTTTTTCCAAGGCAGGACTATAAACAGGAAAACAAAGCAATTTAGTTAACGCACCACACAAGAATCACATCTAATATGAATACTTCACCAATAGCAGATGCAGTATCATAATAGTTCATAGAAACAATTACTAAAGGAAATTCTTTGATAGCAGATGCAGTATCATAATATATTTTCCCCAAATAGCCCACCACTGCAGGTAAACTGTTTGCATAGCAAACATATTGCTAAAGTTGGATGGATGGCAGATAGATAACAACCTGAACACCGTGCATCAATTGTTATGGGAAAACTTCTTCAAGGACAAGGTAAAAGGCCACACTGAAAAAGTGTCGCAAGCAAATGGATAAAGGAGCCTGAAGTCTTGGCTATAAGTCATAACAATTAGCAAATAATTAGGATCCAAAAATAAATCCATTTGGAGGTGTTTTAGGTTGTAAATAAAAAGCTTCTCACATATACTTGGACAAAGTTGCATGAAGCTAATAAAAAGGAGGAACAGCAAAAGATGGTCGTGTGTAACATTGTCTTTCTCGTAAGATTAGCCACAGGGAAATATCAACCTACATAACAAAACAGATCACGCCTAAAGAACAGGCAACACAGCCTCAAAGAAAAATTTTCACGAAATACACAAAACACATGTTTTCAGAGGAAATATCTCACCAACCTCATTTCCCTCCACTGTGCTATCACAATGCTGCCATCCAGAGCATACAGAAAATTGACAGGATTCAAGAGGTGAAAATTGTTTCCTAACATAACATGATTATCTAGGTGATGACAAATGCAATAGGTAGAAACAGGATAACAACACTGATCACGATCCACTCTCCTACCCTGTGTGGTATAGTATCAACAAAATCAGTTTTATAGCCAGTGCTGGAGGTCAAACCATGGTAGATATTTGGTATCATCTAGTCTAAAACCTTGCCATAAGAGTGCATTTCTCGTATCATACCACAGAAACAGCGGCAACCAAGTCATACAACAAGATCCCGGCATCCGCTAGAGCAAGACTGGCACATGAGATAATCACAGGAAGATCACCTGCCAATACCGCGCATCAGTTCCAAGTCTACGACATCACAGACTTACTCCGTAGGCACAACGTAGAACTCAAACTTACTGCCACCAGATTCCAAAACCAAAGCAAAAACATCTACAGTTGTCTTAGGAAAGGATTCCAATATTATAGCACCCTCCAGAGCTTTATACAGCATTGATGATAATTCTTTGCTATCAGATCCCTAATGCATAAGAAGCCTTATTTTAGTTATAGAGAAAATTCTTAAGGAAAGATGTAAAGCAGAAGGAAAAGTTCATGACACTATAAGGGTTCTAGATAGCTCTAAAGTTTACCTGGTTGCGGTGGACAGTAGCAAAAGTTGTGTAGCTGACATTACAATTCAACCGACCTACATCGCTGTACATCATTGCTTTCTTACTCTCCCTTGGCCCAAATCTAACAATGGCCAGAAAAATTTAGTCATAATCTGACAGCAAAACCAACTTCCAGATGTAGAACAGGATGCAAGAAAACACTCAGAAGCTGGTTCTGTGAAAATTGATGAACAAATGATTATGTTGCTTTTTCCTTATTTTCACTCTTCACACACCTTTGATTCAGAACAGAAGAATAGAAAGAGAAAGTCAAGGATGACAAGATGTACAAACAAAAGAACTATTTTGGAGGAAGTTTAACACTAAACTTCTTCATCCTTTTCATTTTTCTTCTCTACCTAGACAACTAGAAACACCCTAAGCAGAGGCCTAAACCATTTAATGAAATAACCCTCAGATACAACGGTACCAGTATTTGAATTGTAGCAGAGAATCTGCTACTTACTTAAGTCATACAATAAAATGAAATAAAAGAACATCTGCTAATTAAGCTACATACTCACACTGACACTATGACCTTGGTGTTTCCAAACTCCGCATAAGCAGATCCAGAGGCAGAATTGACTGCATTTGTCCGTAGAACTGTAAGTCACAAACATCTGAGTGATCAATTAATGATCAGTGATACAATAGCTTAAGAAGGCACACAGAAGATGGTTAAACAATTTGATCATGCTACAATGTACACAGTCGCAGAATATGTTGTCCAGAAAATGGCTCGTTAAACCAGACCACATCACAAAAGACTGTGATTTTCTCCAGTCTGCCTACCTTTCAACAAACCAAGCCCTGATATAACGTAGTATTCCACAGGCTTAAGACATCACAAGATTTATTCCCAAGTCAATTGATCAGAGTTGGGCTTGAGACTCCCTATTCTAAAACATTTTTTCTCCTTCAATAGAGCCATACCTTATCTTAGGTACTACTCATAATTCATTTTGATATAGATGTCAGAAAAATGAACAAGTGCCTTGATTATAAGTTTTTACTACACGCATAGCCCAAAAGGAACAAAAAGATGTTAGGGTCACAGCCAACCAAGCCATGGAACATTGCAAGTTAAGTACCAGCAATACTTGCAAAAGAAGGTGAACATGAACTAGCACCAGTTTCAGTGGTACCAAAAGTTTTTTTTTTTTAAAAAAAAAGCTTGAAGTAAAGGTTTATCAGTTTTGGAAACAGCCGGTAACTTGTAATGTACCATATATCTAAGGAAACAAGAATATTTAAGTAATCAAATCTCAAATGTAGTAGAGGAATTGGAAAATTACATGACCACACACCAAAAACAATAAGATCATGGCATTCATGGAAAGAACTAAGGGTACATCTCCACCTAGCGATATATCCTTCCAATTTAAGATCCTCCAATGATATCCCACAACGGTCCCATCAGACAAGCATTCCCCTTGATTGATGAAAGCAATTAATAAGTTCTCTTGTCAACCTTAAATACAAATATAGTATGCTCTCCTCTATTATCAAAGAAGTAAATGCAGTTAAATAAGGGCCAAAACTTTTCTTTCCAAGTCTCCAAAACAAGGTGCTTTTAAACACCACATGTGTAACATGCATAATAAAAAGGGCATTTCAACCACGTGGCATGAGAATATCCTTCGCCATGGGCCCCTTCAACATAGAGGAACCTAATCATCAACCATTACAAATTTTAACAGGCTCCTTCCTCAATTGACTTTTGAAGCACGCTTAACATGCTGCAAATTCATCAGAAGCCAAATTAGGTGACTCTAGACATAATACTCTTGGTTTGCACTCTAAGCCCTCAGTTGTATGAATTGCCTTGCTGTCTTTCCAGAAACTTATGCATTTACTTGCAACCATCCATGTTTTGTTTATGGTCATTCCCTCGCATAACCTCTGTAACTATATTGACGTGATCCCCTTAAATTGCCTTGACCATAAAAGATAAAGTCTATGGACTCTACGAACTACTGACAGATGAAACACAACCAGTAGCACCATCAGCTTCCAGATGTAGAAGTCAATCAACTACAATCAAGTTTTTCTCATATAATCCGTGCAACGCCAATAATTCAACATAATTTTAATCGCATCAAGAATGGCACAATCCCGATAAGGACCTTAACTGTCTACATTAAGGTATTACACAAGCAAAACACAATAAACACAGAGGTGTACTTTTCTAAATACCAAGATTTAAGACAAACGCCCTTCTATCACATGCACCAAAATTCAGTCTTTTTTGCTAAAACCGGGTTTTTCACAGCACTAAATAAACTGGTTGTTTTCAAGCACCCATCTTTCCAATCCAAAATAAATTCTAGTGATTGAAAGAAAATCATTCATTCAAATTCACCGCACGGGGAGAAAGGAGTAATAGATCAGTTGAAGATATTCAAGCGCAAAAACATGACATGCAACAGAGTTCTATCCTAAACATGGATTAATCAGAGCCAAAACTCAGAATATAACAGACAGTATATAATCAGTGTACAACATACATGCAGGCCTGCACTGGTGGAAGTGACGGCCATCAGAGCGAACCCAATTGGCATCATCAGCGAAAATGGGGGGCTTTTTCTTGCCCTTGACCGTAGTCAGCGATGGAGAGTAGGTCGCCGGAGTAGCTGCACCTTTTCCAGCCATCCTTTTTCGAGCAAAAATTACCAGTATTACCCAATACTCCAAGGGCTATGAAAATGAAACTGACCACGTCGAATGGAGAAAGTGACCAGGGGAGTCCGGGGCTGCGGGCTTGTATATATGTATACTGCAGTCTACAGTCTCACGCTGGAGATTCCTTGCTCATAAATCATCGGGTTAATCGCACTTTATCCCATTTAAGTATAGGCCGTTTCTCACTTTACCCCCCAACGTTTGTTTTTCCTCAGTTTACCCCTTCCGTCAGCAATTGCACCGTTAAAAACTTTAAGATTTCGAATTTACCGTACGAAAAGGGCCGTTGGTTTTAGCAGACAACAATGCCCCTCAATGGTGTCTGATGCTTTTAGCCTACCTTTTCCCTCAAAGAGCCGTTGGTTGGTTGGTTTTAGCGGTTGGTTGGGCTTTATAAAATGAGGTATTTTGCACCCAATTTTTCTCATACATTCTCAAAGGTTCCAAAGTTTCTAAAATTTCTCTCCAAAGTTCCTAAAATTTCTCTTTGTCAACCAAAAGCATCATAAAATGTCACAAAGTGCTTCAAATGATGTTGGAAGATCA
Source organism: Coffea arabica (assembly GCF_036785885.1). Classification (NCBI taxonomy): domain Eukaryota; kingdom Viridiplantae; phylum Streptophyta; class Magnoliopsida; order Gentianales; family Rubiaceae; genus Coffea; species Coffea arabica. The sequence goes on along the minus strand of NC_092310.1, from coordinate 52,335,888 downwards.
CCCCAAAAAATGTGTAGATGTGGTAAAGAGGCACCATTGTGCACGTCTTGGACACTTGAAAATCCGGGAAGAAGATTTTACGGCTGCTCAAATTACAATGTAAGAATTTTTCATTAATAATTTGTTAATATTGTCTTTAATTTTGCTCTATACCTGAATTAGTTAGAAAGAGTTTAAACAACTAATTATTTTTTTAATTTAGAACCGACACGCATGTGGGCACTTTGAATGGGTAGATCCTGAAGTATGTAGCCAAACAAAAGAAGTAAGTGCAGTGCTGCAATCTAGATTGCTGGAGCAAAAGGAGAAACTAATGTACTTGCAAAGGAAGCATGAAAAATTGGCAAATGAGCATGAGAAATTGAAAAGCAGATATGAAGCCTTAAAAACAGAAGTCTGCGTCTTACAAGTTGAAAACCAACAGCTACAGCAACAATACATGATGGTCAAAGCTGCTCGATTTTCATCATGGAGAAAAACACTAGCCATTACATTTCTGATTGCTAGCATTTTGTATATGTACTCTATTTCAGAACCAAAAAGTAACAAAAATCTGCTTTATCTACCATAGTTGTAAGCAAATATGTATGAAAGAAAATTATATTAAGTTAAAAGTATTTTACACATCAGATTACATCTTAGCATGTGTCTGCATGGCCACCCAAACAAAGGCCATTTTAGTAGAACCCAGCCAAAACATGATTCTAGAACATGTCCAAATAATGGGAGAAGAAAAACAACATCAGCATTTCTAACATTGCTGCAAAGGTAACTTCAAATACTAGTAATGACAAAAATAGCAACAGCAACACCATTTCACATCAAAACACATTCAGGTGTGCGCATAACTGTTGAACGTCCTGTTGCAGCAGTTGAAGATCCTTGGGTAGAAAATACAGCATCTCCAAATCTAATACTCTTGGTTTGAACCTACATGGATGAGGGGCATCTTAGTGCATCAAACTACTACTAGGGGTGGTAGCATGTAAACATAGCCAAAAGACTTGAACTCACCGTTCCAGTTTTAGTAGCACCTGAATTGGTTTTAGAACTTCCAGTTTTAGCATCACCCAACTTGGTTCTTGGTCTTTTAGTTGTTACTGAAGTGGTTGCTTTTGAACTTGTACATGGTACGCTGGTGGGAGCAACAACAGTAGTTGAACTCAAATTGGCACCAGATGTAGGTGTTCTTGTCCACTGTATCATCAATAGGAAACAACAAGTGAGCACGTATAAAATGGCCATGCATGCAGAGTTTTAAAATGTAGGCTTACCAGTTGGGTTGGAGGGGGCTGGCCAGTCTTTGAAGTACTTGGAATCTGCATAATAAAGGTAGTTTTTAATCATTGCAAGTGTCTAAAATTAAATTAGTTACATACAAATACAAAAGGAACTCACCATGCTAGACTCAAATGGGATATATGTTTTACTTGTTGATATCCCTTGACCATTCCAAAGTCCAATGCCACATAGTGGCCCATTGTTATGGTCTGAACCCCTACCCTTACCCCTGCCCCTACCTCTACCTCTCATTTTAGCTCTAGTTGGGTCTCTTGCAGTTATAGATTTAGTCACATCAGCATTTTGCACAACATCAGCATCAGTATTTCTCTCAACATCAGCATCAGCATTTGTAGAGTGGCCTCTACCAGCTCCTCTCCCTCGTTTAGTAGGCCCTTGCATCTTGCAATACATCAAAAAATGATAGTCAGATGTAGATAGAAAAAAGCCAAGCAACATATATTGATTGAAGTTACCTGTGCAGTCACTGATTTTCTTTGCCTCACAAATGAACAACCAGTGACCTTGCAACTTCTGGCATTGTGGTCAGTATGACCACAATGACTGCAGTGAATTGGCAGCCCTACTTTAGATAGTTTTCCAACATGTAAGTCCTCCAATGGAGCCTTTTTTCTAACTTTCTTAGGCCTGCCTGGAGCTATCTTCCTACGAGGTGGGAGTAGTGTATCACTGCTAGCATTCACCCAATTTGTTTGGTCTGGCATAGGCATAATAACACCAGCATATGCCTTTACATATGTTTCTACTGAGTAGCAATTATCAACATATGCATATGGATCTTTGTTGTCTTGCACAAGTCCAGCACATGCATGGACACATGGAATTCCTGTCATATCCCACTCATTACATGTGCAAGACCTTTGAACTGCATTAACAGCAAAGGTTCCTACTATACCAGTCACCTCATACACCTCTCTTGTAGACACAAGTGCATCAAACTGAGCTACCTGTTTTTTCCTCTCTTCAATTTTCTGACAGATCCTCGGACAAATATGAGACTTCACCTTCTGAATCCAGTCTCTTTTTTCTTGAAATCTGCACATAATCTGTCTTCGAATGGCCTCAAACATAGTCAAAATAGGCTCTTCCCTAGCTTCCTTAATGTATTGATTGAAGCTCTCACATATATTATTACTTAAAAGGTCACATTTTGTCCTTGGAGAAAAGGTGTGTCTGGCCCATAGGTTAGCTGGTATGGAACTAAGCCATGCATGTGCTTCTGGGGCTACTAAATGTAACTCTCTCATTTTGCTTTCATAATGACAGGGTAAATAAGCCCTGGCTGCCCCCCACATTAAATCTCTTAGGTGCTTATCCTTGAATTTCAGTTTGAAATTAGCATACATGTGTCTAACACAGAATCGATGCTCCACTCCAGGATACTTATTCTCAATGCAATCAATTAATCCCTGACATAAAAACATAAATAACAGATTAGTGAAAGGAGTGAGTGAGGAATAAAGGAAAGTAAATCAGATTGTAGTGGTGCTGACCTTTTGTCTATCTGATAGAAACACCCAACCCCTTTCAATTGGAGTGCCAATGGCATCAGTAAGGCTGTCCAAAAACCACCCCCAACTATCTTTGCATTCAGATTCAACAAGTGCCATAGCAATTGGGAACATCTGGTTATTAGCATCCCTACCAATTGCAGACATAAGCTGTCCTCCCATGATCCCCTTAAGGTGACATGCATCCAGTCCTATTACAGGCCTACATGCATTTACAAAACCTTCTTTTTGTGCAGTAAACATCAGAAACATTCTCTTGAAGATTGGACTTTTACAAATATTGGACTTTTCAGTTACAATAAATGCCACTGAACCTGGATTTCTTTGTAAAAGTGTAGCACAATAGTCTCTTAATCTTGCATACTGCTTTGCACATGACCCTTTCACTGCTTCCTCTGCTTTCTCTCTTGCTCTATACATTTGAGAGTTTGTACAGTTCAGGTTATACTTCCTTTTTATGCTCTTCTTGAACCCTTTTACTTTCATATCCGGATGGTCAGCAATCTCCTCCATAAACATCCTAGACAGCCACCTAGAATTTGCACTCTTGTTCTTGAAAGACCATGGACATCTATGAGGTACGCCTTTAATGGACTTCACTTGAAGTGTAACTTTGCTTCCATTATAGCCACTAGCATATATTCTCCATCCACATTTATTTGAACATATAACCACAGCTTTATCTTTGTCATTCTTAGTGAAGGTAACTTCAAACCCATTCAAAATTGAATACATTCTAACTGCAGCTCTAAAATCATAAATATTGCTAAAAATTCTGCCTACAGTCAATTCAGGATTTTTGAGATCCCTTTCCATGTTAAACTCAGGAAATTCATGCTCCATGCCTTCATCATTTGAATCATAAACTGGTTTAAGTATTTCATCATCACTAACATCTTCATCATCGACCAGTTTTCCATGACCTTTGGAGTTAAGGTATGCATTATATTCTTCACTAATCAGTGCCACATACTTAGCATAATCAGTCTGTTTTAGGTGACAATCTACTTTACCACCATCCCTCTCTACATCATCTATAGGGTCACATGCATCATTTAAATCATCCCCATCTAGGAAAAAATCAAAGTCAGAGTCATATTCAACTTCCCTACAACCATCCCTATCACCTTCCTGTGAAGCATCTGAAGCATCACTTTCGGCCTCATCATTTTGGGGTTGATCAGCATTAGGATTTAGATTTTGTTTACCATTAACCTCAATATTATCCTCTGCAACAGTTCTATCAGCATGCAAATCTTCTTCAGGGATCTCACCAACATAAAGTTGTATGATGTTTTGAGTTCTATTTGCCTCAAACATTTCTATAACAATCTGGTCACTGTTTACCAGTTTAAGACCAACCTTAAAGTCAAGATTCCTAACCCTATAGTACACCTCTGTTTCATGTGATATTCCAGCATCTTTAAAAGCATCTCTTAACTCAAAAATTGACATCAAATCAGGGTCAACATCATCAAAATTAGCAACTTCTCCCCCCACATACTGTAAATTTGGGACATAGGCAAAATGGCCTCCGTAATGAACCTCTAAAACATAGGTTTTGAAGTCCATTCTTCTGTAATCACACAAAGGTAATTGTTTTTAGTGCATGCACAGGTAATACAGAGCAAGTATCTTTTATTGTCCCACAAAAATAAAAAAATCCTAGTTTGTCTATATAACAGCCAACATATAACCATCCAAATAAACAAAAAATCCAGCAAATTAATAATTAAAAAAGACAAACCCATCGTTTTCCATCCTAACCCGACAATGACTTGTTATGAACTTTAAGGGACCACACTAACAGATTTCAAACAAATAATTGTCTACATATTAAAGCCCATGCAGTCATTAAAAAAACCCATACCATTGTTTCTATGCAATAAAATTGATTAACAATTAGAAATTTCTAAAATCGAGAAAAAATTGCAAAATCGAACCTCATAGATCTGCCCAAGCTCTCATAATCTCCTTTCACAATCTTCAAATTCAATTCTGCCGTCTGTTAACAACCACATCGCTTACCCATTTTTTCATTCAAGATTGCACCAGAATTTTCAATTTTGTTAGTGGACGTTTTGCTAAGGCTTCGGGCACCAGTGAAGAGAAAGTAAGTAACCCGACAAAGAAAAAAAGGAAGAGAAAGTGACCCGACATAGTCAAAAGGGGACCTTTGTCTGTTCTGTTCCCTAATTTCTTTTTCTTTTTCTGTCCCATGCCAGATGGAGGGAAATTTCCCTCCATTATTTCAGGGTAATTTTGGAAACTTGCATTTCATAAACCAGCGTATATGGGTATTTTGGGTTGTTCAATGTTTTCATAAGGATATTATTGTCTTTTCAATATTTCGTTTATGTCCATTAGAGTTGACTGTTAGTTTTTGGGGTAGACTGAGGAAAAACAAACGTTGGGGGGTAAAGTGAGAAACGGCCTATACTTAAATGGGATAAAGTGCGATTAACCCCTAAATCATCGCTCATCCACCCCGCCAGTCTTCAACCAGCGCAGAACTTTATAACTGGCCCTGGCGATGAATAGTGGGCCTTGGATAGAAAACCAAAAAATGGGCTTCCCCAGATTTTGGGCTTTTTCTTTTTTTTTTTTTTCTTATTTTCGTTTTCTAAAATCTTGAAGAAGGCCTGCTTCAACGCCCAAAATACACAGGGCGACAATTAGCAAATTATCTTGGTAACCTCTAAATTTTTATGAATAATCGAGTTTTGACAACTCAACTATTAATTAGTACGTTTTTATCTACTGAATTATTAAAAATATAAATTTGGATCATTCCGTCTGATTTCACTGTTAACTTTGTCAGATCCAACTTTTTATAGTATGTCTCGTAAATCGTGTGAACCCTTACATCCGGCAAAATCAACGGTGGAATCAGATAAAACGACCTAAAATTTACACATTTGATAATTAAGTGGATAAAAACATATTTTTAACAGCTGAATGGTAAAATCTTGACTATTCAAAAAGTTCAGTGGCTATCTAGATAATTTGCTTGTGAGACAATTGGGAAATTAGGGAATTAGACGTTAGTGCATGGGATTCTTGGTGCTACGTTACACATGATTTTTCTTTGTTTTTTGGGATTCAAAGAAGACTTACAAGGGGGAAAAAAGGAGAGAGGGCCGAAAGTCATAATCATCTGTTATACCCCCTGAGGTATGTATTGAGAACATGGTCATATGACATGGTATGAAAAAGCATTTGAGGAGTCCAGAGATAATTAGACGTGAGAGTTGGTATTGGGTTACTCAAATAAGGAGCTGCTAAAACCTATTCTTCACGAATCACATGCTTGTTGAAGAATATAATGATGAGCTGGGTACATAAGCTGATTGAGATCAAGATCTTTGTTCATGAAAGAAATTAATTTGCATGGACCATTAAAAAAAATAACTCATGACGATTCTCTATTCCTAACTAGAGAAGGATATTGATCTTTGACCATTGCATGAAAAACTTGAAGTATAAATTTCAATAGGTACACCATGAATAACCATCAACAGAATGATCAAAAGATATTGAGCCATTTTCCACATCTGGGGGAGGTAAGTGTAGGTTTGAAACTTGAGGGGAGCTATGCGAAATTGATAATTTCTATGTTTTTAAGCGTTCTCCTTGTCTTGGTGGGCTAGGTGCAGTTAGCTTCCTAATGCAATTTTTCCCTTAGCATTCAAGTTATCCTCTCTCTTCCCTTTTCTCAATTTCTTGCCCCTTGAATCATGACACGACTGTTGAGCGGAAAAAAGAAAAAAAAAAAAAAAAAAAAAGGTGCCATAACAAGTGAGAGACGCTCTTAAATACCTGTTCTTTTGTACTACTGAGTATGCCTTAAACGCTTATTTCTCAGAAATTATTGGCTATGTAGCCTTAAGAGCCAATTTTCCCTTGTTTTAAGTATCATGGCTTTTGTGCATTTTTCTATCTTCCTTTGTTTCAGTTTTAGTCATCTTTTTTTTTTTGTTTGGTTCAAAACAAAAAAGTCCAATGTGGTGTACTTAATACACAAAAAAGCCCCCTATAATTTCAAAACATACAAAATGGCACTTCATATTTTGAACTAAATTATAAATTAACATAATTCGTTAAACTTAACGAAAATGACGGTCTCGACTGTTAAACTTACCGGATTTCGTTAAATATAACGAATTTTGTTAGTTTACAACTTAATTCAAAACATGAGGTGTCATTTTGTATGTTTTAAAACCACGGAAGGCTTTTTGTGTATTAGGTATACTACATGAAACTTTTTTGTTTTTAACCCTTTTTTTTTTCCTGGGATGAAACCTCCAAGTCCATGGACTAACACATTCATTGGGATAATGTTCAATACAAAAGAAGAGGGGCATCATGATTCCCTGCATTCTGATTCATTTCTTTCTTCAAGAACAATGAAAGTCTTATCATGTAGTGTTAAAGGAAAGATAAAGTAACAAACATACAAAGGTGTGGCACAACAATACATAAAACTAATGTGGTGACATTGATTTCAGGATAAGAAATTAAATGTAGTTAAATTCCTTGTACATCAAAAGCAAGCATTGCAATCTCTAGGGAGGTGGAGGCCATGGCTCAAAGAGTGGAGGGCAGCAACATGACAACAAACCACAGCAGGATAGAAACCAGAGGCTGCAAAATAAAAATAATGAGTAGAAATCGTTGAAGCTAAATTTGGGCTTCAATTTTCTCTAATTAATTCCTCTAAGAAAAGGGAGAAAAGCTTACAATGATTCAAGACATCCACCGGATTGAGGAGTTTGAGGTGATAGAAGTGGTGCTTGACTCGGTGGAGGGTCTGAGGGTGGTGGATCCATGATTCTAGTGCATGGAGTCCAGTTAAGGAAAAATACACTTCTTTTTGGAAGAATCTATCAGTGTTTCTTTTATATTAGAGCGCCCCCCTATCCAGCTACCTTTCAAAGGCAGAATTAATTGGTTTGTGAAATTGTATCCTCCAACTAACAGTTGCTGCTTATGGATCATTAATATGAAGAAACAGAGAAAACTCCTTGGTAGCTGGTCAGGGAGTTATATTTCTCACCTGCCCATTGTACGTGCTAACATCCTAAGCTTTGAGTTTTGTTAGGATTAAGCACATTTCCCTTTCATCAATTGCTGAAACTGCACTTGTAAATGATCTTGAATAACAAATCGTATACTGGTGAAGGTTGTCCTTAGCTACAATCCAAACCATATCTGATGCCTTTTCTTTTTTTTTTTTTGTGGGGGTGGGAGGGGGGGGGGGGGGGTGGGGGTGAAAGGACGGAGTCAACTAGGTGAAATGAGGGTTGACAAGTAGAAGTATGCACGTGTGATCGCTCAATCTGAGGTCTGACCAAAACAATTCTAAAATCAATTTAATTAATTCATAGAAATGAGTTAGCCATTTAAAAGCCAGCTAGCCCATACGTGTTAACGAACTAGTTAGCTCGAGGTTGAGAGTTAAAATCCTAGCACAAAAAGATTAGATGTCATTTTAGATCAAATATATGCATTTGTATCGATCATAAGTTAAGTTAGTTGCAATTTAATACTCTAATTAGACAATAAGAAACGTTCTAAATATCACTAATGATTTATTTTTTCAATATTGAAAGTTTTATAATTTGTTTCTATATTTAATAGTTCATAGATAATTAAAAAAAAACGTCAATAATAGCCACGTACTGTAAAAAAAATTATTATTTTAAGGTACAATTAAATCGTAGTTAATATTCAAGAAAATAATCATAAAATTTGTACTCTATTCACATAATTAAGTAATTACTTGTGCTCATGCTACTGTGCATTTAACCAGAACAAGAACATAAGAAGGTCAAATAATACAAAAATTCAAATAATCAATACATTCCGAGTTTTGCATATCAATTAGTAAAATATTCATTTATAAATCATTATCATTATGAGTGTGTAATTTATATACATACGAACAGTATAAGGAAAAATTTATAATCGTAACCAAAAAAGGTTAAGAAGCCCATAACAAGTATAAAAATTCCAAAAAAACAACTTTACTTTCTCTAAAAATATATAATATGTTATTATTTTGAGATTTCACAGTAATGAATATTGGTGCACCCGCAAAGCCTGGGGCGCTCCGTTCTCCTTTCTAAAAGACGGAGGAATGCTATGTGTTGGATAGAAATTTCTTAGAATAACAATAGAGCACTTTCTGTGATAGGATGTGTGTGGTAAAAATATAAAAAAATAATTTAAAAAATGTTTATAATGCAATTAAAAAAAATTTAGCAAATACTTGACTATCCAAACAATATACATCATTTGGCATTTGCCAAGGAAAAAAAGGTTTGTAAAATAGTTAATTTGGAGCTCTTTCTCTATTTTCCTTGGGCAAACCACTATTTTGTCCCTAGATAAATTAGGGTTGTCAATGGAGTCGGTTCAGCCCCGAATCCGATCTGTTCAGCATGAAAAATGCTCACTGAGGCTAAAATTTAATTGGGTTGTGTAGAGTTTGGACCCAAATATGAAGTCCGAACTAAATGTGAGCCGAACTTAGGTCATGCTGAGATTAGATTTGAATAAGACCCAAGCTCGTGTATAAGTATAATTATATATATATATATAATATTGTAATATCTATAATTTATAATCATATTATGACAAAATGTTAATAATTTATATATAAATTTGTAGTAATTCATAGTTATAAAATATATATCATATATAGTTATATATTTAATTATGAGTCCGATTTGAATTTGAAATTCATATAATAGTGTGAGTTGAGTATGAACTTGTTAATTTGTGAACGAAACTCAAAAGCCTAAAGTCCGAAAACTAATATAATTTGTAGGTTGAATTTGGACTTGCCAACACTTTGCTTCAGAAAGCCCAATTGATACCCATGAGGCAAATCGCCATGCTACCCTATTCTTGTTTTTCGACCATCCCTTTCTTTGATTTATGCTCGCTTCGGGGTTTACCATCGTTGCTATGCTATCTGTTCCTTAAATTTCAGGGTGTACACTATAATGTTTTTGGGATTCCAAATTTCATCTCTTATCCTACTATTACCTTTTCTCACGTTTAGTTGATATTTTTCTATCGTGATCCGATCTTGCTTCAACTAGTTTACTGGTATATTTATCTGTTGCTTCAACTAGTTTACTGGGTTTTCCTGACAAGTTGATGTGGATCAAAAAATTGTGTATCCACAGCTCATTTTGTCTCTATGGGTCCCTTGTGCATTTTTTCCAAATTAAAGAAGTTTGAGGCAGCGGATCCAGTCCCCTTACGTTTTTCCTGATTACAATGGAAGTGAAGTTGTCTCTTGTTCGAACATAACATTGAACAACAGGGCTTTGATTTCCACCCAAAATGCAGGATAGTGGAATTGTCTCGCGTGAATTTTACACGAGATCTTTCATCTTATCAGCAGCAAGTACTACTTGAGCCTTTCAGCTTGTAATTTCTGATGAATATTCAGGAGAATTCCTCTGAGAGATCTGGCCCCTTATCTCATCTAGATTGAGCTTCAGGAATTGCCAATCTTTGTTACAGAAGCTGCAGAAAAAAATTCAAAGTTGGGCAAACTGGAAACCGAGTTATGCCACGACCATAGAGTGTCTTGTGAGCCATAAATTGCACATGATAAAATTTCTAACCAGTAACCACAACGTTGAAGAATGGAGATCTTCTGTTATTGTACTTTCTAAGTACCGCTGAAGCTAAAACAATAGAAAAACGGTTGAAACCAATACTAGTGAAAGAGCAATCCTGCTTCGTCCAGAATACCTTAAAAAATGGGAAACACGTATAATCAAGAGGTAAGCTAGCCATTCGATAGAGACTGACGGCAGCAATGGAAGAAATTGCCGTGGACACCAATAATGCCCCCAAGTTTTAAAATTTTATGGACATGAAATTCAAGAGGTTTCTGTACAAGTTTGATATTACATCTATAAAGAAAACACTTAAAGAGCGCCTCTAACAAGGTATTTACATTGAACTCTATGAAAAAATAAAGAAATGAATTACCAGTAAGATAATCTGACAAACATCTGATTTTCCAGGAAAAATGAAACCAGACCGCAATCAGAGCTCCTTACCATCGAGTGAAACAGCATATATTTCACTATGGAGACCTACTGATAAGCATCTGCTGTTTGTTGCAGTTTCCAACTGCATCGTGCAAATGCAGTTACTGGACATTGACATTGGACATACAGAATGATTCATAACGGGGTTCAGTTAAGTCCACTGCTTCATCCTCTTGCGAATGCCAACTTCTAGCACCTGATGATAGAAGAATCAATTTCTCTATGTACTCAACAGAAACAGGATCTGCTACTTTCTCATACTCTTCAAGACATGGTTTAGAGCTGACGTCTAGAGCAAATGACTCTCCACCTAGATTTTTATCCAACATTATGTGCTTTATCTCCTCGTTCTCAACAGGATCAAAAGTAAGTTTGTTTATGGATCCACTTCCCTTGACACCGCTAAATGAGCTCTGCATAAAATGTGAAAGATGCAAGGTAGAATGTGTCAATCTACCAAGCCAGGAATTTGTTTAGGTTTTAAAAGATAATGTGGAAGCATCAGGTTGTTGTACTGAGATTTTATGTTTCATGCATACTCAGGGGAGTGCCATTGCTAACAAATTACGAAGAAGAAAGCATACAGCATTTTAGGATATAAGAAAAGGTGGGAAAAGGTTTAAGATGGTTATTTGAATGCTTTACAAGTTGGTTTACAATGAGACATTCTGGTGAACAATTATAACCAAAAGCCAAAATGTTGCCTTATTGGAAATTCTTGCTGACATATTAATTTTTATTTATATGAAAGATGAATATCCTTGGTCCGCAACTAGAGTTCTACTCAATAACTGCTAGTTCAAGTTGGTTTATCAACTCAATGAACCAAGCCTGGCAAGTTCGGCCGAGCTCAGTTGAGTAAACAACCACCAATGTACATATAAAAGGGCTAAGCTACCTGAGCTCAACTAGAGCGTGGCTCAGTACAAGAAAATACTTGAGCCAAACTTGAACACAATTTTCAAGATCATTAAGACTCCAAACAAGTTTGGAAATACTAGTCTCATTTTCGTTTAGGCTTGTCTAGACCAATAAGTTTGATGTGGTGATGGGCAAATTTCATCAAATTTGAATTCTTTCTTAGTATTTCATTCTTTCCACATCAAATTTGATAAAATGAATCAAACTGTCACTTGATGGTACATAGAGAACGATCTAATTATCATGTTAAAAGTCCTAAATGTGCAAAACCTGGAGTATCATGAACCAATGTCATTTCATAGCTATACGGTAAGCATCATGAACTGTAATAGTTTCCGAGTATTGATACCTGAAATAATTGTACAGACATGTTCTTTCTCTTACATTTCTCTGGTGCAATAGTAGAAAGAATTTGGACCACTTCACTCATGGTTGGTCGAGAATCAGGATCCAATAACAGGCACTCCTTGGCTAAATAAGCCATAATCTGCATCTCTTCTTCATTGAAGGTCCCTTTCAAACGTGGGTCTGGCAACTCTGAGGTCACCCGCCTACTGTCTAGCAATCGAGGTGTCGCCTGTAATAAGGTCAAAAATGTAAAAACCAGCACCTCTAATTAAATGGATCTCATTGCATTTCGAAGCTTTAGTTTCTAACTAACTATTATCTTGCAATTTGTAGGCATAAATTTTTGGCAAGTTTTTTCCATAGATAACTTGTCCAAATAATCCATACCCATATCACAAGGCTCTCTTCCCCTTTACTATCAGATTTCTGGATGGGCTGCCGTCCACTAATCAATTCAAGTAGAACCACCCCAAAACTGAAAACGTCTGACTTAAGAGAAGCTCTTCCAACAATTGCATACTCTGGAGCAAAGTAGCCAAAAGTACCCTGCATTTTTGCTGGCGAGCTGGGACAGCTGGGAATTCCATCACTGTGAAGCTGCTTTGCCATACCAAGATCGGTGATCTGTGACAAATATTAATATGTCAACAGGTAGATTGAAAAAAAAGAAAGATTTTCGTTTGAACCAAAATCAGATATATTTAGACATTAACAATCATCAGCTTGATTAACTCCTGCATGAAAAAGAAAATTTTAGGTTGACGAAGTCTAGTTGCATGGCAATCTTTTGTATCTTGCTTTTCAATTTGCAGTGCATATTTTGACTGGTTACAGACCTTTGCTCTCCAATTCTTGTCCAAGAGTACATTTGTGGATTTGACATCTCTGTGCAATATTCTTGGTGCAGCTGCTTCATGAAGATACTCCAAGCCCCTTGCAGCTCCAAGAGCAATTGTGACACGAGTACCCCAATCCAAACAATTTCCTGAAGCCCCATCCAGACACTCTCTCAGGTTACCATTGGACATATACTCAAACACAAGCAGCCTTTCTGCATGTTTTCCTCGGCGTTCTGAGCAGTAGCCAAGCAAAGGGACCACATGACAATGATGCAGTCTTGCTATCAGTTCTATCTGCACAGAAAAATGTGTTTAAAATTTAAAACTACTGTGTATACATAATACTACATCTTATTATCTATTACCTAATCGGTTAGCATCACAGTAAATTCCACATGTGGTGATATTATTAGCAGTTTGAAATATTACCTCTGTGAGGAATATGGATTCTGCATCAGATCCCACCAGAGTTTTCATTCGCTTTATTGCCACAACTTTACCGTCCTTGAGATGGCCATGGTATACATGGCTGCTTCCTCCGACTCCAATCAAATGAGAATCAGAAAACTTGTTTGTTGCACTTTCCAATTCAGAATAGGAGAACTCTGTGATTGTTCCTTGCAATGCCCCAGACTTGTTTCTCAATAGCAATGACGCCTTAGGAAAGCATCCTAGAGAAAGCAAAGATATAGCACAAAAAAGTGAAAACGATGTCAGATGACAGAAGATCCAACTCTACCTGAATTGGTATTCTATATTGAAATTGTTACTAATTGACAATATTGCTAATCATACAATTAACTTAAGCTCCTTTAAGAAAACAACTAGAATAAAAATTTTCATTGACCTGCTGTAGATTTAACCCGGGTACTAAATAAGCCTCCGTATGTTGGAAAGTAAGAAGCCCCTTGGCTGATTAAGCTGGTGGCACTGTTACAACTTGTTTGTTTATCTGATGATTGTTTATCTGATGAGAATAATGATCGATGGGTATGCCATTTATCCTTTCGATAGATGTAGCACAATAATGAAGCTACAAAAGCTAGAGTTGTCAGTGTAATGCATATTAAGAGAATAATTATGAGAACTTTGCTGGTGATCCGCTTCTTCGAAGACTGCTCTTCAATCCAAGCCCCTTATAACACAATTAAAGAGTAATTAGTACAAATTAGATTAACTACTTTGTGAAAACTAAAACATATCAATCATAAAACGTCAATAGCATCATCAAGAATAGATAGATCCAGTTTACATCCTCTCTATTTATCCCCCCTGAAGTTTTGGGGTAAAAGAGATACTCCAAATTTTCAACAACATACACAGGAAATTGAACTCTTTGCGAGAAAAATGAAGGATGTACTCTTTTCTAGTAAAGAGTGCAGAAGCTGGAATCCTTGACACTATGCAATGTTAAGGTTCTTCAATCTACTGATGCAATTGAAAGACCATTCTGTTCATAATATCATTGAGAAGAAACTAAGTGGTTTCTTGAACTTCAACACAAATACTTATTCAACAATTATAAACTTGCTGGATGGAACTCTAACAATGCATAGCCCTGTGCAAAAATAGACAGCCTTGGAATTAAAGCAACTCATAGACTGTATGGTAGTAGACTCAAGGCAGACCACAGCACAAAGAATTTCTATAGTTCTAACTCCAGGACCACCATGTACAGCTGTTTCTACAGGCGTAATCAAAGGCTGCCTCTGATATACTATATGCTTAACATGACTGGGATAGTTTTGGTCATAAACAGAGAGACATTTCCTGCTGGCAGGACCAGAGCCAAAAGAACTTGCTCAAAATGCTACAATGCCATTGGCTCAAGCTTGTGTACTACTCACACCTCAGGTAATTTGCCTATTTGGAGTTACACTACAGGAGGTGCTCAAGATAACTGATATGAATCATATGACTTAGGGTCTGTTTGATAACATAAAAAAATGCTGAATCTGAACTTTTTCAGACATTCAGATGTTTTGAGTATTTGATAAATGAAAATCCATTTGCTGAATTTGTTAAGTAGTGCTGAACTTGTGTGTATTTTTTCAGCACAAGAATCCTAACTGAATGCTTAATTCTAATAAGAATCAATAGAATTACTTCACTCTCTTATCTTATCTACCAAATCTACTCTTGTTTATTAATTATATTCAAAATTTCTATCTAATTAAACAACTTAATATTCTCTATCTAATGACTTTCTATTTCTCTTTTCTACCTTTTTAATGACTTTCACATATTCTCCATACTCATCATATAATATATTTCATCTTTTTTATTAATTTGATTTAAAAAAAATATTGTCATTTTCATACCTAAAAATTTTAAGCTAATTAAATCATAGGTTCTATTTCTTTTTTGGATGAAAAGATATAAGGGCAAAATTGTTAAATTTAACTTATTAAGTATTTAGTTATGAATGTTTATCAAACAGTATAAATATATTCAGCATTAAAATTCATACATTCATATATTTCTTTTCAGTGCTTAAAATTCAGTAAATTAATTATTTCAGTATTCAGATTTCAGAATTCAGACTTCAGAATTCAAATTCAGCTTTATCAAACGGAATCTTAGATGATTGAGGATACATTTGTACTTTATCATAATGCCAAAAAAGAACATACTGGTCATACAAAAGCTAATGTAGATGTGAAGGTTGAGTTGGCATTGCCTAAGTTCTGCTAATGGACAATTTTGTGAAGAGAAATTTGAACATTTTGTAGTGGTTTGCTCTAATACTTCAAGATGGCTTGGAAAAGCAAAATACCAGAACTGCACTTGCATACAGAAAAACAGCTGGTGTAATTGTTTCCAGTAGCCACTTTAGGCAGACCATCTGACGCACATAGACACATCCATCTGTTTTCACCAGAGCCTCCTGTAGCTGCACTAAAACAATAGAACTCAGATCACATTTTCTACAAAGATATTCTGTAGATATAAACAATTTTAAATTCATGGCATTAGATATACAAATTTTAGACTTCAAACCCATGTACAAAGTCCAATATCAAATGCATAAATTAGCAAAATTCTCTTTAGTTTCTGAAAACTTAAATCTCCCTGCATCGAAAATTCAAACAAGGTCATAGCCATTCATTGTCTTTAGAGGTTAAGCATTCCTTTGAATTCAACTTGTCAGCACATGACAATTTCTTCAAGAAGAATAAACATGTTACGATGTATTTGAGACAATGAAACCTCACAAACACAAGTATTCTTTATTAACATTAAAGTGTTGCTACATCTACAGATTGGTGGTTGAAGATGAAACTAACGTTAAGTATTTGACCAGTCCTCCTGTATGTTTAACAAAAGATATTTCCAAGCATAAAACATATCTCCCCCAATTCGGAACAGATGGTGATGTATTCAGGTCTAGCTATAACGCGCAAAAACAAATACTTCACTTTTTTTTTTTTATCATTTATCCTCTGAAAAGTCTTGCCAAATTTTACTTGTTAAAAAAAAGTTTTTGTGCTGATAGGACCAGCAACATACCGGGATTGCAGTCACAAGATGAATAGCAGCTTGTGGGGACAGCAAAAGTCAGATTGCTTTGGTCATTAGTAGAACAGCTGCATGTCCAGTTGCTTGTTTCAGATGTATTTGGATATCCATCTACCACTGAGAAATGCAAAGAATGATAAGCATATCTTTTTCAGAAATGTTGTCCATACAAAGACTCCTAACACATGGACCTCCCAAACAAGAAAATGTGCACTTGTCTTCGCAAATTACCACCCTATCATGATAATTCAAGTACTACAAGTTACAGCAGAAAAAGAAATTAGCCTTTTAATTTCATGGCAATGACATAATTGCAGAACTCTACTCGGCCTTTTTGAGTTCTCACTCAATGGATGTGAAGAATTGATCAAGCAGTACTATACAGCTAAATACGAACCAGAAAAACCTTGCTGAATCCAAACCAGATTAATCAGACAAAGAAGAACTCTTTCCACTTGTAGCCTCATTTTCCCAGTCCAACTTGCGTACTTCTTGCACTGGGAGGATGGAAGAGGAAGGATAAGATACTGGAAATTTTGTTAGTTCAGAATAATCAATTGCTTTCTGGTGAAACACCATGAAAATATTTGAATCCACAGAGAGAAACAGAAGGAGAAAGAGATTGTTTTTCATCTGTATATATCTAAATCATCATATTTAGCATGGATACTATATGAACAATTGATCTCAAGCAATTCTTTTCACAGATTACAGAATTCAACTAGTCTGAAAAGATGGAAAAAGAAAACTCACATTCACTTGGCACACTTTAAATTTCAAGTCAATCTCTTGATTGCCGGATGACTATGGAGCACATCTTCATTATTCTGAAAAAAATTAAATCGCTAAGTTTTAGGTAGAATATCCATCACTAACTCTTGAAAAGATATGCCTTTACAGTGTCAAGAATTCAGAATCAATGCATTTATATATTACGTGAGCGTACTCATGATATAGGAGAGGGTGGGAAGTTGAGCTTAGAGAGAGAGAGAGAGAGAGAGTAGTTATCTCAAAGAACCAATCCACATTAAGCTGATATTCACTTACTATCTTGTCCATAATCACCAACAAAATAACAGCTATCCAGTAGCTTATAAAGGATGAAATTCCACTGATATAAAGAATTTCAACCGATAGACAGAGATATAAAGCTCTAAACACTTCAAGATAGCAAGTGAAAGCTTTATATCCATGTCAAAGCAACATTTAATTAACTAAACTCATAGAGATTCAGAATTTAATGAAGGTCAAATCAATTAAAATTATGAACAAGAGAAAAAGAAGATTTACGAACTAGATGGAGACAAAAGCCATCAACAGAGGCAAAGAAATATTTTTCCAAAACAGTACATGAAAATAAACAAGCACTAAAGTCTATGTTACATGTAGGAACAACTAAACATGGTTGGCCACCAAATACACTTTTTGCTTAACGTGCATTCTGAAACATTTTTACTGCTATCTTGCACTTTTGCAACACGTTAACAGCATTGGTTTGATCTAAGTCAGAAGCTAGTTCTACATCTACATAGTGGTTTTCTTGTAAAAGAACTTAAAATCAGGCTCTAACATTCTACATTTAAATCCTATGTAGATGAAGCAAACATACTAGAGAAAATTACCTGCAAGATGAAATACAATACTGAAAGATAAATACAATGCTTTAATTGCAAATTTCATAAAATACTCAGCTTGGAACAATTGTGTTTCCAACTCTGGAGCAATTGATTATATCTTAAAAGCAGGAGGAGATTAACAAAGCAAAAGTTGTACCACAATTGGTTTAAAACTCTCAAGCTTTTCAGACTTGAATGAGTATCATCTAGGAAGTCATCTAACATTACGCAGTCAAATAACTTGTAATGCTGTGATCACTAATGTACGGTCGAAGCTATGGAGCAAGATCAAACTTTATCATCACAAGACTTCATAGTTGCAACACGGCATTCAAGGTTCTTTGGAAGTCGTCACTCAATGATGACCAAGCCCATCAAAGATAGAAGATACAACATAAGCTTTCGAAAAAAAGGGTATACAAAAGAGACATCTTTCAATAGATATACAAGACAAAGACTGAGGGGTATCTGTAAAAGTCCCCTAGAAACCAGATAACAAAGAAAAGTATATGTGTTACTACTTTAATACACCTTTCTCCAGTAATCAAATGCCATGAAAGCAACTCTTTTTCAACTGTGAAAGGGACCCTCAACAATATCACTAAAGACTAAAACATAAAACCAATAAAATAATTAAAACCTCATAATCTATTAGTATATCAAGATCCTGTAAGTTCTTATCTTTTGGCTTCAGCGATTTTAAGCTTGAAAAGGGAAGATTTCAAATATTAGAACAGGCAATCATTTGTACGTATACCCCAACGGTTAGAAAAGACTTAGCTTCAAAGACATAATACTCTGTAAGGAGGGACATCAACGCACGATTGTAACTACTCCAGACTAATTTTGCGTTTTTGGTTTGATCTTTAGAGTGAGTAGATGACGTGCGAAAAAGACTTGAATTGTTTGTTTATGGCAGGGTCCTACGACCTCTAGTGTCGGCTGTAGAGTGAAACATGGCTAGACTGAGATGTTGTCCAAGGACTCTTGTTTAGCTTTTACTGTTATTATTATTATTATTATTATTGGATAAAAAGGTCAATGACCTGATGCCGATCATACTCCCCTGCAATAATTTGAGATAGAATAATTAACATTCAAAGGGATCCACCACCTCATCTACCAAAATCGTGATAATGATAACAGCTATTAAAAGAACCTATACATCGTCAGCTAGTGAGTCAATTCCAATCTACTGTTGGAAAATGTGGCCGTTTTCAATTAAGGGGTTACCATCCCACTAAAATGACCAGTTGAATAGGAACCATGAATAATTGTTGCTTAATGCAACTCTTGAAATTTGTCCTTTTACACACAGAAACACCCAAAAAAAACGACTAAATTATGGAATAGCATAGGAAAATGCTACACCCCACCCCACTCCCCTCCCAAAAAAAAATGCATAGGAGGATGCCGTTTTTTGACTTTACATAAAACGGACTAGGAGAAAAAGGGGCAAAAAAAAAAAAGAAAGGAAAAATGTGCTGTCGATCATCAGTGGCCTAGGACCTTGGCAATTAAGGAGCTGAAGTCCACGACATTACTTTGGAAAGCAAACTGGATTACCAAATTAATTGCTCAAAATATCTGCAAACGAAGGCAGCTGAAACTAATTTTACTAGCAATCATTCAAGCTCTTTTATAATAGTACTTTATTAGATTGTGATCATTATGGTATCCATAATAAACCACGTTAACGTCTACCGTCACATCTTTAAAGCGCAAATTTAATGCACCACCGCTACTTTTAGACGGAATTTTCAAATCGAAAATTGATTAACGAAGCCGCATTATTATTATTAATCACACTATAAAAGAAAAGCACATTGCTAATTATTAGCCGCCACGTCACAGTCCCGTTGAACCCCCCCCCCCCCCCAAAAAAAAAAAAGGCAACGAGCTTCGCCAATTATTCTTCAACTACTAATTTTTTTTTTTTTTACAAAAATAAAGGAAAAGAAGAAGAAGAAGGAGGAGCAAGTAAAAATACCTCAGTCATACAAAAATGAAATTCAAGATTACGAACTTACATCCGGCGATAAAACAGAATTCGAAATCCGAAATATCAGCGCTTTCACTGTTCAATCTCTTTACTTGCATATGCCCACCGAAGACGAGCTCTGAGCTTCAGTGCCGAAGACGAGAATGAAACGAGAGCGCTTCAGTGTGTGAGTGTGTGAAAAAATTCAGCTGAAGAATGGCATCAGGAAAAAAATTTAAAAAAAAACTCAAGAAATATTCCAGAAAATAGAAACGGGGATAGAGAGAGAGGGAGAGAGATGAAAAATGACAGACAGAGAAGTGAAGTGTATTTATAAACGGAATGCCGAACGGAGGAATTCCATTTGGCAGCTGAAAGCAAAGTTACAGTCGGAGGTCGAGACGAGAGAGAAGAAGACGACAGAAGAGTGAGGACGTAACGGTAGCGTGGTGAGAGGGATTTCACTTTCAGTTTCAGCTCAGCATCCCAGTGACCAAGGGCTGAGGTGGAGTTGAGCTAAGGGAGCGGGCGGGAGCTGCCGCTTTTGCGGTGATCTGATTTTGGGGACCCACTGGGTAATGCCACGTCGGCAAAGTATTGGAGAGTCTCCCGATGGATGAGCCAAATTTTTTGGTTCTTTGAAATGATTAATTAATGGGGGCTCCTGGCGTTGGATTTTGTTGTTTCTCGAATGGATTTCGTTTTTGGACGGTCAAAAAGTGATCCCGTACCCTAAGGGGCTGGGACCGCTCTAGAGCAACACAGCAGGGAGTAGTATTTTGGTACGGTACAGAGCAGTGGCGGATTTAAGACGGGGCACGGGCCGCACTTCCTCCCCTTATATTCCTACATTATTAATAAAACTTTGATATAATTTCAAATGTGACTTCAGAGTTTTTTTATAAAGTAAATGAAAGAATTATGTGATCTTTTAAATTGATTTATCTAATATTCTAAAATGATACGTGAATCACAAAATTTCATTTGAAATGAGTTTAAAAAAATCTTTTCATTTTAACTTATTGGGGAATAATTTTTTGCATAAAAAACTAGAAAAAAGAGTAAGTAAAAAAGTTTAATATTATTTTTTTACTCTTGCTAAGAATTTTTTCTGGCTCCGCCACTAGAACAGAGCACGTACATGCAGCCTGGAGGCTGCAGAGTTGATCCGTGGTAGTGTACAAGTAGAGGAATTTTATATGAATGGATTTTGAACGAATTGATTTCAAATTCAATTTTATACTATCAAACACGATCTTGTTTGTTTGTTCTATAGCAGTATCAGTTGATTAAGATACCCTTTGTTCGGATCATTGGCCAATACGAACACAGGAAGAACTGATCCAGATCTGATATTACGACTCGGAATGAATGTGCTTTTTTAGAGTTATATATATATATATATATAATCTCACAATTATTGCTACCTATTTTTCCAGTTTCGCTAGTACCACAGAGCTTGATTCTGGGTAAAATCAAATGTGAAGTGAGTAAGCACAGCAGGAATTCCCCCAAAACAGCCGCCTGGAAGGCTCAAAAACAAATTTAAGGTGCCAAGGGCTTGTTGAAAGCTGCAAATAGCCTGCGATTCTTATCTCCAAAGCCACGCAATTGTATTACGAATAATGACAGATTTTGCAGCATCCACTTTAGGCACACTCCACCAATCTAACTAGCATTCTTTTTTAAGTTCTTTTGCAGCATCCACATAGGCGCTTAGCCAACAAAGAATGCCAAAGGCAAAAGTAAATAACTCCGGAAAAAGAATTTTTTTTTTCTTCTTCTTCTAATGTAGACACGTCCGAAGAATCAAGAGAAGATATTTATATAATGAGTGAAGAATAATAACCTGTATTCCCACAATTAGAAAAGGCTATACCCCTGCATTCCTCCCCGAGGAGAAAAGCAACAAAATCTCCTTATATACAGACCATTTAATCAAACCTTGTGAACTCTCCCTTTCCAACCAATTCTGAGAAACCAAATACACCAGCTTTCCCATTTCTTTATTCATGTACAACCAACATTGAAGTATACCCATCACCTTGTAAACATCCAAAACTCTCTCTCTCCCTCTCTATCTCTCTCTCTTCAAGTTAGCTCCCACCATCCCAAAACTGAAAGCAAAATGCAGAACCAAAATAACGTGCATTTTAAGGAAAATCTACACCCTTGAGGAAAGCTTTTTCCCAGCAGGGCCCAAAGAATCACCTTGGTATTGGTCGAGCAGGAAATGATCGTACTGGCCTAAGTGAACGTCGTGGAGATGGACTCCCAATTAACATCGTTTGAGACCTGCTAACCATGTCCACCATCGACGGAGTTTGGTAAGCCTGCACCAGGCTTGTACTATCTGTGGAGTCGCCGCGGGCTGTCGCCCTTTGCCACGAGTGTGAGCTTAGTCCTGACAAAACATAGGCCCTGCCAGAAGTTTCATAAATTTGGCGATCTGCCATTCTCTCTTGCATTTCCCTCAACTCAGCATCCAATGCAATACATAATCTATCTCCAGCTTTGTGAGAGACAGAATCTGCTAACTGTTTACGACAATGCTCCAGCACAGACACGGCAGCTGCTAAATCGCCACCCTCAGCAGCAGCTCTTGCTTCTGCCATTGCCTCTGCTGATCGGAGCCTGTTTCGCTGCTTGTCCACCTCCATTGACACCACAAGTTGTCCTGTTGTTTCAGGCCTCAGAATTTTGACCTCAGCAGCATGATTCGCAGTTACTAACTCTTTTGATACAGGGTCCTTATAAACACACTTGATCTTTACCAGTGACATCTCATCACTTGATTTATCAACTGGAATATCCGTGGTTACTAGAAAATCTCTTTCTTCATCAGCATATAAATCTCCGACTTCAATAGACCCAATCCTTTCATTAGATATCAAACTGGTTTTGTAACTTCCTGCTTTTATTGAACTCAATCGCAATCTGGGGTGGATGCACTCCACCTGCACTAGCAATTCCTGCACCACAACACTCAAAAGGCCACCAATACATTGAGCAAAAGCATCTTGAATCACATCTTCTGCTTCTATGAAAGAAAATGTTCCCCCAGACGTTTCAGCGACTGAATGCATTGCGACAGCATCATGATCAGCACCAAATCCAAAAGTGTGGACAGGTATGTGGCTGTAGGCACCACTACCACGATGCATGGAAACTGGGAGCAAGAATTGGTAATTAGTTCGGCTATTCGCTGCACCAGGACTGCTCAAACTGTACGTGTCTTGTCCATCAGACAGTAGCATTATACTGCTAACAGGATTTTTAGACTTACGGTCGGTCATCACCTTGGCGCCCTTCTTTAGGCCCTCAGCAATGTTTGTCCCACCATTTGAACTCAGTGAATTAACTGCTTGTAAAGCTTCTTGTCTTCCGGTGTCGGTCATCCTGTGAAGTGGAAAGACACGGCGAGCAGTGGAGGAAAAGGCTACTATTGAAAGCCTGTCAGAAGGCCCTAGATTTTGAATCACGAACCCCATAGCTCTTTTGAGCAAAGCAAGCTTTGTACCTGCCATGCTACCACTAACATCAAGCACTGTAACCAGATCAACAGGAACTCGAGAATGCTGAGGCACCATTTGTGAGCCACATTGATCTACCCCAACTTGCTTTGGGACAATAGTATGAGGAGCTTTGAGATGTATTAGAATTGTGAAATTACTATGCCATGCTTGTTTTGAAATGGCAGACACTTCTGGATACGTTTTCAGATCAATTGCTCCAGCAGAATTGTCAGCTATTAGATCATTTAAGGATGAGTTATTTTCCATGGTTTCAGGTTGGTAATGAATGATTTCATCATCATCAAATACACTTGGCTCCGTAGTCTGAAAAAGTGAAGAAACATGTCTGCTGGTATCCACTCGTGGAGGAGGCAGTCGTCTTAAAACAGTCACCCAAGGATCATTTTGGGGCAATGATACATTGTTAATCCTCGTCCTTCCACGAGTAACCTCAATAGCAGGACTCTGAAAAGGGATTTCCTTCCACTTTGCTCGGCAAATGGGACAAATTTGGTTTCCGTGTTTTACATTAGATGTGATACAATGGAAGTGGAATGAGTGAGAGCATTCAGCTGTGAAAATTGCATGGCCCTGGCCAGCTTTCATCGAGTTCAAGCATATAGCACAGTTTTTCTGCAACAAACCATGAAATGCAGGTAAAAATAGGCCCATATAAAGGATCCACAGTTATGAACTACTGTGGTACAACACTTGAATCTGAACAGATAAATGTAAATTTGTGCATCTTGCTGCAATTTCATTGATCAACAGTACCCAGCAAGATTCTTGATCACATTTAAGATGCACTTACTGCTGATTGCCATTGCAAATATTTCTGAGAACAAGTGGACTCTCATGACATTAACGTCACTGATTTTCTAACAGTAAACTTGGTCCAAATTATCAACTGCAATTGAGCAGGAAGAAAAGACCTAAGGTCCTCTACCTAAATTTGATTGCTATACACACCCATCTGTCCATGACATTGAATCAACAAAAAATGGAAGAATCTCAGCATAAATGCCAACCAATTCATATTGCTTATAAAAATTATAACAACTGATTTCCAAACTTTTCTTTTGGCTAATTTGTTACTAGGGAAAGAATTCCAAAAGCGGGAGCCCTTAGACCTAAGAATTTAAACCTCAGAAAGGACCAAAGTGCATTCAGAAACAAAAACCCCATATGCCCTAATGAATATTTTTCAGGATTTCCTCAGGAAATTCAGTTCGGAGGAAGCACAAAAGGTAAAGTTTATAATAAGAAAAGAAAACTTTATGACAAAGACGAACAGTCTCAAAAGATGAGCTATAAAAATTTCAAAAGCGATGCAGTAATGGCACTAAAGCGCAGCCACATTTTTACAATATTAGTTTATCAAAGACAAAAGAACAGCAGATACAATATGGCTTTCCTCCTTTTTTGTGTTGATAATTCCGCCATTCCGAATCATTGCATGTCAAAGTCATTTAGCAACAAGTAAAGTAAATATTAGGCGGTCAACTCATGAAAAAATTGGGGAAAACCCAAAACCAACTTTTCAATTTAGAGGGTAATTAACGGGGGAAAGTCTTAAGTCTGACTATGCAAGCCACCAAGGCAACAAAAAGAGGTCAAAAAAAAATTTTCTCAAGCACATGTATTAATTATCAAAAGAAGTAATTTGATATCATTAGTCATGGTTAGATTTCCTTTCTTTCCCATCCCCCAACCTCACTTTTATGTAAATTATTTCCAAAAAAGTTGTCAATCAACGGTCCACGGGGCTTTTTTTGGGTTGATCTGTGCCATCAAAAGAGGTGAATAGATGGCAAACAAAATTGGTATTTGTCATGTGTGTGAAACAGTGCAGTTGCTGACCAGACAAAGCACTGTCACCTCCAAGAAGAAGAGGGAATAAAAGGAAAGATAATACTATTTCTTCCCTTTTATTGTAAGGCCAGAGGACAATGGTCCTCAAAAGATACTCCCCCACTTTATCCCCACCACATCACATTATTATTATCCCATTCCCATCGCAATTCATTTTGCCTCCATTTCGCGTAGTAGCTATTATCACCATTATCAAACCTTGTTCCTCCTACCCCACGTGACAATCACAACCCACAACCATCCCAGTCGACAAACTCATCAGATAAAAGTAAAAGAAGTAAAGAATATACTTACCATTTAGTAGTTAACATATTTATTAGTATATCCGAATGTTCAAATTCATCAATAACAAAGCCAAACATCCTGAGGAAAGATCAAAGATGCAATGTGAATTATATCAATCAAAAAAGATCTGATAATTCGGAGAAAATATAATTTAGCACTATTATTGCAGGCTCAAATAACAAACACTAGGCACTTTCCGCTAATTTATCCAACAAACTAAGATTTGATTAAACAAACAAGACATACTGCTCAACACTCAAACCTCATCTCCTATAATAAGTAGCAAACAAAAAGTCAAGATCGTTTTTTTTTCTTTCCTACTCTTCCAAATTTGATTAAATCGCGCTCATATTTCTGCTTATACGTAATTTAACATTTACAAGCTTGTATAAACAAGTAACCATGCTACATATTAAAATGTTATGCAATATGAAGGGAACCTTGGAAGATTTGGAGGAGTGCTTGGGGAGGCGGAGGCCGGAAGAAGAAGGGACAGGCGTGGTGGGCATATCCAAGCGGCAATTAGACCCCCTGTGAGGAGTCGGAGACAACGAGACAGCGTCGGAAAATCTGCCGGCAGAAGTGGGTGCTAGCGCCAGCGCCGGCGCCGGTGAGGGTTCCTCAGTTGTTCTGGGAACATGCAGGCACATTTTCGTTCCTAAAGCCAACTTGGCTTTCCTCCATTTACTCCCCATTGATCCACCTCAAGAATCCCGCCACCTAAATCCAGAAAATATGCATAACAAACAACATATACCAAATATATCTATATCTTTCTCTCTAGGCTATCATTGGAGCAAATCTCAAATGGGTTTGCAGGAGAGGTTATGAAATGCAAATCCTGAGATGCGTTCTGATGATCTTTGAGCGTTTCCTGGGTCAGCTTTTGCCGTTTTCTACTTGCACACACAACACATGTAGAACAGCTCCTCCTCTTGGTCTTGGATTTAGTGGTGTTGTATCTTTGAACACGGAACCCAATAGCTTTAATATTGGACAAAACCATTTGTTTACGACTATATAAAGTTCTCATTGGTACACCCGACAACGACCTAGTTGCAATGGGACGAATTTAGTTAATTTCATATCCAAAAGTGAAAAATAAATAACCACCTAACAACTAGAACCAAAAGTTTTATAATCTAATACTATTAACTACTATCAATTTCTTTTTTTTTTTTTTTGGGTAAGAGAGGTAAATCATAAATTCATAAGTGGATGATTTTTTTGAAGTATGTACTGTATAAATTCACTTGAGACACTGCTACTAATTATGTGGACAAAAAATTTAACGAAAAGGAACTCATTGGTGGATGGATGGGGGTAGCTTTGGAAAACAAGTGCTAGCTTTCTTGGGATTGGCGGCTAGGTCATAGCAGGGATATGGTTTGACCTTTGTGGGAGGTTGCAAACGTCTTACGTGGCTTCTGGCCTTTTTAGATACCTACGTTCTGCATTTGCCCTTGTTTTTTGGGTTAATTTCCGAGAGTGCCATAAGTCTCCGTTGAATAAGATGGGTTGGTTTTAGCCGTTTTCAGGTCAGAATCAGAGTTGGTTTGGATGGTTTTGGTTTGTGGGTAAAAGACTAAAATTTGGTTGATGAAGAAATTATTACATACATATGAGTACTACTCTGATCAGTACTAATTAGCTGATGTGCCGCTGTCACACTGTTATAACTTTGGGTAAGAGTTACAGTAGTGTCGAATTTCACTTTGGGTAAACTTGAGTATCTTTGGACTATGTAAACATATTAATTAGAAAAAAAATTTCACAAAATTCTTTAAATACATTTTTTTCTTTTTTCTTTTTTTTTTTTTTTGAACTACCTTTTACTCTGATCATAATTGTTGTATTCATGTTGGTTAAATGTTTAAAAAGTTCATCTTATATATACTTGTACAACACATGTATAAATCTAGGTGTCAAATTCAAATTTAAACTAATTGTCACACATCCAACCGTGATAGTTTATGTACTCTCAGTGTATACAAGATTCATATAATGTTTAAATGTCTAAAAACATTTATCAAAATGGCATCAAAGTTCTAATTTTGAGCTCGAAGTTGTATTTGTCAATTCTGATTCAAAGCTAAGATCTACGAGTCCTATTATTAATATTAATTGAAAAAAATGCTATTTACACTCTTATATTTGTTAATCACGCTCATGTTGTCATTCCGATCATATAGTTTTTATTTGTTAGATTATATGATAAAATAAATAGTGAGAGTGCAAATAACGGAGCGTGGATAACATTTCCCTTATTAATTTTATGTGACATCTTAAATTGGACACAACATTCTTTTTTCATGTTCTCACTTGTTAAATTGTATGACGTAAAACCACAGTCAAACCAGTAGCGGTGAGCAAAGCACAAGAAAATTGACATTTGACAAATACATATGTCCAACTTAATTAGGCCCTAAAGAACAAACATGGTAAAAACGTTCTTATCTCGCGATAATAACGTGTTGAAAATGATTTGCAATAATTTGGCAAATGTGCTTCATTAATAGGTAATCGGCCAATGTCTTGTAATATCCCAAATTGACTACACAATAGAAAAAATGGTAATGTGTTTATGATATTTTATTTCTAATTCACTTTGACTTTTGAAGTCATTTGCTATTCAAACATAAAGAAAAACACATATGAAGCCACATGAGACTGGTAAACTAATCCAGTACAAAATGTAGGGACATTGGACCACCCCCATGAATTAAAAACACTACTGCTATTGCTCTCCAGATGACTTAGGCACGGTTTGTCTCGAAGGAATTTGAGGGAAAGGAGATGATGGGATAAAGATTTGTGATGTTTGAATTAATTTTTGAGCAGGGAAAGGTATTGGGAGGGATAAAATTTAATTATTTTTTGTCAACCTGTTTTCTGTCCAAAAATCGATAGAAACAGAGGGAAATGACATTAAGATCAATGAAAATTTTATAATTTTCTAAAAAATCTATTATGCATTTATAAACTGAACTTTTAAATTATGGATAAAAAAGGTAACTAATGCATGATGGTTTCCTTTCCTTTTTTTCCTATGTAATCCAAACAAGACGGACCGACTCTGATCTCCTCTACTCTCCTTTTTCTGTTGCACTTGAATCCTCTCATTTCCTTCCTTTCTTTCAAGCCAAACGGCGCGTTAAACACTTGTATTAACTTTAAATGTAAAGGAAGACCACGATAACTTGCCGTCTGTGCTCAGTAGCTGATAGGAAACGGGAAAACAACCGTTATCATGAAATTAATGATTGGTCTATTATTCAAGACCCATTGAATATATATATATATATATATATATATTTAATGAAAACAACCAAAAAAAAAGGTATGACTAAATTCAGTAATCCATATAGAAAAGACAGATAAAAATGATATGCAAAACAACAATAATATTGACATTATTGGTTCGACCATATTCTACTAAATCAAGGCCGCCTATTGCCCTTGGCATGACCCTATTAAATAGAACAACCAAAAGAAGAAGTTCATGCGAGCACGAAATGCTTCTTACTTAATCAATTAATCAACAGTTAATCAACATATTATGCGAATTAAAGATACTACTATAGTCTTGTTCAAGAAAGACGACTTCTCGAAGATCAACTGCTCTTTCATACGCATGAATTAATCCTGCATGCGCTTGGCGATCTGTTGCGAAAAGTCACCTCTCATCACAGCAGCAGCAGTGCTTTTGCTAAAAGAATCAAAAAGTGCTCTTTCTTCTCGGCAGCTAGCAGCACAGGATTAGAGCCCCCAATCAATTACTAGTAGTTGACTACCGATATTTGGATGAGAAGATGATGATGGAGTCATTTTCAAGAATGCTCAATGCCCTTTTGAACAAATTATTTTTGGTATTTGCTTTGACTTAAATCGCCAGGTCCCTCCCTCTTCATCATGATGGATGACAGTAGGTTTACATCAGTAGTTGAGGAGCGGTATTGGTTTGGTGAGGATCGGATAGGGTGCGTGTGAACGTTGGTTGCAGTTTTGGTAAATTCCATTCGAGCAAAGATTTTTGCTCATTATCAAGAAAAGAAAAACGGAAACGTGTCTCGTTGCAAACCACTATTCTACGCTTGTAATGGCTGTCTTCTTCAGCTCCAATCTTATGAACCTTTTTTTTTCCCCCCCTTATCAGTAGACATATATATATGTTTTCACAAATTATTGATGGCATGAAATTCCTTGCAAATGCCACCGCTTTGAGGGCATTGCTACTTCTAAATTTCATGACAATTTAATACTTTGAATATTTTATGGTTCATCAGCCATTATATGATACACGGTTGCCAAAATTGACGCAATGATAACTGTACAAGGTATTTCACGGCTATATATTGTGAAATTTTATACGATCTGCAGTTCATATTAATCTAGAGTTTAATTGCTGTAAAGGGTAGGTTGTGTAGTTGAATTCAATACCTTTTATCATAAGATAACATCTTGCATCATCATGTTAGAGTGTGGCTTTTTCATTTGAAAATGAAAAATTTTACTTTATTCTCCTGCGGTCAATGACATGCATGCCTGATTACTTATTAGTTGAGGAGTTAGCACGATGACTGGCACGTCCTTGTGAGAATTATTGGACGCATGGCCACAAATGTTTCGTATAGTCTTGGAAACGCAAAAAGTCCTATGTGCACTTGGGAGACAATTTTTGAAACTCCTAGAACCCACAGAGTGTGGATATCCACGTATTTTAAGAATTAATCTTGTATATATTGATAATATATATACAAACAGGATCTAGTATATGTTATATTATCTTCATTTAAATTTAAATTTCAAAATTTGTATAGTATACACTATATTGTAGTGATGTGAATCAAAACGAAAAGCACGGAAGTTAATAAGAGTTGGTTTTGAGTTGCAGTGGCTTATCGAAAACGACTTCAATTAGCCGAGCTTTTGTCATAATGCTCATTAAGTGCTTAATTATATTATTTAGGTGCATATTTGCATAAGTGCTTTTTAAAATTGATAACGTGCAATTTTAAATTATATTTTTATCCTTATTCAGTTCAAAATTTATAATAAAATTATTAAAGTTAATTTTTTACTTTTTGAAACACAAAAAAAAATTGTCCTAAAAGCACCAATTCTGACTTTTATACTAAAAGGGCTTTAATGGCCAAAAACTCTATTCCTGAAATTTAAGAAATGATACCCACCAAACACATTAAACCCGAGTGTTTTCATCCTCTAAAAGTACTTTTCTAATAAAAGGACTTACTTGCCGGACAATTTGAGCGTTGCTCCTTTCCTCTTACTGCCATGCTATTTCATCTTCCCAACCTTTCCATCCACCAATATAATGTCACGCCGGAGCACCTCCTTTCATTAGTGAAATGCCATTATTCATCTCAGGTCTCAAGTCTCAACTTGCGGGCGCAGTTAGCTGAGGATTTTTAAGTGCTGGTAGCAGGAGGCTCATATTTGTGCTCCACTCGAGCTATCAACTTCAACCGAAAAGGCTGTCCCTAGAGGAGAATTTAGGAGCATATGATTGCACCCAAATTTTTTTCCCAGTGCACTAATTGAATGATGATGGTGCCAAGCAGACAATTGTGGGGCATTGAATGTTAGTACAAATTTTCTTTGTTGGTCACGAATAAAGTCGTTGCCATAATTGAGAACACAGGTTATGTGCGTCAAAAATAATGGCTTCTCAGACCAGTTGGGCAAAATTTATGTACCAAACATTAAATATGACTACTTTGCAAAAATTTCAAAAAAAAGGGACTAGTCTTTAAACTAGTTTTCTAGCCTCCAAGTGGTTATGATGGACCCATACCCTGTAATTTTTTGGATTAATATGGTTATGTATCATCTTGAGAGGCTTCTTTTACCCTTTATTTTTTTTTAGAAACGATAAACATATTCTATCCTACACTAAGGGAGAGGCTCCTTTTCCTTTTACCCAGTGAGATGAATAACCCACTAGGATTGTGAATTGTGCCAAGTCTGTGTTCCCAATTTTAAGATTGAGTGTAAATTTACCTCACAAAAAAACCATCCAAGTTAAAAGATAGTGAGTAACATGAATTAGTAGTAGATGGTTTCTTGGAGAAATACAGAGAGCCCATGTACACATTACGGTTTAATATCAATCCATGATATAAAAGAAATGTATAATTCCTGATTTTTTTTTTTTACTGTTTCATCATTTGTTCTTAAAATTAAAGTTAAAATCGAGATCTCAAAAATTAGAGATTTTGAATTCTAATTCTCTTTTCATTTTCTCAATTGGTAAACCTCGCCTCTCCCTTATTGAAAATTTTATTTGTTCATACATACTTGACTGATTTTATTGTGTTATCACGACGATGTTTGGAAACATGTACTCTATTATGCCGGCGTAACAAGTCAGCGAAAATCGGACATCTGGCATTCATTAAATTATGTGCACTTGGACCTTGGAGTAGAGGAAAAAGACATATATTTGGGAAAATATTATTTACATTTCATTTTTTGTTATTTATATTCTCACCATTTGTTTTGTTATATAATCTACTAATAAATAAAAACTATACGTTTAAAATGATACTGGAGAGCGTGATTAATAAAAATGAGAGTACAAATAACATTTCCCTGTATATAATAGTTAAACTTTTTTAACGAATAACTAGTAACCATTATTAGTATGTCTAGTTACACTAAAATTTATTATTTGATGCATGCAGTCATATACAACATCTTTCTCTTGTGTATTTAGACATCTTTCTAATTTAATCTAATTTTTCAAAAAAAAAATTAACAAATTTATTTTAATGAAAACCTGTAAGACAAGCCCTTAACAGTCTTGATGCATGATCCATTAAATGCTCTTAATGATTTTTTGTTTTTCCCCTTTGGCACTCAAATACGTAAGCAGTTTATGAATCATAGAGTGGCAATAAGCTTTACCTAGAGAGCCTTGCGCGGCGGCATGTATTTCAAGCACAACAATATCAGCAACAAATCTCGGTATACGTTTAACCAGCAATGTCCATTTCCAACCCCATCTGCTCCAAACGATTTGTGAGCAGCAGCAAACCTCATGAATGACGGGCAATCCATGTTCCAGCTTGACATTTTCAACCCAAAAGTCAAAAATTTCTGCTTGGATATCGCAACTGGGATTTTTTTTTCTTCCATATCTTTTGTCGTGCTTCCGAATTAGAGTTTTAGTTTGACCAACGGAAAATGTTCAAATTATTAGTTACCAAAAAAAATATAATAAAGTAGAAAAAATGAGAATAATAATAATATAAAACAATAATCTGTTTGAAGTACCCCTGGGTTGAATATTTGTTCTATCACTCATTCAGCATTGACATTTCATGGCTGCTCATGTTTATCTTTATACTTTGTCTTTCCTTTTATTTTTTTTTAAAGAAAAAGAGAACACTTGGGTCCATAATTTAATATTTTTGGGAAGATGATGCTAAGCAAATAATTTTGTCGGTTGAAGTCTAAATTGGGACACCCCTTGCGCCCTTTCCCTCTAAGCAAAGGGATGGCCCCCCAAATTACGCTTGATGAGGGACACAGCTTGAGCATGTGTGCCCCTCCAAGAAAGCTGCTTTCTGCTTTCATGTTGACTTCTCCCAAGAAGTCCAGGCAATTTTGGGATTTTAAAAGCAGAGTCCTACCCTAGCCCCACAAGCCCAAAAAAATCCATTATCATTTATCCCTAGTCTTATAGAGAGGAGGCCCTATATTTTGTTTTTTTTTTTTTTTGAGAATAAATAAGCAACCTCATTACCGTTTATCTTGCATAAGGAGTTGTAGCGATTTATCTTGTTAGAATGTAATTTAAAATTTTCTTTTTTTTTATTTTTTAGATCGGTTAAAAGATTTTCAAATTTATTGTATCTATTAATTTGAAGATCTGATATGTTAATTTTAGTGCATGTTTAATTTGCCATTGAGATAGCGATGTAAATCAAATCATATCGGGGAATTCTCGTCAATGAAATTTGCTTTTCATAAAAAAATAGAAAAAAAAAGGATAAAATGAGCAGGCTCCTTACTAATTGCTCTGCACTTACACACAGTAGTAATTAATCCCACCCCCAAGTTGGCATCAGCTCTGGTCTCAAAAGTCGTAAATACAAATGAAGCCATTTTATTGGGTCCCAAGTCCAATTTGTATTCGATGGATCTTTCTCCAAATGTGTCTCGTCCCACAAATTAAAAAATAAACACATAGCTAAAGGAAAATTTTATGGTCATTTTAGTAAACTATCAGCTCAATTTGTATACTTAAATGATAGTGGCGGTTTAAATTGAAATTATTACAATTTAAGAGTTACAAGTACTTAGATTATCATCCCATCAGTATGTTTAAATGGAATATACGATACTCGAAAGAAATTATAGAATCAAAAGGATACTTATATCTAACTTCGTAAAGGAGCTAAGAAACGGATAAAAGAAATGAGGGATTTGAATTCAGAACCTCTAATTTCTAGAATCTAAGCTTGAACTGCTGGATTGAGATCTTAGCTCCATAAAACTAAGGCGTGCTTAATTTTTGAATTTAGTGATAAATTATCTCATGATGGGTAAAGAATATCCAGTTGATTCTGTGTGTACGTTGAAACTAGACGCGAATAACGTGAAAGTAGATTTGAACAACGTGCCTTAGCTGGGAATCTTGAATTGTGGGAAAAGATTAGATATAAAAAAGAGGACGAGTGCTTGAATGCTCTAATACCTAACTGATGAGAAGAGGAGACAATGCGGATAGCTTTCAATGCTTCCTAAGCCAATGGTTACACTAGCAGAGTATTATTCAAGCCAGGCTGTCATACATGAACAAAAGTGCTCAAATCTGACAAGGGTCCAGCCCCACCTTTTGGATTTGCTAGTTGTCAAAAATTCATTGCAATCCAACTTTACAACCAACATAAAAAAAAAAAAAAAAAAAACAGACAGTCAAACAAAACATATGGGAGACCCATAAAAAAATCCCAAGTAGTACAGTAGCAGTTAATGTGTACCACTCGTTCGCCATTGTCTGCTCAGTCTCAATTCTCCGTTCTAACTTCTACATCAGAAACTGCAAATCATCTACCTTTTCTATGCACACCATGACCATTTCTTTTTTTTTTTTTTCCAGACAAGATAGATTTACATTTATTTCTCTTTTTTTTTCTAGATACGATAGATCTCTATTTATTCTATGCTATAAAGAAGAGGATCTGAAAAGACTCAAAAAAAAAATCGATGAAAACTGAATCACCATCAATCCAGACGGATGCATTAGTCTGGAACCACTTAAAGTACTAAGCCACATATAATGACAGATGATAGGAGGTAAAATTTGAACCCATGATCTTCCATCCCACCAAGCCTTAAAGGCTCTAGTGGTGGCCTTTGGGCTTGTGGTTATGATTTATGACCATACATTTGCACTGATTTTTGAGTATGATGGTTATATTCCTTTAAAAAAAAAAAAAGTATGAAGGTTATACAATATATTATTATTTTTGTACCTTTTCAAAGTTTATCTTTCATTCTTTTTAGACGCCTCGCAATGCTCCGGCATAATCTCTCTCTAGTTACAATGACTAATTTTTTATAACCTATAACCTATAGGAAGAGGAGCTTAAAGAACCTTTGTAAGGGACTAGAAGAATAGTCTAAAAAGACTATATAAGGAATTAACAGACCAAATAGATGATTTGACACCTTTTTAAAATTTTTTCACTACTAGTGAGGTTCGAACCCTCTGACCTACCATCCAAAGAAGAACTTAGGGAGTACTTGTTTCACAGATTGGAATCGGAAATGGAAATGAAACCATAGACTCTGGTTTTGGAATTAAACTTTTCATTCCAATATCTAACTTGGTTCATATATTGGAATTAGCATCATTCCAATTCCTGATGCTTTGTTTGATGAGTGTTTCGGAATTAAATACAATTAAATTTCAAATTTACCTCTGATATAACAATTCTTATAAAACAAAAGAATTACACACACGTTAAGCCATGGCTCTTTATTGAATAGCGCATAACATATCAGCTATTTATGGAAAACTAACAGGTTTTGTAGTATGTTTTATACCAGTTCTTTATGGGAAACATACCAACAGTTTATGGAAAAATTTGGTTAAATAGCGCCCAAATGAAAACTAGTATGTTTTGTATTTAATATAAATTAAATATATGAAAGTTAAAAAAAAAGTTGAAATTGCCCATAACAAACCAGCTCTTTATGGAAAACTGACAAGTTTTGTATTTAATACGCTATTTAACCAATTTTTCATTTTTAAACAAATTTACGAAAATTAAAATAACGTATTTGAAAGTTTGAGATGGATGAGACCACAAGAAATGGCATCCCTCCAGCCACTACCAACCCAGAAGCCAGAATCACAATCCTATCATCATCAACAAGTGAAACAATCCCCAACAACAACTCCACGGGAATATCCTTCCACTCAGTGATCTCTGTTCCAGCAGAATATCCATTGCTCTTTGTCGCTATCCAATCAGTCCTTACTTCTTATCTAATTCCTATCTCTAACCTGAAATCTACTCCTCTTTATCATTGAAGATATTTGTCCATTCCTATCCCATTTAAATCTACTTTAGATTTTTTTTTTCAAGAAATTTTGGATAAAAGATGAAAACTATATGATGAAAAAGAAGAGATAGAAAATATGATAAAAAAAAAAAAAGAACAGAAGGTGTGGCGTGTGATGGAGAGAAAGAGATGGTAGGTCTGTCATAAAGGTTGTCTGAGGGAATAAGTTGAGGGTTTTGTCCAAAACTTCCCAATTTGCTCGGGAATGGGATAAGTCCGTGTTTTTAGAAATGATTCCAAATATTGCATTCTAATAAACTTAACCCAAACAACAAATAAGGGTTCATTCCATTCTGTAATTCCCAAACCCTTTAACCAAGCAGCACCTTAGACCCCTATTTAGTGGCAACTAAGCCAAACTGGCTCAACGGTTCATGTAAGCATGCTCAAGCTGTAGGTTTTAATATTACGTGCGTCTTCGCAAATTTGGAACAATGTGGAGTTGAGCATGTTTAGGTTCCATTTGCAAATTTGATCTGAATTGCCATTGATACAGCGATGCAAATCAAATAGTGCTGGACCATTTCCACCAATTGATTGCTTCTGATGAAAGAAAAAGGTTTCATTTTCTTTTTATTCTTTTTGGTTTCTTTTTTATTTTCACGGGGTGTTTCCAATCAATTCACGCTGATCTCAAGTTCTTCCCTTTGTTCGATTTTTATCAAGTCAGTCTCGCCTTATTCACAAATTCCAATAAAAATGAGTCTCCGTCGGAGTGCACTTTTATTTGATTAAGAAAAAAAGGTATTGACTTAGAACCCATTTTAATACCCAAGTCCACAATCACCATAACCATAACTCTCTGCCTTCCCTACACCAATTCCGCCACCAACTACCGACCTCTTCTCCATGGTTCATATGCCAGCATGATGGGCCAAAAAAAGATAAAAAGTTGGTCGAGGAGAATGCATTTCAGTTTGATACTTGAGAATCTTTTGCCTTCCATTTCCAACTTCTACGTCTTAAAGTCTGTCGTTCTACGGTCCTACTATCTCATCTTTGTTGGGCTTTTGAACTTCGAAGTTGTGTGAATATGGATAGTGGGCCTACTTACGTGGATTCCCAGGCTTGATATTGGTTTCAGTGTTGCTCTTTCGCTCGTGGTCATAGGACTTCTTCTCCACTCCACTGTACGCATGATAAGCTTCAAATTTTCTCGATTGTCGTCTTGTATTGAAGTCGCCGTTTTTTTTTTTTTTTTTTAAATGTTTTTTCGTGGTTTGAATGGGTAATGGAGCAGGGAAGCCCAATGGCGATTCTACATGGGCTTCGTATTCATGGAGAAGCACACAACTTCTACAAGATTTTAAAATCGCTTACAAGCTCTTCCTACGCGAATTCAAAAAGTTTCTGTTTTTTTTTTGTTAAACGGCAAACGAATAAATAAATAATAGAAGTTTAGCCAAATAGTCAATAGAGGACTCTTAGATCCACCTCCACTGCTAGGTTCAAAATAGTAATAAAATTTAAAATTATAAGAATCCAGGAATTCAGTTCATTCTTTAGTTTTAAAGATAAGAAGTTTTGGTCACTGAATTTTGCTAAAAATCCTAATACTTGTTTTATTGAGCCAAAAAGAAAAACAAAATTTTGTTGATGAATGAATAAACACAAGGCAAAATATTTACCTTTCTTTTTCTCATTTCCAAGATGGGGAGGTTTATTTTCCCATTGACCTATTTGTCAAAGTTAGATAAATAAAATTTTTTCAAAAGGGTATGGTTAAAAGTTATTTTAATAAAAGAGGTGAATCAGAAACTAATAGATTAAAATTTTCAAGTCCCTCGCAATAATTTTCGTACTTTTTATTTTATAGGAAGGGAAAATCGTTCAAAACGTCCATCACATTTTACAAGATGACTTTTTTCGTCCCTCACTTTTAAAAATATAATTTTACGTCCCTTACAAATTTAAATTGACCATATTTGGTCCCTACCTAGGTTTCTGACTAGTTGTTGACCGGAATCCACCACGTGACTTGCATGTGATCATTTTTAAGGGTAAAATTGTCAAATCAAATTTTTATATAATCTGATTCATAGTCCCTCACATTTCACAAAATGAATTTTTTGGTCCCTAACATTTTACAAAATGAATTGTTTCGTTCCTCACATTTCAAAAAAATGAATTTTTCCATCCCTTACATTTTTCAAAATAAATTTTTTCATCTCTCATTGATCATGTGTATGAATAGCTTATTTTCTATAAACTCACGTATATGTATATTTGATTTTATTTGAACACTACAAATAACATGTAATTTATCTCTATTGGATTTCATCTAAACATGCTAATTGTAATTGTACACATGCTATTCAATAGATATATATAGGGGTTTAAAACTAATAATTTTGTTTGAAACCCATGTATATATTTGTATGATTTCACCATTTGAACCTATTCAATATTTGTGATATTTCTCTTTTGATAATAATTTATTTATTGAATTGTCTAATAAGTTCATCTAATTAATGAGTCATAACTCGAATTCTATAATTGTGCTAACAAATTTCAGTTTATATACGAAATTTTTACTTGACACTTTTAAGACCAATAGTTGAAGTACTTGCCTTGTGATTGTTTTAAAATTTGAAAATGCCAATCACTAATTTCTTTTTGTCATACTTTTCTTTTGCTTATTTTTTCTGTCCAAATTTAATTCGATATAAACACTTGATAATATTTAAGATTAATTGTCTTCTTTATTTTCAAATTTTGAATAAAAGAAAATTAAAATAAGTGAAAAACTAACAATTTTTTTAAACCATGTATATATCTATTTGATTTCACTTAAGCAATACGAATAGTATGCAATATATCTCTATTTGATTTCACATGCTATTCGTACTGTTCAAGTGAAATCAAATAGATATATACATGGATTTAAAAAAAATTATTCACACAAATGATCAATAAAAGATGAAAAAATTCATTTTGAAAAATGTAAAGGATGAAAAAATTCATTTGTGAAATGTAAAGGACGAAAAAATTTATTTTATGAAATGTAAGGGATTATGAATCGAATTATATAAAATTTGATTTGACAATTTTGCCCTTGAAATATGATCACGTGCAAGGCACATGGTGAATTCCGATAAAAAACTAATCGAAAACCTAGGTAGGGACCAAATTTGGTCAATTTGAATTTGTAAGGAACGTAAAATTACACTTTTAAAAGTGAGAGACGAAAAAAGTCATCTTATAAAATGTGAGGGACGTTTTGAACGATTTTCCCTTATAGGAATTACTCTAAAAACTCACAAAATATGTTCTCTTGTCTACTCAATCTTATCAAACCCTTAGCTTGGATTTTCCCTCTGAAAATGTGTCAATTTGGAGTGAACAAACCCTTAGCAACACTAGCCTGTAATTGTGGTGACTCACGAACTAGAAAGACAAATATTTCTTTGGTAAAATTGTAAGCAGCTCACATTTGTGCTAATGATACAGTAACGTACAACTCATCCATTATAATTAATTCATATTTAGGTAGCAGTGGTGGAGCCAGAAAAAAATCTTAGTGGGGGCAAAAAATAACACTAAAATTCTTTATCTACTATTTTTCTAGTTTTTTAAGCAAAAAAAAAAAAATCACCAACAAGTACAAATGATATGTATATTCCATGAAAAACATAAAAAGACGAACTCAAAATTATTAATGTAATCATAATTTTATTTTAAAATAAACTAAATTATTTACAATTG
Organism: Coffea arabica; assembly: GCF_036785885.1. NCBI lineage: Eukaryota > Viridiplantae > Streptophyta > Magnoliopsida > Gentianales > Rubiaceae > Coffea > Coffea arabica. The sequence continues at coordinate 52,295,797 of NC_092310.1, read as the reverse complement.
CTCACGACGAGTTTCATATTTTCATAATGGTTTACAACTTTCTCATTTTGAACTTCATGAAATATATTTTTCTCAATAAAAGTAACTAAACTAAATTGTGTAACCTATTCTTTCACATCTTTTCTAAAAAAACTCTAGAGGCACACTTAAAATTATGTCAAAATTGTATAAGTATTATAGATATTTAAGGGGAGCAATGGGAGCCCGTGCCCCCACCTTAAATCCGCCCCTGCTTAGTAGGATAAGCACTAATAGGACTGAAAACAAGCCTTAACGAGCTGGACAGAGGTGTGTTTAAGATTGGTTTGAAAATTAAAAGGAATGTTTGAACTTGGGTTGTGTTTGATAATTTATTTGAAAGAAATTGATCGAATTTGATTTGAAATTTCAGATGTATGTTCACGAAAAACTTGGCTCCACTTGGCTTGTCAAAGTATCGAGTTCAAATACATACAACCAAGCTTGGCTTGGATTGAAAATTTATGTTTTGTTATGTAGATATTTTCATCCTAATTTGTTGGTTTTTTCCCTTAATTTTTGCTCTACGATATTCAAGAAATCTATTACAATGAATTGGAGACATGATTTCAATTATGCCTATTCAAGAAATCAATTGACGAATTAAAGATGTGATTAAAATTAATTATACCTATTCAAGAGATAAGAGTATTACATGCTTGCTATTTTATAAGATAAATAATATGCCGGAAGGAAAGAAGTGGAGTCAAAGAAGAAAACTATAGTATATTCTTATAAAATTTACTTACATTATATGTTCCTGAACATATCAAGTCAAACAGCATGAAGATTGTGACTGGTTCGTTAATATTTTTGAGTTTGAAATCATGTTCGAGTTTGGATTGATACCTAAACAAACAAGTTTGAATAAGTTTGATTTGAATCAAGTTCAAATCGAGTACCAAGTTGCTTTATTCGATTTACAGCCCTAAGCACTAACATAAAGTTAGACTCATAGTTATTAAGCCTCCGTTTGATAACACTGAATCTGAATTCTGAATACTGAAATAATAAATTTGCTGAATTTTAAGCATTGAGAAGAGATATATGAATGTCTGAATCCTAATGCTAAATTTATTTATACTGTTTGATAAATATTCATAACTTAATGCTTAATAAGCTAAATTGTACAATTTTGCCCTTCTATCTTTTAATCCAAAAAGGAAATAGAACCTATGATTTAATTAACTTAAAATTGTTAGGTATGAAAATGACAATGATTGTGAAGAGCAATGCATACAATGACAATGTTTCTTTGTGTGGGAAAAGGGTATGGTTTCATCGTTTTGAGAATGGAAAAATGAGTTTTTAATACTCCAAAAGCACGTTCAATTACATTTCTCAATCTTGCATGTGTTTGGTTAAAGCGTTCTCCTTTTGATCTTGGACGAGAAGCATTTCAAAAATCAGACAACCAATATCTAATATTTCGATATGGTATCATAAAGCCACGTGTGTGTGGATAAGCTACATCACATAAATAATATTTATCTGCACAAAAAAAAATATCAAAATATAAATGTTTGTGGATGAAAATTACCACAAAAAAAATACTATTGTTAAAAAAATTTTTGAATAGAGAATATCAGGTTGTTTTGTTTAATTAGATAAGGATTTTGAATAGGGAATATTAGGTTGTTTTGTTTAATTAGATAAGGATTTTGAATGTAATTAACAAACAGGGATATATTTGGTAGATAAGATAAAGTGATAAAGTAGTTGAAGTAAATCTCTTGATTCTTATCAAATTAAGCATTCAGCTACGATTCTTGTGCTGAAAAAAATACATACAAATTCAGCACCACTTAATAAGTTCAGCAGGTGAATTTTTATTTATCAAACACCCAGAACATCTGAATGTCTGAATGAATTCAGTTTCAGCACTTTTTTATGTTATCAAACAGGCACTAAACCTAGTTTGGAGTTCAACTTAAAGGTATGACTAGACCAACGGCTCAACCGCGAGCTGCACAATAGTTATATTATATAATATAATAATGCTCCATCTGTCCTACTTTGATAGTCCTATTTTCCTTTTTCGTCTGTCCCAAATTGTAGTCCACTTTCCAAATTTTCAATTGAAGAATGTAGTTGTATTTTAATTTTTCTAAAATACCCTTATTTAATGTAAGTTGTTGTTACTATAAACCTAACAAATTTAATGAGAGTTGATTCTTTTTTTACCATCAATTCAAGTTTTCATAAATTTATACTCTATTTAATGTGAGGGTATTTTAGAAAAATAGCAATCTAACATTACTTTTCCAACAAAATTAACTACTTCTTAAATTGTGTGAAAAAAGAAACAGAACTATCAAAGTGGGACGGAGGGAGTATATTTTAAATTATAAAAATAGTAAAACTTTTAAGTTAGTAGCTCAATCGGGAATTGTTTATTTTCAATTCATCGGTTGAACAGTCGGATCGTTGACATGTCAACAAACTCGTTGCACGTTCAACTTATCATGTGAACATATATAGCGACATTAATTTACTATCCTTATCATTATATGCATTTCTAATATAACTTTATTTTGTTTAAAAAAAATTAACATCTGCACTCTATCTTAATCAGTGCCCAATAACCCTAACTTAATGATTAAATACTTGCAGTTCAGTTTCTTGATTAGATTGTGAGTTTAAAACCCCTCTCATCTTCTACAATTAAACTTTCTGGGGAGAGCCCTTTTTGTCCACCAACTTTGTTGAACAATACTGACTTACTAATGATGTGACTTACTACCGATTAGCATCTTATACAATAATGTGTCATGATTGTAGTGATTCCAAAAAACATATAGTATCTCATAAAATCAATCTCAATTTATTACTGATTTAAGTAGAGTTGTGATTTGGAGGTTAGCCGTACAGGGTTAGGTATATCGTGTGATACGCAATTGTCCACGGGGCAGCGTAATGCTGGTACTGATAGGAACCTTAGCATCGTATTGGAGTGTCCGCATCTGATATGGCAGCTGAAAACCCATAAAGCAACTCTATAGACTTCTGTGAGAGAGAGGTCATATTTCTTTTCCTTTGTCTTCTTTGAATCATAAGAGACTGTTCTTTTCTCCGATCATAATTTCTTTTGATGTAAAAGTGAAAATGGCGATAAGACTTTGATAGATGACTCAACTTCACCCGGTTACAAAAACTGATTTCAGTCAGAAAAATACTGCAGTGAAGTACAAATGTACCGTTAAGTACGAAAAAGGAGATTAACAATCAAGTGATCAAAGTTTACAGCATAATTTCAGAAACCTCCACTTAGTTTGTCATAATATCACTCAGTGCTTCTAAAATTTTTAAAATCTTACTTACCTCTCTTGTCAACCTGATGAAACTAAATATTCCTATCAAAAGTCACAAATTGATAATATTATTACCTTTGCTCTTATTAACTATTTAACCAAAAAATCAAAACAAAATAAAATTTTAAGACCAAAAAATGTAAATTAAAAAAAAATTGTTAGCTAATAATGATCCATATTTCTTTATGTTAAGATTACGATGGAACAACAAAGGACATGGATAAATTAAATCTAATCAAGATCAACCATTTAAGAGAATTTCGATGAGTAATTAACACTTTAAAAAATTTCGTGCACAGTTATAATTAAGAAAATCAAGATATTTTTTTGGAAAAATATGTTTTAATTCATGATGTGGTTTAAGTTGTATTAAAATCTAAAATAATCTCTTCATACATGTGAATTTTTCAAGGTATAAATTTTATTTTTGTTTCAGTACAACCAAAATAAATAGTTTATGTCAACAAATTTACACTCCATGAAAATTTAACCTTATTTTAATTTTTTATTGTTGTTATAAATTTCATAAGTTGGATAACATAAGGGTAGTATTGGAACAAAAATTTTATCTTCCTTGTATTTCCTCTAAAGGGGTTAAAATGTTATAAGAAATGTCAATCCAAGAGAGATAAGTGAGATTTTGAAATACTTCAAGAGAATTGAGTGATACTGTGAGAAATCTCGGGAGAAATTTCTGAAATTATCCCCAAGTCTACTTCCCCCTTTTTTCCTTCTATTCAATTCGAAGTGGACTAGCTGCATAAGAGTTTCAATCAGACGACCACCCCCATACTAACCTTTTTAGCTTAGATCCTTGAAGAACGCTATGTGAACATTATGAGAACACAATGAGAAGACTTCGGAGCAACTAAACAAAGACGACAATTTACGCACGTCTGTAATTCAACCATTAAGAGTTTTGTTTTCAGTTCTAGTTAGAACGTAATAATACCACCCTCAGATCTGCTTCCGAGTTTAGATCATCAGTCAACAGTCGAAGGATTGGCTTCCATAGCCATAGGTTGGTGCAAATTTTCCAAGAACGTGTGCTCTATACATTAGGTTGGTCAGTAGCACGTGCCGAACAAACTTGAAGTAAAAACGAAGAAATAGAATCTGATTTCGCATCTGCCCAATTGGAAGGGAAAAAAAAAAAAAAAAAAAGCAGCAAAGAAAGACGGTCACAGCATTGCCACGATACTCTTGTACCGTACCATGCTGATGCTGCCATGCAATGAAAATTACCTCTTGGACAAGAAACAAGTTGTCTATCCTCATCTAGGTCCGTCTGTATATTGATTTATTGGCACGTTCAGAAATTTCAATGTCAGGTACTTGACAGTACGAGCGTGGGACCTAGTCCAAGAAAATTCAATTCACTCCGGACACATTGGGTTGCAGTCTTTTTTGACTTCCCACTCTTCTCCATTCTCCTCGTTGGTTTCATGAAAATCATATCTTGTTTGCTAGATTTTCATGGTAATACTTAATAGTAGTAGTGTTACATTGAATTATCGAGAGGGGCGTTTGGTAAAAAAGTATCGAAACGTAGTAATGGAATAAATTCTATAATTGGTGTTTGGTTCACTGGTACGAAAATTGAAATTTTGGAATGATTTCTAAAAATTTGGCATCTCTCAGTTCCCTAGTAATAGGTTGGGTTTTGTCCAAAACCCAAGTGTGATTCCAAAATCTTATAATTACATAATATTTAGTATAATTAATATTTATATATATAATATATAAATATATTATAATTACAATATTAGTATATTATATAAACATAATAGTAGCAGACCAATTGCAACTATATATAAGCGAAATTTTCACTATAGATGTTTATTTCTTTTTATTATTATTATTATTTGTTTTTTTTTTCTGGTTCGGCCAATCATTGAAATGAGGGTTGATTCGGATAGTGAGGGTTTTGTGCAGCTGATCAGTTAGAAATGGAGAAGGTTGGCACGTTGTTGTTTTTTTTTTTTATACTAGTTATTGATGAATTATTTGGTCAAAGGATATCCACTTGTTCGAGCCCAAAAATATTATATTATTGTTTCTAAACTCTTTTTTTTTTTTTACATGCGCTAAAGATTTGTCCATTTAAGTCTCTGCAGCATCTGAATCCTGAGTACTTCTCTTTCATGTGCAAAAAGTGGCGGGGCTGGTGAATGGTGATATATATATATATATATGTGTGTGTGTGTGTGTATATTGAGCCTGCTACGGCGTTTGGTCAATGATGCTGACTCATTGCATTTATGAGAGAAGAATAAAAAAAGGGTTATGAGTCGCACCAAACCAACTAAATGACCATTTCCTTCACCTAATTTTGCAGCTACACCGATCATTTGGAGGGTGTTACCTACTGACGGCATTGTTGGTAGCTGCTCCAATCCAAATTAGTTTACCAAATTTTAACATTTTCTTACATTCCTCGGTCATACTTTTCTGATAAAAATTGTTTGGAGTTACACATGGAAACTGGAGAGAAACTTAATAATGTGATACCGATTAAACTTTATCCACATTTTTGGATCCCGATGGAGTACTGGCGCAAGGGTGCAATAGCTTATCTTTTTTTTTTTTTTTTTTTGCCTAAAATGATAAACTCTATATTTATTCTATTCTATTTTATACTATTATACTACAGGGGAGGGGAGACCTGAGGAGGTCAGAGAAAATCAAAGAGAATTGAATCAGCTATCGATCCAGACGAGTGCAGGACACACTCGTCCGATAGCCACTTGAAGAGGCCTGCCCAGACGAGTGCAATAGCTTATCATCAGTCTATGAAGACTTGGATACGAGAAAAGAGAGAGAGAGAGAGAGAGAGAGAGCCTAGAACCATGCATTTCCTCCTATGTGTCCGTCTCTCTACCTCTGGTTCATTTCGCTCTCCTCTTCTCCACTTTATAAATGATGAGAAAGACGAACAATAACTTCACAAATGTGACGCAGGAGGGGGGCATCAACTTGTTCTTAAATGCGGATCAAATTCCTACCAGAAAAAAAACTGGCTGCTCAGTTATAAGGCAGACGAATGAAGTGGCCTGAGAAGATTTTTATTTATTCAAGTCTCCTGCTTTTATGAGTTGTAAAAGAAGAAGAAGAACGTGTGTTGATTATACATCCCAAGACTTTCGTGTTTCTTTTTGTACGCTTTTCAAATCTTCCTTCAACAGGCTTGTATATATATATATATATGTCTAGTAAAGTGCATTAAGGACAACTGAGTGCGTTATGCAAATGAAAAAAATTCTTGAGGAGGAAACTTGAGAAGGACAACTGAGTGCGTTAAGTACCTCTCTTACGTTTATTATTTGGATAACAAAATATGACAAACATTACAAATTTTGAATGAAAATCACAAACGACCTTTTTGCTTAAAGGAAAATGAATAGAAAAGGAGAAGAAGAAAAGAAACAACTGTAATGCCTTTCGTTTGAGTGTTACGAACCAGTGCTACCACTAGAAACGAAGCTGGAGATGGACAAAAAGTCCCTTCTTGTGTTGTGTGTAGGTAAGGGGTTCGAAATCCCTTGCCTGCATTTCTCGTTCAAGATATTTTCTTGAACATTTTCAGAAATAGTTTAGCTGCGAATTTTCAGTAGTTTGTTGGGCCCTTCCCCATCCGTTTCCCAAAAAAAAAAAAAGGTACTGCCGCTAATGCCACGACGTTTCTACTGCCATCTTTGCTACGACAAGTAATCACAAACCACTAGTCAGGCAGCAATAAATAAATAATAACTGAAGCACCGACACAGACTTTTTCCTTTTTTTGGGCAAGAATTAACTTCTTCATTAATTAGAAAAGAATATTAAAGAAGGACATTGAATGGCTCGAAGTGCATCCAGGATCATCATAACAAGGCAAAAAGAAAAGAAAAAAGCTTGAAAAGAAGGTGACTTGTATTTTGTTCCCCTTTTCTTTAATTTATTAGGTCCTCTTATTTGGTCGGTGAATCGAGTCTTGAGTGGGGGCTAGTATGATCATTTCAAAGTAACAAAGGAGTTAAGTGCAATACTCAAAATTAAGAGGGACTAGGTAAGAAAATCGAAAACCTCCAGAGAGATTTCTGAAATTATCCCTCAAACTAAAACTTTCTATATGCATAAGCCGGGAGCAAATTAAACAAACCTATCATCTTTTTCGTGTGATGGTTTTTTTCTGCCTTCTTTTTAGAGTTCTGGAAAATATTTCTCTTAGATCTCTAAGCTAATTAGTAGTATTTCTGTCTAAAAAGGAAAAAAAAAAGTCTAAATAGCCAACTTTTTGCTGTCTAAAAGATAACTAAAAACCATATAGATATTGCACAAAAAGGATCATTATTAGTGGTTCATCCATCCAAAGAAAAGATCAAACGCCTAATCGCGGTTTTATGAACATTTTTTTTTAATAAGCCAGAAAACATCAACTAATCCGTAAGAGAATGCTTGTTCATGGCAATTATATAGTCTCGTTTTAATGAAAGTTATGTTAATTTGCGAATGATGAAGAAGGACGAACTCGATATGGAAAAAGACTAGGGAATATCTGCAAGAGTGCATTTAGAAAAAGTTATATTGGAAAGTAAGGTCGCGGAAAGCCAAAGTCAATTTCCTACCAAACAAACACCTATAAAAGAAAAAGTAGCTGTCTTTTCAATTGTTTCAACACATTTTTTTTTTTTTTTTGGTAAAACACTTTTCATCAAATTTTTTCACACTTCGTGCTAGCAACCAAACACGAGTAAGGCAAAATTAGCTTGAGGCCCAAAGAGAGAGTAAAACTACTCCTAAACACATCTCAAGGATTTGTTTAAACTAATATTCTGACTTGTGCTATATGTGAGTTTATATTTTAAATTAAAATAATATTTATATTGTATGGGACAATGTATATAAAAAAAGAATTCAAAGAAGTGTCTGCTTTGCTTTGGATATTCAAAAAAAAAAAAAAAGAAGAAGTGTCTGCCTTTTCCCAGACAACAACATGTTAAGGCTCACAGCTTATCTTGGCCAAATTCCAATTATTACTCATTCTCCCAGAATTTGAGATATGAGACCCCAGAAAATAAAGTTGAAAAACAGAAAAGGCAGCACTCCAAAACATCTCTGTTCCTTGAAACTAATTTTTACATATTCACATCAGGGGGGAAAATGGAAAGAAAGAGCAACGACGTTATTTGTGAAGGATGATGCATTTTCACTGTGAAAGGTGATCAGGTGCTTAAATTCTAGAGCATAAAAGGGGACCAAGCAGTGTACAATTAAAACACCAATTCCGGGCAAGTGGGAAACACAAGTCTCAGATGCCCGGAACTTCCAGGTTGGTTGGTTGATATCATTTCACATGTGCAAGCTGGATGGTGCAGAGACTGTAAAAAGCTTTATTAAATTCTCATAATTGCTTAATTTTTTTCCTACAACGATGATAACTATATAATATATTCCCACTCCATGCTGCAGAGATGGTAAAAAGATTCACTGCAATTTCTAAATTTTTTAAGAACAAAAAAATTACACTTCTTGTGTGATGCACTAGGCGAGGTTTGAACTTCGACATAATGCATGGAAGAGTTTTAAAAATATTCTCCCTGATTATTGGATCGAGGGCCAATGGTTTCAAAAATGCTCAATTAGATGGAGAAATTTTATACCTTTTTAACTCTATCAATTTGTTGCACCACCTAATCTAGAATGAAATAAGTAATAGGATGATTTCAGAAACCTCCCCTGATGAGGTTTATGACAGTCTCTCTCCCTTCCCCACATGAGGTTTTCAAAATATTAGAGGTCTCCCCTAGTAGAATATTGGGTCCCACTTCTTATATCATCATGGGCAAAATGACTTAAATACCGGCACAACTTATTAGATATTTTACAATTATTTGGACAAGTTTATTTAAATTAGTTATAAATACGGTTAACTGAATTAATGATAATTTAGAAGTGCAAATAATATCTAAAATGCCATGAGAAAAAGGGCACTAAATTCAGGCTCCCTAAATTTGCAACAGCAAGAGATCACTTCAACTGGAGCAAGAAAAGTAGTGGTTTTTAAGCCATATGTGAAGATTTTTACCTTTATTGCAGAGGATTCAAGAGTTCTTTAAACCACATCTTCTGTTAAGTCTCTAAGAATTTTGTACAGAAAAATTTTTATTCTTTCGTAGCTTATGTTGATATAGATGTTGTTTGTGTATGGCAGATTATGCTTAGCTGATTTTCTATTTCAAAAACCTCCTCTAAAATTTCATTCTTGTTAAATTGCCTAGATACTGCTCATATGAAATTATCTCACTGATGCAAGGCTTAAGGGCATTTGTGGTATCGGGTTGTGAAGAGGTGATTTTCGTCCCGCTAGAGTGAGTCACCCGAACTGGAGAAATATTTTTATCTTGGGCAGCCCTCTTGGACGAGGTCACCTGCTTAGGTTAGAAGAGGGGCTGGGTCCCCCGGTATAACTCCGAAACTCAAGTTAGTTCGGTTATAAAGAGGTAGTGTAATAGAAGGGAGTATTGTGGGTTACCAGAAAATTGGTCATCCCCCTTCTCAGTAGAAATGTCGAGAATTTATAGGAGAAGAATATGGGTGAGGGACTGCCTGCACGGGTCCCTAGAGATCTGAGATGGTCAGTGCATCCGGTGGACTTGACCGATCTCTATGAAGGGACGTGATGGGACATCCGTCAGGTTCAGGCGGCGTATTAGAACGGCTTTCTCTCAGGTGTCAGATGTGTCAGGAGTCACATCTAACCTTTCCACAGTTATCAGATACTCAGGCGTCACCTCGGCTAAGATCATTAGCCGAAGTGGTAATGAGACCAGGGCCGAGGTGGCACTTCAGGAGGCACTCGATGGCCGAAATGACCATCCTCAGGTTGTTCTCTCTCTCCAGCTCCCAAAATTTTTTTTATTGTTTGTATTTTTGAATTGGGTTGGATTTAATATTAGCTACTTACTTCTAGGGGAGGTCTCTTATATTTTGAAAATCTCAGGAAAGGGGGAGTGAGACTGTGGAAAACTTCAAGGGAGGTTTCTGAGATTATCCCAATAAGTAACCCAAATATGACTACATCGATCCCGGCTACCTTGAGACAAATATGATGTAGACTCATTTAAAAAAAAACAAAAATTTATTCTGATAAAGATGTTTTGGCCCTTTGGAATGGGAGTCTTACCGCTCTTATTACCAGATGGCAGCATCTAATTGGGGACAAGTTACTTGTACAATTGTTACATTGTTCGCTCTTAGCCACTTCGGACAAGTTTTTTACCAGACGCGATTGCAAGTCATCAGCTGTCAAATATCCTTTTTTTTTTCTTTCTAACACCGGAGATAACGTTGACTTAACTCCCAATTTGCTTTGGTGCATCCCATGTAGTTAGGTAGCCAGCCTACTCTAATTTTTTGCACATGTTTGGATTTTGTCCCTAGTTTTCTAAACTTGACTTTTTTTTGGTTTCGTCTTTTCAGGTGTATTATATCATTAATTCTTTTCATATAGGATTGCCTCAATGATACATCTAATCAATAGTGCTGATATTGAAATAAGAGGTAGAAAGATGTGATGAATTTTACACTTGAGAGACCAATTATTTTAAAGTGAAACATGGACAATGAAAAATTGAAATCGATACAGAGCAAAATTGATGAAAAATGAAAATTTATCGGTCGAAATCCATATTTAGGCTTGTTATGGTTAGGAATTCAACACATTTTACGTAATTATTATTATTCCATTTTACTTTAGTACGTTGTGGGCAATTGAAAAGAGGTACTGCAACGCATAAAAGTATAGTAAGAGCCAAATCATAACATAAGGCTTGGAAGAGGAGTAACTTTACAACAGCCTAAACAGAAATGTATGAAACACGCGATGTGGGCACGGAAACTTTCAATGAAGGACGCGTTTTAAACTTTTATGAATCAAGAATTGGAGTATATTGTGGTCACCAAAGAAAAGGTGGGCAATTACAAATTTTCGAGTACAACTATCACGTGGGTATTTTTGATCGACAAATTTTGATGTCTTTGTCAGAATAGACTACTCGAGTAAATGGCAGATTCTTTGGTTACGTCTGCATATTCAAGATTCATTGACGCACACAGCATTCGTGCTGCCACACTATGAGCTTAACGCAAAACCAACCCACGGCGGCCGTGGGCGCACGATTTCCACTTAAATTAATCTGTCATCATAAAATTCTAATTGGACTTCATATAATGTACATACAAATTGAGAATAGATGTGTCCTAATTATCTTGAGAAAGTGTAATATAAGAACGTGGCAAATTTTCCTTTTCTCACTTAGTCAAAATATAAAAATATTCGCATTTGAATTGCTGTTTTTAGAAGTTTTTTTTAAAAAAATACATATAGTACCGATTTGATATAATGAGGTGATTCGAAAATGCGTTTGCAGAAACTATACAAATTTCTCTACGAAAAATTGCAATCCAAAGGGTAGGGATGACAATTGGGACCGGTGCCCGCGAGAATTGGGACCGGTGCCTCGCCACTAGGGATGCTGTCGAGTCGAGTGCACTACTCGAGCTCGACTTGAGGCAAAATAACTAAGCTCGAGCTCGAGCTCGTCAAGCTTTTAAAATTCGAGCTCGAGCTCGAGTTCGACATCAATTTATGGAACTCGAGATCGAGTTTAATTAAATGTAATTAATTTAAATCAAGCTCAATCGAGCTTATTCGAGCTCAATCAAGCCTAATCAAGCTCAAGTAATAAAAATTAATATTTTATATATAATTTTAAATAAAGGATATTATTGACATTTCACAATAATAAAAATAAAAATATATATTATAAAAAGCTCGATAGAGCTCGTCGAGTATTATATTTCCAAATCGAGCTCGAGCTCGATAGCTCTAACGAGCAGCTCGAGCTTGGTCAACCGAGCTCGAGCTCGAGCTGCTGACCAAGTAGCTCATGAGCTCGAGCCGAGCTACTTGGTTCAGCTTCAGCTTCAGCCCTACTCGCCACCCGTTAAAAAAAATATTAAAAAATACACATATGTATATAATTATATATAATATTTAATTTAATTAATTACAAATATATAATCGTATTATTATTAGTTATATGTATTATATATTATATATATTAGTATATGTAATATAATTGATATTATCAATTATACTAATAATTATACATGTCTACTAATATAAATTATTAATTAGTTATAATAAATTTACTAATACATTTATACTAAATTTATAATTATACTTGATACAATAACACTTTTTTCTCAAAAAAAATACAATAATGATTTAGTGATTGTATTTGTATCAAAAGTGGAAATTGACTGCTTTAATTGTATTTGTTTCGTTACGTTGGATTGTATTCAAATAATTTTTATTTGAATGTTTTTATAAATTTCAATTATGGAATTACAATGGATAAGAACTTTGTGATGTATTCATATTTTAGCATTTGTTTAATTGCTAAAATTTAACTATAATAAAATTATATAATAATTTTTTATTAGTACCATGGATGCCTCTGCGGAGGAAGCAGGGCGGGGGCGGTGGAAGCGATTTCTAGAATTATATATTGGAATAACAAAATTAGGATTGGGAGCCATGAAGAACTGGTGGTTGGAACGAATATTCGTAGACAGGAGATATTTTATTTTATTTATGGATCAAAAGGTGCGTACTGCCTAGTGTAAACAAAAACATTTGAGGCACTTTTTAGGAGAGGAAAAAAGTTATTTAAATTGTATATAGTAGCATATATGTGCAAAAATTAAATTTTAAATTTAAAATTTACATAATTATCATCCATTCTAATATTGATAGTGTATATATTATTCGGTGTAGGAAAGATTAATTCATATTATTATACCTATTAATTGCATGGTCAACAACCACGGGGGCCAACCACCACCCCATAAATCTTGACGGGTAAAATCCAAGTTCCACGCAACTCACATTTGCACCTGACCCCCTGGGCCTACGTGTCACACATTTTATCCGTCAGATCACATGATGATCCTTCGGCCCAAATAAATTCTCAGCTAACCACCCAACACTCTTTGAGTCGCACCCTTTATTTAAAGAATGCCCCAATTTACAGTTGAACCAACTCTCCATACCCTTATTCCTTCCATTGATTTTTTCCTTTCTTCCTAAACATCATCCATTTCTAGTCTTGGCACAGAACAGAACAGAAAGCCACTCCACTTTCTTTCTTGCTTTCTGTTTCTGTGCGGCCTTTTCTTTTAAGGGGGAAAAAAAGAGTCTCGTACCCAACATTTGTAAGCGTAACATTTGCTTTCTTGCCCGTGACCCCAAAAAAAAAAAATTTTTATTTGTTCACCCAGGGAAAAAAAAAAATATGGAGCACGTACATGAAAATGGAAATGTCCATCATTCCAATCGCTTCTGCGTCCAAGATGATCCCTTGAATTGGAACGCGGCGGCGGAGTCATTGAAGGGGAGCCATTTGGATGAAGTGAAGAAAATGGTACGCGAATATCGGAAGCCACTAGTGAAGCTAGGTGGTGAAACGTTGACGGTAGCCCAGGTGGCAGCGGTGGCCGCCGTGCATGCAGGTGGTGGGACGGTGGTGGAGCTGTGTGAGTCGGCCAAGGCTGGTGTGAAGGCCAGCAGTGAGTGGGTGGTGGAGAGCATGAACAATGGTACAGACAGTTATGGGGTCACCACTGGATTTGGCGCCACTTCTCACAGGAGAACAAAACAGGGATCTGCTTTGCAGACTGAGCTTATCAGGTTCGATTAATTAAATATTAAGTGTGTGTATTAGCTAGTGTTTCACTGGTCCTTCCGTAAAAAATCTGGATATCTGCATATTCATATACTCCGTTTCCGTTTTCCGTTTCATGGAAAGGGTCGTACTTTTCGTTTTGAAATGTTTTAAAATAATTGTCACGTCAGAAAAGTTAAAATATCTCTCTTTTCAATACAGTCATTCTTTTTTTTTTTAATCAAATGCAGCAAATAATTTGAAACGGAGGAGGAAGTAAGTATACACGAAGCGACAGGGTAGGAAAAAAGAGGGTGACTGGTTGGGTTCAAAGAGTTGATAAGTTATTGGTTGTGTTTTATTGCCGACGGGGGAATTGTTTGTTGTCAGGCAAACAGTTAAAGAGAAAAAGCAAGAGGGTTGCTTTCAGAGGGGTGGTAAATAATTAAGAGGATGGGACAAAGAGTAAAAGAATCCTTCCTGATTTCTTCCCTCTTTATGTCATTACATCGATTTCAGCCTTTTTCTAGGTGTGTTTGCTTTGCTTGTAAATATTTTTTGTTTTTGGTTTGTAAAGTAGGGTCTTTACTCTTTATGGACCAAATTGTTAGGTACGTTGCTTAACTAATAATAATGAGAACTTGTTGCCCAACAAAACAGGGACAGCTTTATAAAGTTCTGCTTGAATATGCTTTGCATTCTTGTCCAGGATTTCTTGGAAATAAGTCATTCTTGTCCAGGATTTCTTGGAAATAAGTCATTCTTGTCCAGGATTTCTTGGAAATTTCGTCAGTGTGCTGTCTAATAGAATATAGAATATAGAATTTGTCGTGTCTTTTGTCAAAAATGAATAAGTTAGGTGCATTGTCTATTTTATTTTATTTTATTTTTTTGCTAGGAGTCTTTCTAATACAGTTCATTGGGAAAAAAAACAAAAAGATGGACTATAGAAGAAAAAAAAATTTATTGCTAGTACAGTTAGATACTCCACAAGGTGGGAGTGGGACGACAATTTATTGCTAGTAGGGAAAACAATTTTCGTTTTCTTGTAGTCGCACAAGGTGGGAGGGACACTTGAAGGGGCGCCCGGAGGGGAAGAAAGGAAGTAGTACTATCTTCTACCTAACCCCACTTTGACTGTAGGCGAGATCGCCCCCAGCGAGCATTATCAAAGCTTGTATCCTTGAGCAGGGCTGCTTTGCAAAGCTAGGAGTAGTTGGCTAAATTGGGACACTACCTTCTGTTGAAAAAAAAAATAAAAAACAACTAAAAACTAAAAGTAGTAGGCGGGATAGCCCATCATAATATAGCCTACTTCCTTGCCGATTTTGTTGCCTAAATAAATAAAATTGAAAACCCACACTTTTGCTTAAAAGCTGCTTTTTTTTTTTTTTTTTTGTGGTTGACTGATTGACCTTTATCCCATCCCTGAGGGCATGGGTTCTGTGTTGATTGGACCATAGTTATGAAGAGCCAACATGGCCTATCCCTGAAAATTAAATGTCATGGCAGAATTGTTGCCCTATCATTAATGTCATAGAAAAAAAAATACCATGCTCTTGGACATTTATAGCGTGAAATATTTATGAAATTATTAATATGTTAATTAGTGTAAATCAATTTTGTAAAACCACCGAAAAAGAAACTATTTGACCCAATGCTGTTGAAAAATCAGGTTCTTGAATGCTGGAATTTTTGGAAATGGAACAGAGTCAGGTCACACGTTGCCACATTCTGCGACGAGGGCTGCAATGCTAGTGAGGATCAACACCCTTCTACAGGGGTATTCGGGGATCAGATTTGAGATATTAGAAGCTCTTACAAAGCTTCTCAATCACAACATCACTCCGTGTTTGCCTCTCCGTGGCACGATCACTGCCTCTGGCGATTTGGTTCCTTTGTCATACATTGCCGGACTGTTGACCGGCCGTCCTAATTCTAGGTGTGTTGGGCCCAATGGTCGGTCCCTTGATGCCACGGAGGCATTTCAGATTGCTGGGATGAATTCCGGGTTCTTTGAGTTGCAGCCTAAGGAGGGTCTAGCACTGGTTAATGGCACGGCTGTTGGGTCGGGTTTGGCCTCCATGGTTCTATTTGAGGCAAATTTATTGGTAATCTTATCTGAAGTTTTATCAGCAATTTTTGCTGAAGTTATGCACGGGAAACCGGAGTTCATTGATCATTTGATGCATAAACTGAAGCACCACCCTGGTCAGATAGAAGCCGCAGCCATAATGGAACACATTTTAGATGGCAGTTCCTATGTCAAGGCAGCAAAGGCATTGCATGAAACGGATCCCCTCCAGAAGCCTAAACAGGATAGATATGCCCTTCGTACTTCACCACAGTGGCTAGGACCCCTGATTGAAGTTATTAGATCATCGACAAAATCGATTGAACGGGAGATCAATTCTGTCAATGACAACCCTTTGATTGACGTGTCGAGAAACAAAGCCTTGCATGGAGGGAATTTTCAGGGGACTCCAATTGGTGTGTCAATGGACAACACCAGATTAGCTATAGCGTCCATAGGGAAACTCATGTTTGCTCAATTTTCTGAGCTCGTCAATGATTTCTACAATAATGGCTTGCCTTCTAATCTATCTGGAGGAAGAAATCCTAGCTTGGATTATGGGTTCAAAGGCGCCGAAATTGCAATGGCCGCCTATTGTTCTGAGCTTCAATTTTTGGCCAACCCTGTCACAAATCATGTACAGAGTGCCGAGCAACACAATCAGGATGTTAACTCTTTAGGATTGATTTCTTCTAGAAAAGCAGCTGAAGCAGTAGACATCTTGAAACTGATGTCTTCAACTTACCTAGTGGCACTTTGTCAGGCAATTGATCTGAGGCATTTGGAGGAAAATTTGAAAAACGCTGTCAAGAGCACAGTTCACCAAGTCGCTAAAAAGGTTCTGACCACAGGCATCAATGGGGAGCTTCATCCTTCAAGATTCTGTGAAAAAGATTTACTTAAAGTGGTTGAGCGTGAATACGTGTTTACATACATAGATGATCCTTGCAGTGCAACTTATCCACTGATGCAAAAGCTAAGGCAAGTCCTTGTTGATCATGCCCTGATCAACAATGAGGACCTAAATCCAAACACTTCGATTTTCCTAAAAGTTGGAGCTTTTGAAGAAGAGCTGAAGACCCTTTTGCCAATAGAAGTTGAAAGTGCAAGAAATGCATGTGAAAGTGGTAATCCTGCAGTCCCAAATAGGATCAAGAAATGCAGGTCTTACCCTTTATACAAATTTGTGAGGGAAGATTTGGCGACTGGATTCTTGACAGGAGAAAAGGCAAAGTCACCTGGAGAGGAATTTGATAAGGTTTTCTCCGCAATTTGTGATGGTAAGATGGTCGATCCATTGCTCGAGTGTCTCAAAGATTGGAATGGTGCTCCGCTACCCTTGTGTTAAATGCCACTCCACGGCACGTTGAGCAGATTTTAGCTGTTGTACTCGGTGAAGGCCGACAGAAGAGCAGGCTTCCTTGAGGAATATTTTGTTTTACTGTAGTAGCAAACTGTTTTTCTCTACTTTTTTTTTTTGTTGTTGTTGTTGTTGTTGTTGTTGTCAATTATCACCATCTACTCCTACTTCCATCTATTATTTTTCTCTATCTTTTTGTCTCTCGTGATTTATGTACAGATAAATTATTGTAATTTGTTGGGATTTCTCAAATTTTGTAAGGATTTGAATCATCGTATATTGTTTTTACTAACATCCTTACTTCCATACATGATTAACTTCCACGAGCTAACAAATTGAATTACTCTGAGCACTTGATCAACTCGAGCTTTAATTGAGAAGCCTTATGAGCCCTCGTGAGCCGCTTGATTCATGCAACCCTAAATACCAACCTAGGGTTATGGAGTAACTACTTAACCACTAAACCAACTTTTTGAGAAAAAAAGAACTTGGTGAAAAAACTTGGAATGCATCCTACTGCCGTAAAAACTTCAATTATCACCGTTCTCCTCCATTCCCCCCCCCCCTCTCCAAAACCCTTCCTTGTGAGGGGTGGAGGAATTTTTTTTTTTTTTTTTTTTTAGGTGTGTCCCGCAGGGAGTGGAGGAATAAATGGGCATTAAACAAGTAAACCCACGTCATCAATTACATCCTAACCAACAGGTCACTGAGAGGCTGCTGAAACGCTAATATCCATTCGCACCTCTAATTTCCTCCATGTTATCTACACGATCATCCAATTCTCTTTATGCATGAAAAAGAATTGCTATATTGCCCAGGCACATTTGGTCACTGGCCCAAATCTAACAGATACTATCACAATAAGGGCCTACAGCAGTTCCCTACACCAAGTCTAATTCCCGTAGGAGAACGTGATAGTACAGGCACTTTGCAGTTGTGACACACTAATTTCAGGAAATGTCCTTAAATCCACTAAAGAAGATAAATAGCTACATTTTCTATTACATGTATCCAACTTTTAATCGTAGCCAGCAACTTCCATGGAAAGCAGTCTGAAGCGGCTTTCCTGCATTAGAGTTTGAAAGCAGCCATCATACATCTTTGGGGGATATTCATACCACCAAAAAAGGTTTGAATCTAGTCAAGCATCAGGGATCAACAAATTTAATGCCAGAAAACCAGAAATTGCAACTTATTCGTGTTTGATTATGATTCCGAAGGCTGCAGCCCGCTACGAGAGTCGAGAGTTTGATTCGATGAATGACAGTAACTGAAAATTCTATTCAGGTGAAGAGGAATGGAAATCGGACAACCCCCGATGAAGAGGAATGGATTCATTCATGCTGAGTATGAGACCAACTTGCAAACAAAGAAAAAAATGGTACTACGTCTACACATATGTATACCTCAGGATACATGGAAAAAGTCAATCTTAAGGTGGACTGAACGCTACCCATTTAAACAAAAGAGGAATATATACAGGGCCCTTAAAATATAGAGTTGCTCCATCCCAAATGACTGAATTAACGAATATGCTTCCTTCGCATGCCTTAAGATCTCAAAACATACTGTTGACAAATCGTTTATTAGCTGTTAACAAGTCATATGCAACTGTCATTTGTAAACTAACAGGATTAGTGAGAGCTCTTGTGGAAAGCTGTCAGCTGAACATGTACCACAACTTCCATTCCATTTTATAGAGGGACATGATCAAACGTCCCACTGAAAACACACTAGACAGGTTACTTAGCAAAAGATATGCATTTGCCAGTGGGCAACATTACATGCGTTTTACATTGGTCAGTCATCATCATCAGACAAGCAAACAACATCAGAAGCTACAGCTGGAAGTTTTAGACTACGGTCCACATTACCCGGTGCTCTGGTGACTGATGGATCTAGCATGCTCGTATTTAAACCAGAGCCAGCTAAGTGCTGCAATATAGTAGGCAGATGGCCACCAGCTTGATTATCAATATCCATGAGCAACTCCACCGCAGATTGACTGGGGTTATGACAACCTGGATGAACTCCACTTTCAGGTTGAGAAGGCCTACTACTAGAAACAGCTTGACTGATCCTGCTCGGTTGCAGTGCAGCTGTTGGTTGGGTTGGGGGTAAGGGGTTTTGTTGCAGCAAGAATTGTGAAGGCAATGGCAGTGGTTGTTGATTTGGAACAGGGGGAAGTGACACAGATCTTGCAGGCAAGTTGATTGGCACCTGTTGATTGGGAATATTGCCGGGAATGCACGAGCTACTAGCAGCTGCAGACGTGCAACCAGGTAGTCTGAAAGGTTGAAGATGTGGGGCTGGCGCACGCTTCTCTCCACTAACTCGAACACCACCAGTAGAAGGGGTAATGGCACTGATTTGGGGAGGTCTTGCAGGAACACTTGGAAAAAGTCCTGAAGAACGATGAAGAGATTGTACAGGTGGCATTGCAGTCTGTTGACTCACAGAAGGTAGGCCAGCAGGAGACAAGGTAGCAACAGAGGGATGTCTCCCTGTAGGCTGCAAGGATAACTGATTCACCCGCTGAATGAAACTGACAGGAGCACCTGCGGAAAAGAACATGTACTAAATTTAGATCTCAAAATTTCTAAAAATAGAAAAAAAAAATCCCCAAAAAGATAAAACCAAAAGAAAAGACCAATTAATAGTTCAGATAAAGGTCCAGCACTAGTGGCATTTTTCATCTTTGAAAAGTTCCAAATCAGTTTGTCTTGGAAAATCACACACAGATACTTTACCAAATAATAAGAGGATATGCCACATAGAAAAGTTCTTATTTCAAAAGAAGATAAAAGTAATTCAGTCAATTCAGCAAAATTAACGTTCAGTCGCATATCCTTGACTTTAAAGCTTAAAAGAGTCAAGTGTTACAAACTTAGATCAAGGAATAAATTTGACTGCAAATACACTTGAAGATCAGCAGTTTAGATATTGAATCAGCAATTTTTTTTAAATTTTCTACTTGAGAAGTGTCTTCCTCGGGTCAGGCAGGAGGAGCATCAAGAAGCTTGAAGGATTAGTCCAAAGTTTCTAATACTCTAAAGAACATTTTGACTCCGGAGCAATTAACCAGACATTAGTAAAAAATTATGATACATTAGCATTGCAAACATAAAGTGCCAATGCAAGATCTAATAAGCCAAACAAGAATGCCAACTTTACAATGGTTGAATTAAGTGCTTAATACTGTATCAACCCCAACACATAAAACACGGGCTGTAACATTTCACACATATCAAGACATGCCAAAAGCTCAGTACCTTGCTGCATCGATAAAACCGCAGAAGGCTTAAGATCCAAGCATTTAGAGCGAAAAGCTTCAGCTAATATCTTGTTCATAAGAACCTTCTTCTGGTTTGTATCCAGTTCAGTCTTTTTCAACAGAAATGCTGTCTCAGCATCTCTATGTTTTGCTTCATATTTGCTACGAATTTGAGCAATCATTTCCTCTATTTCCTTTTCACATTCAGATTGAAACCGCAGCTTCTGTTGAATGCCAAAAAAGCTGTCATGAAAAAGATTTTGCTCTACACGTGCAGTAACCAAGAAGCAAGCTTAAACTTTACCGTGCTATCATGAAGTGTAGTAGTTTGTTCCACTTCTTTACGTATCCTCTCCAATTCATTTTGAAGTGGGTCAACCTGAAGAGGTAGAGGTAGATTTGAGGAAGCTACCTGGTGCGGTTGACGTACTGAAAGGTGAGCTGATCCTTCAGCTACGGCCACGTTAGGCCTGGATTGTTGTAGAGCTTGGTTAATGAGTTCAGCTGCATTGTCAACCGCTTGAGTTGGAACCACGCTATTGTGGGACACCACAGACAGCTCCGCAATGCAGTCATGATTAGTTCCAGTGATTGTCTGTAAATTTAAGCCTGATCTGCTTTCAGTTGAAGGAGGCGGCACCAAGTTTTCCCCATTTAGAGAAACAGCTAGCTGAGAAAGCACCACTGACCCTTCAACCACAGGGGAAGAAGCCTCAGAGGTCTGTAGCGAGTTGTCCGTCTCAATATGGCCTTGATCAACAGATTCAGCTGCAGAAGGAAGACTACACACAGGAGGAGATGAACAATTGGAAACAAAATGGACAAAGTTCTCGCTGCTCTGGGGAACATCATCACGTGAATGCTCTGCACACCTGTCAACCAATTGGATAGAGGCCTCAGAGGTCTGCAGTGCATTGCTCCCTGCAATTTGACCTTGGTGAACAGCTTCAGTTATAGTAGGCTGCCTGCAGACAGGAGATGAAAGATTGGAAGCCTCAGAGATCCGCAGCGAGTTGGCCCTCTCAATATGGCCTTGATCAACAGATGCAGCCATAGTAGGTTGACTAAACAGAGGAGTAAAACTATTGGAAGCGGGATGGATCAAGTTTTCACAGTTCTGGGGAACATTATCAAGTGAAAGCTCTGCAGACGTGTCAACCAATTGGATAGAGCCCTGCAGTGAGTTTCTCCCTTTGATTTGACCTTGGTGAACAGCTTCAGCTATAGGAGGCAGCCTGCAGACAGGAGATGAAAGATTAGAAGCCAGCTGCACCAAGCGATCCACTGTCAAAGCCTCAGAGGTCTGCACAGAGTTGCTCCCATCGACATTATTTTGGTAAGCAGCTTCAGCAAAAGTTGGTTGACTACGAGCAGGAGATGAATAGTGGGAAGCCAGCTGCACCAAGTTTTCTCCATCCTGAGAAAGAGCTTGGTGAGAAAGCTCCAGTGATTCCTCAACTAATTGGGTTGAAGTGTCAGAGGTCTGTCTAGAGTTGCTCCCTTCAACATGACTTTGCTGAACAGCTTCTGAAGTAGCAGGTTGACTGCAGACACGTGAAGAAAAATCGGAAGCTGGGTGCACCAAATTCTCTCCAATACAAGCCTCAGAAGTCTCAGTATGAGCTTGGCGAACAGCATTAGCAGCAGTAGATTGACTGCAGACGGGAGGTGAACATTCAGAAACCAGCTGCACCAAGTTTTCCCCAGCCAGCAAAACAGCTTCATGAGAAAGCTTCGCCGACCTCTCAAAGAATTGGGGAGAAGCATCAGAGTTCTGTAGAGAATTACTCCCTTCAATTGGAACTTGGTGAACGGCTTCAGCAGCAGGTTGACTTTGTTCAGGAGATGAAGAACTGGAAGCCAGCTGCAACTGCTCACTATCTAACTGAATGTTTAATCCAGCTTCAAGCGGTGTAGAGCTTACCAATCCCACTGCTGTATTCAGATCTCCTGCAATTGGCAAGTCTTCAATCTGCATATAGGGTGAATCCATATTAGGAAATTCATCATGCATCACCTAACAATTTAATATCTAACTTTAACATTCTCCAAATAATAATATCCATATTAGACCACATTTGAACTACCTTCTCGACAGCACTGAAAACACTAGACAACCGGACAAATGACAAAGGCCCATATTTCAATTGTCGAATACTTATTAATCTATTGTACATACATCAGCTTAACTGTGATAATGTTAACAAATCTCAACCTAACAAAGAACATAAGACAAAGAAATTTAAATGTAGCAGAAAGTAAAAGGAGAGATCAACTAATTCACATAAAATGACACTAGTTACTCATCCATTTCCAAAATGTCAGTAAAAGGAGAGATGAAGTAATTCACATAAAATGAAACTAGTTACTCATCCAGTCCAAAAAGTCATGGAAAGCAGAGACGAACTAATTCACATACAATGACACTACTTACTCATCCGGTTCCAAAATAGACTTTCAACTTCCCTTCTTTGACAATTGCCAACATAACATTCAGAATCCTCAAGACTGAATGATTTTTAACTATAACATAACATAAACTGTCAATCTAAGTGCACTGAACAAAAGTTGCAAACCACACCTTCTTCAATTAACTTGAACACTACAACAAATCTCACTTTCCTGTAAAACATACTCAAGTAATAAATCTATTTTCAAGTAGGTGACTAATATTTTAACTGTGAAAACTGTTGGCTGTTATAAATCAAAACTAATCCATGTAATAAAAATCAATTAAAATCAATCATAAATATTAAATACACCTATACAAAATTGATTGAGGAAAACATCTTTCATTGCACCTCCAATGCTGCAATGGATTTTGTTAAAAAGAATAAAATTGAGAGGGTTTGGCTAGAGAAATTGTTACGTACACATTGTGGAGGCGAATCTGGAGGAGGAAATGTTTGCACCATAATTAGATCTACTGATTGCATTTGTCCAGAGAGAGCAGTTCCGCAAATGGAGTTATGAGTCCGACCTTCCTGGTTCCCCCCGACATCAGAACCTATTGAATTTCCTGTACCATTTTCTGTATTAAACTCGAGAAGAGCACCCATTTCTGAAGTGAAGGCATTCCCAATTTCAGATCCAGCTGTCCTAGGCAGCCCTAAAGGTATCTCATTATCTTGACCACTTGATGAAATTTCATGAGTATTTTGCCCATTATAAGTAGCTAGATTAATGCAAACGATCTCCTCAGCTCTATTAGAGGAACAATTAGGAGTAATCTCCTGGGATGTCTGAGATAAATATTCTGCTGTTTTGGGCTGATCAAATATGATAAAAGATGATGCGCCAACTGGTATAGTCTCCAACGCCTTTTCAGAAGTTGAATGCAGCAAAACAGGTGATGTTTCATCAGGAACGCTACAAGAACCTGCATGCTTTGCATTAACCTCAGGAGTAAAGTTAGAGGTGCGACTTGATTCTTTGGACTGGTCAACTCTGGTAACAGATGATGCTTCAGCTGCCACAATCTCTAATGCCTCATCTGAGACTGAATTCACTGCAATGGGTACTGTTTTAGATTGCGTACTATAGCCAGTAGCATCATCTGCTGCAGTCACTGGTATGTGAGACACTATCACAATACTACCTCGACTTACATGCACTATTCTATCAGGACTTTGTTCTCCCAAATCAGGTCTAGAATGAAGGACCTCATTCTCACTATACTCTGAAGTAATACGTCCAGAACCCTCAGACGACCCCATTTCACAATATTCAGATCCATGCATATGCTGCTCATTGACATTTCTGTGTTCGCTCAAGCCAGACTTCATCATGGCTAAAAAATTAGCAACTCTTTTACTCTCTTCTTCAATTGCAGCTGCATGCCTTGCCTCAAGCTGTTTAAGTTGCATTTCCATGATACATTCATGCTCTTGAATTTTCTTCTCAAATTCACTGTCTGCTATCTTAAGCTTATCCATCTCCATTGCAGTTTGATTGTATGTTGTGCGTATGAAAGCTGACTCCAGCCGGTGTTCATCCTCTAATTGAATCCTCGTCTGCTCTCGCATTTCGTGGAACTTTTGAATTTCCTCCTCTTGCTTTTGATGAAGCTTTAACATGTTTTTATCACGTTTCTTCTGTAACTTTTTGAACTTCTTTCTAACCACATCATGTACTGTTAACTGATCTATTGTTCCCCACTGGGAAGGTTCCAGATTAAATGAGCTCTCTTCAATTTCAACTTTCACATTTTGCAGCTTAAAAAACTCTGATGGTGGCTCCCCAGCCTTTAGTGACTGTTCTGTAACATCTTCTGATGCTGATACAACACTCTTTGAAGGCTTTAAGCCATTCTTGTTTCTTAAAAGCTGCAAAAATTTGGTCTTCAATGGCCGTAATTTATCATAAACTATGTCTGTCTCTTCTTTGGTGCATTGAAAATTCAATATATGTTTCGCTAGATTAAGAGAATCCCTTCGATCAATTTTTTCTTTCATGATTGAAGCTGCAATCCAACACTGGAAAATAAAGTAATGAAACATCATATTATTATAATCATTCCCAGAGGCAAAAACATTGACACTCATCAGCCTTCTTTAAACTTCAATAAATTTGTATGCTTGCAGCTGAGCATGCAAAAGAGATTACTCATCCACAAAAGTTCTGCATGTTCAGAAGCCACTGGATGGCCAACTACGAGATGCTAAATGCATTCAGAGTAGTTCTACATAATGATACCATGATAAATAACTATATCACATTATGGTCAAAAGAATGTCTTCACGAAGTGCCCACGCATAAAAATGTCACTTCCAATCAAAATCTCACACAGTAAATATCAACAGCATATGTCCAGCCGTAAAATCAATTAAATTGGCTCAAATCATTGGTATACAAGCACTAGGATAAAATTGCTTAATGCGACAATAAGATGACACACTTATTTTAACGAGATAGACTTAGAGCAGAGGGAATCTATAGACCCATGGAAGTGCTTGACTGTTAGCAAATCCAAGCAAGTGATAGATAAGAATAGAGAGGAGCACCTACTACATTTACTAATGTCAATCTTCAGAATACTGCCATGGATCTTCTTAGGGGGTGTTTATTCATGCTCCAGAATTGGAATTGGAAACAGAATGATATAAAGAGAATCGGCATGGGTATAAATGACTGGGATCATTGTAATTATTAGTGCTTGGTACAAAATCCATTGGAATGGGACTCAAAATTAATATTTTGTTTTTCTTTTCACAGTATGTTTCCTCTGCTTATATCAATCTTGAGCCTTTTTTGGTTTTTTACTCTCCAATCACCAATCAACAGCATAAACTCCCAAATAGAAGATTTGGCAAGTTCGTCTTTACATTTCTCCTTGCCAATAGTTGGAACCTGGAACACGAGTAGAAAAATCCAAAAATTATCCAAGGAACCAAATAGCAATTTCCATCCTCCATTGAGATTTAATCTCCAGCAGCCCCAAATATTGTCCACCTAATGCCACATCTCAATGTTGCTATGAGCCATCACTTTGATTTCACAAGGAGAAGGAAGAAGTCAATTGGGGTAAGGATTGGGGATGACTTGACAGTAAGTGAGAAGTGGTGTGTTGAAGGGAAGACTGGTCAATGCTAAAGGTGGACGGAGGATGAGAAATCGGAGGGAAAAGGGGCATACTGGAGGTAAGAAGAGGGGAATTTTTGGAGGAGAGAAGAGGAATGTGTTTACTGGGGGTGAAAGGGGGGGGGGGAGGAGAGGAAAGGGAGTAGGAAGGAGTCGGTCAGAGGAGAGAGAAGGGAAGGTGATTGATCGAAAAAAAGGTTTAACAAACTTATTTTGGAATCAGATGGAGCATTTGACAAAACCTCCCAACTTACTCAGGAATGAGAGTTACCAAGTTTTTAGAAATCATTCCAAAATTCAAACCCCATACCCATTCGCCAAACATAAATATTGGACATGATTCCAAATCCTGATTCTCATATCCTTGAACCAAACGCCACCCTAATTCATGCCATGAGACCAAAAGCGATCCTCTAAGGGTCTCTACTTTACATTCCTAACCCCCAACTGATTCACAACTGTATATCAACAGATATTGCAGAAAGAAAGACCATGCAAAGTAATAGACTGTATAAAGAAAGCTTCTACTTAAAGAAATTTATATGCACGTCAAGTTGTTTCATTGAGTAATTATGATATCAGAAAATGAAACTCTCATGGTACCGAATCTTTCTAATTGCATGACCCTCAATGCATATCAACATTACACACTTTAGTAGCTAATTAAACCATAGAAGGCATTCAGGGAAATGACTCCATAAAAACCCAAGGAATTGGCAAACATTCATACATAACTGCACCTGTCTTCTTCATAACCAGCCTGATAGGTAACTCTGTTAGGAAATTAGAACAAATAATATTTAAGACACTAGCTAATATGATGATATTTGACAATGTTATGATCTTGGCATGCTGATTAGTTCATGGAAGACATGCAAGGGTAATAAGAAAATACTACAGGACTAAAGCCTATGAGGACTATGAACTGAGCATTCCTTTCTCACAACTTCTAGTACTGCAACATACAAAAGAGATTGATAAATCAGCAAAACCTGCCTAAAAAAGAGGAAATGGGTTGCCCAACTAATGCTACCACGGGTAGTGGATCGTTAAGATAACAAACTGAACTCAAGGCAAACCAGAGATGGCAACTAAATCTACAATCCATGGATACTGAACCCAATTCATCATTCTGAAGCATCACCCTTAAACTTGTAGGATATTTTCCCGCTCAATCTTTTGGTGGGAAGAGGGAAGTGTGGGTGGCAAAGAGGAGTTTCTCACGTAAATGTCCCTAGAAGACTAGAAGAAGAATGAGTAAATCATCTTCCTTGAAGATGGGTGTGGAAAGGTGGGATGCATAGCTGCCCGCATTTCAATAAAATGTTGCCCCAAAAAAAGAAAAAATCGTTTTGCAATTTCTCTTGCACTATTAAGCCCTAAGTATCCCAACCATAAAGTTAGTTGGAAATGTCTTCCACAGAATAATTTGAAAAATTAGGGTAATGTAACGTCATCTGTGTCAGTAAGCATAAACAAACCAGGCTGCAACAGTTGAAACTTAGGATAAGTGTTCTTTTAATAGTGAACCCACTTAGGTATCATCTAAGGGAATGACGAATAAATGATCAGTCCAGAGCACGACACAAAAGATAGATGAGGCAGAAAATACGAACCAGAGACATCTGAAAAGCCTGTAGGATAGAGGCTTGTTCCTTGTTAACATGACGATTCTCCATGACATACTCCAGAAAGTTTTGTACCATAGAATTCACACCATTCTGCATTTAGAAAAGTGGACCACACATTAGAGACTGCAAAAAAAAAGCATTTCAAACAGCCAAACATCAGAATTAGACATACTAGGTGCTTGGACATACTTGTCTAACCAGCAGGGACATTTTAGTTCAAGACAAATAATGATCCGCATAGGAGAATAACATGGAAAGTAACCATTGGCTTCAACTAAACTAGAGGAAGAATTGTCAATGATGGACATAAGTTAAAAATGGAAAATTCGTGGCAGTACTTGACACTGAATTTCCACACAAGTGCAGAATCAGCATCCCAGATAACAGAATAGGCATACTACAAGTGCATGCAGTTGATATAATTGGAGGTGCAAACCACAATGCTCCACAGAGATTGTGCAGTTCCATTTTTTCCAATGTATAGCAAATTACCATGCGCTGTCATCTTCAAGACTATAAAGAAACTACCTCAGCTAAAAGAGTTCATTTACCAAACATTAATCAGCAACTGGAGGCAAGCATGAAAAGTTTTCTGAAGCAAATCAAGCTGCTTCCCATTCCCACCATAGGAATGCCATTGACCATAAGTCTTCATATAGGCAAAACCGAGATGAAGAAACAAGCTTGAATTTCAAACAAAATGTCCAGTTGACACCTTAATAACACTGCAAAAGGTTCTGCTAGATTCTTACATCAACAAACATGATTTCATTTTACATTTTTATTTAAAATTGGCTGCCATTCCTAGGTTTTTTAATCTAAGCATTGCACTACAAACCACCTCCCAAAGATAGCATGTAATTTTGGGAATGAGTTATAATAGTAAAAAATGGAAAAGGAAATTATTAGAGGCCAATGACTACCCATCACATGCAAGTAATCTCTCAGAATAATAAGAAAGAAATACGTACTTAAACAATCACATTCTGCTCTATAATTCTTCATAAAGCATTTCACTATCCAAGCACTACCCAAGTCATCAACCTTAACTCCTAATATCCAAATATCAATGAACAACAAAAAGTGGAGAAAGTTTACTACAAGTAGAATTCAACATTATCCAGCCTTAATATTTCTTATCATCCATCCCAGCCCGTACCAGCTCACTCATTCCTAAGCCCAATCCATGCCCCATATATGTCAAAAAGAAAGTAACAACAAAAATGGGAAAAGAATGTGATATTTACCGAAAGCTTTAGAACATCACAAAGTTTAGCCATCTCTGCTCTCAGAAGAATATGAAGGCTCTTCTGTTCATTTGGTGTTCTTTCTTCAAGATGAGCCATGTCACTCTCATGTGAGAAAGGATTCTCACCAGAAAGAGGAATAGCTTTGCTTGCATCGCCCAATGTACAAGAAACTGATATTGGCAAAGACTCAGATTGATTGGCAGCTGCAGACACAGATGCCTCTGCTTAAGTATAGACCCTCTCACCAATCAAAGAGATGAAACAACTTAACTAGGAAGAAGATGAAGTAAATAAAAGCTTTCGATTTATCAAGTATGACAGTGAGCATTTCCTGTAACATTTACCTGCCTTTGATCCTGGAGCTTGAATTCTTTCTTCAAGCTCAGGTTGAAAAGATGGAGAATCAGAACCATCTAACACCTTCTGGTGCTTCTTTGCAGGTTCATCATTCTCAGCATAATGAACTCTCTTCCTGCTTCTCAAAGTTGATCCAGGCAACAATTTCCACCGAGGATTCCGTCCCTCCAACAGCTTCTTCCAGTATATCTGGCGTTCTTCTCCATCAGCTGACTTAACCTCTCTCTCCCCAGGCAACAAACAATCTGAATGGTAAACACCCTCACTATGAAAAACTTTTGAAATTATAGAATCATGTTCATTGTTGTTCTTAGAAACATCGAGAAGTTTGGCCATGAAATCCTTAACAATATCATCCAATAGGCACTGTTGTCCAGATGAAACATCGGCAGCAGATGCAGTGCTCTTTTCTGCATGATACTTGTCCAACCTCCTAAACAAATATGAGGCACCCCACATGAGAAGAGTGTCATCAGTAGCACGACTTGTGCTTCGCAAGTTACTTTCAACATTCTTGTTGTGTTTTGCAAGTATCAATACTTTTTCTTCAAAAGTATACGATGAATAGAGCCTAAAAACTTTGATCTGGTCACTATGTGAAATGAAGGAAATTCGTTGTAGAGCCTTCATGTCATTTGCAGGATTCCAGTCAGTATCAAACAAGACAACAATGTCCACTGACAACTTGATGCTTGGCATACAAGCCCGAATGTCTAACAAAAACACAAACTCTCCGCCTTCCTTACTGTTGAACCTGTCCATAGTAGCCTGTCTTTTTGTCGGTATGTCAAAAGTTGCTCCAAAACCCTCGTAAGAATTTTGTCCGAACCTTTGAGCCAGAAAA
Source organism: Coffea arabica (assembly GCF_036785885.1). Lineage (NCBI taxonomy): Eukaryota > Viridiplantae > Streptophyta > Magnoliopsida > Gentianales > Rubiaceae > Coffea > Coffea arabica. The sequence continues at coordinate 52,265,389 of NC_092310.1, read as the reverse complement.
TCTTCCAATATGCTTCCAATAGGTGTTCCCTCAGAACTGCCATTTGACTATCATTGGAAAGGGAAAACAAAAGCAAATTATAAGCTATGACAGAAGAAGGTAACAGGTCTATCCCAAAATGCATATGCTTGAAAATGATTCCCCATAGAAGAACGCAAGCTGTCAGTAAAAGGCGCAACAATACACTATGCAAACACGATGAATCCTCCTCCAACTTCAAATAAAAAGAATGTATTTCCAATTCCCCTCCATGTGTATATCTTCATGCATGTGAAAGACCATTAAAAGAATGATAAAAGAATGTCTGCACATATGCATGTGTGTGTGAGAGAGAGAGAAAGAGAGATCTGGAGTTTAACAAATGAAACTGAACCACAATAATACAGTTGCAGCCATAACTCAACACTTCCCCAAGTAGAAGAAAGTCAAAGGCCCAAGAAACCTAAGACGCAACCATCAAAAGAATCGCGAATAAACATTAATTGACAAACCCTAGAAATAATGTGTTCCTTACGGATCCAGATGTCCCATATAGTACAAATAAAATTTGGCCCAAAAAAATCAAATGGGAAAATAGTTCACACAGATTCTGTGACCACATGCGATGACATTTACTGAAATACTCAACAGTCCACCTGGCACTCCAAAGAAAATAAAATCCGAGATACTAGTATACTCCAGATTATTACACCTGCTGCTTAACAAACAACCACATTAATTTACTATACTGCTCCAAAATAAACTACAGCTATTCCTTCCTGTCAACCACCAATTCAAAAGGGAATACAGGTAAGATTGTTAGAGGGCCACCAACAGAATTTAAAATAGAATTTAACTGTCTTACAGAATGACTTCAATGCCATATTGTAAGAGAAAGCACTTACTCTTCTTATATTTTTCAACCAAAGTCTCCATATCCTGCTTTGCCTCAGCTATGTTACCACTTCCAAAAATTGGCTCATACGAAAAACTGAAGGTTCTTTATACTTCCACCAAAATCAGAAGATCAAGGTTCAATGCTGACAGCAGGGTTTTAACTAGAAAGGGGAAGGTTGTATACAACTAGCTTTAGGAAGAAGCCATGCAGACTAGATCGGATCTAATAGAATAACAAATCTGTCTTGAGAAAAAAAACAAGATTACAATAATTCTTCTCCATTTTATCCCCACAAAATTTACTTCAACACCTTTCACACTTGAGGGAATCATGAATGAAGATGTAAATTAGAAAAAAAAAAAAAAAACCTCTCAAAGAATTTGCATCATTCACAAAGATAAAAGGCTTCATATTTAAGGATCTATGGACAAGAATTTGCCGAACATGAAGGAGACAAACCCTAGAGACAACCCCTTTTTTGGTCTCTAAATGCAAACTTATTCCTCGGCAAACCAAAAGAATCAGCACTTAAAGGTGTATCATCACAAATGCTGGACCAAAGCAGAGCAAGGGGTAGGCACTCCCAAAGTTCCATGTGATATAAGTACAAAACCAAAGGAATCAATTCCTCATCTCCTTTTGCATTCTTCTTGTTCATGGGATGGCATTGAAAATGCAACTGCGCTTTGAAAAGGGGCAGGTTTTACTGATCCCAAAATGTTCAGAAAATTCTTTATACGCTCTTTGTGGTGACAAGAAGGGAAAGAAAATGACAGGAGGTATTCACCATTTGGAAGGAAGTAGGAATAATAGGAGGGAAAACAAATATGAGCTCCTCTTTCTTTGTCATACTTTTGGTTCACTTGTTTTCTTGCACTAAGAAAAATTTCCACTTCAGACATATCCTCAAACAACTGCTGTTTCCTTAGATTACAACATCCAACAATCAGGATGATGTGCTTGAAACCAAATATAGCCACCGCCATCGATCTGTCTTAAAAGGGGTTCAATCCTAGTCACTACCATTCCCTGCCTGCTATTTCCTCTCCAACCACCCTCACCCCAAAAAAAAATTGTGTTCTTTGAAAGAAAAAGGGAAAATTCAACAACAGCAGCAGCAGCAGTAGCAACAAAAAAATAATTTCCCGGAGACAGAAAGTTCCACAATTGTATGTCAACAGAATAGACAAATTATATACCTGGAAAAGGATGAGAACTCTAAGCTTCCGTCTTCTAATCTTAGAAAGAATCAGATCAAGAAGATGTAGTTTGCCACTAGCCGTTATTCCAACATCCAACATCTCAGGTGCTTGGAGTCCCTTAATGACTGAGGTTTTAGTATACAAGTCCACAGTATAGGGATGACTACAACACTGTAAAGGAAAACCAGAAATGAAAATTAAAATATTTCCAGTTCAACTGTAAGAAGACTACATATGTTTTTAGCACGCCTTCTCTAATTATTAGATGTAAAAGAGGAAATCAAGACAGGTTCCCTTAAAGAGAACAAAGACAGCATATTCGAGCTAGATAACATGACTGCAAACACATATGGGTGAAAATAGCATTGCGTACTGTAAAACACAGAAAAAATTATATGCAAAGCTGCAAACCGATTGTGTATACCTTCCGAAGTGTCTTCAGAATATCTAAGAGGGCCCCAACACCATCCCTCTTTGAAGGAGAGCAAAGAGCAATAGTGTTTGTAACTAGCGTGGAACAGTACTGCTCCAGCTGCAAGTTTGATATCGGAACAGGAACCCAGTACTCCACAAACTTAGAAGACCCAAATTTGCTTCCATATGCTGTAAAATGTGATAAGCTCTCCTTCAGTTTAACAAGATTATCACTCAGGTTCAACTTCAGATCTCCAGAAGAATCAAGCAATGACAAAACATACTGGTACTCAGCTACAACATCCTGCGCATTTTGGAAGGTTTTACAGCCCCTTTATTTCCCTCTCTTAAATCTCCTTCACATTCCACACGAATCAAACAACTAGAAAAAGCTAAAAGGAGAAAAGTACCTTTAGTTGACTGCTAAAAAGAAGCAGCCTCACATTCGTTTGAAGCACCTTAATAAGTGCCACATTTGTGTTCATACTCCTAGATTGGCACTCATCAACTATAACTGCTTCCCATTTAATCTCTTTAAAAGTTTGTAAATCCTGCAGCCAATAGCAAAACCAGCACAAATCAAAGACCATAAAACCCATCACTGTACCAGCACTTTTTCTTCCACACAAAATTTCCCACATTCCCAACACCCCATCTATACTGTAAAAATAACATCTGACTTGCAAAGAATCTTACACAGAATATTCAGTTGCTGCCACATCCTAAAGAAGTAGAACTCAATCCCCAAAAATTTTGTGATTACTAACAACTTGGACACAGAACCAATTATCATCTAAATGTTCTGTGGCCTAAAAGATTGTGCAGCAATGTACTGAAACAGGACCATACCTCACTAACAATTTCCATAGTAGATAACAATACTTGAAGCAATATACCACCACTTTCATCATAGAACTCCAGTGTCCTGATGATGCTCCTGGTATCCCTATTTCCACTGTAAACTATGACATCAACTGACGGTGCTATTCGCATAAATTCAACTTCCCACTGGGACAAAGCAGCGGAAGTTGTAACAATGAGAAAAGGCTGATGATGTTCAGACAATGCTTTGATGAATAAGATCACAGTCTCCAATCGATCCTGCGAAGACATAGTCAATGCTACATCTTAGCTTTCTTGAGGAAAAATAAATGCCAAAAGTTCAGCCTTCCTACTCGAGACACAAAGATGATCCATTAACAGCAAACTGCTATAAAGATACTGAAAGTAGCAGCAATAATAGTTTACAGGAAGCAATTGAGACTCCCATCAAAGACAATCAAGCACCACATTCGATACACAGTAAGTGCACAAATAATCCATATGCATGATAATACTGCATTAGCTTTCAATGGAGAAAATCAGCGGGAAATTCATCAAGAGAAAGAGTAGCTGAGTCAACAGCAGGAGACACACCTTCAGACTTATACCCAAACTTTCACTGACATCAAGAAAAACAATTAAACCTCCACCTCAACTACATCTCATTGATAGAATTAACATTTTCCATGAATTTCCTCATTGCAAGAAAGGAAAATAAATAAATAAAAAGTGGCTACTAAAAAATTACCCACAATACCATAAAATTGCTAATAGTTTACCTACAATACCACATATTAGGTTATTGTTGGTACACAGAAAACAACACATCTACTCTCATGCCAGCTCTAAAGCAGCATAGAGCACAAGCAAGTTCTAAGTGCCTTACAGATATCCAGAAACTTCCTGCAAATTCACTGTTCTACAGAATAGATGGGTAAATATTCACTAACACATTTTACAGGGCTATCAAAAGGAAAGGACAAATGATTTCCAAATAGCAGTACAACAGACAAAAGTCACAAACTCACTCAATAAAAGTAAAGACACGATAAAGACCTATGCACCTGAATTCTAATCAACAACCAACAAATCACAAAATCAACCAAATAGGCTACTTTCAAGAGGATTGATCAATTAAACCAACTGCAGTAGCCAGCTCTTACACCTTACCAGACAATTGACACATCAACATCCAAAAGTTTAATCGCCTATTTAGCTTCGAATAATGTTGTTTTCAAAATATAATGAAGCTAAAAAGTGCACTAAGCAAAAATAAAGATTAACTTGTAAGTTTTTTAATCAGACATTTTCTACCGTTCTGTACAACCAGGAGGAAATAATACAGACCTAAAACAGTTGCAGCAGTACTTGAATCAAATCAATGATGTATCAACTCCGAAAATTTCACGAGCATTCAATACCTATTCAGCAATTAAGTTACTGCAACCCCTAATGATGAATGGTAATGAATAGTCATTCAGATGTCTGTTGTTGCATCACGCTCTGGGTCTCATCCTCACAATTTCATGCAGTTCATGTGTACTTAAAAAAAGAGAAAGAAATTCATAGTCTGAAGTTTTCTTTCTAAGAAGTCAGTAAACAAGAACAGCTTCTTCTTTTGAGGCACAACTTTTATCTTTTGTAACTATAATATAATAGATAATGATAAGTTTGATAAAAAGTTTGAATATGACTACTTTAAGAACTCAGTACTGTTGCTGAATTATTACAAAAATCCCTCCCTCTGAAATCACTTCTAAAATCAAATTGCCTTTTGAGCAACAGCTAATATTCTTTTATTAGAGGTGTGTGTTCTGTTAACAAGAGAAAATCTGACTGAGAATCTGCAATTACAATTGTTATGGTATACTTGTAGTTTTTAACATCCTTATGTATAGTTAACCAGTTTCCCAAAAAATACTGCAAATTTTAAAGGACACAAGTTGCAGGAAAATGCAGGAAACTTTTTACTGCCTTCCTGCCAACAAGACACCTTATAAAAAGAAAATAACTCCCTTCAATATCCTACACTTCTTCTTGCAACCAAAGGTTACGTAAATGTTCCAATCATACAACTGAACAAGCCCATGCTAACACCTTAAGCCTCAAGGCAGCTATTATTACCAGAAAAGGGACACTTGTAAACACATCCGTTGGATTTTCAAACAAAAACATAACTATTTAAAGATTTAGGCTAAAGATCTGTGACTTGAGCAAATGGAACCAGAAAAGAAATTATGTATGCACAACATTAAATTTCATCTGGTCCAAATTCGCATGTGACAACACAGCCATGAAAGCAGGTAGCTGACACTAACTCTGAAATTTCATAGGCAGGGCGAACATGTGGACTGCCCTAATGCAAAAAAGATTAAAAAAAGCAAAAAATGAAAGAAGCAGAAAGAAAGAAACTCGAGCATAGCTGTCTCACAAGCTCACCTGTTCATCAAAGACAACAGCACTCTGGTTCTTACACCAAAACTCCTGCAGCTTATTCACATTGTTTAACATATTGTCATCAGCTCTAAATGATCCTCCTGGTGGAAGTTTCTGCAGTTCAGTAAAAGCTCCCTTTGCACTCTGCAGTATCAGCAAGCAAAGACAAATGAAAATTGCAACTCTGTCGCGCACAACTCTTTACACTTCATATTTTCACCACAAAAAATTTTTGCCAACAAAACTCACTTTCGGTACAATGACAAGTGAACATAAGCATCTCAATAGATGAAATAGAGAGCAGTTAGTAACATACAGCCTCCATCCCATTTTATATGTCATGGTCAACTTTGCACAAAGATTAGAAAAAGTAACTTTGACCAAAACATATCAACTACCAATGCAACTCTTTCCATTATTGCCCCTCAAACTCCAATGTTATGTTAGTTGACTATGGAATATTAGAAAAGGAATAACTACCAAAAATATGAAGATGATTTGTAACCTTATTTACTGAAGGAACATCGCTAAAATATTTTTTTTGGGGAATTGTATGAAGGGTACAATAGGAAAGTTGAGCTCTATTTATTTCCATTTTTAAACCATAACAATTATTTTAGGACAAAGCAAAATAGTAACCAGGATATGAAAAGCAAGAAGCATAGAAGTCTCTGCTATAAAGACTCTCCACTTAAGAAACTCCTCTTTTGTGTATGCATATTTATATGCATACTTTTCAACAATAAATACCCTAAGTGGAAATTAGCATGTATTTCTAGGTGAAGACGATACTAAAACTTTATGTTGAGGGAGAACCGATGATAATCTCCAAACCAGATTCAACACAATTATGCATCCAGGAACCTGGCACGCCATATCAAGGTGAAACCTTCAAATTTTACTAAAGTTTCTGGGGCTACATTCCACTAAGGAGAAACTAAAGGCCAAAGTTAATGCATCCATGATCCAGCTCAACATCCAATCACTTGTTGAGACAAATATCCTCCAGCTCTTTAAAAAAATACCCAGACAAACTAAAGAGAAAATGCAACACACATGAAGATCCACTCTCTCAGCGATGGACAGCCTCAGAAAGAACTTAGATCCAAATCAGCAAGAAAGTTCTCAAGAAAGGAGGTAAAAATAAAGAAAATACTGATGCCCAGCATGCCAATTTACAGGCATTTTGTTGATCCAACAAGCACTTAACAAGATATCAACTTAAAACAATTTAAAGTACGTTGCACATTTAACAGTGTAATTAAAGTCACCTTGTCAGACACTTTTCTTGTCTTCTGATGACGAATTTCATACTCTCTCACAAGTCTCTGACCTTGAGGTGAACGTAGGAACTTCATGCTATCAACCTCCCATGTAGCATGCTCATAATCAAGCCCACGCCATTTGACAAGCCATTCAAATTGGCAATAGGGAACAGCATCATTGTTTGAACTTGGATACTCCTCCTGATGGCTAAAGGACATTAAACGTCTCTTTCTAAGCAAACGATGTGGCAATCTCCACTCTGGGTTCCATGTAACAATCTGAAGCCCAAAAATAGAATCACCATATATCCGGAACAAAGTATAGTAAACTTTTAAGCAGAGTAAATGATCCAATTACTTTAAGCCATGAAAATATTGACCTGATGCTCTCTATTAAACTTTTCAACCAGAGAAGGAGATTCATGAAGCATCAATGTTTCTGATACCCAATGATTGTAAACGTGAGCAAGACCTTGATACTTAACAAGATACTGCTTCTGCCTACGTATCCCTGAGAAGCAATAAAGACAAAAATGGCATAATAAGAATAATTCCTAAATAAATCACAGTCAAGTAATAGAAATCATTTCTGAACATCATGCCAAATATTTTTGTCCCACGAAGCAATTTAAAACAAAGGAATCAGACCAGACCTTTCATATCTGAAACTACAACTTCTCTAACATCCCAAATGGACTCTACTCCTTTTGACACTGTATGGACACCAAATTCTATCTTCTTCTTAACACAGGATGCACAGTGCCAGACTCCAGGTGTTTCATCAACTAAAGAAGGATCCAGACAAGAGACATGGTAGCATCTTCTACAACTTTCTCCATTGCAGCACCTAAAAAGTAAGCAAAACCGTCACACAGTTTGAGGCATCTTCTAAGGTCAAACAGAAATCACAGGAGAAGGAATAAATCTGCTAAAGCAATAAAAAGCGAATCTATTTTAGTGTCAAAGGGTACCCCATAAGCAGCAGTACAAACACATTAACTCCCTTACTACAAGGTGAAACCACAACAAAGCTAAATTAAGCTTGAAAAGGCACAAAAAGGGACATACCCACACAAAAGAAAAAGTACCAGATGCAATCTAGTCCAAGACATTTTCCCAAATTGTCTAAACAATAAAAGCATAAAAGCATAATTTACCACAGGAGCTTCCCCCCCTTCTTGCACATCACGCACACATTTTGAACATCAGTCTTGGTGACTGAAAGAGTCTCCTTTGATCTTGGAATGCATTTGCGGCTCCCAACTGATTCTGAATTAAAGGCAGCTTCAAGATTTCCACTATCCTAAAATTTTACAGAGTCAAAAAAAGAAAATCATCACTCATAATGAGATCATAGAATGCGGGTGTATAACAAAAAGTGGACAACATTGCAATAGCAACTTATACAAACATCCACGTTAAAGTTTTGCATGGTAAAATACTCCCATCAATAACGTGGCTTAAAAAGATAGCATGAGTGCAGGAAGAATGATGTAACAAAAAAATAATGACCATAATTAAAGGAGAGAAAAGAGAACCTAAGCTGCAATTTCCCATGCAAAACACCAAGAATTATAACTTAATAATTAAGTTCAGAAGTTAAATTCATTCTTACGAATAAAAGAAGCAAATGACTGATCAGAACAGCATGACAGTGCAATTGAGGGTGTTAAACTACAGCTAAAACAAAAGACATCTCAAATCATCATATAAGGAGCCTATGCAATTGAGTAAATTCACTTGACCAGGTAGCTTACCATATAGTCATGTGCTTGACAAAAAAATTGGGCCCCAAGCTTCGCAAAAGAGCTACATGTACCATGCAAAGAGCTGAATGCAAAAGAATTGGGCCCCAAGCTTCGCAAAAGCTACATGTAATCCCTTAACACTTCCTTTTTGACCAACCAAATTGAGTGAAAAGAAATTGGCCAATTTTTAATGAGATAAAACCATGTGATAGCATGCAAATTTTAACTATCAGCCTTGGCAATTAAGCTGTCATGCCACGGCAGCAATTCAAGCTTATTCTTAAAATTCTTTGTTCATCTTTTTCACAGCAATTACGGTAAAATCACATTCAGAATAAAGCAATGCATCTGTTACGTTGTGCTATTATGACCATAGAGCAAAATTCATAACATTACTACAAACTAACCTTATTTCTTGAGATGTCACCTGAGGTACAGCTCAGAGTAGCTCCGCAAGAACAAAGTTCCTCTTTTGGTGAATCATAATCTGACCTGCCAAAAAAATGATATACTATGGGTCCTGGATGTACAAAGCCAGTCGAAAAACAAAGATAGCAGTAGCACCCAACAACTTTTCCAGTGTGCATTATCTCTTGCTTTAGATACCGTACAGCCTAGCATATAATCTACTGATAACCAGTAACTTGCATTTTGAAGAAAAATTGAAAATTTTCATACTGCAAGATGTAACAGCAATATGATCCGAGAATAAAAGAACAATCAGGCAGAACTGACAATACAGAGAAACAATGCCCTCTTACAGCCAAAAAAGATGAATTAGCTCAATTTCTTCTTTCCAAATGATAAGAAAAGAGAAAATTTGACTGCCTTTGAATCAGCAATATGATCCAAGAATAAAGAAACAACCAGGCAGGTCCAACAATGCAGAGAAACAATACCCTCTCACAACCAAAAACAACATGAATTAGCTCAATTTCTTCTTTTCAAGTAATAAAGGAAGGAAGAAATTTTGATTGCCTTTACTTTTTCCTCAAGCATACTTAATTGCATATATAATAACAGATCAAGAGCACAAAAAACCTAATTAAGAAAGGTACACCTATCATCTTCAGTAACACAAGCATATAAGCTTTACAAGTAAGATGGAGTAAATTTACAAGCTTATTAAAGCCTTTCATATATGATGAATATAAGCAAGAGTTCACCATAGATTTGTACTCAGTCAACCAAAATCACACTTAGTAAGAAATACACCATTTAGAGTTAATGATACATTTGTACTCATTCAAGGAAAGTGCACACTTAGATGGCTGTGCTAAATGCTATCCTGTACTAAAATCTGTATCACCACAAATGAAGGCACATCAAACACTATGAAAACCTCGTTAAAAGAACCCATCTTAGCCGGACAATCAACTCCAGTATTCCTGTCTGAGTAAACATCCATGAACACTTGGCAATCCTCGACGATAGTGGCAGCTAGTTTCCATGCATGGTTACCTTTATTTAACAGATGGGCTGCTAAAAAAGTTGATATGATGCCTATAATACAGCTAGAAAGGACATCTCATGAAAAGTAAGACTACTGACAGATCATGAAGAAACTGTTTTGCCAAAAGGTATCCCTGAAAATATATGACTAGGAAGACCATGAAGACAAGTGTTCATCCAAAGTTTATTGTGCCATCCACCTGCCAGTTTACAATTTTAATTTGTTTGGATTGTAGTTTATTTGACAATTTTATTTACTTAAATCAACACATTTTCCAACCACCTTTTTATCTCACATACATCACATCAAAAATGTGCTACGGTATTTTTTTCAAAAAATTATTCCAAATAATCTACTATCCAAACACACTCAATATATTTTCAAAACGCACGTTATAATTTAATAAAGTGCTGAAGTATGTTGCTGCGGTAGATTCATAAATCTCTTTCAGGTGAACTAAGGTAGTATCAGAAGTTAGGATTTCCATTTATGAGAAATTCTTTCAACCCTATATGGAGTTAAGTTTTATATATGACGAATTGCTGAAATTTTCTTTCAGCCTCCAGAAACAAGATAATACATGAAAGTGCTCTCCAGTAATCTGACACCTATGGCATCCTTAATTGGGAGGAAAAGACAAAGGACTCTGCAAATGGTTGGAATGTCTGAACCACAGGGATAAGCAACAAGGGAATTCAAAGAAGCAGTAATGAAAATTCACTATACTGATGAGCTGTTGAAGAAAGTCCATGACCTTGGGAACCTATCAGCACGTATAACCGAGCTAAGGTAAAGGCATTGACAAGAGAAAAGATTGATAACTCAAAAGAACAAGAGGTTGACAATTCCATTGGCTTAGCAGCATCTAAAAGCATCAAAAAGCAATAGGAAGAACTTCAGCTCTGTTTACTTGAAGTTCAGAATGACATCAAAGCAGATCCTGGAACGAGAGATTATGTAAAGAAGAGATTCTGGATCATTATTTCCAACAGCAACTTAGGAAGCCAAAGCAAAAGATGTAACAGTAAGACCAAGCACCATGACAGTACAGCAACCTACACCGTAAAATGGGATTATACAACTGGTACTCTGTTATACAAATAACTCATTCAGAGAAAACATGCTCGTTAAATGTGAGGAGTGAAACACCACATAAAGAAGGGGACTGAAAGAGATGGATAATTCTAAACTAAAACTTAATAAAACCCAAACAAAGATTGCAAAGGAAAGATTTTATCACAAATATGGATGATTTGCTCCAGTGACACTTGTTTATCTGGGTTGCACATCTCAGAATGGGAGACTTTGAGAGAGATGGAAAAAGTGCTTGTAAAAGGCTCGAAATTGACCCCCCATCCCATCTGGCTTGAAGTTAATATAGAATGCACTGGGAAAGGAGAAGGACATACATCAGGTGACTACTAAACTAGGAATGCTTAAATTTTTTGGATAAATCAGTATCTATTAGAGAGATGAATCAGGCTCCTTTCTCAAAAGATTAACTTAATAGGAAGATGGTCAATATGCACAGGACTACATTGGTATTTAGGTCTAAACGATGAAAGACCAGGAGCAATGCCCTTAATTTTCTGAACAATACAAACATAGCAATATACACACACAAAAAAAGTGCACACTTGATGCATGATAATAACCTCATTTGAGAGCATTTCAAAAAATTTGCAATGAAACAAATGATCCCCCAAAATCAGGATATGCAAGGCTTTATAACAAAAAGAGAGAGGATCAAAGCACCTTCGCCTCTTACAGCAGACAGCACAGTTCCCAACAAAGCCATATATATCATTCTCCCTGGATGCTGCAGGATCAGACTCGGCAACCGGAGCAGAGACAGATTTACTAACAAGGATTCCTGTGACATCAGGCGCTACATTAATTGCAGACCCCTTTTCTTCTGATTGCATGCATCGGGCACCACTTTCCAACTTAGTATTACAACCAAGTGGACTCGCCATACAAGTCAACGTCACCATCTCAGGAATCTGAGAATTTCCAGTAGTAGAATTAATATTGGGCTCAGAGATCTTGGCATCACAATCTTTCAAACCAAATGCAGCTCCTGAGACAGCTCTCTCCAAAGGTTTTTCTCTCAAGTCTTCTGTGACCCTCATACCGCATTCATGTCCTTCATTCTTGTCCTCTAATTGTTTTAAACAACTCATGTTACCACCACTATCAACTTGAGGCAACACGTCATGTCTTTCCAACTCGTCCTCCCTACCTGCATGCAGTAAACAATGACAAACAAGGAAGACATTCAGGTCAACCAAATCAGACTGTTACCACCCAGAAGCAGCCAAAAGTTATATGAATTATGATTCAACTCCTTTCAACCATCTCAAATGTATCATAACATACACTACAAACTGCTTTCAACCATCTAAAATGTATCATAAAATACATTATGATTAATACCAATGACCAAATTAGCAAGATCATTCTCCACTCAGTTCAAGATATTGGAATTAATATTATAGACACTAACATTTATGCAGCATGAATTTAAATGCTTGTATCCAACATAGATACTGGAAAAATATACCGTGTGAAAAATTCTAAGTTTTCAACAGTCATCACAATGTTAAGTGGCGGGCCTCGCACGAGAAATTTGCCTACCTGATGCTGAACATATTCGTTTTCGTTTGAACAAAGCCTTGTAACTGCGAGCATCCATTCTCTTCCTCTTTACACCAAAAGATTCTTGGTTCCATTTTTCACCATGGTTGACGTTTTCAGTTCCCATCGTCAACTGCTTTACGCTCTTCTCTTTCTTTTCCCGCCTGCTCATTCTGTCCGCTGAACTGGACACTTTCTCCAAGCTCTTTGATCCATATGAAGTTGATGAACCAAGTGCTCTACTCCTGTCAGACCTTCTTAAAGGACTTGGGGCGCTCTGTTTCTCCAGTCTCTCAGATTTCCTGACAACTGGAAGAGGTGTTGATGGCATCCGCTTTTCAAGTCGTTCAGACTTCCTAGTACTTGATGGGCTCGATGTCATTTGTCCTGAGGATGATGCACCCTGAGTTGTCTGCCTTAAACGTGAAGCATCAACCTTTAACGTGCCAGAGTTCAAAGTTCCTTCCCCGCTATCCATACTTTTACCTGAGCTGTCACCCTCAAAATCCTTATTTCGCTGCCTAGAGCGAGCATCATTAGCCATCCTTTCAGCTGCAAACCACTAAATTGTTCAGCTTAACTATTCCAAAATACGATACAAAATTGACAAATACATTAAGGGCCTTAACAATTAGGTAGTAGCAAGTGGTACACATCTCCCTTCCCGAATGCACTCTAAGCATAATACTATAAACTAAAACCAATGAATCTCAATCAAGCATTATGCAAATCCTCACTAAATTACAATTTTCACCTCCCCTTCCTACCTAAAAAACTTCTTTCTTTGACAAAAAGAAAAAGGACATGATTGTAGAACTGCTTCTTCTAGCTTGGTGCCCTAATACTTCAAGACTTGGGAACGAAGAACGAAGTGATAGCACAATGCAGGACTATTAGGGCAATTTCCAAAAGCCAAATCAAATCCAGTTAACATTATTTGATTTCCAAGTTAAGAAATTACAAATTCTTTGCCTAAAAAAAAAAAAGAAATTACGAAATTTTGGAAAATGCGGAAAATGCAAAGCAAAATTCCAACCAATCCTACTTCCCTAGTGCAAATTTTAAGCGCAAAAACACTAATTAAGCTCAGAATTAACACTAGGAATACCAAGAAGCACTCTTAGTTACCTCTGGGTTTAAAGAAAACCCTAGATTCTTGAATCCACGGCTCCGGTAAAAAACCCTCGTTTCTAGCAATACCTCGATGTTCGTGAATTTACTTCGGTGCTTACTAAGGTAGAAGAACGGCCATGCAACACACAAATGAAACAACTGCCGAACTCGTCATACCTCGGACTCTTACGTTGTTCCAGCCGCGGTGCAGGATTCTTTATTTCCATTTTTACCCTTGACGGCTTTCATTGTTTAAAGGAAGCGAAACGTTGTAATGACTATTATACCCTTGGTTTCTTTGTATTTTTGGGTGGATAAAAAGAAGGCAATTCATTTTATTTCCACATATTTGCACTTGACATCTCCTCCCGTTCAAGTAAATGGGTGAATATTTTAATAACTATTATACCCTTATTTCCTTTTATTTTTGGGTGGGTAATGCAGAAAATGGGAACATAAGGTTAGAAATAGAATTATAATACACGCAAAGTTCTATTTAGGTTTAATTGCACGTTATTTCTTTAATTAGAGATCAGCAGTAATTCACTTCCTATGTTCACAAAATCCATAAATTGCTTCGCCAAATCCTTTTCTTCTTTTTTTTATTCTTATTCTCCATATTATGCTTAGATTTCCGTTTTTTTCCTCTACGTTCTTGTTGCGATATAATACTGAGTTTGAGAAAAATGCAATGAAAAATTTTGTTTAAGACGCTTAAATATATACTACTATTACTTTCTTACAAAAAAAGTATTTAAGTTTCTCACAAGTTATTGTAATAAATTAAAAGTACTTATTTAGCAAAATTAATTTTAAACATGCATATACACAATAATAACAACTTCCTCATAACATGCTGTGATTTGTGGAATCTTGAAAGTGTCGATTAAGGAAATGTGGTATGTATGGTCCAAGGTTTGATTGGTTCTTATTTAAATGCTATAACTTTGAGGCCTATATTACTTTCTTGGTTTATCTAAAAGTAGCCCTGTTCTAGTCTCTGCAGCAATTACACATTTTCGTTTATTTTGTAATATTGTGGTGATTTAAAGGGTTCAATGATTAAATCTGCTAATTACTTAGCAAGGAAAATCAAGAAGCAGATAAAATGTGAGGAAGAAGCTTCTTCATGAGTTAAAGACAAGAATCTCTGGAAATTAAATGTTTCTCCAAAGATCAAAATTTTTGTGTGGAGGACAGTGATAGGTGTCGAGTCTGTGTAATAATAATAATGTTAATTCTATTTGCCAATAAAAGCAGTTTCGAGTCAATTCTAATATTGGAACAAAGACTTTGGATGTGCAATGGATTACTAAATTCACCTTGACTCCGAAGAGTTTGCTAGATCCGATATACCAAAATTTATTCATGAAAACTTGTTAACTTGTATATATGGCAAGTAGGGTTGTATCCTCAGGAATTGGGGAAAATTTGCTCCTTTTCAAGTTAAGGATAAACAGGGGTTTTGAGAATTAAAATGTTAATTGTTGTAAAACTAATAAAATAAACTACTATAATATCAAGTAAAATATTGGAGATATTAGAGAAAGAAGTAGAGAAATAGAGAATGATTATCTTATTATTCCAACTAATACAAAAGTCCTTCATAAAGGGTGTCAATGTACCTCTATATATAGGTACTACAAGATTAAAGAAACATTAATCCTATTAAACACCTACTACTACAATAATATGATAAAACCTATGAAACGGTTCTTCCATTACATGAATAGATTTATGGATTGTAACTTCTATACATAATGTAGCCATAAATCAAGAATTAATCCTCTTGAGAATACAAAGGGACATCCATACTTTTAATTGTTTCATAACACTCCCCCTTGGATGTCCATTACACAAAGAATATGTCTCGTTAAAACCTTACTAGGAAAAAATCCATCGGGACAAAAACCCTAGTGAAGGAAAAAGAGTACACTATTCTTGTGTATTAATTTCTCCCCCTGATGCAAATATTATTTGAGATCTTTTAATCGTTGCATTTCAATATTCTTCGCCAATTGCACTGGAATATGGTACTTCAGGACCAAGTATCTCTTCATCTTCCTCTTGCGATCTAAAAGGATCCTTTTTAAGATCTAATGATCTGACGACCATTGGAGTACTTAATATATGTGCCTTATCCATATAAAATCGCTTTAATACCTTCCGAGTATATGCAGTTTGGTGGATAAAAATTTCACTTTTTAAATGCTTAATTTGTAAATCAATGCAGAATTTTGTCTTTCCAAAATCTTTGATCTCAAATTCTTTCTTCAAATATTCAACACTATTTTGAATCTCTTCAAGAGTTTCAATCAAATTTAGATCATCAACATCTACAACATTTATCACAAAATTTGATCCTTTTTTCTTGATAAAAATACATGGATATATTGGATCATTGGTATCCAAATATTTGTGAAAATTCTTGGGCTACTTGCTTTACACCTTTAGGTGTTTGGACTACAAGTTCAAAAACTTTTCTTTTAATCAATAAATCCAGATTGGATCGCATCTCTCCACTTTGCTCAATCATTTCTATATCGACATTCATCAACCGATCTAAATTCATGATTCTCATCAATTTCTATACTATCAAATGCTACATTTCATTAGATTCCAATTAAATTTTCTATGATTTCATTCTCTTCAGGAGTTGGCTCTTCAGGAGCAACCTCTTCAAGAGGTTGAATTTTGTCATGACATTTATTTAATCTCCAGAAATATTTGAAATCAATTTATACCTTATTTAGGTAGGCCGACCTTAAATTTATTTGTAACACTTGTGCATGTCCTTCAGGGACATTAATTTTAATCAGAATATTTCCTGCAGGAATAGTTGATTTAATGACTCTTCTGGAATCGATAAATATAACTTTTTACAAATGAAGAATTTTTTTGAATTTCTAGTTCACATTATTTTGTATGAGAATTGAGGAAATCCAATTTCTCAAATAATTTCCTTTCAGTTGATTTTTTCCTCCCCCTAATGTCGGGAATCGTAGTTCATCAGAATAAAAAAATCATTCAATAGATCATCCATCATCAATATTTTACAATATTTAATTGTGAAAGGTGATTCATACCCAACATAAATTTTAAATTTCTTTTAGAGCCATATATAATATAAAGGGGGGTATGTATAAATATTTGTCGGCTCTCAAATATTTTCACTTTCATCAAATCATATATTCATTGGAATCAGTAAATTTCCGATTTACTGCAAGTGATAATTATAAATCAAATGAGAATGAAGACAACTATATCGATATCCATTTCTCTCTCGAATGGTTATTATGATATAATTAACCTTTATCTCATTTGATTTCTAAACATGATCTCTATTATTGTCTCATTTAGTGTCTCAATTTGATAGCCATTTCAACGGATATTCAAATTCAATAATTCTTTCGAGACATGGTAAAATGTAGTGCTTTATTTATAATAAACTGTTCTCCTACAGGGAGAAATATAGTAGTGGCTCTTCTGGAACTTTCAATCACTTAAATACTACCACTGATTGTGTTTGTGTCTTTTGTTGGAAAATAGTGTATATAGTAGCACTTATTAATGAGACATATATCATTGTCACCATAATTCTTATGGGACAAATATCATCACTATAATCCTTTGATCCCAAATATTTAACATCCATTTCTTCTTCACGAAGAAAAGTCAATTACTATAATAAATTAAATCAAACATCATACACCTTCAGGGTGTTTAAAGAAATTGGCCATGTGAAGATGCTATTATAATTTTGATTCGTCAAATGTACTTGGGACATTTATCTTCAGGATCCTTACTTTTTTGTCCTTATCATTATTATTCACTTCAAGTGGTAACTTTTTTCTCTTGTCATGGTAAAATATATATTTACCAAAATCATAGTCATGGAAACAACCATAACTAATAAATAAAAATTTAGTCGCATTCACTTCTGGGAATGGACAATAATTAGTATACAATAAGTACAGAATACTTTTCAAATTTTCTCTTAATATTGCTACTACAGGAGCATATTCGAGAAATCAATTGTAGAGAATATCATTTTCAATATATCTTATGAGTAAAATTTTCTCGACACAATTTCAACTGAAAAGTAATTCTGAAAATTACAGAATTATGTTCTTGTAGCCATAGGTAAATTTATCATACCAGGCTTTTGAAATAATGACCATCTTCTGATGGTCAAATCTTTTTGTTAAAGAACAACCATCTTCAGGTGATCGAATCTTTTTCTTTAAATATTTCAAAAGACAAGTAGATTCTCAAATATAATTGATTTTCTATAATAGCATCTCCAAAATTCAATGCATCAGAATATAAGTATTTATAACAAATAATTCTAAAAATAAATGAATAGAATTAAAAGGAGAAATATTACCTCAAATATATCAAACATTATATATTTGTGTTTAGTGGTTGCTCAGCAATAGACACTTGTATTTTTTGATCATTCAAATGTTAGTCATAAGAAATTGAAATAAATTTATATATAAAAAATTTACCTCAATAAGTAGACAGAAGTTGTCGAAAAAAATACGGATAGAATTTCTTGTTTCACTTTTACTCAAGGTAAATCCTCGTTTTCACCTTTTGCTCAAAAGTAGAGACTCGTGTTGATAACGTGTTGTAAAACTAATAAAATAAACTACTATAATATCAAGTGAAATATTGGAGATATTAGAGAAAGAAGTAGAGAAACAGAGAATGATTATTTTATTATTCCAATTAATACAAAAGTCCTTCATAAAGGGTGTCAATGTACCTCTATATATAGGTATTACAAAATTAAAGGAACATCAATCCTATTAAACACCCACTACTACAAGAATATGAAGAAACCTATGAAACGGTTCTTCCATTACATGGATAGATTTATGGATTGTAACTTCTATACATAATGTAACCATAAATTAAGAATTAATTCTCTTAAGAATACAAATGGACATCCATACTTTTAATTGTTTCATAACACTAATGGATTATTAACTAAACTAATCAATTGTGAAAAAATAATTAAGAAAGATAGATAATGAGAAAAACTATAGTCAAAGATACACTTTAGAAATGGTTCATGCAATTGATCATTAATGCAATTATAATTCCAATATTCATTAATAAGTAATTTTTTAACTGCCGATGCAATCTGACAGTCAGTCTCTCCTTACTGTTTCGATAGTTAAGGTACGACTATTGACTATTTTCCTAATTTAGGAATAATCGTAGGTACGATCATAAGATTTAATTCCCCAGTTGCATTAGAAACTAAAGAAACCCTACTTTAATCAATAAACACGCTACGAAAGTTTATTTAAATTAGATTGTACGTTTCTCTGATACAAACCCAATTATATCAGTTGCTACTTGGATTGGAGTAGTCAAATAATTACGAATTCAACTGCTCTAATTAGCAAATAGATTACGTGAGTAATTAAATATTGCATACTTATTCAATCACACACAATAATAATAGCCACGAAAAATAGAAAACATACAAATACCAATGATTGAATGAAACAATTAAGATGGGAAGTTGGACGTGGAGCTAGTTAATAGGATCTTTAATAAAAAGGATGCGAAGAGGGTGCTTAGAATTCCCCTTAGTGCGCGACTTGGGAAAGATAGAATCTACTGGACACTGTCGACCACAGGGGTAAATACAGTAAAGTCGAGCTACAAGCTAGCAAAAACTTCTCAGTTCATAGTTGGAAGTTTCTCTGGGGGATGAGGGTGCAGCAGAAGTTAAAACATTTCATTTGGAAATGCTTGACTGGAATATTGCTTGTAAACGTACTAATTACTAATTAGAGACAGATGTTTCAGAGGAAACTACTTGTGCAGGTGCTGTGGGGAAAGTCCAGAAACAATAGAGCATATGTTTTTCTTTTGCAGCAATGTCAAGGCTATCTGGGAGGCTGCTCCTTTAAGTTGGGATGATCTAGAAAGCTTTAGGAGCAAATTCTGGTTATGGTGGGAGGAGTTGAAAGATGCAGTGAAACAGGAAAGAATGAGAGAACGTGTTGAGCTTACGGTGAATTTGTTGTGGCAAATTTGGAAGTCAAGAAATGGGGTGCAATTTAATAACAAAAGAAGAGATCCAACACTAGCAGTCCATAAAGCTGTAGTGGAGTGGAGAGAATTCCATGACATTCAGGAAGCGGAGGTGGAAAGAGTAGGTGGCGGCGTAACGGAGAACGAAGGAATATCTGGCTGGGGGAGACCAAAGGAAGGTTGGATTAAAGTGAACTCAAATACAACTTTGCATCTAGAAACGGATAAGGCAGGATGGGGGATCATTGTGAGGAATTGGCAAGGGAAGGTGGTGGGAGCTTGGGCAGTGCCAAGGCCATTATGTACGCATGCAAAGTCAGAGGAAGCGCTTGCACTCAGGTTTGCCATGTTGGTGGCAAACCAGAATGGATGGAGACGAGTAGAGTTCGAATCAAATTGTTTGCAGGTAGTTAGAGAACTTAATAGTGCAAATGAAGAGGTTATTAGGTGCACAGTGATAGCTGACTTGAAGAAACTCATACTAAATTTTGATGAATGTTGTTTTGCTTATACTAGAAGGGCAAACAACTTTGTTAGTCATTCTTTAGCTAAGAAAGCATTACAATTGGAATGTTCTGCCGAATGGAAGGATAGCTTCGCAGGCTGGCTGCTTGAGCTTGCTCATGCTGATTGTAAGGACAGTTGCCTATCTGTTACATAACTGTTGGAGTCCAATTAATAAAATGATGCCGTTTTGATAAAAAAAAAAAAGAATGAAGCAATTAAAATAATTTAGATCTCACAATTATCATTGAATCAAATCTTCAATTGTCACCTTGACTAGAAGTATGAAATTAGTTCTCCATTAATGGAGAATAAGTCACGTAAAAATCCGTTCGAAGCTTTCCCATTGTCTTCCTCCCTATCGATCCAAAAAAATAAGAATTACTATGCTTTGTTCCTAAGCAAGAGCTATATCCGAATTCTCTCTGCCGAATTACTTAATTGATTGGTTTCCTAATATCAATCAAATTCCTAAAGAGTTTCCTATTACAATTCAATTTCCTAAAAGCTCTCCCAATTGCTCGAGACTGACGTGGAATGCAAAGAAATAGGAAACTTCAGCAGTTGTCGAGTTTTGAAATTTGACTTGGATTGGGAAACTGTTCAATATCAATCCCGACTTTCTGTTTTTGAATCCCGAACTTATGTTTGCCCACGTGAAAATCATCAAAAAAATTTTCATTTAAGCACTTTTCGCTCCAACACCCTATAATTGATATAAAATACCAAATATAAGTAGAATCTATCAATTAATACAATATTTGACTAAAATCAAGGAAAAAATAATTATATATTTAGCAACAAATTATGACCTATCAGATAAAATCTTCAAGCGAGACTTGGAAAGATGATAACAGTCTGTAAATGTTGTGGATATGCAGTGGAATCCGAACAACACATGTTCCTTGAATGTGAATTTGCCCAAGTGTGGAAGGGGCTGGAACTTCAGATGGCTTCAAACATTTCATCCATGTCCATGAAATCGATGCGGCAATGGCTGAAAATAGGGGTGGCAATCGGGTCAAATTCGAGTTGGCGGGTCGGGTTGAGACCCGTGTATAACAGAAAATCTGCTGACCCGTCAATCCTAAATGGGTCAGAATATTTGACACGAACCCAAAAATTTCGGGTTGGCGGGTCGACCCGAAATGACCCGAAACTTAATTTTAATTTATTAATTCACCACTATAATTTCTAATAAAATCAATTTCTCACAAAACTAATTACATAATCAAGTAATAAAAATTTAAATAAATAATCTCAAACCAAATCTAAAATAAATTAAACACCGTAAAAGTGTTTTATCCCAAACCAAATATAAATTAAATTAAATCAGTATAAAAGTAAAAAATAATATAATATATTATTTGTCCAAATATAATAATTTCAACTTCACACAAGTTAAATAAATTCATTTAGGATTAAGTAATTAATGTCTTTGAAAAAAAGGAATAACTTAATTTAGTTAGATAAAATAATTTTTATATTTATTAAATTATTTTTAATTCGTAAACGGGTCACCCACGGGTTGATCCGAAATTAACTTGTTTTCTTTTCGAGTTCATCGGGGTTCTACCCGATTCTGACCCAAACCCCTGAAATCTCAACCTAAATTCATTAATTTCATATTAAATTCGTGTCGTATTTTCAAGTCATATCGGAAATTGCCACTCCTAACTGAAATGATATCCCCTAGAACTATCAACCCTGAACAAGTTGAATGTTTAGCTTTCCTCAAATCTCTGCCATTTTCAAGAGATTTTGGTATTGCCCATTTCATTCTGGAAGATGATGCCTTAAATGTTGTGCAGAAGATCAAAAACAAGAATATGCGAAGCTGTTTTGAATATGTTAATGAGTTTCCCATGTTGGAAGAAATTGCAATGTTCCTGCTCATATCATGTCAAGGTTGTCTTCATCCCCAGGGAAATCTTGTATATATGCTGCTGAAGCTTATTTAAAGGATTGATGGTAATTTCTTTTTCAAAAAAAAAAAAAAAAATCCATTACAGCCAATACAGAGTTCATATGTAGCGTTGGGTAATTTACCTCACAAGTAAATCTAGCTGATACTAATTTCCAAAGACACAAATCATTTGGTGAGAATGTGAACAAAGTAGCCATAATAATGTCACTTCATTTGACTCTCAAACTCTACTATATCTCCATACACTTGTAAAGCTTATACTATATGGTTTCTTTCTTGAAAAAAAAAATTATAAATACTAGTAATAAGTATATCTTTTATGAACTTGTATTCTAACTGATAAACTAGCTCAACTTTAGTGTCAAGATTTACGTAGGTAGGTAATGAGCATTTCCATGCCCATATTCACATTACACGAATAAGCACATCCAAAGAGGATAAAAGAAAGGATTAATGCACTATAATTCATCCGTTAATTTGTCTCAGATTTCAATCTTCTTCTTCCTCAGCATGCGGCCTGTACATTCTGATCGGGCGATTATGTAATGGTTGGAGTGGTCTTGCATTGGCTTCCGACTCCTGCAAAAAAAAGGGATTGCTACATGTTATGACAGTGAGTAAACCACCTAATCATTTGATTGCGCTTCTAATTATGCAGGATTTGACATAAATAGTCGAATTAATGGTCAAATTAAACCAGATTTTTTTTGGGATTGAAGTAGAGTTTTATTTGGCAACTCACATCGTGTACAGCTTCTCGAATCATTTTCACTTGATCTCTAGTAACAGTTCTAACCTGAGGAATTTTGATGCAGTTAGACTTCAGAATTCAGATGGATATATATATATATATATAGAAAATCTTAAGAATTTCCAATTAGAATTAGTTCGACTAACCTTCTTAACAATTGTCCAAACGACATTTTGAGTGCAAGGAGGAATCGTTAGCGAGCCAATGTACCTATAATACTTCCTGCTTCCTAACTTTATCTGCTTTGGATCAATAACACCCACAACTTTCTCCAAATCTCTTGTATCAGCAAGAGCCTTTAATTTATTCTCCATCTAGGGTTACACATATCCAACATTAACCAAAAAAAAAAAACAAAGAAAACAGTGCCATAAAAACAAAAATAAAGGGTGTTAATTTTGTGAAGTAAATTATCTTGAAGTCTTTAATTTCCTCTAGGATAAAAAAGAAAAAGAGTAAAAAACAAAAACACCCCATGTGGTAAACCTAATATACAGAAAAGTCCCCCGCGATTTCAAAATATACAACACGACACCCCGTACTTTGAACTAAATTGTAAGGGTGACGGAATCCGTTAAACTTAACGGAAATGGACGAAATGACCAAAATGTCTTGATATAATTAAGCAAAAGACAGCTCAAAAAAATCATTTGTTTTATTCTCTAGATAGAGAAAATTGAGGGTTAAGGAATAGAACAGGTATATTTGTTAAAAATTAGTTATAAAAATTTTTTTTAGGTTCCAATAAGTCATTTCCGTTAAATTTAACGGATTCTGTCACCTTTACAATTTAACTCAAAGTACGGGGTGTCGTGTTGTATATTTTAAAATCACGACGAACTTTTTTGTGTATTAGATTTATCACAAAGGACTTTTTTGTATTTTACCCAAAGAAAAATAAAGACATAGTATCTTGAGAAGGGGGAGCTAATATATACCATAGATAAAAAGGAGTCGGATCGTCCAATCTCATATATGATTCCAATTACAGCGATCCTTCCATTGAGGGCTTCATGAACCAAATGCGCCTCTAGATCGTACCTGTGGTTGATTTTAAATTATTCAATGCTCTTGATTAATTACATGTAATCCTACAGTCTAAACAGCTAAGCTCGCAACATTTTGTTAAAAGGAAATAATTAAGCTAATTAAAGTACCTTTTGCCATTAATAGAATGTTCACTAGGTGAGTGCCAGTGACACTGTCTGAGATGATATAAGGTCCCATTTATATGAATATGCCCAGCATCATCAACCCATCTCAACTGCACATTAACAAAGCAAAACCATCAACCAGAGGAACAAGAAAGTTGTAGGGCCACAAACGAGTCGAGTCGAGTCGACTTTTGGCCTTATCGAGTCGAGCCTTGACTTAATTTCATCGAACTCGAATTCGAGCTCAACGAGCTGGTAATTTTTAAGGTCGAGTTCGAAAAAAATAAAAATAATTATTTTATTCTTTTTTAAAAAATAAATAAAATAATATTTTTTCTTAATAAATAATAAAATATTAAGGATATTTATGTAATTTTACTATTAAAATAAAAATAAAAAATATACTTATATATATATATTCGAGCTCGCGAGCCTAACGAGTTTAATGTTTTGAACTCGAACTCAAATGAGTGGCTCGATTCGTTTGCACCCCTAGAAAGTTGTTACCTCACTATGTTAGGGAGGTCCACGTACCTTGATATTTCTCAGTTATTCTTGGTACCCAAATGTTATATTTTGCAAGGAAATTTAATTGAATGAATTATTGGGCATAAGTTCATAACTGTACAAAAATAACGAAGACTCGATTTGTTTGAAGTCATATGTAGGATTTCAATGGTAAGAGAGAGTCACCATCATATCGTGACCTCTATTCACGAGAGTGGCATTAGAAGGCTTGTATTCCCTGTGAAGTCTTCCCAAGCTTGACACAACTTGAACTCTTGCATCCAGCAGATCAATCGGCGACTGCATGCTACCATGGTTACACATGCTCCACTCTTGCCGAATCTCCCCCCAGTGAGCTGGTCCCCTGTGGCTTCTTTCATCGTAACTAAATTCCTTTTCATCCTCTGCAACAAGCATGAATGAAAAATTATTCGTTCCATACTCAATACTATAATACTGATCAATGCATTCATTGGGACGCAATATCCGATGCATTTTTGCACCATTTACAGGGGCAACCGCTTGCTAAATCGGACCTTAATCCAAAACTTTTTAGCTTGTATAAGTTCGAAAACTTACCTACTTCTTCAGCTCGTGCCAGATTACATGCAAAGGTCGTACAAACGAAGAAGCAGCAAAACAAGGCTTTTCTTGTAAGATTCTCCATACTAATTTGCCCGGTGTGATTTTGAACGTGAAGTTGTCGTAGAAGGACTTGATAATTAGGTGCTGATTATATAGCAGCTACATGAAATGTGAACCTGACATGTACTATTTTGAATTTTATTTGACCCAGGTGGGTATCCGAGGAAACTTCGTCTGAGACTTTGAGGCAGCAGGTGGGCGTGAATTGGCAATTTTCTAGCGAACAGAATTAAGAAAGCCAATTGGCCTTTTCTTGTTGTATTTAGATACTACTATATAAGTAGATTCCAGAAGAAAAGAGTTTAACCCCTCTAAATTCCTTTTTCCCGGTTTCTTTCGTGGAACAGTACGTAGAAGTGGAGACTGAGGACACAATTAGATCAACGCCCGAGGCGACGAATTTTCTAGTTGACGTTTCCAAAAGAAAAGGCTTCAGCATAACGTGTCAAACTTCGCCTATATGGTTAATTTGGAACATCTTCTGAGTCTTTAGATGACAAGTAGCTGGTTTATTCAATGTTGCCGGTAAGCTACTCAGCAGCATAGCTTTAATTCTTTGATTTGGATGTACAAACGTTACGTTCAAATGTGTGCAGCCAAACTACAAAATGAAAGGGATATAAGGGAAAAGTAAATTAAGGACAAATTAGCTAGTCTTCTCTCACTCTTCAAATGGAACTGGAAGGCTTTGCTTTAACTCCATTTCTGTATGAAGCCTATTTTCCCTCTTTCGGCGTTTATTAATTTATTGGACTTTCCCTTTACAAATTCGGCATCCAAAGGGGCTTATGTACTCTTCAGAAACAAGGATAAGCATGTATATAGACTAATCAGCATTGGCATTTCATTTTCTTCATGTATTTTTTTTTTTATAAAAAAATTGCAACGATGCTAAGGGTCTGTTTGGTTGGATGAAAAATATTTTTCAGAAAATGTTTTCCTAATTTTCCACTGTTTGGACACAATCTAATTTGGGAAAATGATTTCTACGAGGGAAGGAAAAAAACTTCCTTATCTATTATTCTGAAGTTATTTTCCTTTCTTAAAAGCACGGCCTCTTCTTAAAATCACGGCCTAAAGGCATTCTTCCACTTCAGCAGATGCCCATTCTCAACGATTGAAGACCATCGATTGACGACTCATCGGCGAACCAATCCTTTTTCGCCGGCAGCGCCTCCAGCTCCGGCGAAGACCCACTTCCTGAGGTAGGCTACTCTTTCAATTGGGCTATTCTCTTAATCCTTCTTCTTACAGGTCTTGGGCTGAAGCTTTTCATCA
Organism: Coffea arabica; assembly: GCF_036785885.1. Classification (NCBI taxonomy): domain Eukaryota; kingdom Viridiplantae; phylum Streptophyta; class Magnoliopsida; order Gentianales; family Rubiaceae; genus Coffea; species Coffea arabica. The sequence goes on along the minus strand of NC_092310.1, from coordinate 52,238,599 downwards.
TTTTCTATTATTTATTTTCCTACTTTCTTGAAGGGTTGGATTATATCGCAATTCATTGTCCTGTTGAGTCAAACTTATTGCTTGCTTAGTGATCGTTAGTAGTATTTTTACTGGAATTTCTAGTTTTGAGTGGGCAGTTTTCTTGATTTATGCATAGTAGGGTTTATTGTTGATTTTTTTTTTGAGAACCTGCTTTGTTCCCTTAAGGAATTGCAGAAAAAGTTTCTTGCTTTGATAACTTTTGTATCCCATTAAGATAATTTTTGCTACACACACACAATCACACATTGGGTTTGCTTGTGTTCGTTTCTTGGAGATTGTACAGAGCTTGATGAAGCTCTGATAGCACTGTACAAGTTATTACTGGTAATTTTGGACCAAGAAAACTCAAAAAAGGAAAGGATAGTGAATAATTGAGCAGGATTGTTATTACAGATTTCTATTTGTTTATGGCATTTATGTTGCATTAGTTTTGCTGGGATTTTCTGGAACCCTGTATCACGCATATAACACTAAGAAAGATGGAAAACGGAAAAAAAAAAAAGAAGGGAAAAAGAAGAAACTTCTGGTTTGTTAGAAAGACTGAAAATGTTGGTAGCTATGGAAAAGATAATGAAGCTCTGATGTTACAGTTGCCTGTTCAATTATTTTGGAACCTTACTGCAAGCGATAGGGATTTTCTTGCATCGTTAATTTCTTCTGACATAATAGTAAGCTCCCTTTAAAGATTCACAAAAAGTAATAGATCACAGTTAGAATGCTCCAAACTTAGGCTCAATATCTGATAAAGTACATTCAGATTATGTGTCTTTGGAAGATCTTGTTCCATTAGCAATGGCTAATTTTGAAGCTCTCTCCATTGAAGGGTTGAGGATTCAATGTGGCTAGTCAGATGCACAAGCACCTTCAAGCATTAGGCCCCGTTTACTAAGAACTGGATCAGCCATTGGGTTCGTGGCGTTCACTGTTCTTCCCACTTCGTGGGCTCTTACCTTTGCCATAGGAGTAGAGCATCTTTTTGGGCATGCCTGGGATCAGCTCGTAATGTACAATCTTGCTGACAGATATGGTTTGACGGGCTGGATCTAACTTTGTAAATTTCTCTAGTCCTCAGACTGTAAACTCAACTTCTGTTTGCTGACTAGATTTAAACCCTGATGGGTGCATTTGTTGCTTTTGAGCTCCATAGAAGGTTGTACTGTAATTATTGATCTGATAGATCTAATATTTTTTGAATTGGCTCTTACCATAGCACAAATCAATCAATTGGCTGCTCATGTTTCTGTTAGAGAGCACTATGGCCATTCAGGCTCTTGACTGATTCAAATTTGTGTTAAATTCTCTTGTGCATGCATACACAGGCGGTTGCAGAATGATGACTGCTCCATTTCTGTTTTTGGCCAAATATCAGTTCATTTCGGAATGCATTACCATCAAGTGAAAGATGCTATATCTATCTGATGGAACAGCTGCCATTTATTTAGATAAAATTTTGTGAAGTCCAAGATATTAATACTTCATAATGTGGATAAGGGGCAGCACGTTGCTTGCCTGATTGCTTTCCTGGCATGGTTACTGCCTTGGAGTCTTTTATATATGTATATGTATATGTATATGTGTATATATATGTATATGTATATGTATATGTGTATATATATATGTATATGTATATATTTATTGCGTCCACCGTTCAGTGAATAAGGTGAAGGTGCCTGGGATCTTCACCCCCTTATTGATTTTTTTTTAAAGGAAGATCAAAAACCAATTCATTAGTGTCATTAATAATTCCATTTAAGAATTCATGGCGTAATTTGAATAAATATTTTATAAAAATGATAATATGATTATAATGGATAGAAGCTAAAAACACTTGTAATGAGATGAATGTTTTGAGAATAGAAAAACATTTGCAACATATCAACAAATATTAAAAAAGAAAGTCAAAAAATATTTTCACTGACAAACCAATCACCGGAAAATTATGTAAAAGGAATTTGGAAAATATTTTCACTAAATAACCAAACACTGGAAAAATATGGAGAAGGAAGTGATTTTCCAGGAAAATAACTTCGATGGAAGGGAAAATATTTTCTGTCCAACGAAACAGACCCTAAGTGCGATATTGTGTCATATATATATGTCACACACAGACATATAGCTTTGTGGAGAGGCGAGTCTGGGCTCAGGGAACTATATATTGCCCTATAGCAAGTAGCCAATTTGCACGTATGTGGAAATACAAGTTTTTTCCTCTGGTTTTTGTTACTCTGCGATGTCTCTCTCTCCTACAAATTGAATATTTCTCAGGAAAGGAAATGAAAAATTGAACGGTACATGTTCCTTTTTTTTTTTTTTTTGGTAATTAAAGATGCATTGAGAAGAAATAGGTCTACATAGTCATGAACAAAGTAATTAGCTTAATATATAGTCATCCGAGTGACCTTAAATCATCCCAAGGTAGGGGAAGTACAAAATCTGGATAACTATCAAAAACTGGATGTAATCATTACTGCCTTCTTCCCCTTTTAGCTAGCATGCCTGCACACCTGTTCGCTTCATGAAAATTATAATACTTAGTGGAATGCATGTAGTCGACAGCTCCTTACATTTAGATAAGGTGGGGAAAAGCTCATGAGAATTTGGAGGAGTTTTGCTCGAGAAATGAAACCAGAAGTTTTAAGAGTCCAGTTCCACTTCAAGTGAGGAGACGTTGAGTTCTTTTGCCGGCTGCAAACCATCTCTGAGTCCCCAAAGATGTAAAGCTGGTACATGTTCTTTAATACTGTTCCAAAGATGGAAAGGTGGAGCCAATAGTTGTTGTGGACCTTGTGGTAATGGTTCCCTGGCGGAAATAACACTGAACAATGCCTTCAATATTTTGGTGCAGAATGAGAAATTAATGCATCCATTCAAACTTCAACATGGTCAGAACTTCTTCTTTACAGTTCAAACTTACAAATCATGGGGAATTCCTCTTAAGCCCAGCTACCTGCTCACTAATTAATTGGAATCATTTCCTTTTGTACTGCAACTGTAGTATACTGACTTCTGAGTGCTCTCTACGCATCTGCATGCTGCCAATGCCTATTTCTTACTGTCATTATTGATACATTTATTTTTTTTTTTTAACAAAGAATATTTAGTGTGCAAAATTCCACTCACCCATTCAAAGCATTTTTCGATTTTTTTTTTTTTTAAATTCAAGCATCTTCCCATTTATATTCCCCGATCGAATATTTTGTTCATGTTAATTATCCTACTATCTTATCTTGATTTCTAGTGGCAATACATTGAGGACCCATATGGGTGCATGTCATTGATAGAATTCTTGAAACAAACGAAAGGGAAGCCATGTGTTAGATGGCTCACCGGGCCAGCTTCTGCCTTTTGGGGCTTTATGTTTCACTGTCTATTGCTAAATTTTCAACCTAAACTTTACAACATGTCATGAACGAAGAATTCACATTAATTAGTAACCCAACATTGTAAGTATCCTACCCCGGTTGTTCCCTTGCCTGTTATGCTTCACAAATGATGCAGTCGAAGAATATGAACCGAATGACGAATATGAATTAACAGTCAAGCTTTGAGAATGAGATTGTCCATGCAACTGATGCAATACATTATAACGCATGTGAAAAATGAATTTTGGTAATCCGAGTTTGAACTATTGATCTATACCATAACATCAGATCAGTACCATACAATTATCACTGATCCACGCTAGTATGGACAACCGAGAAAGCTAGTTCCCTCAAAAACTAAGTGGAAAAGAATTAGAAAGCAAGAAGGATTGCAGCCCTTGTTTCTTCTCACGACCAATTCTTGAAATTTCCAGAATCTAGGAGTTGTGGCAAGTTTTCACAGCATTGGAATAAATAATTGTTTGGAAACTGATTTGATTTTCTCTGATTTGAAGGGTGTCCAAAAAGTCAAAACCATTTCAAAACCATTCAAGGAGGCATTATGAGAATCACCGTGACTTGTGTTCTTGGAGCACATTAGATTAGAAAATTAATTTAGCAGATATGCTATCTGACTATTTATTTGATCAGCTGTTACCTATACGGTTCTACATCTAAAACAATGATTAAGGGCTTGCAAGGCCATTGGAAGGCTGACAGGTTTCACAGTAAAAAAAATCTCAGAAATTTTTTTTTCTTGAAGAAAAATGAGAATGAAGTAGTGTAAGAAAAAGGAAAAGAATGAATAGGTGCAGTCAGATATCACGAGGCACCTCTCAAATATCTTAAGAACCGCGATTTGTAAACTTAATCTTGCAACTTCATTTTGACATGAAAGATAACACGAAGAAAAACCTCATTTTCTTCACCTGATGCAATCGCGAGTGGCCTAGTTGTTAACCAATAGATAAATGAAAGAGCAACATGTCAAATGCAATCATGGAGTCGAACAGAATTAACAAGCCACCCAAATTAAGAACCCCAAATCTCCTAAATGAAGTTTTACCTCTTGCCTCTAACCATGCCTCGACATGAAAAGACAACTGAACAGGCACTCCACTCTACGTAGTGTTCATCATCAACCACTTTTAAGGTGGATTTTACTATTATTGTTCATGTCTGGACAAAATATTTCCTCAACTTGATCATTTTAATCTTTCAATATTCCTTTTATTGGTGTAATATGGCAAGTCCACTTATTCCTGCCTCGTTTGGTGGGGACTCCATCGCGCAATATTTATCCAAATTGTAACTATATAAGCCCTAATCCGCCTCTTTGCTCTTTGTACAAACAACAAAGGCCTCACATCATACTTGGATTCTCGTTACTTCATCCTTGAAGAGTTGAAGTTGTGTAAGTGAATTTTTCGACCTTCATCTATATGTAGTTGTTCATATATATGATCAGTTAAGCTCTAATCTATAGTCTATCCTCCTAGCATTGGCATGTATATATGCATGCGTCATGAATGGTTCGATTTTTTTGTTTATTATCTTCATTTCACGGCATCAGTATTGACAGCAGCTTTACAGGGTTGAAGATCTGAAGAATGAAGCATCTGCTAGTCGTTTTCCTACTTGTAATGATCAGTTCTCATGTGGCTACAAGCAGAAAAGTCATGCCGGCCGAGATGCAAGAGCAAGAGAAGAGATTTCTGGTCGCAAATGATGAGGGTAAAATCGATGATAACTCCGGATCAAGCGCGGATAATCACCATCACTTGCCAAGGCAGGACTTCAACAATCACAGCGGAGGTGGCTCCATGGGAGGTGATGACTCGGACGCTCGCAAGAACTAAGAATAATTAGCTACGTAAGTACTTGGGAAGTTTAGTAATGAAGATTATATATAGTTATTTCCTATTTCCAGTTAAAACTAAAATCAGTGAGGGTGGAGTTTTCCCATCAGTACGTTTGCACGATAGGGTTATCTGTTTGTCAATAATCGATTATGAAGAATATATAATCCTCATGTATGCTAGCTAGTATATGAAATGACTGTGGCGGCCATGGCGCATGCATGCATGGTAAATAAATAAAATAAAATCTTTGATTTCCTTTTAGTCCAAACTTGAGGAAAAGAAAAGGCAAAACATAATGAAGAGAAGTTCGCGTGGTAATTTTTGTCTTCAAGATCAATGATTATGTGTTTTCATTATTAGTTGAGGAGAATAATCTGAGTTGGATTTGTAATGGACAATTGGTGAATTTTATTCATTCGGAGTAAAAAAGACAATATACATTTCAGATTTGGAATTGTGCGACAAAATTACAACTACAAATAGAATAGATGTATTAATGGGTGCCCATTAAAAAGATCCTAACAATAATAATAGTACAATGGACTATATTTATAGGTTACACTACAAATAGACAACGAATCTAAACACTATTGAGTAAATTTTACGAACTAGATTAGTGCTAGTACATAGAATTTATCTTGACATAAAAATATAACGCTATAACGCAATTGCAGCAAGCATGTAGAACAATCCCACCATCAATTCTATGGCAACATTTGAGTTAAATATTGAAGAACCAAATCAGAAAAGTGAAGCCTCTTGGCACATTTCCAGGCAACCTTTAGTTCGTTAATGACACAGTTTAATTTTGACGGGCTCATTTCCTTGTTGGTGAAGTTTCAGCGCTCTGAAGCTCCCATGGATTCTTCCTCTCAAGTTTTTGACAAGAAAAACCCAAGTTGGTTTCTGGACCTGTTTCTGGTTTCCAGCTCAAAGCGGTCCTTCAGACGCACGAATGTGCAGTAGTGGTGGACCTCAGACAGCTTAAAAAACATATCGCAATTGAACCATGAGATCCCGGGGTTTGCGTGATGATGCATGAATAGTACGATAACTATTAGGCCTAGGCCCGATAATGGAGCACTATGGGCCATAAAACACCAAGTAGGTCAACGATCTACTAAACCTTTTTCAGGATATAGATAGGGCAGTTTTAAAACAAATTTCCTTTCATTTTGTCTTTTTTTTTTTAATGGATAAACTACCTTTTATCCTTCAATGAATTGGTACTTTGCCACATAACCGTCTTGTTCTTTAAAAACTCTATATTTGATAAAATTGAAATCTAAAAATTGAATTTGAAATTTGAATCTATTAAATTACTAAATTGTTAAATATTAATTGGATAAAGAACAAAAAAATCCCTTGTGGTAGAGTTAATATACAGAAAAGTCCTCTATGATTTCAAAACGTATAAAACGATCTCTCATGCTTTGAACTAAATTGTAAAAATGATGAATTCATTAAAATTAACGGAATTAATTTATTAGAATCTAAAAACAAATTTTTTATACCTAATTTTTAACAAATATACATGTTCTACCCCTTATCTCCTAATTTTCTCTCTCTAAAGAATGAAACAAATGATTTTGTTGAACTATCTTTTGTTTAGTTGCATTAGGGCATTTTTGTCATTTCATCTATCCCCATTAATTTTAAAGAATTCCGTCACCTTTACAATTTAGTTCAAAACATGAGGTGTCGTGTTGTACGTTTTAAAATCAGGGGAGCTTTTCTGTATATTAGGTTTATCACAAGGGATTTTTTGTTTTTTATCCATACTAATTTGATATATTTGAATATATATTACATTAAGTGATAGGTAATAAGTGAATACTGTTACTATCACAGTCTGGATCCAGGGGCTAGCCCAAACAATTTTTGGACCAAAACTCACTTGCCCAAAATTATTATGTAACCCAAACACCCAAGTTCTTAAACCATTATTTGCCTCTTCATTCCACTGATGTGGGATACTCTATTATCCCCACCTTTAGAACTTTGCGTTTTCGCAAAATTCATCAGAATTTAAACTGTCCACTTGATTATGATCTGATTCTAGATTCGTACGGGCTCTAGAAGTGACCTCCGCATGACATGTCACTTAGCTCCTTACACTCCCTTTGCACAGTCAGAACCATAGCCCGCTGGCCCAAACTCACCCCTATACAGAGACAATACGATATTTGTTTTGATATCAACTGTCACAATCCGAAACCAAGGGCTAACCCAATCAATTTTTGGACCGAAATCCACAGACCCAAAATGGTTAATCCAAAATTACTTTGTATCCTAAGCACCCAAGTTCTTAAATCATTCTTTTCCTCTTTATTCCACCGATTTAGGATACTATAATCACATTAAGTGATACATAATAAGTGAATAAATTATCACTTATTTATTGGTGCGAGTTTTATTTAGAAAATTTAGCATTACTTAATTAATGCAGATATTCTATTTTTTATTATCAAACCCATTAAGTTTAAATATTGAATCAGCTTATCAAACAAGGCCTTATACATAACCCTTCATGATTTGGATAAAATGTTATTGTTAATTTTTTTTGTTAAAATTAACAGTCAAAATTTAAAAAATTTAAAACCAAACTAATAAATTGATAAATTTACCCTTTCACTGCTTTTTTTTTTCTTCTTCCTTTTCTTTCTCTTGTTTTTCTTTGTGAAGGGTAGAGATGATTTTACAAATAGTACTTTGGCCCACTAAAGTTTTCTCCAAATGCGAAAAAGAAGAAAAGAAAATAAAAAATAGATAAATAACAAATAAAAAATACATTAAAAATTTGCAGCCATTAAAGATTCCTATTTCTTATTTATCTATTTTTTAATTCTCTTTATTCTTTTTTGTATTTGGGAAAAAATAGTGAAGAGTGAATTTAATAATTTATTATTTTAATTTTTTAATATTGACCATTAGTATTAATAAAAAAACTAATAGTGACACTTTAATTCAAATCATGAAAGAGTTACGTATAAATTTTTAAACTATAAAAAAAATTATATAGTAAAATATCAAATCACAAGAATAGAAAGTAATTTATTTGTTTATTTTGATTTTTCCGAGTGTGGTGCGGGAATAGAAGAATTTTAATTACGACTACAAAATGGTTTGGACATCTGTTCTTTTTGTTGAAGAGAAACAGAAGTTTGCAGTTGCAACCCCTGTTCTAAATGCATACAACTCATCGTTTGATTTTTTTTTTTTTTTTCCTTCTTTAAATGGTAGAGACCACCCACGCATGAAACCCACCCATGAAAAAAGGGTCTTTTCATGAACATCCGAAGGATTCCATCCACGCATTTAAATTTTGCAGGTTAAAAGATAAAAGCTGCAAAACTTGAGAATGCTGATGAATTCCTCAAAAAGAAAATGCCACATATTAAGAAAGCAATAGGGGCTACAGCCTACAGGAACCCAGCAATAGTACAAAGTTGTGTTTTGGACTTCATTAATTACTTTCGATCAATTATGGAAATGATATATTTCCCACATCCAAGCAACATTTAGCATATAAGTACATTCTCAGTAGAGATTGATTTTCAATTGGTTGATAATCGATTTTCATCTGGGACAGTCTACTTGAAGCATACTTCCAATAAAAAAAGAAAAAAGGAAATAATCTACTTGATAAATGCCTTGTGCAGCACCATAGTAAATAATGGTACTTCACCTTGTGCTACTATTTTGCATCTAAATCCCCGAAGACAGCCATAACAAGCAAAAATCAACCCACAAAATCATAAATTATCTGATCTCCAAAATGTCGCCTTAGCTGATTTTCATGTTGCTGCTGCAATGGATGCTGTGGTTGCACACCATCTGCATTTTGCCTGAGACCTAATGTCAGGGACACTGCTCCAAGCCCTCCAATCTCAATTCCGCTTTGCTGGTATGGCACGAAGCCCACCAATGAACCATCCATGCTTCCAGGAACATGACATTCAACTCGACTCCGTTTCTGATTCCATGTATCATCATTCATTCTAGATCCCATATATACCGACGATCCAACATCCGAACACTCCACCTGCTTTTCAGATGATCTACCAGCGTTGAGCCTATTCAGAGGCTGACTATCATTTGATCGGCTAACACTTTCAGTCATAGCCTTTCCATCAGTTTTTCCCACACTTGCACCTGTTTCTGCAGTCCCTTTAGTTTCCAACGTGTGTATCTCTTCAACCATGGGTTTCCACACTCGAACACGAGCATTGATAAACCAATTTGAAACCTGAAATGCAAATCCAAGCTAAACATTAGCCAAAAGGAGTTAAAAGAAAGTGAGCCTGGTCTACAAGTTAGAGGATTGCAACTTTTCTTTCCACTGCAAAATGCCATCTGATACAAGCCCCATCACTTCCTTTGGTACCCAATAATATAGGGGGCCAAGGATGTTCCTCACAGGAAAATGACGGTGCTAGGGTCAAGTCTTAATCTCAGATCCTACATATGAACTTCTTATGAAATACCTCAAACTTCACAAAATAGATCAAGCCAGAATTAGAATTAAATCTGGCAGTAGAAAATTTAGTTCTCAAAGGAAAGAGCAAGGACATGGTTACTGTATGAGTAAAATCTATCTACCACAAACAGATGATAGGATTGCTTTTTCTACAATCCAAAGATGCTCATCCAAATGCCATATACTGAACCGAAATAACACGCTAAAGTAGCATGTAAGATGAGAAATTGGAAGGAAAACCATTCTAAAGCGGTATATCTTTTAGTTATGCTGCATTTTTCTCTTTTCTTTTCCATTATCGTTTAGCCCATCCTTATTATTGCAGCATCTTTGCTCTCCAGATCATATTGCAAATTGGACATCTGTTTAGCTAGGGTTAGATGAAGCTGATATCACATTATGTCTCCACTCATTGGTTAGGAGAAATAAAGGTAACAACTTGACGGCACAACACCAAAGTAAAACAGGAAGAACTGCGAGAGGGATCACCTACCCTCTCTTCTTGCTCTAACATGTAAATGTATCAAGAGCTCACTATACCTGATTTCGACTTAATCCAGTTTGAGTGGCTAACATATGCTTGTCTGCATCAGTGGGATACCTAAAATAACAGATGAGATTCATTTTCAGTTAGATTGAGAGTCAATGAATGGTTCTTCCAGGTCCAAAAAATTGTGGACTTACGGGTGAAGGAAGTGATCAAAAAGCCAAGCTCTAAGAATAGCTACAGCACGTTCTGGCAGTCCCCTTTGGGGCCTCCAAACATGCTGTTGGGGTTCAAAGAAACCCACATTTCCTCCAACAACTTTCTGCTTCTGGAAGGTCTGATCCATCAATTTCAACCTTGATGTACAGATGTCACCTTTACTACTGCTCGTGCCAGTTGTAGGGGATGCCAAGTCTTCTCCAAGAGCTTTCCTTACATTTTTTAGCTGGTCAGAGATTGCATTTCTTATGCACCGAAAATGCCTAGCAACAGTCTTCAAGGCCTGAGAAATAAAAGGGGTGGCTGCAGTAAGACCTGCCACAGACTCAAAGGATGAAACAACCATTTGCATCTGCTGATGATAGTGCTTGTATCTTCGGCATACCTTTCAAAAACAAGGCAGATGTAGATGTCAAAAGCTGAATTCTAGCATGAATATATTGCAGCTACAGCACAGCAGAAATATGTAACAGCAGTTAACGATGTAGAAGTCACAGCAGATCATGATTTTTGTTAAGTCATGATATTGAGATATTCTACTGATGGCTAAGAAGCATAGAGGAATTTGAAAAAACATGCATGATGAATCAATCTAGCGTGCAGCCATGCATAAATATAGGCTCCAAACATTGGCAAATATCTATGCATACATGGTAGCTCTAGATGTTAGCACGCTGTTTCTTTTAATTATGTTAGATGTATTACAGGCTAACAGACTTACTGTGTTTCCCGGGGCCCATTTGCCAATGAAGATAATAAAATTGGGAAAGAGAATAGTGCACAAGAAAATCAAGGATGAAAAAAAATACAATAAATGAGTAAGAATAATAGAAAGAAAGATCTTGATTATACACTAGTACTATTATGGAAGAAATTTTAATTGAATCTTACATCGATAGACATTCCAAAAAGAAGTTCACATTTGTACTGGCTTTTGAGAATAAACAACATTATGATATTACTCCATATCTCAGTATCGTACAGCTAAAACAATATTTTACTTAGTTGAATCTAAAATTGTAGACTGCAATGTCCTTGAAATACTACTATTACCATAGGCAAAACGTCGAATTGTTAATATCGAGGGTACACAAATTAATGCAAACTTTAATCACAAATACATTTTCAGCAATCTCAGACCACCAATCCAAAAATATCATCCAGTACAGCTTGTATATAGCACCAAAAGACTTCCTTACAATAATTGCTTACCCCCTAAGTTTAGTAGCTAGGAGGCTATTTCTAGATAAGTACCAAAAACGTCCTCATTGCCACTAAAGAACAAAAGTCATGTAGGCTTGTGATTTTGATGTGGGGGATAGGAGAAAAACGGAAAGTTTCTGGCTAATAGAGAACTTTTGATCCCACTAAAACAACAAATACTCACCCTAGTTTTGTAGGAATTTTAGTGAGCTCTCTTTTCTTGTCAATGCATGAATGTGTTTTTTGCTTGACGTCGAGTTCCAGAATTATCATATTCAAATACCAAACTACATAACCAGTAAAGCATATTAAGAATCCAGATAATGACAGGAAAGAAGGTTACAAACCTCCTCCAGCATGTACAACAGCTTTGCCTTCTTTTGAAGATAGTCTGGCCGATAAGATTCAGTTGGGCTGCTTAAACCTCCATGATCCTGTGTCTTTTCATTGGAACTGTAGAATGTAGATGATGAGCCACCAGAATCCCCAGCCAAAGCTCCAATAATGGATTCATTAGCATTGACAGCATTATCACAGGCCCTAATCTCAGCTGAAATCCTTTCTGGTGGCTCTGGCATTTTGGTGCATTTTGGACCGAAAACATTACAGAAGTCATCCAATAGCTGTTGGGCTGGCTTTAGAAACTTTGAACTTTTCAGTATGGTTGCATAGCCAGTAAATGGACCAAGTGGACCTGCAGCCCGATGAGCAAAAGTTGGATTTCCCACCATATCATGTTGAGCACTTTCCAAGACTTTACCATGATATGATGGTTTTGAATCAAAACAATGATAGTCAGACTTCAAGGCCTTTATCTCTTGAATATTGCTAAAACAACCAGCTCCTGAATGCAAATCTTCAGACATAATCCTCTCCCCAGTCTGACATGCATATGATTTGGACAACGGAACCGACGAAAGTGATAGAGACAAGGCCTGAGTATTAGGACTATCATTTGCAATTGATCTATGGTCTCTCTCTGCAGCATTCTTAGTACTTGCACAGTATTCTAATTCACCATTCCATCGACGGCATTCACCAGAACCATGCTTAAGGCCTAAAGGGTTTGAATGATCAGCATAGGCTGGAAGGAGCACAAGCTCGTTTCCACCATTCGGCCATGAAACATGAGCAATTTCCTTACTGTGTTGTTGAGCAATAGCTGCCACTCCTAGCTCCTGTGTCATAATAGTGGCAGAGGAAACTTCTTGAAAAGTATTAGCAGTATGGTAAACTGAAGGCGAGTTGAAATGCCCATGACCAACATGATTTTTGGGGCTGTTACGGCTAGAAATTTCACCAGGTGGACTAGTCAAAGATGAGCGGATCTCATGATGATTGCCATAGGAAGAACTAGGCTTATTGAAGTATATTGTGGAAGTAGAAGGATTATTGTTATTAGCCTTCAAAGAACCAGACAAGCCTCCTCCGACAAAAATTGGGTTGTGATTGCTATCAATGCCTCCAGCGGATCCACTTGTATAATTAGTAATCCAGTCGCAGCTCTCTTGTGAACCAATGCTTTTCCAAGTGCTACAATTTTGTGGGTCACCACTAACTTTAGCTGAAGAATTGACATTTGATGGGAGAGTATTGGACAGATTGGTAGATGGATCTTCTACATCACCGGCTATCCGCTTCGATTCTTGATGCAACATTGTAACATCCTTGTTACTGTGAGCTAACAAAGCTTGCGAATTTGTGGAAAAATCAAGCATTTCAGATGAAAATACTAGCGGTTCATACGATAAATTTCCATACCTAATACTTCTAAGCTGAATGAGATCCGGGTTTAGACCCTCATGGGTAGAAAATGGAACCAACTGATTTGCATAGACTTCCACATTTTGGTTACACGGATTAGGATGGTGTTGAACCCTCAACTTATCACGACGGCTTTGCTGTGCTACATGCAGTTCAGGCCTAAAGTTGCCTGTCTCCATAACCTTTCCCAAAAAATCCCACTTCTCCAATGCCACACACTCATCTCATTGTTATCGTAAATGAAGGCCTAAAATGAGTTCTTCGTACCTTCAGCAAGAAAATGGTCCAAGGAGATCCAAAGAAACTGCTGCATGCGATCCAAATCCGATGGAAATATCAACTAGTGTACAAGAACGAACAAGAATGCATAGCTGGTAAGGGACAAACACAGCACAGGAATTCCACTGAAGAGAAAGAGAAAGAGAGAGAAGTCATGTAGACTTGCAGCAGGTTTAGGCAATAAATGAAGTGAATTGATGAAGACCATGTGGAGGATTGTAGCTGTTAGGAAATGGAGTAACCTGGAGTACCAATATCATCAGACGACCAGAAACAAAAAGCAAACAGAAGCCAACGAAGAAGAAAATTTTAGACCTTGAGAGTTGAGTAATAGTACTGATGATACTAAAGGAGAAAGATGCAGAAAAGAACTCTGAAATTTAAACAACTGGTTTGCCATTTTGAAACCTTTTTTTATTTGAAGCTGTTGTCAAAGACCTAGCCTTCTGGGCCAAGCAACACTATTTTACATGGCTCATTCTTCAAAGTTTTCTATATATACACAGTAACTAAATGCATTCACTGTGCTGCAGCTCCACCTTGTCAAGAAATACTTGCTTCTACCACCAAAACTTTCACCAGAAAACTAAGCAAAAGCTTCAGAAAATAGTAAACTCAACACGTTAGCCTACTAGAATATGGGCGTTTGGGTAAAACCAAGTCAGGCAACGTGGAAAATCAAGCAAATAGGGTGGACATTCAACGTTTTTCATCAACGGCTTAAATTAAAAAAAAAAAAAAAAAAGCGGCTTCTGTGGGAATTTATTCAATCTTCGGATCATTAAAATCCTTTAAATTTTGATATTACACGAATGGATCTAACGCGGGAAGCTGGGCTTCTAACACGCGAAGCTACCACGGAAGGGATGGTTTAAACACTTACCTGAGCTAGAAAAAAGACATTATTCACTTTGAATGAAGTGAAAATGCATAAATTCAAGAATCGAGAAGCTTGAGTTGAACTTTCGGGGGCAGAAAAAAAGAACAACAAAGAAAAGAAACACTACATCACACAGGGAGTTTAAATAGAGTGTCAAAGATGAGAAGATTTAAGTAAAACAAATTTTCACCGGAAAAAGTTATTAATTTAACTAGCTGAGCTAGTTCATTACCTCAAAGAAAGAAGATACAATGAAAGTTGGACTTGGAACCAGATCTTGATATCGAGAAGAACCCTTCTGAACTGTGGACAGTATAACTATTCCGGCGAGATTCCGATGGATTTTCAGGCGAGAATCTAGAGAACGAGTGGGGTAGGGGCGGTTTGGGGAGGCAAGAGCGAAGGTAGCTGGAGCAGCTGTGCAGCAGTAGTAGCAACTACTACTAGCAAGTAGTAGTAGTAGTAGTAGTAGTAGTAGTAGTAGTCGTAGCAGTAGGAGGACAATGATTGCCAAGGTGATAATTGCCGTGTTAACAACAAAGACTTTTTGGGCATTTCGCATAGGAGGGATTTAACGCCGTTAGATTTGACGGCGAATATTGTCATGACACTCTCTTTTTTAATATAGTGAGAGAGATTGAAATGAAATTCAATTTGTGGGTTCAAAAGTTTCTTGTCTTGGAAATTCTTGCTTGCACGAGTAGCTGTAGTCAAGAACTAATTCCCGATGCAAATTGTTGTTGTACTATAGCATTAGCAGCAAATTGGCCAGGGCTTTTTTTTCATCTTTCCTTTTTAGGGAAGTAGAAGCACTGCTGTAAATGCTATTGTTCGGTTTACATATTATTGTCAATAAAGACATTTTAGTAAAGATAATTATTGATATTCGTACGTTTTATTTAGCATCTGACACTCTGATTCATTCATTAAAAATATAACTCTCAACGAATATTAGAGACTAATTGAGCAAATATCACTTTCCTTAAAAAATTATGGTGTTAACATTTTTTCAATATAATTGTATTTAAGATAATCAAAAAAAAGATAACACGGGATAAATTTTTTTTTTAAAAAAAAAGAGAGTTTGTTTGGAATGGATTGCAACTTTCGAAAAATTTTTTTTTAAAAAAAAATCATTCATTGAGCACATTCTCAACTAACTTATTTCTAAATAATTTTTATTTTACATAACTTATATCTCAAAAACTATCATGCAATTATTTTTGTTCCTAAATATACTCTCAAAAGCTTTAAAAAAAATTCGCTCAAAGCGGAATCGAATTAATTCCTCGACGTAATTGGGAAGCTTTTCAAAAAGATCCTTTTTCGTTGTTTCTGCAAAACATCAATCCAAGCATTTAAAGCTATGTGTTTCTTTTCTGAAGAACATTTGAAGCTTTCTTCATTCCACTACTATTTCATTAGCATCAGCTAAACATATATATACATATATAGCAAGGCAAACACGACGGAGTGCTAATTACTACAAATTAGAATCTCATGATTTATATAGACACTTGAATGCGAATACACGAGCGTTTGTGACCATGGTAGATCGCTAGCATGGAAAAAGTTGTACCTCTCCCATCGAAACCTCTCCATGGAAAGGCAAAAGAACGAGATGTTTATGGTTGGTGGATACGACCTTAATCACTGATTTTAGCTAAGAAAGTACTCCACTTTAAAGTCTAGAGCTCGGGGGATTTTTCTCCCCGCTATCTATATTAATGGAAGTACTCATATAATGTCAGTTAAGTGTCTGCTACAATTATCCTATTATTACTAGACAGTACTGGTAGGTGGCACGTCATTAGAGGCACAGCTTGGTTCCTTTGGTTTATGTCTAATTTGGGGATTACATTTGTAAGAAACTTCTCTAATTGGTCCTCAATTATGGTGCAAAAGCTGTACCCTTATCTTTGCGTTAAAATTCTGATCATCATGCGTACGAAAGTTTGGGAAAGAAAATTTGGAGAGAATAGGCCAAGGGAATAGATGCAATTATTATTATATACATGTCTTCCTTTTTGGAACTGTTCGCGAATTATATAATTGCTATTCCCGTGCTAATGCAGAAGAAATAGAGAAATCAGATTCTTGATTGGAGCACCATGCATTTCTGTTCAATCAGATTCTCGGGTTTGTAACTTAGCAATGTGGATTTGATTATTCTTTCCTTTCCTTTTTATTCTTGATGATGATTACTCTTTTTTTTTTTTTTTTTTTTTGCTGCTGACTGAGTGAATGTCCGGGTCAAATTCTTACGGGCCCGACTAATCCCGCTTCGATAATCCTCCAAAATACGATAATCACAGGACTCGGATCCTTGCGAGCACTGGACACCAATTTCTAAAGAGGTTTGTTGAGATCAACCGAGTTGTCCATAAAAAATAGATAATTTGATGGAAGACAAAAATTGAACCCTGACCTCTCACCCCGTTAGGTAACGGAGAGGTAAGCTCGGCGGTAAAGCTCAGTTGTTGATGATTACTTTATTAGGAGGAAAGTTTTTAGATGTAGCATGTCACATCATTTATAAGAACTTTGGTTTAAAAGAAAAGTTTTTGTTTTCCCAATAAATACTTGTTAAAATGTTTAAATCACACCTAACGTTTCGTATAAACGAACAAACTAAGAATTATTTTCTTGCATTCATAAGCTTTAACTTTATATTTTAAAAATATTAATACGCAAATTATATTTTAACGAGCGCTTAGCAAGCTGCTCTTATTAGGCGGGTCATGACCCTGAAAGCAAATTAGGAGATGATTAAAAATTTAAAGGTATAAACTTTTTCTTTCATTGCTTAAATTCGTGCATCGAGTCGACCCACACCGATCATGTTTGCTTTGCCACAGTTTCTGGTTGAAATGTTCCACTTTTTGGGTTTGACCCATGTTGTTTATATGCTTTAAAGCTTAAACAGTTGTTTTGGCATCCAATTCTCCTTAAAGCAGGCTTTATACCACCGAGTAAATGCTAGGCATCTCTTCGAATTGATGGACTGTTAAGTGCTTGTGCCGGTTTTTGGTTGAGAATTTTTCTGGTGGATGTACTCGAGATTTTTTTCCCTCTTTTCTTTTTTGAGAGAAAACTCCAACCAGATAAGTTCATCTAACCATATCTAAATTCCCAATCCCAATTTTCTTCTTCTTTTTTTTTTTTTTTAAGAGAAACCTAATTAATTTTTCCCTAGTACATATTTGACACGTCTTGTGGGATGGAGGGCACAAGTTATATGATTGTTGGCCAATCTAAAGCAGCCTGTCTGCATTCATGAACAATTGTCGTATACCATCTGGATTTATGAGCACCTACAGTAATTTGGCACAGAAGAGATAACCCTTTGATGTGCACATGCTGCATTTTTCACCGTGGATTGCAATCCAAACCCTCTCCCCCTTCCTCCCAACAAAAAAAAAAAAAAAAAAAAAACTCTCTCACCCTTTTTCACACCCAGCCGGCCTTTCAACTGTTAGATATAGGATTCAAATTATGAATAAAAAATAATCTCTTGACCATTGAGTCGACTCAATGATTGGATTGCAATAAAGCTTAATACATCTCTACCATCAATTAATCCCTATAGTAATTAGTCATGTTTCAGCTTACTATTTGCCGATGTTGATATATTTATATTATTATAAAATATTTTGGCTCGATCAAATACCTTAAAGAAATAGGAGAAGAATGAGAGCGAAAAGAGAAAAAGGGCATTTGAAAACATGACCCCTAATTATTGGGATTTGAATTTTTTTAGTTACTAGACCTCATTCCAAAGCTACTATAAGTAACTCTTTTTATATCTTATTTTTTATAAAAGAAAATTCTTATATACACTATCACAGTTTGATGCATAATACGTGAGAAAAATTTAAAATTTAAATTTAAATTCAAATTCAAATAAGTTACCATGCATCCAATGGTGATGGTGTATATACTGTCAGTGTATAAAATATTGATTCTTTTTACAGTGGTTGTTTACAAATACTGGATTTAGGCTTTTTGTTCAAAGTTTTTTTTTGTCTTCCGCTTAGTTATACCTTCTTTTAAAACATTTTAATAAATTATTTTTTGAAGAACAACTTGCAGAATGCTTTTGGTTCAAATGCATTTGCATGGAACATTAATTTTAAAAAAAATTTACAGTAATACTGTTATAAAAAATTGCTAAAAAATTACATTAATGTTTATGAGATAAAAAATTGCTAAAAAATAAAAAATAAAAAAAGTTGCAGTTAATTTTTTTGTTAAATAATAATGACTATGTTTGGATATGTGATTATTAGGATTTTTTTTTGCATGAATCACAAATATATTTTCAAAACACTTTTTATTTTACATATATCATATTACAAAAAATACTAATACAATAATTATTCTATTTTTTGTCAAATAGTCTCTTATGCAAACCAATATGACAAACTCGCTTTTAGTTTTTTTTTTTTTTTGTATAAAATTTAATAGACGTATCTTTTCCAAGAGATTGAGCCGCAATATACACATTTGAACGATTTGAGTAATATGCCACAATCACCATAAGGACACGTTTCAATAGTAATATACCACAACCACTATTTTGGCAGGGCATTATTTGCAAATAAATAAATCCCTCATAAGTAAAATTTTTCAATCTTTTTTTAATTATCTATTTATTTCACACATATCAAATTATAAAAGTGTTACATTTGTATTACTTAAAATTTTTTTCCAATAATTTCCCATCAAAATACAATAACACTACTCACTGTGTTTGTATAGCCAATTACTTGGGAATTTTTATAATTGTATCCATAAACTCGTTTTCTTTTTTTTTTTTTTGTTTTTCCAACTAACTTTTCGAATCACATATATCCCATCAAGACAAGTAGTACAATTAATTTGTTTGAATTGTAATTTATCTGCTAATTTTTAGTTAATTGCATCGTTAATATATTTTTAATCACTTATTTACTTCATATATATTACATCAAAAAAGCAGTACAATATTTTTAAAAAAAATTATTTCAAATAATCTACTATTCAAACTCATTCAGTAGAATGTTATTTTTAAAATATTCAAATAAGTTTAATTTCAAACAAATGTACTACTTCATGGTAATTAGGGGTGCATAGTAGTATTAGCCTTTTTCAGCATTATTGGATAAGCAACAAGAGAGAGGAAAAATAGGGATACAGTTGTCCAAAAGATTGGAGCCCACGCAAACATGCATTTGATCCTACAATTAATCAGATAATCTCCTGACACCTAAAGTACTGAATCTAAATTAGCAACGTACTTTAAAACAACTGCTATAGTACTAAATGGTGACACCAAATACGTAATAAAAATTAAAAAAAAAAAACAAGAAGATAAAGAAAAAGCTAAGACCTAAGAGTGTGGGACAAGACAGCCGAGATAGGCTACTGATAATTGCGTCACCTGAAGCTTATAGGCCTTGGGGAGTGCACCCAGGGGGTTCGCCTTCGTTCGTTTGGTTCGGGACCTGAGCCCCCCCCCCCTACTCAATCTTGCATGAAGACCCCATTGCTCTTCTGTAGATAATAATGGATATGATGAGTCCAGTTAGCGTGTGACTGTGTGTAGTGTGTGTGAGTGTGGGTCAGTGACGCTGTGAAAGAAAGATAGATCTTTTGCTTGGGGGGACAGTGGATATGTTACCGATTACCGATAAAAAAGCCGGTCACTTCAACTGTACGGAAAAGCCTGGAAGAAGTTCTTCTCCAAAAACTCACAATGCTCAGAGTTACAAGTTACGATAACTACAAGTGCAAGTAGCAGTAAATGATGTCCCAGATTTAACTATGTTGCTGTATTATGGTATTAAAGCAGGACCCCCTTCCATCTTTTAACCGTGTCCGTTGGATCGACTGAAAAAGCTGGTCAAGTGGAATATGCAACGGTCAGGGACTCTCTCAGGTAATGAACGCTTATTCCATCTGATGATATTCATGTGTTTATTCCCACAGAGCGACGCCAGAAAGGATTGACAACCGTCAGATCTCGATCGAAGGGCTTGCATTGATAATGCTGCTTACTGCTAACTGTCCAATCAAAGTTAGAGCTGGCTTTTTTTTTAATATATATATATATATATATACGTCTTCTTTGTTTTTTTTTTTTTTTTTTTGGGGAAATTTTGGTTACTGTATATTTTGAGGGGGAGCATGTGGTCCGTCCTGCGTATAAGCATGACATCAAAGATCAGTTGACACCCAAAGTACTTCCATCATTGCAGGGCTAAGACTATGAAACCTTTTCCCCCGCTCTTACGTGTTTAAAGTATACTTTCTGTTTCTTTTAGTTTTTCTTTTTGGTTTTATTCTTTATTTCGAGAATAATTAGGTAATAGTTCGGTATATGCATACTTTTAAAAAAAAAGTAACAAAAATATGATTAAGTTTTCATAAAAAAAATATATCATGGTACAGAAGTTACTACTACCACAAAAATAGGTTAAAAAAAAGTACAAGTTCTTTGAACATTAACAAGTGTCCTCGTAATCCAAGTTTTTTGTTTGGATTGTAAATTATTTGAGATATTTTTACTGTAATATTTTTTATGATGCAATATATGTGAGATAAAAAGATAATTAGAAAGATAAAAAGCTGTATTAAAAATTATAATGATTATGTAAGCAAATATATTTGAGAACATAATCTACTATCCAAACAAATCAATGTAAGAAGGTTAAGAGAAAGCAGGATGGAGTATAATACTAGTAGTTTTTCTTTTTTTGGAGAATAATAGTTTGAAAGATAGAGAATACACTTTTTCGTTATATTTTTAAACTTGAATATGCTCAATAAAGTACGTATTAGGCCTATCAGAGCTCATTTGGATCGTTATTTTTTAAAATTTAATTAAAAAAATACTGTAATGATTTGATATATTTAAAATAGAAAGATGATTAAAAGATACATTCACAAAAATGTAAAAAAATTTGTGAAAAAAATTACAATTCAAATAAGACCTAATATTATTACCATTTATCCATAACTACTAAATCTTTTTTTTTTTTGGGGTCAAGACGACCAGCCAACGAAATTATAACATTTATCTGACAGTGAAGAAGTAAGAATAAAGGAAATATACTAAACAACTGAAATTTTGACATTCAAGATATTTTTGTGATAATTGACGAGAAGGATATATGAACAAAACCGATAGTTTTTTTTTTTTTGGTGCAATAAATGTGCATTGCATGCGCACATTAAAAGATCAAAGTTGGATTTGAAGGTCCCAAAGCATTTATTCGGATGACTGTTTTGTGGCCCTTGAATATCCACCAAATGCCTTCAGAAGAAAATCAAAAGGAATATCTACCCAATAATGCCAAATACAAAGTACAAACAAAGACATAATTGAGTCCCATGCTAGAATAGTTTTCCTTCTAATTACGTATTTTTCAATCCTAGTTATGTTGATCTTGGGCCAATCGACGCAGCTAGGCAATGCAAAAACAAATATTAGTTCTTCTGTCTTAGTGTTTTTAATTACTATCATAATGTGTTTGGTTAGGTACGTATTATTTGAAATATTTATAATATTTTTTGTAACGTGATGCATGTGAAATAAAATGGTGATTAAAAATACCAAACTGTGAGTTGAAAAATATGGTTATAATGCAAGCGAAATATTTGTTCCAAATATTAATTAGCGTGTTTGGATTGTAAGTTATTTGAAATATTTTTACTGTAGCACTTTTTGTGATGTGATGTATGTAAGATAAAAAGGTAATTGAGAAGATAAAAAGGTGTATTGGAAATTGTAATGGTGATGTCAGCAAATATATTTGGCCAAATAATTGGCTGTCCAAACACACTTAATATTAATATTATTTCACAAAATTGCTATCCAAATACTGTGATCACACGTATTCTGGTAACCTACAAGAATAAGAGGAAAGAACAACTGACATAGGTGCTAATACTTGCTAGTTAGTAATAAGTAGAAATTTACTAAGTGCTTTTAATTCAGAACCATGTTAATGCCAAACTATTTTGATTAGGCTAGACTGAAATGTTAGACACAAATTGGCTTCGGGAACCCAATTTATAATGACTTTCATGTTTACCAAACTATGCTCGTGCGTCTTACACCACTAGAATACGTTTTCCGGGCATGTTTGAAGAACTGCTATTTTATAAGAAAATTTTTTTATTTTTCTGTGATTATATTTTTATTTTATACGTATAAATTGTTTCATTATATTTTTTTTATAAAAAATTTAAAAAAAAAGAAGAAGATAGCAATTCAAACGAATTGTCACTTCACCAATGTAATGAGCAACTTTATATTAAAATTTGTATTAATGAAAACTTCAACTGTTTCACGTACGGGTGTTGGTAATCAATCCCAGAGATCTGCGTCATTATTATGTACAATAATTTTGTCCAATAAATGTCATGTCTGGTCATTTAAACAACTCTCTCTTCTCTTCTGGTCACAAATTTTGACATGTGAAACCTTTTTTCGGGCTTTTGGAACAGGCATCTTCCAAGACTTCCATAAATCTACACATTAGTTGTTGATGCTAAAAAATTGAAAACACGCATGTAACTTCAAAAGGAATTGATGAGATTTTGCTGTGCCCAGTTCCGTTCAGTAGTTTTGTACTATGTTTTACGTTTTAAGCATATGATTTTTTACGCTCTAGATATATGTAAAATATCTTATTTTTTGTACATTAATTAATGTATTAATATACCATATAATGTGACAAATACAACAACTACAGATAACTAGAAAAAACCACAACCCACCATCTGTTGGTAATAGAATATTCAAACTACTACTAAAATAATAAAAAGAATAGCACTAGCAATATTTAGCTGTTGGACACTCGAACTAATAATCAATAAAGAGAGGAAAAAAAAAGTTAAAAACAGATGAAAACTTGTTTTGGTTGTTTAGCAGTCACGAGTCATTTGATCGGATATGCAGCGGGGCCAGTCCTCAAGACATGATTGCTTCATCGGACCCTCTTCCTTTTACCTGCGACTTGCCTGCAACCTCACAAGCCTTCTTTCCATTTATGGCGTCCACACTCCACACTTCTACTTCAGCAGGTGACCTTAAAGAAGGACATGGAAGTGAAAGACGTGGGAATAAGCTTCAATTTGCCCTCACCACATTTGCTGATGTATCTGATTCCCCAGTCAAATCTGGTGATCTTTCTGTCCACTAAACTTAAATCAATGGTGTGGTGTTCAAAAGCTCAATTGAAAGAACTTGACAACCCTAGCCTGTACTCCCTTGTCCGGCCATTACGTCAGATAGCAGGCGATCATGGACGTAAAACTCAGGTTGGAATGGGAAATATTTTGGTGCAGACAAGATGGAACTTTACAAACTACTATAAACTGAATCAGAATTGTGATTTTTTTTGTGTTCTCAATCTGATAGGAAACGAAATATTATCTAAATGGAACCACAAAATAAAAGCAGAAATATGATCATTCTTCTGAATTTTCTTTATGGATTGGACAAAAAATTTAAATGTATTTTGTCTGTTTTATATTTAAGGAGAAGGGTTTATATTCATGTGCATATCTACGGTATTGATTAAAGTGTTACAGTTTCATACAAGTTATTATGAGTCTTTTCTGTAGATGGAGCAGAATTTACGACATTATAATACATAAAAGTCATGTGACATTTTGTGTTATGATTCCAAATGGTCTACAAGTTCACTGAGGCCTTGAAGGTTTCTGCAGTTATATTTTCAATAACGTATCATATGAAAAACCAAAATGGCTACTTAAACATCGCACTTATGCAAGTACTTTCTTTTTTAAGAAGAAATTGAAAAGGGAAGAAAAGGATGTATTCGTACCTCAAAAAAAAAAAAAAAAAAAGACCAGTAATGCAGCTCTGAAAAAAAAAAAATTAGCATTGCTTCCCCGGAACAGATAAAATTCAGACTGCCTGTCTTTTGATACCTCCACTATGTTGCCCTCTTTCTATCCGAAGAAAAAAGTTTTTTTTTTTTTTGTTTAAAAATGTTGCCCTTTAGTGACTGGCTCTGGCTGTTGGATGAGTTCGTCACAGACTCATTCATTATTACATCTAGCTAGGAAGAAATCAAGAAATTAGTAGAACAGCAAAAGGAACAATGGCTGCCCCCTGAGTCCATGATGACGATTGCCCTAGTTAATGACATCATCCCTTTCTTGTCAAAACAGAAACCCTACATGGTGCCCTAACCTCCCAACAATTACTACTACTTTACATATTTTGCTTTTTAAATATTGCAGCCTCATTTATGGAGCGTCCATCTTTAATCACTTCCAGTTTAGCACTAAAGTTATACCTTAATAACTAAGCTGCCACAGGTGCTATCTGCTTTGTACTCGGCAAAAAGCAAAATCCATTTCCTAATCTATAGATTTAGGGGTAGTGACCTGGTGATAGTGAATACTAATTAAATCTACGAGAATAATGCTTTCCCGATGATAGTCTATGACAGTAATGCTTAATGGTTTTTACTTAGTCATCAAAGGACAATATGTTTAATATAAAGCCGTTCAACTAATTTTGTGTGTGAATCTCACTGTTTGAAAATTGTTTATTCAAATTATATGTTGATATTCATAATTTGTGGGTTAATTTGTAATAGTAAATTACTTGCAGTGAGCCTACCATTGTAAGTTAGTTAGGATGGCATTAAAAAAGAAGAGGAAGAAAACGCAACATGTTCAATAAATGATTTTGCTACTTAAAAGCAAACCATGATTATGGAGTATAGAAACTATTGAGGATTAGATGTATGGTTTAGCTTATGATTTTGTCAAACATTAGTTAAGAATAAATCAGTGAAAATACAGAAAAGAAGAGCGTAATGGCATAAAGCTCCTAAATAGTGTGCTTCACACCTCTGCTTCTTCTTCTTCTTCTTCTTCTTTTTTTTTCTGAAAGGGCACAACACTTAAACCATAGTGACAGTTTCGCAAAAGAGAATATTTACTTTTCATGAAGCAACCACTTTTATATCAAAAGCAGGAGGAAAAAAGGATCTGGATTCCTGTAATTAGATGCTTTGCGACCAAATTAAAGAAAACAGAAACAATAAAGGGGTAGGGAAAAAGAGGAAAGAAATTGACTGCGGCTAACCAAACCATCTGCAACTCGAAGTCTTATACCCCACAAACTCTTGAAGACAATTATGATGAACATTGCCTATGTTTCCAGTGCATTTACTTGAGCAAGCTGTAGTATGGCTAATTTTTGAAGTTTTTATTAGACAACAATAGAAAACTAAAACAGACACGGTGAAGTATGAGGTTAAAAGCATTAACATGCATAAATCTTCCAAGCTAGTAAAACTTCGGGCACTTTGACAATCTTTTGTCATCACATTTGGTGAAGTGTTCGTACCAATTTGGTTTTGGTACAAAGGGGAAATTGGAGGTGGGAGAATTGAACTCTCTAGCTTCCTACCTTGAAAAACTCTCCACTGATTCCCGTACCATCAATTTAAAGATCTGTCAACTGATCAACTAATGGAGGTCATCTAATGGTAGGACGAGTAGAGTCCACAAGAACCAAAAGAGATCCCCACCCTTCCACAGCATCCAGACAATTGCTGATTGAACAAAAGAACTATGGAAATCTTTAGTGCCAGTAAGACACTCGTGCCTAGTTCTATGTGGGACAAAGTCTCCAAGGCTAGGCCATATAGGCCTACGGATTCAAATCCTTGCAATTACCTCTTCTTTTCTGAGAAAAATAAGAGAGAGCGGGGCAGGGGAGGGGGTGAGCTGGTGGAACACCGGACAACAGAAGCTTGCAAGATAGGAAGGGTGACAAATATTTGAAAATAATTACTATAATACATTTTGAAAATAAAGGGTCTGTTTGGCAAAAAAATTTTTAGCGTAGTTTGTCTATCATCATTTTTTTTAACAATTTTAACTATAATAATTTTAAAAAAAATTTCAAAATTTTTAAATTACACACTTTATAATATCTAAAATATATAAAAAAAAAAATTTCATTCCTCCTTTTTTCTTCCCCTTGAACCCACCACCATAGTCACCGGCCACCTCTCTCTCTTTTTTTTTTTTTTCCTTCTTTCTCTTTTCCCTCTTCCCTGCCACCTCTCTCCCCTCTCACTCGCTGCCCGATCTGGTTGCAAAGGGGAAGGGGTGGGAGAGGGGCGAAGAGGAGGAGGAGGATAGAGAAAAAATAAAAAAAAAGTTTCTATTGCTGCTTGGTTCCGACAAGAGGGAAAGGTGGCAGGAGAGAGGGGGGAAGGGAGAAGAAAAAGAGAGGAAAGAAAAAGAAAAGAAAAAAAGTTTTTCATCATGAAATTTTTTTTTACAATTTCTATAATAAATTAGAGTAAAATTTTAGACAAACACTCAAAAACTTTTACAGTCAAGTTTTAAAAATTTTTAGATAAACATCCAAAAATTTCATTTGTCAAAGAAAGATAAAAAAAAAAGATTAGAAAATATGTTTATGATATAAACAAAATAATATTTAAGGAAAAATTGATATCCAAACACATGTTTTTATAGTTAATTATATATTATGTTCCTTTTATTATAAACATGCTTTTAAATTTTTATTTTTATTTTTTAAATATATTTTTATCTTATATGCATCACATCATATAAAATATCATAATTAATATGTTTGGATAATTATTTGCACAAATTTGTTTGTTTATATTATAAACACATTTTTAAACTTCTATTTGACCTCACATACATCATACAAAAAAAAAGTGTTATTGTAATTTTTTAAAACTTATCCCCAATAATCTATTATCTAAACATACTCATTTGAAATAATCTATTATCTAAACATACTCATTTGAAATAAATAATTCTTTCAAATAATCCTCTATCAACAACTGCTTGAATTGCTATTTTAAAGATTTTTTGTAAGAAATTATACTGTAACGGTTTAACTTTTGTGAGGTAAAAAAATAATTAAAAAATATATTTACAAAAAATATAAAAATTTTTCTACGAAGAATCGTAATCGGAACAACTATTTGCTTTTGAATTTGATAGTTGGATGATACCACAAAATTTTGATTCTATACGTAGAGTGAAATTCCAGATGAGGATGGTGGGGCAAGTTCAATGAAGTACAAGTGCTATGTGCGAAAATTCACAGCTATATAAAACGTTTGGTGGTTTCACAGTCACATTGACCATTCATAGGATCAATTATTCCAAAGGCTCTAATCAAAGTAGGGCCCTTTTATTGAAGAATATCTACTTCCATGTGCTGCCATGGACATCCACACAAAATTCAGATGGTCACGGCTACAGTAAAAATCACATCAACCAAATCCATCTTGAATCTTTTGTCACAGTGAATTTGCTTACATTGAAACTTGCCCACGTTTGAGTCATGTTTGGCTCCAAAGGAGTTTGAGATTACTGTAGGCATGCCATGCCATTCGTTCCTCTGATGGCTCGTGTTTCCGCTTTAATATTTTTCTGTACTATTTTATGGCAATCAAGAAGGGATAGAGTAAACTAGTGGAGCCATGCCAAACAGGTAAAATGGGGCCGAGATATTTCCTATTGGCCATGGAAAAAGCAGTTAGTGTATGTTGAATTATTGTCCAGTTGGAGCTTTTGTCAAATTTGGAAGTCGATTCATGAAACAAGAAAGAAAAAGGGTGTAGTTGTTTTTGAGGAAATTCAACAATGTGGAGAATGATTATTTTAGACGTATTACTAAGTAGTGAGAAATTTCTTTTGAGTACTTACAAGTTTAAGATGGAGATTACCCATTCCAAAGTTGGCATGTTACTAATCCACGCAGGCTTAATGTGGTATTTAGATGTTACTTACCAATTAATATTCATTAGAATTGGAATACAAATTTAACTAGTTCAGATTGCAATTTTTCTTTTTGTATTTTGTAAAAAAATACTGTAACAATATGATATGATGCATGTTAAGTTAAAATATGGTAGAGAAATATATCAAGCAAATATTCCAAAAACTTTTCCATAAAAATTGACAATCCAAATGGGCAACTGCAAATTCTTGTTTTGGTGATATGGACGTATTCGTGATGACAAAGAGCAAATTGGTTACTACTATATTATAATGGGCAAAATATATGTGCTTTTAAACTTTTCTTCTACAAGACTCGAATACTTTTTTTTTTTTTTTTGTGGTTTGACATTTTTTGCATTTGAAATGATCACAAATGTTATATAGGCAATCGGTGCACTTTGGAATATTTGATAAAAATACATTTTATAAGCCTTTCATCTCTCTTTTAGATCCCCAAAAGTGATTCAACCAAATTACTGGACTCATTAATTCAAGTTTAACCGGTCAGACCGGTTGACCAAAAAATATGCGGTTTGAGTCAAATCTACAAAACATGCGAAAAAAGAAGTGTAACTTGCAATTACTTTTACCGCCATTTTTGCTCGGTTTTCACCAGTTCTTAACCGACTCGTCGGTTTCCTATTTATGTTGGGTTGCGGTACTTTAGCCCGCTACAATAATACGATGTATTGTTTCGTTTGCCGGAAGCATTGGCCGGTTTTTTTTTTTTTTTTTTTTTTTTTTTTTATAAAAATTCTGTTGATTGAGGCGTCACAAAAAAATTTATCATACCAATATATATATATATATATATTGATAAATGTGAATTTGACTCCAAAAAAAGATTGAAAAACATGAATGAAATTTCTCACAAACATGTTTATTTTTTTTGCAAGGAGCTTGTTCATCTCCTTGCAGCCATAACACACATGATTATTGATGACTTATCTCTCGGCAAGTTAATAATAACTACATAATTTTAGCTATATACCTCTTCATTTAGTTGCTTATTTACTTTTAACTAATAATGAAAAACCCAAAGGACGTTTGGAGGATATATATCCTGATTTTGTTTTATAACTGGATAACAGTGTGTGTTTGGATTGCTTAATTATCCCAAATAATATTTCGCTTGTATCATAAACACGTTTTTCAATCCACCTTTTTATATTTCTAACTACTTTTTATCTCACATACATCACATAATAAAAAATGCTACGGTAATTATTTCAAATAATACTCAATTCAAACAAGTATATTTCAACATCAGAACATATGTTATGTTAAACTTTGTGTGTAAGATGGTGGAGGAAATGTGAACCATCCAAATGAAATGAAACCAGAGCCAGTGAATTAAATTGCGAAATGTTCTTTGTTCAATTTAATATTTGTACACCACTGTACCAATAGTAATAGCAATTTAAATTAACCATTCTCATAATACCAATGATATGGTTCCACTGCCGAGTCCAAAAACAAAATTTTTTCGTGCTCTTATTCCGTTTTTTTTTTGTCTTTTCTTTTGTGTGTGTCTCTAAAAGCCAATGACACTGCAAAATTCCGCATTCTATGCTATTTGTTTGTTAAAGTTGGAATAGGATGTAACTTCGATTTTACTGTGTCTAGAATTGATATCTAATCATTTTCCTCTTTAAAGTTTTTGAAAATTTTAGAAAAAAAAGGAAAGAAAAAATTAGAAAGAGTTGCTAGCATGCAATTTTTGAACCATTGAAATTTTGATCCAATAATTAGGAAAGTATAATGCTTCTTTTCAAATGGTGTAATAGTACACTCGTCTGATCCGAAGGTTCCACGCCAACTCAATAAAATTCCAGTTGAGCTCCCCCCTCCCGTAATATAGGCGTAGGTTGGACTCTGCCCTCCTCTCATAGCATCGGAGAGAGTGAGGGTAAAGAAATTAACCATAGCTCTTGAGTCGGTTCATGAGAGAGAGAGAGAGAGAGAGTCTGTGAGAGTGAAGAAATAAAAGGAAGGTGAAATTGCGTCTTTCCAACGCCAGTTCGTACAATATGACTGGCCCACTTACAGGCCTACTGGATTTTATAATTTTGGGCTAGTTTAGTCCACCCAATGTGAAGCCCAGTTAGTAAGGGGAGGACTTGTATCAATAAAGAAATGCAATTTTTTTTTTGGGTACCAAAAGAAAAAAAGGGAAAAAAAAAAATCTTAGATTCTGGTCTTATTAGTGATTGGAATTTTTAAGTCAAGTTTTGCTGATAGAAATATTGTACAAAGCAAACGACCTCTTGGGTCTCTTTCTTTTCTTTGTAATCAAACCAAAAAACAAATAAATTAAAGCGTGAGTGACACTAGAGATCTTCCATGATTTGTTTTCCATTTCGTTTATGATCTTCTGTCTCTCTTTTTGTTGAAGGATTCCATTTCCCATGATGTGGTGATGAATGATCATTAGTAATCATGTCCCCATCATAATTCCCTTGTGGAAAATAGGCCAGCTTCTTCCCATATGATTTCTTCAGCAGGGAAAATGCAGACTAGTTGCAAATCACTTATGATTACTCGACAAATCCAATACATTTTCTGTTGTTTACCCGAAAAAGAGGCAAATGAAAAAAAAAAATATTAAAAGTGTACATAATCGATCCTCTCTCTTTTTTTTTTTTTTTTTTTGATTGTTGGCTGCTTAGTTGACTGCGCTACTAAGAACTGTTGTACTCGTGAATCTGTGGGAGTCCTCCCTCTCCATGGGCAAATTTTACGTACAAAGGTATACTCCACTAGTTATTGTTGCTTCAGTCAATCCACGAAAGTTCAGATATAAGTAGATACGCACGTACATGATATCGCATATTTATATAGATTTGCTGCTTCTGCAGTACTAATTTAGGTGCTTTTCATACAGTTCATATCTTACTTTTCATGACTATGTAAAGGTAGAAAACTTTTATTTATTTACTTTGTGCGTAGGAGTAAAAAACTCGTACTCGCATGCGAAACACTTGTAGCAGGACCGGCGTGTCCAATAATATATATTGGCTAACTGGACAAATCCATTTATGCAGATGGCTTTCTCTTCTCCCCCTCTAGTTTTTCTTCACCTAATTGGACCGATATGTTAGAGTAGTTGTAATGTAGATATTGCCTGTTGTTAAAAAAATAAAATATAAGAAAGATATAAAAAAAAAAAAAAAAATTCCCCAACTTGGCCTGCATTTTCCATTACAACTAGGTACACCATGCAGAAGACTGCCAAGTGAATGATGGGCATGGCACTTCATGTATCGATGGTAAAATTTAATCAAAGGACGGTTTTGTCAAAATTTAGCATGTGATTGTTGCTAGAATAGACATGTTTTGGGATAGCAGTCTTGAACTTGGAAGTGTAGATGGTAGTTTGTTTGGTTTTGGGTTTTGCTTTTACATCTCTTGAAGAAATTCGTGTTGCAAAATTTAAAGGGCTAGCTAGCTTTAATGGTCTTGCGGTCTTCCTTTTTTTCTTTTCTTTTCTTTTCTTTTTTCAATGCTCATCTTTGATTGCCCATCTTTTCTCCACCTGAGTCCTGCGAAAATTATCCGTGGAGTTTCATAGCAGGAAGATGTACTTGAACAATATCATGTCATATATCCCGATTCTTTTGCAAAAAATTGAAGAAATTTATTTTTACATTCAACTTATCTAGAATTAGTAGGAAATCCATTGTGATAAAGGACTTACAAAGTGTGACGAGGAGGAGCGGAGAAAAGAGAAAAAGGCAAAAAGACGACTGATGAGACCGAGGAAAGAGGAGGGGGATAGGTGGAGAAAGGAAATGCTGATTAAAGGATGGATAAAAGGATTAAAAGTGGGGCTACTTATAAATTAGAAATGTTAAAGGAGACTTTTTCTTGTATTACGAAAACTCGTTATAATAAATTAGCAATGCAAGACTGAGTTTGTAGATGACAGAGTCAATGATATTGGCACGATTCTATTGCAAAATTAAAAGCACCCAGCAAAAACAAAAAAAAAAAAAAAAGAAAGAAAGAAAGAAAAACTGCACATTCTTATCAAAGACCATCCAAGACGGACAAGGGGCAGATACGGTTGCATTGTATGTATTTTTTACTGTGCGTAACTTTGATTGCACACGACGTAACTTTAGAATAAATTTTTATGGATCCCACACACAACGTGAAAATCGAGTTACAAGATGTGATTTGAGTCGCACAAAATTTTTTGGCCAAATCATGGCCGTCAACTACTGCCAGGTAGGGGTGTGCATCGAATTCGAAATCGGTAATTCGGAAGTTTGAATTCAGAATTTTGGTATCTGATAATTCGACCAAATTCGATTTCGAATTCACCAATTCCGAATTCGAATTCGTACCGAATTCAATTTGAAATTCGGTAAATTCCGATTTCACCGAATTCGGAAAAATTTATATATTATTATATAATATAAAATTTATTATATAATATAAAATGTATAATATTATATAATATTATATTATATTATATAAATTTTATATAATATTATATAGTATAAATTTTATATTACATGTATAAAAAATATATTTATATATTAAAAACGAATTTGAAATCGAATTTCGATTTTGAATTCCGATTTGAAAAACTCCATTATCGAATTTAAATCAAATTCGAAATATATGAATTTAAAAAACCCGAATTCGATTTCGATTTTCAATTTACTGATTTCGAAAATTCCAAATTCAATTTGAATTCGATCGATAAATCGAAATTTTTCGATTTTCCACGCCCCGCTTCCTGGAATGGTTGTCTCTGTCCCTGACAACCGTTCCTGCTCCATTTCCATCCAAGACATCATTTGCCAACATGCCACTTATCACATAACTGACACTTTATTATTATTATTTTTTTGAAAGGACAAAATTGACACTTTAGAAAACAAAACCAAGAACAGACTCTTTTTTATGTTTTTGGGCCCCCCAGGAACAGACTTGGGAAGCTCTTATTCTAGAAGCCAACTTATTATTGATGGAATTGTTGTGCATATATCGATCTCAATGTCATCATATCAATTAATCATGCCATAGACCAAGTAACTGGTACTCTTCCATCATCCTCGTTAAGCCCTAATGCTCTCCAGACAGCACTGGATCCATCAACGATGTTGTTATCGCAAGGTGGCTGGCCAGCGTGCTCCTTATCACAGCCATTTCTGGAGTCGCATTCATCCACAACCTTTGCAGTCACGGTTCTCCCATTGCTGGCTCTGATTCTTATCATTTTCCCACACCTCGACCCTCCTGCATACCAACCAGTGGAAAGTGCAACAACCCTTTCACTATTTTGGTGAAATTGGCCGTCACATTCTGATTCAGCCCCGCCTTCTCCGCCTTCTTCAAAATTATTTAGCGTAAGAATTGCTGCTGTGGAGCTAGTAACCGGCGGAGAGCATGTATAGGTGGGTTTAGTTACTCCTGCACATGTCATAGAGCCAGTTGGGCGGCAATTGCCCGGAAGGCGAGCTTCCGCTGCATTTGTGGGTTCCAACGTCAGGATCGTCGTTACATTTTCCTCCAATGCAAATTAACTGGCCGTCGCAATCATTCAAGGTTTTGCATGGACCATTGCATGAGGAGATGGCTGATCCTGGGGAAGAAAAAGATAAGATGTTGTGCGAAATCAAGAAGGAAAGTATGGCAAATTTTGCCATGGTTACCGGAATGAAGGATGGGTAGGGGATAATGTAGCTATATATTAAGCTAGGACGAGCTAAAAGAGATTGAAATGTTGGTGGGGTGGCATTGGAATGAGAGGTTTTGGCGTATATTTATAGTGTGGATTTGTTATGGTCGCCTTGAGAAGGATGAACGGCTGCTGAGTTTATCTTTGTGCTGGCTGCTGCTTTTGTTGACTGACTAAATGACAGGAAGAAACGCTTCGGGAAAACTCGCAAAAGTGTCTAATATGTAAGTTAGAAATTTAATTCTAATCCACAATCTTAAGTTATTAGATCTCATATCCTTACCTATATATTAATCGTTTTTTCTCTATCTTTCGAATCAATGCAAAATAGTGAGTATAGGGAGAGTCGTGTTTCCGCGGCTAATTCACGAATTCCTGACACTGTGTAATGTCAATAGGGATGGCAACGGGGCGGGGTTGGGGCGGGGGACCCCTCTCCCGTCCCCCGTCCCGTTGCCTATTAGTTCCCTCCGTCCCCCGCCTTGCCCCGCTTCTCCCGCGGGGGCACCCGCGAGGTTAATAAAATTTTATTATATAATTTTATTATAATTAATTTTTAATAAATAATCAAGTACTAAAATATCAATACCTCACCAAATTATTATTCATTGTAATTTTACAATTGAAACTCATAAAAACAATCAAACAGAAGTTATTTGAATACAATCCAATATGATGAAATAAATATAACTAAAATAGTCAAATTTTCACTTTTAGTACAAATGCAATCACTAATTCATCATTGTGTTTGTACTTTTTTTTGAGAAAAAAGTGTTATTCTATTAAGTGTAATTAGAAATTTAGTATAAATGTATTAGTAAATTTAGTATAACTAATTAATAAATTCTATTAGTAGACATGTATAATTATTCATATAATTGATAATATCAATTATATTACATAAACTAATATACATTATATAATATATCTAACTAATAATATCATTATCATAAGTTTATAACTAATTAACTTACATATAATATATAGTCATTTATATATATATATATATATATATATATATATATATATATTTTTTTTTGCGGGTGACGGGGCGGGGGATAGGGCGGGGGTATACTCCCCCGCCCCCCGCGCCGTTTCTAAGCGGGGGGAAAAAATTCCCCCCCGCCCCCGCCCCCGCCCCAACCCCCGCCCCGTGAGCCCCCCGCGGGGCGGGCACCCGCTCTCATTGCCATCCCTAAATGTCAACTATGAAAAAAGCCCTATCTACAACTTGTAGAGCTTCTGATATGTCCAAAAGACACGTGGATATAATTAGACGTGCAAATGATTTGAATCAAACTCAAATAATGTATTATTTAAATTTGACTTGAGCTAAAATAGTTTATCTTGAATTCAAGCTGAAACTCAATTTAGTTTTAGTTTACTTTAACTTGAGATTGAACCCGATTGAATCTAAACTAAATCGAACTCATCAAATTTAAGTGATAGTATAAATTAACATGTTTTAGAATTTTAAATACCGAATGCAATATTCAAGTTCGTAAATATAACTCGATTGAATTCGGCTTCTTCACGTCACCAGTCATGAATGCACATGATAGGTACAAGAGTCGATGAGAGACCATAGCTAACAATGCAGCCAAAAAAAAAAAACTCATCGTAGTTTTTCAGCATACCATGTGATCTAAAACTAGGGCTATAGATAATAGACCGGGTTTACCTCCGAGTATTTGCCCTTCCACTAAGCTACTGATACGTGACACCAATTAAAAGACCCAAATTTTGGCTTTCTAGTAGCAAAAGTCAAGGGGCCCTTCGGTCAACTTATGCTTGTGGTTCATTGGATAGAATGCCCGCAGCTTTTGCTTGAGTTTTCTTTCGTGGAAGGAAGACCAGCTCACACAAATAGATGGTGGTCAGGTTTGATTTTGCAACCAGCCAAGGTCAATGCCAGATTTTAATGGGCATATAGGTTCAAACATCACACCCTTTGTCTTTGCAATGTGTTAAATTCTTATGAGAGATTGAGACTTGAGAATCGGCCGCCTAGTTAACTCACGAATGCGAGGGCTGTAGCTTATTATTGATGACACCAGATGTGGACAATGCCAGGCCTAATGCATGCACAGGGTCAATAATGCTAGGAATTTGGCATGGTTTTATCTCCTGTATATGGATGTGATTGATGCACTATCGATATCTAAAGTTAGTGAATTACGATATATACCAACATGACTAAACTATTATGACAGATGAAAATTTGACCCTTTTTTTTTTTGGTTGAAGTTTATGAAGTTATAGTTTGAATTTTTTGGGTGACTTTCTTTTTAGATCCTTGGATGGGCTCATCGGACAGAGACTAAAGAATGAAAAGGAAGGTGGACTTTGCCTCTCTCCAACGCCAGTTCGTACAATATGGCCGGCGCACTTATCAGGCTTACTAAATGCAAATTTTTAAGCTAGTTTTGTGCACCCAAGGTGAAGCCCAGTTAGTAAGCGGAAGACTTGCATCAATCAATCAAGAAATGCATTTCTTTGTACCCCCAAGACAAAAAAAAAAGGGAAAAAAAAAATCTTAGCTTCTGGTCTTATTAGTGATTGGAATTTTTTTAAGCCAAGCTTTGCTAATAGAAATATTGTACAAAGCAAATGATATTGGATGGTTGGAATCTCTTGTCTTGTCTTAAAAGTAATAAAACGACATCTCGGGTCTCTTTCTATTCTTTGTACTAATCAAACCAATAAAAAAAAAAAAATTAAAGCGTAACGCTTGTGCTGTTCCACGATTTGTTTCGTTTATCTCCTCTCTCTTTTTCCATTTCGTATGTTTAGATGCGGTGATGAATGATAATTAGTAATCATGCCCCTATCATATATAATAATTCGCTCGTGGAAAATAGGCCAGCTTCTTCCCATATGATTTCTTGAGCAGGGAAAATGTAGACTAGTTGCAAATCTTTAGCCTCGTCTTGGTTTGTTCCTGCTATGTACAGTATATGTGTAAATAGTGCGTGGTTGTTGTATATTCAAGTACTCATCAATTGTGGGATGTGGATATTCCTCTTCCTCTTTCCTTTCAATGCGCAGCTTCGTTTGTTTATGTATATGTTTTCAGCTCATCTATTCTGTCAAGGCATGATTTGTTTTCCCGTTGATCTACTAAATGATATCTTCCAAATCATCCGTGAAGTTTCATGGCAGGAAGATGCACTTGCAAAAGTCTATTTGAAACTTAAACAATAATATCATGTTATGTATCCTGATTCCTTGTGAAAAATTGAAGAAATTTATTTTTACGTTCAACTTATCTAGAATTAGTGGGGAATCCATTGTGATAAAAGGCCTGCACACGGTGAAGAGGAGAAGCAGGGCAAGGGGAACAAGGTAAAGACAACTGAAGCCGAGGAAAAAGGAAGCGAATGGGTGGAGAAAGGAAATACTGAAAGATGCTACCAAAAAAAAGAAGGCAAATTACACTTTATCCCCTTCTTGTATAGCTAATTTTCAGATAACCTCCTATAATTTTAAAAACTATATATAACCTCCTCATTGTTTGGATTAAAGTGTCAAAGTAATGGAAATGATCATCTGTAACAAAACCTATAAAAATATCAAATTTACTCTTATTTAAAAACTAAAATCGTTGAAATGACCAAAATATATAAATGTAATATGCATAAAACTCTAATCCGGTATGATTTTATATTTTATCATATAAACCCCTTATGGTTAAGTAGTTTACTAGATAACCCCTTTATGATTTTCAATATATATACATAATTCCCCTGTGATTAATAAATAATTTTCAATTTTACATAGAAGTATTTTTGACATTTTAATTGATTTCGTTGTGGATTGTAAATTTTGTCATTTTGATATTTTAATTCAAATCATGGGGGGGTTATGTATACTGTTTGAAACCATATGAGGGTTGGGAGTTACGTGAGAAAACACTAAATCACAACGGGTTAAAGTGTAATTTGCCCAAAAAAGGGTTAAAACTGGGGTTACATACAAATTAGCAACGTTTATAGAGCCTTTTGTGATATTACAAAAACTTGTCACAGTAGGTGATGTAAGTTTGTAGACCACAATGTCTGTGATTTAGATATGACTCTATTGTAAAACTAATCGCACCAAAGAAAATTTTTTTTAAGAGAGAGAGAGAAACTGCACATTTCAAAATGTTATTGAAAGAAAATTTTATTGAGATTTCTTTGTTTTAAACATCAAACACCATTAACCATTTGTGTTCGCGAGAACGAGAAGTAAGAAATTCAAAAAGAACCCGTGAAAAGCACTTTGGAAACCATATTCAATCTTATTCATGTGACGAATTCTGGGTTGGTCAACCATTGAAGACCATCCAAGACATCATTTTCCATAATGCCACTTTTCAGTAAATTGACACTATAGAAAACAAAACCAAATTACACTGCAAGAACAGACCTTTATGTTTTTGGGCCCCCCAGGAACAGACTTGGGACGCTCTTATTCTAGAAGCCAACTTATTATTGATGGAATTGTTGTGCATATATCGATCTCAATGTCATCATATCAATTAATCATGCCATAGACCAAGTAACTGGTACTCTTCCATCATCCTCGTTAAGCCCTAATGCTCTCCAGACAGCACTGGATCCATCAACGATGTTGTTATCACACGGGGGTTGGCCAGCGTGCTCTTTATCACAGCCATTTCTGGAGTCGCATTCATCCACAACCTTTGCAGTCACGGTTCTCCCATTGCTGGCTCTGATTCTTATCATTTTCCCACACCTCGACCCTCCAGCATACCAACCAGTGGAAAGTGCAACAACCCTTTCACTATTTTTGTGAAATTGGCCGTCACATTCTGATGCAGCCCCGCCGTCTCCACCTTCTTCAAAATTATTTAGGGTAAGAATGGCCGCTGTGGAGCTAGTAACCGGGGGAGAGCATGTATAGGTGGGTTTAGTCACTCCTTTACACGTCATAGAGCCAGTTGGACGGCAGTTGCCCGAAGGGGATGGCCCGGAAGGCGAGCTTCCGCTGCATTTGTGGGTTCCAACGTCAGGATCGTCGTTACATTTTCCTCCAATGCAAATTAACTGGCCGTCGCAATCATTCAAGGTTTTGCATGGACCATTGCATGAGGAGATGGCTGATCCTGGGGAAGAAAAGGATAAGATGTTGAGCGAAATCAAGAAGGAAAGTATGGCAAATTTTGCCATGGTTACTGGAATGAAGGATGGGTAGGGGATAATGTAGCTATATATTAAGCTAGGACGAGCTAAAAGAGATTGAAATGTTGGTGTGGTGGCGTTGGAATGAGAGGTTTTGGTGTATATTTATGGTGTGGATTCGTCATGGTCGCCATGAGAAGAATGAACGGCTGCTGAGTTTATCTTTGAGCTGGCTGCTGCTTTTGTTGACCGACTAAACAGTGAGCATAGGGAGTGTCGTGTTTCCGCGGCTAATTCACGAATCCTTACACCGTGTAATGTCATCGTGAACATACAGCCCCATCTACAACTTGTAGAGCTTCTGATATGTCCAAAAGACACGTGGATATAATTTGAATCGAACTCAAATAGTGTATTATTTAAATTTGATTTGAGTTAGAATATTTGATCTCGAATTCAAAGTAAACTTGATTGAATTTATGCTAAATCTAACTCATTAAATTTAAGTGAAGTACATTAGCATGTTTTAGAATTTTAAATAACAAATACAATATCCAGTATGAATTCGGCTTCATCACATCACTAGTCATGAATGCACGTAAGTACAAGAGTTGATGAGACACCATAGCCTCCAGTATACCATATGATCTAAAACTAGGGCTATAGATGATAGTCCGGGTTTACCTCCAAGTATTTGCCGTTCAACTAAGGTTACTGATATGTTACGCCAATTAAATTTTAGGCTTTCTAGATGAAGTCAGCCTCCCTTCGGTCAACTAATGCTTGTGAATTGTGATTCATTGGACGGAATGCCTATGCCTGCACCTTTTCTAGAGTTCTCTTCCGTGGAAGACTAGCTTAAACAAATAGATGGTGGTCGGGTGGGATTTGCAACCAATCAAGGTTAATGCCAGGCTTTAAGGAAATGTGTAGGTTCAGAAGATCGCACCCCTT
This sequence comes from Coffea arabica, assembly GCF_036785885.1. NCBI lineage: Eukaryota > Viridiplantae > Streptophyta > Magnoliopsida > Gentianales > Rubiaceae > Coffea > Coffea arabica. Next base: position 52,198,437 of record NC_092310.1, on the reverse strand, counting down.
GTATTTGCAATGTGTTGAGTTCTTGTGAGAGATTGAGACTTGAGAGTCGGCTGCCTAGTTGACTCACGAATGTGAGGGGTGTAGCTTATTATTCATGACACCAGATGTGGACAAGGCCAGGCCTAATGCATGCACAGGGAAGAAGGCATCAATATTGAAAGGAATTTGGTATGGTTTTATCTCCTGTATATTGATGTGATGCACTATCGATCTAAGGTTAGTGAATTACGATTAGTATTTCCAATATATAAACATAACAACATGACTAAATTTTTACACATTATGACAAATGAAATTTTGATTATTTTTAAGTATGAATTTATAGTTTGAATTTTTGGGTGACTTTCATTATAGATCCTTGGATGGGTTCATCAAACAGAGAGTAAAGAATGAAAAGGAAGGTCTATTTGCCTTATTTCAACTAGGACGGCAAACGAATTGGCTCGCGAGCGGTTCGAATCCGAGTTCGGTTAACAATAAACTCGAGTTGAGATCGAGCTGATCAAGTCAAACTTGAATTCAAAAATGCTAAACTCATTAGCTTGCGAGTCGGTTCGAACTCGATTATAAATATGTATATATATATATATATATATATATATATATATAATTTTTTTATTTTAATAGTAAAATTATATATATATATCCTTAATATTTTATTATTTGTTAAAAAATTATTATTTTATTATTTTTTAAAAATAAAATAATAGGGTTTGTTTGGATTGGCCTTTATTTCCCCAAATATATTTACTTACATCATCATTACAATTTCCAACACACCTTTTTACCTCCCCAATTACCTTTTTATCTCACATACATCACATCACAAAAAGTGCTACAGTAAAAATATCTCAAATAACTTACAATCCAAACAAACCCTATATTTTTTATTTTTTTAAGCTCGAACTCGAGATTCAAGTTTCGTAAAATTATATTGAAACTTGACTCGGTTAGGTTTAAATTCAACTCCGCTCGCTTGTTTCCACTCCTAATTCCAACGCTAGTTCGTACAATATGACAGGCCCATTTATTAGGCCTACTAAATGAAAATTTACGGCCAGCATAGTCCACCCAAGGTGAAACCCATTTAGAAAGCGGAGGACTGGTATACATGTGTGTGTGCATGTGCGTGTAAATAAGAGGGTTTAAGTTCAGAATTTTTTACTTACAGTCCCTTTCCTAAATCATCTAATCCATCCTTTCTCTCTAAAGAACTGGCATTAATAAAGAAACGCATTTTTTTACCAAAAAAAAGGAAAAAAAAATCTTAGATTCTGGTCTTATTAATGATTGGAATTTTTAAGACAAACTTTGCTAATAGAAATAATGTACAAAGCAAATGATATTTGGATGGATGGAATCTCTGGTCTTAACAGTAATAAAATGACATCCTGGGTCGCTTTCTATTCTTTGTAATCAAACCAAAAAACAAATAAATTGAAGCGTAAAACTTGGGTTGTTCCATGATTTGTTTTCCATTTCATTTACCTTCTCTCTTTGTTTTTGTTGAAGGCATAGCTAATAAAGCCAACCTGAACCTCAACTTAGAGATGTGACCGGTTCAACGAGTTTCTGGTTCAATTGAAGATTGGCCGGATCACCTATTAGTTATATTATATAATACAATAATATATTTTAAATTACAATAATAATATAATTTTTAAGTTAACAGTTCAATGGACGATTCAATCGACAATTTTTTCTGCTTGAACAGTTGAATCGTTGAGTTGTTGACTAGTTAACAAGTTAATTACTTGTTTGGTCTAACTTAAAAACCAGCTAGGCTAGGTGGCTAATTCATGGGTTTGAATGATTGAACCGACAGGTCGGACCGAGTTTTATAACCACAGTTGGAAGATCCCATTTCGTATGTCTAGATGTGGTGATGAATGGTAAATAGTAATCATGTTCCTGGCATAATTCCCTGGTGGAAAACAGGCCAGCTTCTTACCATATGATTTCTTGCACAGTGAAGACGTAGTGTAGTTGCAAATCATTTATGAATACTTGACAAATCCGGCACATTTTCTGTTGTTTACCCGAAAAAGGGGCAAAAGAAAAAAAAAATGAAAAGTCTGCACAGTCCTCTTTTTCCATGTTGGCTGCTTAGTTGACTACGCTACTGCTATAGTACTCGTGACTCTCTCCATGGGTAATTTTACGTACAAAGATATATAATTATTATTGCTTCAATCCGTCTACGAAAGTTCAGTTATAAGCATTAAGTTGATATATACGTACATGATATCGCATAGTTATATAGATTAGCTGCTTTTGCAGTGCAAATTTATTTACTCTACATGCAGTTCATACTTCATATTCCCAATCTAATCAATGTCTAAATGTTTAGTTACTTTTCATTACTAAGTGGGAGTACAAAACTTTTTTTTTCTTGGGCGTTAGGAGTACAAAACTTAGTATGTATGCCTAAAGTTTATAACGATACCCTCATGCAGAACGCTTGGAGTAGTGTATCCAATAAAATTGGCTAAGTAGGCAGATCCAAATAATTTATAGAGGTGGGTTTTTCTGCTCTCCCTCCAATCTTTTTTTGCCCAGTTAAACAGTCACTAGTATGGATTAAAATAGTTGTGGGGTAGATATGTTATGTTGACAAAACATAAAATATTAAAAAAATAAAAAAAAAGACCAACTTGGCCTGCCTTTTCCCTTTTTTTTTTTGTAAAAAAAAAAGATATATAATAAATAAAATTAAACGTTTACAAGATGGGGCAAGAAAAGACCCCTACAATCAGCATTCAAAGACTAATTAAGGGCACGGGGGAACTGGGATACAAAACAAATTCTTCGCACAATTCGGTACCCAATTTTGCCAAAAGGTCCGCGCATCTGTTTGCTTCACGGAAGACATGACTAACGGTACGGGTTTGGAAGCTCTCCAAAATGGTCCTAAGGGGCCTGCCTTTTCCGTTACAACTAGGCTGAAGACCACCTAGTGAATGACGGACATGGCCCTTCATGTATTGATGATAAAATTTAATGAAAGAACGGTTTAGTCAAAATTGGCAATATTAAAGAAGCCTTTTATAGTGTTGCGTAAACTTGTTATAATAGGTGATGTAAGTTTGTAGATCATTGTGTTGTAATTTGGGTATGACTCTAATTTGAAGAATTCAATCTTTTTTTTTTTTTTTGATAGAGACTTCTTAATTAAAAATTTAATTAAGAATCAGAAATAAGAAATATAAGTAAAAAAGAATTATCCACAACTTGTGATTCGTTCTATAATTCGAATTTATGCCACCAAAGAAAATTCAATTCTTATTTCCTATGATTCCGATAAACTACCTTCTCATTTATGACAAATAACAAATAATTGTTGAACTTAGTGCTCTGTTTCATTCTGATTCAAAGGAACAAAAGCATAGAAGTGAAATAACTCACTAAGTAAGAATGCTTTTTAAAAGATTACGTAGTACTTTTTACCTGCAAATGCAATATAGGCATTGGGTTCGATAATAATGATATTACCCAATATACCAAAACTGGCTGTTACTCCGCTAGTAGCAATAATGTATCACCTAACATACCAAAACTAGCTGTTACTCTGCCAGTAGTAGCAGGAGATGTAAGGATTGATACATAAAATAACTTTTTATTTAATTGATAATCATATAACCATTCGGACTAGATTAATTGGTTCAATCGATTGAATCGAGAACCGGATAGTAGTCTGGTCCAACTTTACCTAAAATCAGCTTAGTAAAAGATTGGTCAAAGCCAATAAAAAATCAAATTTGACCGAAAACCGGAGACGCAGTATGAACTTGATTTTCCATTTTTCCCATTTTTATGCTGACCTTTTTTTATTATCAAAATTTCCCCAATCCTCTTCAGAATCCAACCTAACATCTTGTTATTTAATTTTATCTATTAAATAAATAGTAGTAGTAACAAATCTAAACTCAAGAAAGGCCAAAGAAAAAAAAAAGAGCGACAAAAGATGGAGAATAAAAAAAGAGAGAGACAGAAAGAGAGAAAGATTTCAAAGGAATAAAAAAAGAAAGGAAGAACAAATGAATAGAGTAAGAAAACTATTTTGTTGCTTATTAGAAGAATAGAGGATAAAAATGTAGAAAATTGACGAAATGAAAAAAGAGGAGAAAGACCAGCGAAGTAGAGAAGATGGCTGAAGACATTGATGGCTACGAGAATGAAACATGACTGGGAATGTGGGTTAAGATGAGGAAATAAAAGACATAATTTTACATTCAAGTCCAAAACTTTTCTAGTATTTTATATTGACCCTTGAATGTTTTAAACATCCACAAGTGCTCTCATGAACTCTTTATCATTTCAATATGCAACCTTAATTGTCATATTTCTTCAAATATGTCTTGAAAATTTAGTTTTAGAATAACCAACTTCTGTTGGAAATTTTAACAATATCTAATTGATGTTAATTTAAGTGGGTTTTGAATTTTATGATGGATTTTTTTTTTTAAAAAAGACCAAAGGAATATTCTTGTGAATTGTTTGGTGAATTAGATATGGATTTGACTCTCTGTTAATGAATTGTAAATGAATACTTCGTTATAATTTATAAATTTGATTTGTAGAAAAAAAAAATGAATGGGCGCACACACATATATATGTGACGTATTAATGAACTCATTTGATTTGATCCGATCAAATCCATTGATTCCTAACCTTGAATTTGACCGAGTCGATACTTGGTCCGGTCTAAAAATATATTGCAACATTAATCGCATCCAAGCAATACAAAAAGAAAAACTGCACATTTTAAAAAAAAAACCATGTTATTGACAATTCTTTTTTACATATCAAACACCAATAAACCAGTTGTGTTCGCGAAAAAGGAGAAAGGAAGAAATTCAATTTAACGAAGAGAGAACCCAAGTGAAAGCACTTGGAAACCATATCTAATCTTAAGAAATTCATCAAGACGAATTCTGGGTTGATCAACCATTGAAGGCCATCCAAGACATCATTTTCCATGATGCCACTTATCAGTAAATTGACACTTTAGAAATCAAAACCAAATTACACTTCAATACCAGACTTAGGAAACTCTTATTCTAGAAGCCAACTTATTACTGACGGAATTGTTGTGCGTATATCGATCTCATTGTCACCATTTTCATCATGCCATAGACCAAGTAACTGGTACTCTTCCATCATCCTCGTTAAGCCCTAAAGCTTCCCACACAGCACTGGATCCATCAACAATGTTGTTATCGCAAGGTGGCTGGAAAGCGTGCTCCTTATCACAGCCATTTCTAGAGTCGCATTCATCCACAACCTTTGCAGTCACGCTTCTCCCGTTGCTGGCTGTGATTCTTATCATTTTTCCACACCTCGACCCGCCTGCATACCAACCAGTGGAAAGTGCAACAATCCTTTCACTATTTTTGTGAAATTGGCCGTCACATTCTGATTCAGCCCCGCCGTCTCCACCTACGTCAAAATCATTTAGCGTAAGAATTGCCGCCGTGGAGCTAGTAACCGGCGGAGAGCATGTATAAGTGGGTTTAGTCTCTCCTGAACATGTCATAGAGCCAGTTGGGCTGCAATTGCCCTGAGGGGATGGCCCGGAAGGCGAGCTTCCGCCGCATATGTGGGTTCCAGCGTCAGGATCGTCGTTACATTTTCCTCCAATGCAAATTAACTGGCCGTCGCAATCATTTAAGGTTTGGCATGGACCATTGCATGAGGAGATGGCTAATCCTGGGGAGGGAAAAGATAAGATATTGAGTGAAATCAAGAAGGAAAGTATGACAACTTTTGCCATGGTTACTGGAAAGAAGGGATGGATAGGGGCTAATGTAGATGCTATTAAGCTAGGACGAGGTAAAAAGAGAGTGAAGTGTTGGAAGGGTGGCATTGGGATGAGAGGTTTTGGCGTATATTTATAGTGCGGATAACATACTAACATAGACGGAACCAGAAAAATTAGTTAGAAACATATTTAAAATTGTACATACATCATATAGTATTATTTTCAAAATTTTTCAAGGGCAAAAATTTGAATTTACAAAAAATTTATTTAAAAATTCTTAATATTTTAAGGAAGAAAAATCTAATTTTTAAGACTTTAGGGCGGCCGGCATGGTATGGAATGGATTTGTTATGGTTGTCATGAGAAGAATGAGCCACTGCTGACATTAATTATCTTTGATGCTGGCTGCTGCCTTTTGTTGACTGACTATATAAAGTGTACAGTCAACTGTGAACCACCAAGTATTTGCCGTTCGACTAAGGTTACTGGTATGTTACGCCAATTAAATTTTAGGCTTTCTACATAAAGTCAGTGGCCCTTGAGTAAACTTAGATGCCTATGCCTCCAGCTTTTGCTGGAGTTTTCTTCCGTGGAAGACCAGTTAAAACAAATGTAGATGGTGGTCAGGGTTGGAATTTGCAACCAATCAAGAATATATAGGTTCAGAAGATAACACCCTTTGTATTTGCAATGTGTTCAATTCTTATGAGAGATTGAGACTTCAGAGAGGTGTAGCTTATTAGTGAGACCAGACTTGGAGAAGGCCAGGCCTGATGCAGGCACAGGGAAAAGGGCATCAATAATAATAAGAATTTGGTTAGTGAATTTACGATTAGTATTACGGATGTAACAACCTGACTAAATTTTCATGACACATTAATTATGACACATGATTAGTAAGTATATAACAACATACCAACATTAATTAATCACTTTCGGATAGCAGTTGCGGGTTTCCTTGTCAACGAAAACATACCACCATTGATGCTGGAAATTCACTAAACAACTCTTCTGATCACAATTTTGCATTTGATTAACTCGAGAGATGCTACGAATTTTCTTTAGTGGAAAACTTAGCTGGTATTTGATGGAATTTGGGTGGAAGTCAAGGGACCAACTTAACATAGAGACTGCTAAATTATTACGTTACAAAATCCAGAAATTTTGAGATTGTATTAGTTCACTTCAGACCCGTTTAGCAGTTCCCTACCCTAAAGAACCTACGAATTTCTTAGAGAATTTTTTTTTAAAATTTTTTTTTAGTAAAGGTGGGATAGGATTTAAGACGCAAGGAGGAGACAAAGGAATTAGAATCCAGAATCTTTATGTTTTGGGGCCTCAACCTTTAATCAATTTTTTAGAGATGGAGCCAATCAAACAAAAAAAAAAAAAGAGCAAAGTAGTTTTACTTATATGTGTTAACAATTGAAAAATAACCACCCAAAAAAAAAAAAGTTCCATAGACACGCATATGCTGACCAACTCCTCTCTTCTTAACTTATTTTCTTGTGTCTTTTGGGGTGAAAAATTAATTATTTACCTCCATGCTACTTCATCTCCGAATTTGGTTGAAAATGAATATTTTAGCCGCAAATACCAGAAAAGGCCAAAAGGAAAATGGAACCCCGGCTTGCCACCTTACTCGAACGTTAGTCCAATGTGGGCTTTGATTGATCACCGATGAATGACGCGGCTCAACTTCCAATAACAAGATGACAGTTTTGAGGCCCATTTCAGAGTGGGAGGCATTTAAGAATTCTGTCTAAGCTCGAAGATTTTTGCCACGCTAATGCCCATCATGATTCAGACCAACATAAAAAGATCCTTTAGGTCTTTGTTCTGTCTTTTTGGGCAGTCCAATTGTAACCAATCTTTTACTAGTTTTCGATTCATGTCTTTAGTCCAATCTCACGATCAGATCTTCTGAGAAGAATTTGGTTTCTGGACAGCCATTTGCAAATTTGTAATCCATGTTTTATTCCTCATTGTAAGTAGACCAATTACTTTATACGTATTTCAACTTTGTCAAAAATAAACTATATTGACCTTTCCTTCTGACCCCTTTACCTTCATGTTTCTTATTCCAATCTTTTAAGTTAATTTCAATACTTACACAAAATTTTATTTAAATTACGATCACTTCCGCTGAGAGATAAAAAGCAATAGGTTTTGCTGCTATATTCAAGCTTTTAAAGAAGTAGAAGATTTGGTGTTACAACTGGATTACGGTCTAGTAGTATGAAGCTAGGAAGTCTGCCGTAGTGTTTTAAATTTTTGTAACAGTAATCGTAGGTACAACAATGGATCCGTATGGATTAGCTATTTTTACAAGTGTTTTTCAAAAATTTTACTGTAATGGTGCACATGAAAAACTTTTATTGTAAATGGTTAGGTATTTTTGAAGGGTATTTTTAAGGTGCTTTGAGGATGTATTTTTAAAATTTAAAATTTTTTGAAAATTAAAAATAACACCACATACCACCACCACCAACCCTTTCTTCCTCTTTTCTTTCCATTCTTCCCCTTTCCTCTTCCTCCCTCTTTCTCTCGTTCCCTCCTTCCTCCTCCCCTCTCCACTTTCCTTTTCCCCCCACTGAAACTTCCTCCTTCTCCCCTTTTCAATTATGACCAAAGCTCCTTCGGTCACATCTGAGATCTCAGTCATAATTGAGACGGGAAAAGGAGGGGGAGGAGGGTTCTAGTGGAGGGAAAGGAAAGATAAAGAGGGGAGAAGAGGAAGAAAGAAGAGAAAAAGGGAAAGAGATGAAAAAAAAAGAAGGGAGAGAGTGGCAGCAGTGATGGATGGTGATCATAGGTGGCAGTGGTGCGTGATGGTGGGTGGAAAAAAAAGTATTTATTTTTTAGGTATATTTGAAATGGGATAATTTTAGAAACCTCCCTTGAGATTTTTCCTAATCATACCTTGCAACCCTAAAGTTTCTGAAATCACACTTAACACCCTTGACAACTTTTGTAACATATTAGCTCCTTTAGGTAAAAATAGTATTAAAAAGTGTATTTAGGAGAGAGAATATAATATTCTTCCACGTTTGCCCTTTTGCAAGTTGATTTTTGAAAACTCGAAGATGAAATTAAAAACAAGTTGATTATTTTTCTACCCTTTTCATATTTCTTATGCAAGAAAAGGCAAGAAAAAAGAAAAGCCCTTTATGTTCGATTATGTAAAAATAAAGTAACAAAATGCCATAAAATTTGGACACATTTTGGATTTTTTTTTTTTTTGCATATGCAACCGAAGATAGGTTTTGAGATACTTCAACAATCTAAACATAATCAATTTAACTTTTTTTAACTATGATTTTATCGTGTTATCTAGTTTAATCAATAAGAGGTGAGGAAAAATAGATTAAAATCATTCATTTGGTGAAGAAAAATGCTGGGATATAGTTGAAATCATGAAAAAATGCATATTAAATATACCTATAATGGCGTTCAATTATCAAAAACAAAATTTTTGAAAAACTGGTTAACAAACAGTATTAAAAAAATTTATTTCCTTTCTATCCAAAACTTTGGCACAGATCTTATAACGGTCATACGAATCAACAAAAATTATACAATTCAACAGTTATTGTACTTACACCCCCTTAATTTCTATGTAAGTATTGCAGTCCTATTTGTTTTTATTTTCATCTTCTAAAATTCAAAAATCAACTTACAAAAGGGCAACATTGGAAGAATACTATTGTCCCTCTACTAAATATATTTTTAGTATTATTTTTACATAAAAGGGCTGACATGTCACAAAGGTTGTCATTCTAAGGGTGTTAAGTGTAATTTTAGAAACTTGAGGGGTGTTAGGTGTGATTAAAAAAAACCATCTGTTTTCCATGGTGCGTCACCTGTGGGTGTGACTTTCAACTACTCTCTCTTAAGCCCAACCATATGGTTGATTTAAGAAGCAAATTTTTCATATTCCATTTACACAGACGAGGGATGAGATTTAAAAAAAAAAAAAAAGAAGCTCTAAATTCTAGAGTTTTAATTTTAATCACTAAATTAAAGCCTTCTCCGTAGCTGATCCAAGGATTACGAATATTTCAATACAAAAAAAAAAAGTCCAAACATCACTCTCCACTAATAAATAGTTAAGGCATAATATTCAGCAAAATGGAAAAGAAAACTTCAAGACATTTTTGACATCCAGCAACCGGTAGGTCTTTGACCAATAATCTCCTCTCATCCGTGCGCTGAGCTTGGGATAATTTTAGGACTGGCATTCGAGCTCAAGTTGACATAGAAACTGCACAGCTCCCTCTTGGGTAATGCGGCCGTTCGGTTTGACTTGACTGAGAGGAGGCATGATGACCAACACTAATTTGTTTTTTTAATGTGTCCATTTCTCTGCGACCATTTTCTTTAGTCAAATACTATAAGGATCCTTAAACCCGCCCGCAGCTGTAACATTTTCCGACCTTATCCTAACTTTTGAGTTTGAACTTTGGAGTTTGGACCAAGTATTTATGAGACTCCAAAAAGGATGGAGTTTTCAAGCCATCAACCCGACCCAACTCGTTCTTTTGCGGCTGTCCATGACACGAACTATCATCGTCTTGTTAAATCTAAATGTTGGGGAGAAAAAATGTTGAATTAATCACATGTCAAAGATGTCCAAATTTTTTAAGTTGATCCTCTGAACCGTTTGATGTCCAAATTATTTTATCTTTACCAATTCAACTGTGCTAACAGGTAGGAGTACAAAAATGCTTCTCATTTGTTTTTTTTATCAGGGATTGCATACGTAAAGCTAATTTTTTTTTAATTTAATCTTAGTGGTCACGGAAATTATGAATTCGTTTGGATGGTTATATTTTAAAATTTTTATGAAAAAATATACGGCTTGTTTGGAACCTGAGTTTTTTGGGAGTTTGTCTAAAACTTTACTGTAGTACATTGTAGAAGTTTTTAAAAAAATTTTGTAGAAGTTTTTGTAGAGTGAAAAACTTTTTTTTTCCTTTTCTTTTTTTTTTCTTTCTTTTTCTCTTTCTCTTTCTTTTTCTTTTCTTTCTTTCCTTTTTCTTTTCTTTCCTCTCTTCTTCTTCTTCTTCTTCTTCTTCTTCTTCTTTCTTTCCTCCCCGTTACCTCCCAGCAGCACTCACACCCGCCACCCCTCTCCTCCCTTTCCCCTTCTCCTCCCGCCACCTTCCCTTTACCGCCGTGACCCCCTCCCCCCCGCCACCTCCTGTGCCCCTTCCCCCTCTGCCACCGTAACCCCCTTCCCCCTCTGCCATCGTGATCCCTCCCCCCCGCCACCCCCTGTGCTCCTTCTCCCTCTGCCACAGCAATCCCCTCCTCCCGCCACCCCCCTGCCCTTTCTCCCCGCCATCCCCTGCCCTTTCCTCTGCCAGCATGACCCCGTCCCCCCGGCACCCCCTTGCCTTTTCCCCCCTCCTCCCCCCACCCCCTGCTTTTTCCCTAGCTTCTCCCGCCACCCCCCTGCCCTTTCCTCTGCCAGCGCGACCACCTTCCCCCGCCACTCCCCTGCCCTTTCCCCATCTTCTCCCGCCACCTCCCCTACGCGACCCCCTCCCCTGCCACCCCCTGGCCTTTTCTCAATGCGACACCCTCCTCCCACCACCCCGCGGACGGCACTGAAATAATCCCCCAGTTTCTGGCAAAAAGCATCGAGGAATTTACGGAACTTGGAACGCTTCGTCACGGAGGATTTGCTCTTCTGCATCCAGTTGAATAAGGAAACCATCACTTTGAATTTGATGTCAAATTCCTACATTCTGGACTTTTTTTCCCCTTTTTTTGCTTTTTCTGGGCTATGATTTTGCTTGTTCGGTTCTTGGGATTCCATGTTTATTTTTTGTGTTTTAAAATGAAGGATTTAAAAATCGCCTAAAAAGGGGAGGGGGAAGGGCGCAGGGGAGGCAGAGGGGAAGAGGGAAGGGGGGAGGGAAAGAAAAAAAAAACTTTGTATATGGCCGAAATTGGCTGCTGGAATAGTAACCGGCATCAGAAGTGGTGGTGGAGGTGGTGGCCAGTGGCGGAGGATGTGGTAGGTTGGGTGAGGGAGAAAAAAGAAAAAAAGTTTGAAGGGAAAGTTTTTTTGTGTATTTTTGAAGTGTGTAGGTAAAAAGTTTTGAGAAGTTTTTTGGGGTTCATGTAGCAAAAGTTGTTAAAAAATTAGTAGGTAAAAAACTTGATCAAAAAACTCACTTCCAAACAGGCCCATACTGTAACAATTTGTTACATGTAAAACAAAAATATGATTAGAAAATATATTCACAAAAAAGGTGAAACTTTTTCTTCAGAAAATTACAATAATATAAACAAGGCAAATTTTGCATGGAGTTGTCACTTACTCAATCAATTACATAGCCATATGAATTGGCTAACTCTCATTAATCAGCGTTTACAAATGTAACAAATGATATTTACCTCTTCACCAAAAGTAGTAGCAGAAGCATCAGGGAAAAATAATTTCTAAACCCATATCCAAAAAAAAAAAAAAAAAAGTGAAAAAAGAAAAAGAAAATAAAAAAGCTAATTACCAAATGAATCAATCACCGAGGCGCTAATGACACCGAGAAATCAGTCGGAAGTCTAACCCGGTCCGACCACATTTTCGAGTCCAAATAAAGCTTGGATATTTTTCCCGCGACCCGTCGCATATCGGGTCTCTTATTCGGATCCACGTGTGCGCATTCCAACACCAGACGGATTAACTTCTCCGCCACCTCCACCGGGAACGAATCCTTCAACCGCTTATCCACCCACCGTCTCAGCCTTCCCTCCACCGTTTCATTACCCTCTCCGCCAGTTTCCACCGCCTCCGTCGCTGAATCGATTATTGAAATCTTCCTATAATCTCCACTCGCTTTATCATATTTATACTTCAGCGGCTCCTCCCCGGACAAAAGCTCCAGAATCACCACTCCAAAAGCGTACACGTCAGACTTCTGCGTCGCCAAGCCGGTGGACTTAAACTCCGGCGACATGTATCCTCTCACTCCTTCAAATTGCCTACCCCTACTCCCCGACCTCGGCAGCTCCGGCAACTCCTCTTCCGTTATCTCACCTCTTTCATGTCTCTCCGTCTCGGAGCATAGCTCGGCGGCTCCGAAATGGCAAATTCGGGCATTCAAGGAAGGCTCAGTGATAATAATTCCGCTGCTCTTCACGTACTTGTGGACCAAACTTATGCTGAATCCGGCTGCGGTGTGGATATAATTCAAGCCGTTAGCTAAATCCGTGGCGATTTGCATTCGCGACATCCAGGTGGAAAGAACGGTGAAATCAGGGTTTCTAGGATTTCGGAGACAAGTAGAAAGATTCGAGCCGCTGATAAATTCATAAACTAAGTAAATGTGATCGTTTGAAATGGAAGCTCCGAGGAGCTTGATTAAGCATTTATGATGGCTTTTACAAATTACCGATAATTTGGATCTCAGCTCAGATTCGTGGATTGTCTGATGGATTTTCCGTTGAAAAATAATGACGTCCTTTCCGTTGAGCTCGCAGCGCCAGGACTGGGAGGAGGAGGAGGAAGTGGAGTAGCGTTTGGCGAGAAAATTGTTGGTGGCGGAACGGATTTCGGAGAAATCATAAATATGGGCGTGTTCCGGGAGGGAGAGATGGAGGCTGGAGAGGGACGTACGGCTTGAAGCGGAGGTTGTGCCAACCGACGAATTTAGTCGAAAATCAGAACCGGAGCCGGTGGCCGGGGCAGAACCTGAATGAAAGGTGCCGCTGGTGGAGGGACCGGAGGAAGGAAGTTTAGCGAATGGAGAATTTGGGGAGGGGCGGCGGGGAGATTGTGTTGCTTGAGGGGAGGTTCTGGGTTTGGTCCTGACCGGACGTGGGGTGGGATGGGGTGGCGTAGTTGGGATGGGTTCGGAGGCATCGGTTGCCATTTTGGATCTACACATGCGACGATGACGAGGAAAGAAGGTGGTTTTTATTTCCTTTATTTTCTAAGCTTTTAAGCTGGGAATGGGAATGGGATTGTTTAGAAAAAGGAAGAAGAAGCTGAATTGGAAAAGGAGGGATTTGAGTCATTTGATGGAGGCGTAGACTTCCGGCGTGAGGTTTTTTTGAGGTTGGGGTTTAAAGCTTTAAAGGGTAGAGAAAGAGTATTTACGCTGTAATTAAAATGTTTCAAGTCAAATGATGCTGATGATTTTTTTGTGATTATTGAAAATGGAAAAGGTGGTTTGGTTTGGTCTGCTGTACTTTGATGAGGCTGGAGAAGTGCAAAAGCGTCGGGGCAGACTTTCCTTTACAGCTCTCCAACTCGATTGCCTCGAAGGAACAACCTCACGGGCCGACTTACTTTGGATAAAATGATTTGGAGAGAGACGGTTACGTAGATTGGTAAGAAGGGAGCAATACATTTTGTAAATAAAGAGATAATAGTAAGTGTATTTGAATCTTATTGTCTACATGAAGGTGGTCGAATATTGGCCGTAAGTGACCTTTAGTTCAAGAACTTGTAAGTGATTTAGAATATATTTGAATTGTAATTTTTTAAAATTTTTATAGAAAAATATACTGTAATAATTTGATGTATATAAAGTAAAAAAATATAATTTAAAAATATGTTCACAAAAAATAAAAAATAAATTTTAGAAAATAACAGCATTGCAATCAAGGCCACAGTTTTTCTAATGTCAAGTTTACACATATATAATCACCGAATGGATATTTAATACTAAATCATGATAGTGATGATCCTTTTTTTTTTTTTTTAGTTTCATCTTGTTTGTTTGGAAAGTTATTTTTTTTTAAAATTTTTTCACCTTTTATGAAAATATTTTTCAATCAATTTCTTTTCTTATATATATATATCAAATTATTACTGTACATTATCTATAAAAGTTTCAAAAAATAGCAATATAAACGAACCTAATTATCTTTCCTCTTCTTTCATACTCTCCTTTAAGCTTTCTCCTCCAAACTCCAAAACTCGGCCTAACAATAAAGAAGGATGGATGGAGGTGGGAATGTTGTGGCCGCGGTAGAAGCACCGGTGGCTGTCACTTGTCAGGTTGGGCGTTGGAAGAAAATTATTACTACTATTATGACGGCTGGAAAGTGAGGTACAGTAAAAAGAAGAAGAAACAGAGAAATACAAATGTATGTGGACAATTGATGAAGACGGGACTCGGGAGTGAAGAAGAAATAATTTGCTTATTAACCATCTAAGATGTTCTGGACCTTGTAAACTTTCGTAAATGGATTTGGATGTATCCTTTTGTTGGACTCTCTCTCTCTCTCTCCTTTGTTTTTGGTAGCCAGCTTTTCTCCTATGCAGTATGACTGACTCTTGAGTTTTGTCTGCTTGCCTTTGTACCGCAGCCCTTCTATTAGGAGTACATTTGTTAATTTGACGGCTTCTGGCCCTGTGCTTTGCAGTTGCAGGTTTCATTTTAGGTAATCAATTTTTATAACTTTCTCGATTGTTTTTGTATCCTGGTTATAGACTTTTTTAATGGTAAAAAAAAAAACTAAAATCTATAATCACATGAAGACTAGTTTTTTAGTTTTTTTTGTTGATTCTCATAATCAGTTTCTATAACAAATTTTTTGTAAACTAATCTCTTGTCGGTCATATGAGTTGTGTGGTACTGGTAGGCTATAAACTAATCTTAATATGCGTCTAATCAGATATAGTGTCCCAACTAGAATTCAAAAGATGACAATTTTCAGCCGGCCTGTCCTTTCGAATTGTTTTTTTTTTTTGTTGGAATCCAATTAAAGAACAATTATTTGGTATGCTAAAATTTTTTTTTTTTTTTTAAAGCGTTCGAAGCAGGACAGGAACTGCATGAGGCAGTCCTGGGATGGCGGTCTGCGGGGGCATTAAGAATATTCACAATCAATACACCATTAGGATATTATTAAGACTTATAGAAATGTAGACTTTAAGCAACAGCCATCAAATCCATAATCTACTTTACTGTCGTTTGCTTCAAACCACTAATATACTTATAGGTGACAAACATTCTTTACGGTAAAAGAACTTAGCGATTATTAAACTATCGCTCGCGTTGATTTTTGATCGTCAAATAATTTTTTATCACAAATTGGCTGCTAAACTAATTAATCAGCACAATCGTCGATTCTTAATCTACAAAATAATCAAAACGGCCAGGGCTACTTTTATCCACCATTAACTCGGCCATATTCCCTTGCTCCGTCAATTTCCAACAAAAAAAGCTCATTTTAGTTTTCTTGATGGCAACAGCTATACCCCCTTCCTCTTTCCACATAAACGGAATTAAATGTATGTATTTTCACAACTCCAAAATTCATCCAATATAATTAACATTTAGTAGTGAACAAAAATACCCTTATGCATTCTAATTATGTTGTAGATTAAGAGCCAAAATCCATGAAATGGCCACGGGTGTGCTGATTAGTTAGTTTAATGATCAATTTGTGACGAAAAATTGTTTGATAGTCAAAAATTGATTTGAGTAATAGTTTAATGGTCACTGAGATTTTTGTCCTATCCTAAAAATACTACTGTCATTAAGCAGTACCATCATGTTCATAACATACTTTAGTGTCGTTTGAGCTTCAAAATAATGTAGGTGACAAATATAGTATTCTTTAATATTATTTAAAAATTGTATGTAACTGTTGAACGCCATTATCCTGACATTATCCGCTCCGCTGTACCATTACTTGTTTATTGGCAGATAAAAACTACGCATCTTCGAGTCAATTCAAAGATCGGATCATTGCCTTCGATTTGCACATTAGTAGTAGTATGAGAAAGAAACAGTAGTCTAACTTGACCAGTTTTCATCCTGCCAAAATGTATTCAAGCTATATGCAGTTCAACAATTGAAAGTTGCACGTTCAAAAAATTTTCCGCATTTCAACCATTGTTATATGTCATCTGCAATTCGCCATGTATCTATTATGGACAGCAGAAATTTCAAAACGAAATTGCAAGTTTGTTTGGATAGCCTATTATTTAGAAAAGGAAAAAACAAACGTCATATTATAAATACATTTGTCAATGGCTTTTTTTTTTTTTCCTTAAGAAAATTACATGAAGATCTCTGATAAATTGCATTAATTACCAATAGGAGTAGTGTTATCATCCTATTTTATGAAATTTTTTCAAACTATCTTACACACTCAGTTTTATTACCTCTTGAGTGATTTAATCATCTAATCCACCTTTTCTGTTGTTTGTTTGTTAATAAATTGAATCAGACTATTCTAATGTTATCAGAATTGACCTCCAACTAATCCCACTACGAACACATGCTATATTACCATGTATTTTCCTTTTGCATCCTTATTGTACGGCCCTTTTATTTATGTTTTCTTTTCTATTTTCTATTTTGGAGGGTGGATATATTTAGATTATATGCTGCCAACCAGATCATGTTCACGTCATACTGAATAAATTCTGAGATTTTGTAGGCTACACCTAGTAATTTTTTAGAAATATAATATCATTATTATTATTCAACCAATCTACAATTGTTTTGCATCACCAGCCAAATACCATCCCCAAGACAAAAGATAATAAACTGACTAGAAAAATTCGCTGCCTATATGTCATCTTTGTATCTAGATACATGCAAAACACTAGTTTGGATTCACTAGTTTATCAAACATCTGTGTGTTTGGATCCATTAGTTTCTCAAAAACTAATTTTTCAAATACTATAAACATTTTTAAAAAGTACTTTAAAAGTTACTCTAAAAGGTAGTCTAAATTTTTTTTAATATTCAAAAAATATCCCAAAAAATATTTTAAAAATTCTACTACTCTTAAATATTCCAAAATATTTTCTAAAAATATCCCTAAATATACTTTAAGAACTCTGTTACAGTAAAATTTTTCAAAAAAACTCTCAGAAACAGCTAATCCTATTGACTTGTCTTGTCTAAATCAGAATCCTCGTGGCAGGCAATATTGCAAGTTAGGTTTCTTTTGACATCAATTTTATCACTATTTTAAGATAGGGATTTTAAGTCAAATAATTGTGTTGGCATAATTTAGGTTATTGCTTCTTGATCAGAAGCAAGATACGTGGTACAAGATTGCAGTGACAATTGCAGGAAGAGTGCACCTGACACTAAAGCCAAAAGTCAAAGACACGTTCCGAGTTCAAAACGGATCATAAACCATTCAATTTTCAGCAAAGGGAAAATCTTGTACTCCTCAATCGGCCAAAATATAAAGTGCACCAAAAATTTGGGCATTCAGTTTACATTCTTCCGAGGGAAGCCCGTCCACAGGATTACTGTAGTAAATTGGGATTAAAGTTAATGAATGAGGCTTAGATTTAGTTAATGAATGAGGCTTCGATTTAGTGTTCAAGGTTGAGAAAATGTAAAAGACCTAATTTCAACTCTCACTATATGCTATTAATAATATTGTTGCGTTTTAAGTTGTTTATAATTTTGTTATAAGTTATTTACATTGATTCAACTATTGTAGGTTAGTTCATAGTTGCAATGTTACTATAAAAGATGGAAGTTTTAAGGCACAGAAATGAACATTTTTACTACCAAATCTGCCAATGATTTGGGAAATTCATCCCTTTGATTGACAAAATTTGTATATACTCATAAAGAGTTTCATTAACTTGAAAATCTTTCGAGTTGGTTACTGTAATTCTTTTTTAGTGATAATATGATCCGTGGGAAGAAATAATTAATGATCCATTGTAGACCGACAAATTAAGTACAAATTTCATACGGTGAATATAGGTTGAAGGAGAAAAGAAACAAAATTTCTTATCTGAATATAGAATTGTTTTGTTCAATGGATTCTTGGAAATGTCAAAATATAGAAAGTTCTATACTTATCCTTGAGGATAGGAGCTCAAGATGTCTGAGCTGTGGGATGATGTTTCTCCTGTCCAGAATCATGATCACCAACTTCACCATAAAATCAGATGATTGCAACTTCAAAGCCAAAATAGTTGAATCTTCTGGCGTTCAATCATGTTTTCCTAGTTTATGGCCACAAATCCAGCAAGTGTTATGCGTTCACAGATTGGCATAGACTGCCAAATGCCAACGAAATCTTTCTCTCAGTCCAAGATCATCTTTCATTCTTTCACCAGCTTCTTGACCATTGATGCGTGTCTTTAGCAACTGATGGTAGGAACCACCTTGGCTTTCCAGTAAATAGCAGGCCTCCAATGCATAGCCCAACAACCATACCAAAGCAATGTCCACTGACTGCTGATTCCCGAGGAAACCAGCCAAGAATGCCAAAACAATTTCTTTGCGATGTTTCCGCCTTGGCAGGTGATTGTGCGGCCTCAATTTCTCCACAATCTTTCAATGGAAATCCACATAATGCTAAGTCACTAGAGTAATGCGTCCGAGAAGATGATTTTGGGAGAGGTTGAAGAATGCAAGAAAGGTTAGTTTTGTAAGCTGCCATGGAATTTCCCCTTGAAGTTGTTTCCAAGAAAGGTCCAGTGATTCAAGTGCAGTCAACTCTCCTAGTGTTGCAGGAATGGAACCCTGCAACCCGTTTGTGGGAAAAGTTGAGTACCCTGACTGATATGAGATTTCCTATGGACTTGGGAATCTCACTTTGAAACTTGTTCGAAGATAAATCAACCGCAGTGAAAAGCTTGAGGACTCTGACAAACTCAATTTCCTTGCCCTTCATCACCAAAGTCACAGAATCTACGTAGTAAAATCGATTTCCTATGTATTCAAGTTCTTTTCTGCTATCAAGGCTGGTCATGGCTCTAAAGTTCTTCGGAAGGTCTGCCGGTAGGATGCCAGTGAACTCATTGTGAGATATGTCGAAGATTCGCAGCTTGGGAAATGGGAGTTTAGTCTTAGAAGTGGCTATAGGACCTTGAAATCTGTTGGATTTCAATATCAAAACATGTAGCTCTGGAAGAGTTTCAAGCCACACAGGGGGTGCATCGCAAATCTTGTTATTGCCAACATCAAGAACTTGCAAGTTTTTGCAATTGATCAAAGATCGTGGCAGTGGCCCTTCCAATTGATTTCCGTTCAGGTTAAGAATCCTCAACTGATTATCATGTCTGAATGTTGTTGGAATCATCCCGCGGAAGCTAATCTTTTGCAGGTCCAACACCTTGAGTCGATTGCTAAAACTTCCCAAGCATTGAGGAATTTGTACCATTCAATTTGTTTTCAGCCAACAGAAGATACTTCAGGTTTTCGGAATCGCAGATGGAAGGAGGCAATGGTCCTTCAAGCATGTTATGCCTAAGATCAAGAAAAGTCAGACTCTTCCAAGAGAGACTGACTGGAAATTCCAGAGCAAGTAAAGCGGTAGGCAGAGCCACAAGAGCCACTCCATTGTGTCTTGGATGATTTTGATTTGCTATTTCTGCATTTACTTCTGCTACAATGATTATGCAGTAGTGCCTGGTTCCAACGAAAGGATGAACCAAATGAATCAAACATCAAATTAACGTTCGCATGCTTGCCCATCAGATGAAAGAGCAAGACGAATGATGCATAAAGAATTCCAAAGCGTTTCCATTTACAAATGCTTCTAAGGGAAGGGACAAAAAAATGCAACAAGATTGAAGTATATTCTGCAAGTTAGGGTGTATAGGTGACAATAATTAACGAGAAAGATGTTACCAGAAAGTACAAAATCAGACGTGGAAAGCATGTTCATGTGAACTATACTGAAACCCATGCAAATTATCCACCCAGAATGGGGCCTAGTGCTATTAGTTAGTCAAATTTGGTCTTAAACTAAGCTACATTTTAAAGATACCTTGATTCCTCACTTACCCCAATCAATACAGATCTTCGGTATTTATCATACAGACTTCTACAAGCGTTCAAATTATTTATTCCCCACAGGATAGTGAACTTTGATCCACGGCCTCTTTAAGATTATACTAATTCCTAGTTGCCCATGCAAACAGTGACTAGCTTTAGTAATGGCCATAGTCTCTTGATTGTACATGTTTTTTAATAGCAATTGAACAAGGACATAATGCAGAATTCTTCTGTGTACTCCTACTCAGTTTTCTTCTCAAAACCATCAATTTGCAGAGGAGTTTCCTCCCCAGTGCGTTGAATTAAAACAGGCAAAAGAACCAGGATTTATTATTTATTCCTTGGTTTGATGTTATTTCGTCGACCAAGCAGCCATAAAGCGTTGAAGAGCAGCCAAGTTGTCTGAGCTTGCATGTCAATCTGCATGGCTGCCTGAGCACTGTACCTCTGCAGCACCACATTGAGGTCACCGTATACCTCCTGTAAATAAATCTTTCCTTTCCCTTTTGCAGCAAATTTCTCTGATTCTCTTCCTCACTTGTGCGAGCATAAACCTTTTGGTTTGGTTGGCTCGTTTTCCTTCAAATTCTGCATATATATGGCGACTTCTTTAAATCTTTTTGTGCTATTTATCTACTTCTCTGCATTAGTCTACGTTCTTTCTGCTCTGGGCACTGATGGGACAGTCCTATTATCCCTCTCAAAACGTTGGACCGTTATTCCTCCTCCTATAAAATCTAGTCGGAATGCATCGGATCCCAATCCGTGCTCATGGATCGGCATTAAATGTGGTAACAATAGTCGCCATGCGGTCTCTCTGAATCTTTCCAGCTCTGGAATTTCAGGTCAGTTAGGACCCAACATTTGTTCACTGAGGCACTTAGAAGTAATTGATATCTCCTTGAACAGCTTTTTCCGCACAATCCCTTCAGAACTTGGCAACTCTAGGCTTCTGGTGTTCTTGGACCTGTCGTTGAACAGCTTCACCGGAATCATACCATTCAGTCTCGGAAACTTGAAGAATTTGCAATTCTTAAACTTGTATGGCAACTTTCTAAATGGTTCAATTCCAGAATCCCTTTGTTCCCTTCCATCTATAGGATCCATTTACTTGAACAACAATAAGCTTAGTGGCACCATATCTTCAAATGTGCAAAACATGAGCAAGATTGTCAATTTCTGGTTACACGGGAGCAAATTATCCGGGACCATTCCATCTTCCATAGGAAACTGTAGTACCTTGCAAGAAATTTACTTGAGCGACAACCATCCAGTTGGAACCTTGCCAGAAAGCCTGAACAATCTTGCGCACCTTACATACTTAGACGTCAGTAGCAACACTTTGTAGGCAAAATTCTTTTGGGTTCCGGAAACTGCAAAGAAATGAACTCGTTGGTTTTGTCTGATAACAGATTTAGCGCAAGTATTCCACCAGGTTTGGGAAATTGCAGTAGCCTAACAGAACTTGCTGCTGTCAACTCTGGCTTAACTGGACCTGTTCCTTCTTCTTTGGTCAGCTAACCAAGTTGATAAATCTTTTTCTGGCTGAGAATTCCTTATCTGGGGAAATTCCACCTGAATTGGGAAATTGCAAGCTTTTGGAAATGCTGCATCTACAGGACGACAGAGTGAAGGGTGAGATTCCACGAGAGCTAGGGATGCTTAGTGAGTTGTAATCCCTTGATCTTAGTGCGAACCTGTTGTCTGGTGAGATTCCAAGTGAGCTGGGATTGCTTGATAAATTGCAGAGACTTTCTCTGCCCTTCAACTTCTTGTCTGGTCAAATTCCTAATGGTATTCAGGAGATTGAACAACTACAAAAAAAAAATGCATAGAGGGAGCTGCTCTGGGAGATTGCTTAGCATGAATTCTTGAGGAGTAATATCCTTGCTCGCAAGAACGTATGTAGGATTTGATTATTCTTCCTAATGTTAGATATATATATATATTTTTTTTAATTTCTGGGTATCTCCCGGTATTTATTGTCGTCTGTTTTATGTTAGATAAAGATGTAAATTCATTATGGTAATTTCTTTTTTTCTTTTGGTTGCAGGGTAAAACTGAAACTCTAGGGCCTCAACAAATTCTATACTAAACAGTTGTGGTCATATACACATCACTTGACTAAATAATTTACACACAAATAGGAATTTACATTTCGAGAACTATAAAAAATTAACCAGTGTCAACCGCATGTCCATATTCAAATAATAATTAATATTTTGACCTCCAACCATTTTCAATAGGCCATTTATCAAGCATTGAGGCCTTTATCCACAACTTTATGGTGATATGTTCGATTTCATTTGCATGGGATGGCATCTATATAAAAAATACAATTTTAGGCAAATAGCCGCCATACAAAGAAGTAAATAGATATATCAACCATTCATTAGAGTTGGTGCTGTGTGGTTAGAAAAGGACTCTTAGAACCCTCGTCACTTTTAACTGCAAAAAATTTACTCTACGGCTTTCATGTTTAACTACAACAATTCACACAGCCAGATGCCTTATAACTCCCCAAAAGAGAAGAGAGGACAAAAAAAGAAAAAGAAAAAAAAGGAGGTCGTTATATGGAAGGCAATCTTTCATCGGAACAAAAGAGTATTTCTGCGCTGTCTCGTGTCAATTAATTTCTTGTTGGACTAAGGCAGTGGTGTCCAAATTTGACCGCTTTTAACGCTTGCAATTGCAGATAGAACAAGGCATTTGATGGTCCCTCTATGGTCGAGAGAAACATTTCCAACAAAAATTGAGAGGGCTTTAAATCTGTTGGTTCCTATTCAAAGCTTTGAATGCGCGTTTCACATGGCCCAAAAGAGAAGATTGTGCCCCATCGATCAGTAAAGTGGTACATATTTCCAACTCGAAGTCAAGATGACTTTTGGAAACGTTTTAATGTGGTAAAAGCAACCACGTTTTGCAGAGGGCTTTGAAAAAGATGCTGTTGGCCTCTGGGTTCGAGTTTTTGTAGGTCATGAAAACGAAAGAGGTCCCTCACATTCCACTCAAACATGGACCTCTCGTCCAAAGAAAGAGGATGGTCTTTAGCTTAACCACAAGACTCATGTTTCGGGTTCTGTTTGGCACTCATGTTTTAGAGATGTTTTAAGAAAGGCAAAATTTTGATAAAACACCATTTACAGTAACGCTTTGAAACATTCAAGAGTTTCAAAGAAATACTGAAAAAAAAAATTAAATTAGGTATCGATATTCGATAGCGAATGTGGATGGTAGTGATGGGTGGCGAAGGTTGTCGCTGGCGGGGGAGAGGGAAGGGGGTGTTTTGGTTATTTAAGAAAACAAATAACAATTTTTTAAAATAACTTTCGCAAATCACAATGAAGTTTTAGGCAAATAGCTAAAAAACTTGCCATTATAATGGACAGGTTGTTAATAAACACAATAGAATTTTTCTGTTTTGTTATTTACTTTTACATGTGATGTGATTATGTGAAATGAAAACCACCCCCTACTGCCCCAAAGAAAGAGAATAGTCTATAGCTTGATTACAAGTCTTGTTTTAGTTTGTTTAAGAATGCGGTAGAATTTTTTTTTAATTTGTGTTTATAAATGAAGTAAGTGATATGATGTATAATAACGTACATGGTATGTATACATATATAAATTTAAAGTAGTTTCTAAGATTAAAAAAATAAAAAATTAAATTTAAAAAACGTACTGTATTTGCAATGAAAGCAACGAGAATTTTCAAAATCATAACATATCCAATTACACTCAGTCGTCCATCATCATTAGATGAATCTTAGACTAAATGAAAAGGAAGGCGACAATTTACTCATTTAATTCAACGACAGCCAGAAATCACAAGTAAAATAATCCGATGAAGAAACTAAAGTACAGTTCTTAAAGCACAATGTTGCAAGCATAAACATGCATATGAACGATCAAACTAATACAATATAACACGTTGAGCTAATTAATCAATTTTTTACGCTATCGGAGGGCTTCTTTTCTTGGTCTTTTCGACCGTTTACTCGTATCTTGAGCCATAGGAACGTACAGATCTCTTCTTGGCCTTTTCAATCGTTTGCATACATCTTCAACCATAGCAACGAACAATCTTGGGGTTCGAGTAGAGAACATTAGGAATCCAATGGCCGCTCCAAGGATCATTCCAAAACAATATCCCAAGAGCACTGGTTTCCACGTAAATCCACTCGTAAGATCTAACAAATCTGTGGGATGAGATACCCGCATTGGAGATGACTGGGGTCCCTTATCTTCTCCACAATCGTTAAGTGGAAAACCACATAATCCGGGGTTCCCAGTATATGAGGAATTAGGAAAGGTATAAAACTGCCCACCTTGAGGAATTAGTCCCTCGAGATGATTCTTGGAAACGTTCAAGTCTGAAAGAAAGTTCAGCTTTGTTAGTTCTTGGGGGATCCTTCCCTCCAGTTGGTTAAAAGAAAGGTCTAACGATTCAAGTGCAGCCACGTCCCCCAATGAGGTTGGAATCAAACCATTGAAGTTGTTGTGGGAAAAGTTGAGTAACCTGAGAGAATCGAGACCTCCAATGGACTTTGGAATGTTTCCTTCGAATTGGTTTCCAGACAAATCCATGGTTGTGAAAACTGTGAGGATCCGCTTTACTTCGTATTCTTGCCCTTTCATGATTACAGTCACGGAATCTAAATAGTATGTACCGTCTCCCATGTATTGACGTTGTGACGTTTCGCTGTCATTCTTCTTCATAGCCTGAAAATTTTCAAGCATCTTGGCCGGTACATAGCCGGTGAAGTTATTGTAAGATATGTCCAAGATCTTGAGCTTCTGGAATGATGATTTATTCGATGAATTTCCAATTGGACCTTGCAATCTATTCAATTTCAAAATCAGAACACGTAGCTCTGGAAGAGTTCCGAGCCAGTCAGGGAATGGACCAGTTATATGGTTATGTCCAACGTCGAGAACTTCCAAGCTCTTGCAGTTGATCAAAGATCGTGGCAGGGGCCCTTCTAGTTGATTGCCGTTGAGACCAAGATTCCTGAGCTGATTGCGCTCTGGAAACGTTGTTGGAATCATCCCATGAAAGCCGTTTCTCCGCAAGTCCAACACCGTGAGCTGTGTGCTGATGTTCCCGAAACAGTGAGGTATTGTTCCGTTCAGTTTGTTGTCAGACAGGAGAAGATATTGCAGCTTTTCTAAGTTGCAGAGAGAAGCAGGTAATGGTCCCTCCAGTAAGTTGGAACCAAGATCAAGAAATGTTAGACTCCTCCAAGAATAACTGAATGGGCACTGCAAGAACAGGCAAATCAGTAGGCAGAGGCATAAGCTTCGATCCATCTTTTTTTTTTTCTTTTGGTTGATTATAATGAGCTAATTGTTGCTGAGAAATGCACTGCCCTCTGCCAATTACCACTCCTATTTGGTTTCTGGCATCACCATTTGCTCTGATGACCATAAATAAAAGATAGAAGGGGGCAGCAAAAAGGAGTACCAATCAACAACAGCAGTTTCACACAGTCATTAACAACCGAGTGACTGACTTGAGTCAATTTCCACACAAACACGCCTAACTTGAGGATTGGTTCGTGGAAAAGTCTATGCTTCCACTCAAGGAATCAAGGTCACACTGAGATGAGATTGAAGGTAACTAGGCTAGTCGGTACTCCATTAGCTCGAATCAAACCGTTGGATTGAAAGGCTTGTTTTTCACATGTTCATTTATTAACATATCTAGTCTATTGGGGAATGCCCTTGTTTTCAATTGGGCTTCAATTGCTGACGTGGCTCGCTTTCATTGGTTGATTGGTGGTCGTCCGGCCCGTGGAAATTCTCAATTGATGGTCGTCCAGCCCGTTTGCCAATTGGATGTCTGCCTTTTTGTTTGCTTGGACTGGTAAACCGACGGCAGCTTCTCTTCTTTCTTCTTTCTTCTTTCTTTGTCTTTCAAAACATAGCAGCATCAATCGATGTCAAGAGCTTTTCTTTGCTTTTGTCCTCTGGACAAAACTCCATTTTTTTTATGAGACCCAGAGGTCTCCCCTCAATTTCTGGCATTTGATTGTACTTGGAA
Organism: Coffea arabica; assembly: GCF_036785885.1. NCBI lineage: Eukaryota > Viridiplantae > Streptophyta > Magnoliopsida > Gentianales > Rubiaceae > Coffea > Coffea arabica. The sequence continues at coordinate 52,171,898 of NC_092310.1, read as the reverse complement.
GAGATTGTAATCTCAATTGGAGGGTCCGGATTTTTCCTTCTGCAGAGTGGTTGCTTAGGATTTGATGGACGATGGGCTCGAGACAGAAAAGGGCTGGTAATCTTCTTCCCCTTCCACTCCCGGTTTCTCCCAGTTCTCCCTCTTGTTCTTCTTCATCTTCCTCCCTCCCTCGAGTAGTTAGGACTAATTTTTTCTGTTTTCCTATCATTTTCCTGATATTTCTATTTCATTGGCTAAAAGCAGCAAATCTTTTTTTTTCTCATCTCTGTCGTGTCCTTTTGTGAAACAGTAAGGACGGGGAAGGTCAATATTTCATCTCCACTATCTGATGTCAATTTCTAGAATGCAGATATATGGTACTTTTCTTCCCCTTTCTTTCCATGATTAATGTTTCTGTTTCATTTCTGTTTTATCATTGATTTTTTATTTTTAATCAGAAAAAAAACTTTTAATATGGTCTGAGATGATGAATAATTGATGATTAGCTAGCTTTTAGATATTTATTAACTTTCTTTTTTGTATCTATTTGGTGATTTATTGTTCCATTTTTCGTTTTTGTCTTGGATTTCTTCTGGAGTTCGGAGGAAAAATGGCCACTTGTGAAAAACAACTGGTGAGTGAAAATGTAAGTTTGCTGCATCAATCTGATTTAATTTTTCCCTCTTCCACGCCTGGTTTAGGATTTGATGGATGATTTTTTTTCCTTTTTTTTTTTGTTCTTTTGGTGCTACTTTTCCAAGTATATTAGTGGTTGTTGTTACAGGAAGGAATATGAAAACTTGAAGTTGACTTCTCTAAGAAGTAGTTAAAGCTGGTAATATTTATTTGTGTTCTACTATTTATACTATAAACCATAGTCTTTTTCTATAAATGGTTTCTCTCACCTAATTTAGCCTATTTTTGTTTATTGAGGTTGTTGTCAGAGAAAGGATAAAGGTAAAAGTGATTGGAAGAATGAGCAAATTTCTTCCAGTGTTTTGTGTTTTAGGTTTTATTGTGTTTGTCAAAGTAAATTAGATACAAGTATCTTTTTCTTCTGTATCTTCTTTTTTTCCCTTGGCTGGGAAACATAATGAATCTGTTATATAAACTACTTGGTATTCTTCGTAATGTCAAAATTTGGGAAGCTGTATGATGAAATCTTTATTTCATAGTCGATTTTTCTGGTTTTGTGGTTTTAACGTGCAAAATGAAATCATTATTATGACTAACTTCCTTGAAGATGTTTTGATCAGTTCATGATTCATGAGATACATAGTTATACGAATTACATAAATGGAGTTTCAAAAGCAAAATCCATTTAATCTACTATGAAGATACCATCTTTCCTCTTTTAAATTACTAAAAAAACTTGGCTCGATCTTTGACTGGAAAAATTATGTTCAGAAAATAGTATTCCTGTGCGTCATACAATTGACATTTGATGTTGGACCCAATATTGCATTTTTTTTTTAAAAAAAGAAAAATTAGAAAATAATGCATAGGAACTTCTCTAGAATTTGCTTCCACGTATATGTACAATGTTTTGTTCCCTTTGGGGAAATTTCATCAGTGACATTATTTTTATTGATTAATTTCTGTTGGTAAAACTAGCTTTTATACTCTCTCAATAGATTTCTTCTCTTGTTTCTGTTATCGCCATTTTTTTTTTTTTGTGGATTCTTCTTTCTTCTAAGCAACTTTAAAGGTTCTTTTCTTTATATGAATATGTTATTATTGGGGTACATCTAATCCTAATCCTACTTCTGTAGCAGGAAATGACCATACATTGGGTTTTGTTACTGGTGGGTCTGCTCATGTGCAAATGCAACTTAGCACCAAAGAGTGTGAGAGTCTGGGATTAACTGATCTGGCTCTCTGCTTAGACTGCAACACCTTTGCTGAGTATGTCAAGGACCAAGGTTGTACCTTTATTATATGAATTTTGTTGATCCTCAGATATTTATGGTTTTTGGTGGATTTTACTTCTGGGGTTTTGATGGGTTTTTTGAATTGATTACTTGCTGGTAAGTACATGGGTTGTAAAATGGTAATATTTGGGATTCTTGTTTCTGTACTATAGCTGATTGGTTGTCAAAATCAACGAATAGTGGGAGATTGATGCAATTCTTATAGCTTTTAGTTGATTTAAGGTCTGGGTTTTTTTTTTGTTTGGATTTATAGATTGCTTATTTATATGTGAGATGTCAATGGTGATAATTTGGAAGGAGAACTTGAAAAAGGTTATGTTTTTATACAAATCAGATCGAGAGACTATGCTTATAACAGTAAATAAGTGTATTTTTATTTTTGTTGTTTTCGCTATAATCTTTTGTGATTAAGTTTTGTCAAAATATGGATGGGTAAATAGTATTTTGGAAGATTTCTCTTTTTTCTTTTTGTGCCTCAAATAGCTTAAGGATAATCGCAGAAATCGAAATAAGATCCTCATTGGGATTCTTAAATTATCTCATGCAATTAGTGGCGTTAAATTGTAATATGTAGAATTCTAAGTAACTAGCCTGGATTATGGTAATGGTTCAGTTTTGTTCCTCTTGAGGATGTTTTGCACCTGAGCTGACGATGATCAAGACATGCAAGATCAATAGTTCTATGATCATGATTTCCTAAGTTACGACTTGTAGTTCATTATATTTGATGATTAGGACCATACGCATTAAATTGGAATATTCTATTGGCATCCTTTATTGTACCAAATGAAGTACTATCAAGACAAATTCTGAATGGAAATATGCCATTTTTTGAAACCTATACCAAAGAACCCTTATTCTTCAACCCTTTTACATCCATTCTGGTGAATTTGAGAAATTTAAATAGCTGAAACTTGTGTAACAGAATTCATCAATTATATAATGACTTAGATTTGTTAAAGAATTTTGGATTGTAAGATTACAATAAACTTTTTGAACATTCTGCAATAATTTACTTAAGAGGAAGAAAATTGCTCATGTCGTCAAGAAATCCTGGATGTTTGACAAGATCTGCATTTAACATATCCAGTTTAGATGGCAACTTATATAGATTTCTGTATAATATTGGAATGATCTTTTTGAGCATTCCGTAAATAATATTCTCCAGTAGAATATGATAATCTGGAAAACCCGATGTTTGAAAAGACTCCGGATGCAGTTTAGATTTGTCAGTGCCTCTCAGAAATCTGCCCCTTGGCTTTACCTTAGGCTTAGAGATGGCTTGCTGGATTGGTCTTTTTTTATCTATTGATTTTCATTGTGAATTTTTGTGTCCAAAGCTTGGTTTTGACTTTCTTGGTTTTGCATCTGCATCACTGCATGAAGCTGCAGCCGGGGAAAACTTCATTGACAAAGTTTTCATTATGGGTCTATAGAGACTGCATTTTGGAGATCTCTTTTGTATGTGTATAGGATTATATGTTATTTTAAAGTTTCTTTTATGCAAAAAAAAAAAAGAAAAAGAAAAAGGAAAAAGGATGTTAAATTTGTTGTATGTTGTTGACGTAAAACATATCTTGCATCTGAAATATTTTCATTGTGTAATTATTTGATTTGGTTTTTCAAAACTTATTCATTGTCGTAATAAGATTTTAGACACGAGATAATCGCTTGTTTCTCTTATCAGTTATATATAGATCTTTAGTCTATATTGTGTTGAATCTTGTATCTCTTGCTATTATGTAGTCATCTTTATCGTGTTGAATCCTATTTCTCTTGCTATTATGTGGTCGTTTCTATATTTTACAATTAAATAGGCTTCTTATCCGACATATTTGAGTATTGCTCTCAAAACGTTGAGCTTCCTCTTGAATTTGTTCATGAATGACACATTTTTTATGCACATCAAATCATGGCAAATACAGTTAGTCGATGCAAGATGACGTTACATGGTATATATTACTTTGAAATTTATGACATTGCCGATCCTATTCAATTAGTAGGTAAAGCAAAAAATGACTTTTCGTAGCTTAGTCACTAAGTTAAAATTGTGGCTTATTTTCGTTGCTTAATAAATTTACAAAAACCTAATCCTAAAGATTTTGGTGCACCTTTATATAACTTTTCATGCTTATTATCTAAATTTGAATAATTGGATATTTCTGGGCAAGTCTAAAAGTTACACCGCGCATCGCGCGGTGTTATCCTCCTAGTGCAAATTAATTGATAGTGACTACGGCTGAGGCACCAGAAAATAGAAGTGGTGGATTCAAATTCCCCCCTCCTCTTCCCCACTTCTTAAATAGGTAGTCGAAATGCTATATATATATATATATATATATATATATGTATATGTAAGTATGTATGTATGTATGCATATCTTCCCCTTTAAAGATTTGGACTCTCCATTTGTTTATCCACTTATCTAAACTAGTTAGATATGTGTAGTGAAGTGGATTTATCTATCTTTTGCAACTATGGTCCTAATGGTTTGATGGAAGCCAAATGAGTACATTAACTGAGACTTTTGCGGACTGAATAAAAACCATTCATTTACAATCCTAATCCCAAATCCTCCACGTGGAAAGACTCAAATTCAATTTTCGAGTCTACAATTGATGGTTGGACCAGTTACGCAGAAGCTATGCGTAAACTATAAACGCGCTTCTAAGTGTATAGTTGTCACTTGTCAAGGTCATGAAGTAAATAAAAAGATAAAGATGAGAATAATTCTATTGACAATGAAGATTTTTTTTTCCCCTTCTCTTTTCTGGAGGACCAAGTAGGAAGCTTGAAACTAGAAATGAATACGCAAGAATTAATTGGTGGGAGAACTAAAAGCATAGGATCTTGACCACTGACAATAGTGAATTCTCCACAAATGCTTCTCAAAACCATTTCCGGAAAAAAAAAAAAAAAACCCTTTTGACAAGAGCAATGCTTCTTCCATAGCATTTCGAAAAAGACCAAAAGAATAACTAGTTTCCATTTACATATCGAACAAAACTTTCCACCACATAATTACACAATAGAGCTGCAAAATGGCCCTAAAATTATATTGCCAAGAGATACTGGAATCCGAAATCATATGGTATCTACCTATTATAGAAGAAGAAAGTGGAGTTACTGCAGCAGCTCTAATGATTGCCAAATGGATTCCTCTCATTTTGACACATGGCTCATTCCTTTTCTTTTCTTTATTTTGCTTTGTTTTTTCTTTTATTCACTTTATTTCCTTTCTCTTTTTTTATTAAAGATAATTAAACAAATCCTCATGTACACTGCAAGTTTGTTATTTAGTTTCCACTTTGTATTCCATTTTTTTCCCTATCATCCTAATTAATCATTTATTCTATTTTTTCTCTATTGGATTAGTTGATGCATTTTCTTTCATTTTTGTCCATAATTAACTAAATGAATGATTTCATTATCAGAGATCAAGAATGGGTTTGATATTTCCTTTCTTCCATTGTTCAATAATTATGATTTGTGATCTTCTACTTTTAATGTCTTTTTTTGGTATATATTATTTGATATTTTTTTTGTCATTTTTTGCATCTTGATCAGCAACCTTTGCTTATTACTTTTCTCACCTATTTCTTCTTCATCTGACTTTCTTTTCTGCCCAAAATAGGTATATGATGCTGTGAATATTTTTCCCCAAATCTAAAGAAACATTTTTTCTAGTTTTTTATATTTTATTTATTCTGAAACTACTTTTTGATCTTTTTATTTTTGGAAAAGGCTGACAACAAGACGGGTGGTGATTACATTAAGAATTTTTAGGCTAACAATGAAAGAATTGTAACTACTTTTCCCTCATAAAATAAAAAACACCATTATGCAGATTCATTCTAATTCTAATTTTTTATTTATTAAAATTGTTATTTGATAATAGGGTGATAGTACTACAGTAGAGGAGAAAAAAATCTAATAAATGAAAATCCAAGGTAAACGATGATCAGGAAGAAAAAAATGATGCCTATTAAATTAAAAATTAACCAGAATATCTTAATTTATGGATAGGTAATTATATTTTAATTTGTATAAAGTTTATTAATTGTGAAAAGTGCTTATAAACTGGATAAGGTGGATGACGGGTAAAATAATTGTTGGGGCTAGCAATTTAGAATGTGAAGATAATATTTTATATCTCTTCATTTAACATTTTGAATGACTAGCTTGTATCCATAATAGGCAGTTTATTTTCATGGTTTTAATTTTAGCAAATGATAGCTTGGAAATAAAAGAAGTGCAAAATTAGATTTCAGAATCTTTTACTTAAACTGGTTCTATATGACTTTGTACTCTTATTCCTTTCTATTGCCCATAATGATAGATAATGTAATAGAGTTTGAGATGATTGTTAGGCATAGAATTGGACATATCATTACTATTTGGCTAAATAAGTTAATAATATTTTGTCGATTTGACTAGTTAAAACAATTGCAGCTTTCAAATGAATGCATTTGGTGGGAAGTTAGTATTGAGGCATTTAGCTTAGAGTGTCGCTCTACAAAATATTATTAGAAAATTCTATTTTGATTAAGAAGACATATTTGCAATCAAACAAATTGTTGGATTTGAATTTGCATATGTAGATTTACAAATATGGCAATTCATGTTTTTATTTAAACTTGCTATACATATTCTATAACTATTTGGTTAGATAATGTTTTCATCTATTTGTAATGCTATTAGACATGATTTAAATGGATAGATTAACTCGCTCTTTCTCTCAAAAAAGAAAGAAAATATGCAAGTTTGTATTTTTTTTTATTGATGTTGAAGATAGTGACAGGTTTTTGTGGCTTTCTATATTTTTTCTAATTATTAAAATGTTAGAAACATTATGACTACTCTTTATTTAATTACAACTAAAACTATGCTGCTATTAAACCGATAATGCACTCATAATGGATTTGCTTTCTTTTCTTTTTTGGTATCATTACGTACACATAATATTGGTTAAAAATTATTTTTTCAAATCACAATAAATTGAGGTTAACTTTATATATGAAATTTCTTTTCACACCAAATTTTAATTATTTTTATACTTAATATTTTTCCTATATTTCTATTCATTATGTACTAAAACATTTGTTACTATGTATTTAACTAATGTTCTAGAAGGCCCTGGCTGTGCGTTGCACAGCCGAGGTACCTCTAGTAGTATCTATAATAGTGGAGGCCGTTCCCACAGGAACGACCCACGGATTTTCAGAGCCACCCAGATGTAGGCAATTGGTGGCAAACCCACTCAATCAATGACTCCACATCTTGGGCAAAATCATACATGTGACGAAGCAGATGCTTTGGAATCGCAATTCTTTTTACAATTATTAAAGCTTGAAGATACTCTAACTTAGACTTTTCTAACTCAGCCATCACCCCCTCAGCTGTAGATATCTTTACCTGTGAAAGAAAAGATAATCCAACTAACTACTAGCCATTGGGTTTTTCAAAATATGTTAGCCTTCACTGTGCAATTTTTTTGTTAGTTCTTTAGATGTTTCTTCAGATCTATTGTATCAATTAATGACTGATATAATTTCTGTTGTTAGTACGAACTTAATCGAGTCCGTAGCTTTGCAGTTGCAGATATAGAACAAGGCATTTGATGGTCCCTCAAGCAAGGAACACCTATGGTCCAGAGTAGGGGTGAGCAATTACGGTAATTACCGAATTACCGACCGAAATCGATTTCAATTTGGTAATTCGAATTCGGTAATTCGGTAATTAGGTCGGTAAATCGGGGATATCGAATTAATTAGAATGGAATTAGGGTCGAAAATGGTTTTATAGTTTTTGATTTCGAATTTACTGAATTCGAATTGATTTCGGTAAAACGGTAAATTATTACCGTTTTCAATTTCGAAATTCCGAATTAAGTTACATAGGAAATAATATTATTATGTCTGGATATTGTTCCAATTTCAGATTTTCAGACTCAGTGCCGTAAACTAGCATTTGTTCTCCTCTTCGTCCCCTCTTCCTCTCGTTCCTTTGCACTGCCGCAGCGCCGCCCACTGTAGTCTAAGCCTCAGGCCCTAAGCTGTTTCTGAGTTTCTCCTCTGCTCATTCTCCTCAGTCTTCTCCTCTCCTCAACTACAGAAAGCTCAAAGCTCACCCCTAGTACTCTTTCTCCGTTTCTCGTTCTGACTGAGCCTCTACCATTGCTGAACAACCCTCCACCATTGCTGAAAAATGCTGCCCGGGAAAATGTGTGCAGGGGCATCAACATGGGTGCCAAGATGAGTACCCATGGTGATGGTACCAGTGAGGGTAACTTGCCCTTCAAATTCTTTTATCACATCATTCGCACCTTCTGAGCTTCCAAAGTTGGCATATTATTCTTTATGGGATGAGTGATGTCATATATTTCACAGCCATCGGATTGTCCGTCAGAGGTGTTGGCAAAGGAGGCAATGCAGGCCAAGGACAAAAGAACCAAGCAGGAGATTGATTTCTTCATGATTGTGTACGAAAGCTTGGTGAAGGAGCTGGGAGTTTATCCTCCCAGCAATTCGGTTAATTCGGTCAATTTTCATTTACCGAATTCAATTCGGATTGAATTCGAATTCGATATTTCCTAATTCGAATGCGAATTAGGTCGAATATTTCCAGCACCATTTACCGAAAATTACCGATTTCAACCTACCGAATTACCGAATTCGAATTCGATGCTCACCCCTAGTCCAGAGTAACTTTTTCAAGAAAAATTGAGAGGCCATCGACAGATTGAAGGAAATTATACCAAAATATTTTGCATTTTTCCCGTTTGAATTGCATTTTCCATCATTTTTCATGAAAAAATATATTGTAGTGATTTGATGTATGTAAGGGAAAAATGTAATAGGAAAATGTGATCACGGAAAGTGACACAATTTTCTGGCAGAAAATGGCAATTTCCTAATTCTTCTAGTTTCTTGTTTTGGTGGCATATTTGTTTAGTTTCCATATTAGTTTAAGAAATTTTAAATCTATTCCAAGTAAGTTTCAATTTATAATTGTGTTTGTTTTGAAAGTTTAGCAATCTATAAATACTACTAGTGTCTTATTGTTTCCTTGAAGAAAGAGTTGAGAAATTGTAGGTTTAAAGAGTTGAGTTGAGTCAGTCTTGAAAGTGGATTTGAGAAAAAAATTTCATAGTTAAGATTTATGATTTGTCGTGAGTGAAAGGTTACGACTTGATATTTGTTACTGTTGAATTTTGGGTTAGTAAACTATTGAGTATTTATTTGCGTATTTATTCTCCTTCTCTTCTCTTCCTGTATATTTTCATATGCGTTAAGATTGCTTTCACTGTGCATTTTCTTTTCTTTTTTTTTTTTGTGCCAACACAGATCGAGCAAGTTTTTGACTGCATAAACGAAAATGCTGAAGGAAGAATGAGACACATCTCATAATTATTGGAGTCAATTTGAAGGGTAGGAAAAGAACAGCTAGTGTTGTAGCTTTGAATCTGTTGGTAGCACATACAATACAGCCATATCGTATTTAAAGTCTGATTCATTCCTAGCCTTAAACTTCTTGTGGGTCTTAAAATTCGTGTTTCTTTCTGTCTTCCAAGCTTTGAATGTGAGTTCACATGACCCTAAAAGAGAATATTTTGCCCCGTCAGTGAAGCATATATCTCCAACTTGAAATCAAAATAAATGACTTCCGGAAACATTTCAATGTGGTAAAAGCAACCACGCGCGCTCGGCGGAGGACTTTGAAAAGGGTGCTGCTAGCCTCCCGCCCGGTTCGAGTTTTTGTATGCTAAACCTGCGGTGAAAAACAGTAAAGCAGCTGTCATCGAACAATTCAAGAAGTTTAATCCTCAGGAATAAACACATCAGCCAAGGCCTTTCATGAACGTGTCAAGCTCGTAAAGCACTTTGAATTATCCAATTTGGTTTATTAAACAAAAAGTTGACTCGGGTCAACTCCTGCCCATGGGCATGAGTGCATGAAAATGAGAGAGAACATATTCCATTAAGCCCCCCGACCTCTTTCTGTCCAGAGAAAGAGGATGCTCTTTAGCTTAACCACAAGACGCAGTTTCAGGGTCTGTTCGGCGCTCATGTTTTAGAGATGTTTTAAAAAGGCAAAATTTTGATAAAACACCATTTATAGTAACACTTTAAAATATTCATGAGTTTTAAAAAAATAATTAAAAGAATTAAATTAGCTATGGGTAACGAATGTGAATAGCAATGGTGGGTGGTGAATGCTGCCACTGGTGCGGGAGGAGTAAGGGCTGTTCCGTTTGGATTAACTGTTTTTGGAAGGTGTTTTTGAAATATTTTATTGTAATAATGTAAGTGAAAAATTTTTACTGTAGATAAGATTACTTTTGAGGTTTTTTTTTTCTTTTGTATTTTTGGTGTTTTTGAGGTTGCTTTTTTTTTTTTTTTGTGTATTATTGTAACATTATATATGATAATTTTATTTTTCAAAAAATGGCCAATCCAAATGGAGGTGTTTTGGATGTTTTAGACAAAAATCAATATCTTTTTAAAAATAACTTTAGTAAGTCACAATAAAATTTTAAATAAACACCTTAAAAACTTAACATTGAAATAGAAAGTTTGTTAAAAAGCACGGTAGTATTTTTCTGTTTTGTTATTTACTTTTATATGTGATGTGATTATGTGAAATGAAAACCACCTCCTATTGCGCAAAGAAAGAGAATATTCTATAGCTTGATTACAAGTCTTGTTTAGTTTATTAAAGAACACAATAGAATTTTTTTTTTTATATATGTGAAATAAAAAGATAGTTAAAATGTTTCTATAAGTGTACACAATGTGTTAAATAAAAAAGTAGTTAAAATTATTCAAAAGATAAAAAAAATTAAATTAAAACACATCTTTCTAATGAAAGCAACGAGATTTTTCAAAATCATAACATATCCAATTTCACTCAGTCGAAATTAAATTAAAACACATCTTTCTAATGAAAGCAACGAGATTTTTCAAAATCATAACATATCCAATTTCACTCAGTCGTCCATCATCATTAAATGAATCTTAGACTAAACGAAAAGGAAGGCAACAATTAACTCATTTAATTCAACGATAGCCTGAAATCATTAGAGAACAAAGAAAAATGCTCCGATGAAGAAATACAGTACAGTTCTTAAAGCACAATATTGCAAGTAAACATACATATGAACGATCAAACTAATACAGTACCATTCAGCTAGTCGATCCATTTTTCACGTCATCTGAGGTCTTTTCGATCGTTTACTCAAACCTTGAGCCAAAGGGACGTACAGAACTCTTCTTGGCCTTTTCGATCGTTTGCATACATCTTCAACCATAGCAACGAACAATCTTGGGGTTCGAGTAGAGAACATTAGGAATCCAATGGCCACTCCAAGGATCATTCCAAAACAATATCCTAAGACCACTGGTTTCCATGTAAATCCACTCGTAAGATCTAACAAATCTCCGTGATGAGATACCCGCCAGGGAGATGGTTGCGGTCCATCAACTTCTCCACAATCTTTAAGCGGAAAATCACACAATCCGGGGTTCCCAGTAAATGAAGAATTAGGAAAGGTATTGAAGTGCCCACCTGAAGGAATTGGTCCCACCAGATGATTCTGGGAAAGGTCCAAGGCTTCAAGAAAATGCAGATTGCAAACCTCAGGGGGAATCCTTCCCTCCAGTTGGTTATAAGAAAGGTCTAGTGATTCAAGTTCAGACAAGTCCCCCAGTGTTTGTGGAATCAAACCATTGAAGTTATTGTGGGACAAGTTGAATACCACGAGAGAATTGAGATCCCCAATGGATTTCGGAATGTTTCCTTCGAATTGGTTTCCAGACAAATCGATGGTTGTGAAAACCGTGAGGATCCGCTTTACTTGGTATTCTAGCCCTTTCATGATTACAGTCACGGAATCTAGATAGTATGAGCCATCTCCCATGTATTGACGTTGTGACGTTTCGCTGCCATTCTTCTTCATAGCCCGAAAATTTTCAAGCATCTTGGCAGGTACATAGCCGGTGAAATTATTGTAAGATATGTCCAAGATCTTGAGCTTCTGGAATGATGATTTATTCGATGAATTTCCAATTGGACCTTGCAATCTATTCAATTTCAAAATCAGAACACGTAGCTCTGGAAGAGTTCCGAGCCAGTCAGGGAATGGACCAGTTATATGGTTTTGTCCAACGTCGAGAACTTCCAAGCTCTTGCAGTTGATCAAAGATCGTGGCAGGGGCCCTTCTAGTTGATTGCCGTTGAGACCAAGATTCCTGAGCTCATTGCGCTCTGGAAACGTTGTTGGAATCATCCCATGAAAGTCGTTTCTCCGCAAGTCCAACACCGTGAGCTGTGTGCTGATGTTCCCGAAACAGTGAGGTATTGTTCCGGTCAGTTTGTTGTCAGACAGGAGAAGATATTGCAGCTTTTCTAAGTTGCAGAGAGAAGCAGGTAATGGTCCCTGCAGTAAGTTGGAACCAAGATCAAGAAATGTTAGACTCTTCCAAGAATAACTGAATGGGCACTGCAAGAACAGGCAAATCAGTAGGCAGAGGCATAAGCTTCGATCCATCTTTTTTTTTTTTTTTCTTTTGGTTGATTATAATGAGCTAATTGTTGCTGAGAAATGCACTGCCCTCTGCCAATTACCACTCCTATTTGGTTTCTGGCATCACCATTTGCTCTGATGACCAGAAATAAAAGATAGAAACGGGACAGCAAAAAGGAGTACCAATCAACAACAGCAGTTTCACACAGTCATTAACAACCGAGTGACTGACTTGAGTCAATTTCCACACAAACACGCCTAACTTGAGGATTGGTTCGTGGAAAAGTCTTTGCTTCCACCCAAGGAGTCAAGGTCATATTGAGATGAGATTGAAGGTAACTAGGCCAATTGGTATTCCATTAACATTAATCAAACCGTTGGATTGAAAGGCTTTTTTTCACATGTTCATTTACCCAATTTAACTGATAGTGGCTCCAAAAATTAGAAGTTGTAGTTTCGAATTCCCCTTCTCTCTTCTCTCATCTTAAATGGGTAGTTAAGATATTTTCTTTTTTGTTGGACTCTCAAACTTTCTTCTTTCTTTCTTCCTTTTAGGATTTGGACTCTCCATTTGTTTATCCACTCATCCAAACTAGTTAGCTATGTTAGTGAAGTGGATTTATACATCTTTTGCAGCTATGGTCCTAATGGTTTGATGGAGGTCAAATGAGTACATTAACTGCAACTTTTGTGGACTGAATAAAAACATTTATTTACAATCCTAATCCCAAATCCTCCGTGTGGAAAGTCTAAAATTCGATTTTCAAGTCTACAATTGAGGGTCACTTGCGTTGGGCAGAAGCCATATGTAAACTATAAACGAGCTTCTAAGTATATTGTTGTCAGAGTCATAAAATAAATAAAATGATAAAGCTGAGAATGCTTCCATTGATAATTTCTTGTCTGAAGGAGCAAGCAGGAAAAGAATCGGTGTCACTTCTCTCTCTATGAGAGGTTTTTTCTCTCCATCTTAGAGAGAGAAATCCCCCTTCGTGGGTGAGATCGCTATTAGGAATTTTTTTTTTTTTTGTCCTTCTTTCCATATTCAAAATACAGAGATCCCCTTCAAGTTACTTGTCCAAAAATCTTTCTTTTTTAGGAAAGCCTTAGATCTGTGTTAGGAAAAACAATTTTTAGTAGTTATAGTTCTGCAGTAGGAAAATAAAAAAAAAAAAACAAAAAAAACAAAAAAAACAAAAAAAAAATTTTTTTTTGTCGTAGATCGTCTGCTAGGTTGGTCTGTGTGTGTTTGTTTTGCAGGATCAGGGTTCTTTGCTGAGTTCCGGAGTCTGGTGGATTTCCCGTTTGGTTAGGAGGAGGTGTACGGTGCTCGGAATAACAGTCTGGATTGCTGATCTCGGGCTGGATTGGTACTATAGCAGTCTGGGATTTGAGGTAGTATAGTCGGTGGAATCGCAGGAGATGGATCATATTGAGGAAGTGCTGCGGAGGTTTACCTTGTCAGAGGAGGAGAGGACTGGTATCTGTTTGGAAGAGGGGGAACTGGAACGAGGAATCAAGGAATGTGAGCTGAGTTTAATAGGGAAAGTGTGGGGGGAAAAACAAGCCAATATTATGGGCATTAGGAGCTTCGCACATAGTATGTGGCCTCAATTACGAAATGTTAGAATTACTGAGATCAGAGCTAATATGTTTCAATTTGTGTTTGGTAGCAGGAAGGACATTGAGCTGGTGTTAGGTAGACGACCATGGATATATGATGGTCAACCACTTGTTTTGGTGGAGTGGAAAGCAGGAATAGAGGAAAAAGAATTGGCGTTCAGCAGATCGCTGGTTTGGGTTCAGATCTGGAACATCCCCTTGCATTGGGCTACTAAGGAGGTTGGTAGGAAGATTGGTGGTATTTTTGCGGGGGTTAGAGAGGTTATTGTCCCTCAGGGGGGAGGGAAGGATGGGAAACATCTCAAAGTACTTGCTGAAGTGGAGCTAACAATGCCACTACCAAGAGGTATTATGGTTAGCAGTAGTGGGGAACGAAGATGGCTAGATTTCAAGTACGAAAAGTGTCCAGACTTTTGTTTCTGTTGTGGTTTGATAGGCCATAATGAAAGAAATTGTAGTAAGAAAGGGATCAACATTGATAAGGAAAGCCAGTATGGTAATTGGATGCGTGCCAGTTACCCAAGGAGCCCTAGGAGGCAATCCAGAAATGCGGAGGAGCATAGGGATCAAGAGTGTGAGGGAGCTGGTGAGCAAAGTACAAAGGGGGAGACGGGGAACTGTCACAATTTGGTGCTGACCTATACAAAGGAATTTCATAGAGATAAGGGGCAGTCTGGATATTCAGGGGGTAATAGTATGGAGCGACAGGAGGGAGGTCAGGAACAGTTTACAGAGAGCTTAGGGGAGGGGAAGCAAGGGGGGGAGGGAGGGAGCAAGGAGGAATCTAGTGTAGGGGGGCAATTGCTGAGAGATAGGGAAGTTAGAGAGGAAGAGTATCCTCCGAAGGTGGAGGAGCGGGAGGCTGGTAGGGGTAGTAGTCATACAGACGTGATGTGGATTGATGAGGGAGACAAAAGAGAGGTTGAGAGTGGGTTGAGAGAGGTGCCTGTGCAAGATCAGGACTACATCTTGGCTGCGAGGGAAGGAAGCAAGAGTACAGCTAAGGCGAGGGGGAATAGTGCAGGATTTCAAAGAGCAAATAAAACATGGAGGAGACTGGTGAAAGAGGTAAGTAAGAAGAAGCCCCTTGGCAATAGGACTAACATTAAGGAAGAGCTAGAGAAGGGAAAAAGGAAGCAGGGAGTGAGTATAGGGGAAAAGGAGGAAGGACAGAGGGGGTTGGGAAGGGGAAAAAAGGTTAGGATGACTGAAATGGCTATGGACCTGATCATGACTACTGAGGTGGTGGAGCCCTCCCTTAATGGGGCTCCCAAGCTTAAATGAGAGCTCTGGTGTGGAATTGTCGAGGTGCGGGGAGCCCCTTGACGATTCCCCAACTTAAGGAAATGATTAAGTTCCACTCCCCTTTGTTGGTGTTTTTGTCAGAGACAAAAAAAAAAGAAGAGCTATATGAATAGTGTTAAGCAATGGGTGAAATTCGACCATCTTTTTGTAGTGGATCCAGTGGGCATAGCGGGGGGCTTGGCAGTTATCTGGAAGAAGGAAATCCAGGTGAAAACTATCCTATTTACGAGTTTTACTATTGAATTACTTATTGCTGGTTGTGAAGGGCAAAGGGATTGGTGGTGTATATGCACTTATGCTAGTACTGATGATAGAGTAAGGGAGTAGCAGTGGAATGTTATTGAGAGGAGGAAGAGCATTTGGGGTAATTGTTGGGTAATTTTGGGAGATTTAAATGATATAAAATCTAATGGGGAAAAATGGAAGGGTAGGGTCAGGCCTGAGAGTAGTTTTGTAACCTTCAACAATTTTATTAATAATAACGAGCTGCTTGATATTGGGTTTGAGGGGGTACCTTGGAGTTGGTGTAATAATTGGGGAAAAAAGGGGGAGGTCAAGGAGCGAATCGATAGGATTTTGGGGACTAAACAATGGTGTGCTAATTTCGAAGGGGCTAAGTGTAGTCATATTGAGACTGAAGCTTCGGATCACTGTGCACTACTCTTAGACACTTCTCCTGCTAGAAGGATAAGGAAGAGGAGGTTTATGTTTGATAGAAGGTGGCTGTTACAGGAAGACATTGGAGAGGTTATAAAGGATGCGTGGAAGACCAGTCAGCAGGGATCACGTTTATTTAAGGTGGTTGATAAAATAAAACAGGTTCGAATGAATCTTCTAAGTTGGAGTAAAAATTTAAATATGAACTCGAAGAGATGCATTGACCAGATTAAAGAGGAAATTAAAGCAGTAAGGGAGAGTAGTTCAAGTGGGTGGAAAACCAAGGTGGCTGGACTTAAAAGGAAATTAGCAGATGCTTATAAAAGGGAGGAGATTTATTGGAGTCAAAAGGTTAAAGCTCAGTGGCTCAAGGAGGGTGATAAGAACACTAGCTTTTTCCATGCTAGCGTGATAAGTCGAAGAAGGCAGAATAAGATCAATGGGCTGAAGGGGAGGAATGGGGACTGGTGTAGTAATGAGGAGGAGATCAGTAGGGAAGTGGTGGAGTACTTCCAACAGCTGTTTACATCAGATCATCCTTGTGGATTCAATGACATCTTGGAGGGGATCTTACCGACTATATCTGCTGATATGAACAGGATGCTGATAAGGCCAGTCTCAGAACAAGAGATCAGCTCGGCTGTCTATTCCATGCACCCTAACAAGTCCCCTGGACCAGACGGTATGTCCCCTGTCTTTTTCCAAAAGTTTTGGGATATTATTAGGGAGGATGTGGTTCTGGCAGTCCAAAGCTTCTTTCATTCTGGTCATCTTCTTAAGTCTATCAATGAAACTATGATTAGTCTCATCCCCAAAATTGATGCCCCAAATTTGATTACTGATTTTAGACCTATTAGCTTATGCAACGTCATTTATAAGGTCATTTCCAAAGTTCTGATTAACAGATTCAAAAATATGCTTAGTCTTTGTATTAGTCCCTCTCAGTCTGCTTTTGTGCCTGGGAGGCAAATTCTGGATAATGTTCTTCTTGCTCATGAGGCCATTCACTTTCTTAAGAATAAACGAACTGGAAAAGATGATTTTGTAGCTATCAAACTAGACATGTCTAAGGCGTATGATAGAGTAGAATGGGTTTTTTTGGCTAAAGTAATGCAGAAGATGGGTTTTTGTCCAAAATGGATTCAGTGGATCATGGAGTGTGTTTCTAGTGTTACTTACTCTATTAATATCAATGGTGAGAAGAGAGGGTATATTAAACCAACTAGAGGGTTAAGACAGGGGGATCCCCTTTCTCCTTATCTTTTTCTGATATGTGCTGAAGGCTTTTCTACTCTATTAAATCAGGCCAACAGGACGGGGAAAATGACTAGTCTAAAAATTGCTAAAGGAGCTCCTAGGTTGTCTCACCTCTTTTTTGCAGATGATTCCTTGATGTTTTGTAAAGCTAGAGCCAATGAGGTGCAGCAGCTTGTGCGAATATTGGAAATCTATGGTGGAGCTTCTGGACAGCTTATAAACATAGAGAAATCATCTATCTTTTTCAGTAGGAATGTGGCGGAAAGAACAAAGGAAGAGGTGCTTAAAGAGCCCAGTGGCATGAAGCAGGTTCAACAGAGTAGATATCTGGGGCTACCACTGGTTATAGGCAGATCAAAGAGGCAGATTTTTGACTTCGTCAGACAAAGGATAGTGAATAGACTTAGGGGCTGGAAGGAGAAGTTGTTGAGCCAAGCAGGTAAGGAGGTTTTGTTGAAGTCGGTGGTAATGGCCCTTCCTGCCTATGTGATGTCCAGCTGCAAGTTACCTATCCAACTGTGTAAGAATATTTGCTCTGAAATGGCTAAGTTTTGGTGGGGACAGAAGGAGGATGAGAGAAGAATTCATTGGATTAGCTGGAGCAAGATGGCTGAACCAAAATCTGAAGGGGGATTAGACTTTAGAGACTTGCAAGATTTCAACTTAGCATTACTGGCAAAACAGTTGTGGAGGATTCTGATGAAGCCCAACTTATTGCTGAGCGCAGTCTTGAAAGCTAGATATTTTCCAAGGCAGCCAATTTGGGAGGCGCAACAGAAAAACACAGACTCATGGTGTTGGAAAAGTCTACTTAGTGCGAGGGGGGTGCTGGAACTAGGCCTAAGGAAGCGGGTGGGGGATGGTGAAACAATCAATATTTGGGAGGATAGATGGCTTCCTGATGCGGAGGGGGGCAGAGTAGAATCACAACAGAAGCTGGGAAGTAGAGTGGTGAAAGTGTGCGATCTGATCAAACAAGGAGAGTGGGATGAGGACTTGCTGGCACAGGAATTTGAGGAGTCGGATAGAAGGAAAATCATGCGGATACCACTAAGTGTACAAAAGGTGAAAGATAGGATCTATTGGGCGAACTCTAGCACAGGAGAGTATGCTGTTAAGTCTGGGTACAGAGTGGCTAAGGAAAGTAAAAGAAGGAGACGTACGGGTAGAAGGAGGTTAGAAGCAAGTAGTAGTAGAGAAGGACAGTCACATAGTTGGCAGTTCCTATGGTCACTAAACATGAAGAATAAGCTGAAACACTTCGTGTGGAAGTGTCTACGAGGAATATTACCAGTCAACTCTGTGATTAGGGATAAGTGTGGGAAAGGTGACCATTTATGCAAGTGTTGTGGTGAAAGTGCTGAGACGCTGGAACACTTGTTCTTTTTTTGTAGTAATGCTAGAGCAATATGGAAAGCTGCTCCTGTGCAATGGGATGGCCTTGAGGGATTCAGGAATAATTTCTGGCATTGGTGGGGAGAGCTGAAGGAGGCAAGGAGTAGGGAGAATGGGAAGGAGCATATTGTGCTTACCGTGAATCTATTATGGCAGATATGGAAAAATAGAAATGAACAGCAATTTAACAACAAGAGTAGAGGTCCGTGGGAGGCAGTCAATAAGGCAGTTGGAGAATGGCACGAGTTCCAGCTAGCCAGTGAGGAAGGGAGGGGTCGAGGGATGAGGAACCAGCAGGGTTTTGAGGAGGAGAGGGGTTGGACCAAGCCACAACCAAGCTGGATCAAGGTGAACACAGACGCAGCCCTTAACAGTAATAACAACAAGGCTGGGTGGGGTGTAGTGACTAGGAATTGGAAGGGGGAGCTGGTTGGTTCCTGGGCAATCCCAACTAGGAGCTGTTCAAATGCTCCACAGGAGGAAGCTTTAGCACTCAGGAGGGCAATGGTGATCGCGAGGCAAATGGGATGGAGGAGGGTGGTGTTTGAGTCCGACTGCAAACAAGTCGTGGACAGGTTAAATACAAAAATAGAAGAAGCTAATATGGCTACTATTCTGTTGGATATTCGAAACTTAGCAAAAGAATTTTACGAATGTTGCTTTTCCTTTACCAGGAGGAGAAACAACTCTGTTAGTCACCAGGTTGCAAAATTTGCTGTTAGCCTGATTGATATAGCTGAATGGAAGCGGGACTTCCCAGTGTGGCTGCTGGACTTAGTCCATGCAGATTCAGTTGAGCAGTTGCTCGAAGTTTGTACTTAGTACGAGTAAATGATATGTTATCGGTTTGTTTAAAAAAAAAAAAGGAGCAAGCAGGAAGCTTGAAATTTGAAATAAGAAATTAAAACGCTAGAATTAATGGGTAGGAGAACTAAAGCATAGGATCTTGACCACTGATAATAGTTAATTCTCCACAAATTCTTCTTATAACCCTTTCCCCCCGTTTGAGTTTTGACAGGAGCAATGCTTCTTCTGTAGCATTTTAATAAAGACCAAACGAATGACTAGTAGCCATTCACATCTCCCAAGAAACTTTCCACCGGGTAATTACACAATAGCGCTGCAAGATGGCCCTAAATTCATATTGCCAAGAGATACTGGAATTCGAAATCATATGGTATCTTGTCTATAATAGTGGAGGCCTTTCCCACAGGAATACCCCTAAAGCAATCGACCATGGATTTTCTGAGCGACCCAGATGTAGGCAACTGGTGGCAAACCCACTCAATCAATGACTCCACGTCCTGGGCAAAATCATGCATGTGACGAAGCAGATGCTCTGGAATCGCAATTCTTTTGGTGCCCGTTACAATTATTGAAGCTTGAAGATACTCTAGCTTAGACTTCTCTAACTCAGCCATCACCCCTTCAGCTGTATATATCTTTACCTGCGATGGAAAATATAATGCAACTAACTATCAGCCTTTTGGTTGGTTTTCCAAAACATGTTAGCCTTCACTGTGTAATATTTTTATTAACTCTCCAAATGTTTCTTCAGATCTCTATTGTATCAATGAATTACTGATATAATTTCGATCGCTTGTGCAGATTTAATAGCATTATGATGATCTATCAAAACAATGTGTACACCTTTAAAAAAGATTGAAATTGTCCAAGATAATCGAGTCCGTAATTTAATAGGAATTCTGGTGATAAATGTTTCATACTAATTGATTACTTACAGCAGGAGAAGAACGTGTTCCACAGCACAAAGCAAAGGTGACATTTGGATCGGCCGGCTCGAGCCCGTAACGTTCTCGAACTTTAGATTCTAAATTGGTATTATCTTTTTTATCAGCCTGTCCTGGGACCTGAGAAATCCGGTATAGTATCGGGTATCAATTATTATATCCTTGATTTTTTTTTTAAAAAAAAAAGAAACCCAAGAAAAACGATGATTATTTGTAAAACAAAAAAAAGTAATATTTAATTTTACCTCTTTTATAAGAGATGATTCTGGTTTTCTTAGAATAGATTGTTCAATTGTTCGAGCAGTTACCGCAGTACCTCCAATGTTCAATTTGGCCTGAAACAAACGAAATCGTATGATTGGAGGGCCTAGAATTTCATTACGCAATAACTCAATGACGAAGATAACTATGACACATTACCTTGTTCAGCAGCGATAACAGTTTTTCGGGGCTAGAATTGGAGGGGACTCCGTATTGAAGAAATGCCTGGAATCACACAGTTGAATATTGCACTAGCTTATGAGTTAGCGGCGAAAAGATAACGATGCTTAGCGAATAAAAAGAACATAAAGAAAAAGCCCAGTTCACAACTTTACATGCATGATGGAGGCATTGTACATGTTGATCCAGAAAGCCAGTTTCTGCTGGTAGTTCATATGTTTCAAGTCCACCTTTTGCAGATTGTTCATTAGCAACCTGCAGGAAGTCGAAAAAGGATACTCACTTGGAAAATGGAAATCAATAACGATTACATATATTAAGGCGCCATTACTTGAAAATGAGATTGTAGTAAGCAAAGAAGATATGAATGTAGCCTTTGTCTGCTATACACCATTCATACTTGTACACTGATCAATTGCTTCAATATTGTTTAGATGTAATTCATTTGTATCTGTTCCACCATAAAAAAAGGGGTTTTTTTTAATGGGCATGCGTTAATGCACATAAATTGAATCCAACTTACCGTTTATATACACATACTAGCAATTATTATTCTCGCTGATATGTATACACTTTTCTTAATTAATTTTATCTTTTCAAAAATTTAGTACCTGAATTACATCTTAACAGGTGTCCATTAGACAAACCCTATCAAAACAAAATTGAAAAATTGAATTTGGAAAGAGTTTACTTTCTAGGATTCAGATCATAGGAGAGTAAGATTCAATATCTGCATTGTTAGAGAACTTACTTTAACTTCTGAAATAAAGCAATGGAGCTTGAATTGGAGATGCATTTGGGATCGATGGAGTTTGCTGTGAACCTAACCAAATTCTTATAAGGGCCAATATCCCTAGTAATGGACTCTTCCAAGTCAAAGATTCCATAGGGATCTTGCTGTCTTGAATCCTTCTGCAGCAGAAGGCTGGCCTTAGAATTTAAGCTGGGCTCAGCTCTGAAGCTTAAAGAAAAGTTTGTGGAGCGTGAAATTGGGCCTGATTTCTCTAACTCCATTGTTCTTGATGTCCGGAGCAGCCTGACAAATATGAAATGCAGGCATTTCACGATGTTCTCGGATAATTTGTTGGGTGCCCACTTGTTGATGCTCTCCTCTTCTGCGTCTTGCGGAGCAGATGGTATTTTGGATGGAGGATCCGAGGAGGTTTCCAAACGTCGATCCCTCTGAAACATGAGTTGTTTACAACATCAACTACAAATAGGCTGCAAAATGAGAGCCAAACATGCAAAATTCAATTCTTGAACTTCTCTATTTTGCCTCAATTGATTACTGGATGTTAATTTTTTCCAACAAAATTACGAGGAAACGTTTGTCGAATGGCGAAATAAATATATAGATAGCATAAACAACACCAAAGAAATTAGTGGTGTTACTGAAGATATCTATAATTAGTGGATCCTGTCGAATTGTGACCTTGTTCTCATTTGCCTATTCACTCTTTGATTGATGATAAATTTTAACTTTGTTGATTATTAAAAAAAAAAATCTATAATTAGCATATAAAACAATCCAAAACATCACAAAAGTTGATTATCCAATCAAATTTGTTTAAAAAAGAAAAATTTAAGGGAGTCAAGCTTCACCTCCAGCTTAGACTTAGAGTAATGCAATCTTTCAGGTTTTCTACAATGAGGATTCCAATTCCCAACACCCACAAGAGAATTTTTAAACACTCTATCCCTTGGCCAATTGGGCTAAGCTACTTGAATTTAAAAAAGAGTTCTTGGTAATGTGACAAGTATATGATCAATCTACTTTGACTTCCTGATTGCGAAAATGATTACGCCTTCGACATTGATTTGGCTCAGATAAGTGTTAATTTAGTCTTTAAGATAAACATTGTTTTTGTTACTCTCTAATGATCCAAGGTGGAATTCCACTAATCTAAGTGAAGTTGATAAGTGTACAAGAAAGCCACAAACTTTGGTGAACGTTACCCTGGGGGTCGGCTGTCTTGGCTCGCGCATGGGCGATGCAGGTATCAGCATCCCACTCCTTTTACCACCCTTGTTCCGATGTGCATCAGATTGCTCTTGAAATTGATTTTCCTTTTGATCAGAAAGGATTCTTGACTTCAGTGCTTTGTCACTAATGCTGAAGTCACTGAGATTGTAATCACCTTTTATGGCCTTGCTAATGAAATGTAATGCCTTGGTTTCGAACGACACCTTCTCCTTCAACAACTCTTTGTTGCCCTCTTCTGGATGAGATGGGAAGTGATCAAGATCAGGATTCATGTTCTGGGATGGAGGAGGTTGTCTCAGCTGCTTGGATTTTGATTCTGCTGTGGCTTCCTTCTCGAGCTTCACCTCAGCTTGGAGCTGGCTGATTTGGCTTTCTAAACGAGTTATCTCGTTTTCAACCATTGCCAACTCTGCTAGCAGCTCCTTCATCTGCGCAATTCATGAAATAAATCTTAACTTCTCATGAGTGTAATTAAAGTTGAATCCGTCCATTAATTACCACAGCAGTTGACAAATAGAAAGCACATCAAATTAATCAAGTTCCAAAATCCCATCTGGGATCTATATATATATATCAAACTAAGAAGGAAAAAAATTTGATTTTCGGTCCAGACTCTGAATTCAACTCTGATTTGCTATTAATGTACTGGATATGAATCAGGAAAATTAAGAACAACTGTTCTGAATAATTCTGCTCTTTCCCATCGAATTCTACATAGAGTCGACCATGTTATCAGGAACTTTTATCTTGGAAAGTGGAACGTCTATTACCATTCATCAAATGAAAATGAAAATCTACTCTGAAACTTATAGTAATTTGTTCACCTACATAACTATTCGTTGTGATTTGCTTCGGTGACAAGCATATATATACAATAGCATCAGAATAGGAACATCGATCTTACATATGGATTTGGTTTCTATGAGATCATATACACACCTAACACTGGTACGTGACATTGCACCATCTTACTCACCTTGGGAGGAAGAAAGTTTGGGATACCAAGACTACTACTTGACGTACCATCCTGTCGATGTTGCGCTCGTTCCAGAAATTCATGCACCTTCTCTTCATGATCCAGCATTTTCCGGAGCACATCAACCTTATATACAATATTAATTTCCAAAATTAGCAGTTCAGTTTGCATAAACATCAACCCCCAAAATAAAAAATAAAAAAGTATTAAAGCCAACAGGAAAATTTGCAAGAATATCTAACTTGAATGTGTAATAATTAATTTGTTTCAGATGAAGAATGACTGTTTCAGTACGAACACTATAAGCTTTCCAAGTTCAAGAATTATGTGAACTGACGATGAGTTACCCCCCCCCCCCCAAAAAAAACCAAATATTATATGAAACAAGAAATATTTTGAGGAGGAAAGAATACAATTAATTAGGCCAAAAATGTGGATATTTGAATCATAAATGACCAGGCTACTGAGTGATGGGCACCATTTTGAAAGAAGATGTAGGCCAGAGAATGAAGCCATCACCTAGTATTGTACTAGAATCGTGTCGGAGTCGAAGCAACCATGCATGCGAATGGCACAACTCAGAAGACAAAAGAGAAAACGTACTTGGAATCGCACCCATACCTCTCTTTCAAGCTCCTCTTTCTTTAGCTGTCCGCTATGTTTCTTCTTTCTCTGAAACGGAAACAAAATTTCAAAGAAAAAAAAAATCTAATTAGCAATCGTACATACCAAAAAAAAAAAAAAGGAATTACTATATTATAGAGTACTAACTATTATCAACCAAGAATAAAATCATCTTCAAGTATTTGAACAAGATGATTATCAATATAGCCTTACAAACCTGAGTTGGTAAATGAAGCTGTAAGTCGGCCTCGGTTGCCATGAATGCTAATGCTGAATTGCAACGGTACTTCTTCAACCCGCAGAAAGACCCGGAGAAAATGCTAAAGCGAGGCCATAGAATCTTCAATGATCAAATTCCTGGTATTCCAACAAGAAGGATGGTCTCTAGGAGCCTTCGCCTTGAGCTTAAAGCAAGTTTTGCAAGTAGTTGGTAAGAATGTTGCTGTTGAGGATTGATTTGAATATGGGAGTAAGGGAAGAGAATGATCAGAAGATGGGAGGGAGCTTTCAGAAGCAGTTGTTGTTGTTTGATTGACTAACCGTCTGGATTTGTGGGAAGGCCATTTTGTTGAGGGAGGGTGGCGACGTGGGGGTGCGGTGGGCCGGGGGGCGTTTACCTTTAGGCCGTTTGGGTTTGGCGTAGCTTGCACTTGCAGTATATTAGGAGTAGGGTGTTAGAAAAAATACTGTTTGTTGGGGTGCTTTGGTAGTTACATGGAAGAAGTATTTCTTGTTTAAGACAACATAATTTCTTGGACAACAAAGCTGAATATGATGATCCATGATTGATGATTGATCAATGCATTCTTGGGTGAAGTAAAGCAGAGGAACACATATACTACATGTAAACTGAGTCCTCAATTAACTTTGATTCCAACTGCCCTTTCCAGCCAAAAAAAAAAAACACACACACACACACACACACACACGCACAAATAAATTTTGACTTTAATTGTAGCTCGCTCTCGTTGTTTACTAAAGTGCTTCATTTTCTAGGGGTGGAATTGGATTGGGTAGTATTAGTAAGGTGGAAAGGGTTACAAGTGAGATGTCTAGACTTCACTCCAAAAAAAAAAAAAAAAAATAGTGCCTCATTTTCATTTTTTTACAAACAGTTAATTTACCACCTACAATGACCATACTTGACTTCAAACTATATCGACAAAATTTATACAAAATTAAATAGGTGGATCTTTTACCATATAGCATAAAAGAAAGGGGGAAAAGGGGCAAAAAAAAAAAAAAAAGACTAGAGATTATACACTTCAACATGTACAAAAAAAAAAAAGGGGAAAGGTGAAACCAAGGCCTTGGAAGATTTCTTTTGACTTTTTGAAACAATTATGGTGGAGGATTTGGTGGGAAATTTGTAAGCTTCCCTTTCCTGGCTAGCAGCACATGATACATTAAACCCCATAAACACTTGAACGTAAAAAAGAAAACTCAAACTCCTCAAATCTCATCAGGGAAGGTAGACAAGTTCTGTGGTATTTTCCATCCAAACTGGACTAGTTGTTGACATCTGGGCAACACTACAATCCAGCCTCCTCCTCAGTCCTCCTTCCCCTCCACGCAAGTTTACTCCAGAACAGGACTCCTCGCCCAGTACTCCTCCTAAAGAAAAAATCATAGAAATTTCACAGTAAGTGAGAGTCCACTTGGCATAATTTCTATTAAGTTTGTTGCCGTGCACTAATTTATTTTGTATTTCCACAGGGTAGCACTCTGTAGCTTCTGTCCTTGCCAGATTTCATGGATACATATATAGGCAAGACAATCAAGGTATGAGCCCAGGTATACTCTTAAGACTGCTTATGCTTTTGTATTGCTTCAAAGTGCTTGCAGAATCAGTGGCATTACTGCACAATAACCAAGTTCTCTTATTTCTTGTGGTTAACTATATGTCATTTTAGTTGAGCGTACCTGATCTTTATGGCTGATTGCATATTCTCTTCCTCAAGCCTGCGTGCTTTCTTCCACTCCTGCAAAGCATAATTGCAGCTTGTCCAAGTCTCACCGAGGAGATTGTATATTTGCTGAAACAATTGTGGCTGAAGTATTTTCTTTCTCCTACTTTGACGTACTTGTTAACATGTTTTTAATATGTTATATAATTCAGCTGAAGGAAAAGATTGCATCTGCAACTTCAGCCAGTAAATTTGTTATCAGTAAAGAGGTGCGCAAACAAATAGCTGTGAGTATTCCTCTTAGGAGACTTCTCCTCTCCTCATGTAGTTCCTTAAATGCTTAGTACTCATAAGTTGCTTTGTTGTAGAGTAACAAGCTAGAGCAAGTGGGAGAGAGAATGACGAAAGTGCGAGATCTTTTCCGGGATACAGAGACAACAGAGTTGTGATAGTAACAATACCCACTGTGAGTTCGAAAACTTCTGCATTTTACATTGTGAATTTTAGTAGCAAAAGTAAGTCATCAATCTTACTTGTAGGGGAGAAAATTGTTCCTATGTCAAGAGTCGCTTCATCTTGTTTAGTTCAATGAGAGGAGAACTTTGATGAAGGCTCTTTTAAGTAAAAGCAGTCTTTTAGTCATTACAGTACAGCTGCATTTGTTGATCTTTTCATTTGCAGAAAATAGTGATCATATAAATGTCATTGAATCTTATTTATTTTGGTAGAAATTGTCTTAGGTGGACCAGTAAGTAATTTAGTAATTTGTAGAATATTCTTATTTTTTTAAAATGTAACTCTTAATGGTATTTTTCTCTGATTTCCTTAACAAGGCAATGGCAGTTAGCGAGTCTTCGAGGTTGTGTGCATCCTTAAAGAAGGAAAAAGTTCCAGTACGAAGGCTTATTGTAAATCAAGTGTTACCTCCATCACTGTCAGACTGCAAGTTCTGTGCAATGAAAAGGAAGGTAATATGTGAATCTTTATCATCTTGCAACATCCAAATTGGAGTATCATCATTCATCTTGCACTATTAAATTACAGTCTTTTTTAGTCATATGAGCCTTAACATAGTAGATTTGACTGATGTTCAAGATGATTTAGAATCGCAAACCTGATTACTCTTAAGGGCCTTGCTCAACTTCCATAGAGATCAAAGTAGAAATCATGACAAGTCTGGGCATGTAGTATGCAAATGCATATTAGGGTGTGGATATGCTTCCTATTAAAAGCGTAATCCAATTGCATTTTTCAGATTATGCATCTTTATCATCTTCCAGAATTTCTAAAATGATACTTCTTTTGAAAATTTCTTTGTTCAAGTGTTCCATTTAAACTTGAGGTGCCAGAAAATTTGGGAAGGCTCTAGCATGGCAATGGATTTATTGTGTGCTTTTTAATGTATAGTCCCAGTAAAACCTTGTATGACGTCACTTTTTGGTTCATACTGTTACAGTTCACTTGGATTTCAAGACTGGACAAGTTTTTTTATTTTCCCCAGGAAATCTGTGTAATGTTGGATTTATGCTATCAATGATTTGTCTTTTTGGTTCTTTTATTGGTTTGGGCATAGGCAGACCTATTCATTGTGAAAGGAGGGCAAACAAAGTAAAAGACTTGACAGATAGGTTGGGTTCTCTTTTGGGCTTTTGGTGACTAGAAAGTTAGATCCTACAAGAGGCAGCAACTGGTGTACCATATACCACAGTTGCTCGGCTGGTTGCATCGAACTTTACATGCAAAGCTATGAAATTTTAAAGAGTTTAAGCATTAACCAAGTCCATACCAAACGTTGATGTCTTACATGTCAAGGATATCAACACTTGCACAAAATGAATCCCTCTGCAGAGAAAGAATCCTCTGGGTTCTCTCTTTTGTTTTCTTTAGCTTCTAATTTCATGTCCTATTGATACTTTCAAGGACCAGATGCATGCCTTTGATATGATTCATAAAGACCAGGACTCATCGAGTTTGAAAATGGTTGAGGCGCCTCTGTTTGATGTGGAAATTAGGGATGTTCCAGCACTTAAGTTTATGGGGAATGTCATTTGGCGTTAAAGCTTCACTTTTGACGGTTCCGAAAAAGATAGGTAACTATTTTGCTCAGACACACGTTTGCTCTTATCATGCAAAGATGCTCATAAATTCAAGTACTGGAAAAAGATAGCTGTGTGATAAATGGTTCTCATCCTGCAAAAAGATTTTAGTAGAAGTTTTATGGTAAAAAGCTTTTCTTGTCAAACAAAAGCAGTTAGAACACACCAAAAAAGGGATATGGCAACAGTGTACTTTTCTTCTAGACTCTAATGTCTCACGGTACCGTAGTTGTATAAATCTGTTTTCTATGGCTTTTGAAACACAGATTGCTGCCAAAAGAAAAAAGATATCCATCTCTGGAGTGAATCTTCATGCAAAATGGGCAACTTACTAAGTTTTTTCATGTTATGTTTCATCACTACTATTCTGTATGAGACATTAAATTGATGTGTTGTCATTGAGATGCAACTAAAATTATCTCGTATGAAACTTTTTATTGCTTCTATGTGACTGAATTTCTTTAGTTGCTGTTAAACTATCGCTTGTGAGTCAAGTACTACCACATTAGGAGCTCTTTCAAAGTACGTTTAAGTTCCTTGTCACTAGACATTTCCCTTTCCTTGAGGTTAGTTGCCTTACAACGGGAACAATGAGCAATAATGGAGTTTTTCTGAACCCATTTGTCCAACTTGAAGGACAGTCACATTTTTCTGTGTCTTTTGGAGGCTGAAGCACTCTAATGGCTTCAATTTGAAGTTAGTATGATGGAACGTTTTTTGCATTTGGTGAAGTTAAAGACTAACATTTCGCTGTAACACTCTTTTGTAGGAAATGAAAGATACCAGATATCTGTAAGACCATTATTGACTACTACTATTATCAGCAGCTCAGTAAAACATGGTAATGAAGATGGAGGAAACTATTCATTTGTTGCTGGTGTTAGTTGCTTAACTGCTGTAGAGTTTGGTAAGCAAGGTTTTTTGGATCTCAATATTTGTGTGCTTTTAACCAGAGCTCCTTCCTCAATTGCATCAGTTGTTGGGAAATCTCCCTGGACAGAATGCATGAATTGAAATGGAGTTCAAATAGACCGATTTGAGTCTAGATGCAGAGACAAACAACACTGCAGTGTCGCGTGAGCTTATGTAACACACCTAAGAAGGGTTGGAATGTATTGACTGGAAAAGTGCTTGGGGTTTGAGAAAATGTTACTGGATAGTGAACAGCTATAACGTTTCAAACCAACAGGAAGGAGGAAAAACAGGTAACAGAAAATGAACAGCGCATGGGAATGGCAAATCTTAATTGAAATATTCCCTGCCACTCTCATTTCTAAACTTAATACAACATGGAAGATCTTAATTATCCTCATGTTCAGAAACAACTCTCTTCTTACATCTGTCTGTAATTTCCCTATAAACAAGCCTCATGCCATTTACCCAAAGGAAAGCTACAAGGTTACATATGTACATTTATCATGTCAAGCAGCAAGATCATGGTGCTAAGCTGTGTTGGTACATTGTTCTCCCTGTATTTGCAGCCCATTGTAATACTCTTACCGCCTTTTTAAACAGTAGTAGAGAGGTTTGACAAAATATATTTCCACACACTGCATATTATCAGGGCTCAAATATAACATGCAAGAATTACACCGTTCCTTTCTTGAACTTGCATTAGCATTCCAACCCAGACTCGACTTTTGCAGTGAATAGGCAAACCATTTGGTTTTACCGCTTCATTACATTTGCTGGACAGGTTCATGCAAGCACAGTTATAGATAGGAGAACGGACCATGCAAGCATAGTTATAGATAGGAGAACGGAGAAGGTCGCATGCTTGATTCTTTTCCATGACTTTTGAAGATTCTAGAGGACCTGCAACGCCTTGTGCCATTTTTCCAGAACGTGAAATGAATGAAGTTATTGCAGGTCTTTCACGAACATAGCACGGGAAGGGCATCTCTAGATTGATTTATTTTTTCTGGAAGGTGACTAAACAGAAGAATGCTAAACCACGACTGAGTATACCAGTGACCACCAGGTATGCTAAACAGGGATACCAGTCTCCAAGATGATACCCTCTCTGTTGTAACGCACCACATCTCGTAATCAGCCACACTCCTGAGTACCTGACAATCAAAGAAATAAGATTAGATAAATGAGCAGAGTATTCAGCCAGTAGGTTAGACATAGATCAACTATCTCAACATTTTGTTGAGGTATATTCACTATAAGGTGCGAAGGATAACTTTTTAACTGTCTTTTGTTTTCCTCATTAGTTATCTACTGCATGCATGCTAGTAACCAGGACTGATTTGACACATACGAGTTAGTAATTTGTACTGTCTTCTGAAATCCTCAGCAGAGTTCCATCTTTCTTGGCTAGCAATTGCAACAGCATTCACGTGGAAAGAAGCATAGTAAGGTGAAGTAGCCTTGCGAGTTAATTGTTAGTATTTTCAGTCCCTTTCTTTACAACCACGCAGGTTTGCCATATTAACATGCATACAATGGCCCTAGGTAATGTCCATTCTAAGTTTGTCCTCTTTGATCAGGCCTGATGATCTTTTACAAGACCAATGTGTCATAATACTTTGACAGGATTAGAAATTTGTACAGCTACTGAATGCTAATTGAAATTCAAATCCTGTAAGATTCCAATTTCCACAGCAGCATGAGAAACAGCATGTACCATGTCTAATCAAGAAAGTAAACAAGAGGGACTGTGCAGAACTCCATCTGTAGTCACGACATTTTGGGATGTTCTTGGCATTATTTTTCGTGAAAATTGATGAATGGAACTAAATTTCTACTAACAAGAATTGAATTCAAACAATAGTCCACTAAGTCAATGATGTCGGTCTCTACGGGGCAATATAGGCTGATTAATTATTTGGCGATTTGTGACATGTGAGAAAACTAAATAGAGACTGTAATGTGAATTGCAAAGACATGACATTTGGATCAAACCTTTTTGCATTTGCTATGAGAAATGCTTCCAAAGCCCATTTTGTGTAGCAGAAGTTCCCTAGTTTATTAAAAAATGGGTCACCCTCCTGGTTTGCAATCAGAGATAGGACAACCGGAAGCAGCACTGACCACTGCAGGGAGCAGAACTAATTTATGAGCCATGCAAATGGTATATAAATATACTAGTACTATATATATATATATATATATATATATATATATATATCATGCAGTAGGAACTTCAAATGCATACCAATTGGGCAGGACCAGGTTCAAAGTAGATGGCAAGTGTATAAGCTATACCAGTAACACAGTACACCAGACACACCAACACAACATAATTGTCCATAATGCTTGATCTTGGATTGTTGAAGAAATAAAACATTGACATATAAACTGCTGGCTTTACAATTGTGTTAAAATGGTCAACCGTGTCCTTGGCAAGAAAGTAAGCCAAGCTGCTCATGCCAGAAGCACTCTCCCTCCAGTAATGCAACTTATCCAGAGAAAATGATCTCAAAGCTGTAATCTTGCTGAGTAGAGCTGAGAGCAAGGAATAAAAACTTGGTAAATGAGAAAGAATGAACAATATCATCAGAAGAGAATTTACAAAATAATAAGTTTTGAAGAATATCTAATAGCATCGGGCATACGCTTGCAACACATCTCTTGTGTGTCTGCAAACTTTCACGAAATGACAAAGATCTTTAACATGCAGTGCGATATAGTAGTATCATAGATGCTAGCAACATCATGAGATATTAGAATTGATTCTGTGGCACGCATGATTTTTTGAAAGAGTTGAAATGGATGAGACATATCAAAAAGTGATCAATAAGGTAGGATAATTAAACTTACAAACTGCAATGACAGTGTAGAGATATCCCATGGCCCCAAAGGTAGCATCACTCACTTTAGCCAGTGTCCCTAGGCATATTCCAGCGAGCAGTAGAATCAGAAAATCTAACACTTGTGTCCTGGCTTCTCGTAGTCGCTGTTTACCAACTCTGAGCAAAATTGAAATAGTACGTGTAAGCAGATGCTAAGCTAATGGGAGTGAAGATCATTCACCTTTAATCACTATAAGCTACCAAAACGTAGAATTTGAACCAAACATCCTACAGCTTCTGAGATTATCATGAATGCCTACGCATTCTTCCTTCCCTCTCACCCATCAAATGTCATCCAAATGAATATTTTCTAAAAATGAAATGTCTAAAGAAGCGCTCTGGTTCTTGCCATA
The DNA here is from genome assembly GCF_036785885.1 of Coffea arabica. Taxonomy (NCBI): domain Eukaryota; kingdom Viridiplantae; phylum Streptophyta; class Magnoliopsida; order Gentianales; family Rubiaceae; genus Coffea; species Coffea arabica. The sequence continues at coordinate 52,139,294 of NC_092310.1, read as the reverse complement.
TTACCACCCTAAAGAAGTTAATTCATGTACAAAACAAATATGGTTGGCTCTGAACTCAGAATTGATACATGCATAAAAGAACAGAAATATCTAGGCTGCGTGATACCAAATCAGTAATTGACTGATACCTTCCTAGGAAATATTTGTACTGCGTAAATACGCCTGGGGTTCTTCGGTCAGATAAGTCCTTCGACTTCAAGAAATTATGTTGTAAGTGGTCCTTCTTCAGCTCAACATTGAATTTGACGTCTTCCCACAGGTCTCCAGCGAAAGACTGTCCATCAGCCCCAGCCGCTGCAGGATTCCCGCCATGTGCTGAATCTCCAGTTGCCGCCATTCCAGCAGAATCCAGCATTTCTGGTGGTACTGGATAGCCATTATGAAGCATCCATCTCAGGGGAAGATCTTTGACGTTAACTCCAGAGCTTGCACTCGGTTTTACAATTCCCTCCAAAATATCAATGTAGTAGTCTGGAGGATTAACACGCTCAGGGACTTGGATCCCAATTCCGGAGAAGTACTCTTCAACTTTCTTCACTGATCCATGGTATACAATTAGACCACCCTTAGCTAGAAGTATCAAATCATCAAACATCCTGAACAAGGTGTAGCTGAACCAGGAAAGTAACAGAAACTTAGATGAGAAGGCAACCAATTAACCGTTACATCTTTGAAATTTATTTATGCCTTTCGGAATTAACAAAGAATAAAAACTATATGGCAGTTCATACAGCATAGTTCATCAAAACTAACAGGATAAGAATCAGGAATCATCAAAAATTGAGAAAGAAATATCTAAAATTAAAACGTGCAAGCCTCCTCAAGAATAAGATTCCAAGTCAAAACTAAGAGGAAGACAAATTTTTAACTTCCACAATAATTAGTGAATTATCTGCTATAAAGATTACCTTGGTTGGTGTACCACCATACATATGTTTACGCCTTCAAGAGCTTCGCGACGGAGTGCTCTAAGCAGTAATTGAGAAGAAGAACTATCCAAGCCAGATGTGGGTTCATCTAAGATCAGTAAAGAAGGCTCCATAACCATTTCTAACCCGACATTAACTCGCTTCCTCTGTCCCCCAGAAATTCCTCGCTTTTCCACTGTTCCTACTAAAGAGTCCCTAACCAGCTGCAATCCTAGGGACTCGATGACTCTTTCAACTACTAACACCTTCTCTGGTTTTGGAAGATCAGCCGGTAATCTACAAACAAGAACTCAAGAAAAGAGCACAAAATCAGAATGCAAGCTCGCCGGATAAGTAAAGTTATGAGATTGAATAAGAGAGAATGATATTATTAAATGCCATATGAAGTTAAGGCAAAATTTATGTTAACAATTCTCTTTATATTGGTTTTCTTCCTTGCTTATTCCATGGCCGACATGTTGAACTAGGCACCGACCAAGGGTTATAGCTATTAATCCATGCTCACAAGACTCCTAACTTCATCAAATGCATCAAAATTCACATAGGGAGGAATGATTTCATGAACTGGAAATTCATCCAAACCTCATCATGCATAGAGCAAAAGGAGGCTGTAATGTAAAATGATGTAAAAAAAAAAAAATGATAACAAGCCTAGCTTTGAATTTCCTGGATATATAGATGAATATGCTAATTCTTGAAGTTTACAAATCCCACTATTCAGAAGAATGTATATAGTTTTAACTACAGATTAACTTAGATTAACTTATAGGGAAGATAATCTGAGAAGCTTATAGGAAAATATTCAACGGAGGCAGAATATTTAAAGATATGCTTAAAATGACAATATGGGGACAAGAATAAAAACCTTCAACAGAACAAAAACCTTCATACCAATTGGAATTAGTTAGATAACTTAAATTCTCAAGAAATTGGAGTACAGAAGCACCAGTTACCAATAAATCCTAAAAGATGAGTTGAAATGCCATGTGGACTAGTGGTGGCATACCTGCACCTAGCACTAAACCAGAGATTCTCCTCCACCGTCAAGTTTCCATGAACTATATCATCTTGAGGCACATATCCAATAATTCTCTTGTATGAATGCATCGATTCAACCTTACCATTTATGAGAATCAACCCACTCTTGGTGCAACCGGTAGCTTTTCCTGTCAATGCAGAAAGAAATGTTGTTTTACCAGCCCCAGATGGACCCATGACTGCCGAGACATGGCCTGGCACTAGCTTCCCCGTAACACACCTCAAGAGATGCTTCTTTTTTCCTTTCAACGTAAGAGTCAAATCTTTAAAAGCCACTTCAATAGGAAGTCTTGTGGTTATTTCGATATCAGAAGCCATGGAGATTACTCCAGAAAATGTCAAATTTTTGTTCTGCTCCTGTTGAGCTTTCTCTTTCTCAATTTGACCATATGCGTACTTGAAAATTTGACTCCGAGTTTGCAACTGCTTAGCCCTTTGCTTTTTAATGTTCTTGTCTCCAATCTCAACATTGAAGCCATCATGACTATCAGGATTCTCTTCAAGCTCTTGCATCATTTTCGTGAGGTTTCCTCCTCCTTTTTTCTTGCCTTTCGGTTCAGAAGCTTCTGCAGGCATTGGTGGCAAGCCGGCACCTTTCCTTGGTGGTTCTTGCCGAGCAGATTTCTTCCGAGAAAAGGTTCGAGATAACTGTTCTCCCAGTCCAGTTGCATGCTTTCGAGCAACATCCTTTGCTGACTTCCACCTTTCACGTGCCTGTGCAGTTTCCCTTGCACTTCTTGCGGCAGCTTCCCTTGATTTAGCTTGTCTTTTTTCTCTTGTACTCAGTACTTGATCAGAACAGTTGTAAATAATGATAAGTACAAGCATGATGCCTCCCTACAAAGGAATGACAAGAGCAAATTAAAAAGCATTCGACCATGCACAATTTGGATGCAATACATACGCATGAGGAAAATGTGCAGCATTTCTAATACCGACCTTTTTTTTTTTTCTTTTTTTTTTTGTCGACCGACTTAGTTGTATGTAAACGGTTACTACAAAAGACTGCGGCCCATTTTGCACAGAAAGGAAACCTCACTGTTCCCAAAAGTAAGACCGGAAGTCCTATGCCTTTTAATCCAAAAAGGAAAGAAGAAAGAAGTACAATGAAGCCAGTTCAACTTTGCCTACTCCTATTGATACCTCTATGTGATGCTGATCCCAACTTTATATTCCCATCAGGGCTTAAGGATTTTAGAGAATCTTCTTAGTTGCAGGTAGCTGGTATTGACAAGAAGATAAAAGATGGTTCAAACCTGCTTCATAAGTTCCTACCACTTCAGCTGCAAGAAAAGGCTGTGAACACAAATTCACAATCTTTTGTACAAAAGATGTTAAAGACAAATTCACATTTTTAGAAAAAATTCACAAGATCTCTGCTTGTGTTGAATACAAATTCACTTTGTGCTTGCAATAAGATATGCTCATTAAACGTTTTTCTTTACATCTACCTAAATAAATATAGGAGAAAAGAGTGAAACATCTAGCAAAAGAGAAATTATATGTGGAAATAGAATATTGGAATGAAACAAGCTGCTTTCGCATGATTGTGAACTTACAAAGAACAGGATACCATATGCTGTGATATTCTGATTTTCCGTTTTTGGATTACAAGTTGCCAACGCATAGCATTCTACAAGATCATCCACAAAATACAACATTATTTTAGAACGAGGCATTAAGAAGGAAAAGATAGGCAACTGTAAAATAGGTTCTCTGCAAGAATGCTTAACTAGAAAAGGAACTGCTAGCATGCCTTTAAGACATCTCTGCAAAACTTGCAGAATACAGAAGATAAATGAACATGGCTCCTCACGGTACCTCATTCACAGTTATCGAAAACATTTAGCAACGTCTTGATCAGACATATCTGTTGTAATTAGAAAACCTTCATGTGATTTGATAATACAAAAATCTAGCAACATTGTGGGGTCTCATTTTTCATTGTACTACACTAAGTCCCTTATCAAGCATCTGACACTCAGATGTCTGGCAAAATCTGTACCCATGCATACTAAAGACAAGGTGAAGTTTATAATCATATTTGCACAACGAAGGACATTCATATCTTCTGAGACTCGTATCACCAAGAATATGCGCTTCTTTTTTTCCTCTTCTTTTGTTCTTCTTCACATGGTCATCTGTTAACGACGCTCACATGCAAACAACTAACCGAAAACTAGTTGCAGAGACATATTACCAGCATTACATTAGAAATTGAGCCTGAATATACAAAATTTATGGCTTCTTGTAATACATAGAAAACAGATATCCATGTATCTGAATGGTGTAAACAAACAACAAAACACGACTTACTTGATGGTTTTGTAGAGCCTGCCCTGCAGTAATACCTGAACAATGACAAAGCAACAACCACAAGCAAATAAACAACAGGATATGCAAGAGATTACAAGACTTGCAACGTAAATGAAGCAAAGAGATGCCAAGAGCCTTTTCTTAAGAACACAAAATTGGAAATAAAGCCACTAGAAAAAATTGCTACGAGTGTTGGGATGTAAGTAATACCCACGGCTGCATGGAATCTTTTCAGTAGTACTTGGACAGTAAAATCCAGCTGAACAGAATAGTTCAGTTGCACTCATGAAATCAGCCCAGACATCAGCTCCGCCACAAGTGTGGTTGGACCCTCCAGGAGGCAATTGATACCGGTACCTGCATCAGTTTTTATAGACTATGGACATCACTTGGAGCAAACGCAAGATAACCTGATTGAGGAAATGGTTTAGGAGAAGACTTTAACTTACGGATCACAGTAACCTGTAGTTTTATTGAGTGTTGCAAGAGGGCAATAAGCACCCAATGGGCAGGCTTCAGAAATGAGATTTTGAAAAAGGTTAGAAATCGTCCTCCACCGGCAATATATCAAAAGAACAAAATCAGGGAAAAAAACTAAAAAGAAAAGGGAGGGAGAGGGGGAGAGAGAGAGAGAGAGTTTAGAAGAAAGCAGCATGGAATTTCAAATGCAAGATATAGCAAATGAAAGTAGCTAATTTTTTGTTCACTGACATGTTGAACTTGTTGAGATTTTCCTGATATAACAAAGTTGTTAAAAGTAGCTATGGTTCTTTTTCCAGGCTTCATGCGATATAATTTTATCATTACACGTAACACATGACATAGATGGAGCGTCCAAGAAAATCTTAGCAAGCTCTTCCACTTGTTAATCTCGCATGCTGAAAGCATACAAACCGTCTCCAACTATGTTTGTTGCTTAAGTAAACTGCCTTCAATTTGAAACCAAAACAAAAGCTACTACAGCTTCAACTAGGAGTAAATTCTTGTCCCCAAAGACGTTAGTCAAAATGGCTGCTGACCAAATAGATGTTCCTCAAGAGCAGAATGAACAACTTACAGTTTGACAAGATATTTCTTGGCACGTAGGCATGAAATTAATGGACGTTCATGAATGTAAGGTACAACCTTTTGAGAGAAACAGCAGCACAAAAGTACATAAAAGGACAAAAAAGAATCAGGCTAAGTGCTACATATGTTTGCTGGATTAGAGCACAATAAGTATTGACATGTTGAGTTCACTTCCATAAGCATTGTAAACAAGTTGAGTGTTTGACATTATTCTACAAATAATGGCGTTGCATTTGTATCACATCCATTACGTGGAAAACAACGTCAAACACTTAGATTGTTTACCTTTTTCTTTTATTCCTTAGTTTTGGTTTGATAAAATTATAATAGTGAGACTTATCAACCTAACAATAATCCTTCAGAGCTTAAGAAGTCAAATCAAATAGGTCAGAGAAACAGAGAATGAGTAAGGCATCCATGAATTGTTCATCCTGATTCAGTTTTCTTAATGCATTGATACATAATTACGACAGTGTGAATTATTTCTCCAACTCATAGTCAATTGCTCATTCAGCATTCTGAAAAATGAAGTTCAGATGCAAAGGAAAGCTAATCTTTCGTTTACACCCTTTTTTACTTAAAGAAACTTCTTAGTGCTTTAGTTTTGAAACTGAAATCAAACTTCAAGATGGTTTAAGAAAAGCACCGAAGAAAAATGTAAAAATGATTAAAAATAAGATCAAGAGAAACTCTAATAGAATGGCATTCAGATGAGTGATAGATTTCAAAAGGATGCCTGAAAAGTAAGAAAGATTAAAGAGGAAAAGTTCTAGACAACTTTCAAATACTTACGTATCATGCAGGTAAGACCATGAGGACAGAAGAAGCCTTCACAACACGGTTTACAATCACTAAGTCTAGTTGGAATATCCTTTGAATTTTTGAGGTCAACCTTCTTGTCTTTTTCAATACTACAAGCCCATCCAGGTTCACAACCAGAAATCCAAGAAGTTAAGTTGCAGTTCTTGTTAGGTTTTAAGAAGTTTGATGTAGTTGGTACTCCTCCAGTTTCCTTTGCTTGATCAATTAGACTACTGGAGTAAAACTTTACTTCTGCTGCAGTGCACAAGCGCCGTGCAGCATCCCCTACAAATCCACAACAGAACAAAAAGGAATGTCAAAATGACAAAGGACGACTGAAATGGAAAGGATTGAAAACTCCAAGAACAAGCATGAGCTCAGAGATGGTATTAAAACCTGGTGCTGCATTATGCAGCATAGGTTCTCCATCAGATGAAAGAAAGCTTCTTGACTGCCAAATTAGTAATGTGACAACATATATTTGTATCATTTCTTCAATGGGGTAATTTAATCAGGAGAGTTATATTTCTTTTCCTATCAAAATAAAATTCTGGACATCACAAGCAAACCAACTTTGAGAACTTTAAAAGAGCTAGGACCAGTAGAGGTCACAAATTTGTCCAATGAAAACTCAACAGTGACGCTTAATCAGGTATTATGATCATATAAATGCACAATTTAAGTGTTTTCTGGTCTCCAGCCAAAGGGTTCCTTTTCCTTCCTATCAGCCTGTAGAACTTTAGGAGCCTAGGTAATCCATTTACTAGGTGCTCTCAAAGAAGTCTAAGGATGACAATTTGGGAATTGCATTCTGATCACCTAGAGAAAATAATAAGCAAAAATGAATGAAGTTGATTTAAAATTTTCACAAATATGACTGCTAGCTAATTCTGAATTCAGTCAATACCTCCCGACGATCTAATGCATTCAGCTAAGAACTTTGACTTTTTTGAGAAATTGAATGCGGCATTCCATTCAGCATCCCTAACACAATCAAAAGGCATCAAGTTCAGTATCAACGAGAATTAGAACCTGTAGAAATGCATAGTAAACTTTCCATATAGATCAAATAGAATATACCATTGTAACACATAATCTATGGAAGGAAAAATAAAGAGTAGCTAAGGAGAGGATCCCATGAGCAAAAGGATCTCTCGGTTTTACTGTTCCATCTGTTTGATTTTGTCTCACGTGGCAGAAATGTTTATCAGTCAGATGACTTTTCTACACCATCATGTGTATTTCTCCAGAAGTGACATCTATATGTGAGAAATTGTTAATATAGGACTCTATACGGTGGAGGAAACAGGAAGGATATTGAGCTAAAGAGAGCAAGGATATGAAAAGAGAGAAATTATAGATTAACAAGAGCCAAGGAAATAATGCAAACCAAAATCCCATTAATCAACTAGAAACTACAAGAAGAATAAAAGATTAACGGAAGCACAAGCAAATATCCCTTAGATCTTACATTAAATGCCAACTGTATTAAAAGGAAATATTCTACTTTTTTAGACTAGTTGGACCGAATCGTAGTTTTAGTTACTGCTGGCTAAAATTAGCGTCCATCTTCCCTTACATAAAACGTGCAAGTAGATAATACAAATTTTCTTCTGTTTGCTTTATACACCAATATACTGGTGAATTAACATCTTCCTTAACAGGTTCTCAAGTTTCTATTCTAACATATTTAAAATATGTACTATGTTTATCTGTCTTATTACACATCCTAGGCAAAGCAAGGCATTCTTAAAAAGATCAAATTATACAATATCTAGTTAATAGCCTTTCCCAAAAATAACTAACTTTTGAGTATACTTGCTTATACTACTACTTTTTCTACCATTTTATTGCATTCATTAGATGTTTATGCAGTGAAACAACTGTTCATTACGTTAATGGGACATAGATCACGTAACCATTTCAGAACTACAGTTTACATCAAGCAACATTCACCCTTTTTTGGATACCTATCAGCTTTATCGTCCAATGCAGATGACTGTAAAACATAATTCACCAATTGCAAACATTTACAGTCCACCAGCTGACCAACAAGAAAAACATATGCATGTAGTATAAGAGAAAGAACCATAAGAAATGTGTGCATCCATATTTCTCTATATATCTGAGGAAAAATACCCAACATGGACTTACACATTGTCAATGCAAAATCCCATTTCTTTCGTGATATCACCCTTGAATGAGTCAGTGAAATTGCTGAAACGGGCAGAGATTGCATCTGTTAAGAGATCCATACTAGCATCACTACTGCTGTCATTCGCCGCATAGGTGAAGACGACATTATTTGTTAAAGTGATCACCCCTGCAAAGAATGTCAATGCCATGCGAAAATTGAGCCCATTGTTGTTGCTTCCAGCAATCATTTTCTTTACCATTCAAGAACAGATTAAATGTACCACATAGAAAAGGAAAAAAGTTCAAAAAAGAAAAGAAAAGAACTTCTGTTGTGTAAATTTGAGGGATTTTCTTGATCTGGGATGAGGTGGAACAGGGATGAAAGGTATCGAATGATGGGAGGATTGAGAATTGGGCTGGGGAGGGAGAAGAGTTGTGGTGAGGAAGAAATGGCGGGGAGGTGAAGTAGGAGGAAAAAGCTCTTCTGCTGCTATGTCCAATGGTCCCTTCTTTCTTCATGACTCGTCATATGGGACTTCGACCGTTGGATTTATTTCGAAATTTTTACGCCATCAGAGATGAGAGCAAAGTAGTACGTATCTTTGCCAAGCACAAAGATGAGAAAGAAAACGCTGCTTACTTACTGGAAAGAGGTCGTTAGACCTTCTCCCGACTTTCTTGAGGACCATGACCATGTTCTCTCTCCATTTTGCAACTATACAGTTCAAGTTTTTTTTGGGGGCAAATTCCACTTTACCCCTGTGATTTAACATTTTTTTTACATAACCCTCCTATGATTTCAAAAGCTATCCATAACCTCCTTATAGTTTAGATTAAAGTGTCAAAGTGACGGAAATGACTATTCGTAACGGAGTCACCTAAAATGTCAAAAATACTCTTATGTAAAGTTGAAAATTATTTATTAATCAAGGGGAGTTATGTGTATATTTTGAAAACCATAAGGGGATTATATGGTAAAGTATTAAATCATAAGGGGGTTATATAGTAAAATAAAAAAATTATACGGGGTTAATGTGTCATGTATTTATAAGGGTAATTTCGACATTTTTAGAAGTTCCGTTACGAGTGACTATTTCCGTCACTTTGACATTTTAATCCAAACCATGAGAGAGTTATGTATAGCTTTTGAAACCATATGGGGGTTATGTAAAAAAATGCTAAACCACAGGGGGGTAAAATGTAATTTGCCTTTTTTTTTCTTTTTTCCTTTTTGGTAATATAAATGTTGGGATCGTTTTGGAGTGTTTTGAAAATCTAATTGGATTGGTCAGTTCGACCAATTGAACCGTAAATCGGTCATGCCTTCGATCCACTTCAATAAATAATTTAAAGAATCAATTGAATCGGTCAAATTTGGTCAAAAGCCAATTGAACCAATAAAAATTGGTAAAAATTGGGAGGTTTGACCTATTTTTATTGTCTAAAATAAATGTTTTGATTTTATTCAAAACTTTTAATACTAAAATGAATAAAAAATTATTAAACCTTTGAATTAGTCAAGCTGATCGAATCGTGAACCAGAAGATTTTTTCAATTTACTCTTTGATCTGAATTTAAAAACAGTGCTACTTTCGATTCCGCTCACCATCTCAGGGTTCAATTACATCTAAACAACAAGTTATAGTGAAATTACTTACACATTATTTATCAAACAGTTCTCACATTGACCTAAACAATACCAAGGATCAGAGTAAATCTTGGAGGCTACAAGTCTTATCTTATGTGAGGAATTTCTAAAGTTATTATGAAAAAAAAAGTTATACTACAAAAGGGTTTATTTGTTGATCCAATTCTAAGATAAGGGTGTTCGCATTTCTCAAATGCGTGCTCCGAAGAGATTGCATTCAAAAAATGCTTGGTATGGTCAGAATTGTTAAAAAAAGAAAAGTAAAAATGAGCTAAGTAAATGCTAGTTACTAAAAACAAAACACACGCTTCTGTCTAGGGATGGCAATGGGGGCGGGTGCCCGCGGGCACCCGCCCCGCGGGGGGTTCTCGGGGCGGGGGTTGGGGCGGGGGGTGGGGCGGGGGCGGGGGGGAATTTTTTCCCCCCGCTTAGAAACGGGGCGGGGGGCGGGGGTATGCCCCGCCCCCCGCAAAACAAAAAAAATATACATATAAATATATATAATTATATATAATATGTAAGTTAATTAGTTATAAACTTATGATAATGATATTATTAGTTAAATGTATTATATAATGTATATTAGTTTATGTAATATAATTGATATTATCAATTATATGAATAATTATACATGTCTACTAATAGAATTTATTAATTAGTTATACTAAATTTACTAATACATTTATACTAAATTTCTAATTACACTTAATAGAATAACACTTTTTTTTCAAAAAAAAAGTACAAACACAATAATAAATTAGTGATTGCATTTGTACTAAGAGTGAAAACTTGACTATTTTAGTTATATTTATTTCATCATATTGAATTGTATTTAAATAGCTTCTGTTTGATTGTTTTTATGAGTTTCAATTGTAAAATTACAATGAATAATAATTTGGTGATGTGTTGATATTTTAGTACTTGATAATTTATTAAAATTTAATTATAATAAAATTTTATTAACCCCGCGGGTACCCCGCGGGGGAAGCGGGGCAAGACGGGGCGGGGCGGGGGGAGCAGGAGGCGGGGGACGGGGCGGGGGGAGCAGGAGGCGGGGGACGGGGCGGGGGACGGGGGGAACTAATAGGCAACGGGGCGGGGGGACGGGAGAGGGGTCCTCCGCCCCAATCCCGCCCCGTTGCCATCCCTACTTCTGTCTTTCATTTTCAAATGCAACGAGCAACTCCTTCAAAACCCTACACCGCTGCTGGTAAAATTGGGAACAAGGGGATGAACCAAAAATTGTCCCCTAATTCGCTACTGAAATCCTTTCAAAAGCCAAATACATTTGTACTACAGCTGAATTAAAGGGATTTTTGACTGATTTGGCCGTGCCCAAGAGGTCCGAGATGAAGCTCGCATTTGCACTAGATATCTCGCCAGAAATCTGCGAAACGACCTCAAAAAATTCAGCGCCAATGTCGTTGCTACGAGATACAGCTAGCTTTATCTTGGTTGGCAATCCCACCCATTTGCCGCTGTCCATTTTTTTACGAAATTTTTATTTTATTTCTTATATTCACTGGTGCAATTTCCTGAATTAAATGGTGAAGAACTCGTCCGACATATTTATTTCTGTTTTTTGGTCAATGTAATGGATCATTTGATGCGTGAAACTGGCCGAGTGAAATTTGGGGCATTGAGAAAAAAGTGACCCCTGTCTTGTCTGTGCAATCGAGATGGTAGAACTAGTTCATGAGACCGGTATTTGACAAATGCATTTACTTATCTAGCATTTGACAAATGCGGGGTTTCGTTTCTTTTTTTTTTTTTTGAGATTTTGTGAGTTGAAAATTTAAAATGACTTCGCATTCAGCAAATGCGAACTCGCATCTCTTGAATGCGAAGACTCCTGGACGGAATTCTACACTCAAAATGCCTCCTTTGCAGAAATTTTTTAAAATTCATCATCATTTTGGAAATTTCTCTATCTTATGTGCTGCATGACACCATCCTCAAAATTCCACTTAAGACCCCTTCTGTCAAAATTGTGAAACTGTAAATAAGTGAAAGCCAAAGAGATTGAACACCATATTCTCGAACGCCTCCTTAATCCAGGCCACCAATACACAAAAATTTGACGTAGTTTAGGCCATAAAACCACTAATCTCAAATGTGCTAGTATTTTTTAGCGAAACCCCATCGGTCAATTTCGCTATAGGTTAATGCTGAGCTTGAATAATGGACTCAAATGAATTGGAAATAGGTTGTGGACCCTTGATTATCTGATTATCATCATCAGGACCCGATCGATTAGAAGATAAGCATCAAGTCATCTCGAAATGAACTGTCAATTTGTCCTAGAATGTCAAAGTCTTGGGGAAATTTTTCCAATTGATTGGTTTTATTGTGCCATTAAAGTTCTAAACTTTCCCCTATTTCCACTTTTTTTTTTATCAATTATTCAAACTAGTTCAAACTAGGCTGGTGATGGTGATGCAGTTAGAGCAACTATTTTCCTGCCAAAGCAATTTTAAATTTTATTCTAAATGATCATTCACTTTTTTTTTTTTGGTTTAATGTCCCAAATCCCAATCCCAATCCCTACTTTTACGGTTTTATTCCTCTTTCTACGTTGTTTTCTTCATGTTTCTTTATTCGTGTCCTTCTTCAGCCTTCCATTTCTCTCTCATGGGGTCTCTCTATGATGACTCTATGGACCAAAAATCCAAAATTCATCTCCACAGTCAATAATTCATTGATTTTCAGAAAATCAGAAGGGAAGGAAAGCAGGAAGAAATTAATCATCTATTTGTCTGTACGATCAATCATTTGTAGCCACAATAACAATGCCGTTGCCTGGAAGATCTTTATGGGTTTTCCTGCCCTAGTGGCAATCCGGGGGGATCAACAATTGCAACGGAAATCAGCTAGATTGTTTGAGAAATAACAAGTTGAATCTTGCAATTCTTTTCAAGAAGAGGCCCCCATTTTCAAACTTTGATACGTTTTTTCTTATTTGTAATCAGACAATTGCAACCTTACCATTGTCTTGTGTTTGTGCATCAAAAATTTTGCAAAATATAAAGTACTATAAGTTTTTGCAGAGTGGCACAAAAGTTGAGGATTCTTTGGAATCAATCACATGTTAGATTTTGAAAATATGTGTTTTGCATTAAGGGAAAAACTTTCAATCATCCAAATCCTAGATTTTGAAATTTGTAAAATTGCTTTGGCAGGAAAATAGTTGCTTTAACATCATCGCAAGCCTTCAAATTACATAGCGAAAATAACAAAAAAAAAAAACTTTCTCTTATGGTAACTTTCCATTTCAAATTTGTACTAACAACATAAATTAAATTTACATTAGTGCTATAAATTCTTAAAAGTTTTGCACCTATACATTGAAAAAAAAAATTAAGAAAGTGGAAGAGTTTATAATATTTCCTCATGGGATTGTTTCTTATGTTTTTTTTTCTTATCGTTTGCAACGATAACTATCTAATCTACTTATACTCCTACTTTAGGGAGAAGATATTTGTATGAAAATTGAGGAGTGAATCACCGAATTAAAATAAGTGCACTACTACACTTTCTGAATTTTTTAAGAATAAAAAATAATTTGCTTTGATTTTTTGTGTGATGCAGTAGACGAAATTCCCAGAGCCGATTAGGGTTTTTCCTGGCCATTGGACCCATAATTGGACAAGTATTGGTCAAAGATAGCAGCGTGTTTGGCATGAAATGTTATACAATCCTTTCTCATTTTTTGATAAAAGTGGTAAAACATTGCTTATGCATATTTAAGTAAAATGCAAAAAACCTGGGCGGCCATTAAACTTTTCTCAGGGTCATGTTTTGGCTATTGAACTATTTTTTGTCAATAATTGATCACTAAACTATTTAATCAGTAAATCCATGCCCATTTCATCGGTAATGGCTCTTAATTTCTGAAATTAGCATTCCACGTGGCAAACCACAAGGGCAATTTTGTCCGTCAATTCACTGACCGTTTACTTACATTAATGGCATCAACTGAAAAGAAAAAAAGCGGTGGAAGCCAACTGAAGTGCCCGGTCTTGGGGAGGAAAAAATAATGACTCAATTTCCAGCCCTAAATTCTGTGTCAGAAATCGAAGAAGAGTCAGAAATCGTCCGATCGTCCGACGATTTTGATGAAGCCGTCAAGGGCAAAACAACGAGTGGTCCAAACTTTTCAATGCATAGATATGGGTGAATTGACTTGCCGGCATGGTCAAAGTAAAAATCCATTCTAGAGACGCGCGCAGAAGATTTTAGCCCTGGACTTACGCCATCTTTCTCTTCCTCTTTTTTCCTTCCATCTAAAGTTCTAAACCCTAACCCTAATTCCCTCTTCCTTTTTGGTTTACCTTAACCGATTCAGGCGGGCTGATTCGGTGATGGAGAGGTTCCTCAAATTTTCCGTCTGAAAATTGTAGGAGCGGTGGGCTATCGAGTGTTCCATTGCTCAGGGTGCAAAGATCAGATAGTACTAACGCAAAGAAGATTGAAATGCAGTACTAATAAAGAGAGTAAAGATGCAAGAATTGTCAAAGGAAAAAGAAAAAGAAGCAAGAATAGAGACCAAATGTGGTGGGGACATAGCTACCATTGTTCTCGATATCCATATCACAGTGAGGAGGAAAATGGGCCCCCAGGTGAGTTGCCGGATGAATTAGAGAATACTCACAGTTCCATTCCATTTATGCTCACAGAATCATGAATCAAACTCGTCCCAACAAACCCCATAAAGAGAACCACCCAAAAAAAGAGAAAAAAGAAAAGAAAAGGGGGACGATAACAATTCGCACAACAGTCAACATTTATAATAAGCCATCTCCAAAAAATTATCCTCCATAAGACCAGACACTTCAGTTGGCTTCCACTGCTTTTTTTTCTTTTCAGTTGATGCCATTAATGTAAGTAAACAGTCAGTGGATTGACGGACAAAATTGCCCCTGTGGTTTGCCACGTGGAATGCTAATTTCAGAAATTAAGAGCCATTACTGACAAAATGGGCACGAATTTACTGATTAAATAGTTTAGTGGTCAATTATTAACAAAAAATAGTTCGATGGCCAAAACATGATCCTGAGAAAAGTTTAATGGCTGCCCAAGTTTTTTGCCCTTAAGTAAAATCAGTTAGGCGTGGCTTGCCATTTGTCACGTCTACAGTCTACATGGGCCTCCACTGTCACCCTCAAGTATAAGTAACCCCTCTAAATTCTCCATTGGGCCAATGTTGCAAGCTGGTCCACTAGTCAAACTGCATTCGTCTAGCAATGATTATTTACCAGATCCTTTTTTTTTAAGCATTATTTTATCAGTTCCTAGCCTCGTTCTAGAAAATTATATTGAAGGAATCGACACATTCGTGATTTCGAGTAGCTAATGTTGAATGATCTTGAACAAATCATACAACAAGGGTAAAATATTAATTGTTGTTTGTTTAACCCTTTGACTAATTGGTAGTACTAATTGCTTGACAAGGTAATAGTACTTGGAATTGTTAATGGGTTAGATCAGTTCGATGCTGATCGATTCGATTCGAACAAAAAAAAAATGCCACACCTTGTGCATAGCTATTAAATCCGGATCAACCCAACAGTTGAACTGGTCAAATTTGTGGACACGTCATGGAACCGGACTGGTTTAGCAATTGAATCGGAATTGCAGATGATTCTCTTTAAACCATTTCATCCAAACGGTCAAACTGGTGAACCGTTAAATCCGGTGATTTTTTTATGAACTTGATGGGTTTTGGAATTTTTTTTCTAAAATTATCATTTTACCCGATTTTTTAATTTGACTAGCCACACTAACATGGGCATTGTCATCTTTTTGACAATTAGATGAGAAAAATTGAAAAGAAATTTGAAAATTAGGGTTTCTTTCTTTATTTGACACTTGGATTTATCATTTATATTTGTATACACGTATAGGTATAACTTATGTGTATGAACTATGAAATATGAATAAGTTATGACTTGTTAACGTTTTAAGAATTTTTGTACTTATATTATAATTTATATATTTATTTAATTATATTATTATTTTTTTGTTATATAGTATGACCCAACGGTTCAATCAGTGACACATCGGTTAAACCACTGATCCGTCAACTTGATTCTTCCACCAGATTGATACTCGAGTTGGTTTTAATAATTATGGCCTTGTGTATTATTCGATTTGATAGAGTTTGAGCATAAATTCAAGATTCATTTTAAGAGTGAGTTAGGTTTGAATTTCATTAAACTCAACTCTATGAAAGTCTGCCACTAACAACACACACACACAAACGTTTATAGTTTAGTAGTTTCATATAATATAATTAAGGGTAAATAACAAAAAAGTCCCCTGTGGTATAGCTATCATACAAAAAAGTCCTCTCTGGTTTCATATCATATGCATCGATACTCCATGGTTTGAATTATTGTGAAAATTCGACGGAAATCGTCAAATGTACCGTGTTTGACTTAAACGCACTGAAAATGCGCATGTTTCTTGTGAAAAAGAGATTTCTACCACAAACTTTCAGCTGATATGCCTTCTTTACCCTTCAGTGACTTCAATAAAAAGAGGAAGACATCAAAATTGAAGGCTCGACCTTAATTGACTTTAATATTTTCACATGATATGCTCGGCTTCAGCTAAAATTGAACGATTTCCATACATCGAGAGTAATCAATCAAGCAAAGGTTGCAAGCTAGCAAAGGAATTGCAGGAAAATGGAGAATCGATGTCTTCCTCAAGCTCTCGAACAACCAGCGGCGGAAACGGAGCTAGAGGTCTGCGATACCAGTACAAGATATGTAATTGTGGAAGGAAAGCGAAACTAAAGATTGTTGAGTCAAAAAAGCCATTGAAAGGAATGTTGTATTTTGTGTGTGAAAAAGACAAATGTCGGTTCTTTTCATGGTGTAGTCCAATCTACAGAGACAAGCCAGATCGAGATGCACCTGTCCCTGTAGTGAGCCAGCATGTTCAAGAAAATTCGTATTTGGGTGGTGTGCTCTCAAAACTGGAAAATTTGAACAATGAAATGAAAAACTTGAAATTGCTAGTTGGAAATTGTGTTATGGTATCTATTTTTCTATTTTATTGTTGTTGATGTCTATCAGATAAGATAATGGCAGGCTGTTATTGATGATGTAGTTCTTCATCTACCGAATTGCTAGTTGCTAGGCTGTTGTTGATGTATGGCATTTTGTTGCAGTGAAAAGCAATGAAATTGGTAATCTGTATTTTGGAGTTTTGTTCTTGCAATCTGCATTTTGAAAACCCCCAAAAATAAATGAAATAAGCAATTTGGAGTTTTGTTCGGTAATCTACATTTGAGCAAGTGTTTTGAAAATGAACGGAATTACAGCAAGTACTAGTTGGAGTTTTGTGTTATGGTATCTTTCCCTGTGGTGTTTTGTTTGATGTCTACCAACCTAATAATGGTCAGTGTTAGACAGCAAGTTATATAAATGACAAAAAACGAAGACAAAAATGTATGTAGTTGCCATTTCACATAACAGACACCAAAATCTGTTCATAGAATCTATTCCCATAAGAGATATATAACAAATATTTCCAGATTCATTCAGCAACTACAACTTATAAATTTCACATAACAGACACCAAAATCTGTTCTCAGAATCTGTTCCCAGAAGAGATATACAACAAATGTTCCAGATTCATTCAGCAGCTACAACATCACATCAGCCATATCATATAACATTAATTTGGTTGCCAAGAACTTCAACCCAAAATTTGTTCCCAGAACATAGATTCACCAAATGTTTCCAGATTCATTCAGCAATTACAAAATCAACCCAAGAATCAATATAGATCAATTCAAATGTTTCCAGATTCATATCACATAACATTAATCTGGTGGTTGCCAAGAACTTCAACCTAAAATATGTTCCCAGAACATAGATTCACCAAATGTTCAGTTTCATTCGGCAACTACAAAATCAGCAACTATAAATATTCCAAAAGCTATTCTAACTACGGCTAGGCCACTATTCTGGCAGGTAATTAAGCCTTCTTAGGTTTTTGATCTTTTTGACCTTAACTTCCGCAGGACATTAGTAACAGTTGGAGCTCTGACTTTTTTTACTGTTGCAGTGGTGCCATCAGCCCTGTTACCTTCATTCATATTTGTACCATCCACAGGCTGCAATTAAAATAAAAAGAAAACTTAGATGTATACCAGTACAATTATGATTTTATGTAATTCATGAAATGTAAAAGCTTGGTTGAGTGTCTACCTTTATATCCTTTTTGCTGGTCGTTGTAGTACTTTGAGTACTAGCAGCTCCTTCACTAATTGGCTGTGGTTGAGTGGACGACTCAGTAATTGGTTGTAATTGAATAGATTCAGCTGCGCTTGCTTCAGGTGCCTATAAATGCCATTTAACATTGTTAAAACATACAGATGCTATAACAATGACATTTAAGCGTATAAGGAAAATTACCTTATAAAATTTGGAGTTATGGTGAATGGAATTCTTGCACGTCCGTGAGTTATGCCGTGGCTGAAAACATTTCTTGCAATGTACCACATGACCCTTTCTAGTTGATACTTGACCCTTCTTAGGCTCATCTTGCGCTCATCGGTGCAGTTTTTTTAGTCTACCAGGCATTCTTCCAACCACGGGAGGGTTTATGGCCTCTTCTTCGCAAGCTATCCAGTAAATATCACTTGAAACAGGTGTGATAGTATGTGCATATGTTTTCAGATATTCAGCTCTAGTGTAGCAAGTATGCACATAATTTTTTATAGGTAATCTACATACTCCTATCGTAGCACATGCATGGGTATAAGGATAATCTGTTAATTAAAAATACCCACAGGTAGATGTCCAGTTTTTCAAGTCTACTACTACACATTTTCTCATACCACAGTCAACCTCATACTTGTGACTCCCGTCCCAGGTCGCAACAAATGTCCTACTCAACCTCTGATTCTTGTCAATCTTTTCTGCTATATTAGGACAGATTTCTCCTTAAAACTTTTGCATTCCAGATCTCTTTATTTGAATTCTCTGCATCAACCTTCTCCTTATCCATTCAAGCATCCCAATAATAGGTAACTCTCTTGCTTCTAATATGTAGTTGTTGAATGACTCATTTAAATTGTTTACCAGAATGTCACATTTACTACTTCCTGTAAAATGTGATCTACTCCAAAGAGTTGGTAAAATTCTGCTCAACCAGTCAGCAGCTTCTTTGTTTGCCTTGTCTAGTTCAATCATTGCCACTTCCATTCCTTTTTATTGCCAGTACTTGCAGCAGCCCAAAACATGTATTTCATTTCTTTTCCTCTGAACCTTTGGTTAAAATTCTGGTACATATGTCTCAAACAAAATCTATGTTCTGAATCTGGAAACACTTCATTGACGACATGGACAAGCCCTTTCTATCTATCTGAGATAAAGGTTCAAGGAATGTTATCTTGATATTTGCTGCTCAGATATGTGGCTGTTGCATGCTTATTTTGATATTCTCGAGCACACACATGCTCAACCTTCAGTGACTTTATTTGAAAGGTTGATTCATCTTGAATTGGTGTTGCCTGAATTCTCCAACTAAGACCTTTTGCACAGTTGGCAATAATTTTCTTGAAGTAGTTTTTCACCCAAGTAACTTCATAACCTTCTCTTACTAGCCATTCACACAACACAGATCTAAACACTCTAAAATTAGTAAACTTCTGCTCCACTTTCAGCTCAAAGTGTGGCTTCCTAAACTCAACTTTAGGATTAAAGTCAAGGCAGTCATCTTCTTCTCCACTATCAGATCTAAATTTGTCCAGCAACTCTTCATCCGGAACCATAGGTTCTTGCCAATCCTCTTCAGTCACCTCAGCATTCCTTACCCCAATCCTCTTCAGTCACCTTAACATTCCCTACCCTTTCATCTTCTTCTCTCAAATCTGACTCTCTAAATATTGCAGATGGTTTTTCAATGTTTATAGTTTCATTTTCTGATGGCCCTTAAGATGAAACAGGTCCCTTTTCAATGCTTACATCTTCAACTTCTGATGGCCTTTGAGATGAAACAAGTGATGTAATTTGCTGAATCACATCAGGTTCTCTATATTGTGAAGTTTTACTGGCCCTTTTCTTTTTCACAGAACTCCTTTTAGGAAAACTTTTTTCATCTGATTTTCCAGCAAATAAGAATACATGCACTGGCAATTTTGAAGAAGCACTGATGCCATCACCT
Organism: Coffea arabica; assembly: GCF_036785885.1. NCBI lineage: Eukaryota > Viridiplantae > Streptophyta > Magnoliopsida > Gentianales > Rubiaceae > Coffea > Coffea arabica. The sequence continues at coordinate 52,119,176 of NC_092310.1, read as the reverse complement.
TTTTTTATGTCTCCATCTACCCCTGCCCCACCTTTTTTGTTGTAGTTGCTGTCTCCAACAGCATCTTTCTTCGGATTAAAGATATCTTCATCTTCTATTATTTTCAACCCATCTTTTAACCATTTTGGCTCTTCATCATCTTCATATGCCCCTGTCCCCGTAGTGTTAGTGACCCCACCATCTTTACATGCACCCATATCATGCCCTTTATTTTTTATTCCATCACTGACCCCACCATCTTCTGGCTCCTTTTCAAATGGCTCATCCCTACTGCAAGCATAAATTAGCCTCTTTTTAGGCAAATTCCAGTAGCACTGGTTCATTAATTCAATATTATTATTGTCTCTAATTGGGTGTAGACCACCTTTTAAATCCACATCTGGGACACAAAATCAAAAAGTTACTCTAGTTGCTTATTTATTTACTTTTTTAAACATTCTACACAGACTCACTAATGATAACTAATTTTTGATTTTGTCTTTGAAAATAGCCATGTGGGTTCCTGTGTAGTGGAGCCTTGGCTTTTCTCTAAACCTCCCACCAAAATACATGTGTATATCAACTTTGTTCTCGAATTTCTCCTCTGCTGCAGCATGATAAGCAATAAAGGACATTAGATATTAGTAATTTGTCTTTGACAACTACACAAAAAACTAACATAACATAATCAGAACAAACAATTCATTGTAGGTGGGATTGGGGACCACATTGGTCCACAACATGTCTACATATAAGTCATATTAAGATAATTACAGATTACAAAAACTGCCGTGCTTGACTAGTCATGGCATTTAACCGTAGTAATTGATCAATAGAAGTAATACTACACATTGATAGTATAAATTTAAGCCAAAAAGATGAACTGTCAGACTCAACAATTGAGTCAGACCAAAAAGAAGGGGTGACCAGAATAGGACATGAAACGCGTAGCCTTATCTTTGCCAAACAATTGAACCAAAGCTAGTAAACGAGGAACCTCTTCTATAAAGCTATCCCTTTTTAAGCTTTCAATAATTATCAAAACTTTAGCAATTTGAAAGGGGCGCTTAAGCTGTCTATCTATATAGCTAGGTTTGCTGGGCATAAATGAACAATCTTTGTCTTCATTACGTAAATACATGAAAAATATTATCTTTGTTAAATAATAGCCTCCCAATTTAATCTGAAATCAGTAAATAACATTTTCCCTTTCACATCATACCCTAAAACCCGAATGGAAATAGATGAGAGATGATATACTAACCCATTTTTCTTCGATTTTTCATCGTAAATCTTCACTTCCTCCTATTTTCCGTCGATCTTGATATTTGATTGAAATAAGATTCGAAATTTTTTGCTAAAAATTGGCTACAAAAGGGGCTGTAATTGGTTACAAAAGGGGCTGCTTTTTCTTCAATTTTTCACCACAGATCTTCACTTCCTCGTATTTTCTGTTGATCTTGATATTTGATTGAAATAACAATCGAAATTTTTGCTGAAATTTGGCTACAAAAGGGGCTGCTCCATCTTCTCTCTAGGGTTTTTTTATTTCTTTCTCTCTTTCTTCAATGGTTTTGACAGAATAAAGAGCAAAATTACTTCTGTAATTGTCACTTATATCAAGAGGGTATTTTCGTCTTTTCACTCAGCTCTGTCTATTTTAACGATTTCCGTCGAATATTCACAATAATTCAAACCATGGGGTATCGATGCATATGATATGAAATTAGAGGGGATTTTTTTGTATGATAGCTATACCACAGGAGACTTTTTTGTTGTTTACCCTATAATTTATACTATTTGTAATTTATATATAGTTGTAAGCTTAAAAATAATATCGTCTATATAATACATAATAATATAGTTGCTGTGTGAGTTTGGATCGAGCTCGAAATAAGTTCAAAATCTTAATACCTTTATGAACCAATTATGAGTCTTATAAATATTAGTTCGAAATCAAAACTTCGAAGGTCCTAAGTTTTTTTTTTCGCTACTTTGTGTGAGCCAAGCTTGGACAACCCAACCTTGTAACACTAAAAGTTAAAGCAGGAAATGGAGAGATTAGAATATTAATTTTTCTTTCAACAGCACAAAGAAACACACGTATAAAGAATATAAGGTAATTCAAGTAGTTTACCCAAAAGGCAATTGCTTAGAAATTAGAATATTAGTAGAAGTACGAAAGTAAGTAAAACAGAAAAAGAAAAAAGCAGTAATAAAAGTTTAGAAAAGGAGATGCACAGCTGCAAAAGCCAGCGGTAGTAGAACTCGTATAGTATATGGAGTAATATAGTATAGTATAGGCAGTAGCCCGGCCACGAAGAAACGGCCATATCCTAACCGTCCGTCAAAAATAACGTCCGGGAAACCGGTGAAGTGGTGTGGTCAGGAGGGAGCAGAGATGGGTGTTGAGCTGGGTTCAGAGACTGAAACAGAGGGGCAAGTGGAAATCAGAGTTTGATTCCATTTCCAGTGTCCATATCGATGGATCCTCCTTTCCTTTATTTTCTCTCACATTGATGATTACTCCTGTTTGCTTATTGTCCTTTTCTCCTTCGTCTTCTGTTCACTCCTCTTGTCTTGTGTACTCTTATCTGCCTTCTTTTCTCTGTTCCTGTCTACAATCTACACTAGTGCCCTGTACCACTCCCCTCGTGACGTCCGTCCATTAACAACATTCCCGTTATCAATCCCCCTCCCATTAACTCCATTCCCATTCTATACATTACCAACAACAAATGGACTAAATCCCTCACTCTTTCTTCTCTCTTTCTCCTCTTCGGAAAACAAACACAAACACTTGCCTTTCATTGACTTCCGTGGCGTCTCGTAGCCGTTTCACACACAATACACGCTTAAGAAAACACAGTTGGACTCAGCCTACTCAGACTTGTTCGTAAATCAGGTGATGTCTTGTGAGAATAAAGTAAAGATCATGTATCCATTGCTTTTGGCGTTTGGATTTCTTGCTCTTGCCTATTCTGTTGTAGTAGAAATAGAATCAAGCACGTGTGATTGTGCATTATGATAATCTGATGATGGGTTTTAAATCAACAATCAACTCACACCTCTTCTGTTTTGATTAAATCTTGGGAGTTGATCTCAACTTGGACTTTTTTAGATGATCTTGTTCTTCTTAGTTCATAAAGTTACACTAAGTTGCGAGAAAAGATATAGATGGGGATCAAGGGGTTTTGATTTCATTGATCAAGCTAAAGAATTCTACCTCAAACCATGTATGTTACCCCCTCAGGCACACGGCGGTACGTGAAACAAATCACACTTGGAAAAGTGTGGAGATCTAAGCTAGACTAGCAGTAGGAGGTGTAGGGGAAAAACTGATTTGCGTCGTGCAAGAAAGAGGGGATATTGGCCGCCTTGTCAGCTAGGATATCCTAAATCTGCTCTGCAGCAGCAGCCAGCAGGAGAAGTAGGGAATGTTGGGGTTGGCGGCTTCCCTGTTAATGCACTGGCATTGCCCAAATGTGAATGCGTATTGTATGCCCAAACACCAGTCATTGTAGTGTATAATGCCCAGCAAACATTTGTCGTGACTGGACTTTGGTCCAAGCAGGGCCCAAAAATGTTTTCTTTTTTGCTTACAATCATCCCCTACAAAGTTTCTTTCTTTCTCATTAGAGATTAGACCCCATCCATATCTCGCAACATAAAATTACTTTTTCTTACCGTACACTAACTGCTTTAATTATTCACTTTGATCTGATTGTTTTTGTCTTCGATTCTACATTTGCCTAACCTCTAGTGCTGATAGTGTTCTATCAAATTTATCCATTTGCAGGTCTTGCGTTACTTGCAATTTGAAATTGCTTAACAAAGGAAGTCATTCCATGTTCAGATGGTAATCTCATTTATTTGTTGCAGTGCATGCAGAAGCAAATTTGCTCTGTGTTTGATGTGGCTTTCTTTTTTGGTGAAGGCAAATTTGATTCTTTTCTTGAAGCAGAGGAAGTTTGTCAACTTTTAACTGGCCAGTAACTATTTGGTAACTAAGGAGCAGACTCTCGTTTTTATAAGGAATTAGACTACTTTCAAAATGCTTTCGTATGAGCAAGATCCTGATGTTGTTCGGTGGGGTCTTCAGCTATTTGATGGTGATCCATACTCTAATTGTGGCTATTGTAGCACTATCCCTCAAAATAGCACAGGATGCTATGAAAATCACTATGGTTCAGTATTTAGTAACGTAGAGGAAAATGAGCTGGCTGCAAACTCACTTGAACAACAATTTTCTTATTTTACACTTACCGACCAGCCACAAGATTTCCTCCAAGGAGCGGAAAATGCACAGACATCTTGTTATCAACAACAGTGGTTCAATCAGTCTATGGAAAACTACCCATTCGGTAATGGAATTCACCAAGAATCAGTTATAGCTTTGATCACTTCATCTTCCTGCTGTATGTTATTCTGATCAATTCTTGCATTACTTTTGTTAGATGAGAATGGTAATGAAGAGGGAACAGACTTGGTAACTTCCAGTGCATATCCTACTCCTGGAGGAGAGTCATATTCTGGTGAATGGTCATACTCAACGGAACTCATGGATGAGAATGCTCTGGATGGTGAATTAGGCAGAAGGTTGAACCAAATGGTTCCAATTCCTGTAAGTGTAGCATCTGAATGGATATTCTCTTTATTACTAAAAACCTAGTAGAGTATACTTTGTCCTTCATGCAACTGGAAATGCGTTTTGAAACTGTTCCTCACTTTTAGCAATAACATGTTCTTTTTTCACTGACGTGCTTTCTAATTTTTCAATGTGGAACCAAGTTACAAGTAGCTGTACCTTTAATGTGGAGTTCTAAATGTCTATTTTATCAAGGTCCTGATTTTGTGCAGCACATCCCTAGAATTAATGGAGATATACCATCTCTCGACGAAGCAACTTTAGATCATCAAAGGCTTCTGGAAAGGTATTTGTTTTTACTTTTGGGACACAGCCAAATAAAACAGGCATATGTTCAAAGGTAGAGAACCAGTTTTATATATTAATATTAGCAATATTCAAGAAACCTGTCTCCTGGTCTCGATACTTGGCAGAACCTCTTGGGTTAACTGATACTACTGAACTCTCTCTGGGGAACGGTGATCTACTTCAAGCAATGGCCTCCAGTGAGGATATGTGTTTTAGTGCCTATTATGTTTTACCAAGACCACATAGACAAATTTTTAGCTTTTGAGTACACATCAATTCATGTATTATTATTGAACTTGGTAAGTTTTACTTATAAGATTGCAGGTTTACCAGCTGGTAGAGTGTAAAATTCAAGGTGATGGTAATTGTCAGGTTAGTTCTCTTACTTCTTTGAAGCATAGCAAAGGAATTTCATTTGGTACTATGCATATAAGCAAATGAAACTGCAGAAAATAAACAACTATTTTGTGAAAGATAACAACCTTTAAAAGGAAAATAGTTGAAGAATTCTCTTTTCACGGATCCAATTTGTCACTGGTGAAGAGTCTTTGATGAAATTGACTATAAACAAAAGTCCAAGATGAAATCTCAAAAAGCACCAAATTAAGCTTCATTGTAATATTCTGATTAGACATAACATTGACAAAAGCCAGTCATCAAATGTTGCTAAACACCTCATACAAGGTCCTGTAACTAGATTAGCTGCCCTTGTCAACTGCCTGCTTGTTCGTTCTGATGCCTTCCGACTATCTTCTGGTATTTATAGCTTATGTTGAATTAGAAAAGTTTTTTCTGGGAACATTTTTTGCACAGCGGATCTTTATCTCAAAACTCTTTGAAAGATACCATTCTTTTATTTATTGAAAACTTTTTTGTTCACTTTTCTCTTTACTGCACTGAGTACATTATAAACTGCCTTACAATGACTTATAGACAGCCGATGGTTATCATTCTTTTTCCTTTTGCAAGTTTCGAGCTCTGTCTGATCAATTTTACCGAACTCCTGAGCATCATGAGTTTGTGAGACAAGAAGTTGTGAACCAGGTTAGTGTAATGTTTACACAGTTCTTGAGGTCATCATATCACCTTGAAATTATGAATTTGTTCTTTTCTGATTGATTACGTATTCTTCGAAAATTACATTGAATAACCAGCTGAAGTCAAGCCCAGAGACTTATGAAGGATATGTTCCTATGGCTTACGATGATTATTTGGACAAGATGTCCAAGTACTGTTCTGACCTTGCTTGTTAAATAATGGGTTTGTTTGGATTGCGGTTTATTTGCCAAAATATATTTGCTTACATCATTATTACAATTTCCAACACACCTTTTTATCTTCCCAATTACCTTTTTATCTTCACATCACAAAAAGTGCTACAGTAAAAATATCTCTAATAATTCACAATCCAAACAAACCCAATCTACTGCTGGATAGAATGTGACCAATCTTGTCTAACACTGGATATCTATATTAGGAATGGTGAGTGGGGTGATCATGTGACTTTACAAGCTGCTGCAGATTCGGTAATTCTTGCTTGATTTTCTGCCCCACTGACAACAGCAAATTACCTCGTTGAAACTTTATGCTTCCACGTTGTTAGATATCAATGGGTCCACCAGTATAGAAATTATTTGTTGAAAGTTTGTTTTTTTTTTCTCCAATCATATGTTGAAATGTTGGTGTTTGCTGTGTCCAGTTACTATGTCAACTTCAACAGCATTAGAAACTCTTTCTAGTAAATGTTTTTTTGTCTTCGAAATTTTGCTTTGAGGATGCATTTTCAGGAGTTCTGTAGGGTTATGTTGCCATGCATGATGTACTTCTTCATGTATAAGATGTCTGACAACCTGGGTTCTGTCCGTTTGCTAAAGGCCTTGCATGCCCAATTAACAACTGATCTTAATGTTGCTAAGTGTAATCACTTAGACCAAACACTTATGCGTTCTGATACGCGTTAATGATTTGCTGCAGTATGGTGTAAAAATATTTGTCATAACTTCGTTCAAGGACACCTGTTACATTGAGATACTACCCAGCATTCAAAAATCTGAACGAGGTATAGTACATGTTTCACTGAAGTCTTTATCTAGACTTTTAAGCTGGGTGGTTAATTAATCGTTATTCTGTTTAAGCAGCTATCCATGTATATGTTATTGCCTTAGTTAGGCAACAGATGTCCGCTAGCTTTTTCCTGTGCTCAGCTAAGTTCTAAAACTTGCTAAATTACCTCAATAGATGAAATGAGTTGTAAGCAAATGTTTCCTTTTAGTCTATTAATGAAGCAACATACTATTGATTGTAAATATATGCCCTTACTTTGTAATTATTTGGACATGATACTGTAACCCCACCTTGTTTTTGGGATCCTTCATCTCATCTCTGAGCTTTAAGAGCATTTTTGTTTTTCAGTTATTGCACCATTGAGAAAAGTTGTTTTCATACACAATTCACTTGTCTTGTATATTTTGCTGGAAACTTCAGAGTCTGGACTTACACATGGTACTCTACTTGCAGTTATATTCTTGAGCTTCTGGGCTGAGGTTCACTACAACTCTATATACCCTGAAGGAGGTACATCCTAGTTTTCTAGGTCAAAATTTCTCACCTCATATGATAGGGGCTATAAAGAATTCTCAACTGAGTCACTTTGAGTAATCAAATCCTGTCAATACTTTGGCATGGGCATATACTTCCCAGGACTGAACACAAGCAGAAAGATGCATCTTCCTCAAACTTATATAAGCTTCTGTTCTAGGCACAAAAACTAGAAATAGACAAGTGCAAGGATTAGATGGATTCCACATTGACCTTAACTTTTCTTGTTCTTTTGGTTGTCATTTTTGTACTTCAGATTTAACCACATTTGGGACTAAGAGAAAGAAGAGGCGATCATTTCCTCGCCAGGAGCATTTCGAAATTCCAGATGATTTCAGTTGATAAAATATGGTAATAGAACTACTTGAAGCTATAGGTTTCTAAATCCATTTTGCAGTTGAGGAATAATGTAAAAGGTTGATGCTTTTCCCTTCCTCCTTGTTCCCCTCAGATTCGAAAGATAGCAGCTGTCTTGCACCTGCAAAACCTGCCGTGCTGCCATGCCGAACTCTTTATCATTGTCAATTCATGCCAGACAAAGCAAGCATGATATCAATTGTATTGATTCATAAATGTAAAGATTTCTGTTCTTTGCAACACTGGTGCGCCAATAATGTTTCCCATGTGAACAGGCACGTCTTCTTGATAATTGGCAGAATGTTGTCTTCATCTAATCTCAACTTTGTTAATATGGATAGAATCCTGTATTCCTGTTCTTCATACTGGATGCTTTGTTGCGCAATATTTTCAGGTTCAGTTTAACAACAATATTTCAGGGCTTCTAGTTTAGACTTCAGATGCCTTGTTCTTTTCTTTCAAATTGCGTAAGCACTAAAAATTACAGGTAACTAATATGGTCAGACAGCTCAATCCTCGTCCTGACCTTTGCAATCTTGGGCCTTGTTTGGGAATTATATACTAGCTTACAAGCTTGGGTATAAAGTGTGAACGACTATTGGCCAAGTACAATAAGCACACGGGAAAACAAAACTATTTCGAGTTTGTCCTAATTTTTCTTGATTTCCCATCCATGGATAACAGATTTTATAAAATTGATTTGTTTTTTGTTTCAAAAAATTACAACAGAAGCAGAATTTTCTGTGTGAAAACATATGATTCCTGCCTGCATAAATAGAGTTTAGCTTAAAAAAAGGGTTTTAAAATTAGAAGTGTTTAAATGAAAGTTAAAACAATGTGCCATCACAAGTGAAAAAAGAAAAAACTCTTGTCTCCAAAATCCAGCTCATTTGATAAAGATATTAGTTAGGTAATCGTGAAGTCCCTAATTACTTACTTATGATAAAGATATTAATTAATCAGGTAATTAAGAAGGCTCTAATTACTTAAGATTATAGCCTCGACGACTTAGAATAGTGGGTGACTATAAGGTCTCGAAATAGATAAAATTTCTCTTTAATTAGGTGACTATGAGATCCTAATTTGACTTTCAAGTCAAGTTTGAAGCCATCTCATCCTTCTATCAAAGCCTTAAATTCTCCAAAGTAAGGAAAAAAAAAAAAGAAATAGTACGTTTTTCTTAATTTTTATTGTTTTGATAAAACTCCTTCTTATTTGACCCAAAAAAAAAACTCCTTATTTTTCTCATAAGTCACAACCTAGAAAACATTGGAGAAGAAAAAATTAATACTCCACTAAAACAGACACAGAGGAGTTGTTAGTTAAAATAGAAACATTAAACATGCAAATGCAAAACAACGTAAAAACGCACAACCTGGGACTCAATCAAACGCTTGGTTCTGTTTCTCTTCTCCACTAGGGTTTTCACTCGTCGTCTGCTAAGGTCAGCCTTCTCTCTGTGTATCTCCATCAATTTTGTACTATAATTTAAGTGAAAAATTCTCGTTTTTGTTAGGTGAAGAATATTACATTTTCAATGAATGCGCCTGATTAAACCATCTGGACCCCTAAATTGTGAATTATGTTGTTTCAATTGATAAATCCTTTTAATGCATCAATTACACATCAATTTTGCTTGTTCTTTAACTATATTCAGAAAATCTCATCTGGGAGTGTGTATGAAGGAAAGTAAGTTGGAAAATAGGATGAGAACATTAGGTACTAGAAGTATGGTTAGAGGGAAATTAAATCTGACTTTTGTTATTAAGAAACTTTAGAAAGAAATTAGAAGGATTATTGCTCACATCTAACATTATTTTGCGCAAGAATTATAGGTCAAACTTTAACGATTGCTTTGTTTGGGAACGAAAAACGTTAGCTTCTACTTGAATTGCTGCACTAAAAGATGGTGGAAATTATATGAGCCTAGTCCGATGTCTTTTTCACAATTTTGGTACTTCTCCATGCTGGGCTTTTTGGTGAAAATTTCTTGTATACAAATTCCTCCCCCGGGTCCCCTGTTTTTTCCCATTTCTGCAAAAATACTTGTTAGAAAAAGATTCACTTTTTTCTTCTTCTCTTTGTTTCCTTTCCTGTAAAAAGTCCCAAACGGAGCGAAGTATGATTTTTTTTAGTGTTTTTTCTTTGCTTCCAATTTTTTCAACTCTCGCAGCTACTTTAAAGGCCAGAGAATTGCATGTTTGATTACCATCCTGAGAAGTGTGGCCAAATTATAAATTGTGTGAAAGGCTAAATTAGGAACGAAGATTTTAAACAATATATGTAATGCCAGTTTTTATATGTCATGATGATGAAGTATCGTTTTATGTTCCTGCAATCAGTAAAATCATAAAGCAGTAATTGGTTTTTGTGAAGAGGTTGGGTGATTGGAGCGGAGAAGAAGCTATTACCTCCTGTGTGTAACCTCCTCACAGAATGCTGCAACCTAACTAACTCTCATTGATGTCACCTATCTTTTTTTTTTCCTTATATATATATATGTGTGTGTGTGTGAACGCGCGCGCGCGCGCGCCCGCATAAACAGTGGATCAATTAACAATGCTCACATGTTCATTGCTGTGGCAATTAACAGGTTGCTTCAATTTTGAAGTGTTGCATTGATGTTAATCCATGTTACTCTTTAGTTTATATTTCTCATAGGCAAATCTGGTGGTTTGTTGAGAAGTAAATGTTTCCCCCTTGCTAGATATACGTGTGTTAAGAACTTGTGACTTTGAATGAAATGTCTCCTTGTTTAAGTTGAAGCAATGGGCGTACTGTTTAGACAAGATTTTTGTTCTTTTCCTTAGAAATGGCTATCACAGTGGACCAAGGTGAAGAACTTGAGTCTGGACCAGCTGATTGGACAGACTCAGAAGAGACAATTTTAATTCACTTAATGCTGAAAGAGATACAGAAAGGAAATAAACCTTTCACTACTTTTACAAAGACAGGCTGGAATAATATTGAAGCTGGGTTTAAAGAGAAGACTGGCAAGAGATACAGCCATCCACAGTTTAGAAATAAGTTCAATCAAATGAGGATACGCTATTTTGATTTCTGTATGCTGTCAAAAGAACCTGGTTTCACGTTGGACCCTGTGCTGGGTAAGCTAGATGCAACTGATGATGTCTGGAAATCAGCCATCAAGGTTAGTGCTGATATGGATGTACAAAGTATGACTATTTTCTTTTGAAATTTCTGAATATATGACCTGTTGAACTGCTTTCGTTTTAGGCAAACAAGAAGACAAAGAGATTCAGGAGAAGAGGGTGCCCTCTGTACAATGAGTTGGGGGTTATTTATGGTGAACCAGTGGGAAAGTCCACAAATGTTTCTCAGGTAGCTCAATGCTCTCTGGATACGGATGTTAAGTGTTTAGAAGATCAATCAACTAATGCTAGTCCATCGGAATCAGTTCGTGGAAGTAGTGACAACGAAGATTATCCTTCAAGAAGTGTCAGGCAACGTTGTCAAAAGTTGCCCTCCTTGAGGAATGAAGTACAAGAGGTGAAGGATTTGAGGCTGATTGTTGATGGCGGAGCTTTAGAGCCCACTCAAATCATAGTTCCTAGCAGTACAGCCAATAAGAAACATACTGACGTTGCCTACCTCAAACCATGTCGGAACACTTCCATCTAGCAGCCCCTTTTCAATCACGAATTGTGTGAGGTGCCTGGAGTCTATCCAAGGGATTGATGCTACCACTTACCTGAAGGCAATCAAAATGTTCAAAGATGTTGATTGGAGGGAGATGTTCATGGCTATGTCAGCTGAAAGAAGACTCGATTGGTTGGCAAGCTTGGATTGAACTTGGTAGCAGTTGAATTTGTGTAGTTATCTAGTTACTGTACTTATGTGATCGCACTAAATCTGGACTAATGGGTGCGGTGCGGTGCGGTGCGGTGTTTACCTTTGTGCATAATGTTAGATATTACCATAAAAAGATTTGATGCATAAGCTCTCAATTTGTAGTTGGTTTTTTCCGAGTTCAAAGTAACAGCACCAAGCTATGCAGTACTTTATCAAAGCTCAGAACTCGAATTTTATTTGTCAACTAATCAAACCAATCCCTGACAAAAGATAATTTTTAACAATAAGTGTATTTAGTTAGTAGTTTAATAAATAAAATTAACGGACTATGAGAAGATACATTAATATAATAACGAATTTTGAAGAGGAATGACCGAGCATCCGCAATTATCTAGTCATTAATTATCTTGATCTGTTGTACTTGAAGCCAATTTGTGGCTGCTTTGATACAAGGCTACATAAAATTTGCCTTCCTAGGGGGGAAGGTATTTGGGGGTTTTGCTGAGCTGTTTTTGGTTTTTATCAAACTATCTTGCTCATTCCAATCATTTGGTTCGGTAATTTTGATAATAGATTTTTCTCTAAGATCTTCATGCTTCATAAAGTTAGATATTAATGTAAAGGGATAATAATTTCAGAAACCTCCCTTTAAATTTCTAACAATTTCACTAGCTTGCTCTAAAGTTTGCAAAATTACACAAACTTCCCTGAAATTAAGATCTTGATAACAAAAAGTAGTCCAATTAGAAAAAGCTAAATATAATTAGAGAGCTGTCGATAAGAGATTTGAGGGCTCCTACTGTCCGCTGCCTACATTGAGAGTTTTCGATGCTAAAATTAATTCATGGATACCAAAAGCTAAATATAAGAGAAAAATGAGTAGTAAGAGGCAAGAAATACCTAATTCAGAATTGCTAATTTGCCATCAAATCACGCTTCTAATAAGAGCAACTGCTCCTAAGTCCTACCATTAATAGCAAAAGGGATAGCACATAACGCTGTGGTCCCCAGGAGTATCTAGTTTTGTACTTACGTCACGGGCGCCCCATCAGTCAAAGTCCGGTCAACACAAGGGAAGGGCGTCAGCGTCTGAGCGTCAGTCTAAATAAAAATCCAAAAAATTTCCAACAAAACAAACGAACCTTAGTAACTGCTCCATAGTTTTAATTTTCACGGATCGAAAACAACATCGTTCACTTCGCCTCCTCTTTTCGCTGCTTGCATCAATAGCGATGTAAACGACATCGTGTCAAACAGTCCCCCTCCCTCCGCCGGAAATATCTCATAGGGTTCCTGCTTCGGGAATTGAGACCAGGCAGTGGTCGGAGAACTATTAGAGGCAACGACGGTGGAAGAGGTTTCCGAGGCGGACGGAAGGTGAACATTTCGAAGCAGCCACTCCACCGTCTGGCCGTTTGTGCGGTGGCCGAGCTCGCGAGTGAGCTGGAAGATACGGGCGGCGCAGAGCGCTGGCAGCCGCACACGGTGGCCACCTCTGGTGGCTTTCAGCTTGTTTTTACTACGGCCGTCGCCTTTTCCATGCTCGTTGTTGCTGTTAGTTCTTCTTCTCCTCTTCTGCTCGGAGGAACGGAATGGTGAGCTGGGAGCGAGTTGAATCGAGCGAGGTTTGGTGAGTTGGCCCTCCTGAGTTGAAAATGAGGGTGGGGTTGAAACACCACCATTGTTGGAAATGGTTGTGAAGTAGTACTTAGTCGCCGTCGCCGTCATTGGAAGAGGAGCAGGAGGAGTGGTAGTAAAAGGTGGGGCCATAGTCGCTGGTAAGGCTCCGGCGAAGACAGAGAGTTTGTTTTAACTTTGAACTGGGGAGGGTTTTGAATTCTAGGGATTTTTGGAGATGTGGGACAGACCTCCTCATTTTTATGGGTAGATAATTTGTAGGTAAAGAGTTGTAATTTTTTATTACCGACAAGAAAGCTACTTAACGAGAGTTATAATTTTTGATTGCTGCCATTAAAGCTAATTGACAAGTATTTTAAAAGCATTAATTTGGCAATGTAAATCATAATTATGCTTCACTGTTCCACTATTTATTTATTTATCTATTAACACAGCAAATACATAGATGTACGAATTTAAGCGAAAAAAAATAACAGCTACACCCGACTATTTTTGGAATTTGTAGATCAAAGAGTTGTTCATGTTTTACACTTTTTTTAAAAAAAAAAAAAAAAAAATCATCAGAGTGAGTTTATTTTACATTACACTCGTAGATTTTGTCGAGTGATTGTGTTAGCGTACATATTATAGAAGATGATTATGATGGACGACTGCAAAGACTTGTGTCACCTAATTAAGTGTAGGGTATTTGGGTAAGAGAATAAGACCAAGTACTTGGAAAACATTCAATAGCTATATAATTTCAAAATGCACCAACTTCATTGACCCAAAAGATTAAGAAACATGGCCAAGTTGTATGGGTAGCTTTCTTGGCATTTGAAGCCAACCATAGGAGATTGTCAACAATCATCTCAAAGTTTCGGAATCCCATGACATCTCTTCAGGACGGAAACTTGTAAGAGTTGCATCTGGCACCACCTCAACGTCTCTGTCAGGCTTATGAAACATTTGAAAAAAAAAAAAAAAAATCATAACGCTACGAGCAAAAGAGCAAGATATAATAATGATTGTGAAAACTAATAATAAATTAGAAAATACACCTGCCATAGCTGCAAGAATTGCCACAACATGCAATCGATGAGCATAACCAGACAAAAAAGCTTGCCTGCCCAAGCACCGCAAGTAAGGTACCTGGAATATTATGAGCTGTTAAGGAAACGTGTAATCATCCTCTACTGGATTGAGCCAAATAGTACTGTCAGTAGTGGTTTCTTGACAAAAAAAATGATAAACTTCGTGAAAACTAACCCACTGCAGGAACAAGTCCCTAGAAAGTTTCGTTAACTTGAGCAACTGGGGAAAAACAAAGATTTTCCATTTAACACAAAAGCAGTGCTATGAAATTTGATCTAGTTATCAACCATAGCAACTTGGGACATTAACCGGAACAGTATGTGCACATTAACTGGAACATATCAATAATACTTGGGACATATGAATTGCAATGGCATACCGGGATAGTCGTTCTAACAGAGGTTGACTGGAGCATCTTAAAGCACGGTCATATACAGTCTCAGTCCTTCTCGCAACATCATGCCAGCTGTACAGTTTCTTCATCTGCCACAATTAATTCAAGACAATATAGTTGATAGGTATACATAAAATCTGGGGTTACAAATTTCATCTCCCTAGTACAGTGCATTGTATAAGCATTGACAAGAGAGGATTACATTTCAGTGTTTTGTGGAAGGACTGAACAAGACCGAAAATAAATCAACTAACCAAATCTAATTGAAAACGTGTAGTTTTTTGTTCCTTTACAAATTTGTCAACTCTATTCCACTTTGCAGTTTGTGCAATACAACTAGGAGATAATCTCAATTCCCAGAGAATGACATTGGACCAATACATCATTACATAAGCTCAGCGGAAATAATTTTCAACTTAAAAAAGAGGCCAACAGTTTATGCGCACTCACACGCAAATGCATAGTTTGTGGATCAATCTGGGGAAGTATATTTATAGCCTTTGTGATTGCTTGAACCATATCACTAGGATCTGGCTCCGCAAGAACAATCATATCATCTGGAAGAACCTAATAACACAGGGAAGGATAAAAAATCAGCACATCCTATCGTTTAAGCTTTATTCCCTTCCTGAAATAAATTAGCCAAGAAAATTAAAAAATGTAGTGGACATGCCTCTGGGACACCTCCAACACACGTACTGACAGTCAATAATCCACAACTAGCAGCTTCCAATATGGCTATACAAAAAGCTTCAGTCAAAGAACTGCCAAGGTAATTGCCAGAATCAGGTCTTTGAAGAATTAGTAAAATCTGTCACACAGATGCATAAATGAGCGCACGAGAGAGAGAGAGAGAGAGATGATTTATTTAGTTAACTGGGTCCAACTCTAATAATGCTAATTATATCGTAGACCAGGGAAATTGTGATTTTTAAGGAAGTACAGAACCACATTTTCTGTCAGCAAACAATCCCTTGATGACTAAATTCTGAAAATATCAGCTTCTAAAGGTTTTCAAATATCTTCTTTTCCAAGAAAAAAAAAAGATCAGTATTAAATCTTCCGCAATTCAATATTTCATTTATGCCCATAATCCCAGAAAAGAGAATCTTAACTGAACTATTAATTTCTCATTTCTTTCCCTGAAAGAAAGTCTCAAATGAGTGAAAGTTGAGCAGAAAATGAAAAGGTGCTACGTTAAATATCCTTTCAACCACATCAGGATTATACCTATTTAAGAATATATGCCCAGTTATCAAAACTGATCGCACATTAGCATGGGGAACAGCACCCAACATATCAACTCGATCTTGAAGGGAGTGTTTTTCCCTCATTTCTTCAAGCCGCACCCTTTTAGGACCATCTCCTCCAATGACAAAGCGAACCTGCAAGCATTGAGAAACAATGCTTGAGTCAACTAGAGAGTTGGTAGATGTGGACATTTATATAAAATTGGAATGCATTGACAAAAAAATCACTAGTTTCCACTTCAAGGACGGTAAATTTGAGAAGTAAAAATTATTTGGCACCTGTCTTAATATATGTCAGATATCAGAAGGACCCACCTCATACATTTTCACCTACTTGCAATATTCTTCTCATTGTATAACACTTATTAACTACCAAAGGAGAGTCAGTTTCATCACCAAGTGTATGCAATATGAATATCTAGAGCCAATAAAGATATCATAGCTGATCACACTACAGTAAGGTACAGAATTAAGGGGGAAATAATTACCAGATAATCCTACAGCATCTCTGATATAGATTTTTAATATCATTATTAGAGCAAAGCTTTCTTCTACCACACACACACTTAGCAGGGATCATGATGCAAATAGTAGGGGAGTTTTCTGGCTGCAGGAATATTACTTATTTGAGCTTGTCCATTGGGCATGCTATAACACCAGACTTGAAGAGAGAGGTGATGATGCTGAAGTTGGAAGAAATAAGCCATACAAAAGGGATTTATAAGCCTCACAAAATAAATTTGGGAGGTTATACAATTATATGCTTACATTGGGATGCAATCGGCATACTTCAGGAATTACTTCAACAAGCAGATCTGCTCCCTTGCGGTAAACCAACCTACTTATCACAACGATAACAATTTCATTGTTGCTGAGTCGTTCTGGAGCAGGCTTGAACATAGCTGTGTCCACAGCATTTGGAATTACATAAACTTTTTCAGGTGGCAGCCCAGATCTTAAAACTGTGTTTTCCTTACTTGTATGAGATACACAAATAGCTTGGGTCACATCTGCTAGTGTAAATTGCAGTACCTTGTTCATATGAATGCTGCCCACATCAGCAAAACCATAAAGAGAATGATCAGTAAACACAACTTTGTATCCCATTGTCCTTGCGTGCATCAAAGCTTCATGGCATAGAGTTGAGAAGGCTTGATGTCCATGGACCACTGATATCTTTTCTCGAATTAAAATTGTCCTTATTATTGGAAGAGTCCCATAAAAGGTTGGAAGTGTGTTTTGCATGAGAAATGGTTTCCATGGCACATAATAAACTTTTAGGCCACCTGTCATATACCTCACTCCACTACGATTGTTATAAGCATGAGTCATGACAACCACCTGCATTCATTGTTTAGAAATGATAAGTTAACTGCTTTATCCAATCAAACTCATAAATGAGACTTTTAGATTATCCTTTTGTTTAGATTAATAAAATACCAAGAACTCAAATTGAAGAAGAAAACATAAAAAACATATAAATTAAGTCCTAACAGGAAGACAGGGTGAAAGACAAAGTGAAAGAAGAAGACGGACACATTTGAAGAAGTACTAAAGCCCAGAAGGGAAAAAAAATTAATCCATTAACCAGATTAAAGTCTAATTGATGAAAAGGATGGTGGATATTTCACCTAGATCTCTGCATAGATGTTAATTTTACAACAATAATCAGGAACAGACTACTTAAAGTTCTTTGTGGAACCCTTTTTTGTTTCTAATCTCAATATGTTCCTGCGAAAAAGCAGATTCTAAGTTTTAGCAAAACCTCTACTTTTGTTTTACTCATAACAGCATCAATTTTCAGCTTGTTTATCTTGAAAAGGCTGCACGTACTGCATGGTACACCAGTTAAAAATTAACCATCCCCAGAAACTTCAAGCTAAACTTACCTTATGGCCGAGCTCAATCAGGCATTGTGATAAATAGTATATGTGATTCTCCACACCGCCAAAGTTGGGAAAGAAAAAATCAGAAACCATCAAGATTCTATGCTTTCCATTTTCACTCATAATGTCTGGTATCTTCAAACCTATTAATAGTTTTTGGTTATAAAAAGGTAATTTTCCAAAAAAAAAAAAAAAGAAAGAAAGGTTCCCTTATCAGTATACCAACAGAAATCAATACATGGGCCAATATTCCAGGTGGGTATGGAAGAGAAATACGCAAGCAATTCGATTCAGTTCCAGATAGCTACTAAAGCATGAGCCTTGCGGCATTTTATCAGATACCTGGTGGGCCTTTTATATTTCATTAGCACCTACAAAAGACAAACTTAATCTAAAGATTACATATTTAAAAACGACCAACCGAAGAAGAAGGAGGCAATCTTAGGTTCATGCAGAAAAACTCCATTTGCACGGAGCCATGATAGCACAATTTCGTTGGAGAAGACGATCCAGACGGTAGAGGTTGGGTACAACTGTGGATCTGCAGTGATGAACCGGTTCTCAACTGGCCAAATTACCGATTTGGTCACTATTCTTTTGTTGGCAATGGGGACATAGCCATATTGGTCCAATAAGTAAACCGGGCATTTTTTCGTTCTGTGCTGGTCAAATGATTTTTCATAATGGCTTTTCATTTTACTTCTCTTGATTAGTATTGATGGAATTTTTTTTCCCCGAAAATGAGGAAACTCTTTTGAAAATGAAATGATTTATGAAGAAAAAAACCGTTATGATTACAAAAATTCATGTAAATAAACAAAACATGATATTTTGAATGTTTTTTTATATTTTGGACAATGTTTCAAGTACGTATGATAGTGTATCACTATACAAATTTTCTTATAGTTAATGAATAACATATGATACAAAGAAAATTTTGAAAGAAAGAGATTACCCTATTTCAGGACAGGACAGGACAGTGTATAGCATTTATGCACTTGCTAATTTATACCGATCATCTATTGATAGTATTTTAACTTATATTATTATATTAGCTAACTTACAATATTTGAGAAGTTGGACTCGACGCACAAGCCAACGAGTTAACTTATAATGATTCTGATCGACCATTTACTAATAATGTATTACTTTTAACTAGTGCCATGATTTGAATGCAAGTGCATTCTATACAAAAAGCAAAATTTTTTTCAATCTTCATGTGTAGACTAAAGTAGTACTATAAATTTTTATATTTAGAACAAGTTTCATATATTGTTTAGTTTGTTCTAAAAAATGAAAGTAAATGCCTTTTTTGCAAATATCTCGAGAAAAGAGTAATCAAATGCAGGAAAGTATGGGACTATAGGAGTACATTTTTTCTCATATATGTGATGACTATTTGAACCGGCAGTGAAGGCAGGCGCGCCCATGGGACTCTGTGGCAACGAATAGTACTTATTATCTCAAGCCTTGAACGGTTGAGAGTCGCACCCAGCAAAAGACACCGGCTTTTTCCTCACAACAGTCTCTAAACGGTTCTCGAGCTAAAAGAATCTTCTGGAAACTCCTTACTCTCTCTATAACCCCCTAATAAGCCCTAGTAGAAATCGTCACCAAACGAATCCCACCGTTGCTCGTTTTACATTCCCTCCCCCCTTATCCGTTCACAAACACCCAAGAGAACCCACCCTAGCGATTCATCAAGAGCTTACCCAAAATCTTCGTGAAATGGCATCAACCAATGCTGTTTCCACTGCCTCAATGCTGTCCACTCCCTCAAAACAGGTAAGCATTTTTTTGGTGATTTTCTTGACTTGGGTTTTATTGTTTGCTTTTGGTTTTATTAGGAGTTTAACTGATTCATGTTTTTGGGTCTTGCTTTTCTGGCAGGGAGGTTTGAGGGGAACGAGGATGAACCAATTGCAGGGGCAGAAGGTTAACTACAAGCCCACGAAAAGCAGGCTTGTAGTAAGGGCTGCAGCTAAAGAAATTGCCTTTGACCAGAATTCCAGGATTGCCCTTCAAGCTGGAATTGATAAGCTTGCTGATGCTGTTGGTCTCACTCTTGGTCCCAGGGGTAATTTCTTCTTCGACGACAAATTTTCTGTTTCAAGCTCTGATAATGATTGAAGTGCTGTTACTCATTTAGCTTCACCTGTGCATTTCTTTTTGAACTGTTTTGCGGGCTTATGATTTTGAGAAAGTGTCTGTCTTGAATCCCACTTGACTTAATTGCAAAGCAAGGATAGTCTAGGTTTTTGTCATTCCTCCTGTGCTACTGCAATTTCTTAGCTGAATGAATGCGTAAAAACCTTCTGGGGCTATTTCTTGTTAATGTCTTAGGCATCCTGGAGTGTATTGCCTTAGGATGTGCACCTATAAGCTGTGAAAAGCATTGTTCTTTATGGTCGGTTAAGTATTTCTATATGGCGAGCTTTCTGAGCATAAAGAAGGAACGACCCCCACCTAGACAAATGTTGGACTTAATCTTCTTTGACAGCACGGAAATAGGATTTTCAGCAACTGGCATCATGTTTACTTCAATCTTGTCATGATTGAATTTATTTATTTTTATTGATGATTTTTGTTAAGAAGCCAAAACTTGTATCTTATTACAACTAGGATGCTGAGCAATTGAACCATCCTGCACTCCTGTAGCATCGGCTGAGTTGGAGGGTGATTTTACCATAATCTGTTTTAATTGGTGGTACATGGTTTGGGGTAAAAATCTAGAACTTGGGAACTTAAGGAACTCCTACCTTCTCTTGTGTGGTTGGCTGTTGTTCCATATGAATGCATGAAAATGCTAGAAGTCTATAGCTGTAAATTTTCATGTTCTGCTTAGACTTCCTGCTATTTTAATTGGTTATTGATGTCACTACATGATGAGTTTATGTCTTCAAAAAGATGAATAGGTTTTGTGGTTTGTTGTCCCACAGGAAGGAATGTGGTATTGGATGAATTTGGAGCTCCCAAGGTGGTTAATGATGGTGTGACTATTGCTCGAGCTATTGAGTTGCCTAATGCCATGGAAAATGCTGGTGCTCAATTGATTAGGGAGGTAGGATCATAGTTTTCTCAGCTGCTATTTTGTTGATGTAGTTTGACGTACTTTCCAGATTTTGGTGCTTTATCGGATAATTTACAACTATAATTGTCTTCCCTGTTAATTGCTAGTAAGTTTTTGACATGTTGAACTACATACTAAAGGTTGCAAGCAAGACGAATGATTCTGCTGGTGATGGAACAACTACTGCATCAGTTCTCGCTCGTGAAATTATTAAGCTTGGTTTGCTGAGTGTTACTTCTGGTGCCAATCCAGTTTCTGTGAAGAAAGGCATTGATAAAACTGTACAAGGTTTGATTGATGAGCTAGAGAAAAAGGCCAGGCCAGTTAAAGGTCGTGAAGATATCAAAGGTATATTTTTTGGCTCTTATGATGTGGATCCAAATGTATTTTCCATTTAGTTCCTAGTTTGATGTCACCAGAGATTCGTATTGATGTATTTCTTCCTCTATATGCAGCCATTGCTACTATCTCTGCTGGAAATGATGAAACTATTGGAATCATGGTTGCTGATGCAATTGACAAGGTTGGACCTGATGGTGTCCTGTCCATTGAGTCATCCTCTTCCTTTGAGACTACAGTCGATGTGGAGGAAGGAATGGAGGTCTGTTCGAGCTGCTTCCCCATGCCTTTCCCAAGTCTTGATATGAAAATCTTTTTCTCCTGCTTTGTGTTTTGTTTACTTGATAATTGTGATTTAAATATGACTTGGTCATAATTCTTTTTGACATGCAGATTGATAGGGGATACATCTCTCCACAATTTGTTACCAATCCTGAGAAACT
Organism: Coffea arabica; assembly: GCF_036785885.1. Taxonomy (NCBI): domain Eukaryota; kingdom Viridiplantae; phylum Streptophyta; class Magnoliopsida; order Gentianales; family Rubiaceae; genus Coffea; species Coffea arabica. Next base: position 52,097,399 of record NC_092310.1, on the reverse strand, counting down.
AATTGTTGAGTTTGAGAATGCACGGGTATTGGTCACAGATCAGAAGATCTCTGCTATTAAGGACATAATTCCATTGTTGGAGAAAACAACGCAGATAAGGGCTCCTTTACTCATTATTGCTGAAGATGTCACTGGAGAGGCTTTGGCCACTCTAGTTGTTAACAAGCTTCGAGGTATCCTGAATGTTGCTGCTATCAAAGCTCCTGGGTTTGGTGAAAGAAGAAAGGCCCTTCTTCAAGACATTGCTATTGTAACTGGTATGTCAATATTATCATTTTATGCATGCTAGAAAATGAAAGATGATATTCAGCATCTTTTGTCTTTTGGGGAATCTGGGGGAGTCATACGGGAAGGGAGAGTATTGCTTGTTTGGCACTTAAAGAGGGGGAAACAATCTTGACCACTTTTTTAATTTCCTTCTTTAGTGGTTGTCACGCATCTTGGGGTAAGAATGCAAAAAGCAGTCAGTTGAGAATGTTATCTGCTAATTTTCTTGTTTACTTTCTAATGCAGGAGCTGAGCTCCTAGCTGCCGACTTGGGACAGTATGTTGAGAAAGCTACAGTTGAACAATTGGGTACTGCGAGGAAGGTGACCGTCACTCAGCAGTCAACAATCATCATTGCTGATGCTGCATCAAAGGATGAGATACAGGCTAGACTTGCACAGATAAAAAGGGAGTTGGCTGAGACTGATTCAATATACGATTCTGAGAAACTTGCTGAGAGGATTGCTAAATTGTCTGGTGGTGTTGCTGTTATTAAGGTTGGTGCTGCGACAGAGACTGAGCTTGAAGACCGCAAACTCCGGATTGAAGATGCCAAGAATGCTACATTTGCTGCTATTGAGGAAGGTATTGTTCCTGGTGGAGGGGCTGCCTTAGTTCATTTGTCAACTTCCGTTCCTGCAATTAAGGACAAACTTGTAGATGCTGATGAGCGGCTAGGGGCTGATATCGTGCAAAAGGTAAATAATGCACCTTAGCTCTTTAAGTTCCCTCCAAAAATTTGTTTCTGTCATTTTGAGTGAACTTGGTTGATTTTCTTTACTGATTTGCATGCACTGTAATTATTTTCCAGTAGGCTTGGTAGTAGAGTTGATTTAGTCCAAGACAGTTAGACCGACAAGCATAACTTGGCAAAGCTAGCTCCTTACGTTATTCATAGAAATGAGTCTTTACTAGTTATCTTTATAGATTGAATTGAAGAGCTCAGTGGGGCAAATTGCTAGGGTGGAAGGAATTAGGAAAGGTGACATCCTTGTTGGTAATTATTGAGATGGAGTGATTCAAAGTTGAAAGAAGATCTCATATTTCAAGAAATTGAATAGGAAAGTATTAAAAAATTTTAAATCTCAGAGGTGGTAATTTCTTCCCCTAATTTCTTGAAAGATGTAACTGGGATGTTGCTGCTTGTTGGCTGTGGTTTGCAAATATTAACATTTTATCAGTTAAACATTTTGCTTTTCTCTTTAAATGGGAGCAATGTTGATGTTCGCAAATTTTGTTGCTTTTGCATAGTTGTTGTGAAATGCCTGCCTCCAGTAACGCCTAACTGTGAACCTTCCTTTTAAATCTCTTGATGTAGGCACTAGTGGCACCTACATCTTTGATAGCTACAAATGCTGGAATTGAAGGAGAGGTGGTTGTTGAGAAGGTGAAGTCTTGTGACTGGGAGCTCGGCTATAATGCGATGACTGACAAGTATGAGAATCTAGTAGATGCTGGTATAATTGACCCTGCTAAGGTGACAAGATGTGCATTGCAGAATGCAGCTTCAGTTGCAGGAATGGTTCTTACTACACAGGCCATCGTTGTGGAAAAGCCCAAACCCAAGACCCCCGTAGCTGTTCCCCGAGAAGGAGAACTTGCAATTTAATCAGAGTTATATAGCTTCTTCAGGAATTTTGGGCAGTGAGTGTGTTTTAAGAAGTCCTACTAGGGAGGAACTAGGTAGAAGAACATGATTTGTTGGACCATGTCAGCTGGCCCTGGAAACGGTCCTCTCATTATTTTGTCATTTGTGTGGGTTAGGCTAAATTGCGAATGGAGGAAAGAGTTACAATGATTGGTGAAAAGGGTGTTGTTGCTGATGCCTTAAATTTTACCCTTTAGTGGTAGCAATTCTAGTTTATCGGAATTTATCTTGTATGACTGTGATTGTGCAAGACATCGAAAAACTCATATAAGCAAATCCATAACATTTTTGTGAGCATGAGCTGAAGTTCTGTGCATCATTCCTTAGCTGGAAAAGAATTGGAAAGCGCTCGTTGGAGTGTTTAACATCAGAAGATTACAGAAGGGGGAATTCAATTCACCAAATAACAATTTGAAAATAAGAATGTCGAAGTTAAACTTGCGGTTGAAGCCTTCTTCCAGGGATGTGGAAGAATGGTTCATGCTCTCGTCCGTGAATTCTCCTAAGCCGGAGCAGGTAAGATTGCCGTGGCCTCGCCATCGATAACCACAGTATCATCATCTTTGAAACATTTCGTCAAAAACTTTGCCCTGGATGTATGTAAAAGAAACAGTAATGAACCCACAAGGCTTATAGGATTTTCCTAACAAATCATGGGTTAATTCGTGAAACTTACACGTATTTGTTTTTCAGTTTCCTGATACTAGTCGCCTCCACTTGACCGGTGATCTCCTCCCCAATATAAGCAGGCAATTTAAACTGCAAGGTTTGTGAAACGTATACCGCCCCTGGCTACAAGAAACAATCAGTTAAAAAGGAAAATTAAGAAGTCTTAAAAAATTTGGGCTGAGAAATTGCGAAAAAGAGAACTAACAAAATGAAATGCAATGATCCTAGGGAATAATGAAGCCACGAGCATTCCTGGGACTAATCTGTCAGCGAAACCGGCAATTCTGGCACATTCAGGTTCGAAATGTAAAGGGTTCCCGTCCAAGCTTAGCTTGGAGTAGTCCACAACATCCGAGTCTGAAAATGCTCTGGCTAGCTTCAGAACCTGTCCGGTTTTCAGCACATTCGGTGCAGATGAAGAGTGCAAGAAAGCAGAGAAGTGGCTGGAGCTAGAAGCTAGATGCTTTATCTTGAGCATTGCTCTGAAGCAATTCATCAAACACGTAGCATGCAATGCTGGTTACAATAAATCAATGAGAGGGGAGAAGGAAAACGTTTCAAAGAGTTGGTTATTCTTGGGTTATCGGTTCTGGGTTGTTAGTAGCATGCTTTTTTGCAAGTCAGGCAATGTTTGCCCATTATCTTTGTGATCCAAATTGATAGCATTGGGTCTGGGCTGGATGATGATTTTGGGCCAAGCCTGCATAACAAACCCACATTTGTCCAACAAACTGGTGAATCCTGAAATAGCTGAAAACATAACTGATGTGGAGGTTAAGGCACGACCAAAACGGGACTTCATATGTTGTTTTTGCTTATTAGTGTACACTAGCAAGAAAATTTTTTGACCTACAAATGGGAAGGGGGAAAAGAGAGCTATCGAATTCTAATCTGAGTCGCAAAGTTTGCTTCGTTTAAACCATAAAAAGGACTATTTCGGGTTTGAATTTCAACTAATGTGGAGCTTTATCTTGGCCATTCGAGTTTTATAGGATCAATTTCGAGAGTTGGAACTACAGATCGATTTGTTATATATATATATATATGTGAGTGTGCGCGCGCGCGCGCATGCGCGCCTAAGGTAACGCAAGATACCTCTTGACCAACAAAATAAGAATAGGAAACAGAAAATGCATAAATAAACGTAGAGCAACCTTCAAAAACAGGGTCCCAATTTTGGCCTGGCTGGTGACTTTAATGACCGGCAAAGATTGGTCAAGTGCAATTGCTGCGCAAGAAGGGTGCTGTCCTTTTAGTCACGTCAGCCAAAAATAGACAACGGGAAATTTGGGCCGGTCAGTTCAACCAACTAAAATGTTTGGCAGTAATGGAGCGATATTTAGATTTGGGACAATCAGCTCTTAGGTCCACTATCATTTTAAAGTGACATTTTCTTTCTTTTATTTGCCATTAAAACACGATTTGGATTATGTTTGTCAGTATTATTATTATTGCCATCTTATCTAACAGTGACAATTCCAATCCACTATTCCTGCTGAAAGCAAGCGGTGGTCCTCTTTCATTTCTCAATAAATGTCTCTTCAAGTCTATGAAAATTAAAAAAAGACTATTTCAATAAGAAATCATTCCTTTTTTTTTTTTGTTTTGCGTTCCTTATTCAAGAAAGACTCCAAACCTTGCAAAGGAGAATGTAAGAATTCGAAAGTCGAATTTCATGGACGCCTAACTAATATTGGTGGCATTGGTTTAGAATTGAGATGAAGCCGGCGCGATGCGCGGCTTATTTCTAAACGCAAATAGCCTCAAAAGAAAAGATCAAAAAAGCAAGGAACGTTGCATTAGGGCAGTTCAAAGTTTGGTATCTGTCTACTAAATCAACGGGATTGGAATACTTAGACGGATTCAACAGGTTGGTTCTTGAATTACTATTTAACATTAATTTACTCTTTTGATAAGAGACTCGTGTATGAGTGAAAGTTAAAATTGACATGTAGCTTGCACATATTGGTGTACTGAGATCAACCTGCTCCTTACTTAACTGCTGAAAAGAGCCCTTAATCTAATCTAACATGTAAAAAGTGAGAAATCTGTCCATTTGACCAAGCAAGGAGCCAAAATTTGACAACACAGAAATTCATCAAAGACTACTAATGTGTTCACACCTTGTGTGGAGTTGTCTTGGTGGTCCATTGCTCTGCTGGGGTGCAGCTTTTATTTTGGGTTTGGGCAATGGGTGTAAATGATTGATTAACAAAGAAGGTTACCACCTTGAAAAAGTTTTCATACGAGTGTCACGTCTTGAGGAAAGTTATGCTCTGATTCTCGAATATTGATTACTGATTCAAAATCCCAGCAATCTTCATTGGTTTTCCCCGTCCCGTTCTGCTTCGCTTCTTCCGCGTCAACAGTCTTCATTTGACGAGTTAAAATCATTCGTACAAACGCATCGCGCTTTCTCGTCCGTTGCTTTTGGAGCACGGCATATTTAATCACTAATAAATATATTATAGCCGCCTTTTCTTTTGTATACTATTAATTAGCTTCGTTTGGATTGAGAAAATTGATAAAAATTTAAAATTCATCCAAACCGTTATGTAATTGCTTGGATTGATTGAGAAATATTTGAATTTAAAATACTTCAATTATTTAAATACATTTTAAATATTAGAATAATTGGTGATTTACAAATTTAAGTATCTTCTAAATAATCCCTAAATAATTAGAAAATTTTGAAAGAATTTGAAATCTTTCGTCAAATCCCTCGATCCAAACGCAATATCAGATCATATATAATATACGTTCAACACTCGACCTCCACTGAACTAATTCTGAGGATCAGAATATATGGTACACCTTTAGATGACTCTTAATTTCTTTCGACTTAAATTTGAAAGTCCACGCCTTTGTGTTCTTTAGCTTAAAGAAATCAAAGACAAAAACTGAAGCTGTGATACCAAAATATTACTCCTGCATACTTGTGCTCATTGGAAGAGTGTAATTAACGTTCACAAATTGTTCCCAGCAGACTTGTTTGATTTCACACCGCCTAGTTACGAAAACGGACTAATTATATAACTGGAAATTGGAACTAAATTCGCCTGTTAGATGTATTCAAATCAAATTTAGTGTATTATCTTCTTCCAACATTAATATTGGTTTAAAAGTTCTGGTTTTGTAGTGCGGAAAGAATAAGTCGGACAAAGAAAACATATGGGAATCCCTGCAGTAAAGTCATTTAGGTCGTCTTTCATTCGTTTAGAAGAGAGGAAAAAAAAAAAAAGGCCCTGATTTCCCTAGTCTTTTCAATCGGGAATATATGATGCTATCGCGCATATTTTTTGTCAAACAATTTCTTTTTCAACCGCAAGACGAAATGCTGCACTTTTTTTTGAAAATGACAGTGCACGGAAGAATCAAATCTTGAATGTATAAAGCTTGAAATTTCAGCCCTTCTGCATAACATTGCAGAATCAATTCTCATTTATGGTAGTACACACCAAAAACAGAAATTCTTGTTCTTGGACGTTCAAGGCTTTTCAGTTCTAGAAATCACTCGACAAAAAAGTTTACGTGCCTTAGTTTTTAATCGAAGAACACAAAGAACAGATCCATGTACATTCCCTATAAGTCGAATATGTTACTTTCAAAAGTAGCACCTAATTAAATCACTCGGGTTCATATTGCATCCGTTATCAACATCAAGTGATACTAAAGCTTGTGAGAACAATTTACCCCCCTCCCACAAAATACCCTGGAAGAAAAGGAATATCATTTGTTGACATTTACAATTTCCTAAATTTTTTAGGGGTTTCGTATTTAATATGAAAAAAATGAATATCATGATTTGACATGTCGCATTTAATATAGAAATTTTGTTTGTTTGTTTGTATTTTTGGGGTTAAAGCTAAGGTGTGTTTGTTGTTTAGAAAATGTAGTCATCATTTTGGGCAAGTCATAACTCAAACGGTTTCGGTAAATGTTTTACATCAAGAAAAGTTTCGCCTTATTGATGCCGTTTCATTTTTTCTTTTATTGTGGGTGCTAAAAGTAGAACTCATGAAAGAAAAATTAATCTTTTACAAAACGAGGCAACAAGGCTATAGTCATTTAGCATGTTTGGATTTATCTGATTTCAGATAAAATAATTTGTTTCACAAATTTCAATTACCTTTTTATCTTTTTAATTATCTTTTTATTTCACATACATCACATCACAAAAAAAGTGCTACGATAATTATCTCAAATGAATCATCTAAATAAACTCGTATCCAAACAAACTCATTATCTTGCTAATGTCATTGCCTATGAAGTCTTGGTGCTTGGCTCTTACAAGGGTTAGGAAATGTTATGGAGCAAGCTAACCTACTATATTTGTACGTAAGGATTAATCTTTTTTTTTCCTACTGACAGTGCATATTTTAATTTTTATATATATAATAAAATTTAAAATTTATACATGTGACATGCATCTATTTCTACTAGTGTATGTATTTTAGTGCATGAAAGATAAATCCTTATAATAATTAAAAAATTCAAATAAATGTATCCTTAAATTTGATTAAATTTGAATCCTCTCCGTTTAGTCAATGGCTCGAAACTTATCCATCTATTCCTACATTTACACATTCCTATGAGTCAAACACGAGAATGAAATATGAGACATTTACAACATATTGTTACTTAATCCGAAATCAAATTTATGTAATTTCAAGTATCTTTATCAAGTTTGATATTGAGTAGTATATGAAGCATCATTATAGAATGGCACTTCAAGCACTCGAGTAGCTGTGTACGCACATTGAGGACAGCAAGGAACAATTTCTGTCCTTCTGGTTGAAGCTACCTCGTATGTATGAAGAAAGCAATGAAAGTTGCCTCGAAGGAAGCGGCAGAATAGATCTAAACTGGAGATCCTTGGTCCATTAGGGATGGGGACATCAGTGTAATTCCCCATCCCTAAACAATTGGTTGTAGTAGCTGATGAGGTCCATCTCTATTTGTTAGAGGAAGTATGAATGTTGATGAGTTAGGGCCCGCAGGATGCCCTGGGCTAAGGTGTGGTGGTTGTTGTGAGTTGCCAAAAATTACCTTATTCTAATGCTCAACCACTGCTGTTAAAGCTGAGATTGCAGAATAGATGGAATTGGCACTGGCATGGTTAGAGCTGAGCATGGTTTAGCCAAGCAGCTTGATAGTGAAATGGGGGTAATGTATATACCATTAGATGTGAAGTACATTAAATTCATCAACCAATTGTTTAACCGTTGAGAAAGTTTGACAATCACAAATCACTTTAGATTTCTATTTTAGTGAATTCAACATTTTGCCTGTTTTTTTCCAATAAGTAGATTGAAGAGGTGATTTCCGAATAGTTGAATTGAGTCAACCTAAAGAAGCGACTTCTAGTTGAAATATCGAGTCAAAGGAATCCACCCGTCAAATCTACAATGTACAGGATTCTGTCCCTCGATCCTACTCTGCCGATCAAGTCAGTTCAGGTATTCAACTGTAAACTCAAAGTGGTTTAAGAACCTCAAGTGTGTGTGTTTCTATGTGTGCGTACCTTAACTGCAGATAAAAGGATATTTATAGTAGACAGAACGGTGGGAAGAATGATTAGTTCCACTTCTCATGGACTGGACACTAACAGGGATGGTGTCAAACTTAATAGACAAAACATAGTAATGGTCATGTCATTTTGTCACGTCATGTCATTCCATAATGCAAAAATCAGCTAAACCGAGGAGAGCCGAGATGTGGAAGGAGAATGGTGGCCGAGCCGAGGTGAAGCCACCATTGGAAGACTGACCTCAGCCATAGGCGAGGCAACAAGCCGAGGTGGTATAGGCCTTGAGAAGGTTTCCTCGACCAATCACTAAACCAAGGAGATCCAAGATGACCGCCCTTATAGACATTTGGAAATATATCTATTTTTGAGCCTACATGTATCATCATATAGTATAGATGTTTCTTGTATTGAGTATCCAAACTAATATATGAACATTGTGCGGGCATTAAGGATGGTCATCCCGACTCGGCCATATCGAGCCGGTCCTTTATTATCTAAAACGGGTCGCTGCCAGTTAGTTCTGGTCACTTTAGTTAAACACCGCATACAAGTAACCGAGGTGATTATCATATCCACTGGTACCTCGGATCGAGGTTGCGCATGACACGATAATCGAGATCCTGTTGAAGAACCTGACACCTGTATGACGGACAAGACATCTTACGGGACCTGTCTACTGCTCCGTCTTATCAAATCAAGGCTGGACATGCTCAATCCCTGCCAAGTCCTAGAAAATTGGAGTCCACTACCCTTTTCTCCAATTTGTTCCCTATAAATATCATTTCCCCACACTCAGAAAGGGGACGGTGAATATACTGTAAGAATCTCTCTTCAAAATACCCCAATCCTAACTCATACCTATACTGACTAGATTGTTGGAGGAGAACCGGAAGATACAGCTCCATCTTTGATAATTTTAGCAGGTGACTTTTGAGGTAGCTGTACCCCGATCAAGAGAAAACTTCAGCTGCTCAGCACAGCTCGTCAACCCAGGAATCAACTCTTCAGGCACCAATCAGCCTTTTTTGAGCTGATATAAATGCTTCGGTAAGGTTGTTCTGATACCAACAAATAACGGGATCACAAAGTAGGGTTATACTCTTAGTGTAACTTTGATGCTTAAGTTAACTACTGAAATAGAAGATAAGGAGTTCGACAGTGAGTAAACAATAAGTTTTAGATATATTCAGTTACCTTCAGAGAATGGAAGAGGGACTGAAGAGGTGATTTCTGGTTTAACAAGCTGTGCTGAACGGCTGGAGTACTCTCCTGCAGTAGGGCCCGGCTACGTGGAAGTCACCTGCTCAAGTTATCAGAGACGCGGTTGTGTCGCTCGACTCTCCTCCGACGATTTAGTTAGTTTTGATAGGTGTCAAAGTGGAAGGAGCTAATGAAAGTGATTCTTACAGAATATTCAGTTGCCCCTTTTCAAGTGAGGAGTTCCAATATTTATATGAGACAACTTGGAGGAAAGGATAATGGGATCCAAGTTCCTAAAATCTGACAAATACTGAACGTATCAATATGATAGGACAGGTCTGTGCAGGGGACAGGTCTCATCAGATATCCTGTTTATCTGCAGGTATCAGGGTCTTTAACCAAACCTCGATTGTCATGTCAGGCACAGTGCCATTAAGAACAGTAGATATAGGAGTCACCTCAGTCATCCGTAGGTAGAGTATAGCCGAGGTAACCAGAACGGATAGAGATAGCCCGTGAGATGAGGACCATCACAGTAAACTATTGGCAGGAAAGCGGCTCGGCTTAACTAAGCCGAGCCGAAATGACCATCCCAGGGACATTTCTAAAAGGAAAAATGGTAGTACTCATTGGCATCCAAACTCCTCGTGAGCCCGACCTATCCTTGTAAGGTGGCAGATGTCTGTTAAGTTTGCCAAAAATCATATCAAATAGTAGTTTTCTCCTATCAATCTTGTTACGTCACAGCCGAACTGTCAAGAGCTAAGACTTCCCGAGCTGCAACAAAGGGAAAGAGCAACAAGAAACGATCCTCAACAGCATGGAGTCGAGGAGGTTTTTCCGAGGGCCCACAAACATATTACTTAAGAATGACGCAATTGACCCAAAAAAAAGGCTCAAGCCTTAGAGAATTTTCATTTCTTGTAGGTTTGCTTTTGCATACTCCATCCTCTATGTGCAGGTGCTACTTATTGAGGTAGAAACAAAAGTAATGTTCGTCGTACGCAATTATTCCCCAAGCCCCGTGTGCTACGTGACTTTAATACTTTACTTGGAAAGCAGATTTCATGCCATACCTTGCCTCTTTGGTTCCAAAGCTCCTTTTCTTTTCTTGTGATCATTCCCATTCCCACTATTGGCTCCACTAGGTTACGCAAAACAATAAACAAAAGGATAGACCGAAACTCCAGTCTGTCTACATTTTCTTTTTAAGTCCTTGTACTATTTGTAATTTGACCCATGGCCCAAAAGTAAAAACTAATTGTCATCAACTTGTATTAAACCTTATGACCTCAGTAATAACCATCTTTATTTGAGCTGTCGATATTATTGTTATCAAAATAAACTCATAAATGATAGATTGTACTCCTTCATCTGTCCGTATACATGTATTGAAGCAATCTCAACTAATATATCAAAAAATTCGTACAATAGTAATTTGATATTTTAAGTTTTAAAAGCGATGATTTATGCGCTACAATTTTAACATTATGTATATATATATATATATATATATTTTTTTTTTGAATGAAAAGACCAAAACACGTTAGCTGTTGTCCTTGGACTCACTATTTTTTTTTTTAATAAAAAAGTTGAGATGCTAGTTTGCGAATGCTTTATCTATCTGGCGGTATCTTTTTTGGGGTTCTGGAAAAGTGCATAAATCATTTTCCATATTCAAATTAGTCCAAGGCTGAAAGTATAGATAGAAAGTACTGCCTGACGCCTGTGGAGGAATCCCCAATACTTTTCAGATGGGGAGAACAGTCGAATGAAATTATGAAATATTGAAATGACACATTCTTGAAAAGCGTGCCAGCCTGCAAAACCCCGTCCTTGGTTTACGTGGACGGACCAGTTTTCATTACCAATCGGATTTTCACAATTGCGCGTGCAAGTTTGGAACATCTTCCCAGACATTATAATATCATTTTTGGAGTATCGTGTAAATGCACGTGTGTGTTTGGATAGAATATTATTTAAAATAATTATTATAATACTTATTGTAATGTAATATATATAAAATAAAAATATAAAAAAATAGATTAAAAAATATATTTATGATACAACTAAAATATTATTTGAGATAATTCTGCAATCCTATTTTTATGTTTAAGAAAAAAAACATTGTTGCAGGTGTGTTTCGACACACAATAATGACTTTCAAATATTTTGTTTACATTATAATTGTATTTTTAATTTTTTTTTATATTTTTAATTACTTTTTTATCTTACATACAATACATTACAAAAAATTATAATAATTATTGCACATAATATTTCAAATAATATACTATTTGAACCATAATTATAAAACTTTGCTCGATCGATGGTCGAATCGGTCAACTTAATGGATCCGCCGTGAGACCGGACTAGATCACCAATTAGATCGTTTAACAACAAACTCATTGCTTAGTCAACGATCAACGGTTTAACCGATGAATTGAAAAAATCTATCGGTAAAATTGCCAGATGAACTATGAACTTAGAATTTTATTATTTTTATAATTTAAAATATATTATTATATAATATAATACACCTAATATGCAATCCACGATTGAACCGTCAATCGATGAGCCGATCACCTCTCCGAGTCGAGTTTTGGGTTGGATTTAATTAACATAATTTGAACACTCTCAAGGGGTTTGGATAAAACCTTATCTTTGGCACAAAGCTGTCAAAAGGTTGATTACGAAACCCGTCATCCCTTCCCAAAAAAATTTCAAAACGAATTAAAACAAGGATTTGTCTTTCTAATGTCCTAAAGCACACAATAAAGAGTGGTCAAATGTTACTAGTATTTTTTTTCTCCATCCAAAAAAGGGTAAATTTCTCCCTCAAAAGTCTTTCAATTCAAAAACGGAGTGGTAATTTTAATTCTATTTATAATGAGCTTACATTTCTTTTTTTAGTTTTCTTATCATGTGATCTTATTATACTAAATAGAAAAATTCTTAAAACAATGTAGCATTTTTTTGAGTCTTTTTTTTTAATGTAAAGTACACCAATAATACAATCAACAAAGCAGTTTACGACAAGTTACTGCGTGTAGAAACCGTGTTGTACTTGAATAATGCAGCCATGTTGGATAGTTTTGGACCAATATAAATTTCCAGTTCTGGCGTTGATTTCCAGTTTACTAATCAAAGAAAATAATACCCAGCATTATTGAGTATTGACTAAACAAAAAATACTAAGCAACTCTTGATGAAACATGGACTCACGTGATTCCCCATTATCTAAAACCCCCCCGGATGTGGTCCGTTTAGTTTTTTTTGACCAAACTTTGTACAAGGTATCAGATTCGACGTTTAGTTCGACCCGTCATCTTGGTTCTTGCTTTTTTCTTTTTTGTCACCTTTAATTCTTCCAGCCTATTGCACATGTGCAAGTTTTTTCCCGTCAATCTTCAATTCCGGCAATACTCAACGCTGGAAACTCTTGATCTGGAATTTTTGTCCTTTTTTAAAATATATCAACAAATGAGGGAATATAAGAACGAGGTGCTGACTAGGGAATGACAGGGATGGAGTTTTTGAGCATTACTCTAAGAATTAGAAGTTCCGAATGCTCATGAATTCTAATCCTCCCGCCTCTTCCTAGCTTTTTAAATTTCACCCCACTCCCGTTAAACATGTTTAACAAAAAAAGTTTTGAGCATTGGATGACTGAATTACTTCTGCAATAAACGAATCATTACAAACTTAGGGTGCTTCAAAGCCTGGTTAGCATTTAATTACCTGTCTTTGACAAGGCTACATGGTTAATAAAATTAGAGAAGTTTCTCCTTTTATTATAGGGATAATTTCAGAAACCTCCCCTGAGGTTTCTGACACTTTCACTGACATCCCCTGAGATTCTCAAAATTTCACTTACCTCCCTTGATAAAAAATTGGGCCCCTTTTCTGACGTCATCAGGGCCAAAATTACAGATATATCCCAAGTAGTTGGGGTTAATTACTACCGTTTAGTTACATAATGGCATCTGATATGATTAATTAAGCTTAACAACAATAATAGAAACTTGATTCCTGATACATGATTATTGTATTATTTCTTATGCAAATATAACATTTAATTATTTAAATTTGATTTTATTTTTACAATTTATAAAATTTTTATCACTTGTATAATATTTTTAAAACCCTAATACATCTAAATTTGATTTTATTTTTCAAATTTATAAGATTTTTATTTAAAAAAATGGGATACGGATAAGATATCCGGTTGGTTCGATTTGCATAGGTGCATATGAGAATATCCGAATACTCCTGAAACCCGCAAGCGGGATTCTGTGTTTTTTCTATTTCAAGGTTAGCTCGCATGCGGGTTAATGTTATATTTGAGCGCGAGAAGAAAAAATTGGTAATTAGGCTCTTTGGGCATTATAAGTAAATATTTAAATTAATGGCAGTTCTATTACACCAATATTATTGTATTATCATTATTATGATTATTGTATTATTTCTTATGCAAATATAACATTTAATTATTTAAATTTGATTTTATTTTTACAATTTATAAAATTTTTATCACTTATATAATATTTTTAAAACCCTAATACATCTAAATTTGAATCTAATTTTCTACAAGTCATACTTATAAATGCGAAATCTAACAAAAAAGTTAAATACAATTTTTGCAGGTCAAATTTAACAAATGCGAGCTATTTGCAAAATTTTAAATATTTGCAATATTTTTTAAAACAAAAATTAGAAGCTTTCTGCAAATAATTCCCTACCTCTCAAAAAATACCAAAATAAAAAAGATAAGAGCTCGCATTTGCTTCCTAGAAATAATTCCCTAGCTCTTAAAAAAGGAAAAAAAATTGAGAAGAGCTCGCATTCGTGGAATGCGAGCTCAGCTCGCATTTGTGAAATGCGAGCTCATTGAGCTCGCATTTCACAAATGCGAAGACCCCCCTGACGGAAATTAAACCCAAAATCACCCCTTTTGTAGAATTTTTTTAAAATTCATCACAAAGTTGGAAATTTCTCAATAGAAATACAACTTGTCTGGATTCCTTTCACTCTCTGATATCATTACGGTTGCTTTGCGATTACAGCGGCAAAACCTGTTTTTAATGGAGAAAGATGTAGGTGAATTCCATGATTCTCCCCTATGGCTTGAAGAGGCCATGGTTGCAGCTAAAACTTTTTACTCAGAGCTCTAATTGTAGCACAGCAAATGCACTTGTTATCACTCCAAATTAGTAGCAAAGAATGTTAATAGCTTGAAACCTCAGAGGTAGTTAAGTTGCTTTGCTTTATATGCTATTGCTACTGAAACAGCAAACCTTCTGGCCGTTGCAATTTGCAGCTAGCCGTTGCAAAATCTGCCAAATAACTGTTGCATGGCACATCTGGTGCATGCAATTTTTTGTATTGCACTTACCCCCCCTCAACTTTACTAATTAGTCCAAATCATTTATTCTTCTTTGAATCTTCTACTAATACAACTTCTGCAAAGGGTAGCTATGGAATAAAAATACCTTCTCACACATGAAAATAATATTTTAATCTGATTTGGACTGGATTGTTACCACAAAATCAAAAGCAAGGGAGGTAAGTGAAATTTTGAGAACCTCAGGGGATGTCAGTGAAAGTGTCAGAAACCTCAGGGAAGGTTTCTGAAATTATCCCTTTATTATATCCTGTTGCTATTTTCGTCATGTTATGACAAGTTTATGCCATACCTAGACAATGAATGAAACCAAAGCTTGAACCCTTTACCGAATAATAAGAAAAAAATACATATAGATGGTTCTAGTTGTGTTTTTGTATCAATTTTTTGGAATGCATTTGTCAGTAATGCATTCTTCTTTTTCATTCTATAAAAGGTCTTTCGAATTAAAGACGCAATAGACTTTAGGGTGTATTTGGATAGTAATTTTTTAAATTAATTACTTTTTTTTTTCATATATATCAAATCGTTATAGTATTTTATTTTTTTACAAAAAATTAAAAAAAAATGCAATCTAAACAAAAGCCAAATCATCGGACCAAAACAAGGAAAATTTTTCCCAAACAAGAGATTTTAAGGAGCTTCTTCTCCTGTAGATCATAGTACAATAATTATGCCCTAAGTGCTTTATCTCTTTTTTCGGTTCAATAAAATTTAGTTAAAAATTGTTGGGATTGCGCCGCTCAATGGGGACTTTAATTGGTTGGGTCAACTCAAAACTCTAATCAACAGTAACACATCCAGGTGCCATTCAAAAAAGTCTTCTTGACAAATCCCAAGAACAAAAGGCTGTTTCGGACCCTAATCTCGAGACTTCAACTCTCTTTTGTTGTTTTTTTCACTTTTTTCTGGGAAAGATTTGTTGTTTTTTGTTTTGGTAATCTGAAACATGCCCGATTCGAGTCCTTTGGATCCGAGCCGGCACATTAAATTGGAGGAAAATCGATAGTTTTATACAGCTTTTTCAGGAGAGTCAGAACGTGCAGTGCAGCGGGTATGAATTGAATCCCGATCAATGAAAAAGTCAATAATTCAAGATCGACCCCTCAATCGCTGCGCCATATGGCCCAGGGGCCGTTGTTTTTTGTTATGCTGCTGCTTAAAAGTTAAAACGCAAGTTTGAAGAAGTTTTGTAACATCAAATTTGAACATGTCAATTACTATCATGGCTAACGCGCGTCTATTTGGCCCTTGGATTTGGTCCATCAACTTGCATATAGGGGCAATTGACTTCCCATTACCTGCTTTTCTTTTCTCTATTGCTATATTCTAATTGGCTATCCATTTTTCAAGCATAATATTTTAATGGCTTTGCCTATGTTGGTTTTTCAATTAGAATCAACTCCTCCTCTTGACGTTCACACTTGCAAATTTTAAATTCCAAAGATGTACTTTTCGATGACTAGTTCCTTGTTTCTTTTTTGGATGGAGTACTTTATAATATTGTGCCAAAACTGGTAATGGGTTACCTTTTCTTTTCCGTTTTATTTTCAATTTTGTCATTTCTTGTTTGATCTTCAAACAGATCAAAAAGAAAAAAAAACAGTTTACGATTAGACGGGACATGAGGAATGAATAATATTAAGTAGTAGCTGTCAAATATGATAGTAGCCATGCATGAATTGACTTAAGAAGAAGAACATTGATGTAATAATGATTTACGATACATGCACGTATAGACTAATAACTTAGTTCAGAATCTGTTTTTAATTTTTCAAATCTTTTGTATCGGTTAAATTGCAAATCTACAATTTTAATACATGTTTTGTCTGTCATTAGAGCAACGATATATATCAATCGTGCTGGACAATTTCCAGCAATCAGTCAATGAATATGTTTTGTCATAAAAAAAAATAGAATAACTTAGTTCAAAATATTAATAAGGGTTATAAGGTGTCATAAATGTAAATGACATACAATTGCATATTTGGAAATTTTCACGAGAATAATTAAGCACTTTCCTTGGTTTTACTGCCAAATCTTCGTCTTTTATTTGCTATGGATAATCTCTACTTTTAGTAAATAGTAGACTTATAAGCAAACAAAATCATCCCGAAAAGCAAAAGAAATAACTCTTCATGATTCATGCGCTCCGTTAATTTATTTCGTCAAACACTAATTGATCTTATTGCCAAATCGGAGGAGATGCTACCATTGATTGCCCCACTCCCAAAAAAAAAAAAAGATCCTACCATTGATATCATAACCATATCAATGATTTTAACCTGATTTTGATTACAGAAATGCGATATATTATAGGAAAAAAATAAGTTATTTTGTGGATATGCAATTGTTATAAAATTAAAAAGGGCATTTTTTTAAACGAGTGTACAGTCGTCGTTAATATACCTAAATTACATTCAATTTATCATGTGGATACAAAACTGACAATTATTACCATATCACATATTTATATAGTTTTTTATTTAATTTTACTTAAAATCAACATCTAATCTCCATCATAATGGTGTCCACGAGGCATAGATAGGACCCAAATAGAAAGGATAAATTTCTTAATTAACTCATGAACCCTTATTATCGACAAATTATTAATTGGTTAGATTATGCATCAAGATTTAATCAATTATGGAATTTTCTCACTTTTATGGGATCGAATGGAAAACTAATCGGAGTCATGGACCGTGATACAATCTTAAAACCTTGTTTGGAAAGAAAAATTGCTATATTTCCGATAAATACGTATTTTAATTATTTTTTATTTTATATATATCAAATATTTATAATAATTTTTCTAAAAAAAATCTAGAAAAATGCAACCCAAATATTACCGAAATCTGCTGCATCAAAGTATGGCATGACTACTCTCTTTATTATTTATTTAAAAGGTAAAAAGAAAAACTATAGTGGGCCCCTGCAGTCGCACGAAACACATTTTTTGGGTGCCAAAAAAATTAATTCTGTAGTGCGATGGTAGATGGAAACCGCACTTCGTTTTCACAAATCAACCTATTCCTTTCCCCGAAATTGCGAATCCTACCCCTCCAATTTCCCCGACCCCACATCTTTCCCCACCGCTATAAATGCTCAAAGGCCTAAAACCGTCAATGCGCGCTACTAGTCTTTCGAGAAATACGGAAAAAATATATATATATAGAGAGAATCTCTCCCCCTCTCTCTTTTTTTCTTAAATTTTTTTTTTTGTTGGGGTTAGTTTAGTAGTAGTATAACTTTTGTAGGGAGAGAAAGTGCAGTGCGGTGTCTCTCAGCTTTGTTGTTGTTTTCCATCAAATAAAGTGACCCGTGGACGCTTTCGAGCTCTGATGCGTGTAAGCTGCTGACAATAAAAATGGCGAGATCACGCTGCTGTAAATGGCGAAATTTCTCGTTGTTAGCTCAATTTTTATCTTCAATTTCGGTTTCATCGCTATATAAACCCTAGCCGGAGGTGAATTCGTTCCCGTATCTCTCCTTTCGGAACGAATGATATAATATATATTCACCGAAAAAGTTCCCTTAATTTGCATTTTTAAGGTATATCGCTGTTATGATCATCTGTATTACTGCATTATGTTAGTGATTTTGATAGTATTTTTTTGGTTGAGTTGTGAGGAATATTGTGAATGCTTTTTTTTTTCTCCTTTTCTTTTGGAAATTTTTTTTCCGTTTGCATGTGGACTTTTTTACGGAGATCGTGGAATTTTCTATTTGGTAGGAAAAATGGCGGTGGAGGTGGCGAAGGTGATGTATTTAAAGGTGGTGGACGATGACGCGGAGGTGAAGAAGAAAACGGAGGACGGTAAACGTTCTTCGTATCGGTATACGCGATCGATTTTGCAGAGCACTCTGCAACTCATGGGATGCAAGTCTAGACATGCTTTCAAGGTTAATCTTTTGCTTTTTTTTTCCTCTTTTTTCTGAATTTGCTTTTTGTGGATTGTGATTTTTATTTTGTTTTATTCTCTATTTTCCTATTTCGTTGTACGTCTCATTGCAGCTTCGTGATCCGCTTATAGAAGGTAAATTTTGACTTGTTGCATGCAAGATTATCTGTCTGAAAACGGTTATGATCTGTATGATCGGTTCGTGGGGTTCGTTTATTTTCCCAATTTGTCAGTGCTGACAGTGGACTCTTCCTTAACTTGAGTCGGTGGTATTGGAGTTGTCGTTATTTATCCCAGCTGTCTTCTCGACCGGTTTTTTGCTCTGTTTTGTCTGAAATGCCTAGAAGGCACACATCGGTGCTGGGGCTAGACACATCTACTGAGGACTAGCAATATCGAAAATATTTAATTTACTTATTTGAATTGCTTGGTGATGTTAAGCATTTTGCGCTTCCATAGAAACATCTATTGAGGATTTATGGGGCAAGATATAAATCAAACCCAATGGATCTAATTAAGTTGTAGCTTGTCAATGCATGAAGTTAATCATGTTTGTTAATGCTGATGGTTGAAGCTTTGTCTTAGCATAATATTTGTGTAAAATCTTGCACCCTTTGATTGTATATTCTTTGGATTGTGAAGTTTGAGGTGCTACCTAGTTGTTTTTCTTATAGCAAACCTAATGTGTAAAGACTCCACCATTATGAGGTTTGGCGTGCCTATGGTGTATTTTATGTTACCCTAGCAAGGCAGCAAATTGTCTGTCAGTTCATGGATTAAATTTAGGTAGTTTATTTAATGCAATGATCTATCTGGTTATATGCATACGGTAAGTGTTTATGTTTTGTCCATCAATTTCCTGGCGTGCCTTGTCCTCCACGTTTTGAGCGAGGCTTTTATGAGTTAAAAGCATTTATCAGGACCTTCTGATGCACTGCTTCAAGCTTGCCATGTTGATATGGACAGTCTTATGGTTGAAACTGATTATTAGAGTTTCTTTTTCATTTATTAAGGGATTCTGCATATTCTATCCACTTTTAACTTGTGGTTTTGCTTAATTCTATTTATGCTTTACTGACTTTATATTTTTCTTCTGTGATCAGATTAGTCAACGTGCTTTTGAGATGATTAGAGGTGGGTGTTTTGGTGAGAATTTAGGTACATGTGTTACAGAGATTTCAGGATTGGGTGATTCAAAGGTACACTCTCAGAAGGAGTTTGATATCTACAGTGGGATTTTGGATAATGCAAGTGGAGTTACCCATACTGATCTAAAGGATGATGATAATAATGGCCAACCATTTGAATTGTACAAAAAGCGCACAACCATAGTTATTAAAAGAAAGATTTTTCTAGATGTTGTCTGCGATGCTCTTGCAGAGTACAAATATGTGGGTCTAAATCAGAGGGCTGATCTGGCATTAGCTTGCAGGTATACTTTGCTTCCCATGCTCAATTGAGACAATTGTGTAGTAAAAGTAGATGGAGTTTTTGTATGGGATGAAAAGAACATCTTTTATTAGATAGCACATTGTATATTTGCTGAAGCTTGCCTGCAATTTGCTTGATGTATTGTGTTCTTCCTTCTTTTGAGGCATCATTTTATACGCGGTTAGCAATTAAAATTAAGATAAAGTTACAGGTCTACCTCTAAACAGTCAACATCTTTAGTTAATCATGCAATTCAAGCAATCTACTTCTATATATTGATTGCACTAAGTTCCTGTTTATCAATGCTGCACCTTTATATTCTTTGCATTAGCCTGTCATTGAGTACCTTTTTGTCTGTCATAACTGTCTCTCTAACTAGCAATTTGTGGATACAGAATCCGAGAAAAAAAGGAATCTGTTACAGTGTTATTGTGTGGCACTAGTGGATGTGGCAAATCTACTTTGTCTGCTTTACTGGTATGTATCTCCTTTTCTAACCTATACTTGCATGTCTAGTGTTGACATCCTTGACACATTTTAGTTCCATGCCTTTTCTGTTCTGCAATGGGGGTAGTTTTATGTGGAGTTTGCATGTTTTTGTGTTCCTAGTTCTTTCAAAAGGGTTCAAAAGGTTTTCACAATTAATGATATCTCCACAATCTATTATACCACATCTCATATTGGATATTGTGGATTTGTTTCTCACCTTTATTTGGGAGCGTCCGCTATTTTGGCTGTTTTTGTTTATTTTATTTTCATTGTTTCTTTATTAGTCGGTCTAGTTGTGACATCTGAAAATCGATGCCTGTTGCTCATATGTATTTTATGTAGGATTGTGTTAACAAATTTAATATGCTTCAAGGGGTTGTACTGGAGCGCTGTCACCTGTTAGAGTTTCTGAATGTAGACATAGTTACTTAGGCTTTTGTTGCAGTTGCAATATGATGTTTTACTGGTACAGACCATGCTGTTTTTCCAACTAAGAAAACTTTTGACTTACATTCTTTATAATCATTTCTGCAGGCTAGCAGGTTGGGAATCACAACAGTAATTTCTACTGACTCTATTAGGCATATGATGAGGAGTTTCGTAAGTGAACAGGAAAACCCTCTGCTTTGGGCTTCTACTTACCATGCTGGCGAACACTTAGATCGAGAAGCTATTGCTGAAGCAACAGCTAAGAAGAAAGCGAAAAACTCAGCTGGTATTTTAACCCCTCCATTATCAAAGGATGATGCAGTTGATGGGCCTGCTGTAAAAAAATCAACACTTGAGGGGAATTCTGGCATGGTTGACTTTATCAGTCCAAAGCAGATGGCAATTCAAGGATTCAAGGCCCAAAGTGAGATGGTCATTGATAGCCTAGATCGCCTTATCACTACATGGGAAGAGAGGAAAGAATCTGTAGTCGTTGAGGGTGTTCACTTAAGCCTTAATTTTGTGGTAAATTGCTTTTTCTTGCATGAATATTCGATTGCTTTCCTCCTCTTGTCAACGTCACTGCAACTTAATTTTGTCATGCAGATGGGGCTTATGAAGAAACATCCTTCAATCATACCTTTCATGATTTACATTTCAAATGAGGAGAAGCACCTGGAACGATTTGCAGTCCGGGCAAAGTACATGACACTGGATCCTGCAAAGAACAAGTATGTTAAGTATATCCGGAATATCAGAACAATCCAAGAGTATCTGTGCAACCGAGCAGACAAGCATTTGGTGCCTAAGATAAATAATACCAATGTTGACAAAAGTGTTGCAGCCATTCATGCAACGGTTTTCTGTTGTCTAAGAAGGCGTGAGGCAGGAGAGCAGCTTTATGATCCAGTTACAAATACAGTTGCTATTGTTGCTGAGGAGTACAAAAATCAGTGTGCTGCCAATTCCCTGAGTTCTAAAGGAATGTTTCAATTGATTCAGCGCAAAGGTTCTTCTAGGCATCTGATGGCTCTCCTCAATAATGATGGATCCGTGGCTAAGGCTTGGCCGGTTGACTTAAGAGATGACAATGGAAAGCCCGTGCTGGCTATGTATGGGCCTTTGCAGATTGGCAGGGCTGAACCAGTTAATCTGCAGTTTGGCCACTTCGGCATCAGTGCATGGCATAGTGATACTGGTGCCACTAGTCGTGCCAGCAGTGTGGATGAGTCTAGGGGTGAACTGACTGACACTGGTAGCAGATATCATTCTTCCTGCTGCAGCTCACCGAGGTTCTCTGAGGGACCTGCAAAGGAGGTCAGTTCGTGTCCATTTCAAACATGTGATTAATTTTTCATTTGGGAAGCTAAATATTATTAAGACAGTTATAATTGAGTGGTAATTTTTTTTTGCTTCATTGCCTGTTATTGCATATTCTCCTCCCAATTGTTGTCCACTGGGGCTCTTGTTTTGGCAAGTCTTCCATTTTATATCTGTTGGTAGATTCTAATAGTTGTTGGGTTTTTACCACTTCTTTCAGCTTAAGGAGGAAGAATCCGTGCATGGTAGTGATGAAGAAGTTGATGAGTCACCTGAAGCAGGAAGTGATGAGGATCTCAGTGATGGCGAGAAAGTGAATCATGAAGAGGTATGGATACTTGTATTTTGTTTCTGCTGTAAGCAATTTTAAGCTAAGTACAGATTGTCTAAAATCTCACGAGTGTATGTAGGGCAAATATCTAGGACGTTATGCTATAGCCTCTCGACTTTTTTAAGTGTAAAAATGGTAAACCCAAAGTAGAAGGAAATGTCTTTTACTAGGCATGACCCGATAGTGATGCTAACAACTATATGCCTATGGTACAGGGTTGAAGTTTGTTTTCTAATCCATTGTTGACTTTAGCAGATGGAAGGCTCTGTAGATGAGGGGTCAACCAAGACAGACGAGGAGTATGATGACCTTGCCATGCAAGATATCCAGCAGACTGGTTATTTGTCTGATGATGATGATGAAACGCTCTTTAAAAAGCAAGGGTCGAAAACGAATGTGATGGATAATTCAGGAAATCAACCAACCAAAGGAGCTAATAACAATCTGCTTGAAGAGAAATACAAACAAAATCTCTCTCTTTTCTTGAGAGATGAGGGTGAACGTCCGTTGGAGCCACCTGCACGATCATATTCGTCTCTCTTCAGGGAAAAGAATGAGAGGAAAGTGCCAGCTTCTGGTAATGTAAAAATAAGGAAACGGTCACTGAGTATACCGGCTACCCTTTCAGGATCACTACTGCGATAATGTTGTGGGTTTTTCCAATTTTCCTGTTAATGGATCAAAAACTCCTCCTGTTTTCTTGTAGTAGTAGTTTAGTCTTTTTGTTCTCTTCAACCTCTACGAGGTGACAACTAGCCTCTAATTTTTGTATAGAGATTTGCACATAAACTCTTTGTTCGAGGGATGTATCGAGTCTTGTTATATACCTTGAGCTTCTTCGATATATTTATATCAGAGCTTCTTTCATTCTTCATCGTCTTTTGTGGGAAGTGGGGGAAAGCCAAAGGAGATTCTTCGTCCTGGACTGTATCTCAAAAGAACACTAGTGGATGTAAAAGATGACGAGAATCTCAAAAGTCATAATCGTTATATTATATTACAGTGAGTTACAATAAATTAATATTAGATGTAGAGATGACGAGAAAACTGTCGAGAATGAACCTTTGTTTTTGTGTGTCACTGAAACTACATAGCTGCTGGTTGAAGAGACGACAAAAAAGCCAGATATTAAAAAAATTTTGGTAGAGAATATAAACTAGAGTCAGAGACAAAATAGCGCTACAAGCGAGCTCCACGCAGCATTTGGTGATCGGTATCAGTCAAGAGAAGTACAAAAGGGATGACAGGTAGGGGCAGTCATCAGATGGACCGTGAGCTGTTCACGGCTAAGATTTGATAAAAAAAAAGTTATACGGTTCATATCACTTCTTGTACCTCATTTTTAACAACGTATGTATGTAGGACCTACAAAAATTTATTCTAAAGTTACATGTCATGCAAACAAAATTATGCTGTGTGCAAAATGCACAAAACCGCTGCGCAACGTTGCGCCCGTGGTCCAGTACAAAAGGGAGATTCAAGACGACAAAATACACTAACAAATGGGGAAGGTAGGTTTGTTTACACGGTGTTTCATATGCAGCATAATCTGCCTGCTTCTTATATGTAATTAATACAACGTAACATTTAAAAAATATATATATATTTTAAGACATTCCAGTGTTTTTCATGATTTATGCAAGGCTTCATGCATGGGCAAAGAAGGAAACAATGGGATAAACAGCAACAATGAACAGCATGGTCTTTGCAGAGTACGTTTTCTTTCTTTCTTTTTTTTTTTTTTTTTGGTAACTAAGAATTTATTAATACCCAAGAAGAAAGCAACATACAAGGCAAGTCTGCAACTTACAAATCGAACGTACACAATAATAATATACACACCTATTGATTCCAACAATAATCTAGTACCGCAGAAACTCTAGAACACATACCTGCAAATCATAGCTTACATTAGCTATATGATTTGCAGGTCCAGTTTACAATCATTTGATGAATAGTGCTGCAGAATTTCAAGGCAACTAGCACAACAGAATTTCAGACCACACAGATACACCTGCAGAGTACTTTTTGAAGCACGAAGGTAGCAAAATGAAAATGGCAATTGGCATTTTTTTGGTTCATCACTGGGCTGTTGTAAGTGCTTTTTGAGACTGAAAAACGAGTGAGACTGGCTAATGAGGAGCTGTGCGGTGGGAAGGGAAAGATCGAAGACACAATTTTTTAAATTAATTTTTTATTTTATATATATCACATATAAAAAAATGTATTATAGTAACTTTTGAAAAATTTTATCTGAAGTATTTACTATCCCAACACACTATACTAATATTATTGCTAATATTTTGTTTCAAGATGTAATAGGAGTTAGTTTACCCCGGCTGATTGCACGTGACATTATCAAAAAACCTCTATTGTGGTTTTTTCTAATATCACTTGGGACCTTTAAAGTTTTAAAAATATCACTTACCTCCCTTACTAATTGTAAAAAGACTACATTAAGTCTCACTTAATACATAATTCACATATCAAATAAATGGAATTCAAAAATTTTTTTAAAAAATCATTTTCTTTTCTTTCTCCTTTCTCCATCTCTCTCTCTTACTCATTTTTTTTATGACTATCCGATTTTTTATTTGTAAATTATAGTAACTTAAATTTATTTATCTTTTACGTTTTGTGATTGTGATAGAGTGGGTATGATTTCTTTATTTATTTTGAATTGATTTTTATAATGAATCAATGCAATTTAAAATTTTGGACATGGGATAAGAAGAAGTTGGAGAAAAATATAAGGTTCATAAGAAATCAATTTTGAACATATAAAGTTAAATTGGTGCTAGTGTATTTCTTTGCAAATATAGTTTTTACTTTTCAAATTTATATTTTATGGACTATAGCACACTATGATGTGGTAATACTGCTAGAGATTGTTTTTTAAGTGATAATTTTCTTAGAGTAAATAAAGTGGTTTAGGAGTATTTTTGTTTAGCAAGCAAAGAGTAGTTTAGGGTTTTTCAAAATTTTGTTACATAAATATAAAAGTAAGGAAAATAAGTGATATTTTTAAAATTTTAGGAGTACTAAGTTAAGAGAAACCTCCTAGGGTTCTGATACTATCGACAATTGAGGGAGGAGATCAAGAAAGTGTGAAGCGTGAACAGGTTAATTAAACACAACACACAACACAACACAACACAAAATAGGTCAAAAGACTGCCATACCCCTCTCAAATAAAAAAATTCCCAAATTGCAAAGAGCGCGAATTCGCTATTGTAGCTGCGGGCAACTCCCGCCTTTAATATTCTTCCCATTAGGTCATTCCACATTTTCAAAATTTTCCCAGTCTTAGGCCTTGCTTGGATTGCTTGTTTCCGTCAGAAAATATTGTCGTTTTCCATGATTACATTTTCCTATCACCTTTTTTCCCTCACATATATCAAATCGCTACAGTGGGTTTGTTTGGATAGAGAATTATTAGCCAAAATTTATTTGCTTACATCATCATTACAATTTCCAACGCACCTTTTTATCTTCCCAATTACCTTTTTATCTCACATACATCACATCACAAAAAGTGTTACAGTAAAAATATCTCAAATAATTTACAATCCAAACAGAGCCAGTAATTTTTTCGTAAAAAATGACAAAAAATGCAATCCAAACACAACCTTAATTTCTTGATCGCCCTTAATATTAGTCGTATTCTTTCCTTCCTGTTGCCGTTTCCTAGGCAGAGAGTCGGAGAAGATGAAAGTGGAAAAAATACAATCAAGTTATTCATTTTCACTACTTAAATCTTTATTTTATCTAATATTTTATTGAAATTTCTTCCTTTTTGATACCCGATTTGTTGATTTTTTGTTTTAGGATTTCTTCATCTTGATCTTTTGGATTTCTTGTATCTTTTTCAGCTTTATTTTAATTAGATGAATAAATGTAAGGAGATGATTAGGTTCTTTTATTTCATTTTTCAACGTTTGATGCGAGCTCGCTGGAAAAAAAATCTAGACACTTCTTCGACTTTTCTACTTTTTTTTTTGGGGTTATGTATGGCTATTATTATTGAATTTTGAGTGAATTTTATTGTTTCTTGAAATTAGGTCAAATTTATCAATTGTCTACAGAAGCAGCATATGTGTAGTGTATTATTTGTCCTGAAACCCAAAAAGGAGAAGCCGAAAGGTAGAGATAAGTATATTAGAGAGAAACTTGAATTCTGTATTTACATGAACCTATCGGCTTTTCCCCTTAACTTCCATATTTCAGTAATCAGTAAAACTACGATTTGAGGTGTTTTCCATGTCTATTAGTACTACTGTTAGTTCCTTAGATTTCTCACGAGTCACAATTTTTCCACCTCCATGGATTACATAATACGAATGAAAGAAGCCTTTACATTATCATTGACTAATGCATTTCGATTGAGTCGTGCTTCATGATCTCCTTGATTGTTCTAGGTTCAGTATTGCAGATTTCTACTGGTTTCACTGTTGTTACTAATTATTGTTCTATTTGGTTTAATGAGTAGAACAAGAGCGACGTTCTTTATGATATTCCTTGGTTTATTTTTACTAGTAGCTTTACAAATTTTTGTTTGTTTGCTAAGAATGTTCCTTGATTTTTCATTTGTTTGTTTGTTGCTTTTTTTTTTTTTTTTTTTTCCACCTGCTCAGCCATTTGGTTATGTGGTTAAGATTGTTAGTATAATTTGCCTTGTTTACTATTTCTCCTTCAAGAAAAATACTTCCATCTGGTTATGAAATACATGGCATACATGAGAATATGTACCTATCATTGTGTGAGATGAAAACACTATACTGGACATAAAAGTCGTCCATTTTGCCATGTTTGTAAAGAACGGCGCGAGGAATGGAACCTAAAGCTGATGGTGAGAAAAGAGGTAGAAACATTACTGAAGTATATATGTTTCTGTGGACTTTGATGATTTCGAGATGCAATTTACAGAGGATGATGGTATTTTCAGCATATATAAGGCGAAGAAGAAGGATGCTAGTGAGGAATATATGTTGAAGAAATTAAAAGCTACTAATGGGAAGCCTTTACCACACTTTGTGAGAGGAGGCTGAACTTCTGCATCACTTAGATAACCAAAGAATTATCGAGATGGTGGTTTTTAGGATTCGAAATCTGAAAGCTATGGAATATGGACCGACTACATGGAGTATAATTTGAAAAGTTTCATGGAGAAGAATGAAAGGCACTTCCCCGAAAACAAAGTCAGATTTTTTATGGGCCAACTGCTTGAGGGAGGCATATGTACCTCCACAGTAGAAGCATTGCACACCATGATTTGAAGACCATGGTTCGTCGTTTGATGGCAAAGAAATCAAAATTTCTGAATTCTCCTCAGCCCATCCAAGAAAAGCATGGCCTCCCATGGCGTTGCATTAGCAGCCTTCCTCGTTGATACATTCACCTTATTCGTGAGCAAATTGTTGCAAATTATAGAGACAGGATTTAATAACTTCTCTTGAAATGATCATGATACTACAGCAATATCTTGTTCTTTTCTGAGTTCCTTTAAGGGCTTTTGGATGATAACTCAATTTCTACGAATATGGCCATGTGGTCGATCGGCTGCATTTTGGCTGAGATCTTAGCCCGGGAGTAGCTATTTTCTAGGGATACAGATGAAACTATACTTCACAAGATAATTTAGGTACTTTCCATAGTGTTCATAGTCGATGCATGTTGAAATTTGTAATAGATTCTTATTTAGGTACTTTCTATTTCATTTTGCAAATTTGTGAGATCCTTGTGTCACGGGTTGGTTAAAAATCCTTATTAACACGACGTCTGCGCGGCACTAACAAGTTTCAAAACTTAAGTTATGAATGATTGTTAGTTCAGTCTAACACTCAAATGCGTGGTTGTGCAGAAGCGAAAAAAGTAATCAAAGAAGAGAAAGGTTAAAGATTAAGGAAAGCTCTTATATCGCGCTTAAAGAGTTATACAATGTGTTCGCAAATGGAGGAATGCTAGCCAAAAAGTCATTATAAAACTCTAGAAACTTTTACATACTAATTCTCTACATTTGGTTCTAAAACATTCTATACAAAATTTAATACCAGTATTGCCCAATTTAAGTTTAATTTTTTTAATATTAGTTAATTCAAATAAGAAGTAATGTATTAAGCACCGCGGGTCGGGGAAGTATGCGATTAGATAGAAAATGTAGAAATACAATGGTACAAGAGGTGAAAGAAAGTTGTAGCATAATATACGAAAAAAAATATAATCTGCAAAAGTAGGTGGAATTAACAGGTACACAGCTTGATATTGGGTGAAAATTTGACAAATTTTTTGAACTTTGTGTTATATTAGGTGTTGTATAAATATTTTATAAAGTAACCTGACATGTTCTAATTGTTGTTAATATAATAATGGATATAAATACCATTGATGCAGTTTATTTTTGCAGAATAATTGTGCAGAGTTTAAAACACAAGGATACATATAACTTGGCGAGTAGATTGAATGTGTGCCAAATACAATATAAAGCGCTGTAGTGCTTAAAATGTTTTAACATTGGATGAGTAGTAAACTATTAAAATTTGTAAATTTAAAAGAAGAATATAATGTATTTGGTTGTGAGCTAATAAATCTACACTAATTTTCATGAAAGTGATATTTGGTTGCAACCAATTGCTTGTGAAAGGAACAAAGAATATTAAGAACAGAGAGCAATAATTTGAGGTGCACTTGAGTGTGAAGTCAGGTTGAGAGAAGGAAACCAAGCACTTACAAAAGTTGAGTATCATTAAAAGTATGGTTATAGATATTATGGTACTTGCTAGGTTAGTAAGCACTTAGATATGTAATTAGAACCATAGTTATTAAACTCGATCCGACTCTGAACTGATTGACCTGGTGATCTGAGTATTAGATTGGGTTGAGTCTCTAATTTGACCGGACAAGTAATTGATTCGGTGTTTCAACCGAGACCCGTCCAATTTTTCAATTGATCCGATTTACATTTTTTTTTTTTTAATTGTGGGTTTTTGTTTTTGAAACAAAATGTATAAGAGTATATGCCTTTGATAAGATTTATACATTGGATCTTCATATATATATATAGACTTTACCACTTGCTTAGTTTTTATTTGATAACTAAATATTTTTTTAATAAACTTATTTATTTTTTTATTATACAAGTAATCCCTTTAACTTTTAAATCGACAATATTTGATTAGTTAGAAAATTACTTTATTTTTAAATAAAATAATAATGCTATATTTTTTAAAACAAGCAATATAAATTTTGTTTTATACTTGACTATATGATTTATTTATTTAAAAGTACGATAAAATGAAATTAAATCTTCTATTAATATCTATGTATTTATTATATATCTTTCTAAGTATAATAATTAATATCTAGAAGCACTTTACTATATTTTTTATATATATTAAAATTATTATTTTTTATTTATAAATATTGAATTAACACTCACCAGTAATTCGGTGATTCAATCCTCTACCGAGTTCCTTACCGAACATTAGAGCACAGGGAACAATTTATGCCGCCATGCTTTGATATGAAAAACAATCAGAACGACGACGTTTAAACTGCCGGCTTTATTTCGACAACCGCCTCAGGTAACCTTTATTAATAAGAGGGTCTAGCTCCAATTTCTTGCCCTCTATAGCCAATTCCCAAATGGGCCGACCGTCGTCCGCTGTAGAAATCCCCCATGAACGGCGTCGTAGCGGTAGAGAATATTCCCCGGACCGCTACGTTTTCGAAGATTCAAGGCCTCGCCATCGTACCCGCAATCGCAGCCCCAGCCCTATCCGAAGCCGCAGCAGAAGTTTTAGCCGGAGCCGTAGTCGTAGTCGGAGCCCAATCTACAACCAATACTCAAAGCACGACAGGCGCCGTGACCTACGAGCCTCTCCGGATTATTCCTACCCTACCAGAAGCCCTAGGTCTGAAACCCTAAAGTTGGAGAAGAAATACAACAACTACAGCGATACCCGGAAGAATTCCTACCTCGATCGCGATTATAGGAACGGGCGGTATGCGGAGTCGGAATCTGACGAGGAGCTGAGAGGCTTGAGCTTCGAAGACTACAGGAGCCTCAAGCGCCAGAAATTGAGAAAGATGCTGAAGAATTGTATTTGGAATTGTACTCCTAGTCCTCCCAGGAATCCGAACGATCCTGAGGAGGATGAAATCGCGGAAAACAGCGAAGTGGAAAAGGAACTTAGCAAGAAAGATGCAAAAAATGGGGATATTTTGAAATCGGATGCTAAAAGCGAGTCTGAATCTGAGTCAGCATCGGGGTCTACTGACTCTGAATCGGATGATTCGAGGTCCAAGAGGAAGGAGAAGGGGAAGGGGAAGAAATCGAGTTCTAGGCGTAAGAGGAGGAGGTCAAAGTCGGTTTCTGAGACTGAGAGTGAATCAGATGAGTCTAGTGAAGGCTCAGAGGAAGATCATCGTACGAGGGGAAGGAGGAAATCTTCTAGCAGAAATCAGACTAGGCGAAAGAAGAGCAGCAGGAGAAGTAGGAGGAGGAGGAGTAGTAGGAGGAGAAGTTACTCAGATGAAAGTGAAAGCGAAGATGAGAGTGGAAGTGAGGATTCTGATGCTAGTCTATCATCAGGAGATCGGGTGAAGTCTAAAAAGCGGAAGAGCTCTTCCTCTTCCAGGTCCAAACATAACAAGAAGAACCAGAGGAAAAGTCATTCAGATGAAAGCGAAAGCGAAGATGAGAGTGGGAGTGAGGATTCTGATGCTAGTCCATCATCAGGAGATCGTGTGAAGTCTACAAAGCAGAAGAGCGCAAGGTCCAAACGTAGCAAGAAGAAGAGGAAAACAGAATCCGATGACGAGGCCTCATTATCAGAGAAGAGTTCTGATTCTGCAGTTGATGCTAAGAGTAAACCTAAGCCTGCAGAGGAAAAGGTGATGTTGAATGAAGTTGATAGTGAGGTGCTTCAGTTTAAGGAGCTTATTGAGTCGAGGAAGAGAGCTGCATTAGAGAATGAGCCAGTGGTTGGGCCGATGCCGTTGCCAAGGGCTGAAGGGCATATTAGTTATGGTGGGGCACTTAGGCCAGGTGAAGGTGATGCCATTGCACAGTATGTTCAGCAGGGGAAGCGTATCCCACGAAGAGGTGAAGTGGGTTTATCAGCTGAGGAGATTCAGAAGTTTGAGACTCTTGGATATGTGATGAGTGGTAGTAGGCATCAGAGGATGAATGCTATTCGTATTAGAAAGGAAAACCAGGTTTATAGTGCTGAGGACAAGCGTGCATTGGCCATGTTTAACTATGAGGAGAAGTCCAAGCGTGAACAGAAGGTTATGTCTGATCTACAGCGGCTGGTGCAGCGCCACATTGGGCAGGATGCTGGTCCATCTCACGATCCTTTTGGCGGGAGGTCCACTGAGGGGGCTGAAGCTTGATTCGAATGTATGATGTTTTATCTATCTCATTGAACTAAACTCTAGTCTTGGCTTCATCTTCCTTTCCTTTTATTATGTTTGCTTGGATTCGAAATAATGAGTTGTTTTTGGTACTTACCTGGGCATCAGAGTTGTGGGATTGTCTTAATTTAGCACGTAATGTATACTTGTACCATTGTGGAAATTAAATTTTATCTATATATCAGTTACTTTGGTGCATTCATGCTAAACAAATGTATGAATCCGTATTTACCATTGCGCCAAAATCCGGTGCTTTCATGCTTAAGGATAAAGATTAGGATGGTTGAATTTTGTTTGAGAAGAAATTTGACAGTAGTGCACTCGCGTCTAACCTCAAGATGCTACATACCTAAAGGTGCTAGCGGCTGGCTATTTAGCTTGACGTGTAGAAAGATGACTTTAACAACCCATAATCTCAAACCATATTGTTGAGGTAAAAGCTTTAATGCATGCTTAAACAATTACATCACCGAAGTTTAAACTGATGGAAATGTCGCATTTACAGAGAGCAGAAAAACCAGCTGTAGGTTTTTGGTAGGTACTTTTAATTTGAGATATAGGATTAGAACACTGCTGCTATGGAGTTGAGTAACGGGAGCTAAGCTATTAGACATTAACTACCCTACTCTTCACTAGTATAAAAAGGTTAATGAATCTATACAGAAGATTACGCTCATAAACGTGAGGTTAGCTTCCCTGAGCTGATGGAGAAGTCCAACGGGAAATTGGAAAAGGAAAAATGGACATATAATAATGTAATCGTTCCTTGACTACCATCTTAATTTCAAAAAGAATCATTAGATGACTTTTCATTCATCTCCAACTAAAACAAAGGCAGAATTCTCCGACATTGGCGAGGAGTCTCTCTCCTTACATACATTTTCTCGTACGGGTTAGGAGGTCTGGTAGAACCATCTTGGATGCTGCCCGCATTTTTACCCTCCCTCCGTGGTCTTAGTTCGTTGACTATGGAGCTCCATCCTTCAGATGGCTGCCCCAGGGAGTGTTTATGGCGAGTAATCCCCTTAGCCATCTGTAAGATCCAAGCAAAATAAATCACGCATGAAGAGTGATAAAAATTGAGTAACAGATTCATAGAAAATCAACCTTGACTCTGCAATGACAAGATAATCTTTGCGTTGAATTCAGAAAGTGCTTCTTCAATATGAGAAATGATAGAGATTCATTCCCTCGTACACAGAGTTTTGTAGGCTTGTGTTACTAGTTCCACCCATTTTCAACATTTGGGAGGTCCAACTACTCTCTTTTTATTTTCATTTTTTGTACATGTTAGATCCTAGTATTCGGTTGCCGAGGCAAAAGTTCGGGTTACAAGCTTACCTTCATTTTGTTGTACTTCTCACATTCCTTCATGGATACATAGGAATGGACCACATTAGGGTCTCCAGTTGTGGCATCCCGAAGATCAGACATGACATTCAAGTCAGGATTGCAAGGAAGAGATGCAACACGAAACTCTCCGTCACGAGGCTCGGAGAACCTGCAGAAGAAGAGCTGAGTTCAGAATTAAAGGACCAGTAATATATTAAGGAATGATTAACTAACTGGCGGTGGTGATGTAAATGAATAGAAAACCAAAATTACAACAACATTTATACCCATGTGGACATTGGCATTCCGAGGATAGTGATTGGCGTCTGGAATGTTGTGATAACCTCTGCTTGCTTCTTTCAGATTGATGTGCCAGGCCATAAGTTATATTGGCATGGACGTAGTACTGTTTTGCTCTCATGAATGCTTGCATCCTTTTACGTACCATGTATCCTCTAAACAGGGCTTGTACCCTCACTAGCGATTTCAACGCCCTGCGAGCCCGCCTTGCCTGATTCGCAACAACTTCCCATTTGTCACAATGTATTCATAGTTACACATGAGAAACAGGAAAACATTACTACTACTACTACAATTACAACTCTGAATTGATTACCAAGTGACCGCGATACGCGCTCTGAATCTTCATGGCAGCCGAGGTTTGGAGGTCTGTAACCCTGGGTTCAGTGATGAGCCTTCTACACATTGCAACTGCAGCATTTGCGGTGGCAATGACAGCGTTAGCAGCTGCAACGGTGGAGGCTACCATTGCAATTGCCTCCTTGCATTGCTCAGCATTAAGAGATGATGGAGTAGTGGTCATATG
The DNA here is from genome assembly GCF_036785885.1 of Coffea arabica. Lineage (NCBI taxonomy): Eukaryota > Viridiplantae > Streptophyta > Magnoliopsida > Gentianales > Rubiaceae > Coffea > Coffea arabica. The sequence goes on along the minus strand of NC_092310.1, from coordinate 52,063,207 downwards.
GGAAGAAGTTTCTCTTCTTCTTAACCTTTCACCATCTCTTCTGCCATCACCAGATTTGGTACCGGAGATCATGGAGCTCTCTTCATTCTCCTTTTCCTTCTTGTTAAGCCCAAAACAGGGCTTCAACCAACTTGTTATTCTACCCATTTCCTATTCTCCAAAGCAACGGCGTAAGATTTTTTTTTTTTTTTTTTTTTTTTGACAATGAGAGCTGGGAGGTTTGCGTTTCTGAAAAAGCAGAGCGAAACACCGATGGATGATGGATGGGAATGTGGTTCTCAAGCCTCTTAAAATAGTGAAACTTGCAGTGATCACCGGCTCTGTCCCAACTCGTTTTCCGGGCTGGAATGTTGCTAATATTTTGGGATTGATAATTTCCCACGTTATTAGGGAATTTAAACAGGAGGAGAAAAAAAAAGAAACTCATTGTCCGGACTGGAAGGTTGCTAATATTTCACTATGTTGATTGCAATTTACAATAGGATTTTGTTGTTGATTTGGGTAATTCTCAAATCCAGGTCAAACTCTCAATTCACTATGTTGATTTTTTATGTTCAATTGTGCAAAATTTTTAAAAAGCGATAATATACAAAAATCCCAATTAACCACTTGCCAAAAGTTTGTGTGTGTGAAATTTTTCTTTTTTGGGGCTGGGAAGAAAATATATGCATCAAGGCAAAATTAAATTTTTAGTGCTTTTTTCTTATTATTATTATTTTTTGCTTTCTATTGAAAACTTAATATTTTGTTTAATGTAATGACTACTTCATTTGAGCTAGACATAAGCGACAGATTTGATAAATTCAAACAAATTTTGCTGAGATTAATAATAACAAAGTTGATAATGGTAAAATTTAAGTTTTAAGTAAATTATATTGGAATAATAAAAACTATGCTTTTCTTACACTTTTCTCTAAAATAAAATGCAAAATTTTTAATAAATTTATATATTTACTTCCCACGAATAGATTGAACTCTGCTTTTTCTTGTGGTTCAACATGGCAGATTGGGTAACCTTATGGCAAAAAAGCATCAATTGTGGGGATAAAATTTGAGATTGAATCACTTTGGAAGTATTTTATGGAAAGAGTCAGTATTATTTTGGACAAAAACTCCAAGAGAAGACTTCCATAAATTAGCTATTATAGACTCGATCAATTGTTTATTTTAAAATGTTAAGACATTTGGTGGAACTGGTGATAGAATTTAAAAGATGTGCTTATTAGAAGGGAAAAAAAGAAACGAATGACTGGAAGAAAAAAACCCAAATACGTTAACTAGTCTATAATTATGCATAACTTTTTTATCTTTGTTATTTTTTCACCTAAGGATATCCCACAGGGATCGATCATGGGACCTGCTAGTAACTATCAGGCTACGGAACCGATCGAACTACCTGCAGGGGCAATTAAGCACAACTTATTGAAGATTTTCAAGTTTGATGAAACTTGCTCGTCCTATAAAATGTTCTTGAAGAAATTTTCAGATTCACTAAACGTTGCTCATCCTATCTAATATTTCATGGAAGGATGGATGTTTCAATGCATCGGACTCTATCCCCACCAGTGTTCTTGACTTCTTTCTAACAACATTAACAACATGGCATCGCAAACATATGACAAAACTCTCCACAAATTGTTTTTGGAGGATTTTCAAGCTTGCTCACCCTAGCTAATGTTACGATTCTCTCTTTAAGTCATGATTTGTATTCTAATTATAAAAACACAAAAAAAAAAAAAAAGGACATTTGTTGTTCGGTTCGTCTTGAAACTTGTCCAAATTTTCTGATTTTTTTGGGGGTCTAATATACTTACACTACGCTTGTACTCCATAGGTGACTAACTATTATTCAAATTTTCTTGTTTACGCTAATCCTAGTAAGTCGGACAAATAGTTACTTGTAAATCGAACAGGAGTGACAGGTTGTTCAAAGTTCAAGCAAGAGAAGCTTGAAAATCAGTTTCATTCATACCATAATTTGCTGGACATTGATTTTAGGAAGCCTGTAATACAAAGATAGGAAACAAAATAAAATCAAGAGAATTAAGAAAGCTTCAGGACTTGAAGTCATAGCTTTGATCAAACTCAACACACAAGAAATATCCCAGCACCCCCTTTATTTCACAGTGATAGGCGGACTCAAAGAGTGATAACAGCAAAGCTTACATTTGAAATTTTGGCAACTGGGTTTCATAAGGTAAGAGCACGCAGTTTCTTATGCAATACATTAGGCAGCAGCAATTTCAAGAAAAGCACAAGTTATGGGCTCATGTAAGTGTTGCAAAAATTGCTCTTAAAGGGAGCAACTCTTGTCAACTTGGCGAGTAGCTTGAACTCCTCCTCTTCAATTCTCAACAATTCATCATCTGCCACTGCCAATTTCAAACACCTGTCCAGATATCTTGGTCCAGGAGATCATAATGCAAGATTGTGTTCCTGCATAGCAGGACAAGACATTTAGAAAAGAAGTTCACGTTGGGTGTGTTAGTAGTATATGCAGCTCCCTCTCTCTTTTGGCTCACACACATTAAAACAGGCAACCAAATTGAAGAGTGACTTCTTCTCGAGGGCACTTGGGTATTAAACACAAAAGCACATGGTAGTGGCAACCAATGGTTTTTATGTTAACAAGTGGATTTTGTTTGGAAGATGTCTTGACTGTTCTGTTCAATAAAGAGAAGCCTCCAAGCATCAAAGTTGTTTTCAGCCACGAAAATTAACCTTGGAGGACTAATTCAGGCTTGACTGGATCATATAAAAAACCACAGATGTAGCACAATTGATGCAGCTTTACTATTGGGACTAGAAGTCTAAACATACTAATGCGGAAATGTAGATAATAAAAGAGCAGACGTCTGGTTTTGATAATGTAATGCGAGTATTTGAAGGAATCCAAGAATACCTTATACCTGGAACTGGGATGGTCCTTAAACCCACGACTTATAGAGATGAAAACAACATCCTGACTGCCAACTGCCTGTAAGACAAGTAAGAACTACAGCTTATCATTCTTTGTTCCTTATACCTTTTTCAAAGAACTAATAACGTCATAGAATTTTCAGCTTGTGAGTTAGATCATATATATCGCCATCACGCTAATGCAACTGATCTATTATTGGTTCTGCACTTATGTCATCCGGTAATCAGATATGTCATGACTTATTATGCGAATTCTTGACACAACATAACAACTGAAGAACCTTATCAGTTTGGTGTAACATGCAATTAATCCTTCCAACAAAGTCTCAAAGAGTTAACAAAGTACAAATCAATCTCATATACAAATCAGAAATAGTGAAATTTACTTGTGGTTGAGTCCAAGTGTATCATCCATTCTTCCTCAGGCATTATAATTCACAAAACACCATCCCTGATGGACAGCAGTAATTTGCTTATAGTGTCACTTTAAACTAAATGGTACAAGCAGTTAAAAACAATATGTATAGTCTGCCTTGTGGCTTATAGATCAAAGTAATATGTAACTAACACAAATTTTCATAAATTATAAAATCATCCGCAAGTCAGCAAAAGAATAGAATACTAATAATTGCAATTTCATGATAAGAAAAGAAATCAAAATTAACCACCAGAGAAAGAAGAGAAAAGAAATCACAGCATTTTTAAGCACGCTTATGATGTATGTCAGAATTATCCTAAAACATTCAAAATGTTCAGTTGCCCAGAGTTAAGTGCTGTTTTCTCCAAAAGATAAGATTGGTAATATTTCTGCACAAAGAAGGATCTTTCATATTTCAGAAAATCATTGATAATTTTCAGCAGAAAATTGCAGGAAACACTTAAGTAAGTGATTAGCAAGTGCTAATACATTTCATATTATACATGCACGAATTTAAAATCTTGCATTGCAGCTTCATGAGCATTTCTACCAAAAGGAGAGTGGAAAAAAAAAGTAGCTCAGCACGTCCAAAATAGTACATGATGAGATCGTCCACATACCTTTCCAAGCTGTGTCCCCAGATGCTTGATTACAGGACGCATGTGCTACCAGCAAAAAATCATAAACATCGTGTTTTATAGAATCTTGATGTCTTTCTAGGTTTAGCACTCTACAGCTCCTCGACAAGGCCATTCAAAGGATCTGATGTAGTTACACCATACCTGCAGTAATTCCAGCTTCTTAACTGCCAGCTGCAGGGAAAAAAAATTACAAGTGTAACTCCGTGTACTTTACATCAGATGAATCTTTCTTTCTGACAACCCACAAAAGGAGCATAGGAAGCCTAATCATTGGGTGAGTTTGTCCAAGTTAGCGATTTGGAATCTGATATACTAAATGAACCAATGGGCTTGTCAATTAGGCAATTTATCTCAAAGTTCTGCATACCAGTAGTAATGCCATCCTCCTCTTCATGTCAAGCATCTATCAAACCCATCTGACAAGTCTGTGTCTGGGTTTAGCTCTTGCAAAAGTGTCCAACTTCCACACGTCATCTAGTTTCCATCTCGCAATATGGCTATCAGACCAGAATATAAATCAGAACTAGAGCAAATTTGCATCTCTTCATCTGTAGAAACCAGCCCCTGATGTTCCTGATTTCTTGATGACTCAATTAAAGGAACAGACCTCAACAGATCAGAACTTGGGCTAATTTTCATTTCTTCATCTCCGTGAACCTGCTTTTGATTTTCTTGACTTGTTGATGACTCAGCCAATGGAACGAATCTCGAGCCCTTAGAAGCTAGGCTCCTTTTCATCAAAGTACTGAATAGCAACTTGGATTCTTCAGTTCGACCTGACTCACATAAGCCACTCAGAACCATCTCATGCACAGCAAAATCGGCAATAACTCCTTTCTCCTCCATAAGTTTTAAAAATGAGAAGGCTTCACCTACTTTTCCTTGTTTACAATATGCACCAATTAAAGTATCAAACGTGCCACGGTCAATTTCAAATCCTTTATGGTTCATTTGAGTGACAAGTTCTTGTATCACCTCAATTTTTCCAACCTTACAGAAACCACAAACCAAAATCCTGTATGTGTCAGCATTTGCACCAATACCCCTCTTATCCATAGTACAGAAGAACGAAAATGCTCGTTCTACATTATCCAATCTACAATAGCCTGCTATAATCAAATTACATGTGTACACATCCATCTTGAATCCCTTATCAAGCATCTCAAAAACCATCCTTTCGGAATCTTTAACTCTACCGGAACTTGAAAATCCATCAATTAAAAATTTGTAAGTCTCAACACTGAATTCCACGCCTTCTCTTCTCATTAACTCCAACGTCTTATCCAATTCGTCAAAATTCCACCTCTTGGCACAAGCATCCACCAATGTATTACACGTAATTATATTAGGCCTTATTCCATAACCGACCATTTTCTCAACTAATTCTCTAGCCCTTCTAATCTCACCACTCTTACACAGGGCATCAACAACAACTGTCAATGAAAACACCGAAATCTCAATTCCAGACTCTACTATTCGATAAAAAAACTCAATTCCCAACTCCAACTGATCACATCTCGTTATTTCGATCAAAAGTATAGTGCAAGTTCTCTCATTTATCTCAACACCATTATTTCTCATATAATCAAATGTCTGCGTAGCCTTATTGAACTCTTGGTTATCAGAGTAAACTTTAATCATCAGATTGAAAACTTTAGCACGAATAAAAGGCTTATAACAGTTATTCTGAAAGAATGAAGCAATAGCAGAAAATGGGCACCTGCCATTCTCATGAAGAATCAAGAATGCCCTCAAAAGATCCTCAGCATCCTCAAACTTTCTTGATTTGACAAGCCTGCAAAGAAGGGTCAAATGGGTCTCAATACTGAGCTGAAAAGAGAGTAAAGCTTGGTTTTTCACAAGGAAATTGAAGAAATCAAGGCATTTGGGAATTTGTATACGAGGGTCAGAGAGAATGAGGTGGACAAAGTTGGAGGTAAGCTTGGAGAGGAGATTGGTGGTGGTTGCTGGGATGGTTTGAAAAGTTGAGGTGATCAGAATTGCGGATATAATGGTGTCTGCAATTTTGGCTTTGGGGTTTTGAGAAGGGTTTGGGAGTTGGCATTTTTTAACAGTTCTGAGGTTCTGGAGGAGTTTTTGGAGTGACATCCTCCTCCGTCCTGCCCACTGTTCCTGGTTGGATTTTGTAGGAGGAGGTGAATGAATTTGGTGGGCCTCAATTCCCATTTTCATTTTTTCAACTATGCAAGAGATGGGCTTCTTTGCTTATATCCGTGATTTGTTAGGAAGCATAGCCCACTTCGCATTCAAATGATAACCCAAAGAGAAATTCATGTTCAGATGACAAAATACTTGACTTGGTCAGATCTCATATGATCCCACGGTTCCTTTGGACTCCTTATATTTGATCATATAAGTTTTATTATGTACGGATGTGACAGTAATGAAGGATTTGTAAGAATTTGATTGATGGACTTTACTACGTCTTTTCTAGATGATGATCCTTTTTTTTTTTTTTTTGTGTGGTGTGTTGGGGGGCGGGGAGGGGTGTAATTTTAGAAGGCTCTCTTTGAGATTTCTAACAATTTCATTCGCCTTCCTTGAGGTTTGCAAAATAACACTAACCTCCTCTATAGTGTCATATTAGGGAAAAATTAGTCATATACCCTAACATATTATGTCCTATTGGAAATTAACATTTGGCAATTAAGTAATTAGGGAACCAATTAACTATTAATTGTTTGAGATTTTTTTTTAAATAATGAACAGTAACTTGCAATTACAAAATGGTGTTAATTGATGTACTAAATATTTGTTCACTCCCAAAAATTGATACACCAAAAGTAATTTATCTGGACTTTCTGTACTCTAAAAAATGGTTCATAGTTGCCTTGCAATTACACTTGCAATATTTGTTCTTGATGCTAGAGAATGTGGGAGAATTTTACGATTTCCTCCTTGATTTTGTTACCAAAACTTTAATTTCATGGGAGGTTAGTGTAATTTACAAACCTCAAGAGAGGTTAGTGAAATTATTAGAAATTATCACCCCCCCCCCTTTTTTTATATATATATAATGGATCTTTTATTCCACTCTTTTTTTTTAGTATAAACGGAAGGTTTTGAACTCGAAATCTCTCAGTTATACTCTCTCTCTCTCTCTGTACTGTCCAACTTATCTATCTTCCCACTTTTTATCCCACCTTCTATTACATTGCCATGTATTTTTTTTTGTAATATTCCATTTAAATTTTTTCAATGTTAAAAAACAAAAAACGACAATAAGAAAAAGGTACAGCGCAAATTGCTGTATTTTGTTTTTTCAGTCAGTTATATACTTTTTTTTTAAACCTAGGACTAGTTATGGGAACCTTTTTTCTTAATAAAAGTTTGAGTTAAAATGGAATTCTTATGAATGAGACATGGCAGCACAATAGAAGATCGGAGAGGAAGCATGGTATAAAAGTGGGAAAGAATATTAGGGTCCTTTTTTGCAGGATTCTACTCGCCTCGAGCCTTAGGGTTAAATAATGGGGAGAAAAGGCTGTAAGATGGTGACTGGTGAGTGGGCATGGAGGTTCAAGTTGTTTGGTCCTGGCTTCTTTTGTGCCCCACAAAAAACTTTTTTCCTGTGATGCATATTATAAACAACGTTACAAATGTGTCAATTTGTACTTCTGCTTTCCTTCACGTCAATTTTTTAAGAAGATGCTTTATACTAAGCTGATTCCCCCATTTAAATAGTATCTTCTTTAACGTGCTTTGTAGCGAATTTGCCCATTCGTCTCTAAACTTGTTTTAATCTGTATCTTTGCAATGGTGAACTTCTAATACATACTTTTCAACTTCGTTCTGTGATTTTATTTGTACTCTTCATCAGAATTTGAGCCATGCAATGCATTTTTGTTTTTGTTTTAAAAAAATCCTGGAAGAGAATTGGTAATGTGCACTAATCCTGAAACTATTCATGCTTCATCTTTCTGAAACATCAGCTTAATTTTTACTGGTTCACTAATCAAATCTCCAAATGAATAGATGCCTCAAGCTTTTATCTCTTTAAAAACAAAATAGGTTAATTACCATCTTCACCCCAAAATAGGAACTAAATCGGTTTTTGTTGCTATTTGTCTACTATAAATATCTTCAAGAATCCTCCTCGGTCAGGAGCCACCGAAATGCAGTCAGCTTCCCTACAACACAGTTTTGCAACTAATCATCGAGCATGACATGGATGCACCATTTTTAGCAAATACACAAGTACAATAGATATACAATATATGCAACATGATATCAGCTGGCTTAACCCCTTAATTGGGACAAATTTGAACACCATTCATGTCCTTAGAGCTCTTAATCTGTAGCTGAATCTTATGTTGGAAATAGTAGCCAAACCAGGAGTGGTGTTGGACTTCAGTTAATCTTGGGAGTTGGATCGAAGCAATATAATGTGGTTAGACATAATGACGGTGATGACAAACTAACTAATTAAAGATGGCCCTTGTATGGATGGAGGGTAATCGTTTTGCCATTCTTTTGGCTGGAGTCAGAACAACTTTGTGATAAGTGGTGGAGAAGATGCTCTTTGTCCAAAATCACATTCAGCTTCTCTTCTTTTCTCTCTAATTTTCACCAGGCCCCTGCTAGATTTCATCTTGTTTGTACCATTAGATTTCTTGACTATGACTCAAATGGTCATTCACTTGCCATTTATACGCACATTGCATGGCATCTAGGACCACTGAGAATAGCAGGACCAGTCGTAGTACTACTACTATTAGCTTTCATTTCAAAGTTGTCGATGAGATCATATAGCTTTACCTTTTTTTTTTTTTTGTTTCGCATATGAAATTAATTATTTTCTCAAGTAAAATAGATTCTTGATTGGCTATAATTTTTCAGGCGAATGGCCATCTTTCAGAGAGAACCCCCTTTCATTCATCAGGATGCAGACCAGTAACGTGGCTACCCCTTGGTTTCTTAGCCTTTAAATCCCATCTGAGCTCTGCGATGTTATTCCTCTTGCCCGTCTTCTTTAACATTGCGACAATGGCCTATCTACTACTTTCCTTTCACCTTGGACTTGAACAGATTTGTTGACTGCTCTTTGGACGTGATAGTCAGCAGAATGAATTGATGGAAATGATACTGAATACCAGAACTTGAACTCTTTCTTGGCATCTCTTAATAACTTCGGTAATATCATCTCAAGATCAACAAGGTGATAGAAAATGCATAATGTCTTTAGGGCAAGCAGAAACAGGATGATTAACTTCTGTTTCCAGTTATATGTAACAAATGATAGCTTTGTTTTAAACTAGGGATGGTAACAAAAAGCATATCAGTGATTGGTCGCCATGCCTAAATAACGATAAGAACCAATATTACTGGATCCAATGTTCGTGCTAAAACTATTCGGTTGTCTTCCAAATAGAGCAAGTGTTCCTACATTTATAAGTGGAGTAGGTTGTTCTAAGTTAAGGAGTGATATCAAGTCAAAGATCGATTTGAAAGAATATTAATCAATAATTTTCAAATATTATGAGAAGACTTATAGATAAATAAAGTAGTCATATATACATATATATGTATGTATGTAAATGTACAGATTTTTTTGGCAGAATGTAATGTACGATTTACAATGTATTTTCGCTTTTGTTGCTTTTGGACAGCTTTGACCTTTTAAAAAGAAATCATCACATTTTCAAAACAATCGAAATGAGTCTTGACCCCTCTGTGTGTGTGTGTGTTTTTTTTTTTTAAAAAAAAAAAAATTCCTTGTTTAGTGTAGGAGAAGAATATTCCCGATTGGAGTAAAAGAATTAGTTTGGTCAAATAGGAAATTGGTCCTCAGTATGTTATTCCTTCTTGTTGAAACCCTTCTTCAGTTTCTTTCTTGATGTGGTTTCCAATTCTTACATTCTCATGAAAGGACCAAATCATCAAAGCTGAAATGAATCAAATTGATCCCCACGCACTCCTAATGGATTGAAATTGATCACATGAAAACACTGAAAATAATCGAATCCCAGAAACGTAATTTGCAAGTTTCACCTGTGGTAAATACTTGGAACAGTGGTCAAGAAATTTTATAGACGCATCTCGAATGATTATTTTGTTTTGTAAGCCCATTTTAAACAAGTTTAAATTAAACAACCTTAAATCCTGAAACTTGGAACTGTGATAGAATAGTAATTCTTGAATAAATTGAAATTATTCTATACACTAATGTTGTACTATAGTTGATTTTCTATTTGTTAACCCTCCCGTTCCTTCTCGTACCCTTTTCATCCCTAATTGCAATTCAAACTCTGAATTTAGCAATGACAAAAAACTTTTAGGACTTCCTCCTAACCACTGAATTGACCCATGTTTACCGGAGTCGAATGATGAGAGTCGCATTCCATGCAATGAAGAAGAAAGAAACACACTAAAGTGACACAATTTACAGAAATCCAAGAACTAAAGATCCTCATTTTCTGCTTAAAAAGTACAAATACTTGTTTTTTCAGCATTGAAGTAGTTCCCCTTCAGCAAATGCTAACACCAAAAAATGACTAACAAGGTTTTGGTGAAGCAGAGAACAAGATACAAACCTACTTTCAGTTTCTGTTAAATTTCCCCAGTCTCCTCAACAACTGATAACCATCGATAACGAATGCTAGGTTTTTGGTTCATGAATGGAAATGCTCCAACTAAAAACCTGTTAAGCTCATAATGCGTCATAAGACGATCTTTACAATGATTGCATCATCCGTTTCACTTAACGATCAAATCATTTCCAAGGATCTTTATATCTGAAGTGCATGCCAATTTGTTCCCCCGTAACGAAAATATTTGTCCCATAAAATGTAGGTTATGACAGATGAAGAAAATATATGCCAATACGAGTGCTGGGAAACGGAATAAAATACTAGCAAGCAAACTATTAGTCCCAGCAATTAGCCTGAAAATCTCTGGATTGGTACATCAAGATTGTTTGCATGCTTCACAGGTGAAACCCATATTGTAAAGCGTGGGCTATTACTTTCTGCTGTTCTCTTTTCCGCTACACAACGGAAGTTCCTCCATAGCCAACTACGACTAAAGTGAGATTTGTACGATTGGTGAAGGAAATTCTCATGTCATTAGTGATCAGTTGGAGAGGCAATGAAACAGGTCGTACGTTGAAAATCTCTATCCTTGTTTGAAAGTGGGAGAAAAATGGCATAGGCGATCAACACTCTTTGGAGTTGTGCACTAACTTCCACTGTCATTCATTCAGAACAAATAGTGGAAGCAAGTTGGACAAATGCAAAGTTGATCAAATACCATCATTATGCCAAAAACAGAAATCACGCAAGCTATTTACATTCAAATGAATCTGTTTTAACAATATATTCATGAGGACGGGTACATATCATAATCGAAGTATTCTATTTCCAGGGAGACAAAAAAAAAAAAGGGTTCGCAGTATTTACATGATGTACCACCTAATGTATTCATACATATAATCATGAGTCAGCGTATAGATAAAAGAGATGTATATCATAATCCAAGTATTCTAGTCTTACAAAATTGCACTCCAAGGATTTTCCAACTTTATTACCAGAATCTATAGGTTTCCAGCTGAAATGCAATTCATCATGAATGAAGGCTAGTAATACAGTCATCTGTTCTGCAAATGTTGTTTTACTTTCGATATGTAATGCCAAGAGTTGGAAACAAAAGTGATGTAGTTAAAAAAAGAAAAAAAGAAGTTACCTTTATTCATCTTTTCCAAGTTTTACCCAGCTTAGAATCTGGAGGCAGTTTAACCAAATAACATCAAGCAGAAACACAAAATAATGAATTGGAAATTTCTGAAGGTACCTTGAGATGGCATACATGTAAAGCAGCATACCTTAACTGGAAACGTAAAAAAGTTGCTCAATCATGGTAAGTAGCTAGGGAGGTTAAGTTTTCAACACTACACGTTTATGTGGAATTCAATAAAGATTCAAGAGGATAATACTGCTCGAATAAGAACAAAACAAGGGCAAATAAATTCGTAATTGACATTATAATGTCATGGAAGAGCTGGTTTTATTTACTATTCCGATGGTTGTCAACACTGAACACAAGGAGAATCAAACAACACCCACCGGAATAGTAATTTTGTGCAAGTCAATAATGTCAGGAATCTTAAACAAGAATGCTTCACAAGTGACTACAATTCGAATTATTTTAGGAGGAAAAGTTGAGTGTAACGAGATTTTGTTGTTTACCAACAATCATCACCGACAAGTCGGAAATGTCACTGGCCAACTAGAGCATTGTTGAAATTTTGGAACCAGACAAAGTGAAAATACGACTCATCAAGAATTATTTTTGCAAAATCAAATACATAGAAACAAATTACAATTACAATAAACTTTTGGGGAGAACTGAAACTCAGAAAATGATTAACTCCATGTTTACAATCGGACTCCATCTAAAATGAATTTGGCCCCCAAATACAAAATTAAGAAACAAGAGTTTGGTGCAAAGGCAATTAAGGATAAGTGTAACTCAAAGAATGCACGAGAGAAGACAGCTACTTAGTGTGACGCACCTACTTGAACGCATTGTTGTAGGCTGCTATAATGGTTAATTGATCACAGGAAACAGAAACTTTACAGTCCCCCTACTTCTTGCTAATACTCCATTAAACATAAGCATGGTATGTACGTTTTGACATTGGACTATCCTCATCTAAAAAGAAGGAGCTTAAAGACTTAAAATGATTTTAAAAAAATTATTCCATGACTACATTCATCATCATAGTATTATTAGCTTAAATCAGATTTAAAACGTAGTAGACTTTATTGCTTCATGCAAGGACATATGCTCATTTAGACACTAAGTACAATGAGTCAGTGGTTTGATAGTGTTAGAACCACTCAAATCTTCATATAGTTGATGGAATTGTCTGAATCATCGTTATCAAGACTCAAGGGTGGCGATCAATCGAAAGGGAAGACATTATTGGGAAGATTTCGGGTACTAGTACTAACAGTGTATTATTGAAGAGGGTGGTGAGGAGGAAGGGTTGCACTGAATATTTTTCAGAAGAGAGTACCATTTTAAGAGTGGCCAAGTTGCAAGATGTCACTAGGACTTGGTCCACCTACATGAATTGATGTTAAAGAAACCCAACCCATGCAGTCCCAGTGACAATATTATGACATAGTCCTTCCAAGTCCCACCACGATTTGCACATTGAACAGTTTGAAGATCAGTTACAATTTTCAAAGAGTATATTGGACAAAATCCACTTGCAAAATCTCCATTAAATAACTGAAGCTGAACTGTTTGAGCTCTGAAATAGACCTCCAAACTTAGAAACTCAAAACTGCTTTTTGCTATTTTAGTCCTGTGAGAAGAACACACATATATAGAAAAAGCAGCTTTCTTCTCCAAGGCCAGTTTTGGTGTACTAATAGCAATTGCATATTAAGAAAACCATTAGAAGCTAGGAAGATTGCAAAAGTGTTAACTGGCAACAGGACAATGAGTTCAAGTGAGAGTCTATGCCAAACATGCCAAAAAAGGAAAAGAAAATTAAAAAAGAAACTTAAAATTAAGAAATTTCGTACCTTGTACAATAAATCAGCTTCTTCAACAAGACCACTCTCTCACCATCTCTCCCCGTCTCAAAGAAGCATAGTACACTTATGTTCAACTACTCCTTTCCATTATCACTTTTACTGTTCCACATTGTCTGCACGGAAAAAGAATAATCACAGATCTATGCTACATTCATCAACTGATAGACCATCTAGATCTTTCACTAGTCCTTTATTAACAACTGCAAAAGAGAACAGCAAAGAGGATAAATCAGAATTCCAGAATCTGTTCATTAATTTGTAATAAGACGATACTATTCAACCGAGAAATAGCAAAAGCCGACTTTGGGAAAAATTTATACTCCAATTAAAGAAGTGGTAGGACACCTTATTCATCCAATGCAAACTGGGATCTGTAATATTGGTGACCATGATTTTTCCTGATGTTCATGTAGTCGTTTATTGCCGATGCAGCATCATCAAGATTCTCAGCTCCAAAAAGCTTTAGCAGTAAGATTATATATAGACTAATACACTTAATTAAAAACACAGCTTACCACCTGGGCTTTGCATGTGAATCTTGATGATGCTACACCCGCAAACAACAACTGTCAATCGATCCATCCATGCATAGCTAAATCATCTAAATAGTTTATAAGCCCTATTAGGACCTCGGCCCCAACACAACACCCCCCCCCCCCCGCCCCCGCCCCCTCCCCTCCAAAAAAAAAAAAAAATCGGCCCCAAAAAAAAAACCCCTGAAATCAATTTGTTCAGCAGACATAAAGGAGAGTATGTCAATGTGCAGAGGAAATGTAGTGGAGAAGTGGGAAAGTCATCAATAGTCCACGAGTATGAGCTGATGTGGCCAGTTGGTAGTGGACGTGGTGGTACCAAATAGTAACAAGAATCCACTGTCTGAAACTCATTTTCCTACCACTGCAGCAGAAGACTAAGAAGATCGAGAACAAGACAAAACCCTATTTTTCCCCTCTAAATAAAAAAAAGTTTTGTTGCAGATCGTGGTAAGTTTTAGTAAATCCCAGAAGAAAAACAAACACAGAATCAACATCAGCAGGAGCTGCCGTTTTTAGTTCAGACCACTGATTGGATTTTCCAGACAGAATCTATCCATAAACCAACTGGATAGCTAAGCTCAACAGCCTATCCAAAAAGCAAAAAGCCAAAAAAGAAGGAAGAAAGGTTGTTATTAAACTAACTCTAGTAGATTTGGAAAAGACTGAAATCTTGCTTTTCTAGACCAAGTTTTAGGACAAGAAGGAAGTAAGAAAGCTGTTGAAAAATCATCAATAAGTAGAATAAAACAGCAAAAGTTAACAAGAAGAAAATTTTGAGCAAAAACAATGATCTAGCAATCTTTCCGGCCATCCGTCCAACTTTCTGTTCCGCAAGTTTGCCTATCTGTGCGTGTCTCTTGAGGGATGGCTTTCCCTCTTGTGCGCGTGTGCTGCGTGGGAGAGAAATATACAGACAGCGTATGAAGTAGAAGGAACGAAAAAGGGGGGAATTTTGGGCAGGGCGGGGAGGCTGTGTGGCGGGTGGAGGGACATTAGTTGAAGGGAGGGAGAGAGATATATATAGTACACATATGGTATAAGATGATGTGTGTGGTTCCTTTAATTTTTTTTCTTTTTCTTTTTCTGGGGTAAGCAAAAGATCTAAAACCAGGACCTCTCAGTTTTTTTGACAGGTGACCTCTTAGTTACAGTTTCCTAACTTATCATCTAACTCAACCTTCTCCATCACATGGGTATGGTACTCTAATAATTTCTATTAGTACATTATTTTTAAGGTTTGTTTATCAATTTTTGTTTATTGTTTTCCATATTTTTGGTCTGAATTCTAATTCTGATTGGCCAGTGCTTAGTTGTATTATGAGGCTACAACATGACTTTAGTTATACATCACCATCTCCTCCAAACCCTAATTTTCTTATGATCAAAATTAGGAACATGGCAGCTTTAGTGCAAACTTCTGACAGTTCATTCTTGCCACTCCATATCCAGTTTTAAATGTTGCATAATTTAACAGTGATGGGATTTTCTCCACACCAAAAGTGAATACTCTTGTTTGGCTTGTCTAGTCCTATATTTCAATTTCTTAAAGGCAAGTTGTACTAGTATTTCACGCAATGTCCATCCTAGTATTTTTGTTTCAAACTTAGTAAATCAGTCTAAGACAGAGTTCTAATGTTATTGGATAGTAAAATGCTAGTCATACGTTGGACAGCAAAAAGCTAGCCCTCTTGCCTTATACCTGATGAGATCAAATTCTTCATTGTCAAATTCTTCATTGGCATATGGATTGATTAGGGTTCTTCTTCATGTTTCCGTGTAGTCGGTGACAAATGTCGCAAGGTAAAATTTGTTCGTTGGCTTAAATCCAGGTAACAGAGTTCCTGGTTAACCACAAAATTTGACGTCTACATTAAGCATGGACCAGGATTCTCAATCATGGTCAAATCAAGTGTCCGAAACAATTACACAAGTGAAGTGGAACGTGGACAGGGAAAGAGCGGGACAGGGACAGTGGCTACAATAACTATCTTTGAAATGTCAAGGGCTAAGATTGGCCCCAAAAAAATTGTGTGTCATATCATTTTTAATGATATATATATATATATATATATATATATATATATATATGGGTCTCACAAAAAATTTATTTTATATTTATTTTTTGTTTTATAAAGTGATTTACATCTTAAAAAAATATGAATGTACATTCAAAAAAAAAATCGTTTCAAAACAGTTGAATTGGCAACCGTCCTAGGGATTTTACCAAAAAAAAAAAAAAAAGAAGATGTTTGTGAACCATAGTATGTGCATTTCTACCCAACAAGTCCATGTACTGTAAAAACGTAAAATGTTCAAAAAAAATACCGTGGTAAGGTGATGAAACTTTGATGGCTCATTCGTGTTTCTCCAAACAAGTCTTAATGCGATCAAGCATACTTATTGCAAGATTGAAAAAAGATGACATGGTGCCTAATTTATCGTATCCTTACCTAGTGGGAAACTCTTATTTTGTCCAATCTCTCTAAGTTATTAGTGCTCAGAGTCAGAGGCTACAGGAGCGTTGGATCCTCGAAATTTTTTTTGTTGCAACATGGGAGAAATCATGGCAAACTTAACGCAGTTGACTCTCTAGATTCTTGAGTTTGGAAGGGTTCCACTTTGCAATCAACACTTCACAGAAAAGGGGGGGAAAGGGAAAAAAGCGTAGCAGTAAAATATAGCAGTAACTTTGACTCTTCTAATGGAACCCAAATCCGGGGTTAAAGTTCTGGGACTTTGTAGTTTATGTGTACATACCCAAATTCACCACAAAAAAAAAAAGGAAAAAAAATTATTGTCACTAATCAGCAAATACTTGTGCATGTCGGACTTTCTCATTTCCATGAGCTCTTGAGGTTAGTGTGCTCAGTCCCGACCAGTCACTTAGTTGCCTCCTACTGCTGCTGCTGGTCGCTCTCCTCCCTTGTTGCCGTGCCCGTTCCTACTCTCAGGTTCAAGCGCGTCAGTGTTCATAATTAATGCTCCTCCCGCCTTCATTCTTCCTTCTACTTCTGTACTTCGCAATTGCTATGTAAAAAATTCCAGTTTCTCAAATGGACAGATTGGAAATTACCAGCAATATAGCTTATTCTTTTTTTTTAAAAAAAAAAAACAGTAAAAGCTTATTTCTATTTCTTTGGGTTCTCTTGTTTCCGATAGGGCATTCCTTATTCTTATTTCTCTGGGTTGCCTTGTTTCTCAGTAGCGTATTCCAAGAAAGTAGATGCCCAACCCAAGGATACAGAATCTAAAACCTAGAAGTGCTGTTAAAAGAAAACGATAAATGCACAAGAGAGCAACTCTACCAATTGGGCAAACAGGAAGACTCGTTTGTATAATTAGCACACGATTTAACTATGGATCTTAGTTAAATGATGTTCTAGCACACCAACAACAGGTGAACCATTATTGAGTGTATTTAGATGGGAGTTTATTTGAAATAATTATTAGAGTACTTTTACGATGTGATGTATGTAAGATAAAAAGGTTGTTAAAAAGATGTGTTAAAAAATGAGTTTGTAATGCAAGTAAATAATTTTTCGATCTTTTCTCTTACTTGATAATTGCAAGTGTTTTTTGGCTTTCTAATTTTCTTTGAAAATATAAATCCCTTTCACCCTCCGAATCCCTAATTCCATCACTTTTATCCACGTGCAATCAATAAAAGAAAACAGAAAAAAATTATAAGAGCGAGTCCAGATGCATCATGCATGCCGCCGTACATGAAAAAGGCTATAATATTGAATAGAAGTTATATGTGTCTTGCATCAACAACTACAAAGTGTAAAAAAAATTTACATTGACAGTGTGGGAAATTACTTCTTATGAAATAAATATGTCATATATTCTATTTGTGTTTATCCACGTCAATGTAGAAATTTGTGTTTATTCACGTCAATGTAGAAAAAAAAAAAAAAAAAAAAAAGGACCGGAGACAGCGACCAAAAAAAAAAAATCGGTTAATAATGATAGAGATTTATGGACATGAAACAATTATGGCATCAACAAGAAATTAAGGTTAGGTTGTTTTGAACTTGAATGCCCTTGAATGTTGGATTTGGTTATCAAGATTTTCAAAATAATAAGAAAATTAAATTAAATTTTGTTCTGTTTATATTATAAACATAATTTTAATTATTTTTTTATCTTATATATATTATATCAAAAAAGTATTATAGACAGTATTATTTTAAATAATTTTTTCAAATAATCTTCTATTTCGCTAAGAAAAATTTCAGCAAACGGGAAGAATGTTACTGCACCATATAGCGCCTACCTTAGCTCCCAAGCTAAGTTAAGGACAGGTGATTGAAAAATGGAAAAAGGCTTAATAGAATTTTATCAGAGCACTATTTTATATTATATATATACTTTGTGAATGATGATGGGAGATGAAGGCTTGAATGCGACAGCGAACCCTGAATATAACATAACCGACTGGCGATTGCTTGCGTCTGGACTCCGAACAGAGAAGAAGAGAGTAGAAAATTATTATTGGTGTTAGATTCTCCACCTGAAGGATGGTCCCATTTCCGTACACTCTGATGTGCCTTCTGTCAGTAACTCTGTTTTTTTAAAAAAAAAAAAAAAAAAATCTGTCAGTAACTCTTGATTGTTGGTCAGATCACACCAACAATTTCTTTCTATTTTTTCTTCCCACCTTTTATTTTTAGGTTTGGTGGGTCTCTACTGTTGCGTGGTTTTCCAGTTTCTGTATCGTTCTGTCCATTATTGCATTTATTTTCCATATTTCTTCATTTTCTTTTTTCTTTTTGACAATATATTTCTTCATTTTCAAGTCTATTATTCTATCAGTTAGCGCCAGCTACATCACCACCATCTGCGTCAATTAACTTTTTCTTTACCTTTTTATATCTAAAACAAAAAGCTGGTGCCCCTTTTCTTTCTAATTGTTCTGCATCGATTCTATAACTTCTACATCATTTGTACATCTCTTTTGTGGCATACTTAGGATAGATGAGTTGCATCTTGCATGGTTCTGTTGTCTCAAATTTTCTAGTCATGCATCTAATGTTTCTTTCTTTTTTTTTTTTTGGGGGGGGGAGGGAATATATATATATATATATATATATATATATATATATACATATGCACGTATTCGTGTATGTGTAATTTATTTCTTCTTTTTTTTTTTGGTTTGATTGTAATATAATGGTGCAAGTTTTTGAATCATCAATGCTTGAAATTTGATACAAAAATAGGATATTCTTGTCCAAATTTGAAATGGCTATGGATAAATGAATCATCATTATCGATCAATTGAGTTACTCATATATTTAAGGTTTATGAGTAGGTCTACGCTTGAAAAATGAATAGTCCCAGAAAACCATGGCTTTGTTTGGATTGCAATTTTTCAAAGAAAAATTATTATATTTTCCGTGAACACATTTTTCAATTACTTTTTTATCTCACATATATCAAATTGCTATAGTAATTTTTCTACAAAAAAAAAATCTAGAAAAATGCAATCCAACGCTCTCGTCTCCATAATTATAGTCAACCAAGCAAATGAGTTTATTATTTTGAATTCGAGCTCGAGCTCGATTTCGACTCAAGTCAACTCGAACTCGATTCGAGCTCGATATTGATCGAACTTGACTCGCGAGAGGGGCTCGCGAGTGGTTCGGTTCGTTTGCAGCACCAAGCAAATGAGAAGTTGAGTTGGAATATGTTGTAAGTTAAAACCTGAGAATTTTGAACTCCATGTGCTTACTTCTTGTTCTTCACTTAGATATCACTCAACTGTTTACTCTTCTCTAATGACACAACCATTTCATTGTTGAGATACAAGCGATTAGGTTCAAGGAACTTTTAATCTTTATATTGTGAGTTGCGTGATATTTTGTTCCTAGCTAGGCGAGTTGCTTGAAATTTTAATTATGAGGGAAATTTAGTTCAATTATGCCTAGGATTGTGAGCTTATTTAACTTGAGACCATTATTTTTCAATTTTATTCCTCATGTGTAGCAAATAAAGTACTATCCTTTGTTTAACTTGTGAACTTTCCAATCCTATAAATTTCACAAGCAAACAATTTCATGCAAGAGGTTGAAATGTCTATTTATTGTTTGTTTTGCGGGCAACACGAAAAACAAGAACCATCAGCGTAATTAGCAAAATAGAAGAGATACACCAACCTGGAATCTTTCTTATTTCCAGGGGTGATTCTAAATGAAGGGGGAGAAGCGGAGAGTCTGAAAGTTGAATCAGAAACCTCAAAGTCACGTGATAAATATTTATATTAGCTGAATTGAGTTTCAAGAACCATGCTAAAATCTTTATAAACAAGTGATAAGAGCTTAACGTAACACAATTAAATTTACAAATAACTTATGACTTCTAATTCTTCGAGACTTAACTATAACTATTGGAGTAAAGTTTCTTCGGTCTAAGGGTAGAATTATTATGCTACAAGTAACGATATTTACCAGCAAATAACGATAATTTTTTCCCTTAACCATTCCACGATGAAGAATCTCCTACATATGCACGAATGATCTCAATTATTTCTCTACAACTGCATCTTTTGTTCTTGGAGTGGAATATTGAAATATCTTGACCTTTTCTTTTGGACCCATAGTTTCATGAGAAGACACAGCTCATCATTAATTGCCGGAATTAAGACGGTGAAGGAGGCAGAAATGGGGTCCATTGCACATACATTTAGTCGTACTACTATATTACTTCTATATATGGACCTCTATGTTGTTTAAAATTTGAAGTTATTTAAAAAATTATAAACATTGGAAAAGTTGTTTGCTTTTGTTAATAATTTGGAAATAAAAACCTAGCTTGAATAATACTCCTCCTGTTTTTCAAAAGCTTAGAATCATCTTAAAGCTAAATTGAAGAATAAACAACAATAACTTCAACTAGATTTACTTTGTATATTTAATTTGTTTGGATTGTGGTTTTTCGTAAAAATTTTTTTACGTTTTTCATGAACAAATTTCCCAATTACCTTTTTATCTCACATATATCAAATCGCTACAATATATGTTTTTACAAAAACTTCTAAAAATAACAATCCAAATGGGATACTTATAGAAAACTTATTTGTGAAAGGACAACTTGATGGAAATATGGATTTTCCAACTTAAAATCATTTAAAATCAAGGGTAGGACGTGAGCCAAAAAAAAAAGAAAATGATTGAAATAACTTTTGCAGAATAGGTAAAATTAAATTTAATGGACATGATGGAGGGTTAAGTTGGATAATAACGTGAGAGAAATTGTAAGAAAAAAATTTTAGATTTATTAACTCTCGTTTATTAAAAAAGAAAATTAATGGACATTAAACAACCTTACTAAGGTTACCTTGGCTACCTAGAAAAAATAAAACACGCCAAATATAAAGGAGATAGCTAAAACCGATACCCAAGGACGGAGGGTTAGAGATCTTGTGGGGAAGGGGGTTCACATGGGAGGCACGGGGACCTGTTGGAGGAGGCCGGTGAGCTCGTGGCAATGGGCCATGGGGTGCCACGTGATGGAGCGGGGACGCGTGGGAGGGGGCGGCGGCAGGGCCCGGCCGATATGCCCACGACCACTTTTGTCTTCGTTTCATGACCAAACCATCCAACCGCATATGGCATGCTCCCCACAAAAAGTCGTGACATTAGTAGATTAATAAGAGAATAATTGGTGTTATTTATCTATTCATTCGTATAATTAGTATAATAATTTGTGTTATCTAAACCAGGGGAGGTGTTCTCCTCATGAATTGCATTTTTATTTTGGCGCAAATCTCTCAGTTTTGATAGTGTAATGTGTATACAATGCCTTTTACTTTATACATTTTAGTGAAACTGCACTTCCATACACTTTTGAATCTTTGTAACACTTGATTTTGTATTCTAACATTCTTCTATCACTAAATCAAGATTTTTAAATTTGACAAATTTATATTTCAGTGAATTGATGAAGTTTTAGTTTATGGCTCGAAATTGTTTTAAACCTCAAATGATTCAATACTTATGATCATTTCGAAATAAGTACAATAAGACATCCAATTCTCATACTTTTGTTAGATGGAGAGCATTGTTGTTCAACCCAAGCTAGTGGTTCAACCGATCAATTTGGTGGACTGATCATGTAATTAAGCTAGGTTAGTAGTTAGGCCGAATCAGGGAGGAATCTGTTGACCAATCAATAACCTGTAGGTTTAACTGATAAAATCTCATAAACTTGATGCTTCAACTACCAATTAAATAACTATATTATTTTGGGTAAAATATAAAAAAATTTCCTGTGATTTGCCAAATGTTCAACTTAACTCCCTTTGATTTGGAAATATACGCTATAACTCCTTGTGGTTTCAGCTAAATTAAAAATTGGATTGAAAGCATCGATTTTGACAGTTATGC
Source organism: Coffea arabica (assembly GCF_036785885.1). Lineage (NCBI taxonomy): Eukaryota > Viridiplantae > Streptophyta > Magnoliopsida > Gentianales > Rubiaceae > Coffea > Coffea arabica. Next base: position 52,040,740 of record NC_092310.1, on the reverse strand, counting down.
GTGAAATGTCAATATTACGCATGTTATATGCGAAATGCTTTTCGTTCAATTTTCAATTTAATCAGAATCGTAAGGAGTTATAGTGTAGTTTTTCGAATCAGAGGGAGTTAAATTGAACATTTCACAAATCACAGGGAGTTCATTTATGTAGGGGCAATATTGACATTTCACGTACAATAGTTAGATTTGATGCTTTCCGTCCAATTTTCAGTTTAGTTGAAACCACAGGGAACTATAGTGTAAGGTTTCAAATCAGAGGGAGTTAAATTGAATATTTGGCAAACTAAATAGAGTTTTTTGGCATTTTACCCTATTATTTTTAATAATTTTACAATATTATATAACTATTGGTTCAACCGATGAACCTACAATTAAACCGCTAACCCATTAAACCAATGAGCTTGCAGGGTTGACATCTGAAAGGGTTTAATAACTATGAAGGAGTCATAGTGCCCCTCCCCCTGCAAGAACTTCATGATATCAAACGATCCGACTTCGAAGTATAAAAGTTGGGACAGGGTATCCTGGATTTAGCGATTTTCAATCAATAGGATTCTTGACTAGTATTTGCATCTTTTGTTTTATTACGTGTAAAGCTTTGCTGAATAAGTTGGAAATTAGATGCTGGCCGAAAAAACATTTGGTAGGCCTTATACGTAGGACCTCTTCTGTCACTGCGATCATTCAAGATTGAACTCCAATGAATACATCTATTCTCCCCTTGGCTATTATTATCATCATACATTTAAATGGCAGGATAACTTATTATTTCCCCTTTGAAATTCGACTTGTGATTACCCTTAAAGAAAAAAAAAAATACAAATCTTAAAATACAGATTGTGGCTAGTACTCTCATAGTTTACATATTAAAAAGGCAGTATAATTAAGATTCCCCATGATTACCTAATTGTATGAACTTAGAACTTCATAGTCGAAATATCGATGCGACTATGGTTGGAGGATAGAAAAAATGAAAGAGCATCACTTGCTACAAGTGCAGCCCATAGGATGAACCCGGAGATCTTTTGGAGAAATTTGTTACTAATTTAAGGTGCTGTAGACGAGTGAAGAAACATCTACTCCAAGTTTAGTGACAAATGGTAGTTTTATTTCACAAAGTACTATGTACCACTCGAAATGGGAAGAATCCATACTACATATAAGATGAAGAAAACTCGAATTCGATTTCCTAAGCTTGAGTTCGAGCACAAACGTTCGGTCCAATCGATCTCTTTTTTAGTTTGTAGATACAAATTTTCTTTTGAAAATTACGTGCAGGCCCTTGAGCAAGTACAAAGTTGAATATATAATTTTCTTATTTTTTCCTTATTTTCAAGAATATGAGTTAAGAAACATTAGGCGAAACAGAAAAAAGAATATTGGCTAGTGGGAAATTTTAGGTTACAATAAAGGCTAACATTCATCAATCTATTTAATTTCTTATTATTCAGTTGTGTCATAACCTATCGTAAGCAAGTAAATCTAATTAATTTTTTTTTGTTAAAAAACAAATTTTGTTAACAAATTGTTAAAAATCATCCAACACAATTTGATTTACATCACTACTTTGGTGGCAGGTTAAACATGCATTAAAAATTACAAATCTATTATTTATCAGTTATAATAGACCCGAAAAATATAAGAAATTTCAAAAATTATATTCTTTAATCCCTATTAAATTCTATACAATTCTACGTAAACCCCCCCCCCCCCTTCTCCAAAAAAAAAAAAAAAAAAAAAAACCCACTCCCCAAAAGTAGTTCACTCATCACTGATACCAAATTAATATATGTATATCCATATATTTGTCAAGCTTTCATAAAGTGAGACCAATCAACTTGGAAATTGGCTTTTGATGACTTACAATAATTTTCAGCAAACATGCATGTAACTCAATTGAGATATTATTATCATTATTAGCTAGGGCAGAAGAACTTGGCTTGTGATGTATAACCATCTCTTGATAGAAAAAGGAGAAATTCAAGAAAGGTGTGGCACAAATGTCTGGATGATGGATGCATGGCTTTCTCGTCAGAATACGTACTACCCAACGTCTATCTGCCGCAATCTTTCCTTCACTTTAGTCCATAACTTGTAAAAGGTCTTACGTAGCTGCATTAATCTCCATGTAATGTGCCCCCGCATCTATGCATTTCACCACAACTGTTAGTGACGTAAGGGTTTGGAAGAATTGTTACGTAATTGGAACTAAATATTGTGGCTCTCGATCAGTTTTACGTCTATTTTAGATATGCATTAAATTCCGGTATGCGTTACTTCAGTGAAAAAGTGTGTATAGAAATTAGAAAGAGAAGCCTTAGAAATTGGAATCATCATCGGTTCATTGTATGCGGTGGGAAAGATAACCAGGTGGCTCGTGTATTTCTTCTCCTCCTGGTCCCGTTTGCTACTTGCTACTCAATGATTTCTTAAGTGTCTGCCTCATATGATGGTATATTGGTATCTTACAAATCATTTTCTAAATAAAGATAAAGAAAGGAAACTTTCTGAGAAAAAAAAATTCTTGGTAACGTCTCAAATCATTTCCGGGCAGCTGCCTAGCTAGCTACTGAAGGAGAAAGTACAATGATTAAATGTATTTATTGCAACCAATTCATGTCCTTGAACGACTTTTGCGGTCCATTTTCATTTGGAGGTTAGCAACATTTTGTTCAAAGTCAATTCACCTCACCCGATGATGGTACCAAGTTTGTTTGGATTGCATTTTTTTGGATATTTTTTTAGATAGAAAGATTATTGTAGTGATTTGAGGTATGTGAAAAAAAATATAATAAAGAAATATGATCATAAAAAATGATGTAATTTTTTGTCGGAAAATAGCCGTCCAAACGGGGCTAAGGAGCTATGTTTGGCTTTCATTGGCCTGCGTCCTAATTCAAGATTTTTAAAAAAATTTCGTTAGCGAATGCGTAAACATCCATTTAGATCGATGGTGATTTAATTCCTCCAACTTTTCTCTTGATTCTTTTGAATAGGAATATGTGTAAAATAGAATCTATCGTGTTCAACAAAATATATATATATATATATATATATATATATTTGGATTGTAGTTTTCTAACAAAAATTTTTTTACATTTATTGTAAACAGATTTTTGAACCATCTCATATACATCAAATCATTATAATACTTCTTTCTACGAGAATGTCTAAAAATAATAATCCAAACAGAAAAGTCGACTCTTATAATTGTGTCAAAATGCAAAATTCGGTAGTTCTCCAAATTATTCATTTTCCAAAAAAAATTTTACTGCCGAAAAAATGAAGAAAGAGAAAACAGAAAAAATTAAAGTTTTTTGTAGCTAGTTTACTAGATGTCTACATACTTCATATAGTTTAAGAATTCGTCAACCCAAAACAATGGTAACCAGACATGCTAAGACCGAATTAGTAGTTTGAACGAATTTAAAGAAGGTAAATAGTAGTGTCAACTGCCTAGGCAGTCCAATCTCGCAACCTCTTTTAGTACCATCCTCCTTTAGTACCACCCTCCACATAGAAATTTGTTTGACTTGCACCTTCTTTACATCTTATTTACACACACTGATTTACATACATCATCAACATATTTTTTAATTATTTTTTTATCTCATATACATTACATAAAAAACGTGTTACAATATTTTTTTTAAAAATTATTTCAAATAATCTTCTATCCAAATATGAAAAAAGGAACTAGTTCAGTTTGAAAGAGATGCAACATTTTTGGATTGTAAATTATTTGAGATATTTTTACTGTAGCACTTTTTATGATGTGATGTATGTGAGATGAAAAGATAATTAGAAAGATAAAAAACTGTATTGAAAATTATAATAGTGATATAAACAAATATATTTGAAAAAATAACCCACTATCCAAACAAACCTAATTTGATTGTAGTTGTACTCGTAAAAGCACTAGAAGTACCAAACCAATCGTACCATCTAAAACATCTTTTACAACTAAGTTAAGTTCTAAAATACGGAAAGAAACCGTACAAATTGATTTAGTAAACTATAAGAAAACAGAAAAGACTCAAATAAGGTGCTATACTTCAAATGTACATCATCCCAATATTGAAAACCTGCATATGTGCACCTATTTTTAGCATGCTCCTTTTTCTATTTGAATCAAATTTATATACATCATTAAAGTACAAAAAATACCGTAGAAAAGCGAAACTATTTCGTCTATTTATAGGTAACGAAGCCGTCTTATTCTTAGATATCAGATAGATTTCCAGTTCTACAGCTTTGAAAGCGATGGAGTAGTTGGAGGGCATGATTGTTTCGTAAAATAGGTTATCGACAAGGTGTTTTAGGGTTTCGCGCATTCTTGGACACCGTCCTAGCTGCTAAACGATGAAAGATTAAATATAAATCTGTCCGACAATTGGATGCGTATTTTGTTTTGATTAATCATAGCTACAGACAAGGGGATGATACCCACTGTTTGAATAAAGCATTATTGAAAATATTGTTTGAAATAATTAGGTTGTGTTTGTATTGTATTTTCCGTCATTTTTCATGGAAAAATTACTGTAGCGATTTGATATATGTGAGGGAAAAAGGTGATAGGAAAATGTGATCACGGAAAATGACAATATTTTCCGACGGAAACAAGCAATCCAAGCATGGCCTTACTATAACACCTTTTGTGATGGGATATCTACGAGATAATATTACTGTTTCCAATGGAGATTACTTAATTTATTTGTCATTGAGGAATGCATTTCTAATATAGTGTTTTTTTTTTAAAAATAGGTACTGACACCATCCCATTTCAAACTAACGTGCAACATTTTTTTTTTTTTTTGAGGAAACCAACATGGAACCTTGATGAATGAGTAGCATTCAGGAACTCATGTAGTTAAATTGAAAATCACATTATCAAGAAAAAAGATACTGCAAAGAAACAGACTCACACATGGCTGGAGTTTGGTAATTGTTATCACCTGAATCAACATTTCTCCTAGTGTAGGACTAGGGTTGATTCCGTTCGTCAAATCCAAACTAATTAACCGGTTAAATATTCATTCTTACTATTTAAAATTGCTTTAGATGCTAGTTGAGGGGAAAGCATATGCACAGAGAACTAGTTTGAAGGAGATACTATATTGACTAGCTGTACCCGTGCCAAAAAAAAAGGGGGGGGGGGTGTACTCCTGTCAATTACCAACCCAACCGTATCATCTAAAACATCTTCTAAAATTAAATTCTAAAACATATGGAAAGAAGTCAAGAACAATACGAGTTCAATTATCAATAATATTTGCAGAGTAGTTAGAGACATAATTGACTAATTGAGGAGATTTAATGGAAACCATGACTCTGATAAGCCCTGAAACGTCAAAGCAGAAGAGACTCAATCAAACAAGATGCTATGCTTCAAATGTACATCACCATGTTGAAAACAAACCTGCATACGGGCACCTATTTCTATCTACCTATTATATAAGAAAGAAGCGAACTTTCGTGCTTTGCCTCCTTGCTCATCACGTGACTTTGTAATAATTTGACAAGTAGTTTGCTAACATTTCTTGGATATTGCTATTCTTGCCATTGCATTTTTTTTGGCCTTTTGTTCGTACAAAATCAAACAAATCTGGCTCTTATATTTATGGGTATTTATTGGTCGATAATAAAAAATTCGGTAAAACAATTTTTGGTAATTTGGGAATTGATTTTAAGACCCATATACAACTATTGTCCAAACCTTAATTTGATAAATTGGATTGGAGAATCAGTAGTGAGTTAAAATATTTTAATTCTCTCTAAAAAAATTGTTATAACAAAATAATATCCCATATGTTTTTCAACAAAATTAATCGACTTACTCAAACAAACATGATATGCCAAAAAAAAGGGTTCATAATCCTAATTTCTAAGTCACAATCTCAATTCTCAAACAATATTGAAATAAATAAGAATTTCAAATTTAATTGTTAAGCTAAACTCCAATGTATCAACTTCCATTAAAATTTTATAGTTAGTTAACCAAATCACTAATTACTAATTAATATTTAGTGATAGGATAAAGATTTACTCTTGTATTTAGTAATACACATAAGTGGGCATATATCCTACTTTTGTCTTCTATTGATTTTATGCGAAAGAATGATGTCTACTTAATTGTTCTTGAAATTTTAAGTGGGCATGGGCTGTGCTAAGCACAGCCTTAAGTCTGCTAGTTTAGCATATATGTTCCCTCGTTAAATAAAATCTATTCTTCTTCTGTTTGAATAAAATCTATGCTGTACATCATTAAGGTAGAGTAATGATCAAATTCATGCCACATATACAAGGAAAGATTCCCATGATTAAATTTGTACCAATTGATACCCTTTAAGAAATTGAAAAGTTTATCGTCTATTTGTAGATAAACAAAGCCGTCTATTAGTGTACAGCGTACCTTACAACTTTCCAGTTTTACACCATTGAAAAGGAGGGGAGGAGTTGGAGGGCCAGAGAGCATGGCTGTTTCTTGAAAGTAGGTGATCCCCCAAGGTGTATTTTTAGGGTTACGCACATTCTTGGACACCATGCTGCAAAACAGTGAAAGATTAATATAAATTCGTCTGACAATTGAACGTGTATTTTGTTTTGATTAATGGCATCTTTGGTATCTCCAGACAAGAAGATGATACTAATTACTAAGCTGTCACCGAAAAATTTATTTCACATACATCACTCACTCAGGATGTTTTTAGTGGAGATTAATTTATTAGGAGTTTATTTCAAAATATTTTAAACATTCAGCTACAAAATCATCTATTTTAATTTGTTTAATGGATGAATTTTTCCTACACTGACAGTATATACGCTGTCAGCATTGGATGAATGACAACTATGCAGAGTTTGAATTTGAACTCCAACTATTACATATGTATCATGAATCCAACAGTGAAAGTGTACATACACTATCAGTATATATAAGATTTACTCTTATTTAATTATGGCATCCTATGCCTCTAGAGTTTTTAGAAGCATGATACTACTAAATTTATAGGTGCTGAGACACCATCCCATTTTGACTACTAACATTCCTCGTTGATTGATGACTAGCATCAAGGAACTACTGCAGTTAAATTGAAGATCACGTTTTCAAGGAAAAAAAGATGCTGCAAAGAAACAGACTCACACATGGCTGGAGCTTTGCAATTGCGTGTCACCTGAATCAACAACATTTTCTCGTACTCTAGGACTAGGATGGAATCTATCAGTTAGATCCAAACTAATTAACCGGTTAAATAATCGTTAGTTTCCTATTTAAAAATGTTTTTCGTAGCCAGTCGAAGAGACAGCAAATGCACACAGAACAAGATGCCAGCAGTGGAGCAATGAAGCAAACCTTTTTAATTAAGAATTTGCAGATCTTAATCCGTTTCAATAATTAATTAAACTAATGGGAATTCATCCATATCCATATCCATACCCATCGTCAAAAGGCGACCAGTTGTTATTATATATTATAAATTTATACAGCACATCTTGTTCTATGATGATCTCTTCCAAAGTACTGAGAAACCAATGAGTCTACTGGCTTTTTGATGATAAATCTTGTTTTATTATACACAACTAGTAGTATCCATTCGTACAATAAAATACCAGAGTAGTTAATTAATCCATTTCATCCTCAAAAGGTGTTAAATCGCATACGTACGTTATTGGGCATCTCATCTACTGGCTTTTTGACAAGTGGTTTGAAGGAAGCACTTCTTCGAGGATTGCCTTTGCCTCGCCTCGAAAAGTAGTAGTAAAAGATCTCCATCTGCTAATCATGCAACGAAAATTAGAAACAGCACAAAGTGGTCGAGTCAGCTGGGGAATAACAAGGCAGAAGGTGCTAATTAAGACCCTCTGCACCCAGCTTTGTGACTCATACTTGCAAAAACATTGGCAATTAAATCAATAGGTATAACTTTTTACATTTCAGTAGCATCCCCCAATAGGGTTTGTTTTTGTTGGAATGAGAAGCAAAAGTGAGCAAGCCTACAACGTACAATGTGACAGCGAAAGCAAATTAGCTGATAAGGCGCTTCGTCTCTAATCAAGAGGTTAAGGATTCGAGTCATGGAGAAAACAGGCGATAAATCACTGTTGATTGATCCTCTTATATATTAAAAGAGAAAAAAAAAAGGAGTATAGAGGGAGAGAGTAGTAAAAGTGAGCTACTCTTTTAGTAAGAAATTAAATTTGGAATTCTTTTTTTCTTTTCTTAATGTAAAATTACATTTCAGATATCACTCAATATCTACAAGTCAGCTGCTTTATTCTGTGCATGCGTGTGTATTTGTGTTCAAATTAATAAGATAAAAAAAAATAAAAATTTCTTTTTAGTCTCTTTATCGCTTCAACAGAAGGAAAAAAAATTCACATTATTTACTATTTTTTGGCATTTTACTTTTCTTTTTATATTAAAGTAAAATATCTTAAATTCAAGGTGTTCAAGACCCTTTCCTTATAATCTCTTCTACCTTAACGTCCAAGCCAACCCTCTCCCTTTTATTATTTACTGCAAAAGACACTCCATAGATAAGCACTTAAAAGTTAAATTGATCTACTCTCGTATCACAAAATAAAAAAGAACAACTACTCCTACATAAAATATGACCAAAAAAAAACTAATGTTATAGGGACGGCGAAAAAAAAAAATTAAAGTGCCATTAACAATGTCCAAAAGTGAAATATTGTACTCCTATATACGCCAACTTATGTCTTCCCAATTCTGTCGATCCCTCCCACCAAGTGGTTAATCCAAATTGGGCCCTTAGATCCTCACTTCAGAAAACCAATACATACAAATGTTCACAAATGTAGGCCTCAGATCTCAAAAATGTCCAACTAAGTTAGTACGTTTTGATTTCCAGGCCCATTTTCACATTCTCATCTGCCAAAGTTCCAGACTTTTTCCCTATAAATTTCAGCTTACTTGCTCTATTTCCTTTTCCTCATTTAAAAAATATATTCATATATCATTAAAGCACACACCAATGCCTATATGAATGATTCTTCTTCTCGGCGGAATCTTCAAGGTATTTTTGCTACTTCCTTTCCCATAGTTGCATGTAAGCTACACTAAAAATTTCTTTTCCGTTTTTCCCTTCCATTTCACTTGAGCATTTTTGTTTTGTTTTGTTAGTTGTGTTTTGTTTTGGAATTCTATTTTGAACTCTTCACCCTCTTTTCACCTTTTGAGTGATTTCAATTCGTGGTCGCGCCTAGCCCATATCTCAAAAAAAATTTTTTGTTACTTAATAGGGATTTTAAGGTTTTCTTTTTTTGGGTCTTTTTTGTTGGAGGAATGTTTTCATTGGATGAGTTTTGGGAAATCTTACATGGGCTAAAATTAAGAGTAACCTGAATTATACAGATAAGTTGTTGGACCTGCCGTAATTGGTTTCAAAATTGATTCTTGATTCTTCCATGTTATCAATTTTTCAGAGAGGAGGATTGTTTTGGGAAGCTGCTGCTGACATCTGAGGTGCCCGGCTAGATATTAGTAAGGTCAGCTGTACTAATTTGTCTAAGTAAAATTTATGGTGATAATGTTGTCCTTCTTTTTTTTTTTTAAATGTTTTACTGTTGATATCCTGATGCAAAGAGATTTTTAGTTCTTTGATGTTGCTCAGTCTTCGGTGCTTGTTGAAAATGTTGTGGTGGGACTTTTTTTTTTTCTTCCTTTTCTCGGAAATGAATAATTTGGTTGATGGAATTGCTAACTGTGAATAAATTAGGAAGCGGAAAAGAACTACTAGAAGTGCTTGTGAACAGGGAAAGGAAAACGGAGATGCTGAAGTCCTTGTCAACCATGACTTGCTATCTTAGTGATCCTTACCAGTCTCTAATTCTTTCTAGTTGGTGTATTTTCAGCTATTATATTGTTTATGGCCTTTTTTTTGTAGTCAACTTTGGCATTTAACTTGACTTGGATTAGATTGATCTAGTTTAAGTTCTCTTATTTGAAAATGATAATTAAAGCAATGTAGGAACACTTCTTTGGTTTTTTATGGTGATGTCAGTTAGGTTCACTATTCCAAAGCCTTGTAAACCATCGTTAAAGAATTTTTGGTTACTTTGCATTAGCTCATTGCACATGTTTTATGATTAGAAGCATATGTTGGTGAAAGTATCTGTAATGTACTTTCAAGGACTGTTATTAACCTGCATGGAGAATGAGCTCTGGTTCCATGTGGCAAGAAAAGTAGAGAATTGCTTCTAATTTTGGATGATAGCTTTTAGGACTTATCAAGTTTGATATTACAAGTCTTATTGCTTGTTCGAAGACATAAAATTCCAAGGATCCATGTCAACCATTGACTCGATGTATTAGTGATCCTTACCAGTCTCCATTCTTGCCACTAGGTGTGATTTTTGGCTTGTCACTCTTTGGTTATATATTATTTTTGGATGTTTAGTTTGTCAATTTTAGCATATATCTAGACATGGCTTTAATTAACTTCTAATTCTGATTGACACAATGCTGATATAAATAAAGCCATGTACCTAGTCTCCCTAGTTCTCTTGGTCAACTTCTCTAAAGCATTGTCGGTTATGCATATTAGCCTGCTACATGTGTTTTAGAATGACATGCATATCTAGGTGGAAGTGGCTTATTATACTCTTTTCAAGGACAGTTTTGAGTTGCATGAAAACTGAGTTGTGGTACCATGCGGCGAGAATCTCTTCTAAGTTAGCAAGATATATTTTCTGACTTGTCAAATTGATTAATACGTGCCAATTTCTTGCTTTTGGCGAAACACCTGTCATAAAGAATCACACACATTCCATTACTTGCATCAAGTAAATTCTTCCAGGTGTTGCAAGAACTGATGCCCTGTATGTAAGATGAATATCTTTATTTGAAATGTGAGTTACACATGTAGCTTTTCACGGAGTCCATTGTTTTGTATTCATTATATGAATGGCTGGCTGGCTGACAGATTTTTGAGGAATATCATACACTTCTGTTTTCTATGCAACTTTAATAGGAAAGCCGAGTAAGGTTATTGATTACTTTATTACTGCCTTTCATGTGTCTGATTACCTGCATATATATTTGTACAAGTCAGCACAAATCTTTCTATCTAGCCTTTCCGAACTGGACTAATTTTGTCATCCTACCTAAGTCATATGATGGCACTTGAAAAGTGCTCATAGATAGACACAGATCAATTCCTGATTGCAGGTGGATAGGCTGTTCAAAATATTAGGAATGGGAGGGGTACCCAAGTTTAGCACATGGTCCTATTGTCTAATTGCATAAACATTTTCAGCTGTTGTAAATTGAAAAGATTGTGTAGCGGATGATGTTGGACCATCTTGGAAAGTGGACTATGATGGGCTAAATGAGCTTGTCTTATTTGTATAGCTTGTGCCTTGAAGATTAGTTGTGGCATTTCAAAGTGTAATGGAACTGCTAAATATTGTATTTTAGCTTATTAAATTAATTGACTGCTAAATGAGTTCAACATTTTTCCCTATTTGGATCATAAAATCATTTTGAGGAATTGTGTTAAGTTTATATGGTTAAAAAATTTAGACACTTGGGTTCTTGTCATTGTTTGGCCTCCCAATAGGCTATGCTTCTAATTTTTTCCAAGCTTTTAGGTGGCTAACACAAGTGGAAAATTTGAGTGCTTGGAACTTATCATCCTTTTGGTTAGTTCCTATTACCTGGTCATTTTTCTGACAAGGGGACCAAATATAAATGCTTCTGTTATGCTTGTCCTGTCTCACATTTTTCATTATGCATAGGACTTTGCAAAACTAGAAGAGTAAAGGACAATATGTCATGCTAATGAACATAACACAGGGTGGCATTTAACATTACTGGGGCTTTTGTGTGACCTGCATTTGTAGATGCTGATAGTTCTAACTATGTGAAAATTGTGGGAAGAAAACATGATTTCATCAATCTACTGACATTCGAAAGAAAATTATCAGATGTTTGGCTTGTTGGAAATTTTAGGACGAGCATCTAGAATTAATATATCAATGTCAATGATGCTGTCATATCACCTGACGAGCTCTAACCTGCATCAGACAGCTTGAAGATCTCTTATGTAGGATTTTTTATATTTGCAAAGCTGGATTCTTTTTTCTTGAATGCAGTAGAATGCGCTATGATATTTTTGTCCCCAGTACAATATTTTTTGAGAGTTGTATGGGTAGGTTAGATCAACTTTTTCTCTAAATAAGTTGGTGCCTTGAGGTCACTTGATCATGTACATTACATAATTTGGCAAGTCGGCGGAGGCAAAATGTGTGACACTGGCCAACGATGTAGATTCATTTTTGTATTTCCACAATGCCTTGGCATGACAGTGGCTCCCTTCAATTTCAGTAGTTTAATAGAAAACCTAGGTGTACTGGTCAAGGCATTGAATAATATTTAATACTAACTCTAAAGGTTTCAAAAATAACTCTTGTGTCTGGATTTTAAGATGTTTGAAATGTTCCTACAATCAACTTGGGTAAAGATTCTGGTGTTTGAATACTAATGGATATGTATGGCTTGAGATCTGGTTTGTTTTGTAATGGAGGGCTGCATTCCTCTACAGGATGCAGTAACCTGTAAGGGCATGTCACGTGTAGGCAACATGGATCCCAAGTGCAGTGCATCTCAATATCTTGGATTGGAGTACAACCCCTCCCCCCCCCCCCCCCCCTCCTCTCCCCCAACCCCGAAAAAAAAAAGATCCAGATGCAACAACAAAATATGAGTTTTGAACTCATCTAAATGACTTATTGTTGTGAGATGGGAAATAGCAATTTTCACGCATCTCTATCTCTTGTCAGACACCTTGCTTGTCCTGTTGTTGATATTCTATCGTTGGGTCTGAAAGTGCTTTGTCCTGAGTGAGGAAGTAAAATGACATTGATTATGTCCAGTGGTCGTGTCAAATGCAATTGAGATTGGAGAAGTTTCCTTCATCTTCAAGTCCACCTGACTACTTCTTTCAAATCTATTCTTTCTTAACATTGGCCATCTGTTCAGAATTTTCTCTTAGCCATAAGGATTGTGAGAATCAAAGGCATTATGACGGCCAATTGTTGATGTCACACTTTTCATTTTTGGATGTTGAAAAGTGTATTCTTGTTATCAAAGTTAATAAAGGTAAGAACTTGTCTCATGTACTTTATAATAGCCACCTTTCAATGCACTATCCTTTTCAGTTGATATTTTGGACTAGAGGATAGAAGTTTGATTACCAAATGCAACCTGACCACATGATCATTGGAAGTTTTATTATCAAATGCCCCCTGATCCACATGATCATTAGACTTGCCATGAAAGTTGAGAACCTGAAAAGTGATTAATCTGAACGGAGGGAATAACTTTCAAATTTCTACATTATTGTGTACAAATTTGGTTAGTTTTTGTATCATCAGTGACTACATCTTTTGGCCAGCCAAAAAAGGCCAGAACTTAGTCAAGCTATATTACACATATCACCAACAATTCTTTTTATATGAACATATAGCTTCTAGTTGTGTCTCTAGAGACTAGAGATGAGGTGAAAGGTAGAAAGCAGCACCTTGTGAAAGTCGCTTATTTGGTTGGAAAGGCTGATATATTGCCTTACATTCAGCTAATTGTCAGTGTTCTTTTGGCTTCTCTCTGCCCCACTTCATTCTCTTATTTTTTCTATTTTTTGTTTTCTGTTCTTCATTTGTTCAGTTAAGATTCCTTACCCTAAGACTGGAGTTTCTCCTCTTGTAATTTTTTGTAAGTTTTCCTTTAGAAAGTGAAGCTTCTTAAACTGGAATTTTGTCCTTAATAATAAGGAAATAAGGGGCCAACAATTAGATATAAAGACTTATGTAGTTGGAAGTATTGTATAGGATAATGTACCCACTGATGACTGCAGAACTTGGTTATCTTTTTCTGATCTCTGTCTAGGGTTCTTGACGTCCAGCACTGGGCTTTTAGAATCTGTTGTGTGCTTTGAGACCTGCCAAAGAAAATTTCATTCCTTTTCTTCTAGTGGGTACCAATATGTAGGATGGCTTGCAGTTAACAACAAACATGACAATAAGGGGCTAGAAGCTTGGCAAGAACTTCTAGTCTGAGTGATATTAAGGCGAGCTCAAATGGTTGCTATAAATAGGCAGCTTGGTGGTCTAAGGCTTGAAACAAATGGTAAAATGAAGGCGTATGATAAGCTTGTCAATGTCCAGGTCTAGACCAAATCACCCCATTGGAATGGTCTGGGATTAAGCTAAAATTTTCGGTAGGAATTTTGTTATAGACTTGTTTGTTGCCTTTATTTTTTCTCTTGAACTTTATATTATCCTCTTCTAGAAGGATAAGATAATCTCATTCTGGTAAATGGAGCATGTGTGCAATTACTTGCATTTTTTGTTGCGGTCGAAGCTGGAATTTTCAGATGCATCCAGATACCTGAGTATTTGGTTGCCTTGTTTTAAGGAATAATAGCTTTAATTTTGTGAAAAGCTTCTACTTGCCTTGTAGTTTCGTATTTACCTTACACTTGCAAAGGGATGCAAAGAACCTCCAAATGTCTTGGTTGTACAGTTGTACTACTGTTCTATCTGTTTTTGTGTTGAACTAAACCAGTTCTACTTTCTGAGCAGACATGAACTAACACATAAATGTAGATGTCTGTGGCAAAATCTGATTCCAGTTCAGTTTAAATGAGGTTATGCCACGTTGTTTGTATATCTGGATTGAGTACTTGATATGTGCTTTTTATGAAACATTTCCACAATGCTGACACTAGAAATTAATCTGTTCAAGGTTCTTCATTCAGGCAAGCTACATTTGCTGGCAAATTTGTTTTTGTTCCTGTTTGCATCTCCATTTCTGAGAATGAGCCACCCATGCCGTGATGATCAAGTAAGCTCAAAAACTTGGTCAGTGAATGTTTTGATTAAACCTTCCGTTCCTAAACGTTTACTTGCTGCGCAGGATGCAACTGTTGTAGGATTTGAGGTTCCAAGGTCCCCTGATTCAAGTTACAACAACGTGTACCCTGGGAATGAAGATGAGGGACGGGAACCACCTTTCGTCCCCCCTCATCTGCAACAGACCATGCTTAACTGCCCACCAACTAGAGATCCTTCTGTGTCCCTTCCGCTGCCACAGAATGTTACCCTGAACCATCTTTACCTACAGAACAGGGAGAGTCCTCGCTCTGTGGTTGCACTTGGGGTCACCCATCGCTTTCGCTCTAAATTTGTCACAGTCGTGCTTTATAAACCAGTTCAAAGAAGGGGAAGTGGGAGCACTTAAGACTTCCTTAATGTACAAACTGTTGTGGAGGCACGTTTCTCCATATTGTGATTGATAGATAGATAAGTGAAAAATTAGCAGCAATATTTTATTCCCTCAGAGGTGCTGGTAAACATAGGATGATTTCTTTGGAACTTGAATTGTTATGATTTCTAAAATACTATGTAATTTTGGCCTAGATTAATGTAGGTGAAGCATTTTACTCTTTAGTTTGGTTCTAGAAAACTACAGATGTACTTCTAACTGGGGCGTTAGAAAAGTCTTCTTTTGTTGATGAGCATGCAAACCTGTTAGATGCAAACTGAAAATATTTCTCCTAAAGTGTGACAGTCTCTTGATATCAGCCGCCATAAATAATTGAGCAGAAGGGTCTCTGCTGCATTGGTCGGAATTAAGCCGAAGGAAAGGATATCTGCTGCAACTGTAATTGCCGTCAATTGGGATCCTCTGATTCTAGTGACCACTGATATGTCAAGACTATAACAGGCAATAAACTTAAAAACTGATGGAGATGTTATTTATTGATCATCCCTTTCTTATATTTCTTCAACTGATCCAGCATGGCTATTAGTCATCCACGAGGTTTACGTGTGCTCTGAAAATTGTCAATGCTACGAGAGGAAGTGGATAAGAGGCAAGTACGTGTCGATTCAATCTTGACAAAAGCTGGGATGAAGTCGTGCAATGATTGTGGAGAAAACAGATAAGTCAACGGGAGTACCTGAGTGTGGATGTGGTGGTGGAATGACAAACTTAATCAATGCAAAGTTCTCTCAAAAAACAGAGAGTGTTTGCTGCCATATGCTGGAGACGTATTTCTGTTTTGAATAGAATTGGCAGCAAATTCTTGGAGACTTTTTGTATTGGATTGTAAAGATAATAGCTCCAATTTAAGAAAGCAGAGTTTAATGCTGTTAGCTGCATGGCATCTATAAGTTCGAATGCTTAAATTTGTCCTCTCCAGCTTTCTCGAATTGGATTAGGAACATGTATCCTCAGGATTTTGGCATTGTATATGAACTTTTAGTCGAATTACCATGATTCCGGCAATGCAGCATAGACCATTGTTTACTGGGTAAAGAGAGAAGATTGCCCATCTCTGTGTAAGTAAATCGAGTCCTGAAG
Organism: Coffea arabica; assembly: GCF_036785885.1. Taxonomy (NCBI): domain Eukaryota; kingdom Viridiplantae; phylum Streptophyta; class Magnoliopsida; order Gentianales; family Rubiaceae; genus Coffea; species Coffea arabica. The sequence goes on along the minus strand of NC_092310.1, from coordinate 52,024,356 downwards.
GAATTTTTGCATATCAAACAATCCAAAAATGGGAAGAAATTAAGTTAACGTACGTACTAATCTCCGTTGTATAATTTTCGGTAACTCTGCTTTACCTGAAACAGAAAATTTTTCAGTGTGTCTCTAGGGGATTCGGTCTGCAGAAAACACCATGAAATTTTCTAAGACCCTGAATACATACATGATGTATACAAATGACTTGTGAAGAAAAAATGATTAAGCATTTTCACGGTTATTTTGCCGACATGATGCCATGCTCACCGGGTAAAAACAGGGACTTAAAGGGATTCTTTTTTTTTTTTTCTGTAAATGAAGAAAAAGGAATAGAAAGAATAATGTGAAGAAAGGAAAAACAAAGAAAGAGAGAAAGCCATCCAAGTATCCTGCTCTGGTTTTTTATGGCTTTTTTTTCCCCGATTCAAGGTGGTAGACTAATACCAATATTATGGCCATTATTAATTGAACATTATAGCCTTTCTATGATAATAGAGCATAATAGAGCAATGATTCGGCCAAAGAATAATAATAATGTTCTGTAGATATGTGTTTTTTTTTTTCATTCTTATCTTCAGATAAGAGCAAGTATATGCACAAGGACATAAGGATCATGCATGGAAGTCTTTACGCAGTTCCCAGCCCCTAGCAACAACGTAAACAATAATGTAAACATGTCATCATGACTGACTCAAACTTCTTCATCTCCAATCAGACCAAATTCTCAAATTTATATACTCCTGAAGAACTCCCAGATTTTACGAAAGGGTACATCTACTAGGTTATGTCTACATCTACCTTCCCGCACAGAAGGATGATAAGCAGCCAACATGTATGTTTGATGATAAGTTTATCAGTTGACCTTAAAATTACACATCCCAAAAGATTCAAGACTTCCAAGGAACACACTCTTCTCTCAGATAATATATTCATTATTTCCGTACACAGGAAATGGTCAGAGAAATAGCTGATTCTATACAACTCATTTGACCCTTGATTTTTGTAATTAATATGCTGCACATTATTGAGGTATAAACAATATTATCGTTTTAGGAATCCGTCTACAATAGGTGGATGCTGTAAAATATTGTGCTAGTGAACAAATTTGGCTGTTACTTCTTAGTCTTTGATTCCAACTCATTTGATTAACAAGAGCAAGTTCTAGTTGCAAATTAAACTGAGAAATAATGAAAAATGTTTCAGAAAAAGGTTAAAGTAGCAAAGAAACAAGTGTTAGTAGTTAGCCTTGAGGTGAAACTTACCATATGAAGGAAGATTGCTACTTTTTGCAGTCGTCAAAGGTGTTTCAACAAGTTGATATGTTGATTATACAAGTCAATCGTCAAAATCCCTCAAATCGTACTCGTTATTGAAATAACAGATTTTGGTGGAATACGATTGTCATTATGAAGGAGGGTGTTTAGAAATGGTAACAGATTAAGCTATGCCGAAGATCCTAAGCACCTGTGGGAATTAAAAAATTAATGGTCCTTTTGGGATAAGGCTAATCCTATTCAGAATCAGATGCCATCAATTAGTTGAATATTCAGTGTATATTATAGAATCTTGTAACACTTGTATAATGTCAACGCCTTTATCCTATATGAAAAGAACATATTATCCACCCAAAGATCCCAAGAAGTGCACGAACATACCCAGATGATCAATCTTTCCTTCGCACTCTTTTATTCCGCTTAGCAGATTTTATTGGGCTACAAGAAGAATGGCTGATATAGAAGGATCACCAGGAAGTTCAAAGCATGGGGTTACAGGCAAAGAGAGAGTTCTTTCTCTCTCAGTGGCATCACCGATTGTGCCAACTGATACAACAGCAAAATTTGATCTGCCTGTGGACTCTGAACCAGGGAAAGAGAACTTTGATTGTGATCATTAGCCTTCAAAATTACTCTACATATCCTTTTTTCTTTTTGGGGGGTGCACATTTGTTGAAAGTTAGGATCATTCAAACTTTTTCTCTCAAGAAGATTATTTGCACAAGATTCCTCGAGTATTTGACGAACATAAACAAAGCTTTTTATAGACAATATCGAATAATATGTAGTATATAATTTTATGAACGTCACCCAAATATCATTTTTGAAGCATAACTATCAACAAGCCAGAGCCAAGATATAAAAATTAACTAAGAAATCCGATCTTTTCCATAGTCCAAGAGAAAATTACAAAAAAAAAAGAACAAATTCAATTAAAAGTCCCTCTTTATACTTGGTAACTGAAGGGACTTTGTGGAGAAATTTTATACAATAATCATATGCTGTGAAGAGTTTATATATTAAGCTCAAGTGGATAACATGTTCATCTTTAAGTGTAATTGATAGGGCTGTCAATGGCGTTGGACCGTTCAACTCAAAAAAAGTCTATTGAGTTTAAGTTTTAATTGGGTTCATGTACGAGTATAATTGTATATATACTAATGTCTATAGCTTATAATTATACATATTATTACATAAAATTTTAATAATTTATATATAAATATATAGTAATTCATAATCATAAAATATATATTATATATAACATGTATTTAATTATAAGTTTGGACCGACCTCGATTTGAGCCCAAAAACTAATAATATAAAATTGTAAATTGAGTTTGAACATTTTGATTTGAATCCCAAAAGTGTGAAAGGCCGAAACCCAAAACTCATATAATTTGTGAGACGCAAAAAAAATCAACTGACACACCTTTTTCAGTCTCTTTGCCCCTACAGTTTTCCAGACAATCACAACCGCATTTTGAGTCGCTTCTGAGCAATTTTTAAGTTAATAATTAATACAATTGAAAACCTCCAAAGGGTTGTGAAAGGTTAAGGAAACACATTTGATATGATTTATGTCTGCATCAACCCGGCAACCTAACATGATGTCAACAACACAAAATTGCTACAATAATAAGCAAACTTCCTTCATCTGACCTTTGAAAAGATATATATATATACAGTGGCACAATTAATGACGTCGGATAAAACCATTAAATTTCATTCTACATTCATTAATTGATGTTGTGCTCGAAAAGTCTTGCACTTTATAGCCTATTTCGTGATAATTGACTTGCCCATGGACGTTTTGTTTCTCTTCTACTTTGTTCTAGTTCTCCAAAAAAAAAAAAAGGAGGAATTTATGAACTCGAACCCTGCAGGAAATCATCACTTCTTGCAATGTAATGTCTGTCTGTCTATGCCTTCAAAGAATGTAAAAAAAATATATACATGTAATAAATAAAGAAATGAAAGGATGATAATTAAGTCCAGTGATTTATCCAAAATCCAACAGATTCAGAGATTTAGAATCTAATAAAACTTCCCCGGAGCAAAGTGCTAGAATGAATGAAGTATCAAAATTGCCGTAATTTGAGTGTGCATTTTTTGATTGGCCTGGGAGAGAAATTTTTTTTTTTTTTTTTGGCTTAATAATGCTTAAAGTGCGTTGCTGAAGTAATCATAATCATTTCCAAAGTTGTATGATTCATAACCCCAGCGGCAAATTGACTTGCAAGTTGCTAGCTAGGAGGGAAATGGATGGAGGCACTTGATATTATTGTTTCTTATTATGGGTCAAAAGCAAAAATAGTTTTGTGGTATTTTTTGTTTTGTTTTGTGGAAATATGAAAAACAAACACTGCCACCATCCCAGCCAGCTGCGTACATCTGGATTTCAAGAATCTCATCATGTCCTTCTAATAATTAGGGAGAATGGCAGCTGCGGGCATTGATCGATGGTTGAATGCCGGCAATGGTGGATGGTGGTGGTGTATGGAAAAAAGTATAAGAGGGTGAGGATTTATTTTATTTTTAATGTATTTGAGGGTGTTTTTGGAGTTTAGAATCCACAGTAACTCTACAAACAAAAAACCATTTTTGAAAAAACTCTCCAATATTTTACTAGTTTTTATGTTCAAGTTTATTGAAACATATACTACTAGTTACTACTAGCGCATGCATGCAGAATCATTGAATTCGTTTTCTTGAGAAAATGAAGACCGATTAAATACATTTTTTTTATTTATGAGAGAGAATTTGAATCCAAAATTTTTGACTTATAGTAACCCTTCTCACCTTACCTTTGGAAGTCCTAACCCTACCCTCCCCCAATATATCTCCATATGTATGCTGAAACTCAACGCATAATTTTACTACTATTCTCAGCGAAATGGTTTCTAAAGAAAAATTCAATCCTAAACTGCATTAATTCAAGGAAACAAAAAGGTAGTTGCGGCACTTCACAAGAATGGATCCTTTGGGATATACGATGAGACTGATACTGTTCATTAGAATGGATGTGGCGAAATGGAATCCTATTATTTAATCTCCAATTTTCAAAGTAGCCATTGGGAATCTCCATAAGCTCATGGAGGCCATGAAAAATGTCAAACTCCTACCACTATATAAGCCCCATATGTATGACTTCTTCCCACAGCAACATAACAACAAGGCAAAAAGACTCTTCTCTTTGTCTGTTAGCTAACCATACGCCATATTTGCAGCCTATAATCAGTTCTTAGTTCTTTCTTCAAGACAAAAATATGGGCGACATTGAAGGTTCTCCAGGAAGCTCCATGCATGGAGTGACGGGCAGGGAACCAGTCCTTGCTTTCTCAGTTGCATCCCCAATGGCCCCAACTGATACAACAGCAAAATTTGACCTGCCGGTGGATTCTGAGCACAAGGCGAAAGTGTTCAAGCTCCTTTCTTTCGCCAATCCTCACATGAGAACCTTCCATCTCTCCTGGATTTCGTTCTTCACTTGCTTTGTCTCCACATTCGCAGCAGCCCCTCTTGTTCCCATCATCCGGGACAACCTGAATTTAACCAAACAGGATATCGGTAACGCTGGAGTTGCTTCCGTTTCTGGAAGTATTCTTTCCAGGCTTTGCATGGGTGCAATCTGCGACTTGCTCGGGCCGCGATACGGCTGTGCATTTCTCATCATGTTATCAGCTCCAACTGTATTTTGCATGTCATTTGTCTCAGATGCTGGGGGTTACATTGCGGTCCGGTTCATGATTGGATTCTCGTTGGCTACTTTTGTGTCGTGCCAATATTGGATGAGCACGATGTTTAACAGTAAGATTATAGGCCTGGCGAATGGAACAGCAGCCGGTTGGGGTAATATGGGAGGCGGCGCAACTCAGCTTATAATGCCCCTGCTGTATGATGTCATCAGGAAAACAGGATCTACTCCCTTTACTGCCTGGAGGATTGCCTTCTTCATTCCTGGCTGGTGTCATGTAATCATGGGGATTTTGGTCCTGACTCTTGGACAAGACTTGCCTGATGGGAATCTTGGTTCTTTACAAAAGAAGGGTGAAGTCAGGAAAGACAAGTTTGCCAGGGTCAGTTAATGCAGCATACTGATTAAATATTATTCTTACTTACCTATGTAGTTTTATGTGAATTAATTTGTCTACAGGTTGACTAATTGTAAAATTGTAATTTCGTAACGCAGGTGATGTGGTATGCTGTAACAAACTACAGAACCTGGATTTTTGCGCTCCTTTATGGCTATTCAATGGGAGTTGAATTGTCAACTGATAATGTAGTTGCAGAATACTTCTATGATAGGTAAGTAGTTTTTTTTTTTTTTTTTTGTCTTTTTTAAAATCCCACAATCTGTCTGGTATAATATGCGAGAACTTTTGAAATAAAATTTGATTTATATATGGATGATTCCTAACAGGTTTGATCTCAAGCTTCACACTGCTGGTGTAATCGCGGCCACATTCGGCTTAGCTAACATTGTTGCTCGTCCATTCGGTGGATTTTCTTCAGACTTTGCAGCAAGAAAGTTTGGGATGAGGGGAAGGTTATGGGTGCTTTGGATTCTACAAACTCTGGGTGGGGTTTTCTGCATCCTCCTCGGACGGGCTAATTCGCTTCCTATTGCCGTCACAATGATGATCCTCTTCTCTGTAGGAGCACAGGCCGCCTGTGGTGCTACTTTTGGAATCATTCCCTTCATCTCCAGAAGATCATTGGGCATAATATCAGGAATGACTGGAGCCGGTGGCAACTTCGGCTCTGGATTGACGCAGCTGATATTTTTCACAACCTCAAAATACACCACATCACAAGGTCTATCCTACATGGGGATAATGATAGTATGTTGCACTCTTCCGGTGACATTAGTCCATTTTCCACAATGGGGAAGCATGTTTTTGCCTCCATCAAAAGATGTGGTCAAGGGATCTGAAGAACATTATTATTCTTCTGAATATACTGAGGAGGAAAAGCAGAAGGGGATGCATCAAGGGAGCCTCAAATTTGCTGAAAATAGCAGATCAGAGAGGGGAAGGCGTGTTGCCTCAGCACCAACTCCACCAAATTCAACCCCAAACCATGTTTAATCAGTTACTATATTAAATAGTACTTAGATGCAGGCGGACACCTCGAACCATACATTGGTGTGGGGTAATTTAAGGATGCTTACACCTATAGCTGACTCGGGGTTTTACTATCTTTCCAATGTATCGACCCAACTACACAAACTTGACAATTTTATATTGTCAAGAGTATTGTGCATCTGTCATCATTTCAGAAATAACAAGACATCTACCTATAAATTGCAAGACACATGCTTTCGTACGTAATCCCTTGATTACTATACAAGTAACTTGAACAAATCAGCTCATTTTTTACCTCCAAATTGTTGTTTCTTACTACATGTTGATGCAAGAAAAGGGGCCCCTTTTGATAGTTCTTGAGAAAGAACAAGTGGGAACCTAATTAGTCTAATCAAAATTCTTACTTTTTTTTCTTAATACTAACCAAAGAGTTTGCAATTGGTTTGACTAAGTAGTTTGTATACACGTTCTAATGTAGGATCCTTCCACTGATTTAACTACTACTTAATTTATGGAACTAAACGGAAATGTGAGCTTCTTCTCCTTAAGCGGCCGGAAATGTATACATGCTCGCCTCCTCTGTATCGTTGAGATATGACCCACTCAACCAGCACTACACAATGCACTAAATCACTTAATTATATCTCCGTCAATTACCTACTAGTTTTACTAAATACTTTTAACAGAGAAAATTTTTAGATCAATTATTTTTTCTTTTGCACATCCCTTTTTTTTTTTTTTTTTTAAATTCAAGGGGAGACTCCAAACCTTCCTAAGGAAAAAGAAGAAAGGAGGGGACTAGAGAATCAAATTAGAAAACTTAATAGACACTTTATCTTCACAGGTCGCAGCTACTCCATGATCAATTACTAGACCTTCATTATTGCCATACAGCCGTTCTGAGTTGGATTAGGGCTTGTAAAATTGTTAAACTTAAGAATAAATCTTATATACACTGACAGTGTGTACACTATCACCGTTAGATTCATGACAGTGTAAAGGTTCTAATGAAAATCATCAAAAAGCACTTTTTGTGTCTCAACCTGAAACGTGAATAATTGGAAAAACAACTCAAAATATTTCAAATACATGTATATATATTTACAGTTGTACATATATAGCAGCAAAAAAATCCAGTAATATAATTATGATCAACAATTATACAAAAGCATAGATAAATGTGTGAGGTTAGACATCATGTGGTACAATTATGATCAACAATTTTAGATCATATACAACACGGCAGCTTCCTAGTTTCTTTTTTGGTCGAAATCTGCATTGAGGATCGGCTTCTTGTAAATAGGATAGGCCAACAACTATTATTGACTTGGTACGCGGAAAAGTGTAGCACTATTAGTACCATAGTCTATAGCATGCAGACTTTAGAGCGAACGGAGAAAATGATACTCAGTGAAGGATCGTGATTAGTTTTATAAACCACTCTACTGCTAATTTAAGTCCCAAAACAGGCTCAAGCAAATTTTTCGATGAGCATGTTAATTGAAACTACAATTGCAGTATATAAATTCATTTATGAACTGCATAACTTTTTCTTAAAAAAAATAAAATAAAACCAACTTTTGAGATGGTGGAAGGTTTGGCATGAACCACCATTTGTTTATCCTTACAAATCAAAATGAATACTTGAGTTTTATGATGCTTAATGCAAAAAATTCTAGTGGTCCTTTTTTTTTTTTTTTTGTGAGTGAGATAGTGGTCAAAATAGATGATTGAGGATTTAAGGGATGCTCAGTTTAACGACAAACCTGGTAATTGTGATAGAGTATATTGTTTCAAGAAACATCTAAGTCAACCAATTACCACGCATATTCCCTTGTCAAAAAGAAATAGCAAAGAAGATAAGTACCCCATTCCAAAAAAAAAAAAAAAAGAATAACAATTTGTAAACACCTATCATTGATAAATAAAGTTCACTAATAACAAATTCATTCAACAACTTTTTTCTCAAAAGAAAATCCAATTCCTCCAGGTGTATGAGAGAACAGACATAGATTTCGTATAAGCAGGATAACATTCTAATGTGAAAGCAGATATGTCAACAACCATGAAATAAACTTATTATCCCTTTTTCTTTTTCTTTTTTTAACTTACCATCGTTGAACTAGCATAAACCTTAAAGTTGGCTAAGGCAGTCAAAATGGTACGCGGCAGAACTTCATTTTGATGATTCAATAGTTTGATGAGATGCTTTCGAAGGGTTAATGGATCCCGTGATCCCATCCTTTGAGGTAACTGATGAGACTATGAAATTGTTATGTGTTTTTCTTTCGCATTTGTTAATTTCAATACCAAAAAAATATTACTGTGCTCAGTAAATATCTATAGGCTAAATACTTTTAACAGAGAAAATTTTTAGATCAATTATTTTTTCTTTTGCACATCCTTTTGTTTTTTCTTTGAATTCAAGGGGAGACTCTAAACCTTCCAAAGGAAAAAGAAGAGAGGAGAGGACTAGAGAATCAAATTAGAAAACTTAATAGACAGTTGTATCTTCACAGGTCGCAGCTACTCCATGGTCAATTACTAGACCTTCATTATTGCCATACAGCCCTTTTAAGTTGAATTAGGGCTTGTAAAATTGTTAAACTTAAAGGTCCTAATAAGAATCATCAAAAAGTACTTTCTGCTTAATCGGTACAAATAGAAACGCTGCTTTCCCAAATATCAGCAAGAAGAAAGGCAGTAATTAACATATAGTACTTCTTAACATTTGTCACCATACTTCTAGTCTAGTATTTTCAGTAAGAAATGGCAGATATTGAAGGTTCTCCAGGCAGCTCTATGCATGGAGTAACTGGCAAAGAACAAACTTTTGCCTTTTCTGTTGCTTCATCAGATGTCCCGACTGATACAACTGCAAAGTTTCATTTGCCAATTGATTCCGAGCATAAGGCCAAAGTATTCAAGTTCTTTTCTTTTGCCAACCCCCACATGAGAACCTTTCACCTTTCTTGGATCTCTTTCTTCACTTGTTTCTTCTCAACCTTTGCAGCAGCTCTCTTGTTCCAATCATCCGGGATAACCTTGACAAAACAAGATATCGGTAATGCCGGAGTTGCTTCTGTTTCTGGAAGCATTTTGTCCAGGCTTTGCATGGCTGCAGTTTGTGGCTTGTTAGGGCCAAGATATGGACGTGCCTTTCTTATCATTCCCATTATTATGGATCCGAATGGACTGAGGAAGAGAAAAAGAAAGGCATGCACAAAAACAGTCTCAAGTTTGCAGAAAATAGCAAATCTGAGCGTGGGAGACGTGTTGACTGTTGCACCCTCACCAACTCCCCCGAATTCAACACCATCCAACATTTAGAACAGGATCAAATGTATCACTATCAGGAGTACTAGAATCTGTACTAGTAAAACCATAGAATTACCAGGATTGTGTGACTGTTTCTGCATCTTCGCTTCATCTATGATCTATCTCATTGTGTTAATAATACAGTTCTTGTAACAGACAACCGATTTAAATCCATTGCATATATGGTGGGAAAAAAATGTTATATATGTCAAGGAGAAAAAGCTCGAGAGAGTCCACCAACGAACCTAATATGTAAGTCAGGAACCTAACTCTGACCCAAAAGCTTAAGCTATTAGGTCTTGGATGTTTACTTATATATTAACCGTTTTTTCTCCATTTCTCGGACCAATGTGGAACGCAACTCTTTACTCATGAACCTAACAAATCTCCCCCACATTAAACCCAAATTTTACAAGTCCTTCTTCAAACCTACTTTAATACTCAATGCAAGCCCACCTTTATCACTAAGTTCACCTCTTCTCCCAAATATGGACCCATTCTTCTTCAACATTCAAATTGCATTCTGGACCCCTGCCAACCCTTGGCCCTTTGGTCTAACATCAACCAAACCCCTGCTAAATTCATGGTGCACCTGGTCCAATACCAACCAAATTCCTTGGCACTTTGGTCCACCATCAAGAAGAGAATTTTTACTGATCTAACTCCTAGAAAAATCCACTTATCCATGAGTAGCCTAGTCTCACAACTTGAAATTCTGATACCAATTTGTTAGGGAGAAACACCTCAAGAAAGTCTACCAAAGAGTTCAATGTATAAGTTAGGAACTCAACTCTGATTCAAAAACTTAAGCTATTAGGTTTTGGTCCCTTACTTATATATTAACCGCTTTTTTTCCATCTCTCGGATCAATGTGAGACACAACTCTTTACTCATGAACCTAACAATATGTTCTACATAAAAGTTGTTTACTGATTAGATTTTCTCAAAGACTGGGAAGAGAACTCATGTCTAAACTCAAAAACAACAAGAAGTCATGACTCATCATGAGTAAAAATTGTGTCCTTATCCATATACTCCCTCGAGCAAGCTAGAAATTACTACTGTTACTACTTGTTTGTAATGGCATGATGTGTCAATTGGAGATGTCTGCATGAAGGAATCTGGTTTGCTTCCGAAATTGTCAGAATCATGTGAATATTCAATCCTGGAATCTTTCAGATATTAAATCTCAAGTTTACGCAGTTTGGTTTACCTCAATAAACTAAACTAATAATATGTGCTGCTGAAATGGCAATCGAATACAGGTGGAGAAAATAAAGTAGAATATTTCAAGGTTCTCAATTATATATCCGAGAGTAGGAGTTGACTTTTTGTGATTAATCAGAAACTATTAAAATAAGATGCATGACTGGTTTATTTGAAGTTATATCCAGAGTTCTTGGAGAGATGACATTATATACCTGAGTTATTGCTACAAGTCTGGCGCTTGAAGGGCTTAACAACTGGCAAAGAAATGATTTTTCTTCATTAAAAAAATCATTCAGGCAAGCCAAGAGTTTATAGTTTATATCAAACGTAGGAGGTTTCAAGCCTACTCACCTCCTCGATACCTCGAGGCTGTTTGGGCCAATGTTACGCGGCAAGCAGCAACTTCTGAGGCTGGCATTCCAAAAGAATTGCAGAGTTTCGACCCCTTGGCAATACGCATTGCACAAGAGTATAAAATAAGTATCCAAATGAAGCACAGAAAATCCATTTTTAATTCATTTCTAGATGATTCTTGGTAGTTCTTGATGATAGTTGAAATTGAAATTGAATCAGCCCCGGTTCTCTGATAAGTCTACGGGGCAAAGGGCTCTGATCAGTCTATGGTCCTCGACAAAGGGCAGTATTCAGCTTCTGTTTTATTTGTAATGCTAATAGAAAAAAGCTGGTTATTCTATAACATGCAAAATGAGTGGAATTGAATTCAGAGGAAAAGAAGAGGTGGGGGGGGGGGGGGAGTATAAACGGGCGGTGACCAGAATAGATACACAAGTCAATGGTAACATTTACACTATTCTTAGAGTTATGCCAGAGGAAAGCCAAACTAGTATGTTCAGGAGATTAAAAGAGAAACTTACCTGCAGATTACAGAAGCTTCATCAATGTTTTGAAACTCGGACCGTTAATTAAACCGGTGAAGTGTTCAGATCAAGGGTCAACTAGTTGGATCGGTTCAACTCTGGTTCAATAAGTTTTTTAAAAAATAATTTATATAAATATATATGTACAAAATAAGACATCTAATGGACTAATTTAAAACTTTTTAAGATGAAAAGTTTAATATTTTCAAAGAACTTGGATTTTCACAAATAAAAATTTTAAATTATAATTGCAACAAATAAATTTCATTTCAGTCTCAATTGTATCTACCAAAAAATAATCTTAAATCCAACCCAAAAATACCACAATATTCTAAAATTATACAAAATTCACATTCATGGGAATTAGATATTGTGAGTTTAAATTTTTAATTCATATTTTTGGAATTTAAAGATTGCAAATTAAAAAAAAAAAAGTTTGGAGTTTAGAGGAAGTCAGGAAAATAGAAAATAGAGATGCAAACTTGATAAGAGACAAAAAATAAGAAGAGAGTGAGTGGATGTGGCATTTAATAATTTGTCTTTAGGGTTTAGGAGAACCTATTTATATATATATATATATATATATATATATATATATATATATATATATATATATATATATATATATATATTAATAGACAAAAACAAAAAAAAAACTGGTTCAACGGTTCAATCCAGTTCGCATGATTCAAATGGTTCATACTGGTTTTTAAGTCCAATCAACCTGAGGTATGAATCGGACCGGAGTTATAACCGATTGGTTGTCTGATCAATCGAACCGATTTTCAAAACAATGAGTTACACTGTTGCATATATCCTTGCTTGAATTGTATTTACCAAGGATATTAAGTAGTACTAGAGTTAGGAGCGATGATCACGAGTAAACCTATGTTATCAAACTCGGACCGGTTGAATTGAAAATCGGCTAGATGTCTGGTCCGAGTGTTTCTAAAAAACCGTTTGTTTAAAATTCGGTCAAATCCAGTCAAAATTTGGGTTGGACCAGAAACCAATGAAACTGGTAAGAACCGGAGTTTTTCATTTTCCTTTTCTGCTTACCCTTTTTTTTTTTTCCTTTTCACTCTAACCTGCAAACCTATCTTCGTTCTTTGACTAGCCGTTTCAAAACCTGCAAAACCATCTTCCTCCTTTGAACAAGATCCCATCATATCTAATCTTAAATGCATTTATTGAACAAGATCTAATCACACTCATATTAAAAAGGTGAAAAAGAAATAAAATAGTATAAAAAAAGTTCAAGAAGAGAGAAATTTAAAAAAATAAGATAAAAATTTAATATTTTGTGAGTTTGAGGAGAAAATACTAGCACTATGAAATCTAGAACGGAAAATGGAAAAAAAATAAAAGAAAGAAAAAGTAGGAAGAAGAAGAAGTTGCAGGGGAAGAAAAGATAGAAGCAAAACAAAAATATGGAAGAGAGCCAGACGGCAATGTGAGTGCTTTAGGCTTAGAGTCAAAGAAGAAATACGAGAAAATTTCATTTTGGGTTCAAATTTTTAACAATTCTATGTTTTGACCTCTAAAGTATCTCAAAACTATTGACATACTTAGAAATATTTTACAGTTTATAGATAGTCCTAAATTTAAGTGCTGTATTTCAAATAAATCTTCAAAATTAATTCTAAACTATAAAATAGACATTAAATCATATGAAATACTAGTTGATTATTCTATTTTTTTTGCATTTTTTTGTTAAATAATTTTGAAACATCAAGCATGTACTAATATACCTTGCTTGATATTAACCTATGGATAGACATTTTACATAATACTTTAATTTTAATTCAATTATATTAATGACATCAGGCTAACATCATCCGATTTTTGACACCGGTCGAATTCGATTGGATCTATTGACTTCTGACCCCTAAACTTTATCGAATTTTTATCCGATCCGAGTTTCAAAACACTTGAGTAAACCACGTATGTTTCCTCTAGTTGCCCTATCACTTTGGCAGTTGCCTCATCTTTGGGCTGGGTAATACATCATCCGATTTGTGGAACCACGTATGTTTCCTCTGGTAGCCCTATCACTTTGGCAGTTGCCTAATCTTTGGGCTGGGTAATACATCATCTGATTTGTGGAACAACACTGTTTGGACGGGTACAAATATGTCCAAGCCTAATTTTTCAAGTTATGGATAGTCCAAGCCTGTAGACATCAAAAGATAAATTGTTTGTGGACTTTAAAAGTCACAAAGGATTGAAAAATTACAGTAAAAGGAATTACGGTCAATCACCATAACGGATACTAACAGATAAACCCTTTTATGTAAATAGAAGCAAAAGTATATACATTATTATTCAGGAATTATGGGCAGTAATGTGCATCTAAATTGCCAGAAATTCTTAACTTTCAGGAGAAGTACTAGTTGTTTGTGGAGACCCTTCTCGTCTTTTGATAGCTCTGCACTTGTTCCACATATTTTCATGATTAATAAAGTTATTCTGCATTTTACCAGCCCAAAAAAAAAAAAAAAGGAAACCCAAGTTAAATCAAGGTTTATTATTCCATTTTGAATAGTTTCCTTCTCTGTTTCCTCTTTCCTCTTTTATCTTTTTTTTTTTTACTGATTTTTCCTGCCAAAAAAATACTGAACAAAATTACACTTTTTGGCCAACGTTTGATTGGGGGATCAAATCCGATTGTCAACATTAAATGTTAGGAATTTCTAACTTCTCAAATTAGGGGTGTTTTGGTGCACTGTCTCGTCCAGAGGTGATTTAGTCCCTTTAAATTTCTAATGACTCCATTGAACCTGTCCCCTTCCCCTATAAAATAAGAGTAAATATAAATGTAGATATAGAATGTTAACGTTTCACAAAAAAATGTCCTTGTAACTATCTATAAATAAAAATCAAAATGCTAAAGATGTGGAAAGCCGTTCTCAAGGTTGCATAATCTAATACTGATAAAAGAAAAAAGAAAACGAAAAAAAAAAAATTTTGCATAATCCCACATCAATAGACAAGTTGGCAATGTAAGTTGGGATCAAGGGCTCTTCCGTTGAATTATTTATTATCAGATTATATAAATTCTTACAATATAAATTCTTACAATAAATTCTTACAATATAAATTCTTACCATATAAATTTATTAAACAATGCTATAATTTTGATATAAACATGAATTTGTCAATCCATACAATTAAATTAGAGTAAAAAATCATGATTACACCAAAATTATAACAAAAATTATTATAATTACATGAATCGGATCAAACTAGATAAAAATCAACCACGCAGACCACCAGTCCCCCAAGCTGCCGATCCAAATCTGATCCAAAATCCAAATATGATGGAATACGAATTCAATCCAAATCCATTAGCACTCAGATTAGATTAACTATCAATTCTCTGATATAATATGACGTGTTGATCATGACGTGCGCCATAATAAAAAGTCAATATTGTACCTGCAGAATTTCGTAACTAAAAGAGTTTGAAAATTAGTTACTTTAAATTTTGCAACGATAATTTTACTTCTTTTTTTTTTCAATATTGTACCCACTTACCTTTGACAAATTGATAAATCTTTAATTCATTTGAAATATGTACAAGTCATACACGCATTTAATCATCGTGGCAATAGGTGAGATATGTACACATCCTGGATTGAAAATTTCAACACCAGATATAATTATATATTTTATCCTACCTCAAATTTGTGAGAATTTGCTCTAGGCGTTTTTAAAGCTTTTAGGTTGCATATTACTTGTAAATATTTAGATTAATTATTTTGAAATATAAATCTATATAAAAATTTCGTCTTACTAATATCAAGATTCCCTAATACTTTTTTTGGGCAAATTACATTTTACCCCCTATGATTTATTTTTTTGAACATAACCCCCCTATAGTTTTAAAAATCATACATAACCCCTTCATAGTTTGGACTAAAGTGACGAAAATGATCATTCGTAATGGAATCTTTAAAAATATCAAAATTACCCTTATTTAAAAATTAAAATGGTTAAAGTGACCAAAATATACAAACATAATATAAATGACGCACTAACCCCGTATGGTTTTATATTTTACCATATAACCCCCTTACAGTTTAATGCTTTACCATATAACCCCCTTATAGTTTTTAAAATATACACATAACCTTTCCCTCTGGTTAATAAATAATTTTCAACTTTATATTCCGTTACTTTGACACTTTAACCCAAACCATGAGGGGGCTATGTATAGTTTTGAAATCATGGAGGGTTATGTACAAAAAAAATACTAATTTACAGCGGGGTAAAGTGTAATTTGCCCTTTCTTTTTTTCAAATTGTAGGGACAAAACTGTCAAAAATTGAACTCCCATTTGGAAATTGGAAATCCTATGTTATTATATGTTACATATTAAGAGTGTGATATGTAAAATATTTTTTCGAGGAATAAACAGATTGTATTTAAATTTGGGGGAGGGTTGGGTTGGGTGGTATGGGGGGAGGGAGTGTAAGCAAGAGGTCTCGGGTTCGAGTCCTCCCGCTTACAAAAAAAAAAAAAAAAGGATTGTATTTAAATTAGTCGACTTTGTAATTTCAGTAGGTGGTTTATCTTTATTTATTGCTTTACCTAGAGAGAGAGAGGGAGGGGGAAAAAACAAAACATTTTTGCCAATTTCTTTGCACCAAGCCAAATGTACGGTACCGTAGCCACCGTACATTTGGTTGACTTGAGATATTAGATATGATAGTGACTTGAGGATAGTCTCGTAGTATAAACTTCTTCATGTTCATGCACCATGCCAACACGCTGCCAAAATTGCCAAAGGATTCCAAAATTTCAGTAACATTGAGCGTAGAAATTTCTCACACCTCAATATGTTAAAAAAGTTTTTGTTTTCCTCATGCTACAAGGTCAACGTTGCAGTACAATTGGAGGTGATTTTAAAGTTGCATTCTAGAGAAACGTATTACTAATGTAATGGCATTAGTCAAGCTTCAATGACGATTATAAGGGTTATGAAAGGGTCCTTGCTTATCTATCATAACTGACCTACCGTGTTTAAAAATTTCTTTATATGAATCACAAGGGCGCAGACGTATAAAAGTAAGAAAAATGAAATAATAGTCAATGAAGTCGCTAAAAGCAAAAGGTTGCAGATAAATGGTAGCTAGTATTCAATCCAGTCTGATGAAGAAATAATTTTTTATAGCTGATGAGGATAGACTTGACTTGGATCTTCAATTAACTATCAAAAATTTGGGAGAAGGAGGGCCCAAAAATGATACAGAACGAGGGCCTCCGAATTCATCCCTTCCAAAGCTGCCATCGTCCCCCTCTGCCATTTCCAAGTGCATGAAGCCGTCGGATATAAAGACTTGAATATTACAGCAATGATAAACGTTTCAAGTGTCAGTGGCAAGAGTGCAATTGATTATAGTTAACAAGTTCAAAAATGGCTGCGTCAGTTGAGGATAACAGGCTGCTAATGGTGAGAAGAGAAACAGGCCAAATGGTGTCAGCTGAGTTGAAAATGTCATACGATCCAGTTTTACACGTAAAAGTTTGTCCAACTTAATTACCATTTGTTATTTGACATCCAATGAGAATCAATTTATTTCGCAAACTTTGATCTGAAGAATTTCACTCCAAAGCGTTAAACTTACTGATGAGTTGGACCTACTCGCAGTTTTGTCAGTCAAGAACTTCTTCCACATGAAATGGAACTCACACCCTTGGCTGCTCTCTTGATTGCTCATGCAGAAGTCAATTCTCTCTATGCTTTGCATTACGTCTTGTGATCTGAAACAAGATTGATTTCTTCAAACAATAAAATGCAATCCAAGATGAAGAGTGCTGTCGCGGATTGTAGGCAACCAACCGCACATCATGGACAAAAAAATTTCACCTACACGTAATTATTAATTCTCCTACATCAAATTTGTTATAATTGTGCCAGGTATTTTTCAGAGCTTCTAGGTTGTGTGTTATTTGTAAATTTTAGCTCAATAATTTTGAGAACGCACACACATATTCTTTCACCGCCCCTCCCCTTTAGGGTACTATACCAATGAGATTACATTTACCGGTGGATATAGAATAAGAATTATCAACTTTTAAATTATTTTAAGAATTTAAATCATTAAAAATGACGTTGTAAGATATAAGTGTATTAGAATCATGAGTAACACAGCCCAAAAGGAATTGTAACATGTTCCATTCTTGCAAATTGATACTACAAAACTGTCAAAATTTGAAATTATATTTCAATATATATATCTTTATATGTATGTATATATTTCCCGCTAAGATCCTATGTTATATGTTAAGAGCGGGATATAAAAGTATTTGTTCGAAGGAATAAAGGGAATTTATTTAAATTAGTGATATTTGTACATGCAATAGGTGATGGATCTGTATTTATTACTTTTCCAATAGGAAAATAAAAAGATAAGAAACATTTTTTTGGCAATTCCTTTTGTCGTTGCGCAAAAGGTCCCTTTCCAAAGTACTAGGCGTTTGAAATGTACGGTATTGCGCTGGCCGTACTTTTCGTCGACTTAAGATATTTAAACACGATCTGTTTTAAATGGTTGTTGGTTTTAAGTAATCGAAATCACAGGCAACGTAGAGGGGGTAACCAGATTTGACTCTTCTGCAATAAATTTTCTCTTTATATCCGGTAATACACATCGGGACACATCATACATTCAAATATGAATTGTTGAGAAACGAAGAGAAAATCCGAAGCCAAAGCTACCCATGAGGAAATCCGGTACTCCTCTGCTGCCTCATTCATTCTTCTTTCTGAGCTTTCACAAAACCCTATTGAAACATGACAGTGACCTTTGTGGGTGGAGTACAGTGCAGTTTTCTACGCGATCAAGCCAACATGCAGCAAAAAGATTCCAAAATTTCAGCAACGCTCGAGCCCAGAAATTTCTGAGAAATTACAAACACCTCGCAATCAAAAGGAAAAAAAACAAAATTGTTTTCGTCATAGGAAAAGGTCAACATTGCCATACATACTATACTATTGGAGGTTACTTTGTGAGTTTAAAGTCCTATTTGTCAAAAACATATTACCAAGGAAATGATACTAGTCAAGCTTCATTGACGATTATGAGGATCATGGCATGGTTCTCAATTACTTACCATAACATACCATATTTGAAGTTTCCTTAGATTAATGATTTCAATAGTCCTATCGTATTTAATTAGTTACTCAGCTTGTAAAAGTATCTATTATGTTCCTTAACTAATAAGTTTGATTATATATGTTTCATCCAAAGCCATATTTAAATATGATAACTTTTACTCCCTACGTTTGAATTTATATCTGCTTTGCTCCCTGCGTTTAAAAATAAGGCATATTACACCCTTTTAATTGGTTTGATTAAGTATATACTAGTTAGCTAACTTGCCTAGCCAAAAATAACAATTGTATCTTTCTAGCAATTTACATAAACTTAAAAAAAAAAAAAAGTTACTCTTTAGCAAATATCAAGAGTAATATTATCTTGTGTTAACGGAAGTTTGCTAACTTTATTTATTGAAAGGGTAAAATACTAAAAACCTCCTATGGTTTTCACTAAAGTTAGCATACCTTTATTGTTGGAAAAAAAAAAAAAAACTTAAGAATCTGCCTATGCTTTAAAATGGTTTATGAACTTGGACCGGACCCATATGTTAGACAGAAGTGCATGAAATTCCAACAATTACCTCTCTCAAATGTTTATATTACCATTGCTCTTTTTTTTTTTGCGTAGGTTTATATTGCCATTGGCTTTTGTTCTACATTTTCAAGTTTTCCCCTTTTCCTTTCCTTCTTCTTGTATTACCTCAGCCCAACTCTATTAGAATGTTCATTTAACCTGCAATAGTCTTCACGTTCCCTCACCGCTGTCACTACTCCCTCCAAAACTCTTCCCCTGACCAGTGAGGAGTGACCACCACCACGGCCGCTGCCATTACCACCCTTCTCCAGTAAAATCTTGATCAAGACAACACCCGATATTCGACTTTCCAGATCCTATATTAAAAAAAAAGGCCATGAATATCACGCATGAACTTATTTAGGCCGTCAGATAAGAGGACTTGAATGTCACAGCAATGATAAACTTTTTAGTGGCCAGAATGCAATTGATTACTATAATTTACAAGTTCATAAATAGCTAACTGGCTAGTGATAGTGAAAAGAGAAATTGGCTACGTTGAAATGTCATAAAATCCAATTTTACCCGTCAAAGTTTGTCCAGCTTACCATTTGTTATTTGTCCTTAAAAGTGCAATTCATATCAAATATGAAAAAAGGAAAATTTTATTTGCACTCCCATTTTTGTTATTCATACTCCCACTATCATGTTAATAATATAGTTTTCATCATTTATTAGATTATATGATAAAACAAATGGTAGGAGTGCAAATAATAAAATATAGAGTGTAAATAACATTTCCTTCAAAAAAAATGTTTTAGCTTATTAACACAAATTTCGCTCCACCCAATTAATTATCTAATCAGACTGTGAAAATTATTGAGTTGGACGTGTATAAATTGGAGTATCACAAGCAAAGTTACAGTTTACATATGTACATCTAAATTTGTGAGATGCATATAGCTAGAAAAGGGGAAAAAAAATTTTAATTAATAGTTTAAAAAACTTAACTTCGTGTATCTTTTTCCAGAATCTGAGAATTTTCAGCTTGGAAGGTAATTAACACGATTGCACTTGCCACAACATTTTTCAGCGAAAGACTCCATATATCTTAAGTACTTCTTCCACATGAAAAGGGATTCACGTTGTTGAAACAGGAATCTTTCCATTATACTCGCACATATTCCTGTAAAACAAAACTAATATGTAGTCCAAGATGTTAATTACAGTGCAGTTATATGTACAGAGAAGTTATAGATCAGATCATGTGAGTCCTATGTCTTCCTTACGCAGGCTACCTCCAAAATGTCAACGCTTGAAACACTATAAATACCACAGTTTCCCACCTCCCATAAGCCATCAACAAACCAAGCAGCTAGCTAATAGTACTTGCTCCTTTACTTTCTTCTTCTTCACATCCATATATTTCAGCCTCTCCCATACTAACTCCTCTAGTCAATGGCAGACATTGAAGCTCCTTTTGGAAGCTCCATGCATGGAGTAACTGGCAGAGAACAAAGCTTTGCATTTTCTGTAGCTACCCCTGAGACTGTCCCTGCTGAAACCTCAGCAAATTTTGCTTTGCCAGTGGATTCTGAGCACAGGGCAAAAGAAATCAAGATCTTCTCTTTTGCTCAGCCCCACATGAGATCTTTCCACCTTGCCTGGATCTCATTCTTCACCTGTTTCATCTCAACTTTCGCCGCTGCTCCTCTGGTTCCCATCATCCGGGACAATCTTGACCTAACCAGAGCAGACATAGGCAATGCTGGAGTTGCTTCTGTCTCGGGAAGCATTTTCTCCAGGCTAGTAATGGGAGTAGTCTGTGATCTGATCGGGCCGCGATACGGCTGCGCTTTTGTTAACTTGTTAGTAGCTCCTGTTGTTTTCTCTGTTGCATTTGTGTCTTCAGCCGAGGGATACATAGCCGTGAGGTTCATGATTGGATTTTCGTTGGCTACGTTTGTGTCTTGCCAATATTGGACCAGTATTATGTTTAATAGTAAGATTATAGGGCTTGTTAATGGTGTTGCAGCCGGATGGGGTGACATGGGAGGCGGTGTTACCCAACTTCTCATGCCTTTTCTTTTTCAACTGATTAAAATGTTGGGTGCCACCCCATTTACTGCCTGGAGGATTGCCTTTTTCATCCCTGGATGGCTTCATATTATCACAGGGATTATGGTCTTGACCCTTGGCCAAGATTTGCCTGATGGTAATCTCAGTACGCTCCAGAAGAGAGGTGATGTCCACAAAGACAAATTTGCCAAAGTGAGCACTATTTTTTTTTTTCTAGTCAAAGTGACTATAATTTTAAATGTTTGTACTCTTCTCAAGTACAAATATTTTACACATATATACATTATATTTATGTAAAATTATGATCGACCTAGACTGGACCTTTACAAAACCCCATCTGATCAAACCCAAAGAATGAAACAATTAAAAAAAAAAGATAAAGAAAATAGAGGAGATTTTACTTTCTAAATAAAATACTGAAAATTTTAATCTCTTTTCCACCTCCTTTTAGGTGTTTCGTCATGCAGTCACAAATTACAGAACGTGGATATTTTTTCTCATCTACGGCTTCTCCATGGGAGTTGAGCTATGCATAAACAATGTTATTGCAGAATACTTTTTTGACAGGTTTGCTCTATTCTTAATCCCTTGTCTTCAATATATCGGATATCCATTTGTTGCTTCATAAACTCAACCACTAAAATCTTATGCACTTTAATCAGGTTTAACCTGAAGCTACACACTGCGGGAATCATAGCAGCAAGCTTTGGCATGGCCAACTTCGCTGCTCGTCCTTTCGGAGGATTTGCCTCAGACTTTGCGGCAAGAAAATTCGGCATGAGGGGTCGGCTATGGGTTCTTTGGATCGTCCAAACCCTGGGAGGAGTCTTCTGCATCTGGCTTGGTCGCGCCAATTCACTTCCGCTAGCAATTTTAGCCATGATCCTCTTCTCTATTGGAGCTCAAGCCGCATGCGGGGCAGCATATGGAATCATCCCCTTCATTTCTCGACGATCCCTCGGCCTAATCTCCGGCCTAACCGGTGCAGGTGGAAATTTTGGAGGTGGATTGACCCAACTAGTCTTTTTCTCAAGCTCGACATTTTCCACAGCCACAGGCCTAACTTGGATGGGTGTCATGGCGGTGGCGTGCACTCTTCCTGTGGCGCTTGTCCACTTTCCACAGTGGGGAAGCATGTTTTTTGCAGCTTCAAAAGATGCAAAGTATAGTGAAGAATATTACTATGAATCAGAGTGGAATGAGGATGAGAAACAAAGAGGGCTGCACCATGGAAGTCTCAAGTTTGCTGAGAATAGCAGATCAGAACGTGGGAAGAGGCAGGTGATTGCTTTAGCGGCAACACCTCCTCATTCCACACCTAACCATGGGTGACGTTTGTTGCATGGAAATTAGTCAATGATAAGTAAGCTAAGAAAACTAAGGATCTTCTGGATTCCATACGAATAAGTAAACAAACCTTGTAAAATAGTTGGTGTTGCTTATAGACGCTAATTAACCAGTCTGAAAGCATCGAAGTGATCGAGAGAGTGTATCTGCAGCTAGTTGTTTGCAACATACATCCATGATCGATCTGCCGGAGTATTTCAACTTACTCCTATGTGTTACTGCCTCGTTATGTAACTTCCAATAGTGATATGAATCGTTGACTGGTTTGTCTTATTCCTGTTATGAGCTAGATTGAAGTACTACTGCTATCCTTTGACTTATTTAGGTATCTTGGTAAACCAAGCTGAACAGGAGGAGGATGCTGAGAGAAATCCAAATACCATTTTACCCTTGGATGAGAAGAACCTATCTACCATTTTTTGTCTCCATTTTCTTTTACATTTTTTTTCCCTTTTTCTGGTTCTTCTAATCTAGATTCTAGAAAGTACTCTGCTCTGCCAATCGAGTTAATTTGAAATTAAATGGAAGAGTGTACACATTGACGATTTAGTTTATAGAAAATATGAACGTTGCAGACACTTTGTGATTGAAATTTACAGAATCATGAATAAGGACGGACACAGAATTTTAAATTAGGGGCCCGCGAACAGTGAAGCCAAGAATAACCCGAAAAAAATCATAACAAATGAAGCACACTAAAAACAAAAGTTAAATAAATGATAACTAGCAAATAAATATTTTTAATAATAGAAGACATTGTTTAAAGCAAATTATGAAAGTTAGACTTGTCTTTAGGAAGATTGGATGTTTGAAATGAGTTATATGATTTTTTTTTTTTTTACTTCTACGGTTTTTTTAAGTTCAAGTTAATCTTGTACAAATATAATTCCAGCTGTGATTGAATTTCCCTTAATTTGTCATTTGTTTTATATTTGTATAATATTTTCCTAATGTAAACAGAGACTGTTTGGCTAACTAGTGTCGACTGGGCACTCTAAGGGGTGGGGGGGGGGGGGGGGTTCAAGTGTAAGTTTTTTAGAAAAGTATATAGTTAATTCAGAAAAGTGTCACAATCCAGGAGTGCAATAAATATAAATGTGTGTATTTGCATAGTTTTATTTAGGTGTGATTAATAGGCACCCATTAGAAAAAAAAATCATAACAAGAAACTAAGAGTTCATTTATTTTAGGAACTTACATAAAGAGAAGTTAGTGTTTCCTTAAGATAATATTTGAAAATTTTCTGATATTAATATCATAGTTGCAATAATGGTAAACTACAAGAAACTAGAGCTGGTTTCTTGTAGGTTACTTTTAATATAAGGACAGTGGAGTTAGCTTTTTTATACATTGTTAGTGTACAAAATTATTTTTTTTTTTACACTAGCAGGGTCAAATCATTGCCACATTATATGAATTTAAATTTAAATTTAAATCCATATATATGTGACATACATCCATAGCTACTAGTATAAAAAAAATACACTATACTGTCAGTGCATAAAAAATTAATCCTTAGTATATTATGGGATACTTTTAATGGAGTAATAAAATAAACAACATAGTTAACGATAAACATGTTGGGAGGCAAAGTGATAGAGTTCTAATTAAAAAATAATACTCTATGAAGAATTTTTGAAAAGTTTGGAGGACGGCTGCCCCTGTCAATTAGAACCTATCTAGTTTGAAAAGTTTGGGAACCTATGATGAACCATTAATTCTCTCAAACCTATCATCATTTTATCTTCTTATATATTCCTAAATTTTATATGTCTCTATTTCTTATATTTATTTGGGTATTTCTATTCCTGTGCCCTTAGCACGCATGATAAAAGGTGGTTTTCTAGGTTTTAGTTATGTAGAAAAAAATTTTGGATAAAGTTTGCTAAATTCAAGTGATGGATGATAATATTTAAAATTTGAAGTGACTCCATGCTCTATATTTTGTGTGCTTATCCTGTGTTCTAAAGGCACAAAATTTTTAAAAAAAAACTTATTTGGTAAAAAGACATTGATGTAAAATTTGAAATTATAGGTGACAAAAAGTACGATTGAGAGAGTGTTATTTATTATCGCTTAGACACTTGCAATTTTTTAAAAATTTTAGGCGACAAATGGTATGCATCTATATTCTATAACTATCAAAGTTCCATAGTTTATTATACTAATATAATCCTAAGTTTATTACATAACTAATAACTATTGTACGAAAGTAAATTCTACTAACAGTTAATGCGATGCGTTATCTGAAATGTTGTGCATATTTCTAGATGTGAACTAATACCATCTATAATGTTATGGATACTTCTATCACCTGAGAAATTTTCAGCATTGGAAAGTACCCACAAATTAAAATGATATAGATGACAATTAAGATCTTAGAAACTACAGTTTATCATCCATCCAATCATAATAATATATACATTTATAATATATAATATATGGATTAATCTTTCCTACACCGACAGTGTATACACTGTCAACATTGGATGAATGACAATTATATAAAAGTTGAAATTCATGTCATATATGGATTAATCATATATATATATATATATATATATATATATATATATATATATAATTTACTCTTAGAGATAAGGACGTATGAAAAGTCCACCCTTTCGTTGGCAACAAGTACGGCAACTTATTATATGCAAAAATTGATAAGTTGACTTAGTCATATAAATTATACAGCGGTAGGATCAGGCCACCAGACCAAGAAAGAAACTACAGAGACCCATTAAATGGGGCAGATAAAAGTTAAAAGGAACGTGCATGCTTAGCTGCGTTCGTCGTCCACCATTCATTGTACTTGCACATTTCTTCCTCGGACAGTCAATAAAGAAACCGTCGTTTACCCAAAAAATAGATAAAGAAATTAAGGTACAATGTGATTCTCCTCTGTGTAAACTGTAAAGCCATCCTCTGACTTTTCGAATCGAATATTTGTTTGGTTGAACGTGAATTCTCTGTGATGAAAAAAGAATACCCCAAATTCCATGGCAAGTTGGACGGTGTGGTAGGAGGAAAGTCGTGCATTTTCCTCCTATCTAGTTCTTTTTTTGTTGAAAAAAAATATAAATTTCAGTAATATCTCATGTCTGTCATTTTTTTTGTTGGAACCCTTTTTCGGAAAGCAGCTACAATTACAATAGAGGGTAGAAGTCTTGAGAGAATGTCATTCCTTCATCTACACAGGATCTAGTAAGCAAATTTGATCTGAACTAACAGATGCAGGTGAATTTGGAGTCTTTCAACCATCAAAAAAAAAAAAAAAACTGCAAATTGGTGATTCAAGCTTCACAGTTGCATTGAAGAAAGTGAAGCTAAAGCACATCTTATCATGCCTTGGGACTAATTAAAGTATTAGACCCTGCATTTTGTTAAGAATACAACTCCGTGAAAGCATACGAGCCTTACAGTCAGCAATGAAATTATTAAAGTTGTGGGAGGAATCCTTCAGCATATATTCAGACGAAAATTATGCTGATGCATGGTCGGAAATTAAATTCTACACCAGGTGGGGTTTAAAAGCTAAATACCATGTAAAGCTCCGTCTTAGACAGAACTCAAAAGATTCAGAAGAAGAAGAAAAGAATTGTTACAAATCTGATAGGTTGCTTCACATGTAGAGTTTCCCAAACAGGTGTACGGTCATACCCTGATAGCATTTCAGCACATTCATCCGTACTTATATTTATGTCCTCACTACGATTCCTACCAACTAATTAACATTAAAGTTCAGCATGATTCAAGGGCCCTTGTCAGCTTGATTTGATTACTGCAATTGCAAGCCTGTTTCTTTGACTAGCATTCTTAAATCACATACATGAACTGGCTTATACCCCGTTCAAAAGACTGAAAAAGCATATTCTTGATCCTTTGGCACCCTTGGAGACATGAAGATAATGTCATTATGTCGACGTAGCTTAAACCATTTCTTCATTATAAGAAGCACTAGGACAGCTGATAGTTCAGTTGCTTCCTCATATAGCCTATGTATGGGCTAATCAAGCTGATGATATTTTATGCTAGTCCTACTTCAGTAGTCATTCACAATTTAGGAAGCACCGTCAGAAGTTGAGGCATGAAAAACTTGCAGGAAAGGGTGCCTTCAACAGGAAAGATTAACTAGTTAACGTTATAGTTCCTAATTTAGTTGCACCGATTCATATACACACTTGTACTACCAGCTTTAAGATAGATCACCTGAAGTCGTTTATGAATGGCTATATAGAGGGTCTGCATTGGGCAACTTCAGTAACAAAACTACAAAAGGGTTTGATTCTCATTCGTACTGAACAAAGCAAAGGTAGTAGCATATTATATCTCAATACAAATTGCATTCAGTTAAAAAACTACAACAGCCACGGCCAAGTTTTGAACTGAACAGGACTCAATTCTCAATCTGTCTGAGCACTGATGCCATGTCTCAAGAGCCCCGGATATATACACCAAATCATTTCAAGCTTCAAAAAATGTAATGAATGCACAGCAAATCGTTTCTTGTAAACATGAAACAACTAAAGTAGCGTTGTGAAAAGGAAAAAGGTAAAAGCAACTCAAGCTCCTACAAATTTGTCTATACATAGAAATTGCAAGCAATTACGTACAAAAAGACTTGTCCTTTTTGTTTTTTAGGCGCGTAAAAAGACTGGCTTTTCCAGGGACTTCAAATAAAGAAAAAGACTGGCATTGATTTGCTTGAAGCACCTTCTCGAGTCTTGATGGCGTTTAGCTGATCGATGCAATGAGAAACAGAGCTCAATTAGAACCACCGAAATTTCAGTTAATCTAGAAGCTAAGCTTCCCTGTGCCACCACAATTACTACAAGATCGAGAAGAAGAGCATTTTGTGCAATAGCTCCACTTTTTTGGAAGCCTGTTGAATTGAAGCACATGACTCTTGTTACTATTTTCCAAAATACAGAAATTTGTAGAGAAAGAGAAGGGAGGAGGTACATCAATTTTACCCAGCTGTGTATCTGGTAGCTGCGTTCTTTGCCATCAATCTTGCTCTCTCAGCACTTTCCTCTGAGAGTTTCTTTAGCACAAAGCCTTCTCCTTTGCATTCTGGACAAACACCAGAACCGCCACAGTCATCACAAATTTTTGTGGAGGCCTGTACCAATAACAAGGATCACACTTCAAAGAAATGCCTGCCTACAGCACGAGTAAAGGCAGGATTTAACTGCAAAGCTAATGGTCTTCTGTTTTTCCTTAACTGTTGGGTTAGGTTTTTTTGACGGTCTCTGTAGTTCCACAGAGGAAATAGATCAAGGCAGAATATATATCCATTAAACCAAATAGGAGATA
This sequence comes from Coffea arabica, assembly GCF_036785885.1. Classification (NCBI taxonomy): domain Eukaryota; kingdom Viridiplantae; phylum Streptophyta; class Magnoliopsida; order Gentianales; family Rubiaceae; genus Coffea; species Coffea arabica. Next base: position 51,996,236 of record NC_092310.1, on the reverse strand, counting down.
TTCTAAATTTCGAATCATAGGCTACTGAGATGCATAGAGGTTATCTATCCCATATGATAAAATTCTTCACTTTGATATAGATGGGAATAAGTCTCACAACAATAAACAGTTTTTTAGCTTAAGCTTTCAACAGACATAATGGAAAAATCACATCTATAAGAACGACTTACATTTGATTTAGCAATGCACAAGAACTTGAAAAGCTCTTGATAGATATTCTACTTCTCTGGTTACATTAGTGTTATGTGCAACATTACCTCTGAAGTCTCATAAGAACTGTGATTAGTTGTTATTCAAGTTCTTAATAGATATTCTACTTCTCAGGTTAGATTAACGCTATGCGCAACATGGCCTCTTAAAAGTCTCATAAGAACTGCGATTAGTTGTCATACACACCTCAGTTGTTTCAGAAGCTTCCGTTCTTCTTTGAAGAAGAGTAGCTGCCGCACCTACAATGGTAGCAGCAACTGCAATAGAAGCAGCTGTTTCTGGTAGAGCACAGAATATTCTGCATGTTCTGCACTCTGGTTGGTTTAACTTCAACACTGAAGGAGAATAAGTACTTCTCTGGAGCACTTTACAGCTATTGCGTTTGATTTGTCTCGCTGCTTATAATATCAAAAGTCAGGTCAGCAACAGCCACTGATGATTTTGAGCAGTTGACAAGATATAGTGCAAAATCTTGTAAAACAGAGATCCGTAAAGTTAAAAATGAAAAGAAAAAAAATGCAGGAAATCTGTCACGAGAGGGACATCTTAGCAACTCTAACCAAACCTCAAAGACATCAATTTTCACAATATAGCAGTAGAGGTATTATCCACAGTCAAGCGGAGTTCATTGCACCAGCAAGATCAGAAGCGCAGAGATCAATCCAGTTTTTCTAGCCAACTGTAAATGAGCTGTGAGCTGACAGACACATCAGAATGAGCAAGTTCATGTTGTGAATATTGCATAGAATTAACAAAGATATAGAACTTTCAAATGCATGTTTGTGACACCAACTGGCAATACATCATCAAAGCACATTTTGAATAGCATGTATCAAATTGTCTTATGTGTCCAAGTTCGCATTTATGGTCTAGCAATTGAGGGTAGTCGAACATGCATCTGTTTACCTGGTCTCATCAGCAAGGACGTAGCACCAGGTATCAGACATTCTCTGAGTTAAAAAGAAGAAAACAAGGTTTGCACTAAAGATAGAATGATCGTCTTGAAGTTATCGCCATCTCTGTGTATTTCACAACACCAAAGTCAAAGATTCATACTCAGTCAGCACTCTGTCATTTTGGTGGCGTTTAAAGGAATCATAGAAAAAGCAATTTTGAGGACACTAGCAAAGCTTTATCTCTCGCATAAAGCACAGAGCTCCATCCCAGCTTGTCTTCCCAGTTTTCATTTTATTCTTAAATTTGATTGTCTTTGGTTCAACCTATAGAAATTGGGATTTCGTAGATCTAGGTACCGTCTTTTTATCAGAGAATGGTGAGCATGCATAGAACTAGAAATCTTTAACCATTAGAGAGACTTGTTTAACTGTGACCATTCAGTAATCCTAGACAAGTTAGATATTATTAGCTCAAAACAGCACAAGAAAAGGTATTCTCATTAAATCAAGACATGGCATTACATCATTGTCAGTTATTTTTTAATCCTCCCTTTCATTGCGAACCAAATTATGATAAGGAAATGGACATCCAAACTGTTTCATTATTCATTACAGACACTTCAGTCCCCAACTATCAATTGAAACTTTATGCCTCACCATTAAATATGACCACATCCTTCTACCATGCTTCAATTTTCATCTTACTAATCAAGAGTATTAAACAGGGGACAGTTTCCTCCAACAAACTACACCACCTCATTAAGTATCGATCTTTATTGACAGCATTTTAACATTTCTTCTTCAGCTCTGCTCCCCAGCAACTTTCAAGGATCAACAAACATATACAGTCATTAAAAGGTATATAAGAGAAAACCTACCAGAATGTGCATCTAACTATATCTTGAATTTATAATATATCAGCAACCCTCTTGAAGTGTTGTTCACCACCCAACAACAACAAACTGCAAACCTCTTGCCCCATTTTAATTAGTGCTGTGAAATTAACTAGCCATCTAATCCGTTTATTTTTTAGAACTGTGCACAATAGATATCCCTTCTTGGTTAAGTCCTTCTATCCTTAAATAAGTTGCAACTACTTGACGCTGGTGATTCAAACAATTAGAAACCAGAAACCAAACATCAAATTGCGCTCAAATTCAACACTTGCTTGAAAAAACCTAACAAAAGGCACCATATCTAACTTCCTTATCTACCCATAAATGACTTATCCTAAAAGTTTAAATCAATCCCAGTTATTACCAAATAAATAAATAAATCCCACTAATTATAAGTTCGGGTGAAGTTTTTACTGCAATCTATAATGAACTCAAGAATCCCATTTACAGCACATGCATCAAAGATTCCATTTTTAACTAGACAGTACGCTCATATTATACAACAACTCACTCAACTACCGCCGCCAGCAGCAATGGGTAACAATGGATAAGTTCAACAGATGGCAGTAGTAGGCAGAAGGTAAGTAGAAAGTCACAATTAAAAAACAAACTAGTATCTCCCAGCATATGCTGCAAAATTCTCAACTTATCCAGATGGGATTTTAAAGAAAAGAAAGGACATTGAGGAGAAAATTTACTATCTTTACTGTCGAAGGAAGCAACTGATACAACCGTACTATGCAACCTGAGCTCCATTTTGGAATGATTCCTTTTCTCCCCGGTGTGTCAATCAAGTGCCTTATCTTGGAATGGTTTAGGAATTCTGCCTTCAGCCTTCCGCTGTTGATATCAGGATTTGGAGTATCAAGAAAGACTAGCAGTATATGATTTGCATAATGCCCTCAGTTTTACCAAAAATTTTAATTTGCCTTTTTAGCACTTTCCAAGACAAAATTACAAATCCCTGTATTATTATCAAAATCTCCAAGTGTGCTTTTGTTTTCCTTAACCACTGGTATTCCTTTTCTACAATGTTTAATTTTCTAATTTCCAAAATTCACCCCCCTTTTCTATCAGATACAACACACAATTGAGAATGAAATTTTACCCTTGCTCATTTTGATACGAGAAGTAAATACTCAAGCTCTGCTTCCGAATATATGCTTACCTGTATCTCTTTGTTGCTAGGCGCATATGGTAAATTATGCATTAATAATTTTTGGTGGATAGCTTAAAATTCTATCCGGATAGAACTCTGGCGGACCAGTAAATTTTTTTACTAGTTTAGCCAAGACTACAACTTCCAAAACATAATGCATAAAAGTAAAACAGAGAATGGTGGAAAGGGGAAAGGGTTAGTTAAGAGGAAGTCTGTACACTTATTGATTTGCCTAGGCCTGTCAACGGGTCGGGTCTAGATCCGGATCCGGATCGGATGTGTGAAATTATTGCGGGTATGGGTAGGGATTTAATTCCGTTTTCTGGATCCGTTTTGTCAAACAAAAAACAGGTCGGATACGGAATATAGTATTCCGACCCGTATTAGACCCGGATCCGGATATAAATGAATTAATAATTTAAAAAATATATATTTATCAATATAATTTGATTAGGGTGATGTATTTTAATAAAATTAATTTGATTTCTTTTCTTATTTGATTTTTTCTTTGCATTAGTTAGAAATTAGTTTACAAATATATTTTTTTTCTCATTTTTATTAGAAATTATAAAATTTGATAAATTTGTTCGGATAGACCCGGATCCGGATCCGGAACATAGAATAAAAGACCCGTCGGATAAACTGGTCGGATCCGGATCCGGCATAGTAATTCGAGTCCGGATCCGAAATAATGAATTCCGGCCCGAACCCGACCCATTGACAGCCCTAGATTTGCCGCCCAAATCATTACCAAGATCCATCTATTGTTATACCAAACCCTGTTCCTTTTCACCTTCCCAACTACTGTACACTAGTATTACAAAGTTGCAAACTTGCAATACACTTGTACTGTACCAGTTAATGTGGTTGTGGCAAACCCTTGTTATGATCATTCAAAAATTTCAGCTTGGCATTGTTGGGTTTTTGCCACGTGGCATAATTGTTTGATCTCCTGTCCAAGTTGTATTGAAGAGGAACACGTGTGAACTTTAAACAAGAGAAAAAGCCTTGCATGTCAGGTCTTGTTCATGGGCTTCCACCCTTCCACAAGTTGGGGTTGTGGTAATTGTGGGGTTGACTTAGGAAAGTCGACTATGGTTACATTTTATTTTGGTCAATGACCTTTAAGTTCTGTTTGATAAAATTAAATTTAAATTTTTTTGGAGTCTGAATTCTGAAATTTAAATATTAAAATAATTAATTTGTTGAATTTTAAATACTGAAAAAGAAATATATGAATGTTTGAATTTTAATACTAAACCTATTTATACTTTTTGATAAATATTTATAACTGAATGCTTAATAAGTTAAATTTGAAAATTTTGCCCCTATATCTTTTCATCCAAAAAAAAAAATAGAACCTATGATTCAATTAGATTAAAATTTTTAGGTATGAAAACGACAATATTTATTTTTAAATCAAATTAATATAAAAGATGAAATATATTATATGAGAAGTATGGAAAAGATGTGAAAGTCATTAAAAAGGGAGACAAGAAAAATAGAAAATCATTAGATGGAGAATATTAGGTTGTTTAATTAGATAAGAATTTTGAACATAATTAATAAATAATGGTAGATTTGGTAGATAAGATCAGGTAGTTGAAGTAATTCTATTGATTCTTATCAGAATTAAGCATTCAATTAGGATTCTTGTGCTGGAAAAAATACATACAAGTTCAGCACCACTTAACAAATTCAGCAAATGGATTTTCATTTATCAAACAGTCAAACATCTGAATGTCTGAAAAAGTTCAGATTCAGCACTTTTTTATGTTATCAAACAGGCCACTACTTGAGAGATTTTCAATTTTTTTTTTCCGTCAAACGGCAATGTAACTTGGGAGATTTTTTTTGTTTAGGAAGGGAAGTGAGAGAAAGAGGAAGGTTTCTGTTATTTGGAAGATTTTTGAGGATCCAAAAGAAGAGAAACCAACTGATTTGAAAGGAGAGTTTAAATCAATTGATTTGGAAGGAGAGTTTTGTAGCTACAGTTAAATAAAGTTTCCATCGGTCTGTCCAAATATTGGGGGGGAAATGAAGGAAAGCTGGCAGAAGCTTGATAAATCTTATGAAAATATCAATTCTGCCCTTATATAGTTATTGAATAAAATTTTAATTGCATACATGTCTAAAATTATTTCAAATCTCTTCCCTTATTTTCTCTCCTCTTCTTTTCTATCGTAGCTCAATATTTCTCATCTTTTCTTTTCGATCCTAAACTCCCAAACTAAGCATTATCATTAGAAACTTGCATTGGCTCTTCCAAGGTCTTCAAAAAGGTTAAAAAGATGTTAATAATTAATGCTAGTGGCCAGGGCAGTGTTTGATCTTTATAAGAGTAAACCAATTCAGTTTCTCCTATTGAAGCTCCATAAATGCTCTTTAAAACCTTGCCCGCCTGGACGGCCCCAACACTAGCTGCACTTAAAAGTGCTTTCGTGGTAGCTAATAGGTTTTAAATACAAACTTTCCGAAGGGTTAAAAATATTTCTAACCAAATATGCTCATTACAGATAAGCAACAATACGTGGAGTTGTAGGAAAATCATTGAAGCATCACTTTTGTGTTCGTCGGTCAGACATTTAGCAATTTCTGTTTCCTCTTGGGAACGAATCATTTATTATACTGTAGATACATCTACCTAACTGATAGCAGATGAACGAACGAATTTTACAAGCTGAGAAAAGAAACCCCAGAATCTGGAACAGGGTCTGATGTATTGTTTTCATAAAGTATAGTAGCTCAGATTCACACGACTCAATTTGCTAACTTAAAAACGAGGAAATATCATGTACTAAGAGGTATCTGACTTGGGTGCATTGACGGGAAATCACGGGCATCCTGGCCTTCAACAGAGGGACTTTCACAGTTCAAAAAGAGCACCCACCACACCAACTCATCATGACCACACTTCGTGTCCAGAAGACTGAATCCCCCCGCCTGCATGAATGCTGAATAGTGATAACTCCACGTACTCTTCTTACTTCAGCTGAGCTGTGCAGCTCAGCATCTGCCTTCCTCAAGTCTTACTCACCAGCCTATTTAAGGACCCCTTCACTTCTTTTCTGCAGCACAAAATTTACCAATTCATTGCAAAACTTCTATCCAACCTTAGAGATGGCTGGTACTAATGCATTCTGCATTGCGATCATATTTCTGCTGTTATTGTTGCCTACTCCTAATGATGCAACAGCAAGAAACTTTCCGTATAGCGGTCCGAGCACGATGATATATGGAGAAACAAGAAGGCCGGAAGGAGGCTATGTCAATATGAAGCCGCCCCCGTTGCATCACAGAAAAGGGCTTCACTATGGAAGGGTAGTAAAACACTGCATGCCAAAGGGACTGAGGCATTCATCAGCGCCAAGTCGGTACGTAAACAGTTACCCTTTTGGATTGCCGTGCTTCACCAGGAAGCCTTTTCAGCCTTGAACGAGTTGCAATGGAGGTGGGATTCAGGAATGGTTGTTTTGAAGTCAGGGAATTTATGAACTGGGAAATATAGATTATATATGCGCAGTTTTGCTTCTGCCTACAGGGATTCAAACTATGTGTTGTATATGATTCGAATCTGTATCTGAGTTTGTGGTGTGTGCATGTAAGCTATGTGCTCTGAGATATGCAAAATCAAACTAGATTATATCACTGGAGAGCTTCAATGCTTAATCAAATTATCAAACCTTTATAAACAGCACTGCTAAATTTTGCTCTGGATTTCTCATTGTTTAGTTAGAGTCTGCAGAATATATCCTCTGGACAGTTATAATTTGCAAACATCAAGCATACGGCTTATTCCATTCCAGGCTTCCAGCCAGGCAAAGCAAAGATGAAGATTTATTCTTTATGTACAAAACAAACCTACTGAACTTTTAGTTCCTGCAGGAAACGTGTGCCTTTGAATGGAAGTGGAAAAGAACACTGAGTTCAGACTTTTGTTTCAGTTTTGTTTATATCAAACAATTTGAAATGACCCTTGACCTAAAATATCTGTTAATGATCACAACTCAGATTCATGGTGATTTGATTATCTGATTAAAGGCCACATATACACTACAGCTGCGCCAGGATGGTAGGACCACAATATTACCCCCGTATATCTGCCATGTTACGCGAAGGGGCAAGGCAAACCGTGAATGCATTAAGTAGAATCCAGATGAAGCCAGTCCTAGCATCTGAAATGCCGACAAGATGACACCAACACAGTAAAATACATGGTGCAGTGCTAAAGAAGGAAGACAGATTAGCTCCGCTTGGCTACTCCACAACACCATTTACAAAGTTTTCATCATCACCCCGGCAATGGGAAGACTTCCTAATGAAAAATCGCTGATAAAGCAATATCCTTTATACGTTGGCAGCATAGAGTCCACTTTTAAAGGGTACAAAGGACGGGGCTACTAAGGATCATGCCCGGCAACCATGCAATTCTGAGTGCAGCCGCACCCAGTGCAGATCACATAAATCAACTTTTTGAAGAAAGGTTCAAAACATCTTTGCCGTCTTTGCTTCACATAAACCAGAAAGTAGCGGATTTCCAACCAGTACGCCAATTGTTTCCAAGTAAAATCCGGGTCATAAGTGTAACACCTATATTGCACACACTAACATTCAGTTGTAAGACTCCTAATTAAGTTTTAACTTCTATTAATCTAAGCAACATCGATCACCAATAGAGAGGCCAAAAAAACAAGAACAGGATGGGGTTCTCTCTCCCAAGTTGGCTAATCTTTCTCATCAAAAGCCCCATAACAATTTTTCTCAAATAATTTCTAGTTAGATATTTTTACTTTTTCTTTTTGGGACCACGTATATAACAAACATTGAGGTTGACTTTGGAGATTTGAGGATTACTACATATTTATCAAACACTGGGGTTGAATTTGGTGATCTGGTGATTTGGGAGAGCAGAGGGAGAAGATGCTATACCATGAAAAGAAGGGAGCCACGAAGAAAGGATGAAGAAGATGGGGTAAAAATGCAGCAGTTCACCCAAATATTGTAGCCAATTTCCAATGGATTGTCGCCTCTCTCTGGGGGAAAACCATCCTAAATAGACACGTACATATTCTTTAACCTAACCTACACGACGACTCTCTCCACTTGGAATCCTGCTCCACCGAAACGGCACAAAGATCCATCACAAAATAACAACTTCGTGGCACGGATTCACATCCTGAAAAGTCAGCCAAGAAGGCCACCAAAAAAGTATCGGTCGGTTTCCAACTCAAAAACAGATTAAAATCCCACCAGAGTAGAACCCTCTCCTACTCGCACTCGAGGGAAAAGAATGACGACGCACAGACAAATATGTTCTCCATAGAACAAAATGGGAGGGCATAATATTTTTCACACCAGTCACGCTCCCGTTTTCCATTTGGGGTGTTAGTCCCCTCTCAGAGCCACTACTGACTCTTATTCGATATTAGGTCAACTAAAGTGCTCAAGTCTAGGAAGATAAATCCTTAAAAAAAAAAAAAAAGTCTAGGAAGATAAAGATTTTAATTCTAGAATCTCCCAAACAAAATAAGTTAAGCTTGAAGGAACAGTAATCCTCGGAGGGGTTGAGACCCCAACTGTCAATGTCAACCCAGAATCCCACAAACTCCTCAAGTTCTACCTTTAAAATACATTAAAACACAATCTATAAGCGAGGATCACCTCCTCTTGTGTAACCAGAATTGCATGAAGAGAGGGGATAGCACCACTTGCAAAAGCAAGTGCAGGATATCTATATGGCTAACTATACAAGTCATCTTCGTCAGCACCACCAGCAGAGGTTGCAAATGGGTCAGATCCGGTATTCTCAGTTCCAGACGCTGCAAATCGGAATTCACTTCCAAATCCTCGAGACTGCTGTAGGGTCTGAGCAAATGCTTGGTATTTCCGTATGTCAGCATCACTCACACTTCTGCGAGCAAACTTCATGGACTCCTCAAAGTGTGCAGCCTTAATTTCTGCAACCTCTTCCTCAACATCCTCATCCATTGAATCAGGATTCTCCCTTCTCCTCTTCTCTCTCTCAATGTCCTGCAATAGAAAATATGCAACATCAAATCATCATCAATAAGCAAAAACAAATTTAGAGATGCTAAGAAAGGCCAAAATAGATTATGACAAGGTTGGAAACCACCAAAAACAAACCTGACTTCTAAGATTAACATTTCAAGCAGTGTCCACAAAACATTACAAATTGATTCATCAAGACTCAGGCAAATCCTTGGGTTTACAATGATTTAAGATCAAAGAAATGAAATCTAGTAAAAGGGTAAAAATCCCAAAGGACAAACTACAATACCATCACCCGGGGAACCATAAGGCTTGGTGCTTAAAATCCTCCTTGATAAAGTAGGACGCAAGAGAACCAAAGAAAATCACATTTATATGGTTCTATCCTTCACAAGTTCCACAAATAAATCTTCATATGAGATTAATAACCCCCGTGCCTTGGGTTGGAAGTAACGTCCTGCTCACAAGGATTTGAATTATTATCTTCATTTAGTTGAATCCTAGAGATTCTCGTAAAGTCCTAAATAAGAACGGAAAAAAATTCTTTTTTGGAAGTATTCCTCAACAGCAGTTTTAGCATTTGATGGTCCATTTACAGCAGAGCATCTGTATTATACAGAGAGCAGGGAGCATTTACCTTACTTGTTACACGTCTAACACACATTGACCAATAAAAAATAACAAAAATAACAAATCTTAGGGTATTCAAAAGAAGAAGATAAATGCAAGCAGGTCATTAGCTCATAAGTTAAAACTGCAAATAGAAGAGGGTAAAAACACATACTTTCTCAATATTCTCTCGTATGGCATACTTGCAAGCCCGCTGGCATATTTCTGTAATATCAGCCCCACTAAATCCTTGAGTATATTTGGCAAGAGCTCTCAAATCAACATCTTTGGAGACTGGTGATTTCCTGAGGCAGGCCTTAAAAATTTGGAGACGAGAATCTTCATCTGGTAGAGGGATATAAATTAGCTGATCAAGACGGCCAGGCCGGAGAAGTGCAGGGTCTATTATGTCAGGCCTGTTAGTGGCACCAATGATAAAAACAGTTTTCTTAGCTGACATGCCATCCATTTCAGTCAAAAGCTGGTTAAGAACTCGGTCAGCTGCACCACCAGCATCTCCCACACTGCTTCCTCTCTGTTAACATGATCAGGAAGGTGCTTTGTAAGGTATTCATTTCAAAATATGTAAACAAGGCAAAATTGCAGGATCTAGGCTATCTTCTTCCATTCACTGCTTTTACATAATCTTTTTGCGTTATAGCAACATAGGTAAAGCTTCACAAATATGACCATCATTTAAACAAATTAAAAAATAAAAGATCCTATTTTGAAGTTATCCCAAAATTTCATTATAGTTCACTCCAATGAAAAATAAATGACACCTTTCAATATCTCACAAGCACCTTTATAGCAACAAAATTTCATAATTTAATCAATGGCAAATTGGAAATTAAACTCTGGATATAATTACAAATATAATCAGACAAAGTTCATCGCAATTCACACACACTCTAATTTTGAAATATATTAATAGCAATGGGTAGGTTTACTTCACTCTACACGTGAGAGAGAGAGAGAGAGGGGTACCTGGGTAGCAATGGAGTCAAGCTCATCAAAGAAGAGAACACATGGCGCAGACTGTCTAGCCTTGTCAAAGATTTCACGTACATTGGCTTCACTTTCTCCAAACCACATTGTAAGCAATTCAGGGCCTTTGACACTAATGAAATTGGCTTGGCATTCATTTGCAATTGCCTTGGCCAAAAGAGTTTTCCCACATCCAGGTGGGCCATAGAAAAGGACACCTTTTGAAGGGGACATGCCAAATTTCTCGAACTTCTCCGGATGTTCCACTGGATATTGGACAGTCTAAAAGATGGAGAGAGAAGTTAGGCGTGTACAATCTTGACAAAGATTACCAGATGCAGTTGACAATCCAATAAAAAATTAAGGCAGTTTCTAGTAACTCCCATACCTCTTGAAGTTCACGCTTGACATTTTCAAGGCCACCAATGTCTTCCCATGAAACATTAGGAACTTCAACCACCTGCTCATCAACACAACAAATTTGAAGTTTTCAGCAAAAAGACACACCAAGAGGAATGCATATCAGAACCACTTAACATGTTACAAACAAAAAGTTTACAACTAAAAATCACTTACTGTCTCACGCAAAGCAGATGGATTGCTGGTACCAAGCGCTGTCTGGAAGTGTTCATTTGTTACAGCCATGGAGTTCAATATTTCAGCATCAATGGTGTCATCTTCCAAGTCAATGACATCCATCTTTTCCCTGATGCATTGAAGGGCAGCTTCAGTGCAAAGAGCAGCAAGGTCAGCACCAACATAACCATGGGTGTCTTTAGCAATTCTTTCCAAATCAACCTGCACAGAAGAAATATTTTTGTCAACCCTATTAGTGTCTCTTTTGCTCACTTCTTTCATTAATTAGCAAGACCATCTTAAATAATAAGTCGGCCTTACATCCTCAGCAAGTTTCATGTTCTTGGTATGTATGCGAAGAACTTCAAGGCGTCCAACCTCATCAGGAACACCAATGTCTATTTCCCTGTCAAACCTACCAAATCTTCTAAGGGCAGGATCAATGCTGTTGGGGCGATTTGTTGCCCCAATAACAATAACATGTGATCGGGATTTCAGGCCATCCATCAAAGTCAATAATTGTGACACAATCCTCCTTTCAACTTCACCATGTGTTTTCTCTCGCTTAGGAGCAATGGAGTCAATTTCATCAATGAAGATGATAGATGGAGCATTCTTCTCAGCCTCCTCAAATGCCTTCCTAAGATTGCTTTCACTCTCTCCAGCTAATTTGGACATAATTTCAGGTCCATTAATACAGAAGAAGAAAGCCCCCGTTTCATTAGCAACAGCCCTTGCTATTAGGGTCTTTCCAGAACCTGGGGGGCCATAAAGTAAGATTCCTTTTGGCGGCTTCACCCCAATGGATTTGAAAAGTTGAGGGTGCCTTAGTGGCAGCTCAACCAATTCACGGATCTGAGCCATCTGTTTTCTGACACCACCTACATCATCATAACCAACCTCATCTAGTCTGTCCTCATCCTCCCTCCTCACGGGCTCACCCTCACAAAATATCTCTGTGTCAGGGGCAACAACACAGTATTCCCCTGGATCAGTCTCAATAACCTTGAATTCCACACTCCTCATCCCTCCTCTAACAAGAAAATGATCTCCTTTCCTGACTGGGCGATATGCCTCCAGAAAGTAAGCTGCAGACAGAATATGTTCAAAATTTAGTCACAAAAGGCAAAGTTTCTCGTGAGATAAACAAAAGACTGCATGACTAATGGAATCAAACCAATTACTTAAATTTGGATGGTAAAATAAAATCAAACCGATTACTTTAATCTTCATTTTCCAGATGCAAGAGATTACCATGAGTAGCATGAGACAAGCAAATTAATGAGCAATAAGAACTTACGTTTTAGAAATGCATCAAACAGATCTCCAGTAACACCTTCTATGGTATCATCCAAGGGCAAAATGTGAACACGCTTCCCATACTTGACATCTGGGCACTGGTGCACCGATACAACATCTGCAAGTCTAACTCTCAAATTTGCCCTGACAACCTTGTTCATCCTAATCTTAGGCTCCTCACATGTCTCATCAGCAAGAGCAATGCAGACAGTATCTTTCCTTTTCTTACCCTGGAGACCAAAGACGAGCAGAAAAATATCAATTTTAAGCTCTCATGAAACAATCAAACATGTAAAGCTCGACCAATACTTCAACCTCATACAAGATAGTAGAAGGCAACATAGATTGTTATTCATCAACACGGTTGAAGATGGACTTAAGTGTAAAAAGAAAAAAGGAGAATGACAAACAATTGTACAGACCTTCCAAATTCTAGCCACGATCATACCAAACAGTATAGTCATGGCCATTTGGAGCTAAGCAGCTTTAGTAAACAAGCACAGACATACTTCAAAAGATGACCATAAACACTAGGAATAATGTTATACACCCAGCAGAAAATTTGCAGACTTTCCCTTTTTGTTTAAAAGGCAATGATCAACGTCATTCTTGGTTTACATAATCAAATATGATTTATCAATCAACACGCAGAGCTATATAATCCAGTTTTTACGCACGTAACCACAAATATATACCAAAATTCTGACAAAATTTGGCTGCTTACAGTTTCCACAAGCTAAAATAAGCCAAAAAAAAAAAAAAAAGAAAACTCAAAACCCCTAGAAACGTAAACCACGAAGAGAAAAAAGGGAAAAATTGAAGAAGACCTTAATTAAAATAGTGTCGCCACGGAAAAGCTGGAGCTTTTCCATGGTATTAGGGTGGAGGGCGACGACGGAGTTATCATCGTTGACCGCTTCGTCAACGATGAGCCGATTAGGGGCCTTCTTCCGCTCCAAAATCGCCGTGGAGAAGTCCTTCTTCCCGCCTTTCCTGAGAGAAAATTAAACACAAAACCCATCAAAATTCGAGCGCAAAATAAAAATAAAAATACAAAACCCCTCCAGGGTTTCCAGAATTAAGGAACATGAGGAACAATTTTAATAGCGTTAAGAAGAGGAAGAAGAACAAGCGGACTCACGAGTCAGATGACTCAGCTTGATGACTCATCGTCTTCGGATTTCCCTCTTTGTGTTATCGGTTTTTGATCGGAGGCGGCAGCTACGAGATAGAGAGCCTTCGAGTTCAAGATAACAAGCGAGAAGTGGACAAAGTAATTTCGTTCGCTAAATATATACTGTAGTAGATTTCATCCTTACTAGTATAGTTCCGGATTTACCCACCTCTATTGGACCATCGATTATTGATTCAACGGAAAAAGTTCGAATGGCCCCTAAATAATTAGTCGAGTGAACTTTTGGCCCCCAACAATTAAAAGTAAATTTTTGGCCTCGAATCTATTTAAAGTGCAAAATGTTGAGCATTCTGTCTAGTTCAACAGTTAATATCGACGGAAACTACGACCATATGAGACGCAAATTGAAATACTAAGGACATTTTTGTCCACCACAAACTATGTTCCAATTGATAAAATGGAGTAAAAATGACTTTGACCTAATTATTTGCTTTTACAACTATATTTCTCTCTCTCTCTCTCTCTACCATTCTTTTGAGATCAAGAAATTCATTCACCCTTTTAGCAATCTGTTATTGCACATAGCCCACATTTTTCTTTCTTCCAACATGGAACTCAAACTCTTCCCCCACACAGTTCTAACAGTAATTGCCTAGAGATCTGATAGCCTAAGGACCAAATGCAACACATTCCTATCAGTGACCCCGTAGTCCTGAACATGGGAATTATTCTGTGCTAATTCTTTCCCATCAAAAACAAGTTTTTAATTCTTCACAAAAAATCCATTATGGTTCTTTGTCCTGAGCTTTATGTAAGCAATAAAATCAGACCCTATTACCTGCATAAGAATCACAAAACCTCCAATTGTAAGGAAAATTACGATGGAATCATTTGAAAGTGCTCTATTTCTACCTAAGACATGACCAGGGAAGTTCCAATAATCTTCATAAACAAGAGTAAGAGCCACACTGGTAATCGACATTGTAGCTCAAATAGATAATCCTCCCCTATATATCAAGCAGTAAAGTTCTCAATTTTTTAAGAGTCCATCACAACAATCACAAAATTTGGTTCTTCAACAACCTAATTAATCAACCACTTGACAAAACCATATATTCACTGTCAGCCCGTGAGATACACCATCCACGCACATTCTCAACACCATAGATCCACTTGATAACACATTCTCAACCTGCGAGATACACCATCCCTTCGTCGAATCTCCTCATCGATCCACTGCCAAAATCTGCAGACACCATCTCTGCACGCCGCAAATCTGTGCCCAAAATTCCTTGAGGTCCATAAAGCTATGATCCTCGTCACTTTCTCATACCTACACAAGAGGAAAAAGAGATTGATGGTCCCTCGCATTTTTTGTTCAGCAAGCTCTTTGGCTGTGATGGAGTTTTTCTTCATACACTTCTTTGTTAGGAAAGAACTCCTATTTTATCCAGTAGAACACAACTCATCACAGACGAAAATGCCCTTCATATTTTGGAGTGCGTCTCACGTGATTGTGGTTTCCATCAGTATTAACTGTTGAACTTGACAGAAGGTCCAACATTTTGCACTTTGAATAGATCGGGTGCCAAAAATTTACTTTTAATTGTTGGGGGCCAAAAGTTCACCCGACTAATAGTTTGAGAGCCATTGGGACTTTTTTCCCTTGATTTATTAGTAGTACCTTAATAAAGTAATTAGTTAATAATCCTAATCTTATTTTGAATTTGTTTTCTTTGCCCTAGTATTTGTTACTCCTTCTTGGAGAGAAAATCTAATTTTGTTTTCATTTGGATTTAATCCCTCTTTTGTTTATCTGGGGAATTACAATCTATTACACTAAAACCCTGTTTGATAATTCAATTCAGTATTTAAATTTAACGAATTTAAATCTTAACGTGTTAAGACGTGTTTAATAAGTAAAAATTGAACATCTGAATTAATTAAATGACATTGAATTTTCTAGACAAAATTTGCTCTAAAAAATAAGTGATAAATTATTCACTTATCATTTAATGTGATATACACTCAAATGCATCAATTTTGATATTTAACAATTCTATAACTTAATAAATTTAGATTTCAGATTTCAATTTTTAATTTTCAGTTTTATTAAACCCACCTAGATAGGGCATAATGAATTTTTTTTTTTCTAAAATGGGATCCTCAAAAAAGCCTTTATTTCGATTAACTTGTGGTTATTCATCTTTTGTACATATCTTATATAAGTGGTGTAATTTTACATGTTGGAATAATTTTCACAATGACCAAATATCAGGAATCCATGTGGTTTGGTCCGTCCAAACATATGAACTACTTTAACATAACAAGCAAAGCATCATTAACAAAATCAAAGATGATAAAACAGGATTCAGGATCTAAATGCACTAGTTGAGAGGGATTAAATGAGAAAGTATCATAATGAAAAGAGATTGGCTGCCAGTTGTTAAGAATGAGACAGCCTAATCATGTACTAATAGCTAAGTGTGTAAAAGATTAATTACAAAGAAAAAAGAAAGAAAGAAAAAAAAAAGAGAGAAAAAACTAAATTAACAGCTTGATCTTCCAATCTTTTGATAGTAAGTTTTTGCCTAGGGTGAGATAAAATGTGCATGCAAAGCATGCGTTCCCCGTGGAACCAATTTATTTTTAGTTGTACAATTTCTATATGATGCTATCTTTTGGTACCTTCTTTGGATAGGGATACAATTATATCAATTACTCTTTGGGAGATTTTTCGAGCGTTGCATAAACCTGAACCATAGTCACTATTAATATGTGCATTGATTAATTATTATACGACCATTGCCAATATGAACTTTATCATCTAATCTAATTAAAAGATATAAACTCAAAAGAAGAACTAAATGTCCTCTTCGTGTCGCTAGATTTGGTGGCTAAAGTTTGAGATCTCAAAACTGAGAGGTTTTGACCCTTCTCTTTGTTAAAAAAAAAAAAAAAAAAGTCCTTTTCCTTTTTAAATTTCTTACGAATAGAAAGTATTTCTCTACAAAATTATAATTTTCAATGTTTTTGTTAAATGCAAGTTTAGTTTATTAACTTGTCTATGTTCATTCCACTAATTATGAGTTATTATTCGTAATTTTCCTATAACATGTATAATAATTTAGGTCTTATTCCACTATCATGACAGTTACTTGTTGTAATATAAAAAAATTATAAATAAAATTTTGCCGAAAATATTTAGTCTATTCATATTGTAGTATCATAAATGCCCTTGGTGGTGAGCAAGAAAGTTTAAGGCTGTAAAAGAATTGGGAGAGGACCGAGAGGCTACCCTTCCTCTTTGGAGCAAGGATAGAACTCGTGAGATACTCTACTAAGTGGGCCGACAAAGTGCTAATTTTCTTAGGCCCAGCTGATGAATACTAAATCGCACAATCGCTGTGGGCCATGGATTACAGACTCGTGGATCATAAGCACAAATCTCTGGACCACGGAGCTGGTAGTAGCTCGTTACTTGAACAAGACCTCCTCCATGGAGAAATCTCTCCGGTGATAGGGAAATAATTTTTGTGGAGAAGAAGGGAATGTGATCTTCAAATCCATTTTCACCACAAAAAAAAAAAAGTGTGATAAGTGGGACATGATTTTTGTTGGAAAAGTACGAAACATTCCGTGAATTATGAGATAAAAATACTAGATTTAAATCTCACGACTTGTGAATTTAGTTTAACTTGTGTTTGCATTTATCCCACCAAGTGTAGGTTAGATATTGTTTTGATGAATTGCAAATTGTCATATTGACTCCATAATTACAAGTTAAATGTAACCTAGAGAAAAAAATACTCACCCTAAATGGAACATAAATTAGATTACCACTATTAAATATGTGTGTATATATATATATATATATATATATTATATACTAACTGTATATATACTATTATTATTGATATATATACCGTCAATCAGTGTATATTTTTTACTTTCATATTCTATTACTAATACACGCAGATAGTTAAGAAGACATGATTGTGGCTTAAAGGTCAAGAAAGACAGTGTATTGCTGTCGGCCCGAGTACTCAGTCGATCACAGACAGTAAGAACAGCTTCAAATTGAAGCCTGAAGGTAGGAAATGCACGTCAAAAGTAGTAAAGCACACTAGTAATGATGGATGTTTGCTGTGGCCATGTTGATGTTATCATGATTAGCCAAGTCATGACACAATATTCACTTGTATTAAGCACTAAATAAATACGTACCCCATCCATCATGTCAAATTCATTTCAATCTTAAAAGGTGAAATTAAATGAGCCCTCAGAATTATTATTATTATTTTTTCCACGAACAAAATGACCTGACTTCACTTCAGGCCCCGACCCTTATTCGGGTTGTTGGATTATTTTTCATTTTGATTACAAGGCTCGAACACTGGATCTCGGGTGTACTAACCCTTAGTGAGATCAGCTCGGCTGTCTTGAAAGGGCAAATGAGTCCTGAGAATTAGTAGTATTTAGGATGATGCCAACACCTACATAAAAGGAAGAAAAAGTTAACACGCACAGGAAAAGTAATCACAGGGATAGATTTACCATCAATGTGATATTATGCTAGTCTATGAAACTTTGTGAATTGCACAAGACTTTCTAATCTTCATGCCATGGTATGCACGCCTCATATTTTGGTGAAAATTTTCTTGGTGATCGAAACCCAATTTCTGTAATTTGCTTCAGTGCCTATTTTAGGTTGAAAAACAGAAAAGATTTCTCTGCCATGATGGGATATGTATGGTGTGAGATATGATGATCACAAACTGAGTCTGGGTCTTTTTGGGAACGATTGAGAATCAGACTGCTCTCTCTCTCAAA
The DNA here is from genome assembly GCF_036785885.1 of Coffea arabica. Classification (NCBI taxonomy): domain Eukaryota; kingdom Viridiplantae; phylum Streptophyta; class Magnoliopsida; order Gentianales; family Rubiaceae; genus Coffea; species Coffea arabica. The sequence goes on along the minus strand of NC_092310.1, from coordinate 51,977,627 downwards.
AAAGATTGGTATAAACTGAAAATTTCTAAAGCTAAGTAATGAATTATCTCAGCTGGTCGTACTTGTCCAGGTAGGACCATTTCTTGAAGTGGTATATAACAAAATAAAGGCATAAATTACAAAATTCCTAATCAGGGTTGTAAACGTTTGTTAGCTAAGCAGATTTCCAAAATTGATCCAAATCATGAATTGGCATTGATATTCTGGCGATTAGGCGATCTTTAATAAACAAGCTCCAATTCAGAAGGATACCCTTTTTATGGTTTTCACTTCTTTCACATAAAAACCCACATTTGTGTCATTGTTCAAGTCCCAGAGAGACAATTTCACATTCCTGTGGCCAAAAAAAAAAAAGTAGGTGCTACAAAACTGGAAGAGTAAATCTTCACGACGTGCGTGTGTAAAAGTTGATTTTCAAATTCAAATTTTACATAACTATCATTCATTATTCAATTCTGACAGTGTAGGAAAGATTAATCCAACCGTGTAATAATTGCTTAGAAAGAGCAAGAACAAGTCATAAGCTGTAGAAGCAAGTGGTTCAAATTTAAGTAATATGAGCATTCAGAAAGCTTTTGGCTGGATTAATTTTTATGTGAAAGATTCTCATTAACCATTAAAATTATTATATATCTCCAATAGACAACTTCTGTACATACAAATTCCAAACAAAAGTAGACTGATGTAAGAGAAATATAAAGACAAAAGGGATAAAGTTAAGTTCTTTTGACCATATTTTACAATCCTGTATTTTCAATTTTGATGAGTTGTCATTTGGCTATATGCCTCATTCCACCAATCATGCAAGCACAATAACTAGTAAGAGCAAATTACGCAAAGAGACTTTGTAAAAAAGTTTTCGTAGTTAAACTAGTTTTCATTGTCAACCCCCCCCCCCCCCCCCCCCCAAAAAAACAAAAAACAACAACAAAAAAACCCCAAAAAAAAAACAAACAAAAAAAATTTGATTTCTGAAAGGAGAAAAAAAAAGAACAAAAATGGAAAAATGAAGGGCTCGGTTGGAAAACTGACCTGTGGATTATGAAATTCTTAATTTTGTTTCTTCAATAGAAAAAGAAAAGAAAACTATCTCTACAATTTGGTTCCTTTGTTACATAGGCACGGATATAAAGACTAAGGGAATTAAAGCTTACCAAAAATGGAAAGAAAATTTCAGTGGAGTTAATTTGCATAAAGATAAACAAGACATTTGAAAGTAAAGCACCTAGCAAAAGGCTAAAAAGAACCATTGATTTAATTAATTGTTTGAACTTCGGAAGCGAATAAAACAATCAATTCTCAGTGAATGCGATAGTAAGTAAATTAATCTACTTTTAACACTTGAGTAGTACTGTCCTCTTCACTCTTCGCTCCAGACTTGAGGCATCCTTTTTCCGTAGTCTTCACACTGCCTCCTCACTCTTCCGGTCTTCCCTCTTCAGCGGTCTTCACTTCAGTTCTTGAATTCTTTGCCCTTTACTTTATCTAACTCAGATCCAGGTTTGTTTTCTGCTTCTGTCTCATCCCTTAAGCCTTTTAATTTTATTCTTTTTCATCCTCTTTTATGTTTATCTCTATCACTGCTTGTGGGGTGTTCTTGAACTACTGTTTTTGATAAAAGATCATTGCTTCTAGCTTCCAGCTTCAGGGCCTCTGTTGTATTTATCAATAGGCTTGTCCTTTTCATTTGTATTGCTATTCTGTTGAGTTGTTTTTCGTAGTTATCGCATTTGAACCTTTGGGTTGATGGGGTTATGAGTTCAATGAGTTTAGTTGCTTAGTTGAATAGAAAAGAGGATAAAAGTTCTCAGCTTTATGATTCTGGGGCCTCAGATGAGCTAAAATTTGCTTAACTTGCTGCTTGTTTGGTAAAGGATTCTTTCCTTACAGATTAACAGTTACTACTGCCTTCAACCCGCGGGGGGGGGGGGGGGGGCAATAGCCTGCTTATCTTTCCATTAATAGGAAGAAACTAGTGCTCTAATTGCTTACTATAGTTTATTTCTTTCTCGGTGTATTAGTTTTATAGTTTTTATGAGTGACTACAGACTTTGAAAATGAGATCTTTTCGTAATTTCTCTTTTAAGTTTATGATGGTATATTATTGCAGTTTTGGTTGCTTATTGCTCGTGAAGCACTTGTCAGGGATTCAAGGCAGTTGCAGGAGAATGTAATGATTTTTTGAAACATGTTTTATGTGCTGATGATGCAATTTAGTCCAGTTAAACTGATATAGAGAATCTTAAGATGGAAGAAATACAGTCTCAATCAGATCATTATAGGTCTTCATCATCTTCAGCTAGTAGTCCAGCTAGTAGAGTTCCCTCAAGCAATTTCTTCTACCTGCGAAAACCTGGTTCTCTTAGACAACCAATATCTTTTGAGGATTCACCGGATTGGGATGATACTGATATTGAGGTTCGGGTGGATGAAGGAGGTGATTCCATTAATGCTGCGACTACTCCAGCCTCCCCATCCCTCTCAAAGCTTAATAGTGGATCTTTGCCATCCCCGCCACTACCAGAGCGTGCAGTAGTTGCTAGAAAGATCTCAGGGGCTTCACTTGCATGGAAGGACTTGACTGTTACCATAAAGGGAAAGAGGAAGTATTCTGATAAGGTCATAAAGAGCTCAAATGGTTATGCATTACCAGGAACAATGACCGTTATCATGGGTCCAGCAAAGTCAGGAAAATCAACTCTCTTGAGAGCCCTTGCAGGTTGATTGCTTTGGATTCAAAGAGCTTTTACTTTTAACATGTAATGTTACATGTTGTCACATTATATTTTCTGAATAAATATGATCTCAAGAGTTTGTTTCTTCTTCAGGACGACTTCCTGATTCAGCTAGAATGTATGGTGAGGTGTTTGTGAATGGGTCAAAATGGCACTTGCCATATGCATCCTATGTAAGTTTTCAATTATGCTATGTGGCATTTTCCATTATTTGGTTTTCATCATTTAAGTAGTCTATCTCCATGTTTCTTAGCAAAATCTGTGACAAATCACAGGCTGGGTTGCTTTTCTTTCAGCTTGTTTTGAAGTAATATTGGGTGTCTCCTTCCTCTGGCAGTGACACAATATGCATTTAGTGTGATATCTGTACTTTTGCACTTATGTATCTATTGAACATGGGTAAACCATGCCAACTTGTATCTCTCTCTTAGTTATCTTTTACATTAATCTGGTTAATTTTAAAGTAAGCTGTCATCCTCACATGACATGTATGCTAAAAGGAAGTATGAAAGGAAAGAACAAAAAAATACCCTTGCAATTTTCTCTGAAAAATATACTGATACAATCTGCTAACTCTCTGGGAAGTTGGATTATGTGTTAGGTCAAGTCATTACAGGTAACCAACTTGTTTTTCATCAGAACTAGTTAAAAATAGATTAATTACGTTTCGGTGCAAGTTAAAAGTCAAATTGGTATAATATGGATATACATCTTTCACTAGTTCTGTATGTGTGGTTTGACTAGATACAGTTTTGACTTTTGGCTATTCACAGGGATACGTTGAGAGAGAAACCACCTTAATTGGATCCTTGACAGTGCGTGAGTTCCTCTACTACTCAGCATTGCTCCAGCTTCCTGGTTTTTTTTGTCAGAAAAAGAGTGTGGTGGAGGATGCCATCCTTGCTATGTCATTGGGAGATTTTGCAAACAAACTGATAGGTGCTCACTGCTATATGAAGGGTCTTCCTCGTGGCGAGAGAAGGCGTGTTAGCATTGCAAGGGAGCTTGTAATGAGACCTCATGTCTTATTTATTGATGAGCCTCTTTATCATCTTGACAGGTACCTCACAATTATCTCAATTTGAATGAAGTTTTAATGAAAATCATAAGCAGCTCAATTTTGAATTGAGTTGCACTAGCGATATATTCCCCCACCCCACCGCACCCCCCAGTAGTATCCTACTCATCAAAAGCTCATTCATTTAATTGCTCTGTTGGACTCCACCATGCATTGTTCCTAACTGCTGGTTAATTTTTCTATTGTCAGTGTCTCTGCACTCCTGATGATGGTTACACTGAAGAAACTAGCTAGCACTGGATGCACCCTGATATTTACCATTTATCAAAGCAGCACAGAAGTGTTTGGCCTTTTTGACAGAATTTGTCTCCTTTCAAATGGAAACACATTGTTCTTTGGGGAAACTTTGGCTTGTCTGCAGGTGATTCATCTTGATACATGATCCTTCTCCTCTTTTGTCTCATATATTACGTGTAAAGAATTATATCATAATAGGAGTTTGTTCGATACAGAACTCTTGAAATGATCTTAACTGTCACAAGCAAATTTCATATCAGCAAAGAACTCATTTGACTTTGAATTGTCAACAACCTGAGACAATTTATGAAATTTAAATCAGAAAGCCTCTGATAGTAACAACAAATGCTTTTCCAACTTAGTGGATTGAGACTATGCACTGGCAAATCTAGGATTTGCAGGTTGGGGATGCTGGATTTATGTGAAGATACATTTTGGGAGCTAGGGAATTTTTTTAGGAAGTTTTAGAGGGAGGAGAGTGGGGAAAATTCTTGTTTCATATCCTATTGTTCAGGATTCTTCTGGGGCAAAAAGTAGTATTGTATACTAGTAAACTAGTTACCTTTTTTGCCTCATATAACATCTACTAGTGAGTATCTGAATCACATGTTACAGTGGATGTTCACTAATAATCAAGTTTAGATGATATTATACTGTAAAAATATCTTTATGATAAGTTCAGAGTATTAAGTTTACTAAAATGTCCCAATGGAATAAATGAAATATTAATCTCCTTTGTTTACTGGTCTGGGATTTGGTGCTGGGAAGGGAAAATTATTACTTTTGGTATGTTTTCATCTGTAAATCTTATTTCTTTTAAATCTGCCATGGCTATATATTTTTCCATGACTAATTTATAATTTGTTGGTGAAGCATTTTTCAAATGCTGGATTTCCTTGCCCAATTATGCAAAGTCCTTCTGATCATTTTCTTCGAGCAATAAATACTGACTTTGACAGAATCATTGCAATGTGCAAAAATTGGCAGGTACATCCTTTTGACCTTGCAAAATTCTAAGTCTACTGCTTGGATTACTTTTCATGATATTTATGCTAATGCATTAAGGAAAGATATCCATGGATAGGAACTTCTTCATGGATAAGTGATGCATACAAAATCGAGGGACAAAATAATTTCATGGTATTTGATTCTCGTTTGTTCTGAAATTTGATGTGATACTGTTTCATCTGTTTTGTGACTTTTAACTATTAGACTATGATGTATCCAGTATGGAAGTAGGCCTACATTTCTACAATATATACATTATTTAGATATGGTTATATTAAACAAATACATGCATTTTCATCATGTATCAAGTTATCACAGTTCAGATACATATCGGAGCATTTCTTTACTTTTTTGGTATTAATTGGAATAAATGGCTTAGATAATTTGTACAGGACGACCATGGAGATCTTTCGTCTGTGAATATGGACACTGCTGTTGCAATACGTACTCTTGAAACAACTTATAAATCATCCGCTGATGCTGCTGCTGCGGAGACTATGATAGTAAAGCTTACTGAGAAGGTCTGATGAATGAATGTCAAATTTTTCCTAAGCAATTTAAACCTTAGTTTTAGCTTCTACTTCTGCCAGTATGTTCCTTCCACTATCCTTTTGGAAAAGAAAAACTGAAAGAAAAAGAGAAGAAGAGGAAAACAGAGTACTTCAGAAATAATGCATCAATATTATTCCTTTTTTATTTTTGGTTTCTCAATCAGCAACATGAGGTAACTGTGATGTAGAAAAGTGCTTTGCTAATAGTCTTGGTAGTAAATTTCTTAGTGCATGCAACCCTTAATTTCTGCTTCCAGCAAAGGCTAAAGATCTTTAATTTAAGAACTTATTTTGGTTGTTGAAGGCTGGAACTTCTTGAGCGCTTCCACAAAATCGTTTATTAAAAGAGTGATGAAGATGTGTCTTGGCAAAAGTACATTTCTTTGTTTCACATACGATAAATTTAGTGTCACATGTACTTAGTCTGCCTATATGATCAACACATTGCAAATTGTGACCCAAAGTCAGGATAAATTGCAGATTTTTCTGTTGAGGGCATAATCCTACAATCTACAGAAACAAGTAGTAGGTTATTATAAAAACTCATCACTTCACTGCTTCCTAACGTGCTACTGTTTTTTCATTTCACTAGATTTTGCTTGAGCTATAATTTTTCATCAGGTGCATTATATGTAATACTTCCACCAAGCAAATTTCTAGAGTGGGTTTTTCATGCTTATGTTACAGGAAGGCCCATCTCTCAAAAGCAAGGGAAAGGCAAGCAATCCCACACGAATTGCAGTATTGACATGGAGATCATTGTTAATTATGTCAAGAGAGTGGAAATACTATTGGTTCCGACTGATACTTTATATGCTTCTTACACTCTGTATTGGTACTGTGTTTTCTGGATTGGGTCATTCCTTGTCGTCTGTTGTGGTAAGTTTGAGAATTTCTGCATAGCCTCCTTCTTTTGTTCAATCTTTCTTAATTGGCGAATGGCTTGACATGCATAAGACGCATTCTCTGAGGATTAATCTTATTTTATCAAGTTAACCTGTTATTCCTTTTCTCTTTCTTGGTTTTTCTTGTATTTACTGATACAATCAAGTTTTATGCTTGTAATATTTATTTAGAATTGGTCTGTTTAGTATACAACTCAGTTCTTATATTCAAACAAGTGACCTGTTGTTAGTTTTTGTTTCATGAGTACGTTACAAACTGTATGATTTGTGATGCAGAAGCTTCAATTACTGATGTTTTTGGCTTTTCAAGGATGTGGGATCTCTTGCTACTTTTGCTTCCCTAGCCATGTTCTTTCAGTTCATCAAGAATAGACAATTCTACCTGCATGCATCTAAGGACAAACATCTGTGAAACTTATTTCCAAAAATTAATGTTGTGACATTTCACCTAACAAAAGAGGGAATGGCTATTGCATGGCGTTGACTTGTGGCTGGACTAAAGCAAATAATAAAAATTATTTTTGGTCCTCCTTTTTCTCCTCCATTTGTTATTCTCTCTTTATATGTAGGAAAACATTTGTATCACAAAATGCTTTTTACTAGTGCTATTTTTATTCCACATGTGAGAAGGATTGTTTAGCTTTTTTTTTTTTTTTCTGAAATTGCAGACAAGAGTTGCAGCGATATTTGTGTTTGTGTCGTTTAATTCACTTCTAAGTGTTGCTGGAGTACCTGCACACCTGAAAGAAATTAAGGTAATGGGGTTGCTCCTCTTAATGCTAGTGTGGGTGCAAAGCCAATGCACTTGTTCTGTGAAGTTGTCTGCTTGATTATCTTAACTATGTTCAGTACTCTTCACTCGGATAAGTTTTTAAGTGTTGTTGCTGGTGGTGAGATTGATCACCTTTCAGCAAGAGGGATTCACCATGACAGTCTACTTGCTCCCAAAAATTCCGTTCCATTCTTGTCCTCATGAAAGCAAGATGCTCCCAACCATTCTCATGCATCATCTCCCCCCAGACACCCCACACCCCATCCCAATCAACGCCTATTTCTGCCATTACCACCCATATATATGTCATCATCCACCCCCGTGAATTCACTGCTGGATATTGATGTTTAATAGCACTGACTGCATTATACCTTCAGGGAAATAGATTTTGAGTAAGATACTTACGCTCTTTAAGGCAATCGATAGGATGCATAGACAGCCATGATAATAAGACATTGAAATAGAAACCAAATGCACTAGACTTCAATAGAAGTGGAGAAAAATGACTTGTGTTATATTTACAGAATCAAGCTGCATGACATCATTATCAGTCAGAAGGTGAGCATGATCAGCATTTACTGTGTCCCCTGATTCAAGGGGCCAAATCCAAGAGCCAATACATTTGGTAACATTTATATGCATGCAATACAGTTGGTGCAGCTGTTGATAATATGGTGATCAATGTTATAGTTCTGGACGACATTGGCATGTAGAATTCTTCGGTTCATCATCTCTTATGCCTGAGCATTGCATATCTTTTACCTGTAATTTTTTGGCTCATCACTCATCTGCACTATTTCTTTGTATGTTATGCAGATATATGCCTGTGAAGAATCGAATTTACATTCTGGGACATTTGTCTTCTTACTTGGGCAGCTCTTTTCCGGCATCCCATTCTTGTTCCTCATCTCCATTTCCTCAAGTCTCGTCTTCTACTTCCTTGTAGGCCTACGGGATGAATTCAGTTTCTTGATGTATTTTGTGCTAAACTTCTTCATGTGCCTGTTAGTAAATGAAGGAATGGTACTGCTGATTGTTTCCATTTGCCAAGAGGTCTACTGGAGCATCTTAACATTGGTGTCAGTACATGTGAGTTCTGCTCTACCCTTTTTTCTGGAAGTTATTTTTCCACTAGTTCCTTTAACACCTTAAACCATTTCTGAGTATCAGTTCAACACAAATGAGCACCATTGTGCACATTACTAAATTGCAGCTGTTCAAAATACCCAATAGACCCAGTTATCGAGAACATTTCTAGGGCATGGTTGCTTGTATCTTGTCATTCTTAGACCCGTACATGAGCCTTTGAACTGATTTGCGCTTATATTCGCCCAAGTTGATTCTCTGGCTTTTTTCCCATATGATAAATGCTACTGATTCTGCTGCAGGTGATAATGATGCTCTCAGCGGGCTATTTCAGAATTCGCAGTGCTTTGCCCAGGCCAATATGGATGTATCCCATATCCTATGTGTCGTTCCATACTTATTCTATCCAGGCAAGTTGATATCATTCTGATATGCCCAAAGTTGTATCATCAATTACGATTGATAAACCTTAGGGGCACTTCCAAGTCCTCCTTTCTAGGTGAAAGAATGTTCAACTTTACTTCCTCCCCCAGTCCTCCTGTCTGATTATAAGAATTGAAAAAAATTTGTAGTCAGAAACAAATTGATGTTAATCCAATTCTTTGTTTGACTTCAAAAGTTCTGTTTCTTTGGCTTCAGGGGCTCTTGGAGAATGAGTATATTGGAAGTTCCTATGCAGTTGGGCAGGTGCGGACTATCTCTGGTTACCAAGCACTTCGAAACGTATATGATATATCTACCAGCAGTAGCTCAAAGTGGGAAAATTTACTCGTTCTGTTTCTGATGTGTGCTGGATATCGTATTCTTGTATTCGCGTTGCTACAATTTTGTGTTAGAAAGAAGTTCCCTGGTCGTAGATTTTTCCGGTGTAATCGAGAAACGAACAATCCGAGATAAATCGTATGCCCTATCTGGGCATACTTCCGTCTTTAGACAATTTTGCATGAGGTAAAAATGAAGATATATAGAATTCAGAATGCGAAGTATCCATCATTGTTTTTGGCGATTTCGTCTTCTGAAATTCCATGGCTGAAATATAGTAATTCATTTTAAGGCCGCTTGCCTGAATAATTAAATCATTGCGCCATGGCTTCAGCAAATGGTGAGACTTAATTCTTAGGAATGCGGTACACAGGAGATGGCATGTCAAGTTTGAGATTCCTCTCTCAAATTTTAGTTGAAACCTTGAAAACTGGGAGTTTGGAACTTTTTGGAACTCTTTTTTCATTTCTGGTAAACTTTTGGAACTTCTTTATCGCTTGACTTCCTTTGGCATCAATGGCATGTGTCTTGGACTGCATTGGGTTGGCTTCCATGAATGGCGACTATTCTTGGCTCCCCCCATCTCGCCCAGAAGAGTGTTCCTGCTGTCTGCACGAGCCCCCTTTTCCTCCATGATCATGTCCACAATCGCTCTGCAATCTGATTGGAATTCCACTTCCTTCCATTGTGCTTCTGAGGCCATCATCATTCCCATTTTGAGTGCTGCAGCTTCCGCCACCAGTGGTTCGCTTGATTATGCCTCAGACCTTACGCATGCTTTCAGTAGTCTTCCTTTCCAATCTCTAGCAACAATTCCCGTTCCATTTCTGTCCAGACCTGTTGAGAAGGCAGCATCTGCATTGATCTTTACGACTCCTCTGCTTGGTGGTTTCCAGCTTTCTACAGTAGTTGATTGATAGGTTTGCTCAATGGACTCGCCACTTCCACTGTTCTGAGCTTCTATAAATTCTGTCCACTCCAGTTGTGCTTTTTGTACAGCGAGACCTACATCTACATTCATCTTCAGAGAAAATCATTGACATGGTAACTCCATAATTTTATACACATGTTACTCAAAATGGGGGTTGGCAATTGGCAATTGGCAATTGGCAATTGGCATGATAAGTGTGATGAATCATCTTTTTGGCTCAATCTGTAACGAACACGAGCTACACATAACCCAAAGAAAAGGATCTAATGCAGCCTTAATATCACAGCATAATCCAAGTCAAACCTTAAGTTATGGTTGCATTCGAGGTGTCCAGCTAAATTGTTGGATGCTATCTATCAACTGAAATAAAACAGTGACTCAAGCTAACAAAGCGATACCATTTTTGAATATGCTTCTACTTGAACACTGGCAGCAACTGCCACCAACCAATCACCCTTTTTTCTTGTATACATATCACATTGGTGATTAGACAGTCAAGAAATGCAGTTGGATGATTGAATCTGAGTTTTCTTCTGAATAGCTTGATGAAAATCATTGATGAACTGATCCATGTTTCTTTCCGATGATCCTTCTCTTGACACAGCGTGTTCCATTGTCCTTCTTAGTTCCTTGATTATGTTTTTGAGCTCATGGTTGCCTGATTTGATAAGAATGTTAATCTTCTCTGATACTTCAAGCTTAGTGATCTGGCTTTTGTCGCAAAGATTGATTCCAATCTTCCAATCAACCACTAGTTTGCGATTAGTGGGTTGATCAGCGATGAGTGGAAAACACATTAAAGGTACTGCATACCAAATGCTTTCCAAAATTGAGCTCCAACCACACTGAGTGAAGAATCCCCCAATTGCAGGGTGACTCAAAACTTGGTTCTGGAAGCACCAGGGTATGATCATCCCACGGTCGCCAGTTTCTTCCCTGAACCCTTTAGGCAATGGATCAGAATCATTAGAGCTTACAATATCAGGACGAAGCACCCAAACAAAAGTTACTTGGCTTAGTTTAACACCGTCAGCTATCTCCTGTAGTTCATTCTTTGTAACATGAGCATAGCTTCCAAAGGAAATGTACAAAACTGAGCCAGTAGGCTTGGTATCGAGCCACTGAGTGCAGTCAGACTTGGACCAAAGGCTTGTGGCCACTGCCACACGGCATTTGGTGAATTCCAATAGGGGTCCTATAGCGTAAAAAGGCACTTTTTTCCGGAGATCTGTCATGGCTTGGAGTTCTAGTTCGTGTATATTGTTGCTTAACACAAAATCTGCTTTCTTTGCATCGTGGATTGCCTTGAAAGTGATCTGATGACAGATTGTGTTTGTCTCCTCTTCTTGAAGATATGACGTCAAATCCTTAGGCTCAATGGATTGAACCCCTGGTATGTAGTCTATTGCATCCTCGCGCCTGTCTGATCACAAGAAAGCTTAAGTCTTAGCGGAATATACTTTTTGATGCGATTGAATTTTGCTCAGGTAATAATACGCTTATAGGGAGAGGGGGAGAGAGACTACCAATGCAATCGAAGTGACCATTTAATCTCAAAAGATCCAGATGATAGTAAATGGTGAAAACTGTAGCTGGTTGTGTCCAGAAAGAAGCATACAGAAGTCCATGTTTCTTTGCAACACGCCCAAGCTGCACAAGGAATGAATCAGCAATCACGCAACTCACTGGAGGTCCTGATTCCATAAGTCTTTGAACAGCTTCGTCTATGTGAGCAGAGAAGACATGGAACATTGCAGCCATGAACTGATCATGGTTGAGTGACCTATCAAACTCTAGAGGAAGACCATCGGACACGGTGGTGTAATGAATATCAAGTCCTGATTTCCTTGCATCAGAAAAGATGTCTTCATCGCTGTCCTTTTGAGTGTTGGAGGTGATTTGGTGATGTATGGATTGAGTGTTGATGAAGGTTATGGTGAAACCTTTTGATGCTAGCTTGATCGCTAACTGGACTGCAGGATTAAGATGGCCTTGTAGTGGAAAGCATACTAAGATGGCATGAGGCTTCTGTTGTATACAATCCATTTTTAAATCTTTTCTTAACAATGAACCTTTTTTTGTGAATGAGCTAGATTGAGTTGTAGAGTTGCAAACGGAGGTTGAAGGGAGGCCAAAGATGAGACAAAATGTGTTCAATAACGTAAAGAGATGTCTAATTTATCAAATTGCAGGAGAAGCTTATCACGTAAATCAAATTGAGTGGAGAATGCAGATGACACTGACGGATTTCTCTTTCCTAGACATTAGTTTATTTTTGTTTCGTTCTTGTTCTTATCCATGCCGAATATTCCAAACTCCAATACATGGTTCATCTTTCGAGACACTTAATTCTTTTTTTTTTTTTTGTAAGTTTCGATACGCCAATATAGGGATGTGGGCTAGTCAAGCCCATGGTCAAAAGATTGATTGATCGAGTTCGAGCTCAAGTTTAAGCTACTGGTTCTGTGTAATGAGTCGAGCTTGAGTATCAATAATAACTATTCAAATATTTGACGAGATTAATCGAGTATTATATTATTTATATAGTATATATTATAATTATGGAATGATTATTATGAGTTCATATTTTAATAAATTTACATGAAATAATGCTTAGTAAAAAAATGATGGATGGCAAATGATTCTAATAAATCTAAAATGTAAAAAAATTAAAAACAAGAAAAGAAAAACTCGACCTTGAACTTGATAAGGTTTGCAGTTGATAGGATGTAAGATGTAAATTGTAGTACATTTACATGCATAAGTTGCTAGATAACCATGTTGTTTGAACTTTATGTTGAATAGAAACTACTTAATTTACTTTTATAGTGTTCTAATAGGTGAAAACTCAATTAGAGAGAAAACGGACTAAAAACGTGATGTGAAGAAGCAATGGAGAGGAAAAAGTCAGGAGTAACGGATTTTGCACAATTGATATGTTTTAGTAATTTGGTGATAACTTGAGCTACATAAATCTGATTAAGATGATTCTTAATTCAATTTGAAGCTAAGAGAATTCTCTATAACCTTTACGGGGACTTCAAAGTTTGGTTCTCACATTTTTATAGTTAAAAATCTAAATACTGAAATATAGTTGCACTATGATGCTCTTACAACTAGGTCTCAGTATTTTAGGCATATCTTAACATCCAAACCTCCAAATGACTTGATTATTGCAGTGTTGGAGTTTTGAGACTTCAAAGAGGATCCATGTGCGGATCCGTACCAATCCGCCAATGGATCCATGTTTCGCGCCAGACACCTCCACATCCTTTGGCTCAACCCAATGACCAGCGCGGATATTGGGCCCATCATTGGGCCGGTTTTCATTGAATAAATGTTCAAAAAACTGATTTTTCTAGTCCAATAGAGTCTATTCCTACTTTGTTTAGAATATATTTTCAAGAAACTATAAATAGGGGTTCTTTAGGTCGTTTTTAAGGGTGGAAAGCATTAGCCTAGCCTAGTTTTAACATCTTTTCATAGTTTATTCTTGAGAGATCAAGATCAAAGAGGCTAATCAAGGAGCGCGCAAGGAGAAGATTGGAACAAGCAACTGAGAAGTTTTCTTACTTTTTCTCTTATCTTTGTATCAACTCTTTGAATTCGTAGTTTTAATTTCTAAATCATATTGAACTAAATTGTTTTTAGGGTTAGGGTTTTTATGAAAGAACTTGATTCATTTTCTTAGTTTAATTCCTTGCTCTTTACTATGATTTATTTATCTTGTTCTTAATGTTTGTTTATGCCTGATCACCATAAACAAGAATGTTGGGTGTATGTCAAATTGAGAAAAGAGATACAACTGTGTACTAGATAAATAAACACATATAGACTAATCACGATAGTAGGTTAGGGTATGTGTGACGCACCTATATCACTGAGAATCTTAATGGGTTTAATTAAATTCTTATGACTATCGAGAGAAACGTAGGGTTTAATTAAACACACTTTAGATGCTTTGAGAAGTGGTCTAAAATATAGTCGTATGATGAGCGTTCCTAATTTGGAAAGAAATTAACTAGATAATAACTCAAATTTTGGATTAAAATCTCAAATCCTAGACTTACATCTATTGTTTTTTCACTACTACTTTATTTAAATTGATCGTTTCTTTTATTGCTTAGTTAAAAAATACACTCATTAAATTTGAATTTTGTTATTTTGTTAGAATAATTAAAGTAGAAAATTAACTCGTCCTTGTGGGTTCGACTCTGGAACACTTCAGGTAAATTATTATTACGATTGACCTTATGTGCTTGTAAGAATTTGTCAATCAACAGTTTATTCGAGCTCAAATGAGCCGAGTTCGAGTTTAATCTCTATTATGTTGAGTCGAGTTTGAGCTCAAATTTAAATACTCGTTCAAACTTAAGATCGAGATCGAATAACATTAATAGTGATCGAGTTCGAGTTTGAGCATGGTGCTACTCAAACTTGACTTAGCTTTGGCACCCCTACATCTATTCGACTATAAACAATGAAGTATACAACAATTTTCTATATTTGGAATGTCCGAGATGAATGTTTTGGCTAATAACTATGTTGATTGTGTTGCCGTTTTTGACCAAAAAAAAAAAACTATGTTGATTGAGCTTTCATTTTCATTGAATATTGATTGAGCATTAATTTGTTACAGGTATATAGATACACGGACAACATAATCCCAGGCAATAGAACGTGTGCGTTATTTTTTTCATGAATTGAAAAATATCATACAACCTGCAGTATGGAAGTACGAACTATCAAGAATACCTAGTTTATATTTTTAAACTACTTAAAAACACTCAGGAACTAATTAACAACCTTCTGCGTTTGGTTTTTCTTCTCAAGAGTGATCTTCAAATCTCTGATAAATCGGTCCATATTTTTCTCTGACGATCCATCTTCTTTTAATGCCTTTTCTAATGTCTTTTTCACTACCTTGATTGCATTTCTGAACTCATCCCCTGATTTCTTACTCATCAAACGGTTGATCTTCTGCGAAACTTCAACCTGAGTAACAGATACTCTATCATAAAGATTAGCTCCAATCTTCCAATCATCCACCACTAGTTTCCGATTAGTAAACTGGTCAGTATACAAAGGAAAACATAATAATGGAACTTCACACCAAATGCTTTCCAAAATTGAATTCCAACCACAATGAGTCAAGAACCCTCCAATTGCAGGGTGCCTTAACACATTTATTTGACAACACCAAGGTATGACCATCCCCCGGTCACTGGTCGCAGCTCTGAATCCATCAGGCAACGGATTACGATCCTCAGAGCTAACAATATCAGGTCGAAGCACCCAAACAAAACTAATATTGCTTTCTTGTATACCATTTGCTATTTCCAACAAATCCCTTTTTTGGACGTGAGCATAGCTACCGAATGAAACATACAAAACTGAGCCAGGAGGTTTGGTGTCTAGCCAATGGGAGCAGTCTGACTCGGACCACAGGCTCGTGGCCACACAACTCTTGGTGAACCCTGATGGAAATAGGGGTCCGACTGGAAAAATTGGAAGTTTCTCCTGTAGAGCAGATATGGTCTCGGGCTCGAGTTCTTCTACTGTGTTACATAGTACAAAATCTGCATCTTGTGCATCCTTGAATGCCTTATAGATAATTTTGTGGCATACTGATGATGGGTACATTTCTTGGAGATATGATGGCATATCCAGGGGTTCTAATGGTTTTACACCAGGAATGTAGTCAATGGGGTCTTCACGCATGTCTAGTAGGAAAAAAAAAGACAAAACAAATATTCAACCATCAACAAGTGGCTATAAATAAATTGAATTCCCGCTATATTCTTATAAGTCAGTCACTGGAGGAGTATCAAAGTGTGATCAGGCCAAAAGAAAAAGTTTGACTTGGTTCAGAATATTATTTTGTTTTCATTTTATCTGACATGGTGAAGTTGGTAATTTTTTTCTTTCTTTCTCTTTAAATCTTGGTAGTTTGTAGATCCCAAAAAGATCCAGATGACAGGAAAATTTACGTACCTATGCAACCAAAGTGGCCATTGAGCCTCAAAAGATCCAAATGATAATACAATGAAAAAACTAAAGCCGCCTCTGTCCAAAGAGAAATGTATACAAGTCCATATTTCTTAGCCAACATGCCAGGCCATACAAAGAACGTATCAGCGATCAAATAACTAACAGGAGGTCCAGACTTGACAATCTTTTGAACTTCCTCTTCAACATGAGCTGAGAAGACATGCAACAAAGCAGCCATGAACTGGTCATGATTGAGTGACCTATCGAATCCTAGAGGAAGGCCGTCGGGCACGGTGGTGTAACGAATATCGAGTCCCGATTTTCGTACTTCAGCAAAGATATCTCCTTGGCCATTAATGGTTTTATCTCCTGATGTAATGTTGTTATGTATGGATTGAGTGTTGAGGAAGGTGATGGTGAAACCTCTTGAAGCAAGCTTGATGGCCAAATGGACCGATGGGATTACATGGCCTTGTAGAGGATAACTAACCAAGATTGCATGAGGCCTTTGGGGAGAAATTGCCATTTTTTTGAGCTTGATCAATTGTCTGTGAGGAAGAAGAAAGGAAGAAGAAAGAGTATGGAAGAGAGTTAGCGAGGATGTTTAGGGTGTACTTGGCTTTCTTACGTAGAAGTTATAGGGTTAGAAAATCTCATACTAAATATACTAAATCGAGTCTATGGACATAATC
This sequence comes from Coffea arabica, assembly GCF_036785885.1. NCBI lineage: Eukaryota > Viridiplantae > Streptophyta > Magnoliopsida > Gentianales > Rubiaceae > Coffea > Coffea arabica. The sequence continues at coordinate 51,960,879 of NC_092310.1, read as the reverse complement.
AAGATTGGTATGACCGAAGAAGCCTTCTTTCCGGAGGAGGGACTCAATATATATTGCCAACTATAGAAAAAGCTGCTTCATGTGTGGAAGATCTCTTTGTGGAATAATGCAATGTACCATATATGAAAGTTGATCGAAACTTCAGCCATGGCAGACCATTGAGGATTTGAGACGAAAACGCTTTTTTATTCAACGTCAACGGACATCATAGGCCCCCCTGATATTTTTATTCAGAAACAATTCTAAGCAGTTGAGCCAAGTCAAAATCATTTGAGCATGTTAATTTGGTACTTACGCCATTGTTAATTTTTTAAAATTATTTTAGTAGAGGAATGATGGAATTTAAAGAACAGAAAGGGAGAAGGGGGCATTTGAGACCAAACTGTAAATCCTCAATTCTCAAGTTTAGCCACTAATCCAATACATTCTCAATCATTGTAAAAATTTATTCCACACAATTGGTGTTGACAAAGAATGGTGTCCTATGCGCGAATAGGCAAATGCTCAAGCAAATCAAGGTTCTTGGCTTAGTTCAGTGAAAGCACATACCATATTGCTGCAAAGTCGGGCTTTAATTAGCTCAATTTATATAAAAGTTAAAATTCCCGACTGTTTGATTACTTTTCTTTTCGTTCAAACCCACCAGAAAATTATATACGTGAAGGAATGAGAGTTGATTAGTGTTTCAAAAAGATTTTGGAACCTAATTTGGTTTGACATTAACGTTATTATGGAATGGAACAAATTGAATATTTTACAAGCAATTGAAGGGGCGAAAATGGAGTGAGCGAATATTGTACAAGCATTCAGGTTGCCAGGTGAGGCTGGTTAATTAAACAAGTAGCCAATGTAATACATTTGATCTTGAGAAATTCTCTTCCCTTTGCATCTTATTCATAGAATTGGTGAAATGACTTAGAATTCCATTTGGCATGGTCTGTGGATCTCTTGAATTCATTGACACCATTCCCTCTTTCATATTTTCTTGAATACTCGAAATTGTACGCAGAATAAGAAACCCCGATTGGGGCGCCAATTAAGATGCTAATCCGCTCAATTGTGGTGAGGCACATTGAAGAGAACAGGCCTAACTACACAGCGAATACAACCAAGATTGGCATTTCATGGGTAACAATAATAACATCTTTTCTTTGCCTTCCCTTTGCTAATAATAATCACATCGTTGATTGATATATAGGTTGCAAAGTCATAGACATTAGGCACCGCAAAAAAGGTTTTAAAGCCCTTTATAGGGTGGGATGTCAAGATTGAAACTTTGCCTTCTATTAATTGTTACTAATATATGATTTCCATTAAATTTAAAGGGTGTGCAGTGGTGCACCCTTTTTAATCTAGAGGTGGAAATCAGGTCAATGCAGAATTAGCATATGATCTTATATTTATAGATATTTAGTCCGTTTCAATTGCTATTTTCTAGAGTTTTTATAGAAATATGTACTATAGCGATTTGATATATATGATATATAAAGGTCATTAAAAAATATATTCACGAAAAATGAAAAAAAAATTAGAGAAAAATGGTAATCCAAACAAACAATGCGACGCAAGGTTGTGATATTGCTTTACAAAATATTAGAGTCGTGAAATTTACCAGATAAAAGAGAATAAAAATAAGATAACAAATAGTGGGATCCTACTTTTTTTTTTAATATTATCCATTTACAAATATAGACTAATTGAAGAGTTTAGGTTTTTCCTAAAATTATGTATGTATTCATCTAATTCTCATAAATTATACACTTATGTTTAAAACATGTACTCACCTTGTTAAGCTATTTCAATCTAATTCTACTCGAGCAGCTCCAATCAAAGGTCATTGGATCAAGATTACCACATTATATAGTTCAGTATGGACACTAGTACACTACTAGAACAAGTATAAATGTGCGCATTAGTGTAGCAATATATAAAAATACAATAAATTTTCTCATTCATTGAAATTTGTGCTTAATTTTTTTTTAATTTTTACATATTATTGTTGTAGTGTTTTTATTAGAGTATTTATTGTTCTAAATGTAAATTGCTCGTAGAAGCAGAAGCCCCTGATTCGGAATATTCCGAAATCATTGACTGCATTGGGAAAGGAACCAACCAAAACGGTGGGCCAACCTTAACGTACTGTTAACGGCAACGGCATGGATAAACCTGGTGCGCGCCAAGTCCCCATCGTCTACTGGTCCATTTGTTTCACCTTAAAAACGCGGTTTTTAAATTTCTTCCCAGAATTCTTCCAAAAAAAAAACTTCCCAGTAAACGGAATTTCCCACCTTCAGCCGGAAAAAAGAAACATTGGCCTGGAGGAGGAGCTGGGAGGAATGGCGGTGCCGGCGGCTTTGCAGTGGATGAACGGCGAAAGAGGGGTGTTGGTGCTTTACATAGCTAGGATCCTCTACGCCGCGCCCATTTCTCTCCTAGCTGAATCCATTGCTCTGGGTATTCTTTCTCTTTTTGCCCTATCCCTGGAAATCTCCGCCGATCATGATCATGATCGTGATCCCTTTTCTCGGTTCTTCAAAACCAGGTATTTTATGCGTCAATCCATTCACAAATGGCAGAAATTGCGGAATTAGGGTTTTAACTGGATTCTGCAATATTTAACTGTTAGATTATTCCATTTCTGTGTTTTTTCTCCTAACAATTGTTAGCTGAAATAGGGGGGCTTACTTCAGAATCTTGAAGCTCCAGAATTTTGTAATTGTGAAATAAATTGTAATCCACATTTTTTTAATAGTCAAGTTCGACTTTAGAGGTGATTTTGCATTGCATTTATTGGTTTGGGTGAAATTGATTGTTGTGTAGGCCAGGTGTATCGTCTGGGATACTGCTGGGGGCAGTGACACTTCCGGGATTAATGCTGTCAAGGTTGATACAAATGCTGAGAGGGTTATCTTTAAATGAGGTTGGAGTTGCAGGTATACTATAATGTTGCATACACAAGACCTAAGCTTTGTGACGTTTCTGGAATAAATTAAAATTTTGATATGTTAAAGATGAACGAATTTGGATTAGGAACCAGATATGGAAATTTGAGTAACAAAATGGTCAATCGCCGGACCATTGGAAAAATCCTGTGTAGTGTCAACTTTGCTAGCTACTTTCTAAGCTTGTCTACATTTTGAAAAGCAAATAAGTGATTTCCACAGACGAATTTTCAAGAAACTGTTGTTCTTTATGGGTGCAATTTCCCATCTTCTTATCTCTGTATATTGCCCTTATTACCTGATCTTACTTATTTTGACTTTGGATCAGGGAAGACTTTTATAATAGTAGGGTAAATTTGGATGGTCTTTATTAGCTTTTAGAAGTTTCTTGGCTTTAGCATTATCTATTTCTTGTTATATATCGCTTAAAGAAACTTAAAGCTTGCAACCTTAGGATTGTAGAAAACAGGTCAGCCTAGCTTTGTTATGTTTAGGGTTGTCTTTGAAGCACAAAGTTAAAACTCAATCTTAGTTAGATAGCTGAAGAAACACCAGCATTCACATTGTACTTTGTGATTATCCATAATTTGGGGCAAGAATAGGATTATACTAAGAGAAAAATGAGTACAGTAACATTAGGAGGATTAGCATTTATTTGACAAGAAATTGAAACCATCACATTGAGTCTCAGGATAATTTCTTTCCAGTAATATTGCAAAACTGATGTATGAATTCGGTGGATTTGAATTTCTCAGGATGCAAGGTATTAAAACAGGAAACTACCACAATGAACAAGAATCACAGAATCATTTTATGCCACCATTATTTGTATACTTTGTCTTTTGCATTAGCATAGAAGACCTATAACGTGATTAACTGGTTTTTACTTCTACCTTATACAGAGCTTGAAAATCTACAATTGCAATACTGGGCTACCTTTGCCAGTTGCTTCAGTGTGCTAGTTTGCTTCCATGTCATTCTTCAGAGACAAGACAATGGTGTTCCTTCTGTTGATAGTTGCAGTAATTGGAATAAAAGGTTTAGCTTAAGCTGCATAGCCTTGTGTGCAGGAATCTGCTGCATTGCCTTCTCAGCTAAGTATCAGTTTGGTAGGTGGCTGATAGGTCTTTGAGAATGTCTTATGAAGTTTAGGGTGCTGGAAGAACTGTATACATTCGTTTAGCTTGGATTATCCTGATTTAAGTGATAAAAATCCATGCTGATAGATACTTTGTTTCTGTTGATCTTATGTTTTCCTCTCTTGGTGGCGCTCCTTCCCTCGCCCTGCGTTATCTACACAGGGTGGCAGATGGTATTTATGTTATTGTGGGTGGTCTTTCACGGACTAGTGGCATCAAAACTAATTCAGAGAATTCTTCGAACATTTCCAGCTTGCGTTTCCATTGGTAGGTTATGTTACTGTGAAGTATTGATTTGTTAATTGGATGCACCCTTTCTCTTAATGTTTAATTCCACCTTGCACTCTTCAACTATACCCAAATTCGGGCTTTGGTCCCTAATCTTTACCGCAGGATACTTTAACCCCTCAAGTATAAAATTATTCAACTACAGCCTCTAAAGCATAATGCTTTTTATACTTTAGTTGGGACAGATTTTATTCTTGAGCAGACAAATTATATACTTCAGGGACTAAGGTGGGAAGGATTTTATACTTTAGGAACTAGAGTGTCCCACTTTAAAGTGTAGGGACCACATTGGAAATCCAGGTATAATTGAAGGGTGCAAAATAGCCCTTTTCTTAATAAACAAAAATAACCGAGAAGACTATATAGGTATTAATACTGCTACTTTTGTGATTCATTAGGTTAGTTTAAGATTTTACAGGAATGTGTGTCATCTGTGAGATATAAAAAGCATATCTTTGACGTTTAGATGATGAACTGCACAACCAGCTATAAACATGTAATCTATATTTTTTCACCTTCAATAAAAGTGTTTACTAGCCTTACCTTTAGGAAAACTATAATCACCATTTAAAATGCTAGTAATGGCACAAATATCAAGGTTTCTTTGTGTTTCAACTTGGTAGTTGTCTCTATATTGTTGGTGTCTAATTCGCTTACAATACAGAAATGAGTTTCAATATTAATCCGATACACTGTTCGAGAATGATAGGTGTTCTTAATTATAGGATATTCTTGCTGTTCTTTAGCAACATTGTCTGCGCTTAATCTAATTTGTTTTCAGAAGGTACTCGTTTAACAACTTTGAATTGGAATTGGATGCTATAATTCTGTAATTTTCTAATATGCTTGATTGCCTGATCTTCTGAGTGGTGGGATTATTATCTCTATATTTAGGAGAAGCACTTTTGGTTACTTCTGGCCTTGTTATCTATTTCGGAGACATGCTTCAAAACACTGTTGCAAAGGTAAGTTTGATTTTTTTGCTTCTCAAAAATAGCCAGATTATATAACTTTATTTTCTTCATTTCCTTATTTTTGCTTACAAGAAGCAATTCTCTGACTGAACAGATTTTTGGGTATTGGACATCCTTAGGATATCTTCCTGTGCAATATGTTGTCAAAAGAAGTGAGATAAGTACCATTATTCAGGTAAAGTACTGCCAAAATACTCTTTCCTTTGGAGCAGAGATATGCATTATAAATGATATTTACCTTGTGGTGAGAACTTTTGTATCTGATGCAGGGCATGACAGTTGGCCTCCTCCTCTTTCCTCTGTTTTTGAAACTGATTTTTCAAATCTCTGGACATTTCAAGTTTGTGGACATTTCTAGGGAGAGAGCAAACCATGAGATGAAGAAGTCCTTCATCTTTTATGCTTCCCTTGCATTTCTGTTGATTGTGGTTATTCCTTTATGGATGCAGTTTGTTCACGATTTTCACATGCATCCTTTGTTCTGGTACTACCTTCTGCAACTTGTTTCCATGTCATATTGGTAGTTTAGTTTTTTCTTCAATCACTTATTACGGAGGCAGATAGGTAATTTTTGGGTTGTTCCTGTGGAGCTAGTTTCCTGGTAAATGGTCATCAGATTGTCTTCTATAGGGATGGGTGTTTAAATTGCCCACTTATTTTCCAATTAAGCCTCTGCCATCTCTCCCATTCCTCTAGTGCATTTCAAGTTTAGTAGATCAGAAATTTGTTAGCTGGAGGAATTTCTATGAGAGTTGGATAGACTTAAAGTTTAACTTTGATGAAAGAGCCACTACCTTGGTGGCTGTTCCATTTTTGCATCTCTATTCGTGCACTTAAGGGAAGGAAATTTAAGTAGAAGGTGTGTGATGATTGTGTGCATCATATCCTTTTTCAGAAAAATAGGGAGCTTTATCTTTAGTAGCTGAATACTGCCAGTTAGTCCATGGAAATGCATTAGATATTGTGTGTTAGTACATTGCATAATGTATTTGAAGAAACATATTTATTCAGAAAGTTATAAATTGAGTAGCATGTAGTTACTTTCCCCTGGTTGGGTGAACCTGAAATCTGAAAAAGCCTTTGAAGTACAAATTACGACTTGATCAGGCAATACAAGTGAACTTGATCAAGGAAAGTTAAAGGATTCCATTGGTGGTGTTTTAAATCAATAACTTGGATGTTCACTAACCATGAAAGCAAATTGACTGGTAATACTTGAAATTCATTCGCTTTGTGACTGGTAATACTAATCTCATTAGTTTATCAGTAAAAACTGGAAATGAGACCTCATTAATGGCCTCACTCTTGAAATGTGAGTGTAATATGTAATTTGTTACTCCTTGATACATGGACATACGGAGGAATATACCTATTATTTGAGACAAAGCTTCATAATGGACTCTGACAGATAATATTTGTTTATCTTAGTATTATTGTTGTGTTGTAAGTGTACTTTCGCATCTGAGTTTAACATGTTGACTTTGCTTATTCTGATTCATGCTAGGGTGCTTGACTTTGTATTCTCAGAACCACTTAAGACACTGTCATTATGTACCTATTGGATAGCTCTAATATATGCATCAGTTACACGGTTTTATAATATATCAAAGAATAGTAAGACAGAGAGGATTCTTCTTCGGAAATACTACCATCTGATGGCAGTTGTTATCTTTGTGCCTGCTCTTATACTTCAGGTGAGATCAAAACAACAAGGTATACTTGTATTTTCAAGTGATCTTTCATCATATCAAGATTATATTGAAATTTGTGTTGACCATATAATGACATGCAGCCGGAGTTTCTTGACCTGGCATTCGGTGCAGCTTTGGCAGTTTTCTTGATATTGGAAATCATACGAGTAAGTTCCACTTTGAAACTACATGTTTGCTTCCAAATTCTTCTTTGAACAAGAAATGGTGACTGTTACCAGTAACACCTTGGTGCGAATTTTTTGATGCTCAATGATCACTTGTAGTAGTTCAGAATTATTAACAATTAATATGGTGAATACCAGAACATGCAGTCTTTCTGCTTTAGACTTTGGAAATTGTGTTAGAATGATTAAATAAAATATTCTTCCACTGCTTTCGGACTACAGTTAGTTTATGATTACTTTTCATTTTAGTTCTCTGAGTATGCTAAAGTATGTTTCACTTTTTCTTCAAACTTCTCTCAATAAGTGTCATTTTATGCCTTTGTTTTTCCAGTCATAATAAGTCATTGCCTTAGATTATAAAGAATTGAAAATGCTGAAAGACACAATGCTTAACTGAAACAAATCAAAGTTTGAGGGCTCAAGAAAAAGTTATTGAAATTGCGTGGCTTGCTTGGAGTTTTATCTGACATTTAATCTTGATCAGGGGTCTTACTTATTTTGAGCCTTTTTCCCCTGACAATAAAATTCTCAATGGGTTTCCGCAATGCTCCAGCTTTTAACATGCTAGACTTTTGTGGTTTTCCATTATTGGATAACTTCTTTCTATGTCTGCGATTAACCATTCTCTCTAGGCAGGTATGGAGAATTTGGCCTCTAGGACAACTTGTGCATCAATTCATGAATGCTTTTACGGATCACCGTGACTCAGAGATTCTTGTTATCAGGTTTTATTTTTGAAACGATTCCTACGTTTGCAAGCTGTGTTGCAAATAATTCTTCTGAAGTTTCAATCATGTTTTCATTGTTCCCTTCAGCCATTTTTCGCTATTGTTGGGCTGTGCTCTTCCAATTTGGTTGTCTTCTGGCTTTAATGATCGACCTCTTGCCCCTTTTGCTGGAATTTTGAGCCTCGGAATCGGAGATACAATGGTGAGACTGGTTCAGTGTCTGATTTTTGTCAACTGTTTGTTGCTTTTGTTTACTTCAATTGTTACTCGGTCATGACAATGCTTGATTCGATGCTGAAAATTTTTTAATTGATTGCACATTGTGCAAATTTGTTTGCCTCAAAATGTTGTTCAAACAACCAATATCCATATATGATGTTTTTACATTCTCCTAACGAGTTTGTGGTACTCAATTTGAGCAACCTACTTCTTGCTATATCCACATAAGATTTTTTTATATTCTCCTAACGAGTTTGTGGTACTTAATTTGAGCAACCTACTTCTTGCTATTATAAGTTTTTGCCAGTTGATATAGATTTATACATGAAATTGGGGTTCATTTGAGAGTAGGCCATGAATTTGTAGAAATAGAGCAAGCTTTCACGTAAGGGCATTTGTAGGCAGGCATTTTTCTAATATAAAGCAATGCTTCACATAATAAATGGTTGAATTAGGGTACATTTCTTGACTAAATGGAGTAACATTCACTTGCTTCCCCACTCAACACTGCCCACAACCCCAAAAAATAAAAAATAAACCTAAATTATTGGTTTAGAATGTTCAAGTGCAAGATCGAGTTATGTAGTTAAATCCTTGACATAAATTGTTTGGCATCTATCCTCTATCTCTCCATTTTTTTTTTCAAATTCATTTGCTAAACTTGCTGTTCGACATTTGGCTATGGAACTTTGTTACCTCTGACATTCTGGCAAGCCTGCTAGAATGTTTTGTTCCTGACTATGTTACTTAAAATTCCCTTTAGGCTTCAATGGTTGGCCACAAGTATGGGGTTCTACGATGGAGCAAAACTGGCAGTAAGTGCTCATTCAAATTTTTTCATGTTTTATTCTTCTTTTATCTGTAAACTAGGGTATTATATTCTCTCCTTGTCAGAGAAAACAATTGAAGGAACTGCAGCTGGTATAACTTCTGTCTTGGTCGCATGTTCTGTGCTGCTTCCCCTTTTAGCTACAACTGGGTACATTTTTAGTCAGGTCTCACTCTCTCTCTCTCTCTCTCTCTCTCTCTCTCATATGATGATGATTAAGAATTATCTAATGTTTCCGTAGTCCTCATCAGCTTCAGTTCATGTCCACTTTCCTTTAGCTGTTTCTATAGAAAGTTGAATGGATCATGATGATTTGAGTTTTTTTATTTCAGATAACTATAATAGTCCATTTGGTTTACCATACTTCTCCGTGTTTGTGTTGTGCAGCACTGGTTTTCTCTACTTGTTGCAGTGACCACTAGCGGGCTGTTGGAGGCCTATACAGCACAGCTTGATAATGCATTTATACCTCTTGTTTTCTACAGCCTACTTTGTCTGTAATGTGACTGCGTCATGCATCAGAAGTAACATAAATGAACCCATTGAGGGCCAACAACCAATTTTCTGGGTAGTGTTCTTGACTTGTGACTGTGCTTCATTGAGCACTCAGTTCGTAGATGTTAATGACATGGACCTGTCCCTTAGGCCGTAGGTTAGTCTCATCGTGCAAGAGGCCGAGTTAACCAGTTTTGATGTTGTATCATTGTCCCAGTTTTGATGTCGCATTAGTATCCTGCTAGTTGTACAGGAATAAGCACTCCATGTACAGCTTTTACTTCGCATCATGACGTAGCAGAGTCAAATTTAGGGAACTCATGTAGCAGTGTATATTGGAAGTTCTGCAATCAGTGCAGATAAATGTTGTGACATATTAGCTGGTGTTGCAATTCCTTCCGTTTATTCATATGTAGAACCCATGTTGATACCGTTCATTCTCACGATCACTGCTGTTCGTTAATGGCATGTATCTGCACAAGGCACAGTTCTTTGCAAATTGCAGGAGCGTGAAACATAAGCATTGCATAAGGTTGTTTGGCCTGGAGAGTTAATTTACATATACTTTTTTTCACCGTTAATGGAAAAGACTCGACAACTTCCCCAAGGGATCCATAAAACAAAGTGACTGCCCAGTTCTCAAATGCCTCCTCCGTTTCATCTCGGAACATTTTGGGGTGGCACATATGTAGAAAGTGTCAGTTTCAAGATCTAAATTAAGAATCAAGGGAAGCTTATTTATGTGTCCAATGCAAAATCGCGTGAGTACTAGCAATTGGCTTTTTGAAAACTGAGATCCAAATTTCTCAAATTTCCAAGTTCCATTCATTTGACAAAAGCACCTCCACTCTTAAGTCTTAACCAACAAACACAAAGGGGGAGGGAGGGACGGAGTGTTGGATTGGATAGTAAGGTACTAAGGTGAGCGAGTTTATAAGTAGAGGTTTTGAATTCAAAACTTGTCACTTAAAAAAGTTCAAAAAAAAAAAAAAGAAAAAAAATGATTATTTTTTAAATATGGATAAAATGTACATTTCACCTTAATAAATAATAGAACTAGACAATGCAACAAATTTGGTATTTTCTTCATTGTAACTATGGCTCATCAAAAGAGAAGCTTTCCACTCAAAAAATGGTACTAAATGCTATTAAAAATTATGGGAACTACAAAGTTTCTACAAATTAAAAAATGTTTTGCATAAAATAACTTATCACCACTTAATCAACCACGTTTTCCAACCATGTATAGAAAAGATGAGCACAACATTGTTTTTGTGTGTGTGTGTAGGTGAGCATAACATTGTAGCCAACTTATTTAAGTTAATATCGAGTGATGGTATACTTATTTATGTTGATAAATAAGTATTAGGCCGATTTTATGATTCTTGAGTAAATCTGGACACATTGGTTTGCTAACTCCTTTGAAGATTCAGTTTCTATGTTTTGGTTAGGAAAAGTTAAAAACTAAAAAAGATTTAAACTAGTATAACTCTACATTCTAGCCCCAAAAAAAACTATATTATATTTCCCTTGTCATTCTCACTTTCCACTAGTTTTGTTAGGAAATTGGATTAAATTCTTTTAGATAGATTTTTTATTTGGTGTGGGAAGTAACTAGTTTTCTAATTGAATTTAGTTACTTGAAATAGTAGTCAAGTAAAGCCTTATTTAACTAGAATTAGATACTATTTTCTACTCTATATGAGTTTAGGAAATAGTATTGGTTTTCAATTGTTATTTGGTTTTTTGACAATAATGTTCTCTATAAATAGGTGGGTTGGCATACTACACAAAAGACACACAAGGAGACACAAGGGGCATCATGTAGCCTTATACATGGGATGTGAGAGAGGGTTCTTGGGAGATGGGAGATGGTATACAAGGGTTGGGTTTGGGTTCAAGTTGTATTCTTGTATAGGGTTTTCCACTCATAATAAAGAACATGTTTCTCTCCGTGGACGTAGGCTCAATGATGGAGTCGAACCACGTTAAATATTGTGTGTCGTTTATCTTTCATGCTTGTAATTTGTTTCTCATTAAATTGTTATGCACTTGATATTTCAATAGTTATTTATTCCGCGTCTGGATCCTAACAAGTGGTATCAGAGTTTGGTTGCGAGACTGGCCTGCTCAACGTTCGTAGTTGGATCCTAGTTAACTATTAAGATCAAGTGGATTGGTAGTTGTTACTAATTGAACAATTTAATGAATGGTATCCTTGTTTCAATGGCTTGGCAAAAAGCATTGATGGTGAAGGATAAAAAGTCGACAAGTATGGAGATGCTTGACGGTGAATCTAGGCAGGTGATTCAAGGGTCAAGAAAAAGGTGGAGTCCAATGTTGATTTTGGACGTGAATCGGTGGAGACTTTCTCACACCTCCAACGGTTGATATTTCATCCTGGTGGATTTTAGATTTTGGTTATGTTTTTTGGGTGGTGTGACATGTGTCCTAAAAAAACAAGGAGATCTAATTTCTATGCGCTAGAAGACTCTGACAGGTACGAGTTTTTCGTTTTAGGTGGAGTTTTGGAAACCACACGTGGCGAGACAGTCCTGAGGATGGGAAGAAATATGATGATTTTACCACTTGATTACCTCAATGGTTAGGGTTAGAACTCACATAAGGGGATCCCAGATTACAAGTGGTGGTGAGAAGAAATCCTGCAAAGGAAAATGGTGAATTGAGGCACCTTCTCACGAGTCAACTGGAGGTTGGACTCGGGGTAACTACACATGTTCATTTGCCGATTGAATCAATTTGGTGTCAGAACTGTATTGATTCGGATGTGTAGTTTGGTACCATATTATTTGGTAGTTGAAGGCAAATGGTTGCTAAAAGAAATTTTCACCAAGGTGGAGATTTGTTAAAAAATTGGATTAAATTCTTTTAGATAGATTTCTTATTTGGTGTGGGAAGTAACTAGTTTCCTAATTGGATTTAGTTACTTGAAATAGCAGTCAAGTAAAGCCTTATTTAGCTAGAATTAGATACTATTTTCTACTCTATATGAGTTTAGGAAATAGTATTGGTTTCCAATTGTTATTTGATTTTTTGGCAATAATGTTCTCTATAAATAGGTGGGTTGGCATACTACACAAAAGACACACAAAGAGACACAAGGGACATCATGTAGCGTTATACATGGGGTGTGTGAGAGGATTCTTGGGAGATGAGAGATGGTATACAAGGGTTGGGTTTGGGTTCAAGTTGTATTCTTGTATAGAGTTTTCCTCTCATAATAAAGAACAGATTTCTATCCGTGGACGTAGGCTCAATGATGGAATCGAACCACGTTAAATATTGTGTGTCGTTTATCTTTCATGTTTGTGACTTGTTTCTCATTAAATTGTTATGCACTTGATATCTCAATAGTTATTTATTCCTCGTCTAGATCCTAACAAGTTTAAACCAATCCAAACAAATATTTAATGAAGTTTGACAGGTTAAAATTAAGAGCAAATTATCCGGTTGGCCATTAAACTTTTGCAATCATCGAGTTTTGGTCACTCAACTATTAAAAGTCTAGTTTTGACCACTCAAATGTATAAAAGCAAGACGCGAGGCCATTCTGTTAGATTTAGTCGTTAATTTTGCTGATCTGTCCGTTTACGCGATTTTCAATACAAAAAACATGTCAATTTAGGAAGTTGAAAATAGATCTTCAAAGCTCTCAAGGGATTGATCCACGAAACCGGTTGTAACGCAATGACAGAAACGACAACAGAGCATACGCCGCGAAATTTACGGACAAATACCATTCGATTCTGTTAAATCCCAGATCGACGGCCACCAGGTTGCTGTTCCCATTCTTAGGCTTCCAGATGTCGACCCACGTGAAGCTGTAATTCGCCAAGTCCACCTGCTGCAAAGTAGGCAAGAGAAAAAACCAAGTTTCAAGTGTCCCGGGAAACGAGTTCTCGCTGAGTTCAACAACCTCCAATTGAGTTAATCCCTGGAATGAAGTCTTGTAAAGCGGCCCGGACAGATAATTGGCTTTGATCGCCAGCTCAATGAGGTTTGGCGGGAGCTTGGGGAGTGAACCGATGAGTTTGTTGTAACTCAGGTCAAGCCTTCTCAAGCTGCCGATCGAGCTCCACGAGTTGGGCAACGATCCCGAAAGATAATTGTGAGAGAAATCAACCGTATCGAGGGATTTAAGCGCGGTTAAAGAGGGTGGGACTATACTGGAGAAGGAGTTGAATCGAAGTACAAGAGTTTGCAGATTGGTTAGGGAGTAGCGCGGAGGGATTGGGCCGGAGAATTTGTTGGTTGACAGGTCGAGCGTGACGAGCTGAGCGATCTTAGAAATGAGTGGAGTCAGGGTGCCGGCATAATCAGCCGGGTTGAGGGTGAGCTGGGTTACACTGTTGCCACTGCATAAAAGACCGTAGGAGAAATAAGCCCGAGGAATGAAGTAAGAGTCGTCGGAGAAGTTCCAGGAGCCAAGGCATGAATATGGCTTAATTGAATTGGACTTGATTGCGGCTTTGAAGATCTATTTTCAACTTCCTAAATTGATCTTGCTTTTTGTATTGAAAATCGCACAAACGGACAGATCAGCAAAGTTAACGACTAAATCTAAAAGAATGACCTTGCGTCTTGCTTTTATACATTTGAGTGGTCAAAACCAGACTTTTAATAGTTGAGTGACCAAAACTCGACGATTGCAAAAGTTTAATGGCCAAACGGATAATTTGCTCTAAAATCAATATTTCATCAATGTTTCGAATAACTTATTTTCCAATATTAAACTAAAGTCATACGGATCTAAACCAAAATTGTGTTTTTCTTTGTCAGCTAAGTTTTAGTATAAAAATGAGGTTGTTCACTCTAGAAAATCTCAATATCTCCGAACAAGTTGCAGTTCACATCTTTGGATCAATCCTTTTTACGACGATCATCCTCTTACTCCTTTTATCCTTGTAATTATTATGCACACATCTCAGTTCTTAGTGTTTTTTTTTCCCGTTTTGCATTAGTTATATTACTTTATTAATGGCGTTGTATAATATCCTCCCCCCCAAAACAAAAAAAAAACATAGTAAAGTAGTAGCGATTGTAGCCTAATGAAAGTTAGCAAGAATCAAATCAGTTAGAGCTGAATTGCAGCACTACAAAAGCGGTGGTAGGAATACTTGTAATTCTTGTATAAAAGGGACGAGCAACAAGGGTGTAGAACAATCTGAAAATTAGTATTGTTTTTATTCATTCTCCTGAATCTTCAATAATATTGCCTCTCTTTCTCGAGTTGCTTTCTCAAGTCTAGCAGCTCCTGATTGAGTTGATTTTCTCCTACACCTTTACTACTCTACGTAACAGAAGTACACAACAATACTTTGAGCAGTAAGATATGATTGATTTAGCATTTTAGCCGTACGTGGTGGTTGGTGAATTCCAAAAACTTTTGTTCTTCCTACTTTCCTTATTCGTTTGATAAATTTTTATTTAGATTTTTTCTTTATTTTGTGAGTGGTATATGGTATGTCTTATTTCTTCTTGTTTATCTATAAGTGAAATGAAAAGGTTTAATTGAATTCAATGTTTAATTGGTATTGGCTTGCGCAGAAATGGCTAAAGCATGGGAAACTGAACAACTATATGAGCCAAAGATGTATATGCCCCGTGGAATTGTGGATTCATACTACACCAAGTTAGAGCCAGTCAGAAACTTGTTTTGTTCTATATGACTATGAAGATCATATGAGAGAGCCATGTTTGTTTTTCACCAATGCCGTTCTCAGGGTACTAAGATATCATGTCAGATTTTGTTTGATAACATAAAAAAAGTGCTGAATCTGAACTTTTTCAGACATTCAGATGTTTTGACTGTTTGATAAATGAAAATTCATTTGCTGAACTTGTGTGTATTTTTTTTAGCACAAGAATTCTAACTGAATGCTTAATTCTGATAATAATCAATAGAATTACGTCAACTACCTTATCTTATCTACCAAATCTACCATTGTTTGTTAATTATATTCAAATTTCTTATCTAATTAAACAACGTAATATTCTCTATCTAATGATTTTCTATTTCTCTTTTCTCCTATTTTAATGACTTTCACATCTTCTCCATACTTCTCATATAATATATTTCATTTTTTATATTAATTTGATTTAAAAATAAATATTATCATTTTTATACTTAAAAATTTTAAACTAATTAAATCATAGGTTCTATTTCTTTTTTGGATGAAAAGATATAAGGGTAAAATTGTCAAATTTAACTTATTAAGCATTCAGTTATAAATGTTTATTAAATAGTATAAATAGATTTAGTATTAAAATTCAGAGATTTATATATTTCTTTTCAGTGCTTAAAATTCAGTAAATTAATTGTTTCAGTATTCAAATTTCAGAATTCAGACTTCAAAATTCAGATTCAGTTTTATCAAATGGAACCGATTAAGTTAGTACTAGGACCTAACAACTTGCTATTGTTGAATTTTGTGGTTTATGTTTTGTTTATGTGTTTTCTTTCCTCTACCTTTTTAGGGATAGACATAACGATTTAAGTTGATGGAATGGCTTGAATTATATGTTTTAATTAATTGGAGAGCTAAAACTTATCAATTAATAATTTGAGGATCAAAAATTAAATTTCGTAACTGTTTGAGGGTCATTAGAGCATTTTGCTATTGTTATTATTATTTTAAGTTTCCCTGTTAGTTGTTTAGTCATAAAACTTAAATAACAATTCCACAACAACTATTTCAACATGTGAAAAGTGAACAAGTGCTTACATGGTAGTATTAATATGCTCGTTGATCTCGTACGGTTCCTCTATAACTACTGGTGATAGAGCTTCCCAACGTGTGGCCTCTCTGAAAGTGTATAAGAGTAGGAGAAAGACACGTTAGCAGACAGATGGGGCAGGTACATCCCATTTGAATTTGGATAGTTACTCCATAATATTTGGCTTGTTATATATATATATATATATATGTAAGTGACCTTTTGGAAAGATTACTTACATGTTTATCGGGTTTGCCAAAAAAATTTTAAAAAAAAATCCTAAGCGCGACCAGGAACTAACACTAAATATGCATTCCATATTTTATTATGAACATTTTTTTTATTTTTTCTGCAACAAATTTAAATGCAAAGGCTATCAGTTTCACTATAACTAAGGCGGGACAAAAGGAACATAAACTATCAATTGCACATATTGGACTTTTCTTGTGGAAACCGCCATTAACTTGGCATGCATGATATGGTATTTCTTTGATGATGATATTGGATAAAGAGGTTGGCAGATGAGTACTTTGTCTAAGACGTACTACATTTGTCGATTGTGACAGTCAATTGTAAATTGTTTTTGATTTTGTGGATATTCTTTATTACAGGGAACCTCCTGTTCATGGTGCTGGGGCAACACAAACTCATGATTCACCAAATAGGTATTGTTTAAAATATATAACAGATTATTACTTCAGTGACAATAGCTGGCATGGATTTTACAAATTATTATTATTATTATTATTATTATTACATTTTGTAATTTACATGGCCCGGTTAGACATGGAGAGGGCAACAATATTCCTACAAGTCCTACAAGAAGTCAAATGGCAAGTCCTCCCCCACCTATAGGGATGTGGCGAGTTCTCCTTTTGGAGCTGGTAGACATGGAGAGGATAGCAGTATTCCTACAAGCGGTTGTATGGCGAGTCCTTCGCCCCTTCCATAGGGATGGGATGGCTAAACATGGAGAGGGCAGCAATATTCTTACAAGTCATCGCATAGGGATGTGGCAAGTTCTTCTCGTGGAGCGAGTCCAACCCGATAGGATGAGGCGGGTCATTCTCGTACTAATGAAGAGAGTCCAAATACAAGGTATTTTAGAAACAAGAGCTATTTTCCCTTTATAAGGCAACTAAACCTGTTTGTTCTTTTGTTAATTTGAGATCCTTTAGTGTTTGTGCACAAAAAAAGTACTTAGGATTTTCAGTTTTCTCAATACAAGAATATATGGATATCTTTTTAAAAGCGTACCAAACCACCAAGAACATCAAATCTATTTTGTCTTTTATCTGTTCTCATGATATGATTTTCTTAAGTGCTAACAATAGGTAGGAGGCTAACAAATAATAATGGATAGGGTAAAATCTCATAGATACTCGGCTTGGTATCTAATCCATTTGCATGATATGGATTAAAGCTATAAATCTGGGATTTTTTTCTCAAGATATGTTTTTTTTTTTACTTTCCTTTTTCTAATTAGATTTAATGTGACAAAAGGTTGGGGAATTTTATACCGATGTTAGGATAGTGTACTAGCTATCTCAATGTAATCAAATCATTTACTTAACATATGTCTAACTAATAATTATTTAACTAATGAAATGATATCCCAACGTACTGTGGAATTAATTACTCGTAAAGATATGTTTCCATGATGATTATTTGTTTTCATTTTGAACTTTTGTTTTATGATAGATTTCAATCCAACTAGAAAAGTGGCAAAATGTAATAAGGGATAATAAAAGCGGACAAGAACAATCAAAATCTTTTGTAATCTCTTGCATTGGTCCCATAATTGTATAACCTTATTTTTTTTGAAAAAAAAAACAAAGAGTCTTTTGCCAAAGTAACTTTTCTTTAGAAAAAGTAGAGGGAGAGCCCATGTATCACACGGGAATTTAGCACCTATGGTTTAAGATACCTTATAGTTTTTGTTTGGTGTAATAGTAAAGAAGTGTAATTTGTAATAAGAAAAAGAGAACTATTACTATTAGAAGATTAAGTGTAACTGTATATTAAACTATATAAAAATGGAATATTAGATAAAAGCGGAATTCATAAATCTCTTTCATAGTGCCTCTCGTATTTGTATGAAGTTAAAGTAGTAGCCTGTTAAATTTAACTTTTTATTGTAGATGGTAATCTCTATTGTAGTAGTGTCTTTCCTTGGGTTGTCTCTAATCTTATAGATAGGTTGAGAGCTGCAAAATTTTTGAATATTTTATTAGAAGCTATTTCTGAGTGTAATAATCCATCTTGAATATTTGTAATTTTTGTAATATTTGTAATATTTAATGTCGTAAGATGCTTGTGTCGGGGAGAGAGCAATGTCAACTATTGGTTGGTTCTCATTGTTGTCATATACATGTCAAAGAGTTAGTGCTATTAGTTGATAATTGTGTAACATTGTTGATGAGAATATATTTATAGTGCATTTTATTAATTGGAAAGGTGTTAGTCAAACAGTTGATCAACAATGATGATTTGTCTGGTGGTACGTAGATCTGCTATTGTAGGTTGTGATTGATTGTGAATAGCAATTGTAGGAAAGTTTGAACATATGAATTTATTAATGGCGTTATTTAAGAGGCATACTTGTTAGTTTTTGAAGGAAAATTTGGATCATACATATTTTGTAATTTCTATTAAGGTGGGAGATGGAGGCATCTGAAATGAGAGTGGCCTGTTAATTTCTTACAATTGTTGGATAATAGTTGTGGTGTTAATGATCCATGAATATTTCATTTTTTTTGTGTGGAACTTATGGTCAAAATGGGTTGAACTTTTGCATTAGAGATGTAGTATATTTTATAGGTGTCAAAAAATTTGTTCAAATATTCTATATCTATACAATAAATTAGGGCTTCAACATTTTGTCCCTGTACAGTGACAATGTATTAGAAGAAAATGTTAGGTATAAAATTTGACCAGACAACTCATTGGCTAAAACTTTCTCAATTAGCACATAATATTTATTACATAACAAAGATAAATGAGTTTTCCATGGTATAATCACATATTCCTTAATGATATTGAATGAATTAAAAAAATATGGATAAATCCATGTATAAAGCAAATGAAGAAAGAATTAATTAAAAAATAAAAATATAATTTATCCTACTTGTTGAAGCATATATATCTTACAAATTATCACAAATTCAAGTTAGTTACTTGTATAAATTAAGATCTTTTTTTCACTACATTAGAACCTTTATTTTTTCTTAAAACTAACATAAAGCATTTGTTTGAAAATGAGAAACAAGGAATAATGATATAAATATATAAGCTGAAATGATACATGTCAATGATTGGGCTAATAGTGATCAAAGTAGGAATAAGAAAAGATAGAGTTTATTTTGTATGGTTGGGATTTTTGTACATTACCTAACCATTGGCGAAGAGCAATTTTGGATAGCATTTTGCATCTTCTGAGTACTATGGTTTTTCATTTTTCAATCACTTGAATAATAGTGCTCCAATTGTGAGCGAGTCGTTGGATTTTTGACAACTTGAGTAAGTTTCCAAGTATTGTTCTTCATTTGAATAAAGTTGATAATAGTTATGCTAAGACTAAAGAAATAGTAAATATGAAGTTTGGAGCGAAAATTAATTAATCATAGATTTACATTTGAAGTCTAGAAACTGTGAAGCCAAAATTAGAATAAATTACTCCCCTAAATTGGAATTACAAGCTATAGGTAGAAATTTTGCATTTGAATTTTGTCATGTCAATAGTTGGGTATTAAAGTGAAAGGAATGGAAGGAAAGAGGAGGTTATAAAGAAACAAGTTTTGATAATTAAAGGAAATGTTTTAGAGGAACTAATCAGGAAGGAGTATAATTCTAATTGATAAGCTCCTCAACTTTGATACTTTAAAGTGAGAGTAAAGAAAAAGAAGTTGAATCAGTTGAGTGTTATGTTATGATTATGGGAATCCAATATAAATATCCTAATGATTTCTATTAATTATATATATTCACATCTCTCTTACTCATAAATATCCTATACACTTACGTTTTGTGAAATAGAAGGACACAGATTGATAAGGATATCTACAAAAAAAAAAGGAAAAAAACGCAGAAGGAACAGAGACTAATAGATAATTGAGGTCGTTTAGGTCATTATAGCAACACAAAGACTATTATAACTTGTATTCTTATACTATACTAGGAGGTATAACCGCGGCGTTGCGCGGTGGAGTAACCTGCATGAATGCCCATTTAGATGGGATTATGAAGGGTTTATATAGATGATGATCGCGTGTTTGGATTAAATATTAAGAGTACAACATAGATTAAAAGTCGATTACTGTAAGAAAGTATGAAGAAAAAAGGAAAGTCTGCATTAAATGTAAATGCGGTCTAATTGTTTGGAATTCTGAAACTGGCTGGTGCGGTAGATTAAAAAAGAGCTCGCTTCAAACAAAATGCATCTGTATGAGAGTACTTTCAGTTGTCAAATTGTGTAGCAAATTGATAGAACAGTTCGTTACACATACAGAATCATGGCAATCAATGTGTTACATGGCTACAAAAGCTAGGTGCGCTGATGAATAAACGGATAAATATACCATATGTTAATAAGCATTCGGGAGGTACACAGTATAAAATTCATTGCTAACAACAATGTAGAAGATGTCAGCCTTCCAAGCAAAAGCATCTAAATGGAACGCAAGGGACACATATAAGTTTCAACAAAACACAAGCTTTGCATCAGCTCGAGCTTGTCTACTCCTGACAGTATTCAAAAGATCTGTAACTGCACTAATGCAACTTAATAGAGTAGCATAGACAAGGAAAGATCAGACAGTTTTTGTTTTTTTGTTGTTGCAAGAGTCATCAACTTCTGTAGGTTCTTCTTCTATTTCTCCAGCATCTCTAAACCTTCTTGTGAGGCGAACTCGTGGTTTTGAAGAAGATCGTTGTCCCTCTAGAATGAAAAAACAAGCAATGTTAATAAAGCAAACAAGAGGAATGGAAAACAAGATTGTAAAAAAAGGAACCTGAAGAACCAGCTTCTGAGTTCTGTGCTTCAGTTTGAAGAAACTGATTCTGAACATTGACGCAGGAATCTTTGTTGAAAGAAGATGTTGCTGCATTTTCTTCAAAGTAATAAGCAATTGTGTAACGGTGATTTCCACTACCATCCTTTGTATTTCCTGGCTTCAGTTGGGCAATGAACATCTTTTCTTTAAGCTCTCTATGCACAGTTTCCAGTGGGAATTCTTCATTCTGTTAAATAACCCCATCAATGTGTATTAGTATGATAATTTGCATGCATTTAATACAAAGTTAGGCAAAGGTAGTCGTAATTTCGACCTTGTTATAGTGCTCCAGTGCTTGAAGTGCAGTGAATTTAAGTAGCGATTCTGCTAGTTCGTCAAATATTGAAGCTGTGACTGTGTCAGTTTCATCAGTAAGATCAACATCGAAACGACATCTGCATCAATATGTACTTCAGAAATAAGTCAGTAAATTCAAGAAAGTCAATGTTATTTAGAACAATAATAGCTCATGAACAAAAGTGCTAATTTCCTTGGTACAGCTCTATGTTTCTCATTGCAGTGGTTGCATATGTAAACTGAATCATAGTTTGCTGATGTCATCCGGTAACATTTAATACAAGACATATACCAATACTTCTGCAGTATATGTTCAAAAGAAAAGCAAGCCTTAACCCACGCCACCTACAGAAATTTGTAAACAGATTAGAGGAATATTTAGGTGTATATATATGTATAAACAGATCAGGAAAATAACACAGTTGTATCATTTGAAGAATTGAATCCAGCAATAAACAAGTCATGACCTTTTGAGCTGGGGTAATATCCACAAGCGAGGTAATTTTGTGGTTTAGATCATAAAACATTCTGGGACTATAATTGCTGTACGACTTGTTTTGAACAAGAGTAGAGAAACTCTTTTCATTTCTGACAGCCCTATAAAGTTCATTGCAGAATAAATGCAGTAATGAATGTCAAGTAACCTATCCTAGCGAGAGAAAAAAAAAGGAAAGTACATATCAAATAAACATTGTGAGACCAGTGTTTGAGTTGGTTGGCGTCTCTAACTGGTGGATTCACAAGAATAACTTAATCATTTCTTGTTGATAGGGCGATTCCTGATAGGTAAATACAGTTAGAATAGGAATGAATAAACACACATAGAATTAAATTATCAAAAACTTAACTTCTATTAGGCCTCACCTCCATAAGTAACAACCTTGAGTCTGCGACCTATCACAACTGGATAGTTGTCCTTCTGTTCAGTGATAGTCTTACCCTCATTCTCAATGAAGTCGTTCCAAAAAGATAATATCATTGGATTCATCCTACATAAGAAACAGTAAAACGTAACCTTTTAAACTGATTTCATAGCACATAAGCTTGAGGACATAATTTTATGTAGTGCACAACAGGGAATAATTGGGAAAAAAATAGTCCATACTCTTCATTGACAAATGATTCCTTCGAGTCTTTGTTGATTGGGATGACAGAATGGACATCAATAACAATACCAAGAACATCTGTAATTTGAAGAAAGATAGTAGTAAAGGTAGACAAAGTATCATAAATGAAAGCAAAAAATTTTACTGAGTAGGAGTTTAAGTCAGAGATCTATAAATCACAGCATCAAAATTCAATCAACATTAGATTAAAGGCCAAACTGACCAACAGTTTCAGTCTTTGAATCTGCATAACGAGCAAATTCCCTAAATGGTGTAAGCTTGAATTGAAGCGGCAAGACACTGTTTCCTTCACTTTCAATTTCCTCAACAACAGTCTGTGTTCCTATAATCCATTGGAGTTCAATTCCATCAGTTCTAAATTTCTCTGGAATTTTCTTCACTTCAGCATTTGAGATACGATATTTCTTGAAAAGTTGAAACTTTGGCCCCATTTTTTCAATAGCATAGTTAAAAAGAATCCCTTGAACTCTTGAACCCTGTATCAAACGCAAATGCATATAAATAGAGGCTGATCAAGTATAAATAAAATAGAGGCTGACCAATTATAAATAAAACGTACAGCAATAATGATTAGGGGTGAACAAAGGCAATGGACATGTTAACTGAAAGAGAATGAATAGAAATGTACCTTTGAGTCAACAAAAATAAGTCTCTGGAATCTGGTTGGTGTGGAAGTTGAAGATCCTGGGTTCAACTTTTCTTGAACTATTACTTCAGCTGTCCAAGACTTCATTCCAGGCACAACATCATCAATATACAATGTATTTGCCATACTGGAACAAACAAAGAAACAAAACTATCAAATCTGTCAAGTTAAACAGGAATGACAGAGAAAAGGCTGCATAAAAGGATAGTTCATATAAAGTTTCAGTTATGCATGAGTACTACGTACACTTTAAAACGTAAGATTTATTTCTTAGACAAACTAAAAATTTCATGGAATACAACATTTCTTGTCTTGAATTCAGTTATAATATCACTGAATGTTCCAGGTAATATTAAAACTCTAATAGAAGACGATGTCCTAGCACGAGATAGCGCAACATATAGCTTGCCATGTGAGAACACAGGCTCTCGTAAATAAACTCCAACACGATCCAAAGTCTGTCCCTGCGATTTGTTAATCGTCATAGCAAAGCAAAGTCTGATGGGAAACTGGGTTCGCTTAAAAGGAACTCCATTCTTTTCATTGTCTGATGTTTGGAGAGGTATCCTTGGTAAAAGAACTCTTTTTCCTCGATGCTGACCAACTGCAATCTCTGCACAAATCGCATGCTGCTTTAGCTGTCTACATATAAGCCGAGTTCCATTGCATAAGCCTTCTGCAGGATTCAAATTCCTAAGAAGAATAATTGGGCAACCTTCCTTTAGCACCAATTTATGAGGGGGCAGACCCTTGGGATTCAAAGAATTTAAAAAGTCTTCGTAGTCAGATTGATCCCTCTCATTAATAGTTTGATCAATGCTCATATACACAAAAGGTTCTCCAGAAAAGCGGTCAATCATCATCTCATTTATATCATCAACACACGTATTCTTTGGAGTAAGAATACATTTGTTTGTGATCTAGTATGGATCAGATGAATACACGCTCAAATCCGAAAACACAAAATTCACTAACCTGGTTAACAAACAATTTCGGTAAGATAACACATTTAATAAATCTGATGTACATTAACAAAGTAATGACGGAGCCTGAAAAGAAAAATGAAATTTGACCTGTTTAGTGAACTTTCTCTGTTATCAAAAGGGATTGATATATCCTTTGATAGAGTTATCTTTCTATCATCGTCTTCTGGTTCGCAACCTTCGCCTATCCTTAGCAGGAAATCAGAGAAGTGGCCATCAGAGATAGCTCTCATGTTTTCAGTCAAGATTAACTTCCGAAGAGTACTCCACAAAGGTGAGTTGACAAAGCTGGCTTCTATTTGCTGATCTTTTGTTGCATTCTGAAATACAGGTAAAGTTTGACGAAAGTCTCCCCCAAATACTACTACTTTGCCACCAAAGGGTAGATCAGAATCCATTACATCTCTCAGCAACCTGTCAAAAATTTCAATCGTGTCCCTCTTGGCCATAGAAGCTTCATCCCATAGAATTAATTTAGCCATTATAATAAGCTTAGAAATAGAGCTCTGTCTGCTGATATGACAGACTTTGCTGCAGAAATATCCAACGGGATTTTAAACCTTGAGTGTGCGGTCCTCCCACCTGGAAGAATAGATGCAGCTACTCCAGATGATGCAACAGCTATTGCTACGAATCCTTGAGATCTAAGCGTTGCCAGAATAGAGCGATAAAGAAAGGTTTTACCAGTCCCGTCGGGTCCATCAACAAAGAAACTGGTATTGCCAGAGGAGAAAACCTCTCGTAGAATAACATCATAGGCATATCTTTGGCCTATATTTAGCTGTGAAGGTAATAGCAAGTCCTGCTCTGTAAATTGTATGCTTAGCTTACTCTGAATTTCTCTTGTGAGGCGCTCATCTTGACTGAGAATGAAATCATCAGGTACCAAATGGTAGTCATTGACATTTTTTCCCATTTGTTCCAAGGATTTATTTATATCCAGCAAAACACATCTTCTTATGTGTTCAACAGTTCGAACAGAAAAACTCTTAGCTCTCTCAAAATCGCTTGACATTACAGCTTCATATTTTTCCCACAGGACTCTAAGATTGCTTGGCGAACAATAGGCTAACAAGATTGCAAAGAGAGTTCTTAATGAAGAGGGCATCTGAAAGGCAGCTGCTTCATTAAGCGTGTCTTCCAAATGTGTGTCTGATTGAAGAAGTCCCATTTGGAAGGCAGCTTCTCTATAAGAAATCATAAGCTTTCCATTAACAGTCAAGAGATCTTCAAAACACGTGGGAGCACGAGCATGAGATAAGAGAAGTCGCAAGTAGTAGCACTCTCCCTCATTTGGAGCAACAGTAACAACACGACCAATGACTCTTTTTCTCTTCCGTTCAGTCCATCTTTTCCTAGCAGCCTTCCAGACAAAAAATTCTGGGAAGTCACGGTACAGGCATTTAAGATTTTGAGCTTGTTTGTTGGTTTTATTCATGCGGAACAACTCTGTCAGCATTGTCTTGGGAAAATCGACTCGATCTAAGAGATCAGCAAGATTCGTATTTTTATGAAAAGAGATCATTTGCTGACCTGGAAGATGTAACTGAAGAGTATACACAGCAGGAGTCATTTCATTCAGATTAAACCTATAAATACGCCAAAAAGCTTCAGCAGCAGCTACCTACCTCCCAGCTTGAAAATCCTTTATTTCATCTATGTCGTCAGGGTTATTTTCTGAATAAATATGGAAGCTAACACGATCGTGACCCTTATAGACATATTTCTACAAATAATTGACCAACTTAACCGTCGAACAGATTTCGACGTTCATGTGACAGTCAAAGAGAGCAAGAAGAAATGGGTTATATGGCACAACACATCGATTGTCTAGGCTGCTATTACGCACCCTTACAGATCGTCCATTATTCCGCCTTCTATAATGCGGGTAGCTATCCTCAGTATGGACTGTGAATTCGCTAAAATTTTTTGGATAATGGTTTTTACAGAGCCCATCTTTCATGCAAACATTGTCCTTATTCAGAACTCCACATGGTCCATGCATCATATGCTTGATGACAAGATTGTACAAATAGCTCTGTTTCTCTGGATCTGGAATCTCAGCAGACACAATCTGATCATAAGAATCAGAGTTCAATGGTTTAAATTCTGGCTTAAGGATGACTAAGAGGTGAGCATGAGGGAGATCCCTTTTCTGGAACTCAATAACATGAACACACGCAGCAACCTCCCCAAAAATATTTTTTTTTTACTATTTCAGCCTTGAGCAGCTCAAATTTTGCTCTAAACACTCTTGACATTAAATCAGGCCTATCCTGCGCATCTTCTCCATATTTGAGATTTTCTTGGATTTCTCTCCACTGCGTATTACATGTCATGGTAATGAAAAGATTCGGCCTACCAAATTTCTGGACTAATGCCATCGCATCAACATATCTACGGCGCATGTCCCTTGGACCACCAATGAAAGAAGCTGGGAGATAACCTCGACGATCGACATTTTTTCCTTCGGTGTGACCAGCAGATAGACTATCCATTACACCTTGTAGAATCTCAGTCCTAATATTAGTTTGATTCTTTCTATGGAAGTCAAGCCTAGATGTTTCGATCTTCACATAAATATCAACAGCAAATTGCTGTAACAGCCTCCTTGTGTGCAACAACATTGATCTATCATTTTCCCTCATCTGAAGTAAGTAACAGTAGTACTCCCTCGCAGAAATAGTATCATGCTGTTTTTTCCCACTCTCAGCAGCTACACGGCAAGACGTAAAAGGGAAAAATAGAATAAGAAACTTAGGTAACACTTCATTTAACACGTGGCTGGGGAAAAAAAATCAGAAACGGAGTAAGAAGACTTGCCTGCGTGTTACTGTTGAATCAAGCCTAATGCACTCCCAACTAAGGAAAAATTAGGCATGACATCATCATCATCGTCAGCCTCTTTGTTTTTTTCATTAGGGTCAGTACTTTTTGGGATGCCATAATGCCAACCAGGTTCACCCCGAGAAAATAAGAGAGGGTACTGTAATGGATCATAGGACGCAAAATAATGCGGTATCCTATGACTCACATTCGAATGTGTATAAACCTGAATATGAGCACCTTTTTCAAGTGCTTCATCCTCATTCTCTGTCCAAATGGCAGCAACTTGGGACGAAGTAGGCACATTGTACACACGCTGATCCAACCGAGGATCAGAGTTGAGAACAATCCTATGGTTGTCTAGATCAGGAACATCTCGAAGGCCTTTGAAAAATTTAGTGTATGGATTAGCTTCAAGAATACACATCAACAATTTGAGGGTACTTTCACGTAGTCTAGGCGAACCAGCGACTCTTTTTTACAACTCCTCTTCCTGATCGTAGAAATAGAGTTGAACACCAGTAGCTTGATCAGTGGGAGAGACCAAACTGTTCAATAAGTGGTACACCTGGCCTTGCACCCGAAAAGTATAAACACCCTTGGTATTCTTTGTTAAGGCACGATCATACTTGGCGCCAAATGATGTGAAGGCCAAATTATTGTTATAGGTTCGAACCCATTTGCGAAACTCAATACACTCCTCGTCAGTACCAGAGTAAAGACGAAAGAGTTCATAAGGCATTTTCGGACAAACTACAGAAATCCCCCTACCACGACAACAAAATTTGGGCGGTTCCAAGGTAAACCTCTTTGCTCCACAGTGCTCACAGTCCGGAACACTAGGCAGGACAAGAGGTTTTGTCGGTATTTTTTTGAAGCGTGAAGAATTTGTGGTTCTAGGTCGTTTTCTTTTTCCTAAGACAATAGGGAAAAAAATGTATCACCGTAGACGGACAAGAGCAAATGCACCAAAATCTTACTCCTAGATGTACATAAAGAAATGAGACAATCCATCACTAACATTCGCCCTCAACGCGTGTATTCACAACGATCTGTGGGTTGTTTGAAGAATCAGAAAATCTAGAGTTACCAAAATCAAGAACACAGGTACCCTCTTCAACAGGCACCATGCCATGAACTAAAAAAAATAGGACACCAATCTTAGACAGGTTAACCATAATAGAAATACATAGAAGAAGTGATGATTTGGAATCAGCTATAGATAATTTTGGTGTAAGACACAACGAAGGAACAACAGTAGTGCACGAGAGAGCCAGGTATAAATTACTGGAGAGATAAGAACAGAGGAATCTATGTAAGCGGGTAGGAAGGAGGTATATTCAAAAGAGAATCCAATCAGAAATTGGCCAGATGGATAAATAAAGACTGTATAACTCAGGAATCTAGTCTAATAAATAATATACCTCCTAGCGGCAAAGGCACGTTAGAACTAACAGGTAAGGAGCTTTGAGGAGGCAAGTTCTGGCTTCTTACATTCGAAGCTAGCCGTTCAGAAATAACATCAAATGCATCAGCTAATTCATCGCTACCCATTATATCTTGAACATCTGTATCAGGTATTTCACAGGCTCCAAAGGGCGTATCTACCTGAATAGAGGTAGTCTCGAAACCAGTTGAACAATGGGCAAGCATAGACCTATTTTTCTCTAACGGTTGCACAACAAGAGTGGGAGCAAGAGGACTACTTTGTTTTTTCGCAGCATACGCTGCTCTCCTACGGCGTAACAAAGCATCTTTCTTCTCTTGATCCATAGCAGCGTATCGCATGCGCCGTTTTAAGTTATAATCCATTGAACCATGAAGCAAACACTATATGACGAGCAGCATAAAAGGTAGTGGTATTAACAGAGTAGCCAACAAAAAAAAATTGAAGGAGGAAAAGACTTCACAACAGATGGCAAAAAGGTTAAATCGCAAGGTAGAGAAAAATAGAACACATAAAGAATAAACCAATGTAGCAGGGAAAAAGAGTAGAAAATGAGGACTAACAGGAATATTTAGAAATTAGCAGATATACAGAATGCAAAACACATCAAAGTTCGTTAAATCAAGAACAGGAAAAAGAAAAAATGGTCGGTAAAAGTAGAAGTTTACCTGGGAACAAAGCACGCAATGCAAGTTCAAGGAAAGCGCTGTGCAAGAAGAAACTCCTGTTGGGAAAAGAACAAGATAACGTGGAAAAAAGCAAACATAGATTTTTAAGAACCGTAATGTTCAGAGAAACAAAAAAATGAAAGCAGAATAGCTAACGTTTCGGAAAAAGGACAATGGTCTACGAGTCATGCGTCTATATATGAGAACAAAGCAACCAATGTAGGTTCAAGGGAAGTGCAGTTAAAGAAGAAACCCATGAAAAAAAAGGACAAGATAATCACAAGACAGTAGATACATTGTTCTTTTACAACGATAACTTTCATGCAAATAAAATGCTAGATGAGGCTGCCTTATGCATTACATGCATGTAACAAACACATGGCGTGCAAAAATAACATAAACTTGCCTACGTATAATGCTAGTGCAGCGTGGACCGGTAAAGAACAAACAATAAGAGAAGAACGAACAAATTACCTGGAAAGCTCAACACAGAGGACAAAAGTTCCAAGCAAGCCAGCAGTTGTGAGAATACAACGGAAGAAGACCACTAAATAAAAACGCGTGATAAGGAAAAGAAGACCTAAGTTGAGAAAAAATTTCAAAGAGGTAGGAGCACATTGACCAAGAAAATGAGTAACTATTAATGGACAATGCTGCAGCATTGGAGAACCGAGCGGCATTTTTGAAAAGATAACCAAGAAAGAATGGTTCTGTTCCATAGTCTAAATGATCGTAAGCTACTGGGCTCTGTTGCCTACACGGATATTTAGATAGCATAAAAATCGTTAAGCTTCGATAATAGAGAACCTAGATAAAACGAAGATAGAGACAACTATGAGCATATACAATTAAAAGCGCCTGACAAAGGAAAGATTCACAACATCCTGAACTAAGGCGAAAGCACAACCATCTGCAAGGTAAAAACTATTGATAAGGAACAGGCGTAAAGGGAAACAATGAGACATAAGGGGAAGAAAAGGCAACAAAAGGCAATTCTCTAGTAGACGTTAGACATAGGGGGAAACACTAAAGTAGCTAAAAAAATAGACACTCCCATGGCAAAAGTACAAGACAGCACAAGTAAAAACTAAAAAGTCTTAACGAAAGGTAAACAGGTCGTTATAATTTTTTTCACATATAACACCAGGATGATGACGGAAAAGCTTACGGACTTATTTTTTCGTTTTCTAAAAATATAGCCAAAAAAATATAGATACGATTAAAAAGAAAAAATCTGTTCGCCGAATTTAAAAGTATTGCGCATATAATTATGGTAAAAAAAAAAGTGAATGGAAGATAGAAAAAAAAATTTATGGGGGGAAATGGCACAGGCAAAACACATATACGATACCTTCCGATTTAATTCAAGCAATTAAACAGCCGTGGGGGAAAAAGATGTTAGTGAGGGCAATTAAATATTTAGGCATCAGCAAGAAGGTATTACTTTTATACCGATCATAGCATAGAACTAAATATTTAGAGGCTACCATACATGAGGCTGGTAGAATGGACAAGGAAGGAAAAAGGCGAAGTTCAGTAGAAAACTAACTAAAGCGAAATAATTTAGGAATACGAAAACCAATCGTTGGCACATTACATCGGGCAACAACGAGTGCATCAGTAACTTGCATTCCAGCAACGGAATATATATATCTTGAGTGGAGCACAGATCAGTAGGTTAATTGGCAAGCCACTCGTAAAAAGTAATAAGGAAGTATAAGAAATGTTAAGGAAAATAAGGCAATATACGTAAAAGCCGTAAGGAACAAAAGCCGTTCGTGGTCTTAATGGGAAAATATGTTCACTGTGATGATAGAGGTCAGGGTTGGAAGCAAAACCATCACAATGAACTCCAGGCATACGTAAAAGTCTGTCAATACATAAGCTTGACATCAGGCCGAACCTGTTTAACGTCGGCACATATATATACACCTGTTGTAGCTAAAAAACCCCTTGAATCATAAAATCCATGGAATCTGTTGGATTGCGCGGAAGAGCCAGAGCAGCTCATCATGCATATAACAACACCATAGAACACAACCAAAGAAAACAACTATAAATATCAGCCATAAAAATCCATTAAAATAAACGTGCAAGAAATACCCAGCCAAAAAAGCATAAAACTGAACGTGCAAGAAATACCCAGCCAAAAAAGCCACCCACAGTACACGGTGGCAAACCGTAAATTCAATAACTAAACACAGCAAAATACAACCATGGGATACAAAAATAATGCTTAGTGATGTAAGGACCTACGAGGCTGCTAATCAAGGCAACAGACTAAACATTGCATACAAAAAGGCACGCTCTAAGAAGAAACATTTCCGGAAGTAGGATAACAAGCAACAATAGTGTAGTTACTATGTGTTGCTGTCCTAATCATCTTGGACGAATACTTAAGGTAACACAACAGTTCCTTTCCATCAATCTGACGAGACACACGCTTGGAGATTTCAAAGGTCTGCAGAAAAAGCAAGATGGCATAAATTTGGGAAAGGAATGAATTGGGTGCTAAAAGCAAAATGAACACCTGCAGTAGTAGAGCAACACTTATAGACTTAAAAACACATCACCTGATGGTCAGAAACACGATACATATCAGCAGCACATAGGCCGATGAGGTGCTCAGCTTCTGGACCCAAGGCAATAACATTTACGTACCCAGTATTGTCGAACACCGTAAGACGAACCCATGCCCTAACAGACAATTCATGATATGAAAAAGTTAAAAACATAAATACAATCGATTGTATATCAATAACTCATAAACATACACAAAAGCAATAGAATAAAAGATCACCTAGGGAACTCAGGCATTCCCTGACCACAACTTAGGCATATGATCCCCAAAGTTGACGAAAATTCATAGAGTTCATAACAATGGGGACAGGCCATATGCCAAAACCGAGACGAAGGCCATGCAATTTCAACACGGCCCTTAATCCAAAAAGTCCCCTGGTCCTAGAAACAACAAAAGAGTAGCTGAGCAGGGTAAGAAAAAATGTAAAGAGAGGCATAAACAAAAGAAGCATACTAACAGGAGTACAAAATTACAATACCCTATTAGCAACAGATTTAGCATGGGATATAACATTATAGATTGGTATGAGCGTCGCGTCACGAACAGGGGGCAACAAAACGCACGGATCAAGGTAGGCCATATCATCAAAAATCATACGAACCAGCTCCGAAATATTAGCATTAGACCTACATGAACAAAGCAGTTCTACGCATGATACAATCAAAAAAAAAAAACACAGAAACATACAATACAGAAAAAGACAATGACTACCAATCATCAAGATGCTTCGCCTCAAGAACATCGGGAGCAACAATGATAACAGATGATGGCTGAGTTGACAGTGATAGGTCTAAAAAACAGAGCAGAAAAAACACGCATAAGCAAAGAAACCATACAGGGGGAAAGAACATAAGCGACAAGGAATCATACAATTTCGTGTGGTAACCCTAACCCTCATAGCAATAATAATCGGCATGGACACCATCGATTCATTTATAACACAGCCCTCAATAGACTCATAATCATCCCACAAAGTCAATACCACTGGGCGTTTACTGCATGCATCAACACAGAGGAGAACAGGCTTAAAATAAGCAGCAAGCAGCTACTGTATGAAAATTTGCCGGGAAACAGCAACAAAAGAAATAAAAGGCCCTATTTGCAAGAGGGAAAAAATCACCATTGGTCAACTATAATATAATCTCTTCCATATCGCTTACTCCCTTCAAAATACACATCCCGGGGAGGTAATGCATGGATGACCACTCCCATGACATCTAGGTTAAAAACATACATGCAAACAATCAGGAACAATCAAACAACAAGAAAGGAAGAAATGCAAAGCATATCAAAAAAAGAGACGAACTTATAAAAATATCCGTGTCAGGCACAAAGTGAAAGTACTGAAAAGAGCGCAACTCAAAATAGAAAGGAAGGGCCAATTCCCATGAGCCAGCAGCCTCTTCAATAGTAGTTCCCTCTTTAATAACCCGGTAAAATGAATACAGGCCAGTCCCCACAAGGTCGGGAATTTCACGGACTTCTGCATTTGATATGTAATAATTTCTAAATGGCAAAAGACGGCCATCAACAATAGCAACGTCATCATCAAAGGCAATTGCAGAGACCTTGATACCCTATCCACAGGGGGGAAAAACTCAAAAGATTCAATTAGTCAGACAAAAAAAATAATGAACACAATAGAAGGCGGGCAAGAAGGATAAATCTGGAGGGCACAAACCTGAAAGTCACCAAACTCAAACCAATGGAAAGACCTCGATAAATCCCCATCCCGAGCAATCTTCACACGATCAGCCTCAATAACTTGAACCAGCACAGTCCAATCAAACGCAGACTCATCAACTCGCGATATGGGAACAGTCCCAGTAGCCATTTCTTAGAGGGCAGAGAAAGAAGCAGCAGCAAACATTAGGCAAGCAATTTTGTTTGTAAGCAGCAAGGGTAATAGAAGATACAAAAGAAAAGACGGAAGCACAAGGCAGCAAGGTTAATGAAAAATTTAAGAAGGACTCGAGGGCAACAAGAAGGAAATGCAGTAAGAGCAACCCATCTACACAGAAATAACTGAGATAAAAAATCATATTCATAGACATACAAAGATCATTTCACTTAAAAATGCATTTGTACGAAAATTTGCCTCACTCTACATTAAAAATGCCAAAGAAGCCTACAAAAACTGGAAAAGGGGTCTGGTAGCCACAGGGAAAAATCATTGGGGGCAGAAATCATATTTCTGGGCAAACAACATTGGCTCACCTAGATGGATTTGGATTTCTATGAAAAGGTACCCCACTCCACGCTAAAAGTGCCAGAGAAACCCCAAAAAGTTAAAAAAGAAAAGGAGCCTGGCAGCCATTTCCACCGGCTAAGAATCTCATTTATAACCAACAACGACAACAAAAGGGGATAAAATTTAAGAAACAGAAACACATGCATATCACGGGAAATCCCAAGGGAAAACAGCAACGGAATCTACAGCAGAGAAAAATCATATCAGGGAAAACCATTTGTACATTAGCAATATTACTCGGAAACACGGAACTAATGACATATATAAGCAAGGAACACTAAACGGCAAGAATAAGGGATAGATATAGTAGCGAAATAGGGCAACAATTAAAGAAAACAGCAGCATCAAAAACACGACAAGGATTAAAGCATCAAAAATTGGGAGGGAAAAATGATATGGGAAAAAACGCATAGGAACCCAGAGAGCACGACGAGAGGAAGGAGCACAAAAAAGGGAACGGTAAAACGCACTAGTAAAGCAAGCTCCGTGAGATGTAACCAAGCTCGCAATCAAGATGCCCGAGAAGACGGCGAGAGGAAGGAGATCAAAAGAAGGGAACGGGTTCAAGGACACAGCAAAAGTGGAAAAATGGAAACGAGAAACCAGATATTTGAGAAAATGGAAATGAGAGAAACCAGATGAACAAAACCGGAGGCAAAAAGGGCACAGCTAACCTTTCTCGGAATTCGGACGGCAGCGGAAAGGGAAGCGGGAAGCCATGAGAAATCACACCAATTACCATTCTTGATGAAGCGCTACTGCTACTTCCAGACAATGCAGCTGCGATGAGAGCCGGGAAAGGAAAGCAACTTGTAAGACCAGTCAGAAGAAAACCCATGTGCGACCCAATAAGGAGAACCATTCCAACAGTGGAGCATGCGGAAGGAATTATGTTGAAGTCACACAAGCGGCACACAACAGAAGTAACTCACACGAGCAGCACGTGATGACGACGAAAAGTGAACAGTAGACCTCTTCGGTGCATTGTATGTTATGTTGATAAGAATGAATTTAGTGCAAAAATTTCAACCGCAATGATGGGGTTATTTTGAGAATATGAGAGTATTATAAAGTGCAATTGGAGTATTGAATATGAAT
The DNA here is from genome assembly GCF_036785885.1 of Coffea arabica. Lineage (NCBI taxonomy): Eukaryota > Viridiplantae > Streptophyta > Magnoliopsida > Gentianales > Rubiaceae > Coffea > Coffea arabica. Next base: position 51,925,676 of record NC_092310.1, on the reverse strand, counting down.
CATTATAACTATTTTGATTTTTTTTTTATAATTACTTAAATGTCCTCTCAGACATTTATAGCTAGGGGTAAGTTTAACCTGTGACAGTGTTCGATATCCGATTGAACATTGGGTACAATTGAATTCAACTTGTGTTTTAGTGAAATTACATAAAAACTCTTTTAATTATTTAATTGTATTAACATCCAAGTCTCTTAATTTCTTAAAGCTTTTCTCATTAGTTATTTGCAAACTTATGATATATAGATGTTAAGACACAATTAATGTCGATTAGTAAAGAAGTTTGGTTTCTTAACCGTTACCATAGTAACTCCCATCTATTCAAATTCATTTCATTTACTTATAACTTTATTCCACTACAATCATGTAGTCTATTGAATTCGGATGTTGCTGTATTAGCTACTCCTCTTTCCCATTTGACAACATCTTTCTCAATAGATATGTTTTCTGTAGCTAATCTACTTTTTTGGTTGTAAGAAATCTGTGATCTTGCAAGCTGTATGTGCAATATTTTTTTTAGTATTTTAATTCAATTGTCCATGTTAGATAGACTTGATAGGGAGGAGATCACATTTGTTAATTGTTATTTGTGGTTTAAAATAAGTTTATCATCATAAATTTTTTCTATTTATAGATTGCATCTTTTTCTTTTGTTGTTTTAACTATTAGTTACAGTAATTTTCAAATTGTTTGCTACTTTATTGATGATTCCATTTAGGCAATTTTTCACTTCATTTGATTTGCCAATATGTTTAACTATCTACTTAAAAGTATGTACTTCATTACTTTTAATTATTTTCTTGAATTGAGTGGATTAAGATGTTTTAGTATTTTTTTAGGTAATTATTTATCTAGATTAGCGTGTTAGTTATTGTATATTTTTGCAACTAGGTCAAAAATTGATATTTTGTGATTGTAACCCCTATCGAGAAGGATATGTTTTGCTATATGTCCTAAATCATACAATAAATCATAAATGATTGATTGGTCAATGTGGAGGTTTCATGATAATATGTCCTTGTAATCAATATAAATTCAAGAATTTGGCTTGCAAGAACCAAAATTTCACTGGCAATGATTTCTTCAAGTATGCTAATTGTTCAAATCTCACTTATATGACTAGATAATGTGGTGAATTGCCCTCATATTAAGATCAAATTCAAACTAAATAACAAATTTTAATATCCTTAAAGTGCATGAGCAAATATAAGTAGATCTTTTATTCTATTAGATTAAACGCAAAGTGCTTGATCGTATTTGATAATTATATTGCATTGCATATTATATTTTTTTGACTCAATATGTAATTTATGATTTTTCTGTTTAATATCACATTATAAAATTGTCATACTTCAATTCTTATACTACAAAATACCAAATAATAATTATTAACTATCTTTAAGTACAGGTACTAAACTCCCGCGCGTGACGTGGGCTTTTTCCCCTAGTCACTACTATAAAGACAACCACGATAACCATACATTTCAGAAATGTCCAAATATTTTCAAAAACATAAATTGAACCATATTGCATTTACAAAACAAAAGTCCATTTTCGGAAGTACAAGAAAACAAATTCTACCATAAATTGTACTTTGCACTATAACTACATTCCAAATAGCCTCACAATCCCATAATGCCCCTATCCTTCCAGTTGAAATTCAAAACCCCTTCGATCTAAACTCATTCTTATATAGTATAAGAAAATAGTTCAAAAGTGATTCACTTTCAAATCAGTCTCTCTCCATTTTGTCTCTCCCGTTTTCGCTCTCAACTTTGCAGTCTTTATTTTTTTTTCCTTTTTTTCAATTCCATTTTCATCTTTGAGCCCATAATTGTTTTGAGAAGTACATTGATTCACAACAATTGAAACTTGAAAATTGATCCTTGATAATTTTTACTGTTTAAAAATTAGTTCTCCCTGTACATAATTTGAATTTGTAAGCAAATGCTATTATCTTTTTCTTCTTGATTGTGCACTTATTTCAAAAATTTTATGGACTTTAAAATTGCTAAGACATTGATGTCAAGACTAGTCCAGGATTGATCAAACTTTGCCAAAGAACGAAATTCAAAGGTTAGGAGAAGAAACCACTATTTGCCCGAAATGCCAACACAACCTTCTTTGTTTAAGTGCTTGTTTGATAACATAAAAAAGTGCTGAAACTAAATTCATTCAGACATTAAGAGGTTTTGGGTGTTTAATAAATAAAAATTCACCTGCTGAACTTATTAAGTGGTGCTGAATTTGTATGTATTTTTTTCAGCACAAGAATCGTAACTGAATGCTTAATTTGATAAGAATCAAGAGATTTATTTCAACTACTTTATCTTATCTACCAAATCTATCCCTGTTTGTTAATTACATTCAAAATCCTTATCTAATTAAACAATCTAATATTCTCTATTCAAAATCCTTATCTAATTAAACAAAACAATCTGATATTCTCTATTCAAACAATCATTTCTAAATTTTTTAGGTCGAATTTATATGTTATATGAATTATTGGATTGTAATGTTTCTTTTAATGTTTTGCATAATATATTTCTTCTTTTATATTAATTTGATTTGAAAATAAATATTGTCTTTTTTATACCTAACAATTTTAAGCTAATTAAATCATAGGTTCTATTTTCTTTTTGGATTAAAAGATAGAAGGGTAAAATTGTACAATTTAGCTTATTAAGCATTAAGTTATGAATATTTATCAAACAGTATAAATAGATTCAGCATTAAGATTCAGACATTCATATATCTCTTTTCAGTGCTTAAAATTCAGCAAATTAATTATTTCAGTATTCAGAATTCGGAATTCAGATTCAGTGTTATCAAACGGAGCCTAAGTACTTTTGCTCTATTTTCTGTTTGGATTGTTCTCCAACTCTTTTTCATAACCTCTAGAGCATTTTTAGGAGAAGATCATAGTCAGCCTTCAAGAACACGTCTCTAGCAGAGTAACACGCCAAACCCCCCCCCCCCCCCCCCCCCCCACAACAATGTGATTATTTACTCGTGAAAATGACTTGAACCAAAATTTGCTAAAACATTATTGAATTCGAAAAAGGAAATTCTAACTAGGAATACGGTGTCGAATTCCGTATATGTAGTCATAATGCTCATTTTAAGCGTAAACACCAGTGACTAGACACCATAGAAAAGGTGGTTGTGGTCCTTGTGGATTAGCTCTATTAACTAACCATTATCCATCGTTGTTAACCTTATTTTCATGCAAGTCCTCTTAATACTAAAATTATCCCCAAAGAAAAATCTTTGTCTTTTTTTCCCTTTTTGATCAAAACCATATCAGGCGGTGAATGGAACCATACCAACATGCATACATATTAAGATATAATAGATTAAAAATCTGACAAAAAATTCATGTAACACATGTTGTTGTTCAATTCAGCACTCTTGGGCCCAATGGGATAGAAAGGACTTTTTTTTTTTTATTCTTTTTCTAGTAAGGAAGAAATGAGATTTTTGAAGTAAAAAAGGGGTTAGAAATCAGGACCTCTCAGATTTGGAGTCTCAATTTTAACCACTAAATCAAGACCTCTTTAATAAAAAAAGATTTACTTAACGTCAGCCCACATGTATTAGTTAAGTACTCTACAATTCTTTTTTTTTTTTTTTTGAGCAAATACTCTACAACATAGTAGTAAACAAAGCCTATTCCTAATTGCAATTGAATAAATATCTGATGCAGGTAATGTGGAATAACCCTGTGGCATTCTTCCCCACCCAAATTTTAAGCAAATGAAAGTGAAGCAACAGAAACCTAATCAACTCTCTTTTCCTACTCGATTGGGGCTGCTGTCTGCAGAACCATCAATACTTCAATACCATATTAGTTAGTAATACGTGGGACAAGTTACACATTAATTAGCTCTATTCAACTCATTAGAATAATGTGGACCATTTCTCATTAATTTTGTTTCTCACTGCTTATTGCAAAATACTTTCGTCCAGAAAATATTTCCCCTACAGAAAATGTGCTTTCCACATCAAGCATTTGATCATGAACTTTTTGGGTTTTTTCCCTCCAGCTTATAATATTAATATATATATATATATATATATATATATATATATATACATATATTAGGTGGAACCTTTTTTTTTTTTTTTTTTTCCTGAGCTCTTATCTACGAGAAGCAGACTAAAATGCTCAAAGACTATGAAGGGATGAGAACAGTTTCACGTGGCAACTGACTTATGGGCCCTGAATTTATGCGCTTTCTTCGTTTATGTACTTTGAATGCCAGCTCCCAAAAGAAAAAACGAAGAGACTCCTGCCTCGCAGTGGGGTAGATCATAGATGAGCCGTGTATAATGTAGTCAGAGATTCAATAAACTTGCAGAGCGATCATTCTCCTGATGACCAAAAACCCTTTTTGATCTTTCTCGCATAAGAACTGGGATGGTTCTGGGAAGGAATACTCATATTCACAAATTAACAAGGATTAAAAACTCCTTAGCAAACTTGTCTGGTTTCAACTGGACGTAACAATATCTTCTCATTGTTGTCGTTTCATGCCATGTAGCAAATTAATGTCTTTGGCTTTTCCTTATTCCCTAGCTCTTTTTTAGTCATGCAGTGTCAACCGTTCAACATACATATATATATATACATTCTTTTTTTCTTCATTGAACTGACTGTTTGAAGTAAACAAATTGTAATAATTTCGGGTTTAAGTGGATAATATGCAGGTTTGAGGTCCAAAGCCAGCGGTTGTATATTGTTTTGATCACCATGGGTGAAGAATTAATTTGAACCATATGCAAGTAATAATGACCTCGATAGTGAAGTAAGGAAACGAGCATGGACATGCCAGGCTAGCTAGCTTAAAATATTATAGATTATTAAGATATGGGATGGTTCGGGAAATGACTGTTCAACATATATAACAAACAAGGATAAGACGCTAATAAACTTGTACGTACGTCTGGTTTCAACTGCAAAGGCCACAAGAAAATATCTCTAGCAAGAAATATTTTTCAGTGGGGCCTTAAATTAACAAGCAAAACTTTTCAAATCCTTCTAAAGAAATAGTAACTCCTAGTCAAGATATCCAAATGATGATACCAGGTAAAATGTTGTGGATCAAGAAAAATCAAATTGCAACTTGAGAGTTCTAAACTGTTAGAACTTGTTTGTTGATACATTACTAGTTCTCTTCATTTATTATTCTATGCGACATTATCATAGCAACCAGGATAATAGTAGGATTTATTTCACATTTCATTGGGGGTATAAATTGTAATTCTAAGAGATTTCAAGTTATGACAAGCCATTTCTTTAGCCGACATTGCATACCATGATAGAATTGTACTCCCTTAATTTTCACTGTTCCCTCTTCCCTTTCTAATCATGCAGTAACGATATATTTTTTTTTTAATTCAATATTGCTGCACTCTGAGGTACGTAAATCCATCAGTTCAAGATTTCAGTCCAAGGTACCTGGTTTGAAATTTACAGCTTTAGCGACCCTTAAACGTTTGTTGATCAAAAAGAAAAAATGGTCTTCCTTTGCATGTAGAGAAAGTCCAAACTGACACGAAATTAAAAAAAAAAAGTCAATGCTCATGCCACGCAATTTATTGCATCAAAGTGAGAAGAAATTGAACCAATGCGATTGAAACAAACGATCATTACTAGATATCGAACGAATTTTGTACAGTTCATGCAAACTTTTTACAATTCAAACTAACTAATAGTCCGCATATATATGAAAGAATTTTTTGTGGACAGCAGTTTGTTCATCTCTTACATGTGGATTTATGTAAATTTTTACACCATTGTCGTTGCAAATGTGCAAATAGCCAAATACCATCACATCTACAGTAGGCCGAACATTATATCCTTTGACAATCGAATGTGCTATGCTGGTGTGTTTTACTTCTCATTCTTCAAATTCTAACTACAAATTGCGTGACCCTAAATTTATGAGGTATTATGCCATTGAGAGCTGAAAACTGCTGAGTCCGTCCTTGCATTGGTCATTAATACTTGCAAGATTGTTTGCAGAGATAAAATTGCTAAACAATCGTTGGCAAAATAAAGAAAAAGCCCTTTTTGCTCATGGCTACTTAGCTAATCATACCCATTTGAGGTGATCAAGAAATCAAAATTACAAACAAAAATGATCAAATCAAATTAAGCCAATGCATTTACTAATGTCCAACATTAATTACAGACTTCAATGCAATTGATCAGGCACTCTACTCATCTTCTACTGATTTAGAGTATGAGAAATATAGTAGGGTAATTACACATGCAGCTGGATTTCCATTGGAAGGATCTAGTCAGATGTCACGGGCATAGCTGGTACAATTATAGATGCATATTCTTGTGAAAGTTAGCCGTCCGTGTGTGAAGTATGCCATGCTTGTTATGCAAGTGGGGTAAAGACAGAAATAAGCTGCTGAAAGAGAGGAGCAAACTAACATGCTTGAGGCTGATCTGTTCTATCATATATGTGCCACATGATCTCTGAATTAATTCGAGAGATACTACTCATCAACGGTTCCGGAAAGCTCTCCATATGTCATGTGGCTGCAGATGTAGAGGGTACAAAACTGCACAGGGGAAGCCAACCACCCTTCTATATTAACCATGCACAAACCACGTACACATGGTGAAAGTACAAAAACTTCATGAGTGGACAATTAAAATGCCTGTGAAAGCACAAAAAACTTCATGAGTAGACAATTAAAATGCTTAATTTCATGTCAAGTTCCCTTTTTTTGTTTGATGTAGACAAAGCACTACTCAGTTTATTTTACAAATTAGTGCATATTATGCAACTACATTTTCATTGGTACTTTTCTATCTCAGATTTTATGTGCTACACTAGTTTCAGAAAGAAAGTAAAGAGGTGCAAGCAATTAAAGGTAAGATTAATTTTTCATACCCAAATAGTATATAGATATAGATACATGTCACACGTACAGAATTTTTAGAATTCAATTTGAAATTGTGATTACGTGACATGCTCATTAAGACTTCATTAGGGTATAAACTGGTCATATTAAGAACGATTAATCCAAAAAGTAGTATCTACTCATTGGATATGAATAGCAAAATGAAAATCTAAAACAAGCTGGTCATTGGTTGATGGGATATGTTTGGCACATTACAGCTGTTAGACGGGACATTACAAACGATTTAATGGGAATCAGTTCCGCAATCTGTACAATCCGTATTAGGCACTAACTTAGAGTATGCAACTTTCCCTTACAGGGTTTTTAATGAGATTGAGCAAGTTTTCCTGAGTATATAACGCCTAGACGAAGCAAGCTAAGAAAACTGTACAGATGTGAATGATTGGAAGGCAGGAATGGCTAGCTAAAAGCGACCTTTCATGCTTGAGTCGAAACTTCATGCACATGCAGCGGTCTCCCATAATTACACGACTCTCATTCAGTCCTTCCCATGTCCCGATCTCTTTAATCTTAACCCGACAAACATCACCTGACCTTATCTTTGTCACGACCTCTTCCACTATAAATATGCAGGTTTAATTTGCGCAGAAAAAGCACCAAGACTTGTTCAAACTTCAAGCAAAACAAAAGGAAAAAAAAAAGAGTCATGGCGAAAATGACTAGAACAAATGGCAAGAAAAAGAATGGCATTGTGAAGCTCAAGATAGTCGCAGAGAAGCTACAGAAGAGTCTTTCATTAGGCAAGAAGTTAGCTTCCCGAGCTGACGAATTCGAAGAAGTTAATGATTCAACAAATGTCCCTGATGATGTTAAGGAAGGGCATTTTGCTGTCATAGCTGTGGATGATGATGAGCTGAAGAGATTTGTTGTCCCCTTGAGTTATCTAACACATCCAACATTTTTGAGACTCTTGGAACAAGCTGCTGAAGAATATGGCTTCGACGTAGAAGGTGCATTAACTATTCCTTGCAGGCCAAGCGAGCTGGAAAGGATATTGGCTGAGAAATTGGTGGACGGAAGAGATTCAAGAGCTAATGCTGATTGGTCACGTACTAAAACCACGGTCAAGAGCCGCAAAAACATAGTACTATAGAATAGCTAGTACTACTGTACCTTAGGGATTTTATTTTTTGGGGATTTTCATCCTCTTTTCAAGCTTACCACTATGAGTTGTTTACCATCTTTCTTGGGTTGCCAATGTCAGGCTGCCTTTTCCTGGCCAAAGGAAGTTGGGCATGTTCTAATCAGAATTAATTCCATGCAATTGTTTATTTGGTTAATAAGATTTACAAGTAAAATTTATCTACAATTCTAGGCATTTGTTCATTTGGTAATTAACATTTACGTGCAAAACTTAATTCTAGCCACTCTTATTTATTTGTTAAATATGATTTACGTGCAAGAATTATCTATTAATCCCTGAACGTTGCACTTGTTCCTGAATTGAAAGACCTACGGAAACCTCAATAAATTGTCTCAAGATGGACTAAGACAAACTCTAGCTTACACCAGAGACTCAAACATTTTACAATTAGCTCGACTTGATTAGATTTAGCAAAATAGCATCCCCGATACCTAACTGGACTGACTATCCTGCAAATCTTGTAATTGTCATTGGAATACCAAGTACACGCATGCATCAATACCTGATTACAAATTTTAGAGGACACACATTTTTCTGAGATTTATGATATGGCAATGTTTACTTAGAAGCTGCAGCTGCTTGAACATGGACCAACGCCAAGTAAGTGCGGAGTTGAGCATCCGCAACCCTCAAGTAGTTTAACTTGTTTGTAGCCCTATCCTAATCCCTCCGAAAGTGCCAAAATTTTCTGGTTCTTGTAATAAGATCTTCAAAAGTTACAAAATGGTGAGAAAAGGCAACTAATTAATACCAATTTTACTTTGAACTCGCGAGTATTTAAAGTCCGTGAGTTTGTTTACAAACACGTATGTGTGCGTGCGTGTGTGTGTGTGTATATATATATATATATATATATGATCATCATTCGAAGAGGATATGTCCCCAAGGTAACTCATTGAATTCACTAAAAATTAGTGTAGTCAAAGTAGCGATCGATTCAATCCTCTCAAGCTGTTGAACTCATTGTTGGTACTCGACCAAAATAAATCACATAAGTAACAATAATTTCTCTAATAAAATTTAACAAAGAAATTAACAAAAATTTCATACCTCAATATTTCATTAAAAAATGTAAATAATTTGTACCATAAAAGTTAATTTGGCGTGAGTTGAGAGGAGAGTACACGAACCACTTCTAATCTTCAACCTCACCACCTTGAATTTGACAGCTACTAAGAAGTCTGGTAGGGTTGATGCGAGTAGAATGCTCTTTTTAAAACAATATGCATCCCTACGGTATTTTTTTAATCGATGCAGAAGGCCTAGCGCACCGCCTCCAGGATACAACAATCCAATTCTATAGTTGTTGCTTCCCTTTGATCTGCACAACCAAGAGAAGCAGAAGTTTCCCAATATTTTACTTTGCCCAAAGAAAACAGAATGAGAGAGAAAGAAATGAGTGTAGGGAAAATAATATTTAAAATAATATTTTGTTAAGAGAAGTGTATCAGAAATTCTCCAAAGAATTTCATTATTTATAGGCTACAAAAACCTTTAGAAAAAAGGTTGAAAGTCCAAGTTTAATGTATAACCAGTTTTTTTTCATATTAAATTGTAGTTAATTGGTAGAATTTGTAACCTAAAAAATGATTCATATTTAAATGGCTTATAATGACTCAATAACTCTTTATTTGACCAAGTAATTCACTTGCAATTCCTATTCAAAGAATTGTTTAATAACTCCATTCAAAATGTATTGTAACTCCCAATATTATAATTCCCATAACTCTCAAATAAATTATTATAACTCTTTGTAAAGATTTGATCAAGAAAAAATTAAGATTATATTAAAATACACTGACACTCATATGTAAGTCCCAACCAATCCTCAAAAAGTGAAACTTCTCCACGAATCCTGAACCTGGTGGTACTAAAAACTCTAGCATTCACTGGTCATTGGATCAACCCCAATAATTTGTAATAGGGTACTTAAAACTTAACTAAAGGGTAAAAAGCAACTAATTAAAACCAATTTTACTTTGAACCATTTCTGTCAGTTTATGTTTAAAAAAAAACACCTGAGAGGTTAATTAAATAAACATAGTAATTAGCATTTTAAGGATAACTTCCCAGGTAACTAAAAGTCTAAATTGAGTAAAAATTACTCCATAGTCAAGTGGTAATTGAACGCAATAATCAGGTATTACAAACTGTAATTCTTAACACTCCAATTATATAAAAATTTTGCATTAATGCATTACTGTACATGCATCATATTCAATGTGACGCAGAGCGTCCAGTCAGGTAGATTAGAGACAGGGAGGAGGGGCAGGGACTGAAACGAGGGAGGGTTCCACAGGCACAACATTGGCAGCTCATCAGCCACTGTCGACTGAATTGACTTGCTTATATTTTTATGTTTCAAGAAAAAGGGAACAGTAATAAAACTGACCGGAGTTTCTTCTTGCTTTCGTGCTGAATCGACTCTTCACTGCCCTTCTCCATCCCAAGACTTCAATTGGTCCCTTTCTTATTTCTGCGTCTTCCTTCCTTCTAGATACGAAACAGAAGGAACCTGCACAGATAGTCCTTTCCATCCCTGGAGTGAGAGGGCCCCGTTGGGTGTACCCCTGCTGTACTGGAAAACATCATATCAGTCAGTATAGGACAAATAATCTCTCAGTTAGTTTGGAGAAGCAAGGAAGGTTCGATTTGTGTTAGGTGGTGCATGTCATTAAGTTTACTCAATCATTATACAAGAGAAATTTGCACTTTGAAATTATTTAATGTAACGTCATATGTGTACCTCATGAATCAAACTAAGGTCATAGTTAGACCAAACCTTAGAAGTGGAAATGTCAGCTGGAATTGATATGTTGCTAGATTGACGTGACAACTGCATAAGAAAAAATCTTGTTTAGGAGAAACAATAAAATATCTTTTGCTTGAAAGAAGTTTGATCAGAATTTGTAATTTGCCAAGTTCTTGGTTCTTTTTTCGTTAATGTTAATGTTTGCGTTTTCTTGTTTTATGTATATGTGTTGCAACTGAAAAATGGAGAGGAGAAAATTCGAACCATTAGAGGAGGATGACAAAGATCATGCTCGGGAGAAATCACATCTAATTAGTCATTCATCAATTCTCCGGTATAAAACTGAAAATGGAACAACTCAGAAATTTTGGCTATTGGCTGAAAGCAATACACATCAAATCTTAACCAAAAAACCTCGTTAAAATTTGTTTCTCATTCCACAGCTGTAATCCCAGAAAGGGTTTGTTTAGATTGTTCCTGTTTGCCTACTTTCGGTAATCTTATCAAAGTGTTACAAACAACATGGAATTTCGAACTGCAAATACCATGGTACGTCAATTTTACAAGACTTCACAGAAATTTATCGTCTCTGCTGCTTTAGAAGTTGACTATTCGCTTAAAGCAGGTCTTTTTTTTTTTTTTTTGTTGAGAAAGTACGTTCTTGTAGTCCAGATAAGTGCTCCAGTGCTCCAAATTCTACCGGCTGCTGCCAACGGGAGCCCAAATTCTATTTCCACAACTCTTATCGAATGCTCAGAACTTACCATTCTCAAGCCAAAAAGCCAGCTAAGCTTGAAAAGGGTGATTTGTCCCTTTAATTAAGTTTACAATAGACATAAAATTTGAGCTGTGATGATGTCATTTTTTACCCATTACGATTCGCACGGGGCTTCATCTATAACTTCCATCTGCATCGCTGATTTACAATTTCAGTACGAAAGAAAAACCACCATTTTGCTTGGTATTCTAAACATTATTTTGCTTAGTATTCTAAACATTAGCTCGAGTGAAATTACAAATCCAAAGAACGAGATAGTGACATATTATCTAAAATAGATGCATATAGAGTAAAACAAGATGAACCAAAATCGACGCTACATCCTCTCCCAACCATAGACCAAGTACAACAGAGAGCAATACATATGATACTTCAAAAATAATACTATCGTGTTAAGTACTAATGGACTCATCCAGTTATCAATCACTAGAAATGTCCTTCAAATGGTAAAACATTAAGCGATCAAGCTCTTCCACCATCTTTCGTCATACTCACATCTGAGCAGCAGGATTTTGTGAATACAGAACCGATCAACTCTTAAAGATCTGTTTTAGTCAGATAAACCAGCCTTTTGCCTCAAATGCTCCTTGAAGCTCATAATGTCATCCTGCCATCTAGTCACAGTCTGATCTGCACACACCCATATCTCCTGAGCAACCTGATTTATAAGCCTAAAATCATGACTAACAAGTACAAGGCCACCGTCCCACTCATTCAGTGCCTCAGCCAAGGAGTCAATTGTCTCGATATCTAAATGGTTAGTGGGCTCATCCAACAACAGCATGTGGGGTTGCCTCCAAGCTAACCAGGCAAAAATCACCCTGCTCCTTTGGCCATCTGATAAATTCTTCATGGGCATAACTTGAGCTTTACCGGAAAGCCCAAACTTACCGATTGCTGCCCTCATCCTCTCTTCCTCATTGCCAGGGTACTCTTTTATCATAAACTGAAGAGCTGACATCTCCAGATCAAGCTTCTCAGCCAAGTGCTGGTGGAATTGTGCAATCCTCAAGTGGTTGTGACGGCGGACCATGCCATCAAGGGGAACCAAATCACCTGTCATCAGCTTAAGCAATGTGCTTTTACCAGCCCCATTGGGTCCAACCAGAGCAACCCTTGAGTCAAGGTCAACCCCAAAATCAAGATTCTTGTAGATGAGGTTATCAGGTGTATAGCCAAAAGAAACTTCAACAAACTGTAGGACAGGAGGTGGAAGCTTCCCAACATCAGTAAAGCGGAAAACCAAAACCTTGTCCCTCGCCACCTTCTCTGTCAGGCCACCTCGCTCCATCTTGGCCAGAGTTTTCTCTTTACTCTGTGCCTGACGAGCTAGTTTGGCTGACCCATGTCCAAAGCGAGCTATGTACTCTTTCATTGAAGCTATCTGCTCCTGCTCCCACTTATATTGTTTCATCTGATTCTCCTCAAGTTCAGCCCGAGTCTGAACATACTGATCATAATTACCAGTGTAAGGCTTCAACTTCTTACCTTGCATATGGATGATGTTGGTGCAGACACCATTCAGAAAATCCTGGGAGTGAGAGACCACAACTAATATGCGGTCAAACTTCTTGAGAGTTTCCTCTAACCAAACACAAGCCTCTAAATCTGCAATTGCCATATTCACAGATGAAAGAAACAACATTAGAAATACAGAAAGCCTACAGGGTTATTTATGCTATCTTTTTCAGCAGATGACAGTGGAAAAGCAGTAAGCAAGGGTTGCATTCTTGTGCCAGTATGCATTCTTAACAGTGTTCTGTCAGCTTTTCTGCTCAACTTCATGAAAAGGAAAGTCTTGTTGCAGATAGAAATGATTACAAAGATAAAATAAATACCATGCCTGAAACTCATGTAAAGATGAGCCAAAACAAGAAGACCAACAACAGGCAGTCAAAACCAAATATGGTTTCAGCATCAATAAATTAATATGGAGATTATTGCCCCCCTTTTTCCTCAAATAAAACATCCCACTCCCACATACATGACAGTAGATAGCAATGGCAAGCACTATTAACAACTATTTTACAATAACCAGATAATGAACCTACCGAGATGATTTGTGGGTTCATCCAGCAAGAGTATGGTTGGATTCATGAACAGAGCCCTTGCTAGAGCGATCCTCATTCTCCAGCCACCAGAAAAGTCTCGGGTTTTCATTTCCTGCATCTTCTTGGTGAAACCAAGTCCAAACAAGATTTCAGCAGCTCGCTTTTCAGCAGTAGCCGCATCCATGGCTTCCAAACGTTCATAAACACGCTCAAGTTGTTCACCACCACCATCGTCCTGTCCAGCCAAGGCTTCAGCTTCTTTTTCCAACTTCAATCTCTCCTCATCACAGTTTATGACAGCCTCAAGTGAAGATATGTCTGAAGCTTCAATCTCTCTGGTGAGGTGGTAAATATCCATATGATCTGGAATTGGCAGTTCACGACACCCTATCGCAGCAAGAAGAGTAGATTTCCCACAGCCATTCAATCCTAGCAAACCATAACGTCTGAAAATACAAGATTTTAGAATGGGAACTAAAATAGTGGTTAACAACATTTTGCATCAATCTAGAGCCACAGACCTGCCATAATTTAGTTCCAGTTCAGAGTCAACTATGAGGTCATGTCCATGGAATGTAAGTGACAAGGATTCAATCTGCAAAAACCAAGGAAAACCGTTCTTAGTCAACATTACAGCAGCTTAATAACTATAATGGAGAATATCCACGTGCCATACACACAGCTTTGAAAGATTGACTGCTCAATCAACATGATACATGCAGTTCACCAAGGGTCATAAATCAGACAACAGATTTCTCAGATGAAAAAAAATGATTAAGGAAACAAACTAGAAGCAGATTATCCCAATAATGCTGACATATTACATAACAAATTACAGAATACACTAAAACTGGACATATTATACATCAAATGATAGGTTACATATGTATATTTTATGAAACACATATCTTTCATCTCCACTGTTTTTGTCTACTTAACTGATTCCAGAAAGTGCTAATATTACCACCACACTCTGGTCAAGGTATTCAGATCACAAACCTGGCAATTTTAAAAGGCTAAATTACACGATTATGCGTAGCAGATGTTGCCCTTTTGAAATCAGGTAAATTGGAGAATTTAAGTTTAATCATGACAGTCCTAATATAAGAAACCAACGAAAATTTCTACTACCAATGTCTTTTGAGCAAACTTTTCAGATGACACCACAAGAATTGCATACTTCTACATTTAGATAAGTGAAATTCAGAATCTTGAACAAAATTTAAATGAGAAAATTCTAATAAATGTTCTCTGTTATTAAGTAATCAACTCTTCTTTTTTCTTGTCATCATACAATACGTGGGAGACAGTTACACAAGGCAGATGTTGACTCAGATTACAAACAGACCAGCCAATGCATGACATGACATGGAATTTGCCAAGTAAAATGAAGATAATCTTACACACCTTTAAAAAAAAATGCTACACTTTTTGTATATCATTGCAACCAAAACAGACCAAAATTGCAAATGAAATTGTCACTTATCAGCAAGGGTCCAGTTACACTTTCAATGGTTTCTTAGTAACAATAAAACAAGATTAATATTTGTTAGTAACAATAACATTGCAACAGTTTCTTAGTAACATTTGTCCAGTTACACTTTCAATGGTAGTTCTTAGTAACAATAAAACAAGATTAATATTTGTTAGTAACCCTAAACTTTTTGTATATCATTGCAACCAAAACAGACCAAAATTGCAAATGAAATTGTCACTTATCAGCAAGGGTCCAGTTACACTTTCAATGGTTTCTTAGTAACAATAAAACAAGATTAACAATAAAAAAGATCAACATAATTTCAGAAGGTATGATCAACGAGTCATTCCAAATCTTCATCACGTACAGTGTGTGTAAACATCTAGCTTATAGAAACAATACATTCCTAAGTCTAATCAGAACGTACTCTTGGGCAGTTTATTTTCTTACTCAGCATCTTGTTTTACTACTACTAAGAACGCAGTCCAATATACACACACAACATGAAAAGGGTTGTCTCCTAACTAATTTCAGTCCAAAAAGAATTTGTAAAAAGCAGAAAGCAAACAAGATATAAACCCATTAGGAATTGCGTTAAAAGACAAGATACTACCTTTTTCTAACCAACATAATCCCCCAAAAACAAACCGTTTCTTTTTTATAACCATAGATAGAACATAATCAAAAGAAAATTTGAAAAAAAAGACAATATTCCTTCTATGCATTATGTTAGTAACTGCAACAGATAACAAATATAGTGAAAAATCAAGGGGTAAAATACTATTTATTGTAACTGAAATGGCACATATAATGGCATGATTAAAAAATGGATCTTTAAAAGAACTAACCCGAATATCTCTGGACAGCGGATGAGAACAAAGCACGCCGGTACAAGTCCGATCCGATATCTGGAGCATCCCAACTCCATTTGCCAAACTATCAGCGCTTCCATTCTCCGCCGCTGTGGTGGCTGCCGCCGCCGCCGCGGCAACTTCCTTGGCAGCTTTAGACGATGCTGCAGCTGACTTACCTCCTCTCTTAGCTGCCGCCGCCGCCTTCTTCTGCGCGTCTCTTTTCTTGCTCGCGTCCGAAACCATCTAGAATAATCCAACGAAAATAATAACAAAATGAGAAAATCACAATTATTATCAAAAAAAATTAAACAAACTAAAAATCACAATAAATTGCGAAAAATTACAAGTACCTTGACAGCTGAGATCTAGGGTTTCAAGTATCGTTTTTGCAATGGAACAGCGTGTGTGCGTATTTCTTTTTCTTTTTCTCTTCTCAATTTGGTAGGAGTAATTATTTCCTTGAATCGGAACAGAGAGGATGAGGGGCGTGCTCCGATGCGGTCCGAGAATGAGGGTTTGAGGGGGGATTCTGCGAATATTTATACGGGTTGTGAAGGGGACACGTGGCGGATAATGGAGGGTACAAGGGAAATTTAACGGTGATTCTTGCCACCACATAACTGGAGACTTTGGTGTTTGGACTAAGGAGTTTGCGTATCCAAGTTGGAATCCAATAATATTTCTTTTCCCATTGTTTTTGTTTATGAACTTTCGTTAGCATAGTTCTAGTCTACTAGTAATTGTCAAAACAAAAGTTCAATGGCGGGGCTGCTATCTAAGCCGGTTAAGTTCGAACAGCGTACTATTTGAGTCAAAATGTTAAAGCTCGAGATCGGGATTGTCGAATTTTTCAAAGCTAAACACGAGTTTGAGACCAAATCAAATTCAATCAATTTTGCAATCTTGATTTTTTAATAAATTTCATAATTTTATAATAAATATTTAAAAATTATACTATAAATACACTATTCGATAAGACTCAACGAGTATTCTGAGTTTTGATTTTTCTACTTGAACAATTTTATAACCTTATTAAGTAGTTCGAACTTAATTCAAATTCGATCAATGTTAAATTTAAAGCAATCCTTTGATCGAGCTATTCACGAGTCCGAGTAGCTTGATTAATTTACACCCTTCGACTTCCTCAAGTTAAAGTTGTATCATTTTGTATCTTTGAAATATTGTTGCTTAAAAGTCTTTTGAATTTCTTAATATAAAAAAATCTTTTAAATTTTAATCTAGTTTTTTTTTATCCAATGATAACATTTCTATAACTTAATCTATTCTATTTTACAAGAAAAGGGAAGTCTAAAGAGACAATAAATCTATTCTATTTTAATAATGTGTTTATATGTTTTACATCCTAGATCGGTTCTAATTGGAGATACCATTATTGTTTCTAGTACAGAAGGTCCTACAAAAATGGGAAATGCCCTGCCTCCATCCTAGGTCTATCCAATATGGAATGAACTTATAATCACGTAATTAATTTGATCATCCGATTATAAGTTCGTAACCCTAGCCCATTCCCATTCTGGGCAGATATGGGGAAATCTAAAGAGATTATGTAATGGGGTATACAAATCTGATTAGAGTAAATGAGTATTCTGGAACCCTTTTTAAATTTTTTTCACTGTAGGTGGAGTTCGAACCCCTGACTTACAGCTCAAAGAGAGATTTAATCTCTTTTTGGTGGCGACTCAACTTTGGCTCAATGGTTTAATTATTTACACTATGAGACTTCTTTTAGAATTTAATGGTTAGTGTGTTTGGACAGCCAATTATTTGGCCAAATATATTTGCTGACATCACCATTACAATTTCCAATGCACCTTTTCATCTTCCCAATTACCTTTTTATCTCACATACATCACATCACAAAAAGTGCTACAGTAAAAATATTTCAAATAACTTACAATCCAAACACACTTGGTGTTTTCCTGTTCTCAATGCACGTCGAATTTTTTGGCGCAGTGCGTGCCTTTGTGAACTAATGAACGAAAGTGGACAAATCAAAAGGCATTAAAAAAAAATTGGATTGAGTGATGAATTTTAACGGATGGTGATATGTGTTATCATATATTTCTCACTTACTTGCAATCTCAATCGATATCCAAAATTTTGAAAATTTTTTTGAATTTTAGAATTATGAAAACTATTCCCATGTCAAAAAAGCTTCCCAAGAGTAAACTGACATGGTGCTGATTTTGTCCATTTCTTACTAGAGCAATTGAAAAAAGTGATAAATTGAGATGTGAGAATATAACAAATTTCATTATTTCGACAATTATATATTAGTTCTATCTAATTGATATCCATAACTCATTAAAATATATTTCAAGTGTCATATTTTGAAAATATATAATTAAATAGAAAAAATAAATAAATATAAGGATGACAAGTAATATTTAATAGGAAAAGTATACAAATACAATAGGTCGAGGAATAATAATTATTAGTATGTATATATATTAGATAAATTTTAGATGCATTAACCGGTACTTCAAATGCATACTAGCTAGAGAAATCTGATCTTAAATTCAACATCCATAGTGATCAAATGAATACCCATTTAATTTGGGGATAATTTCAAAAACCTCCCCTAAGATTTGAAAAATTATAGCTACTTCTCTTGATTTGATAGTTTTAATAATAAAATCTTAAAATAATATTGCTTGGTCAATTTTTTAAATGAATAGCCAAAAAATGCCCTTATGTAATGAGTTCTAATTTATTTATTTTCCTATACAATTATAAGATTATCTAGTATAATTATAAGGAAAATGTGTCAAATTTTTCATGTCTATACCTACTATTTGATAAACAAATATAATGATAATTTTAACACTATAATAGGATACTTTTGATAGTATTTTATTTTAGATTTAGATTTATAACATAAAAAAGAAAATGTCAAAATAATTCATTCAGAGTTTATGAATTTTTTAAATAGTAAAATTATCATAATTTAGTAGTGATTTTGGACAATTTCTTTTTAATACTAAAAATATAAAATAAAAATCAGCAAAAATATTGGACTATAAAAATATTAACTCATTAAAAAAATCACTAATTCGACATTTGGTTACGTAGAAATTAGAGGTAATACCAAGGACAACGAGTTCACTGTCAATGAAACCATGATCAAAGTTGCAAATTCGGTTCCAATGGGTAGCGAAAATTAACCCGGTCATTTTAAAAAAATTCGGGTTGCATATACTCTTCTGACAAAAATGACCCAGTTTATTTTTTTTTTTAATTCAAAATCGCGACTTCACGTAACACAGGAAAATACCTGAAAGCTATCCCATCCTCGTACCAGAACTCCGTTGCTCTTCTTAGAATCATACTTTTTTTCTTGAACCTTCGGCAGACGTCAGGAAGCCGGCGGTGACTACCTTTCAGTAAGTGACCCTGCTCATTTAGCTATTGATTAGTATTATTGTGTTTTTTTAACTTTGCCCCACTTATCTGCTATCCCAAATTCAAGTTGTCCTATTAGTTAATATATTAAAATTTTCCACTCAAAATTTGTAGGGAACCCATCTAAAGTTTCCTCTTAAGGGTGATTCTTGGATGATTTGATGGGAAATAAGAAGACTCCATAATTGCATAAACTAAGGTATGGGAACAGTATATTATTGCATTTCTTAATGTATCAATTTCTCTGACTCTTACTTGATAATTGATTATTGTTATTATTGTTGATTTGCCGTGACTGTTAATTTTATTGCATTCAAGTGTTGATTTTGAATGTGTCATGGAGCTGATTAAATCTATTTAGTTTCGTTGCTGTAGTAATTCGTGCTGTCAGAAATTTAATTGGATTTTGTCTGATTTCATTTCTCTTCCTTCTTGTATGGTTAGCCGCAATAGTTCTGGATTAGCAACCTCAAAGAAGGACTGTAGGATTTGATAGGTGGAGGGTTGATGACTAATGCGTAACCTTTGACAGCACTAATGGTTAATCTGCAGTGCTTGTGCTTGAACATAAGAATCGATATGGTGGTGTCGTACTTCTGTACAACATGGCTCTGGTTTAAAAGAAGGCCAGTGTCCTGATAATTTAGTTAGTCGAGTTTGGATATACAGGGTTGCTAGGAAGCTGTATATGGTTTCTTTTTAGTGGTATCTGCCATGACCCAAGTCTTTTCAGAAATGAGTTCAGCCTTTGCTGCTATTTCCCTTTGCTTTTGTGTGTGTGTGTGTGTGTTGATCAAACTTATTTCATGGTTATATGCTTCAAAGGTTTCTTCATGAGGTGAATGTCGTTTTTACAGCTTGGCTTAGGTAGTTTGATGAAGTCAAAATTGTTGATATCTCTATTATTTTCACGAAAAGCATAATCCTTCTCTACCAGAATTACAGGAAGTTGCAGATTCTTCTTATTAAAACAAAACATGTTGTATAGGGGGGTCTTGCTATTGAAAGCATAAAGCCTCCCCCCAAAAAAAAGAAAAACTCCTCTCTCTCTCTCTCCCCCTCTACCTTCTCTTGTGCAGGGAATGGGACTTGGAAATTGATAGTTTAACATAAGGTAGCATTGTTGGAAAGGCTGTTGCATTAATTTAAAAAAATTGCTGATGTTAATTCACATTTGAACTCGTAAGATAGCTTGATTTTTGGATTCATTCTTCTGTTAAATTTGTTTATGAAAAGAAGTGCTTAAGCTACGGACATGAATTTTAGAGAAGAGTACTTCACCTGTCTCAGTTACAATGTTAATCTTTCTTATGCATCATGATCTCTGGCAGCAAAATCACAAATACATTCCCCAAACGTACACAGCCAAAACAGATCTGTCCTTTTGTCAACCTTGGAGGTCCTTATTAGTTTTTTAAGTTTCTCAAACACAGGCAGGATGTTCATTTCTTTCCATTTTTGGGGCACTACTTTTCCCATATAATTTCTTAAGTTTTTTCTTCATTTTCCCTTTAAAGATCCATCACTTTCCATCCAGTAGTTGACCTGCTACGTTAATTTCTGCTGCATGACTTGCACCAAGAAGAATATCATCTCTTTTACTTTTCAAATGATAGCACATAGATGATGGTCTTTAATCGTATATAAGATGTACTTCCTTTTCGATCTGTTTCTGGCAGATGCAAAATTTCAGTTATGGGAAGGTGATGGTTTTGTCTAAGGATCACAAAACAGGCGGTGCACTTGAGATGTTTGATCAAATGTTACTGGATAATTGCGTTGCTTAGATATTAGTTGTTTCCTTAGAAGCATGGCTGGGGCGATTGTTTACAGGCAGTATTGTATTTTGAACTTGACATAGCATGACTCTGGATCTAATTGATACAGGTAGCACCATAAAGATCAAAATTAGCAAGGTTTTGGGCCAATACAATAGTAACTGCATAGTCATGTCATCATTGGATCTCGTGGTGTGAGATAAAAATTAGGAATCAACTTGTGTAATCAAGTCAATCTACTATAGTTAAACACGTTGTATGTTGGCCTTAATAATTATAATTATTGTACCATATTTGAGAAGTCATTAATGTTTGATCTTGTTTCAGTGCATCAAATTTATTGTGGTTACTTGCTACTTAATAAGATGTTTGTAAATTCATGTGAAGATTATAGGGCTCTGTTAATTTCTTTTGCTTCTCAAACATGGTACCAGATTTGATCTTTTATTTCAACATTTTCTTTAAAAGTTTGTCCTGAATTAGTTTTTGCTTGTAGCTCCTCCATCCAAGTTAGAGCACATTATACCATGGGCCTTATTAGAGATTGGAGCTAAAGAAGCTAGAGTAAAATGCCACAATGACTCCTTAAGTACTTAAATAGTGCAGAGTTCTGTTGGATTTGCAGTTGGCTGTCAGAACCTGTGATGTCTACCTTTATTTCTCTAGGCCCACTCTTCATGACATTTTTCTTGAAACAAAAATATTTGTTGTAATTACATCTTGTAAGTGTAAATGTTAGAATTCCTTTGTTTGTTGTAAGCACTGAAGAGCACTTAATCAGTTGCTCATTTCTGAACAACAAAGTTAGTTATCTTTTCACATGAGTGCCATAACTCTTGTTTTTAAGAACTAAAGATTTCAATAAACGGCACCTGAGAAGTGTTCCATTTTTCTCTGATGCTTCACAATAGGCTGCTTCTGGGCATGCCATTTTGTAAAATTGCATACATCAAAGATAAAGATAGTGGATCTTTTCCTTGCTATTTTTCTTGTTTGTCCACTCTGCTAGAAGCCTATAATGTGTAATGTCTAATGAACGTCTTCTGAATAGGTCGCTTTTCTTGACGTGATGACTGTTATGAAGAGGTATGTCTTAAGATTGTTCTTTTCGCTGAAGTACGTCACTGCAAATGTAGTGGACCGAAACAGTGGACGCATAGTCGCATCAGCATCAACAGTTGAACATGCGCTCAAAAATACGCTTGAATGCGGTCGATCTTGCAATGCTAAGGCAGCATCAACTGTTGGAGAAGTATTGGCAATGAGACTTAGAGTAGAAGGCCTTGAACAAGGGCAGGCAAATGGAATCCATGTCAATGTGAACAAGGAAATTGAGAAAAAAGGTTTCAAGAATCGGACGAAAGTCTGGTCTGTTGTAAATGCCCTCAAGAACAACGGAGTCAAACTTATTCTCGACGACGACGATGACAATCAGAATTCTCGTTCAAGTTATCACTGACGATAGAGCCCCAACTTCCAACCCTTCACTTCCCTGATAGTTAGTTTGTATACATGCTCAAGCACTTGTGACATGACAGAGGGAGATTGTCCTCTTTACTTGTTGTGACTGTCACAGGTGACATCTGTAGATCAGAATTGAATTTAATTCTGAACTTAACAATGAGAGAGGAAGCACTTTCAACGAAATCTGTACGTTATAATATCAAGAAGTTGTTGGCCATCTATGTGAATCCGTTGATAGTGGATTTTGTCCTCTTAATATCTATTCCAGGCAGATTGTAGAGTTTACACTCTTTTGCCGGGAGGCTAGCATCTTATTGTCTTATCATTTTTCATTTTTCACTAGGGTGGTTTGGGGATGGGTACGGTTAAGCAAACTGTGAGTAGAGAGCTTCAATGAAACTCAGCAACAGGTTCGATATAAATGAAACTGTGAGTAGAGAGCTTCAACCAAATTGCATTGCCTATCGTAATCATGAACACTCAGCAACAGGTTCGATATAAATGAAACGAGGGCCATGGTCTATAAATGCCTGGCAGGGAATATTTCCGGCGACAGAATTGGGAAACCCAAAGACAATTAAGATGCAGATGATGGACCGCCAATGTGAGGCACAAAATTCTGCAGATGACAGACATGACCTTTGCCGTCTTTTGCCACAAGGGTGGTCCTCCGGTTAAGTCCATATTTGAGTCGGAAATAAAACAGAGGTGGAAACCTACTAGGCTATTTGCTGCCCGTTTCTAAGATTGGGATGACATGACTGTAACTAGACATGATTCTACATAAAAGGTGGTCCTCGCACAAAACTGTTTGTATTTTTTCCTTCTTCTTCTTTTTAAAAAAAGAAAGAAAGAAAATTAACAGTAGTGAATCTTCACGTATTTTTTTTTTTTACTTACTTGAACTCGTCGTATCTCAATTACAAGTAAAAAAATCTTATCAAATAAATTACACTTTGTTTGTCTTTGTAGTCAGATCTTCATTTAACATTCACATATACAAACCTAGTGACTTTGATTCCTATTGTTTAGAAATTCCGTAAGAGCAGATCCTAATCTCTGGAATTAATGGATTACTTAATCTGTAGCAATCATTAATTAATGGATCATTAGTTAACTTTTTAAGAGCTAATTTTTTAATTTCGAAACATATTTGTTTGCAGTGCGTCCCCAACCAACCAACCAACCCCTCCGGGGGTACAGGAGCTAAGTAAGCCCTACAAATATCTTAAGACGGTGGGTGAGTCATAGAACCAACTACCAAGCAACGAAGCTACAAGAATCCAACTAAAGAGAGACAAGAAAGGTGCATTTCAGGCTGTGTGATGTGTATTTCGACTATGCATCTAATCTAAGACGATCGAGTCCATAAACAACCCTCACGCTGCAATATTCTACCATTCCCAAATCGTTGTTCACTGAAAATCTAGAAAGTATTAAAGCTAATCATCAACCTTCCCCCACCATTATTGCCACTGTTTCCTTCCAAAAGAAGAAAAAACAAATTAATCATCATCAAATTTGAGGATGAAAACATAATAAAAGTTTGATAGGCTATCCGCCCGTGCAAGCGCCACAAACCTAATAATTTGTTTGCTTTTTTCCACGTCAGGAAAAGTGGCACACTTTAAACTCATTCCAAATCTTACCAAAAGTCCAATTTGATGATTCCCTTGGCATTCTATTTCTTGGTTAGTGATGTAACTAGAAGAAAGGTGGAACATGGGATTGGAAAAAAAATGGCCGCAAGGACCCCTTTTACTGGTTATGCTTTTCCTGAAAATTTCACGTAGAAACTCCAACCATCAAGTACAATGATGCCTTTCCTGAAAATTTCACGTAGAAACTCCTTTTCAGGGTAAAGCTGAGGTTTTGTGAGAATCATGATGCTTCATGATCAGTCAGCAATGATGCCTTCGGCGAAGTTCATAGCCCACAATTTTGTCAAGAAAATTCTATTAATGTGGAAACATATTACAGTCCCTAAACAATTTTCTAGAGTGTTTTTTTTTTTTGGGATAGAAATATACGTCGTAATAATTTGATGTGCGTAAGATAAAAAGATAATCGAGAAACGTGTACATTAAAATTTTTCAAAGAAGAATAATAGCTTTCCAAACAATTTTAGATTGTTTGGCATTCAAATTACTCGAGAAAAGATAGACGCTGGAGCTGAAGAAGACTAGCAGTCGGTTCTTGAAGTTTCTTGGGAGAAGAAACAGACGAAACAAAAGAAGCATGGAACCTCATACAGACACATAATAATATTAACTAAAGACCTCAGTTAGTTCATTCAAGTAAAATAGCGCGTTAAAATTTCCCTCAAACCAAGAAAAATGAAAGGGTAGTTTAGTTCCCTTAAACCTATTAAAGAATAGAATCGGTTTTTATCTCAAAAAAGTCAATTAGAGTTGGAGTGAGTGGCTTTAGCTAGGATCTTTTGTTGATTAGCTTTCGCTAGTCTTGACTCTTGACTAATTGATGCAGGATCAGGTTGTTTTACAAAAGCCCACACTAAAACACCACAAAAGCGAAATAGGAAAGAACAAAAGAAAGGACGAGGAAGAGACAAAGGCGGGTGTGGTACTGGTACCAATTGATTCCAGGACTTTTGCGCTGTGAATAGAACAGAGCATGAGTCATGAGTGGAGGAGGGACAGCTGCATATTCAGCTTATCCACCATTGTTTTCCCATTTTCCGGCTTCGTGTGAAGGTTCAAGTACACAACATGATGGCAACAGTAGTTTATTTCTACAGTTTTATCTTTTTCTTTTCCATTTTATTTTAGAGACTAAAAAAATAATGAATAATTGTATCCGATTGTCATGTAATATCAAATCCATAAGAGCAGTAAAATAATAAGCTAGGATGGATGGATGGGTGTCTTTTTTTCGCCCCGAGTAAGGAAAGGTTAAACAGTACCATATTTTTCTTGATGGCCAAAAAAGCGTCTTTAGTCCGGCTTATTTTATACTAGTAGTAGTAGATAGAGTAAAAAGAAAATGAAACCAGCTTTGTGGAAAGAAGAAAAGGAATGGGTGGACTTTCGAAGTCTTTAATTAAGCCTTTACCGTCACGTTGGTTCTTTGGTTATCAAGCTCTTTCCATCATAACCCCACATGGGATCGAGCTCAGTGGTAATCATCATCACAGCAAATGAGGAAAGCCCCACAATCACATGGATTTGGAATCTAATCAAACGTAACTCTCTTTTGTTTCTTGTCTCAAAGGGTTAGATTAACAAAAGTTCCATCAAATTTAATTGCCTTTTCTCTTTAGAGCAGCAAGCTGTGTGCTTGGAGTGCGTATTATGAGCATTGCATGGTCTTGAGACTCTCTGTTAAAAAAAGTTGTGCTACCATCCGAGTGAGGTTTATTACTTACTATATTATATGTATATGAGTATATATATTGAGTAGGTAGAATATTCTTGGCTTTGTCCCACTGACACTTGCACTGATTAAGCCAAAAAATATTCACACACACTAATGAAGCCAAACATTTTGAAACTTTCCGGAGATTTTAAGCTTCAAAATTGGTTAAGTTTATGAAATAAGTTTGCGTGCACCTATTCCTTTTACGGTTGCTTCTACTGTGGAAAGTAGAGTGAACTCTCCACCGTGGGCAGAAGAAGTGTTAACAAGACAGCGCAGCGTGGACATCTTTCACATGTCAAGTGGGGCCCAATTCAAATAAGGCAACCGGCTGTAGGGTTGGCTTAACAAACCTGGCCTTGATGATGGATGGAACCTGGAAATCCGAGTGAATTAATGACATTTTTGCGTCAAAACCTGAATTTTGTTATTACTAACAAGTAACAATGCGCTTAACATACTAGTCGGGTATTCAGAATTACGATCCCGAGCTTAACATGCCATGTTGGTACCAACTGGGGTTATGGTTATGAAATTAGTTTCTTGTTAATTATTATAATAAGAAATATTTATAATTGAAAAATATTCAATTCTTGCATACTAAATAATAAATATTTTTAGAAAAAATCATTCAAAATGTCTTTCATATTTTGTTAAATAAATTTTTCATCTTCCACCTTTAAAATTTTAACTTTATATTCTTTACAAATTCAATTTCACAAAATTTGGTGCTAACCTACGTTTCAACCACTTTTTAGTCTAAAATCACCACATGACTCATATGCAATAGTTTTTATATATAAAAATGTCAGATTTTACTTTTTTAGTGGCAAAAATAAATATGAATGGACAAAAATGAATATGGTTTCAAGTTAGATTTGGCTTGTTTAAGTGCAAAAATGAATATGAATTTGATCATTTGTTTAATTACAAATGGGATCTAACTTTTTTTCCTATAAAACAATGAACTTTCTTTTTACTCTCATAAAAACTACTTTTACTTTAACTGCCTATAACTATCCATGACTATTTTTACTTTTAACTATTTAAATATATGTTTTCAACATAACTACCTATAAATATTATAACTACTTACATAAAATTATTTTATGAAAAATATTTAAAAGATTAAAATTTGTTTTGATAATAAAAATTTTGTTTAAAATATATGATCATAAATATTATATATTTTTTGATTGCACACGCATTGGATGTGCATAAGCACTAGTTATAATATAATACCTAAGAAAGTTTATGCGATAATAAATCATTGGGTGCTTAAAAATTGTCAATTCAATATGAACTTGATATATTTTAAACTATTTAGATAAATAGATAGAAGACACACACTTCATGATAATGTAGAACAAATGGGACCTAACATTAAATTAAAGTGAGATAATGAATCTTGTACATGCTAAACAAAAATGTCTTTTGAGTTCCCAAAGGATAAAGACGCCGTTTTAAAATAATTGGGGACGTTGCATTGGGTCAAAAGGATCTTTTTCATTTACTATATCATGTACTGCAATGTATAAATATTTGTTATTATTTTGAAATGAAATATAAATCGATGCATATTACGAATCAAAATGCTAGAATATGTTAATTTGAACGTGGGATTGTAATTGATATTTATCTATATATCATTGCTTTACATGTTTCAATGGATTTGCTATCATTAGATAATCCATATCACAACAAAATCTTTAAATTTAGCACTTACTTTTAAGAGTGAACTTTGATTTTTACTATAATTTGGTTATCCTTATCATTAGATAATGCTAATATATTAAAAAATCTCAAATTTTGACACTATTTTACTAGTCAAATTTGTGATTTTATAGTCTATCATGTCCAATACAACTAGTTGCGAAATTAGGATTTAAATTGATAACCATCTAGTTATTGCAATAGCTGAAAGGTTCAATCTTTGAAACATTTGCATTATGTGATTTATGTTTATGATTATTTTATCTACAATCTCAATTCTAATTTCCTGGAGTACTATTTAATTGTGTTTTTGATTACTCATCTACAAATTCGATATCGATTTGAAAATCATCATATTATGTATAAGATTGCTTATCTAATTTCTAAATTTAAATTAAAATCTACCAGGTCAATAATGCCATGATTCTAGTTTCTTGAAATACTATTATGTTTCTAATATTTCTTCTGTAATTTTTATTTTAGTTAAAAAGCCACTATCTATGCAATATATAAAGTTAGAGGGATCCCAATTAATGTAAACTTTTTTATGTCATTTTTTAAACTTTCAATTTTATTCTTAAAAAAAAACTAATTTTTGCTTTGACTACTTAATCACATTTTGCCAATATAACTATGCATAACTACCCTAAATATTGTAATTAATAAATTACAATAACCTTATAAACCAAAATTTTTTAAATAAATTTTTAATAAATGTATTTACATAAAAATAAATTTTATATAAAATTAATTTCTTTTAATTATTTATGTATATAATTACTCATCTATGCCAATTAACAATTAAATTTAAATTGTCATAATTTTTTTTGTCAAGTAACCATTTATAAATTAAAATTGGAGTACACATAGTTTCATTTTTGCGTATTCCAAGGATTATTGCATCGGACCAATTTTTCCTACTTTTCCTGCTCTTTGCAACTTATTTCCTGTCAATTAGGCATGGGAAGCTACTCCCGAATTAATGACAATTTTTAGGTGCATACAAATGCCTGTACAAATGCCCATAAAATATCGTTTAGAAAAAAAAAGTACAAATGCCCATAAGTTGTTGATGGGCGTACATGTTATTTCTCCTAAAAGTACAATGCATCTCGTATGAAACCTCTTCTACCCGGTTCCGGTCATTACTTTTAATAACTTTGCTTTGCCTAGGCCCACGGTGATGTGTTGTCCTAATTTCATTTGCTCTTCCCACCATGCATAGGTGAGTCACCTTTCCACCATAGACGGAACCTTCCTTTTACTGTATACATTATTATTAGTTTAGAACACAAGTACTAAGGGTTTGTTTGGATTGTGAATTATTAGAGATATTTTTACTGTAACACTTTTTGTGATGTGATGTATGTGAGATAAAAATGTAATTGAAAAGATAAAAAGGCGTGTTGAAAATTGTAACGATGATATAAATAAATATATTTTGACGAATAAACCACAATCCAAACAAACCCTAAGATTGATGAACAGATGAACCCAAGTATCCAACCCTTTGTATAACGCATCTGTCCAAACAAGAAGACAACTACTTTCCACTAAATTTACTTTTACCCCTCTTTCCGGAAGCTTCCTTTTATATCTAAATCATTGAGAGAATAAATGCATGCCAAGGAGTTCATGTCATCAGAAACAATATGGTTACATGTCCTGTACATATAATGCCCATGATGGCATTGGCCTACGCCTTCTTTTTCTTTTTCTTATTTTAATATTAACGAAAAAGTGCCCACGGATCGCGCGAGTATTTTGTGCATGTAATTAAAGAGAATTTTTTATTTGACAAATAATAATATATTTTAAAAAGAAATAGTCATTAAATATAATGAAATTAATAATAATACATTTTAATTGCAGCATATATTTGTACACCTTACTTTATCAATACTTTTATAATTTTATCATTTCCAAAAGTTCCTTATAGATGTTGGTTAAAATTCCTCCAAGAGCAAACATAAGTTATTTCAAACAAAAGAACATCATTCAACCGTTAATTATAGCAATGCGTCTTTGTGTTAATTGCACAGCAAAAGCCACGCTTCAATTAAATGCGTTTATGACACTATTTCAGTAATTACACCAACACATAAACTTATATAAATTGTACTCAATGCAAAAATTATTGTAAAGTAGTTTCATATTCCAGAAATACTCAAATGTCTCCATAAATAAAAACTTTAAATGTATCAAAATGAGGACATTTCGATAAACACATTCAAACACATGTTGTCTTTAAGTTGCATCAAAAGTTTTTAAAAAGTTATACAATATTTTATATTTTCAAAAAACTCCTATTCATGTAATTGAAATTCAAACCGCCCTTTGATGAAAGTCACTCTTATATATAAGGATACAGTTTAGTCAAGTTCAACTTAGATTACTATCAAGAGTTTGACCGTAGCTGGTGACGCTTGGGGCAGGCCTCTCCCAACCCGTAGTGGGATTAGTTGGGTCGTACGGTAACCAGTCCACGGACCCAGATATCCACTGTGATAAAAAAAAAAAAAAAACTATCAAGAGTTTGACCGTGTTCTCAAATTTGAGCATACTTTCAAAATTATAAATTATTTAAATAAATTCTTACAAATTAACCATTAATATAAAATCTTTACAGATTATCCACCGACATAATTCTTCTCGCATGGATGGAGGCTCAAACACACTACTTGTGTGTGGCATTGGCCTGCAACCTATGACATGTGCAATGTGCAACTGCTTTAGTTAGATCTCCAGTCCTGGCTGATGAATGAATGGGTATTTGAGTAGTAGTAGTAGTACGTACTTGTTAAAGAAAGGGGGCCAGGGTCAACGTCGTCATCACATAAGTGTCACCATGAATAGGTGGGACCCATGCATGTTTCCTCCGCCGCTTTCCAATTTGCCGTCTCCTCAGAAATTGTCTCCGTCTTCTCGTATCAACTCCGGACTTGATTCCGTCCCACGTTCAACTGCCGGATTCATTCCCCCTTTTGTTGAAGTTGAACCAAATCCTAATCATTTTTGGAGGTCAACAATTAGGTTAATCATTTCCACTTTGTTAACATGCCTGTAACATAGAGATTCTGTTTCATTTCAAGGTGTAGGAAACAGGAATCCAAAATATAATTGTCAGAGCAAAAAATAGATCCGGATTTAGAGCAAATTTCTGTGCACGAGGCACCTTTGTTCTTACTTAGGTTTTGCAATTGAATTTCGAAATTTGAGGCTTCAAATGAAACTCTCCGAAATTTTAATTGTTCCTCATGATTCCACCAATCAATTAATCATCCCTTGTCTATTTTCTATCAATCATTATCTATTCTCTACCCCACAATGCTTATCATCTTTCTTCTTCTTGCTCCCAAACAATTAAATCATTAACACCCCAAATAGTACCGTGAATTGTTTCTTCTTCTCACGCCTACTGGCGACTAGCAATATCTTCCAATTATGCATATCACCTCTTTTTCTTTTCTCATTTTCTAGAATTGAAATCTATGATCGTGAAGAAAGAACAAACAAGTGGATTCCATAAGAAAGACACTTTTGTTTTTTTTTTTTTCTCCCATGTATTTAATGATCACCCTTTTATGTGTTGAACTTTGTATGTGATTTGATTGGAAAAAAAAAAGAGTTAAAAGGGGTAATTTGTCAATTTCAATTCAATTAGGGAATTTGTATATTATTAGGGAAAAAAGAATTTTTGAAGCTTTTGTTGAATTTTTGAAATAAAGTTGGGTCGGAGGTTAATGGCTATGGCAGTGATAGATGGCGGTTTTATTGTTGTAGCGATCATGATGATAATCAAGAACCAAAAATTTTTTGTTGGGAACAGGAAAAGGAAAAAAAGGGTTTGTCATGGGGTCTAGAAGATTTAGTCGAAGTAATGATTATTAATGTAAGGAAGGGCAAAGTTGTCTTATGACGTGAAATCTGCTGGAAATCCCCTATTCTTTTGCTCCATCCAAAATATTGGGTTAGGTTATAAGTTACACCCTTAGAATTAATGTGGACATCACCATGTAAGCAAATATTAACCAATCGACACCAAAAACATTAATGATAATACTACTAATAGCTTCCGCTTAGCTTTACATTTTTTTTTTTTTTTTTTGGTCAAACTTAGCTTTACATAAGTATTTTGTTTCCACGCAAAGGCAAAACAAATTTTCCTGACCTGAATGATCAATTTCGAGCGTGCATATGGACTACGGTGTACAATTCTCTCAGGTATCGTCGATCATATCATATTATTATCCGATGGGCCCTTTTTGCTTTTGGCTCAGAATGAACTAGAAGTCACGATACTGGTTTAAACAATGTCCCATCAAACGCTCTTTCTATCTCTAGAGATTTCAGATACTGGTTTAAATGGCTTACGCGTGTAAATCGAGTAACATCAACCACAGTCCTCAAATTTCCAATTTCTTATATCTTTGATTTGATGATCGGTATTGTTGACTGGGAAGTGACGCGGAAGGATCCGAGGCAAATACAACGCAATGCATCATCATGCGCAGACATACTACTATTTCACGAGTAAGCATATACTAATGTCTTGCTGTTGGACGTTTTCGAGGAATTACAACTTGCTCATGTTACAACCCAGAACCAGTTATTAAAGAGGTTCCCCATTGCTATACACTACACTACTTTCCTTTTCGTCTGCAAATCATTCGGGTTTTGCTCAGTGGAGGCAACTACAGATTTAGTCACCACCCGCACAAATACTCTTCATAGCTCAACAAACCACTCCAGTCTGACAACTGCCTTTTGCCAAAAATGGAGGAACCAACAAGCTTAATAATAATGGCCGTGACAGAAAAAGAAAAAAGGATGACCGGTCTAAAACTCTTCTTTGAAAGCCTAAGCAAATAAGAACAAAAGGTTAGTAGATCCAGCTACTCTGCAAAAAAAAAAAAAAAAAGAATAGTACTGTAGCATTAACTTGCATCATACATAGACTGTAGTAGAAGATTACAGAGTCATAATCATGATTAACAAAAACAAACCACCCTAAACCTCATTCTTAACCAAACTAATCTAATGGAGCACCTAGCTCAAGTCCCAACCTGCCATTCTCCTCCAATCATCATATATATATTCTAATTCGCCACCATCTTACATCCATTCAAAACCCCGTCATAATAGATTTCTTCCCTCTATGTTATTTACATTTAATGCCTTCCCCTAAATGCCCAAAATATCCGTGTGATCCATCCTTTCCTTTAATTAGACACAAAGTCACATAACACTACAAGCATTTGGATTCTCATCACTAAACAGCTGAGGGGCATGATATTGGAATTGATAAGGATCACCCATATAGGCAGGCCCCCCGTATACAAAAGGGCTAGAACTTGGATAATCATACCCCAACGGACCATTTGGTATCTGCTGCTGCTGCTGCAGCTGCTTTTTACTCCCTTCCATTTGTTCACCACCACCACCTTCCCCACCAGCAGGTTTACCTTCGCCGCCGCCGCCGCCGCTTTTCTCTTTCTTGTCTTCCTTCTTAGCAGGAACAATCTCCACATCCCTTTTCAGATGCTTCTTCAAGTTTTCCACCACGTCCTTCATGTCCATTGCACCCTTGACAGTCACCAAATCCTTCTGCCTATCCACTTTCATCTCCTGATAACCTGTAATCATTGTCATTCACCCATCCATTAGTCATTACACACAAGATACTACAGAAAAATTAGCAGTCAAATCTAACATTAAAACAGCATTTCACCTTTCGTTTTGCTGACAATTTTGTGAATTCTCTCGATGCATCCTTGACAGTGCAGTGGTACCTTCAGCACAGCTGTTGTCACCGGAAGCTGCAAAAACAGTCATAGATTATAAAATTAATCAATGGGTCTTTCCCAATAAACAACAAATAGCTGTGTTAACAAAAGAAATTCAACAAATTCGACAACACGTGGCCGCAATAAACGTGGTAGGCACGAATCTGAATGATTACAGTAATAAGCTAACACTGGGTACTGAAACATGAAAAAAATTTTCAAACTGAAGAAGTGATGTGAAGCAACAAATGCGGTTGCTCATGAGCAACTACTGCTAAAGAGCTGGTAACGTGTTGCCAGCACATGCTTCCACCGCTGAACTCGGAAAAAGGTAAATTCACCGAAGTTTAACAGTAGAATGCAAATTTTGACCAAGTACGGTAAAAAAAATAGTAGTATTCTTTTTCATCTAGGGGTAACCAAAAAAAAAAAAAGGTAAAGTAAAGATGCTAACATGCGCATTGTGTGCAAACGACGACGACAAAGAACTCAGAATTTGTAGCAGAAAAAGAGAGTAAGAAAAAAAGGACGAAAATATGTGCACAGCATTACTTAGCAGCGTACCTCTTTGGAGTTTTTCTCGTCTTTTTTGTTTTTGCTATTATCCTTGGGCTTTTTCTCCTTGGAGTCTTTCTTCTTTTCCTCTTTTCCATCCCCAGCGTCGTCGTTTTTGGCTTTGTCCTTTTTGGGCACCGGCGAGAGCAGTTCGACCTTTTTGTGCGTTTTGTCCTCTAACTTCTCTCGAAGCTTCAAAGGATCAACTTTTCCGCTCACCGTTATCTTGCCTGAGCCGCTGTCAACTTTCACAGCCTCCACACCTAGTCAAAACCGGAAGCAAAAATTACTTAAAATGTCAAATTTGGGAATTTCTTCAAACAAGTAATATTCAGATGAAAAACAGCAGTGAACAGAGCATCTTAGGTTTAGGAAACCTCAAGGATAATTTTCTTGGAAACTTTATCCTGAAGAACATGAAAACATAAAAAATTAAAACTGCAAAATTCTCGAAGAAATAGCGGCAAAAGTAAAATATAAAAGTGAAAAAAGTGAGACCAGAATCTCAGCAGAGAATATACGAAAATATGTGCAGTTACGGATGATAATTTATTTCATAAATAAATGCAAAATACCTTCAAAACCTCGGATACACTTGACGATTTTGGTAACGCAGCCGTCGCAATGCAAATCGATCTTGAGAACGACAGCGTTTCCGCCATTACCGTTGTTGTTGTCCTTCTTGGCGGCTCCTCCATCTTCTCCCCCTTTTTGTTGCTGGTTTTCTTCTTTGTCGTCCTCCTTCTTCTTCTGGCCCTCATCGCTAACCTTCTTGTTCTTCTTCTGCAGACAATCACAGCCACAAAACACTTTAAAATTTCCCATTGCGAAAACTTTTCCACGAAAATTCAGAAACCACAGATCACATTCATATTTCAGAAAAGAATAACGGATTTTTCGAATATACACACATATAGAGAAGGCTAATAAGAAAGATTTAGATAGATAGGAAGAGGCGGTTACTTTGCTCATTTTTTTGCTGCTTTTTTTTTAAAAAAAAAATAAAAATTCCGGGGCGTTTCTATCTGGCTTTTCTCGAACGAGTAAGAAAGATTTCTGAACGTAGAGAGAAAAGAGAGCGAAGGTGTATTTATTCGAGTGAGCGTGTGAGGGGAATAAGAGTGGAAATGAGGGTGGGGGCAGTGGAGGGCTGAGTTGTCAATTCGCTCATATGTGGCGATGGTGTCTAATACAGGTGTCATATGTGCTTGTGGGTATTATGTATGCTTAATCATGGATTATTATCATGGTTTGATATATAGTTAATTTTGAAAAGGTTTTTTTTTTCCCTTTTTTCACTTTTTGCCTTTTGACACAAGATAAAATGGGATTTTGCAATATAGTTCTAATAAAACAATTACCTTTTTTTTTATGGAAAAGGATACATAATAATCTAGGAAACATATTTTAAAAATTTTTTT
Source organism: Coffea arabica (assembly GCF_036785885.1). NCBI lineage: Eukaryota > Viridiplantae > Streptophyta > Magnoliopsida > Gentianales > Rubiaceae > Coffea > Coffea arabica. The sequence goes on along the minus strand of NC_092310.1, from coordinate 51,890,160 downwards.
GCACTTTTTACCCTTGTTTTCATGTTTTATTTTATGTTTTTGACCATGCATTGTAGAAACATTTGTATATAAAATAAAATAAAATTTGACTTGAGTTTTATTTCTTAAATCTTGTTTATATAACTTGTTATTGCAAATAATTGGAGAATGGGCTCAAACAAATGGAGAATAAAGGGCCTGTTTGGAAGCCAGATTTTTTGACAAGTTTTTTATCTACTAGTTTTTTAACAATTTTTGCTACAGGAACTCCAAAAAACTTCTCAAAGTTTTTTACCTACACACTTCAAAATATCAAAAACGCACAAAAACAAATCCCTTCCCTTTTTTTCTTCTTCCACCCCCATCCCAACCCGCCGCCGCCGCCAACGCCGACCACCACCGTCGTTTCCTCCCCCATCCTGCGGAGATGCGCCTGGCTTGTTGAGAGGCGCGCTGGTCGCGCGCTCTTGCTGGTTGTGGGCGCGTAGGGGCGAGCAGGGGCATGGAGGTCATCTGACAGCGCGCGTTGTGGCTGGGTTGCTAGCAGGTCTGGAGTGCGCTGTGGTCGTGTTGTGGAGAAGGTGCATGCCTGGTACGCGCGCTTGGGAGCTGGGCTCGTTGATACGCGCGCGGAGAAGGTCGCGCGTGCTGGCGGGCGGGGCTGTGTCGCGTAGGTGTGCGATAAGTCGCGCACTGGTGTGCGGGTTGCGTGACTTGGCTGCTGGGAGAGCAGGGGCTCTGGTGCGCCTGCGTTTCCGATCGAAGAGGCGGCGGAGGTGGTGGTCGGCGCTCCAAGAAACAAGGGGAGGGAGAGGAATAGGGGGAGAGAAAATGGAAAAAAAAAATTGCTGCAGACTGCTTGATGCAGTTTCGGGAGAGGAACAGGGGAGGGACGGGAGAAGGGGAAGGGGAAGGGAGAAGAAGCTGGAAAGGAGGAAAGAAAAGAAAAAAGAAAAAGAAAGAAAGAAAAGGAAAAGGAAAAAAAGTTTGGGTACAAACATCCAAACTTTTTCTTACAAAAGTTTTTCTACAACTTCTACAGTGATTTACAGTATAGTTTGTATTGACTGGATTCACGGTTGACGAAGAGAGGTGTATTTACTCAGTGCATACTACTATTAAGTCCATTCATCTTTCGAAAGGAAATGTTGTTTGGATTCTAAAATATTTGAGATAATTTTGTGAAAAAAGTACTATAGCACCTTTTTGATATGATATGTGTGAAATAAAAAGGTGATTGAAAAATGTGTTGATGATGCAAGAAATCAGTGCATGTAAATAAAGTAAAATAATTGGCAATCCAAACATAGTGTTTGGATATCTCATTATTTCAAATAATATTTTACTTTTATCATAAATACATTTTTCAACTCACTTTTTTATATTATCAATCATCGTTTTATCTCACATACAGCACATAACAAAAAATACTACAGTAATTATTTTAAATAATACTCTATCCAAACATATTTAATTTTTTTCTTGTTAATCGGACCTTTACTATCATTATTTTTATCATATGATTTTCATTTTATTAGATTATATGATAACACAAATTTGTGAGGATATCTATATCTATATAAATTTGAGAAGGGATTTTTAGCAACAAGCCTCCACGAATTTTTCCACTATTAATTCTATTTTTCTAGCATTTCACATTTAATTTAATTTATAAAATATATTTCTCTCAACTTCCATATCTACTCTTCACATTTGAAATTGTTGGTTACTTTTTAAAATCTTTTCATTTCAAATTGTTGGTTAATATGCATATTATTCTATTTGAACTTCAACCCATCACGTTTCCGATTGTCTTGCGTTATTTATGATTCTACAACAATTAAAACTTCTATAAGACCATAAGAAGAGATAACAAATATAACATCTTTTCATGCTTTCTTATTAATTTAAATAAGTAAGATTATTTACACTCCATTTTTGTTATTCACACTTCAATAATCATTTTGGTTATATAATTTTCATTAATTAGACTAAATGATAAAACAAATAGTGGAATTGCAAATAATAAAAAATGAAGTGCAAATAATATTTTCTTAAGTAGGAAGTGGCTTCCATGCCTTTCTAATTTAAAAAAGTAGTGACTCCACTTATATAGGAATTTGGTTTGAAATTTATTAGTGGGAGGGTAAACAAAAAGAAAGTATTGCCAAACTTAGTCAAAGTAAAAAAGTAAATGACAATATTTTATCTTTTAACTTAGTAATCCTAAGTAAAAGGGCAAAATTAAATTAAAAAATATTCATGAAATAATGTTGTGGATTTAAAAAATCAAGAATGATACTATTCATGAAATCCAAATTATGAAATCATTAAATAAAAAATAAAGTACTACTAGCCTTTTAACGTGATTTTTTTTAAATATTCATTTTTGATAAAAAAAATTAATGATAATAACAACATCACTTCGACCAAAATTTTTTTAAAAAGTAGCATTATAGTTTAAAAGAAAGATATAGAACATTCAACCCTAAAATACTACTTAATTTGTATATATCTGGCCCAAATTTGACATTAGATTTGAATAAGAGTGCAAAACCAAAACACTAAGGATAACTTTTGGTACCATTAATTATTTATGTATTCTTATTGCTGTCTTCATATGTAAATATGTATTTGCTATGTTAAATATATATATATATTGATTGTAGTACTTGAGGATATTATAGAATTATCAAATTTTCATTTCTATTTTTAGATACTAATAATTGCAACCATTGTAATCAATTTTCAATTTTAGATTTTCATTATGATAGGTAAAGTTAAATATATTGGGTTGCAGGGATATGAATTTAGAGGTTAGGTATAGGGGGAGGATGGAGGGAAGAAAATGTTAAGAAGTTGAAAAGTGGCAAGAAATGTTGAAGAAAAAATATGGGTTACAAGAATTAGCAAAGAAGGGAGAAAAGAATAAAGGGAATTGCAGAGATATGACAGAGATGAAAAAAAAAAAATAGAGAAAGTGGTACCATGATAGAAGATATGAAAGTCGTAGGAGGCATCTGATGACTAGGTGGCGGGTAAGAGAAGAGGGAAATGATGGTGATTTTTAATAATTTTGAGAATTCTAAAAACACATATTATGGAAATTTTTTTTAAATATACGTTAAAGTTTATGAAAAATGCTAATCTAAATGCAGTCAACAATTATAGGGGCACAAAATAGGAGAAAGATTTTTTTTCTAAAATTGGAAGAAAATAAATTGGTTATAATTTAAATTTTTATATTATAAGTATTGATATATGGGTATAACATAATATGTTTTGTTGGATATTGATAAATTGACTTTTTAAAAAAAAAACTCTTCTCACCTTACCACCCAACCTAACCATCTCTTTAAATGCGCTAACAATTCTTTTATCATGTAAAACATTAGAGATTAAATTTTTTTCAAAACATTAAGCATCACTTTTTTAAAATTTTTAGTATATATATATTTATTATTCTATACCATAATATATATATATATACAATATTATTTGAATTTGAAATATAATCCCGTGCATAGCACGGGTGAAAACACTAGTAATTAACAAAAAATGGAGCGCGGTTAGCATTTCCCCATCTAAAACTGTGACATTTATCATCGGCCTTCTTGAAAAACAAACTTCTATCTCGTAGGCATATAATCTAAATCCATGACATTCCTAGGCCAAAGAAATGTAGGAGTCTAAAATCCTAAGCACAAAAAATATATTTTTATTTATTTATATATGCACATGTAGCAAGTGTCGGTTTGAGTTTGGCGACTGGGTGCCCTGCCGCGAAATTTCTATGTCCTTGGACGCTAGTTTAGCCGTTCACGCAGGTAGGCGGTTTAGAGTCGTATCTAGGTCCTTCTCCCTTGTGGGCTTCGCTTTAGCAGGAAGATGCCAGAGTCCCGACAGGGTATTATCAATTCTCTCATCCTCTAGTCAAACTTGGCTCCCTCTCCCACCTTTTTCGTTTCAAGATTAGAATGGCCTTTTTATAGTGAGGTGTTTGTCAAACTTGATGATTTTCCAAATTATTTAAGGCAGAATTTTCGTCAAACCACAACTATTATATAGTAGAAAAATGCGTGAGTGAATGGTGGAGTGCTTTGGACAAAAAAAAAAGAAAAGAAAATGCTGGAGTGCTGATCCACGATGGCAAAGGGCTGCTGTGTGTAAGGATTTTTAGGGTCTATCGGGCTGACAACTGGCCGGGTAGTTTAGATACTTTGTCGAGGAGATAATCGAACACAGGTAGATGATTATAGACAATCAAATTTTGGTTGAATTTGACGCGATTGTCTTGTTTGGATTGCATTTTTCTCTGAGTGTTTTTATAGAAAAATTTATTGTAACGATTTAATATATGCGACGTAAGAAGATGATTAAAATATGTAAAAATTTTTCTGAAAAATTGTTGTCATCCAAACAAGTTTGCAGAAAAATTAGCACACTAATTTCTTTCTTTTTATATAATTATTATATATAAGTGGGTTGAAATAGCACTTCCATTCCCTAGGCAAAAACATCATGTTAGAGTGATGTTATTGAGGGGTTGTGAAGCAGCCTGCAAATGCTTTGTAAACACTCCTCCACTAGGATTTATTTAACGACGGTCAAAGTTTTCCACCATTGCACGATTTGCTTTCCGATCAGCAAAATACAAGGATCAAGAGAAGGTTTCTAGGGTTGGATGCTCTTTGGGATGAACTAGAAAGACGGTATATGAAATCAAGTTCTTATGGACCCAACCCAAAATGTGCAGTGTTCTTTTCTTGCTATCGTCACATTACAGAATGTCAATATGAGCCGGTGTATCTATCCAATTGCTAGCCGAAGGTAAAGTCTCCGCTTCTCAGCCCTCATGAAGGCAGTTGGTGTGGAGAATTGTGGTCAAGTAAACCTAGAATTAGGGGTATCCATAGGGCTTTGACAAAACAAAAAATTCAAGTCACAAGAAGTTGAAGCTTTGCAGTTTGCAATTCGGGCTAATATTATAAGACCTATGCTCGCCTCACAAAATGTATTAGGGTTTCGAACCATGGCCCAAACTCGCAATTAATACTTAATTACGTGTTTAAATATTATATTTATCAAATAATTAAATATAAATTTTAAATTGTTATAAGATATAGTAATTAAGCTATTTGTTCCATATAATATACACATTTATATAAAGACTTTTTTGGGCCAAGTTTCGGTGGAGTTGAGTCTAACAAAGCTTAAACTCGGCTCGCAATTAAATTGGGTCTCATTCAAGTTTTTCCCAGCCTAATAACATAGAAAGCTCGAACCTAGATATAGACTAAAATCAACCTCACAGACGTCTGCTTTGTGCAATCTGGGCTTTGAGCCTATGGACCAGCTTTTCTATTTTGGGCCAAGTTCGAGCTTATCAAATCCTCGATCTACAAGGCTCAATTGATATGTTTAATCTTTTTACAACCAAAATTGGTCAAGAAAACATGATTACATAATTAAACACCAGGGGCCAATTAGTGCAAAATTTAGTTTTGTTAGTAGTAGGGGCAAATTAGTCCAAATCTTAGTTATGTTATTAATATGGGCAGATTAATTTAAATTTAAATTTTGTTATTAACAGAGGCAAACTGATCCAAGAATTTATCATGTTATTAATAGAAACAATTAAGCCCAAAACTTGAATTATATGATATCGATAGTGTAGGGTATATAGTTGTTAGACTATAGCACGTTCCATTAGTAGGGTATAGAGGTCTAAATTGTTATCTCACCTCAACTCCTACTTATCTCAGAATAATTAATACTATCTCCTCACATTGAATTATTTTATCCCCATATGAAGTATTAATTCGATTAGGTGAAATTTATCATCTATGCGAAAAAAGTACCTATTTTTGAGATCTCACAGGACAGGGTTAATAGCCCAATCTTATGTCATGAACCAGCCCTTATTGTTCTAGGGATCCACCCACCTTCGGACCATGGTAAAATGACATGAAATGGTCACATCGAATATTGGGCCTTCAGACAGAAGTTTTTGTTCCCCAAAGTCCAAGTAGTGCTGGGCTACAAGTGGATTTCCAGGCCACAGGCTGACGTTGCACAAACTCGTGTAAATTTCACATATTTTGGCCGTACATTTTCACAAATGATGGAAGTTAACTAGTGCTCCTCATTTTCCATCAAGTTTTAATTTTTCAAGTAGTTTTGGGAGACGAATTTTAGGAGTGTGAGCACACAACACCGACAATGAAATTTCTAATGAGAGAATTTTATCTCAAGGTAGAAAGAGGCCCTATCGCAATCAAGATTGCAATGTCCCAGCATTTGAACTCAAATCTTCTTCCTTCAAAAAAAAAAAAAAAAAAAAAAACTCAAATCTTCTTGCTATCATAATGACAAGATGATACAAGCCCATGTATTTTTATCAAATAATTAGGAGCTGACGTTAAGTCTCCACATCTCAGACATTTAGGTTGAAGGCAATTCGTGTAATGTGGTGAACAGGTACAATACATAGACCTTTACCATTGAACAGTAACAAATTGGTATTTGGAGTTGGCATTTGCCCCTTTTCTATTTGCTTACCTGATTAATACTTTTTTCAACTACCGTTTTATCTTACATACACCACGTTAAAAAAACGCTACAATATTTTTTTAAAAAAAATTATCTTAAATAATCTACTATCTAAACATACCCATTGTCTCTATATATTTCCAACAGGGACCATAGATGAGATCTTTACCATTGCCAGTGATAAAAATGATCTCTCTCTCTCTCTTTGTATGTGTATGTGTGTGTATAGTGTAAATGGAAGGGTTTAAATTCAGAACCTCTCACTTACACTCCCTCTCTCAACCTCTTATTTCTACTAGTAAGTTCTAAAGCTAATCTCAAGCATTTTTTTTAGTCAATCGCATGTATTTTCTAACATCTATATGTGTTTCTATACTATATATATAAAGGGAGAGAAGGGATTGGTGTGAACATTTTGTGTCACTTAATATTATATCAAAAACACCACTTTAAACTAGTTTTCAAATTATTCACCTTCTTTCTTATTCTCCATCATAATTTTAAATAGAATAACTTTTCCTAACAGATGTAATGATTACAGATTTTTTAAAATAAACACATACTTCTTTACCACTGTACGTAGTAATTTAATAATGTGAAAAACTATAATCACACAATTTTTTAAATAAGAAGACACACCTGGGGATGTGCCAAAAGCATTGGTTTGAAGTAACCCAATCAACTTGGTCGTTAACACTGAACACCATCGTAGGTATTCCCTTAAATTTATCTATGTATAAAGACTAAATTACAAGTATGAGGGATAGTCAAGTAAACTCATAATTAAAGGGCAACTCCGTGCATTTAGACCTTATGTTGTTAATGTAAGAAAAGGACCATTTCATAAATCGGTCATTCCTTTTTTCCTAGTTGGGTTATCATTACTTTACCCTCTCGAACTGTAGTATTACTTTCAATTTACTTTTAATGTTATTTTTTAGGCACTTTATTCCCACCATTAAGCAAAACTAATCATTTTTCTTATATTGAAAATTTTTGGATGAAAATACCCTTTTTCATATAATTTAAAATAAATCACAAAGTTGCAAACTTTATCTCTTTTCCCTCTTTTTGTTTTTTCTTGGTGATAATCAGAGTGCAATAAAATTTTTTTAAAAAAAAAGAGAGAAGAACCTTGTTGATTTTTTTTCTTGGTTAAAAAGAATTAGAAAAATGGTGAAGTACCATTACAAATTATTTATTATTATTGTATAATAGAGGAAGGTAGTGTCCTCCAAAACCTTTCTATGTACTGAGTTGGTTAAACGTTCTGATAAAGTGTTTAAAAGATAACGTAAATGGTACTCTATAGGAGTACTTTTAAGGGGATAACAAATCTAAGAGTTAAAGCATGTCTTGAACTAAGTTACTAAACTCTTACGTTTGGACTTTGGACTGCTAGTTTTGTAGGTAGAAAGCCTAAAACTTAACGTTAGGGGAAGCTGATTGTATCACTAAATGTTAGGGAATAAAAAGTAATAGTAATAACCCTTCCTAGTTCGATATTTTTTCTGCAAAAAATTATTTTCGAATTCCTCCACTTTTCTCCCACTCCTGGGGGCTAGGTGTGGCTGCTTCCAAGTACTCTCGGTCCCCTCCCTGTCCAGCCCACTTGGGCACCGAATTCAGAAGCGGGTCACATTGCACGAGCTAAATTACAAGCCTAGGTACTGTTTAGGTGTTATAGTCATATATACGAGTTAACTCGTTTCCATGGCTTTAAAGATATGCCAAGTCAGATTCAGAGGAAGATATGCCAAGTTCTAACTCGTTCATTTGAAAGGTACTTTGACTAGCAAACTCGAAACGTTGCAATTGTTTGGTCAAAGTGTGAAGAGAAGTTTCAATCCTTGTTCTAGCTTTTGGAGTAGGACGGCCAGAGGTGCCGGTAACCGCCCTGTCCAGGCAAACATATTTGGTAGACATCAGTAGCACTTGGTAGATCAGCACAAATTCCCCATACTTTTATACATTATAAGAACAAATGATTTTCAAATTTTCAGTTCAAAAAACCCACAAAATTTTATGAACTTAACAACCTAAACTTCTGGTAAAGTTGAGGTGTTTCCTTCTTGAGTTCTCAGTTTTCATGCAATAGAATACTTCCTTTCCGTCTCTGGACTCGTTTATTATGGCAGTAGTAACATATTTCAGATGCCGTTGCCGGGAGGATTTTAGTTCTATTACACTTTGACATAACTATATTTCGGGTTCATCTTTCAAAATCAAGTAAGCTTTATGTCTATAAATAGTCGAAACCTTGTCCATGTAGAGTTAGCTATGCTGGTTGCACAATGTCCCCATCTCAAAAAAATTGAAAAAACAGATCAGTGGGCTGTAATTCTAACCAGTTACATACGTCCAAAGCCGGAATTTTCTTGATTCTGGAATTGGCTTCCCTTAGTTTCTCATCAGCCACGTGCACAGCTTGAATGGAAACGCACCCTGAATAACTAACCTTGTTTGGATCTCTATTTTTTCTCAAAAAATTTTTTTAACACATTTTTCAACCATTTTAATATCTTACATTAAGGTTGATTGCGAGTCTAGCCGCTGGCTATAGCCCGCAAGCAGTTCAATAAACCACTCGACTTGAGCCTGAGTTCGAGTAGCTCGAGTGGGGATGCAAGTCGAATTTCAAGTTCGAATATATGGTACTCGAGTTCAACAAGCTACTCGCCGAGTATTTTTTAATTTAAATAATATATATTTTTAATTATGAAATTATCATTAAGCGTTTATGTTTCAGTTAATTTACAAGCTGGTTTGCATACTTAATTAAATTTTTTAATGGCAAAAAAGTAATAACATAATTGTTAGAGCCACGTCGAGTCTAGTTCGAGTTGTTTTTTTTTTTTTTTTTTTTTATACATTTTTTGGAGTCAAATTTGATCCTCCATTTCCTAGCTCGATCAAGTTTGAGTTCGAGTCAAGTAGTGTGTGTCAGCACTGTCTGAGTCAAGCTCGAGTATCGATTTGTATACATTCATATCTTGCATATGTCAAATCGTTATATAGTACATATTTTTGGACAAAAAACTCGAGAAATTAGCACTCCAAACAGAAAGGTGATCAGGAAACGCACCCTGTGTCAAGTCAGATTTCTCACTGCTAATTGTCAAATATCAATCTCTTTTGCGGTTCGAAAGAAAGAGACTCCAAGCCATCCGAGAAAAAAGAAGGGCTTGCAAATATTTTCAGTGACCCGCGAATGATTGCCCTGATTTCATTCTGATTCGGAAGAGCAACCAAAAGTTGCAAGAAAGAGGAAAGATTTAAGAGCCGAATCAAAAACAACAATCGTCCTATAGCCGCAGGCGAGGCGAGTGGAGACTGGGGACAAATGCGAAATCGATCTAATCTTTAGGTTTTACTTTTTCTCCCTCGTATCTGTGGCTGCATAGCTGGATTCTGGCCCATCATAAAAGTCTTATGAGGAATAAATGTGAGGCTGATGCTAAGGGGTTCCTGCCACTCATTATCGAATTGGCTCCAGTAAAGTCCAAAGCTCCTGTGAATATATTGGGCCCCCACCAAGCCTAAACATATCAAAGCCCACGAGGGTCTGAGCCCTCGGTAGTAGAGTTTCAGATGCAGTGTTACATTTGGCAGCTTTCAACTGGTGGATGCATCAAAGTTCACGTGATTGGGAACTTATCAGTCACGTGGCCTAATTGGTGTGGACCATTTTAGCTGGCCCAACATAAAAAGTATGCCGCAAATGTTGATCTACTAGTCACATCATGCCATTGTCGCTTAGCTATTCGTAGAATAACTCTTTTTTTTTTTTAAAAAAAAAATTGTTTTAATAGAAGAAGAATGAAATTTAAGAAAATTTATTAATTTATACAATTACTTCTTCATTTGTTCATTTTTTCCTATTTTGTTGTAAAATATGCATGTAGTTTTTATGTATTCAAAGGGAAATGACGTGAGTGATCGACTATTACCTTTACCATATTTATTAGAAAATTTTCATTATTATTAGAAGTTTTACTAATTACATATATTGCGTTCGAGTGTACAAGTTTCTCTCTATATTTTTAACTACTCTCACTTTTAATTTTCAATCTAACACCTTAATAGTCAAACCATCCCATGTTTAGTTGTTAACCTACAAGATAACCAGGTGCTATTTAGCTTGCATATGTTTCTAGATGGCATATTAGATTTGACACGGTGTTACTAAGCATAGTACCGAGTTACTCATAGTCAATATTCTCATACGAAGAGTGGGAATTATGATTCACAAGTCCGAAGAACATGTTAACCTTGTGCCATGATTGAGAAAAAAATCTTCTAACATTCAACAAAATCATAACACAGGGGAGGGGAGGATTCAATTGAGTGGTAATGTGAAAGGAGCTGTAAGTAAGAAATTTTAAATTCAAAATCTTTCATTTACTTGAAAAAAAAAAAACTCAATCATAACACAGAGTAGAAAATCGAAATTTAGGCCATTTGGTGCTACATTGATAGGTTCTTCCTTTGTCCAACTAAACGTCTGGGGTCTCACTCATAACAATATCCTAATTAATCACTTAAAGATTTTTCCCATAATAAAGATTAAATATGAATAGGCTAGAGCTATATATATATATATATATATATATATATATATATATATATATATGGTGTCAAATTGTTGGCAATGAATCAATGTCAATGTCATGAATGTTTCTACAACAACAACAATAATAATAATAATAATAATTGAAAGCTGTAATGTGACCTCAAACAGTTGCTGCTCTCATTGTCATGAGCAATGTCGAACAACTACAAGTTATAGATATTATGGTACCTGAATTCACTATTATCACCATCATCAATCGTTTCAAGAAAGAAAAGTTTAAGATATTTTGTGATATCAAGTTGTAGCTATTGTCATTTTCGTGGATGTCAACAACTATAGTTCAAGATAAAATGTGGGAAAAAAACAGATAATGAGGTTAACTACAATCACTTATGATAGGTTCATTTGTCAATTTCACCAGGTAGGGTTTATCTTTAATTTCTGTATGCTCAAGCGACACACACAATGTAAATTTGGATCTTCAAGTTGCATTTACTCTGCTAGCAACATTTTTTATGGCAAAGTTGTCAAATCCGTCCCGAAGCAGAATGATTAAGGGTCATTATCATAAGTATGATGATTATTAAGAGTCGCCATTATGGAGCACGCAAGTGATCACCCGAGTCCTATGAAGTTTTGATGCAATCCTACTTTCTACCCTAAAGAATTTTGGATATGAAACGCACTCACAAGTATAGATCTTGCTCTACTTTCGCCGGACATCATATCCAGATATTCATTTGTTTTAGCCAGAACATTTAATTGGTTGGGGATTATATACATTAAAAGCTAAAAAAATCATTACTAGTTATTTAGACGAAATCCCAAATCGTTCTGATAATTAATCATGTGAACTTTTGAAGCATCTTTCCACAAAATTACCATGCCAATGCTTTGTGGCCAAAATTCTCTCTTCGTTCATCTTGTTCATAGAAAAGGGACTTGATTATGATGAGAAATGACTAATGATTTGGTTACAGTCAACTTCATATACTTACCCTTAAGAATGGTTTATTCTTCCATCAAACTTCAATAATTTACCTGGCATTATCAAATTGGGAAGAAACTTCCTTAACAATATATAGCATCATCCCGAATCCTCCCTTTTCTATTCTTTTTATCCTCACATGACTCCTAGTGACGAAAAAACTTCATACTGTCTATTTCATATCTTCTCATATCTTTCCGATTTGCAACTCCCAAGCCCAAACAAACTGTTAGTGAATCCACCCGCACCATAGTAAAATCAGGGCCGGGTTGGTATAAAACTTATACTAGTGAATAGTTGTAGTATTTTCTTCAGTATAATGGAAAGGCATATATTCGTACACGTAGACCAAAAGCAGCCCGGATCGGCCTTTATATAAACATGCATAAACAAGGGTTTTCAGCAGCATAGCAGCTAGTAGAGAAAACAGCCTGAATCCAGGTTTCTACTAGTCTCTTTCTCCCATTTCCTAATGGATCTGGCCGGTCATAAGTTGAAGATAAGCAGCCAATCCAAGATGCTGCTTTCGGCTGCATTTGCACCTGCACCTCCACTTCTTTCATTTACTTCTTTCAGTTCTTTGTCTCAATTATATATATTTTATCCATCTTTTTGTTTCCCTTCAATAATGCTTCATTAATTTACTTTTTTCTCCCTTGTTTTCCTTTTCATTTCATGAAAGTGAACTCTGGACGCAGCCAGCATAAAGGGCTACTACTAGTTCACTAATCCAGCAACAAATCCTCTACCATGACCCCCCCCCCCATCTTTCCCCACTCGAAAATTATCATATATATTAAAGGGACGACAAAGAAGAGAAAGAAGAGGTGCGGGTGCAGATGCAGGTGAACGCCATCTTGGTCTAGATTTCTGTACTATGTATTTTGTTTTGGAACAAGCCAAATGTACTACGACATATGCAGCTTCCTTAGCCTCCAAGATATGTGGATCTATGAGCTTCAAAGACTAATGAGCTTTTGAGAAAGTCTTTGGCGGACATGCATTTAAACATCTGTAAGCCCTAGTATTGTGCACAAGCTTTTTCCGTACACGAATTTACTACAGAAGACTTTTTTCCCTGCGTATTTGTCTGTGTATGTGTATTTCGTATCGATTTGTTTGTTAATGCTACATTGGTTCCTCTAATATGTTACACCTTGTATGAGAAGTGATGAAAAGTCTAATACGGTACAGTAGAGCTCAAAATCATATTTTTATGATATGTGACATCTTTTTTTTCTCCGATATGTGTTTTCTTTAAGAAGTGAAAAGATTTGCAGTTTGAGTTAAAAAGCCGCTTATGTATACTAGGAGGCTAACATATCATGGACACATCATTTGATCAACCTGCAGTCATCACATGGTGAACCCCAATCATATAGGAGTACTTGTGAAATGTTGCTTTCCATCTAATGAACAAGCTTATCAGGATAGTCCTTTTTCTGTAACCTTGTCAACTGTATAGTAATACCAAAAAGCTGTGATGGGCCTAAATGTTTCTTAATTTAGGAGTTTAATTGGCTTACTTTTCAATGTGGGTAGAAATCCTCATAATTAATGACTATTCTTTGGGCCTTGAAACAGAAGAAATTTCAGCGGAACATTACCCGGCGTTTGTTACTTATGAAGTACAATTGGATTTCTGTCATTACTAGCAAAATTATGCTCGTCTAGGACACTCTTAAGCCTATTTTCTAATCCTCGAAATGGATCATGCGTCTTTCTGTTGATAGAAATCTGATATATATATGCATGGTTTAAATTATCATTATCTAGTTCCTTCATGTTCTTACGAACTTGAAGTCAATTTGTTTGGAGAAATTTTTTTGATTTCAAACATTTTGTGATTCTAAGACAGGCTAATTTTCCATATAACTATCGTAGCGGGTGACACTTTTGTAATAATTGTTCTCACACACGAATAAACACATAATTGCTAATGTTCGGACGTCTTTTCCAGTTAACAATTTGTAATTAAAAACAATTAAATGGTAGCTGTAATACTTCACAGTTTGTCATGTTTCCCCGACATTAGTGATGATTCACAAGTTCATGCGAGCAATTGTTCGAAGTAAACACATGGCTAGCTCGGTACAAAGCAATATGCAGTTCATTTGTAAGCTGGACAACAGGTTTGATCTTTATCCTGGATAAACAAATGATGAACATTTGAATGTCAGTCTAATACTTAACAAATTGGAAAATATGCATTTCGGACTATATGCTTAGTGATATGTTAGCCAGTCATGTGGAAGTTTTAACATGTGTAGTGTTTGACATAGTCCAATGACTTTGAAAGTCTACAATCCATTACACTTTTTATAGTCCGTGGTCATGTAATACGCTGACATACGAATGTCTGTTGAGCATAAATGTTAGTTTAATTTGAAACATCATTAAGTGAGTGAAAGTTTTGTTATGTCAAGTTCTTGGACTAGTGAGAATGTCGACTTTCCAGTTTGAAACTCAATAGGCCATTCCTCGGAGATCAGGCTTATATACGTACTTTGCAATATTTGACCCTCGATCGATAAAGATGTGTATGAATCCAATGACATTGTTTGTGTTGATATATAAAAACTCAATTACCACATTGACAATCACAAGAGATCAGTTTGTAGTAGAAGCTAGCCTAAAGAAGAAACGAAATGAGAAGCATATGCTTCTCCAAGAAAACCTCAAAAAGGATCGGTGCTTGTAATGAGTCATATGGTGGCCTGGTGATGAAAGAAAACTAAATTGACCATTGTGGTGGTGTTAGGTGTTCGATGATGGTTGCATGAGAAGAAATTAATCGTGATCTTTTGGAGCAATAGTTCAAAATCTGACCTAAGTTATGAATGAATCGTATTCTGCAATATTGCAAGTCCAGCTGATCGCTCGAATGTTGAACCTATGGTTTCATTATAAACAAACTTTCGGTCCGATTACCAATGGTTCACAAGACTATGCTTTCCAATATTGCAAACTAGAACCATTTTAAAAGCTTGAGCTAACAAAACAACAGGTACTGCTATGCATTGTTGTTTGATTCTTTCTTCATTTTGAAGTGACAATTAATCATTAACGTATAGGAAGTTACAGCTTTGCTTCAGGCATTTCTCGGAGTAAGAAAATACCTTTTATCGATCTTGTGGTTTTGCATTTCTGCAAGATGGATCTAAAAACATGCATGTATTTGCAGCTGCCGGATCAGTTGCGGCCTCTCCCATATGAATAAAGATGCCTGCTTACTGCCTCGGTGAATCCAATTAATTGGTAACTTTCACGTTTCATCAACAAATAGTCGATATTCTGATAAACGATGATGTTCGATCTTGACACACCTTACCAAAGTAGCGCTCAAGGAATTAGATTTATTGTCTATTCGACAACTAACACAGTATTATATACATTATCTGAAAATTAATCTGATTTTGAATTTAAAATCTAAATTTATATATTTTGTCATGCATTCAACCATGATATATATATATATATATTATCACTATATATATATAAGATTAACTCTTGGTTTTAAGGATAATTTATTACTTTTCCTCTCATTTTCATTTCATCTTTTTCTTTCAAATCCTATTAATATGTCAAACCCCCCTATAGTTTGGTCAATCACCATAACGGAGGTACTTTTTTTTTTTTTTTTCATTTTTCACTTTATATAAACCACACTAGGATTATATGAATCTTTTGAAACATTTGGAGGATCATGCGATAAACGGTAATTATCCTGATATTTTACAAGAAGAGAATGACAACAACATTCATTTTATTTTTCGCAACATAGCTACTAGCATTCTTTTGTAACATACAGCAGTTCTTTTATTTTATTTTTTTTTCCTTGGTATTTTTTGGTTGCTCATTCTCTCTCCTTTTGTTGATCCTCCTCCAAGGCATATCCACCATGATCTCCAAATAAGAACCTCGCAACTTCATCAGCAGAAATTTCCACATCGCTCGCACAAGTTAAAATAGGTTTAGACATTGAAATTGAACCAGACATTTCGTCTCCTGCAAAAATTTGGAAGGGATTGAAATTTGATTAGTACGATCGAGGTGGAAAGACGATGGCTGCAGGTGCAATAAAAGTCGGACGAGACAGATAAGGATATGGTATGACTTTAGGACCATTTTGATTTTTGGGGGCTGCAGGATTTGTGTTAAGAACAGCATCAACAGAGGCTTTGGCTTGGATCAAGAGCCACTCCACAGTTTGGCCAGCAGTACGATGACCAAGCCTTTTTCTGAGCTCAAACACACGATCAGCACATCCTATTGGCAAAACAATTCTTCTGTCTTTGCCACGCACGTTCGAATGTCGATCAGAAGAAGAAGCCTTTTTGCAAAAACTGTTCATTCTCGGACCTACAAATTTGGAGGGCTTTGGCACATTTGATGGGGCGTTTGAAGAGACCATTTTCTGAATCGATTAGCTTAAGCTTCTTTGGTGCTCGAGTATTATTGGCAGGAGAAGTAGTAGTTATATTTATACAAGTACAATGAGGTTGAATTTGCAATGCAATATGACATCAATTCATATTCATATTTTCTTTTTATTAGTATACTAAAATAATAACGTGCTGACATGCACAAAGATTTGTTCCCTTTTATGCAATTGGAAAGGAAATCCAGTATTTGGAGTGATATATTTATAGAGCAAGTAATAAATGTCTGCTAATTGTTGTATATGTTAAAATGCATCCATCCTGGATTGGTACATTAAATTCTTTTATACATTATCAAAAAGGAAGGAACCCCTTAATTATGGCAGGTATAATAATTAAAATTAGAATTGAAATTTGAATGTGTATCAAGAAAAAGAAATAGCGTTGAACGCTTTGACAATTAATTCATTACCTCTGCAAAAGAGGCTTTGCCCTCTCACTATGAACGTAAAATGCAATAATTATATGAATATTTGGGTTTTAATACTGTGCATTTAATTCTTTAGATACTGAAACTGCAATAAAACATCTACCTCAGTACGTAGTTTTTTTTTTTTTTTTTCCTTTTTTGGTGCATATTGGTAGTGTAAGATTCGATTACCAAATTCGATTAGTTTATTCATGCATGTAATTAGCTGTAACTAGCTAGACCCACACTTGAACAAAGTTTAATACAGTTAAGCTTTAGATTATGCTGACATTTTTGCAGCCCTGCATCTATTGCTTCAAAGATTCTTCTTTTAGTCTATTACAATTCGAAAACTTTCTTAGTTTATATTTTAGATTTTTTTTTATTATTGAATGCCCAATATATCCAACCTACCATGTGAATGCGCGACGCATTAGTAATTATTACCTTCTCGTGTGTTTATATCCTTTCCTTAAATAACTTTATTTGTTTAAAAAAAAATTTAGCTCATGAATTATATCTTAACAAGCACCTGGTGGTTTAAAGGTCTTAAACAAAGTTTGTGCTATGTTCATACTGATAGTAAATTGGACGTTGGAAATTAGTGGTAGCTGCTTCCGGATAAGCAAACATTTTGTTTCTTTGATTTCAAGCTTTAGATCCAAGAAAAATATTCTATGGTTGGGGCAATAACGTACATGCAGATATTTGATATGAATTGACACAACACTGACTAGATTCAGGTTAACCTGGATTTCATCAGGTAAAAATAAAACACTAAATCAAGAATAAAACCTCCAAATTCAAGTTCTCGCGTGATTTTTCCCCAAGTATATATACATCTTGATATCATAGGTATTAGGACAAGTCGTCTGGCCCTGCTTTTCTTGCAGAAGAGAAGGAATGGAGGGAGGATGCAGATAGGACTACAAAATATGCAGAGCATTGGCAGAAAAAAAGAGAGGGGGCCGCCTAAAAGAATGAAGAGAAGACATCAGTCATCAAGATTCTACAACAAATGAGATGAATTGTTCTGTTTTATTACAGCATTAGCACTCATAGAATAGTGTCATTCTTCTGTTTAGCACGGACCATGCAATAAACATGCAACAGAATCCTAAACCTTTGATCTCACTTTTTCAATAAGTTCTCTTCTAAGAATCTTGCCTGAAGCTGACTTTGGGACGCTGTTAATGAATGTCACCCTTCGCAGTCTTTTGAAAGGCGCAACCTAAAAAATTTGGAGAGACAAAAAGAAAGAAGGTTATAGCAGGTGCTCCCTGTAAAACAAAAATGCAGACTGTATTTCCCCCAGAGACGATATCTAAAAAATTCCAACATTTTGAGCATCGATAAACAGTTATAGTAGTAGCGTAAGCAAATGGAAAGTCAAGCATGCGAAAGAACCGAACAAGTAAGAAACTACATATTGCCCCTTAAATCTCATGAATTAAAGATCTCTCTCTCTCAATATGCAATTCATCATCCTCAAAATGACAAAGTGGTTTCTCTCCACTCTTTGTCCTGGCCAAGTCGAAACTGGAGTGGTGAAAGTTATTTTAAAAGATTAATCAAAATGATCCAAGATCCCGCTTGCTGATATTGAAAAAAGGCAAGTCAACCAGGGAGCTTCGTTGGTGACAATCAAGCACTCAATCCCGTGCACAGACACCAACACTGCAGATAATCCCGCCAGAAACTGCTCCTAACCCATCCCGCAGATCTAAGTGTTCCCAATTTGATAACCATGAGTGTCTATAGAGCCAGAACAGTCCGAGGCATTTGTTGCTAGGTCCTCGAGAATCTTTACTGGCTCTTGAGCACATTTTCTTTTCTTCAAATTTTTTAAACAACATTATGAGTTTACTTGCAGATAATATGACACTAAAAGCCTTTTTTAACTAATTATACCTGATCTGCAATGTACTTTTTAATATCTTCTTCAGTCAGTGAGCTATTGGGAGAGCGGACAACATAAGCAACTGGGACTTCACCAGCTTCAGCATCAGGAAATCTATACATTTGAATCAATTTTTGGTGAATTTGTATAACCCAAATATTATGTAATACTTCTACAAGAAAAACTCTTGCACAAAAAGTTCTGCTTACAACTACTTACGGGATGACAACAGCATCTAATATTTCAGGGTGAGAAACTAGCAGCCCCTCAAGCTCTGCAGGTGCAACCTGGGAAAAATGGACGAACGATTATTGAGACAAAAGATGCCTTAACAATCCAGTGCTATTGATTTTCTAATGATCTGTGACCTGAATTTCAATGTTAATATATCCACTGTATCTGTCTTTTGTTTCTGCTCAATGGATTCTTCCTGCAATTACTTACCTGAAAACCTTTGTACTTGATGAGTTCTTTAATACGATCAACTACATATAGCTGTCCTTCCTCGTCAAAATATCCAAGATCACCAGTATGCACCCATCCCAGTTTATCGATGGTGAGCTTCGTGGCTTGTGGGTTGTTGAAATAACCTGAAAATATCAAATAGACAATTAACACAGATGAACGATGATATGAAAATAGCACTGACATGAATAATGTTATATACAATAGTAAAGTAGCACACATGCACAGTTTGAATGCTAACAAGTGTGCTGAAATACCATCGGCACTTAATTTGTAAAACAAGTGGCCACTAGTCCCTCAAATTTACTATAGATGTATGAAGCAATCCGTGCACCTCAAACACACAAGCCAAACCTCTAGGACACCACTTCAGAACCAGTTACTAAAATTCTACAGAACACATACTGAGACAAACTAAGGAAAAGGAAAGAATACACTTTGTGAATTGAAACCTCCATTCTTGTATCATTAAATGTAAAAGATGGTAGTCCACTTTGCTCCAGTATAGCTTATTACCAAAAATGCTAATTTGAAACTCAGGATCTTTAAAGATTATAATCATTTATAGCTCCAACATTAGTTTCATTTACAAAGATTAGGCATCATTAGAAATTGGAGCTTTTGCCTATCTTCATCCTAAGAACAACTAATTTAAGTTAAATATTAGATGTAAAAACACAGTTTTACCTTGCATCATGTTTGGTCCCCGAACCCAGATTTCACCTAACTTGCCTGGAGGAAGAGGCTTCGATTTCTCCACACTAACTATTTGAGCTTCAACTCCTGGAACAAGCATTCCTGCTGAGCCAGAGTGTCTAGCGCCTAAATTTGAATTCTCCACTGAGACGATCCCACAAGTCTCTGTCATACCATAGCCCTGAAATGAGAGAAGACTCTTGTACTATAACACAGTTACCCAACCCAAGAAACTCATACAATGCCAAACAAATGCAAAAAAAGGCTTGATACACCATCTTTTGGAGGAAATGAATATTTGTTAGCTATCCAAATTCTCTCACGACTAGAATGTCTTTATAGATGAACTTGAGATGCAGCTATGAGCAAAGGCTGACTTCAACTTCTATGTGACTTTTTATGAGTATATCTATCTATTTCTGAGAAAAAAAAAATAAACTTGAAACTGTAGAGCGCGAAGTTATTCAATCTGAAGATCTCTGAAATAATTATCCACCTCAAGACCAATTTAATGTATCCAGTTGTATTGACTTCAATTCATTTTCAGCCAGTAAGTTAATTAGAATGAATTGTCCTCAACATGCAAGAATTATAAACACAAACTATGACCACTGATTCAATAGTACAATATTTAAAGGTTTCGACGATTTTGACAATTTTCTAGATGACTTAACTATCAATTTCACACAGTTCACATCCATATCTTTTAATCTCAGGATCAGGTGGACTAGAACTTTGATCATCAATCAACAAAGATATGTAAACTATGCAAAAGCTTAATGAAGGATCTAATCTTCTCTTTATGATAAAAAAAAAATTCTCACAAGCTCATCATACTACATGCTTTCGTAAGTATCAACAAGCAGAAAGATATATGTCCTATTAGGTATACACCATAGTACAAAGTAAGAGTATCTTGACTTCTTGTACTCAGCACATCCAAATACTTCTTGTGTTGGTATATCTAAATATCTCTCGACTTCTTGTGTTTGCTAGGTCCAAATATTCCTTCATTCATTTTCTTTATTATATCCAAGCACTAAAGGTTTATTTACTAACTCTGATGTCTTTTCTAAACTTGTTCCTTTGCTAAGATACTTAATCATTGACTAACTACTAGTACATCAAGCATGTTATCAGACAATGATTCACCGATAACAGCATCTTAACATTCTCAGCCGAAAAAACATAGACTAAGGAACCAAAATTTGAGCAAAAGCTTCTACCTGCAAAACCAGAGCATGAGGGAAATTTTTAGCACATTCTTGCATCAATTCCCTCCCCAGTGGTGCAGCCCCTGATCCAATCTGCTTCAAGGATGACAAATCATACTTCTTAACCACACTATTCTTAGCCAAAGCTAATATGATTGGTGGCACAACCCACATGTGAGTGATCCTGTGCTTTTCAACAGCTTTGAAAATCATTTCCAGATCAAACTTTCCCATTGAAACAACAGCATTACCCCTCTGCAGCTGTGCATACATGATAACAGCAAGCCCAAAAACATGAAACATAGGCAGAACACACAAATACACATTATGCAATTCCCCTGCAAGTTCTTGATCAGCAGTCACCATCAATGAGGAAGCAATAAAATTCCCATGCGTCAAGACTACACCTTTGCTTATACCAGTTGTCCCAGAAGAGTACAACAATGCAGCAGTGTCCGATTGCTTAATAACAGTACTAGAGATATCCCAGTTCATTGGCCCAACTATCTTGATCAAGTCAGCAAAAAACATGACTTTCCCAGATAATTTACTGCCAAATTCTTGATTTTTATCGGACCCCAGGAGCAAAATCGGCAAATTAAAGCCAGAAACTTTGGAAATCAATTCAGGGACAGTGATGATAAGCTTAGGGGAGCAGTCTTTGACTTGTTTGGAAAGCTCATAAATTGTGTAAAGGGGATTAACGGTGGTGGCTATGGCACCTATAGCGATTATCCCAAAGAAACAAATGGGGAACTGGATTGAATTGGGAGCAAAGATCAAAACAATATCGTTTTTCTTGATGCCCAGATGGTGAAATAGGCCATAAGAGACTTTGGAAATGATTGATTTGAATTGAATGAAAGTTAAGGTTTGGCCAGTATGGAAGTCGATAAGGGCTGGTTTATCTGGATACGATGAGATGTTTCTGAACAAAAATGAGACCATGGAAAGATTGTTGTCCAAGGGTTTGGGAAGGACGAAAGGTGGCCTCAGAGATCTGAATATCCCATCTCTGCCATAGCCAGACTTCTCCATTTTCTTCAAGCTGGAAGCTTTTTCCTCTTTTCTTTTGCTTTTAACTCTGAACACTGAAGAGCTGAAGGATAAATGGTAGCGGAGTGCTGTTGAGAGAATATTCAGCAAGGGAGTTCAGAAGGGAGTCGCTATTAAACCATGCAATCTTAGAATTGGTCCAACTGCTCATCTTACATTTTGGACCTTGGATGACAAAGGCAAGTTGGCAGTTGGCAGTTGGCAAGTCTATGAACATGAAAGCCTTTGCTAAATTTTATCAAAAAAAAAAAAAGAGATAATCCTAATCTTAATCTTAATCTTCTAAGCCAAAAGAGGGAGTTTCCAATTATTATTCCAATCAATAGATTGCGACCCCTTGTACAGTTGTACGTTTCGTGATTGGTTTGTTGTGGACTGGTCATCTTGGAATTTGAATCAATTTTAGTGGCTTTTTCAATCGAATCTTCCCTTTCTTTTCTCAATGAAGAATCCCACACTCTTCAAAGTGGCTAATTTCTTAGATTATCAATGAAAAAAAAAATCGATCAATTGTTAGTCTAACAAGAGGTTTCATAAAACTATACTGTCGTGTTGACTCAGTATAGTAGGGAGAAATATATATATATATATATATATATATTTGTAAAGTTAGATGCTGCAAAAAAAAAAAAAAAAAGAGCTTCACAACATATGTTTTTTTATAAATCTTGTATTCTACCAGGTTGAGGGTCTGTTTGATAACATAAAAAAGTGTTGAATCTGAATTTTTTCAGACATTCAGATGTTTTGACTGTTTGATAAATGAAAATGCATTCGCTGAATTTATTAAGTAGTGCTGAACTTGTGTGTATTTTGTTTAGTACAAAAATCCTAACTGAATGCTTAATTCTAATAAGAATCAATAAAATTACTTCAATTACCTTATCTTATTTACCAAATCTACCCTTGTTTGTTAATTATATTCAAAATTTTTATCTAATTAAACAACCTAATATTCTCTATCTAATAATTTTCTATTTCTCTTTTCTCCCTTTTGAATGACTTTCACATCTTTTGCATACTTCTCATATAATATATTTCATCTTTTATATTAATTTGATTTAAAAATAAATATTGTCATTTTCATACCTAACATTTTTAGCTAATTAAATCATAGGTTCTATTTCTTTTTCGGATGAAAAGATATAAGGGTAAAATTGTCAAATTTAACTTATTAAGCATTTAGTTATAAATATTTATCAAACAGTATAAATATGTTTAGCATTAAAATTCAGACATTCATATATTTCTTTTCAGTGCTTAAAATTCAGCAAATTAATTGTTTCAGTATTCAGATTTTAAAATTCAGACTTCAGAATTCAGATTCAGTTTTATCAAACGGAACGTGAGTCAATCCTATAGTGGTCAATTCTTTTTTTAAAACTAGGAGGCATAAATAGCGCGACGCGCGCTGGTAATGATGTTTTGCATGTCCAATTGAATGTAAAAGAAAGTCGAATTACAAGTTTAATTAGTTTAATTGTTGGGAGTGGAAAATAGAGTATGTAAACACATATATTATATTAGAGATTGTAATAATTTAAAGTACAAAATGTTTTGCAAATTTGATGACTATCGTTAAAAATAAGCTACATGAGAATATTAATCCTTCAACGCAAAAGATGGTATGCTTGACTAAGAGGACCCTTCCTGGCGACAGATAACCATTTAGCTCTCCTCACTACTAATTCTTTCACCATTTAATCTACCACCTCACCAAAGAGCACTCCTTTTCATCCAAGATAAGTGCTGCCTCCATTTGCAACCAGCAAAGAGAGTGGACCAAAGATTTGCCTGGGTGGTTTTCATGAATAATCCAACTACATCCAAAATAGCAATAAACTCATCTTAGAAGAGAAATTTTCAAAATGATAATGAATTTAAAAAAAAATTGCTGCAAATGGGGCATTTTGAGTGTAGAATTCTGTCAAAAGGTTTGCACATTCAGCGAATGCGAAGTCACTTTAAATTTTCAGCCCACAAAATCCCAAAAAAAAAAAAGAAAAAGAAAATGGCGTCTCAAACGTGAGGTTTGGCACCTCACAATTGATATAGACAATACATAAGATATAAACAATTGATGTTTCATCTTTTTTTATTGGTTTATTAAAATTTAAATTGCCAAACTAAGGAAAAACAGAAAGCAATTTGCATTTAACCGCTAGTATTAAGCAAATTGAGAAAAATAAATAAATGCATTGTACTCAAAATTTATAACCATTAACTAATTTTGGAGTTCGATGACGATTTCATCTAATTATCAATCTGAGTTCATCTGACCACATCTTAGTTTTCATCCAACTTTTTCTTTGCTAGGAATTGCTTTGTCAACAGGGAATGACTCAATTATTCTTGTCAATCCACCTATCATTCTCGGCAATAGTGTCCCTGCAGTTGCCATACCAGGTTTGTATACATTGAACAAAGCTTTTACAGCTATGAGTTCTTAATTTATTACATTCGTTGATGTTTCGCAATCATCTGTTGTTAACCAAGTTTCTTTATCAAAGGTGTGAATTCGCCTTGATACAAGATTTGGAACAATCTGGAGATATAAATGAAAGCGCATCAGAACGTGGCGAGGCTAACATAATCAAAAAAAAAAAAAACAGAGAAAAATTGATGATGATTTTTTGTTCCTCTGTTGTACAACTATAAGTCCAGGTGGCTGTGTCCTCTCTGTTAATGCTCACAGCGTTGATTGTGCAGCAAAATTTCAGTGAACTTAGAGCTTTTGAAATTGTATCTGCAACCTATTGACTTGTTCAAATTACTTAGAACTTGCAACAAATCATGTCAACTATATCATTGAACATTGGTTCTCTTCCCTTTTTTTTTTAATGGCGTTCATTAGAAGCTGGACAAGAATTTTGACCTCTCATAATGTCTTTGCAGTTTGTTACTATACCATGCAAACACAATTGCAATAAAAAAAAATTACAGTGGAAATGCTATTCCAAGTATTACTCAAAAAGTAACGGGAGTACACCCAACCACTAATGATGTTGATCAAATTGAGCATGATATGTTCGATATCAGGTCTTGAATCTGCTTCGGTTGCAAAACAAGCCATCATGAGCTTCAATAGCCTGCATTCGAAATCCTCTTCGCAGTGCCATATTGGAACATCATGTAGTTTCCAAGTTCACCTTACCTGTAGCATCCTGGAACTGTTAATATCAACTATGGGTCCAAAAGAATCAAAGCATTAGCTAGCCTAAACAAGATCAGGCTTGAGCCACCCATATTAGCATGGCGTGGTATTCAAAATTTGACGTGTCGGACGACTCGGAGCAATTTTTGACAATGAATAAGATCTGTCAATGGTTTTTGGTCTGTGGTATTCAAAATTTACTCATGTGTTATCCATCTAATCATGACAGTGTATATACTGACAATATATATATATATATAATTTACTCTATCTTTTATTCCAGCAATGATTAGGCTAATGGACTGAACTCTAAATTATGGGCGAGTTGGAGTAAATTATCGATCTGCCTAAGGACAATAGGACGTAGGTGAGATTAAGGATGGCAATGGAGGCGGGGGGCTATTGGGGTAGGGGATGGGGAGGAATTTTTTCCCACCCCGCCACCGGCTTAAAAAAAATAAATATATATGTATATAATTATATATAATATTTAATTTAATTAGTTACAAACTTATGATAATAATATTATTAGTTATATGTATTATATAATATATATTAGTATATGTAATATAATTGATATTATCAATTATACTAATAATTATATATGATTACTAATAGAAATTATTAATTAGTTATACTAAATTTACTAATACATTTATACTAAATCCCTAATTACACTTAATACAATAACATTTTTTCTCAAAAAAAAAAAAAGCACAAGCACAATAATGAATTAGTGATTGTATTTGTGCCAAAAGTAAAAACTTGACTACTTTAGTTGTATTTATTTCATCATTTTGGATTGTATTCAAATAATTTTTGTTTGATTGTTTTTATAAGTTTTAATTTTGAAATTACAATGAATAATAATTTAGTGATGTGTTGATATTTTAGTACTTGATTATTTGCTAAAATTTAACTATTATAAAATTATATAACAAATTTTTATTAGCCCGCGAGTGCCCCCGCGAGGGAAGCGAGAAGGGGCAGGGTTGGGACGAGGAGAGCGGGAGTGGGGGGTGAGGGCATGGGAGAATTTGTAGGTAACGGGACGGGGGGCGGAGGAGGGGTCCCCCGCCCCATAGCCATCCTTAGGTGCGATGGCCCCCTTACTTGGGCCCATCTACGTCCAAAAATTGTCAATAATTTGAACCAGATGTCTAACTAAAATAAAGGAATCCGATATTAAGTTGTCTATCGTTTGACCCTTCAAATAAGTTGTTTCAGATTTTGTTTCTGTTCCGTCTGTCTCATTTTTATTTAACTACCTTGTGTATTGTATTATTAGACTTATCCCCAATATAATACTATAATAAAATTCTAAAAGTTATTAATTAATACACACAGCAATTAAACAGAGACGAGACAAAAATGAAAACGAGACAGACGCTTTCAAGCCATCATTTGAATAAGATGTCTAACTCACGTGTAGGACTAGGATGTTAAGTTGTCCATAATCAAGATATCTAACCCCCACTTAGTTCCAACAGGACCAACACCTAAGTAACTACTGACCATTGACCACAAAAATTGTATTATGCCTACCACCATGTAGTGGCGAAGCCAAGATCTTAGAGTGAGGAGATCAACCACCATGTAGTGATGGAGCCAAGATCCTACGGTGAGGGGATCAATTTTCATTATTACACAAAAATGACGTAACAGTAAATTTAAAGTTAATGAATGTTTTTGTTAAACATATAATCTCTCTCTCATTTTTAAGTTTAATAAGTTTTGAAGTTCGTAATATTCTTAAATTTAGAAGTCAAAATCATTCTTTCTGTTCGAATTTGAAAATTTTGAAAGAATTTATTTTAAAATAACTTCCACAATTAACTTTACGGAGATCCAAAATTATAGCATATAGTAATAATTATGAATTTCTAATTATTTGGGGGTCAACGTAGATTAGAAAGTAGAATGTATTAAATTTTAGTGGGGATAAATAAGGGTAATTTTAAAATTTTCCAAACCTAAAAATTAATTTTCTCAAATTTAATTGCCCCCACTTAAATATATGCGGTTCCGGCCATGCCACCATGCATGATACATGTTGCCCCTCTCTTCAGTACGCGTGGTTCCGCCCATCCAACGGTGCATGACGACACTTGCGGCTCCGCCCCATGCCACCATGCATTGACTCTCCCAAGCCTCAGACAGCTCTAATTACACAAAGCCAAAGGTGGCTGTCAGCTTCTTTTACTTTTATGGGCCAATTAGAGGAAAACTTCTAGGTACATCCACTACCTTTTTTTAAAAAAAAAAAGAAAAAAGAAAATATACAGCCCATTAGGAAAATGTTTAAGCGTCAGACCTCGTTGTGAACCAGATTGAAAAGTGTATTTGTAACGGAAGTTTTTTGGTTTTCTTGTATCCAAAGAATTTGTTGGGTCAACCGTGGTTATCGTTAATAAGCCCAAGGGGCATTTGGTTAAACCCAGTAGTGTAAGCTCCATAAACCGCTTTGTGCTGCTGACTGCTTGAGTCTATATATAGTTCACAAAATCACAGAAGTTATCCGAAAATTGAAGCCGCTTTTGTCTCTCCTAAAACTCCACCAGGTACACTCACTCATCTCGTTTATGTCGCTTCCATTTGCACACAGTCCCACACTGACGTACTCAATTGTCGCAACAAATGGCCGCTTCTTCACTCACTAAAACCGCCATCTCTCAAATTCTTCGATCAACCATTCTCATTACCAAATGTCCTGTATCTAAAATCCCGTCTTCTTCCATCTCCCCTTTCCCCATAACTAAGCCAAAGGTCCCAACTTCCCACCCCGACCCCCCTTTTCTTTTCTTTAATAGTAGGCATCAATGATTATTAAAAAAATCGCTGTTTTGATAGTTTTGATACTCTAATACCATCCATTTGCTCGAGCTTTTTTAAACGGTAATTCTGTCTGCAGGTTCCTAATTTTCCCAAATTCATAGCATCACCAGTAATGGCTTCATCAGGGTCCAAGGAATCACCCGCCAACAATCCCGGACTCAATACCAACCTTGATGACGCCACCAAAGGTTACATCTTGCAACAAACTGTAAGCTTTTGATCTCAGTTCATTTCATTTTCCATGATCTTGTATTACTGCGGTAATCTATACCATCAAATTTGATTAAGTATCTCTTTAATAACCCTTGTGTCTTTTTCATTTTTTCCCCTGCATCTCTTTTGGCTTTTCAGATGTATCGGATTAAGGACCCAGAAGCTAGTTTGAAGTTCTACTCTGAAGTGTTGGGCATGTCGTGAGTGCTTCTTATTCTCTTCTTGTTAATCTTGGTCAATTTGGAAATTTGATCTTATTCATATAGTTAAAGTGATATGCTTAACCTTTTGCTAACTTCAGAGCTTTAGGTGATTAATTTAGTGATTATCTTGTGGTAGTTTACAAGTACAATTTTGATATGCTTTCTTAGTGTTAGTGTAATTCTTTTTCCGAGACTAGACAATCTCACGGGACGCAGAGATAATGTGTAATATGGATGGTGAAATGACTTACTTGATTAGTTGCTAGAATGATCCACCGTTGTAATTCTAGATAGGCTTAAACCAGAGCTCCTGTTATCAGAAAGTTGTTCTTATACATTTTTGACAAAGGATATGATTCTCCACAAGCTCTTCCTTTTGCATTTATTTGGATACATTTGAAGTCTTAAAATGGCTTAACCTTTCCTAAAAATTCCATTTTGTCAAGTGTAATTGACATTGCAGTTGTTTCTTGTTGTGCTTTCTGTTGTTCTTTCTGAATCGCAGGTTACTTAAGAGGTTGGATTTTCCAGATATGAAGTTTAGCTTATACTTTTTGGGATATGAGGTGCAGCTCAAAATTTACTTATAGAAGAACTCGATCACCTTCAGTTGCATTTTTTGTTTGGCATGGACTTCTTGTTCACTGTTTGTTCTGAAGTATAGATGTTAAAAGACTTGAAACTTATGATTTACATCTCTTCCATCATCTATTCTCTATCCTGCTCTCTAGGATACGTCATGTGCTCCAAGTGATCCAGTTGAACGTACTTCTTGGACCTTCGGACGGAAAGCCACGATAGAGCTTACTCAGTAAGGATTACCCCCCCCCTCTCTCTCTCTCATATTTTTTTGGGGGGTGGGTTTCTACTTGGAAACTCATTTCCTGCTTCACCTTTTTTATGAGAATGATATTTGACATTCAATGTTTGCATTACAGTAACTGGGGTACGGAAAAGGATCCTGATTTTAAAGGTTATCATAATGGAAATTCCGACCCTCGTGGGTTTGGTGAGTAACTCAATAATTACTTTGATGGGCTTATTTCTTTCTCAATTGCTCACTTTTTGTCTTGTGGATGTGAGGTTTTGCCTTCATTCCTTGTCTTTAGATTGGAACTTTAAATGTCATGTGCAATTGGTTTAAGTTGTTATGTGGAGTGATGTAAAGTTGCATCTGTACCTGTGTACTTTTGGCTGAAAAAGTTAGAAGAAAAGAACTGTAGTAACAGTTCTTCAATTTAAACATGAGAACAAGTTGTGGCTTTTTGGGGAATTTCAGTTGGTAGATGTTTACTTTCATTATCATTGGTCATAACTTGGGTCATTTCTGCAGGACATATAGGCATCACAGTGGACGACACTTACAAGGCGTGCCAGAGATTTGAAAGATTAGGAGTGGAGTTCGTAAAAAAACCTGATGATGGTAATTATGTCCTCATATGTATTCAGATTGAGTATAAAATTTTGTACTTCCAGAATGTTGGCAAACACATGTGAATGTGCTTTAAGGAACATATTGAAAAGTATTTATTTGTTTACTGCATGATGTCTTCATGTTATGAGATGCCATGTTGTAAGAAAGGACTCACTAAATGCTACCACGTGAATTTTTCAGTTCATGGATCTTGTATCTTGAGATCATGCATCTATATTTGCACAGAAAGCATTTGTTCACTAGAATATTCCTTCCTCTGAAACATGTGAAACCTTAGAAGGGACAAGAAATTTACTCAGAATCAGATGAAAATCCTTATACGATTTCTGCAGTTGGACATATGGAGTGAGAACAGGAGGTGACTTATCTACTCTAAGCGCTTAACTTGATATGACAAGAAATTAAGGGGAATCTGAGTTCTTAAAAAGCCATGTTTCCTTTTAACATGAAATTGTTGGATAGCTGACAAGAACTCAGCATTTGGCTATTTAGTACATATTTAGCATCATCAAGAAACTAAATCTTTTTTTCTTCCCTTCTTTACCATGAACTTGTATAACCTTTGGTGTATTGCATGATGTATCTGTACTTTCAATTCTTGTATACTAGACTGTCTGCATGTCTTGCTAGGAAGAATTTACAGGACAACAAACTCTGTGTTGTGGACAAGTTACATGAATTCTTTTTGCCCATTTTTCCTTATAGAAGGTTGCATCCTGATCAAGTGCCACCAGCAGGTTATAGATAACAAACTTCTTGACCTGTTTGAGTCTAGACTAAGTAATATTTTTCCTGGATATCAGTTGCCATGAAGAAAATGCATGGTCACTTCCTGCTCTCACTCCAGGCATGGTCACTTCAGGAAAAACTTTTGCTCTCTGCTCACTTCAGGCATGGTCACTCTATCCAAATTTTAGAGAGAATGCAACCTTAGATGCGTCTTTGCAGTGCATGTCTAGCCTCTTGTCTCCTTTTCTCTCTTTCCCTCTCTTCTTTTATTTGGACGCATTCCATGACTGGGTTTCCTTTGTTTCAAGATCCAAATTTCATGAGCAGGTCCTTGAAACTGGGTTAGGATGTAAAATAGAAGGTGAAGAAAGAGAGGAAGTGGATCTGGGGCATTTCCAAACTATGAAGAAGAGTAAAGCATAGGCCTGATGAAATAACTTGATGTGATAAGAAACATAGCATATTGATAAATCTGCTTTATTGCTGAACAGGCTTTTCATTCATGTTGTTACGCATCTTATTCATCCACTAGATGGAAGGGGTCCCACGGGGAGGGCTAGTTAAACTACCGATGGTTGTGAATGGTTTCCTCATGGGGAAGTGTGGATAAATGTCACCTTAGAGGACATTTTATTATCAATTGCTCTCACTTTAGAGTTTAGAGGGCACTTGTGTCAATCCTTGTTCTTTTGTTCAATATGTTTAAAGTACTTCAACATTATATTGATAGTTCAAAGCAACAATACCTCTAAATTTGTTTACTTTTGCGTGATTTGTCTAAGCATTTTTGGTTCTATCTTGTGAAATACTCTAGCTTCTTGTCTAAATTGGCCACTGGTTACAGGAAAAATGAAGGGAATAGCATTCATTAAAGATCCTGATGGCTATTGGATTGAAATATTTGATACCAAAACAATTGGAGGAGTGGTTACTGATGCTGCTTGATATAGTAATGGACTTGCTTGTATTGCAGGTAAGAGTGTTTTTGCTATGTTCTGAATTCTGATACAAGTTGATATTGCCTATCATGCTGCATCATGTGTTGTTTTGTAGTAAAAATAGGTATATGGATGATATTAGGCATTCCATGGTCAATAACATGAATGTCTGTCGTCGTTGCCCAGCATGTTTATTTAGTCTTTTCCAGCAGTCTTCTGAACTTGATTCTGTTATTCAGTGTCTGTACATCAAGTTTCTTGTATGCCATATGATGATTTTGGTTTTAAGTCAGATTATCCCTTTCAAACTTTCCAATCAAGTTTTTGGCACTAAATTGCTGATCTCGTGCGTCACAGTTTACCCCTTTCAATTTATCGATTAAATAACTAACTCTTCACATTTTGCTTTCTGTTTTTCGAAATATTTTAACTAAATAACTAACTGGCTGGCAATTTTGTTTGGTGAATTTTCACAGAATTGTTTTCAGGGCTTTGTCTGCCAGGGGCAGTAGAGTGGAACATGACTAGTTTGTGTGTTTATGTAATAGAGAGGTTTTTGGAGTAAAATTTAATTTTGATGCAGGAGGGCAGAATTTACTGGTCTGGATTCCAGTGATCTCCAAAACGCGAAGATAACTTTGAGGAAGGATATTGTTCATCGTGTTTATTTCATGAATGTACTGTTTCGTCTTGCTGATTTATAATTCTTAGAGGCGCAGTAAACTGTTTTGAGCTGTAGTTGTACTAGCATTTGGTTTTCAACATTAGTTGGTGGTGTCTTGCTTGTATGAACTCGGAATCTGTTGTATCCTTACCTTGGGTAGAATATGTTACGCTTCTTTCACAATGCGAAGCATATTATTTGAATATCAGGATTACAAAATCCAGCAGCTGCCTCTGTCTGCCGTCCCTTTTTTTTTTTTTTTTTTTTAATATTATACCTCTGACACATTTTGCATATGGGCTGCGTTTTTATTTTATTTTATTTATTTGTGCTTCCTTTACCATTGAAACGGATTTATGTCATCACATGCTGGTTACCCTAAGAGTGGCATATGGCGAATTTGAGATTCTCACCGAAATTATTCAAAATATACATGTTTCATTAGGATTGGAATGCCACCGGACCAGACGGGTGTAACGGCATTCGCTGGTAAAATTTTCAGGAAATTCTAGACAAGAATGTAGGTCAAAGGATTCGCACTCAAGAAAAGTTTTTAAGCTCTCTCCGGTGGCCAATTATTCTAGAAGTAACTTGTATATTCCACTGAATGTTAATTTTGGATTTTGAGTTGGAAATATTAATGTTAATTTTTGAAACCTAGCACGAGATATCGAATATTTCTTAGAATCATTTTGCACGAACATGACAAGGGAGTGGGACAGAAGAGAGACTGAAGATTCTGCAAAGTTTAATTTTACTTCATCCATCCATCTCTTTGCAAACCACAAAAAGAACACAAGGGGAAAGAAAAAAAAAGGAAGAAAGGTAAAAGGTGAGAGAGACAGAAATGTAGAAGTTAATGAGGAAGAGGAAGGATGTAAGAGGTTCTCCTTGATCTTGTTAGGTTTTGCGGAACCAATCTCTGGCTAAAAGTAGGTTGGAGGACACTGGTTCCCTGTGTAATTCTTTCGTATAGCAGCTGCGAAGTTGGACAGGGTCATATTTCTCGAGACAATAAATAACTCTCTGGTCATCACATCAAGTCCCTAGCGATAAGAAGAAAGCATATTGTCATGACATTCCACACTCTTGGATTTGGAGAAAACTTCAATCACAATAATAGCTGAATTCTCAGTGGAAGAGAATTAGAGGCTAGAGACCTCATCACATCATTTTACCTTTCAGGGTAGTAAAAACTGTTGGCAGTACCAATAAAATTAAATACAAAGCCAAAAAAAACTAGTACTACCTGACTTCTCACTTGCCCTTTTGGAAGGTCTCTTTGCCTTTTCAGTTGTAGCCAACAAAAGAAAAAGGAAAGAGATACAACGGAGGATTCCTCGATGTAGTAGTAGTACTAATGTTCAGAGGAAATGGTCCATGTGATCCTGCTACTATTCAATTCACTTGAAGAAAGAGATCTAAGAAGAATCCTACATTTCTATTAAAATATGAATAGCTAGTAGAAGCTGAAGCTTCAGGGATATGTAGGAAATTTTATGCTTGTTTCTTTAGGCAAACTTGTAAAGTTATTATCCGTCGGGCCCTTTTTTTTTTTTTTTTTTTTGGTTAAAAAAAAAAATTCAATGTCAAGACAGCATATCACTGTCCAAAGGGAAAACTGTTAATGCATATTTTGGATTTTAATATTTACATACTTCAGGTGCCAGTCAGTCAGTAAGGTTCCATACTTTTTGACCTTTCTCACAATTTCACTCGAAAAGACTTTCCTAGAAAAGAAGCTCTTCCCTTCCCCACAGCCACAGCTAAAAGACAAGCAACGGGATTAAACAACTAAGACTATAGCTGGCAAATGGCAATAGCACCAGCAGCAGCCCACTAATTAATTTACCCTGAGGAGGAGGACCACTGTACATTTTTTTGTTTGTGTCCTGCACTCTCTAGATCGAGCTCATTTGGGCTGTCAACACGTGTATTATTATTGTTATTAACTTATTATTATTATTATTTTCCCTCCCTCTGCTTCTTTTTTTTTTTCGATGAATAATATAAAATGGGTTGCAAAGTTGCAATTGTTTAAAGAGTCAAGGAGAGACACGCTAGCGTGTATGATAGTTAACGTTTGGAACAAACTCAAAACCAGCTCATGTTCAACTGCTTGTGGAGAATAAGATGTACAGATCTTTATAAGGTGAACCTTTCCTCATCAAGAAGAAGGTCGTACTATTAAACTCATGCGTTGATAGCTAGTTTGGCTTTGGGAAACCCAGACATAAACATGGGTGTGTTGCAATCTGACCGAGTGGGTTGGCTGGCAGGCACCTAAACTGTGGGAACTTCAGTAGGTCTTTCTTCTATAAGTGTAAAATCTAGGATTTAGACATGTTACAAGTTGAGTTGGGACTTTCAAATGTACGTTCGACGAAAAATACTTCTGTGATGGATAGAAGAGGACTAATGATAACATTTACCACCACAAAGATTAGAAATCACAGAAACAAATATCAGGAAATTGTTTTGGTAGTTTTGGCATTTCCATGATTTGTGTATAAGATCTTGGCATCGAAATTTACTTTTCAGTTTAGCCCTTTAAACAAGTTGCACACGAAAAGTTTAACCCTTTTCAGTCGGGCGTTCAATCTTGGTAGAGTACAAGTTACTTGTTGAGCATTTGCACATGGAAAAGTTGGGACTCCATTCATATTAATCAAAAAATATCTGCAGGTGGCAGTGGCAGGGGGAGGAGGAACTGACGTCAGATGTTGTGGTCGTGTAATTTCGGACCATTTGGGCTTCTTCCCAACGAGGATTCTGATCGCTTTGGCACAAAATCAATTGAAGATGTCTGCATCTTTTTATCATTATCTGTTGTTTGCTCACATTTAGGATTTTGACGTTTTAAGACTTGAAGTCATTGTCTCATTAATAAAGCTTGCATTTCTTTTTCTTTTTTTTTAATACTTTTTGATCAATAATTAAGCTTGTTGCTGCTTTACTTCTTACTAGTCCTCACCCCATGCCAAATTAAATACTTCCTCTCCTCAGAGTTAGTATAATCTTTCTTCTAATTAATTGAGAATTTTCATCTAGTCTCAATCTCTCTAGTACTTTTACAATATTGGTCTCATTACTAATGGAATGCACATAATAATTCAGCAACAAAGGAGGATTCCTTACACCATTTTATGTGTTTTATTAGTTAGTTAACACTTGACGTAGGTTATGAGTATCCAACACCTTAAGGGCTTCAAATTGAGAGCATACTTGCAAGAACATTAAAAAAGGAAAAAAAAAAAAAAGAAGAAGAAGAAGGAAAGAATGAATTTAACTCGAAACAAACTTCCTCACTTGTTCTTCTCAAAATGAAAATCAAATATACCCAAGTAGAGTAGAAGCTAGAATGGAAAAGATTATGCATACATGAAATGATATTCACCAACAACCCAACTCATATAATTTTTGTTTGTTTATTGAATTTTTTTTTATAAAAGACATAATTTTATTGGCATGAATCTACACTAATGCTAGAAAATGCATCAATATGTCGCGGGTGTATATATGATAGAAAAAAAACTCTCACAAAAAAATCTTAAAAGACAACAAAATTTTCACTAGAAGAATTCAGGAAGAAAAAACCCTCACTAAAGAATTCTAGATCAGAAAAAACAAGAATTCAGGAAGAAAAAACCCTCACTAAAGAATTCTAGGTCAGAAAAAACTCTTAGCGATGCCCTAAGAGAGACTTTATTCCAACAACTAGGAGATACTTTATTCGAACAAATGAAAAAGAAAGTAGAGAGAGAGTGCGTGTGTGTGTGTGTTGTTGCTATGGGAAAAGACCAGACAAATCTAATCCCTCTCTTAGGGAGAGTCGGAGAAAGTTTTGGTTGGAGGAAATTTTTAATGAGAACGAGAAGAGAATTAGCATTAGAGAGAGGTTGAAGGGTAACAAAATTTTGTTTATTGGATTGAGTGTGTGAGTTTCGGTAATTGATGGGGGAGATTCAAAACCTATATGTAATCCACAAAAAGGCTAAACAATCACGTATTTTCTGGAGTGAAAACTGTAAATTTCTGTAGTGTTGTATCGAGCAGTTGCAATCGTACCAACACCCACCCCCCAAAAGAAGAAAGAGGGGGAAAAAAAAAACAAGAATCCGCTTCTTTTTTTAATTCTTTCACTCACTGCTAATTTTGAAGTTTCTCTAATGAGACAACTATGAATGTCTCTGACCACAAAAAAATCTGGTCATTTTCTGATCAATCCAAAAACATCTCTTGTTTTCAGGTCATGTCGCGTGGTCAAACCAGAACCTTAAATCAATTTAACGAAAGTAAAATCTTGTCTAATTTTATCAAAGACCCGTCTCCTATAAGTAAAGGAAGAAGAAAATAAAAGGAATTCTTCCTATACATTTCTGCCTAACATATAACTCGCCTACTCAAACACTCAAACTCGAAAAACTAGATGCTCGAGCCGATCGAACGGGCGTGTTATGTGGAAATGGATAATTGGACCATGCAGATTTGCTTGGTCAAGGACGTATCTTGTAACATCAGCAGCAACTTTCACTTCTATTTTCCTTCTTTCGTATCCTTTTTTTAGTAGTCATCACCTTTCACCTATTCTTGTTGGTGCCTTGACTGAAAACTATTTGGTTAACTGTTCACTTGCTTGAATTTGACAAGAAAAAAAAAATAAAGTTAATAAACCTCGAGACAAACTGAAACCCATAAATTTCTTGGAATTCAGATAGGGTTTTCTGGAACGATTTTGTCTTAATTAGACTATATATAAATAATGTTTTCCAGTGCTACATAATTAACCATTAATTCCACACCTGATATTAGCTGGAGAAATAACGGGAGCTTGCGAATTTGCTAGAACTAACAAAATCGTCCAATTTCGCTCCTTTTCTCTGACAGTAAAATATGCATATATCATCAAAAAAAGAAAGAAAAAAAATGCAAGAGCGGTGGTGCAGAAGCTAAGATTGACATGCACATGTATCATTTGACAGTCCTAATTAGCTGGCCAACATATGTATTATTGTCAATTTGAACTTTCTGGCTTCTTCTTCTAAAGAGATTCAACACCGCAGTAGTCCAATTACGGACTTCTCAAATGCATGCTCCTAGTAAAA
Organism: Coffea arabica; assembly: GCF_036785885.1. NCBI lineage: Eukaryota > Viridiplantae > Streptophyta > Magnoliopsida > Gentianales > Rubiaceae > Coffea > Coffea arabica. The sequence goes on along the minus strand of NC_092310.1, from coordinate 51,852,610 downwards.
GAAAAGTCTACTTCGATAACTATTTTGGGCGGTAGAAAGTCAAGTGAAATAAATGCACAACTTTCTTGGTGCAAACATGAACACAAATTTTCGAATATGATTAGCACTTTTCGAGTATTTAGCTTGACTGACTTGCCTTTTAGTTTTAGTCAAGAAGAAATTGCAAAAATTATAGGGAGGGGTAGGGGTTTACTTTGATTTGTCTAACAAGAAATCATTAACTGTCCCTAAAATAGATAATTATCCAACTGGGAATTAATGTGTGGCTAGACCGCTGTTAGTGTTTAGCAGCTTACCTAAGCTGATAATGCTAAACAAGGGTCAACTCTATTTGGGACCCCCATTTGGTTGATGATCACAAAAACAATGGTCAATGATCAACCAATCAACCCAATCGGCAATTTCCAAGTCTTCATCCTTTGGGACCATGTAATTAGCTGTGGCCGACTGCTTGGTTCCGTTCCGTGATCTGCGTGTGAATCAACAACAGCAATCTTTGTTCCAAATTTGTTTATTGGGATTGCTTTTGGATTATTCACAAAAATTCACATGCACGTTACAGAGGTAGATGCCTGTTCCACAACATTTTATGTATTATATTTATATATGCGAGACTAGAGATTTAAAAATTGAGAGACTGGTCATTTTCTGTTCCAAAATAGAAGTAGTATTTGAAGTATATTATTGTTACAAAGGGCCTATTGTTTTCTTGTTTAGTCTGGTTCTGACTCTTTCAAACAACACTTTTCTAGAGGACTAAACGAGTATATATATATACCTAAAAGGCGGTACGTTTATATAATTTTGTATTAGCAGTTCTTGCAACCATTACAGTCTTACGCAGCGCAGGTTCTTTCTATAAACCAAAGCAAGGTTGAAAATAAATTAAAATAAAAGATAGAAGTGCTCTTCTTTTTTTTTTTTCTTTGGAGGAACCAGAGTGCCTCAGTTATGGACAATAAACAGAAACCACACAAAAGAAGAAAAAGAAAGACTTAAAAAATGATTTGACAGCATGAAGATATTTACGGATAAACTACAACGACTACTATTTGTTTCAGCGACGGATCAGTGTTGCATGGTGGATTGTTACTAGAATAATGATGACAATTTCTCTCGTGCTGCTGCTAGTGCTAGAAACATAAAGGGCAACATTTATGTCTGAGTTCTGACTGGATGTGGGGGGTTGTTGTTTTTGCAGTAGGATTAGTAGCAGTGATGCTTGAGGAGAAACCGTACAAACACGAACACATCATCAATACCCAAAAAGCAATGCACAAAAAGAAAGGCTTTGCCCCCGTACTGTCAAAAAAGAAATAGAACTTTTTTTTTTCCCATTGATTTCCATCAATACACACAAACCCCAATAAACTCAACTCAAACAAGTCTCATCTGAACCATATTCATCTCTGCTCTGCCTCCAACCACGCCACACCCCGCCACCACCCCCAACCCTCCCATCCCATTCCTTCAAATCTTACTGATGGTACTTGTACTACTGCTAATACTTACACCGTTCAGATTCTTTTTTATCAATAGTTGTCATCAGTAGTTGTAGTAGTACATAGCCTCCCTACTCTCATGTGTCTTGTTTTCATCATTGAAAAACAAGCTCATGTTACTAGAGCTAATCAGTTGCTTAACTTCCTCAAGATCATACTGGAGTTGAGTAGTACTAGTACTGTTTCCACAAAGCACTACACTTGGCTTCTGATCATGATCATTACCTCTTCCATCACCCCATGTAGTTGAACTGATTTGATTTCCATAGTCAACCATGAATTTTTGGTTTTCTTGATGATGATGATGATCATAACCGTTAGTACTGTTAGACAAATTGTAACCCTGAAGACTACCACCGTTCATATGCTCTTGTTTGATCTCCTTTCCATAGCTGATCTGGCTGCAACTTCCATCAGATGATGAACAACTTGCTTGATCAGTACCTCCAAAGATTAGCATATTATCCTTTCCAGGGTAAAACTGCATGGGACTAATCAAACCCTCTTGATTGTGCCCTTGAAGATAAGAATGATGATTAGCAGTAGTAATAGTAGCCATAGGATTAACGTTGTTGTTGTTGCCGTTGAACAGCAGATTTGGCTGGACTGAGGGAAAGGATTCAAAGCCTGTGAGACATGACTTTGCTGAGGTCGAATAATAAGGGCTGCAATCATTATATAGTTGAGACAGGCTAGAAAAAGCTTGAGATTGTGGTGATGAAGTTGTATGAAGAGAATTTGAAAATGGGGGTAGTTTTCTTGGGTCTAATGGAATCATCCCCATGAGCTTCTTCTTCAGCTTGGTATTCCAGTAGTTCTTGATATCATTATCTGTCCTTCCTGGCAACTGTGCAGCTATAATTGACCACCTGTATAATTATTAAATGTTCTTTAGAAACTATTTCAACAGGAAATTTTCAAGATAAGTTTCTCATCAGAAAAAAACACTGAACCTTTCATCTATAGTTGTTAACAAACAAGCATTGCTATCTAGTGGACTTCAGCTTGGCACGCATGCACAAGAATTGTCCAAAAATGGTAGAATCTTTTGACACTTTGCAATTGAAATATCATAACTAGTAGTAAGTTAGTAAAATCTATTCCAAGTACATTCTTCTTTTCTTTTCCTTCTCTTTTCCTCTATTGGGTTCTTATTTTTTCTATTTTTGGTTGGACTTTACTGTTCTTCTGTCATGAGAACAGTTAACAATTTCGGAAAACATAGGAAGGATTTGGATCAAATGGGACAGCCTTAGGTTAACAAAATAGTTGCTCAAAACAGCAAATTTTCGTGAGGGGTGGTGATAGTAGATTTAGATGCTGCCTACCTGCTTCCAATGCTTGCATACAAACTGCAGATTATTCTGTCTTCATCATCAGAAAATTCCCCATGTTTGATGTTTGGCCTAAGATAGTTAAGCCATCTCAACCTGCAGCTCTTCCCACATCTCTTCAAACCTGATCCAAAACCAAGCCAATCGCGTTCAGAAAATGTATCACAAACTACTAGACACCATTGACAATAACACACACAAAGTTTGAGGCATTTCCTTGACTATGTTCATATGAAGCTTGAGAATAATAATAAAATGTTACCAGCTTTTTGAGGAAGAGCAATCCAGTTGCCACCAGTCCCAAATTTCTCTATAAACTCCTTCAGCTTTGCATCTTCTTCAGGTGACCAGGGTCCCTTCTTCACGTTGGCCTTATCACAGCAAGGAGCCCTTCCCATCTCTCTCTCTTTCTTTTTGTTGATTCTATGTGACTCTTGTCTCTCTCTCTCTCTCTTGTTTTCTTGTACTATTATATCTATTGCATCTCCTTTGGCTTCTTCTGAGGAAGCTCCCTCTTCTCTTCCTTTCTTCTCTCTCTCTCTCTCTCTCTCTCTAAAAAACTGGACTCGGTATGATGTGCTCTTGGTGGCTTTTTATTGAGAGACTTGGGTTTACAACAGTTAAAAAAAAGTGATTATTATTTTATAAAGGAATATATACAAGTCAAAAGGATAGGCCTGTTTAATCAAATTTCTCCGCCAAAGTATTGGTGAATTAGTAGCTGACGGAAGTTTCTACCTCTAAATAGTGAAACACTACATGCAACCTTGCTCAGTCTCTTCCTTTTGGTTCAAGAATCAAAGTCTTGCAAGTAGATCTAGAAAATTTAGCAGTATAACAAACTGATAGAGATAGCTAGCCAGGTCAGTAAATTTTGACAATTTCCAACTGATAGTATAATTTATCTTATGATAAGCACCTCTAAGGAAAAAGCCCCAAATCTATTCTTTAGAAGATCACTCAATCTCCATGCATAAAGCCAAACACATACGTCCTAAAAATTTATACCCCAAAAAGGAAATAAAAAATAAAAATAAATAAAATGACTGATTAGGGTTACTACTGTTTACTATATACATATACGGCGACATCCACGGTCTGCATGTCAATTTTATTTTTTTTAAGTAACAAAAAAGATTTAGTGATGAGGGAATTGGCCAGTTTGCATTGTGATGGATGAGAATGATCACCTTCCATGATACATCTATTAGATTCCGGGTAGCTAATGCTATTATTATGATCAGGTGATCAATTTGCATAGACTAATCAATGCCACCTTTGAACTGTCACCCTTGCACACACCAGGCAAACCATTTTACTGGTCCTTGATCATTAATCTACCATGTCCTTCTCAACAAGTACCAACCAGCTACCTAAGGTAATCTCACTCACCAACAAAAAGATCAGCTACAAATTTACATGTCACACTTACTTAACTTTCAACGTACGTATACGTACGTACCCACTGATCAATCAATTCAAATCCAGAGAAGAGTTTTCCTTCTTGGTTTCATTTGAATCATGCATGCATGCCCTGATCTTCGCCATCAAACCACTGATCTTTCCCAAAACGAAAATATTCAACCAATTCAATTCTTAATTACCGCTTTGGAGGATACAAACTAGAGAGGAGTCGTTTTCAGAGGGCAAATTCTGGCGTTACTATTTCGCTCCTTTGTAGAAAGTTGAAGCAGATGATGCATCAAGAAAGTCGTCGTTCCCAATTTATTCAAGACTTTTATGTAGCGAGCTGAAATGGTATAGTACTGGTGAATAGAACCTTTGGACCAAATAATTTGAAGTTGAACTAGCGAGGAAATGTAAAGTCCTCGGAGTTTGGCTGTGGAAGGCATCGCCCGCGGACATGTCATTTTCATAAAATTTTAATTGCTCAGTCACATAATTATAATATTATTAAATAGACGCCTTGATTAACTAGAGCATGTTAAGACCAAAGACCAACCAATTACGGCTAGCCCAATTTTCTCATGGCTTCACAACTGAATACTATAATTTAACGACCCCTAAGTGGTCACTGGACCTATAAATTATTACATCTCCCAGTGGTCATTCAGACCGTACGTAGATTAATTTATGTACACCACTGTGTCATGTCTTGATTGGGGAAGATTAGCTGACTTGTCGACAAAGTGAAAATAAATTGAAGTGACAAATAAAATACTCACTGCATCGTAGGACAAAAATTCATGGCAAAGTACCATTAATTACCGTTTTACTTTTAGCCGCACATGTTCCTGAAACACTTGCACCCTAGCTAGTATGTATTTGAAACATCAATGGCCATATGGTGCTGGAAATAATCTTTTATTATTATTATTATTATTATTTGTGTATGACTTTTTTTGCGCCATCATGGACATGGGAAATGAGGGAGAGGGAGGTTCTACCGGAAGAAATCAACATGAATCGCATTTTAAGTTATAATAATATGATTTGGGCCCTTAATTCTTGACTTAAGATGAGCTTTGTTCTGTAATTAAAAAGGTAAGCACACCTAGTTTATGTACCAAACCCTTCTAGTACTAGCTATATCCAGGACTTGAGGATCTGTTTAACCACTTTATGCATTATGAATTTTGAAAACCTTATCTAGCTAGAAATGTCGCCTTTTTCTATGCAATTATGAAAGTGATCTCACTTGTGGCTCAGGATATTGGCTCATTTGAATAAACAAATCGAATATTTTGATACTAAAACATCATGTATTGACCTTTGAGTTTTTGCTTGAAGCATTAATGTCTATCAAACTTGATTAATCATATTCATCAAACTAATTTTCTTCATGCCTAATTATCAGCAAATGATTCATCTTTAAGACAAATAACAAGCTGATGAAGACGTTTCCCGAAGTCATTGATATGGATAGCTCATTCTTCTTTTTTTTTTTTTTCTTTTTTTGGTTTGATGAAAACAAATTTCTTTTGTTGCTGAGGAAAGTGTTGTGAGAGAGAGATGTAGCTGCCTCGTGCTCAATATGGTCGGTATTTTCTCATTTTTGTGTCTGGTGGCTAGAAAACATGCTTTTTAATGCCCATATCTCTCTTTTTTCAATGCAAATGATTGTGTGCATTAAACCTTACTGTTGACCTTTCTCCTACAGCAACCACTATTCCTGCTTGCAATATATATATATATTTTTTGTCGACACAGGGATATTCGAATCAATCGTTACGGAGCCCGACTAATCCCCTGCGGTCTGAACCCGGTGCCCCAACTCGACCAAGGCATGATAAGTGCACAGGCGCCCCCATGGCGCAGTTTCGAAACCGGGACCTGAATGTCCCAAGGAACGCTGCTACCACGTGACTAAACCCGTGGGGCCTGTTTGCAATAGATTTTGTTAATTACTCATTGTTTGTCCTTGTGCTACGTACCCCAAGAAATCATATAGCAAACCCAAAAAAAAAAAAAAAAAAATCTAATTAATCTTTGTACTGTTGTCCAGAAAGAACTGCTAACACTGGTAGGCGTTTTGATGTTTAGTTTACTTCCAAAAATAATAATTTAAAAAAAAAAGTAATGTTGCCTTTTAAGTAAATCAGTAGACTTTCATGGTTCTTGGGTTCAGATTCTGAACATTTCCTCAATTTGTCTTTAATAATAACCTTTGCCAGTTCAAACACTTTCAGTGTTCGTTTGCCAAGATGGAAGTTTTGAAGTGGACAAAATTAAAAAAAAATAAAAATAAAAACGATTGAATTGTCTTATTGCTCAGTCTAAAATCTAAATCACAAGCTGCTATTGACTTCACATGAATTATTGTTTACAGCCAATTTACTTTCTGCAAATACTTTTGACATTGTGAAAACCTTTTACTTAAATATTCATTCAATGGGTCGGAAGTCATAAACTGAGCTGTTGAACACTCATAAGCGATTATGCCATTGCTAAATTCCGAAGAGGGTTGACGCTTGCGCCCTACCCAGCCACTGAAAGTAACATCACCCTACCTTGTTGAATTCTAGCTACTGTATTCTTTTCACGTTTGCTTTCTTCATTTCCATTTCCCTCTGCATTTTCGACGTGAAAGATTCGTTCAATTGTGGGTGGAGAAAATTAATTGATAGTGGGGTGGTCAAATTAACTACATACACAGTAATTGTTAATTAGCATCGACCATGAAAAAAAGCTACATTGTGGGATTAAAAAATTTAAAAAAAAAAAACATAAAAAGCAAGATGGGCATCAAATGAAACCCTCAACTTATCTTCTAGGACCATATTATAGCCAAAATTTTATTATGATGTCACAAATACATCTAAACTCTAAAAGTATCTAGATGCTATGAACCTAAACATGATTTAGATTTCGCGACGTACATAAATAAGTGATTACAAGCCTCAAGTAGTTGATAGACGAATGACTACTTAGGATTTCAAAAAGGAGACGAATTCATGGCACATCCTAATATGATTGTTTTTCTTTCTTCGTTTGCTTTTCTGGTTTCTTGTGTTGTTATATATATATATTTGTTTCTTAATTACTAAGTTGCATCGCAACAAATGACATGTGTATGATAGTAAAAAAAAAAAAGAAGAAGACATGTATGACAACGGTTTGAGGTACGTGTGTGAATCGGCCTATTTGAACACAAAAAGTTTAGTATAAGCTCCATAATTGTTCAAACTTTAGTTTAGGCTCTAAATGACTGGTGTGTGGTTTGAAAGCGTATGAAAATGAGAACATGCAATGAACAAGAGAAACTTTCAACAATATAAGGGAGGAACACAAAGAGAAATCACTTTTTTGTATTGGTAGACGTCCAAATCATAAAACAATAGCAACGAAAGCGGTTTTCTTTGACTCTGAACAAGAAAAGAAGCCACAGATCAAATATATTGGTCGCCTTGTAATCCATATTTAAGTCATTAATTTTCTGTCTTTTCTTGTGAGACATCGAATCTCATATTTGAAAACCACATTATTAGAAAAGGTCCTCGCAAGTCATATCTGTAACGCTCTAAATTATTGTGGATCGGATGAATAAGAAAATGAACCGAACAAGAGACAAGTGTCCTCATCGCCATTGACTCTTAGATGGCAAAGATGCGGACTTGTGATGCACTTTCTTCTATGACTTCTCAACGGTTGGCAAACTAAGATAGAAAAAAGTTCTTCTGCAGGCTGTATTTGTTTGATTACTTTAAGAAGGCTTTTATTAATTAACCAGCGAACGTAGAACTTAGAACTTTGACAATGTTTTACCTTTGCACTTCTTTGTCTTACTCATACCTAACGCTTGATAGTTTTCAAAGTACTGAATTTCTTCATTTCCAAAAATATTTTCCGTTGGAAAAATCCCTGACATAATAGTTTGCGCTCGGAGAAAATTGGCTTTGAGCCTTGAAATTGGTTTTTTTGGGGGTAAAGTAAGATATATAGTTTATCATCTTGATTTATGTCATGATAAACTTTCATTGTCACTTGTCAGCATCAAAGTTTAGGCTGTATTCGGGTTAGCCTCTTTCTTGTAAAATGACTGACACCCACTGAAAATAAAGCTTTTGAGTTCTTGTTTTCTTGTGGAAAAAATTTGTGTGTCCCCCAAAGATTTATCTCCAATCCTTCCCTCGAACCACTTAATTATTCGAGTATGGCGTTGTGCGATGAAGGGTTTCGTACTAAATTGCAGATAATATAATGGATTAACCTTTCTAAATTGGCAGTGTCAAGATTCTTCTCTAAGAGTACCTTTAGTTGCATGCAACATATGCAACCTAATTAAACTAAATTTAAATTTAAAAAAAAAAAGTATGCGCCATCCATTTAGACTCAATAATATTTAAAAAAAAAAAACAAAACAAAACTTTTCACTCTCGCAAGGTTGGAAAGGTTATTTCAAACATAAATGCTTAGTATATTGCAAGATATGATCTGAACAAGATTGTTCCTTTCCACCAGCAATAATATTTCATGTGCACTTCATTCTTTGAAGGATGCGATTTCGTATATATATTCCAAGTAAAGGGTGTGGAAGTTCTATCGAGCCTCCTCTTACGTTGTGGAAACGAAACCCCGTCCCAATTATTGGTGAAAGTAAAAAGTTTCAAGAAGTGACGCCTTCGTGTGATCCAGTTCTCACTTCTCACCGGGGCTGCTGCATCATCCAAATGTCCGAAGACTGGAGAAAGATTGTTTGAATTGAATGGAGAATTTGTAGAAGATTCTTTAGGATCAATTGTTTGAATACATATATATATTTTTTGTCTTGTTTGTTTAAATTGCAATACAGACTATAGTGGATGTTGACGATCGAATTACTATACTAAGGGGCTCAGGTATTAATTAGTTCATGTTTATAAAGAGCTTTTAATTTTGATGTGCAGTAGTAACTGTTATAACAGATGTAGCGGAGCAGAAGAACAAACAAGAATAAACAAGAACAACTTGGGGGAAATCAGATTTTATTAGGGTTGTAATCGGAATAGTTTACAGACTAAAATAAGGTGTATATATATATAACCAAACAGCCTGGACCCAAAATAGGCCCAAAACAAGACCTAAAATAAAACAGACACGGTAACTAATATATACCGTAAGTTTCGGGGGTTGAAGATCTAATTCAAGGCATCTCAACAGTAACACTTGAGCCAACATATATACGCATAAAGTTCATTATATTACTACTTGTTTAATGGGTTTGTGCAAAATTCGGTATTTCTCTCAATAACTACTTGAAAAAGGAAAAGAAAAATGATGTTTGAAGTTAAAGGCTCTACATTATTTCATGAGGTGGAAGGTAATACATATTGTTGTCACAACTTTCTATAAGCATGTTAAAACTTAAAATAGAAACATGCATGCAGCATCTTATAGCACTTAATTAAGCGTGTTTATATATATTTTTTTATTTATAAAACGTTTACGACTGTGCCATCACTATGTAAATTAATGAGATAAGTGTTTCTTTGATGTTTATTCTTCCATTCTTCTTTTTGCACCCTCTTACGTTTCTAATTTGAACTAAAGAAGATATCTCTCAATATACTCTAGCATTATTGTTTTTTAACAATAAAATCGACCGACACGCAGCGACTGAAAATTACTGACATTTTCTAAGTAAGATTGAGCCATTTTTTTTATCTTTTAGTTTGTGTGTGTGCTTTAGTCGCTTAATATAGAATTATTCTTGACGATGTTCTTCATGCAATATAGTGCAGCTTAAGATGCTTCACCACTAAGTATAGTGCTTCACCAATTGGTGGCTCAATTAGAGAAGATTTCATAATAATATATAGTACCAGGATTATCATCCCTACTTATCAATTAAACGAGAGAGTTCATAATCCATATATCATCCCTACTCCTTTCTTTAAGAAAGATTTCCCAAGTCAGAGCTTGACCAATTGATTAGAGAATATAAGTTGAATATTATTATTACTATTGTCTCTTTCCCATGAAAATTGCCGGGGTTAATAATTTCGCACTGTTGAACACAAAATCATGAGCAGCAAAGTATGTGCACAGAGAAAAAGAAATACGTGACATTGAAAACAAACAAAGAAGCAAAGACAAGAAAGAAAATTGGAAAGAAAACAGGAAAAAGAGGACAAGGAAGAAGCATTAAAAAGTCAAGGCAAGTCTGGGACTGGGATTCGATGGGACAAGAGAGCTCCGCTGTCCGTGATGACGTCATAGGTTGCGTGTTGTTTCGGAGTTGAGGCCCCTCCCCCACATGTGCGCAATATTATGCTCTTCCCCGCCGGGAATATTTTCAATATCATCCCTACTTTTATTTTCGTACGGACCCAATTTTTATCTCCGGCCCAAACGTGTCACTATCACGCTCCGGGCCCCAACCACAAAATTGAATCCCAGTTATATTTTTACGTTTAGTTGTACATTTTCTAGAAGGGAAAATTACCAAATGCCAAAAAAAAATTATTTTAAACACAAATTGCATTTACCACTAAATAGTTTTTCGGTTCGTGGGCCATCGTGGAGGCGGCGTTTCTGATTTCTGAGCTCAATTTGTTTGGGTGAATTTCACTCTGTGTCCCTAAGATTTGTGCTAATTGCAAGAACCTCTTTTCTTGATTTATAATATCACGGGAGAATTGGTCACGAGAATTACAATACAAACAACTCGCGTTCTTTCGAAATTTAAACCTTGAGATGGAAAATTTTATTTTTCAAAATTCTTTTAAAACGTTTCACACGCATCAAAACCATCATCGTCCTTTTTCAATCGCACTTCTCTCATTTCCTTCAATGGTTGGTGATATAGGAAAGATACTAATAGGATTATGAACATTTCGATCCTTCCGCTAGCCTTAACAAAGAATTTTCTGCCTTAGTTTAACCCCATGTTGTCACAATTTTGCACAATATGTTACGTCACACTCAACATCCCAATGACTTTTTTTTTTTTTCATCACGGTGAGTATTTGGATTCGGGAACTGGTTACCGTACGATCCAATTAATCTCATTGCGAGCTAAGAACGGCCCGCCCTGAGCGTCACCCGCCACGATAGTGTCGGGAGTCGAAACCGTGACGATGATACTCATCCAACTGGACTATTACCATCAGCTCCAACCCCGGAAGGGCTCAACATCCCAACGACTTGAAGAAGGTTCATTTGGAAAACACTGTGCTACCTATACTTTTGTGGCTCAAAAAATTACTAGTGAGAAAAACTAACTAGTCCCATGTGAGTGAGTCCCCATCGTGGATGGATACTTGACATCGAATTTCACGGTCTTATAAAAATTAAGTGATCATAAACAAGAGATAAGAGTAGTAAGACCAAGGAAGCAATTGAATTCAATTTCCATCAATGGATGTTTGTTGCTTTGATCACGATTCACGAGCCACAGTAGATCATCAAGTCCGATGTTGGAATTTGGAGGGATATGCGATATGAAATGATATGTTGTGTTAAACCAAGAAAATTGGCTCGCAAAACTGAAAGGTCAATCTGCAAATGCATACAATAACAGTAGTAATAATGAGGAGGTCCGATTAGTTGACTGGGGCTGGGGCTATTGGTATTGAATTTTGAACAAATCAAATCAATCATATCAATCAATCCATTTCAATGATGTCTGAGTCTGATCAAGTTGGTGGATTTTTGGTTTCCTTTGAATATCGGAGCCATTGTCAAGTGTCAACGGGTTATGGGTCGGGCGTCACATTTGCTGATCCATCTTTCAAGTCGTATATGAATATAATCGTGGAATACTTCTACTGGTAGACTCTATTACTATTCTCTTGCTAGTTAGTTGCTTGTGCACAATGGATATAAAAAAAAAAAAAAAATCATGAGAATGGTAGTTTGGGTTCTAAATGGCCTTGTTTGGATTGTATTTTCTTAGATTTTTTGTAATAAAATTACTGTAACGATTTGATATATATGAGAAAAAAAATAATAAAAAAATATGATCACGAAAAACGATGCAATTTTTGCGTAAAAAATGGCTGTCCAAACGGGGCCTAATAATTTTACTACTACATCATAAATCCCATAGAAGAAAAGAAACCTCTCTTCCTTCACATATTAACCGGAGGACCATTTTCTTTCCACTTTTTTCTGAATAGAATTTCCTTTATAATAATGATGGTTGTAACGTAGGAGTAATATCTTGATCTAATTACATTAGTATTCATTCATTTATCCGATATCTAGCATAAAGTGCATGTAATCTATTTTCGTGTAAAATTTGACATTCTAAAAGATCCGATCTTGATTCGTTTACAAAATTGTTGAGCACATCCAAAGAGGATTTAATCATATACCCATCAAGTTTATCAATAAGTCGGACCTGATTCTCTCTCGACATATATATTAATTTGATTCAAGACATGACACTCGACAAACTCACCCCAACACTCAATCGAGTATTTTTTTTTCCAGGCCTGGCTAGATTTTTCTTTCTTGCTGTGGATGATTTATAATCAAATTTATCCCTATGTGAGAAATTAAAAACTTTGCTACATTTTAGTCGAGAGCTTCCAAACAAAGAATTGACGATTATCTTCCAGGGACCCCATCAGCAAAAAGAGAAAACGCCTAAAGACAAACAAAGTGAAGAGAAAAACACTAATGAGTCCAAGGGGTTCCACCAACACACGTTCAAACTTCAAAGAAGTTGATGCTTTGCCCTGGTCCCTTTAACTCACGAGCTAGCAAATCTCACCCATTTTTTTTTAGTATCTCGTCCAACCTGTTTCATGGGAGCTTATTATGTATTCTGTCTTCGTGCAAATTTTGACATTTGCATGCCTGTTGTATTTGACGTTCTAAAAGATCTGAACTTGATTGGTTCGCAAAATTCTAAAGCAGATACGAAGATCTGAACTTGATCATCATGTATAAACCCTTAAAAGTTTATCAATGTATCTATCTATCTAGTTCAAGACATGATGACAATCGACAAATTCACCGAAAAACCCGTTGAGTATTTTGCCAATCCTGATTAGAATTTTTAGTCACAATGTGAGAGAAACTTTAGCTACAGAGTTGTAGTAAAGAGCTTCCAAACAAAGGTCTTCGTTACTTTCCAGGGACCCCCCAACCTAAAAAGAGAAAACCTAAAGGACAAAACAAAGGAAACAGAAAAACAAACGAGTCCAAAGGGTTCCACCAACATGTTCAAAGTTGTTGATCTTATGAAGACATACCTTGCTCTGGCACCTTGACCTGCGAGCAAATCTCACACATTTTTGTTTGTTGAATATCTCATCCAACCTGTGTCATGGAAGTTGATATGTGTCTCTCAGTCAATTATTGACTCTCAATCACATAAAACGATTATTGGATCGTGATTCATGAACACAACATCGGTCGTGAAACGATTATCCCGTGGCGGTCATGTTTAGTGATAGACTCGTCCAAGAATCGCCATGCACATTTGATTGTCGAGTGGGAATTATTTTCCAGCCTCGTGCCAGGTTTTTCTTCCATCCCACTATGTGATCAAGCAATCCCCGTCTCATCTATAGACCTCGAAGGATATAAACGACAACCCTGACTTTAAATGCATGTGACTTTCTTTAAGTTGATAATAATCAAAATGCACCCTGAAATTTTGGAAAATAAAGCACCGTATATCTTCACAGAAGAATAGTTGCTTTGTGCCTTTACATTACACAAATCAAGCTCTAATTATACTAGGTAAGGTAACACCTCTATTTAATGATCATTCTTTAATTTTTTTTCCCTTAAAAATCTTAATGCAACAATCACACTTGTGACGTTTGCAGTATGTCATTTACTAATCAAATTATTATTTTTTAATAAATTTTATATACATTGACGATATACATACATATACATATATATATATATATAGGATCAAATGCATGCTACACGTGCAGAAGAACATAACATTCACCGTGCATCCAGATCTATATATATACACACACTTTATCATTAGTTTTTACATCACGCGAGTTTCTTTTGGTCGGACTTTAAACTTGATGGGCTGCTACTCAGTCAAAGGCAAAGGGCCGCTTCAGCACTTAATAATGGCTCCATACTTCCCCGATTTATGGGCCTAAATTTGTCTGACAATGCTTGTACCTATTTGTAAAGCTGGCCCAAAAGCAATTATTCACTTATTATGCATAACATAACTGCTTGAAGGATTTAGTATTTTCTACTCAGAAGTGTAAATAAATCTAATTAAAATTATTAAATTGAACTTCCTAGTGTTTAAATTTGTTAAATTCTTTTAAAAAGTTTGAAAATTGGTTCAAAATTAATTTGTTTATTTGTTGAACCGAATTTGAACTAACTTTTTATTAAGTTTGAATGTTGTCAAATATAAAACGTTATTCAAATTTGATTTGACTAATTAGCGAACTCTTCCCAAGTCGAATTCGATTTGAATATCGAGTAGTTTGTTCATCTTTTAACTATATTTCCTACAACTGCTTTACAAGAAAATATTTAAATACATTCCACATGTGGAAAACATTCATCCATACTCGAAACATTGTATTGGTCAAGTAAAATATTGAAGTGACATATTTGAGTAGAAATGTGTTTGAAGAGTATCCAGGAAGTTTAAAAAAAAAAAATGGAATAATATGCTCTCCTGCAATTTGAGTGGCAACAAAGTTATTCTGTCGTAAATAAGAATAAACACCATCGTGTTACACTAGTTATCATTGCATTGGTCAAGCAAAATATGGAAGTGCTAGACATATTTGAAGAGTCAGAAGTAACTCAAAAAAAAATTGGAACAACATGCTCTCATACAATTTGAGTGGTAACAAAGTTAACATGCCGTGTAAGAAAATGTACCACTTAAGAAAATGTACAATTTAATCTACCAACACCAAGTTTATAAAGAAGCAAAGGAGCCCAATGAAATCTGCATATCTTGTGGGGAAATCATGAGATTTGAGCGTGCAATGCTTGAATCATAGGACCTAAACCTTGAATTTGATAATTGATTTGACATGATTGCAATACATTGTACATGATTACCACTAAATGATTTATAATGATGACAAAAAAAAAAAAATCCTTGTTTCCTATATCAAACTTTTGAACTCATTGCTCATAATGGATCCTAGGGAGGACATAAAGTCACTCTAGATGTTGGATTGAAGGTTCTAATACCTCCGCCAGCATAAAAAACTTTTGTGATCTCCTAGGTACTGCCCTTGTCATTTCGATAAGGGTAATTGTAGAAACCTCCTCTAAGGTTTCTACAATTGCACTCACCTCCTCTGAAATTTTGAAAATAGCACTAACTTCCCCTAACATACATGAATTGGAGGTACATAGTTGATGTAAGATAGGGTGAATTTACTTATATACCCTTAGAATTTAAGGTTGTTAGTAAACAAATTTGGGGCAAAAAAAAGGGCTTCAAGATAACTAATTAAACAAGATTAATGGTTATTTTTTTGTCCTGATTAAACACTTTAAGTGCACTTACAAAATGCTGCCATAAAATGGCGCTAATTGATGCTCCAATATGATGTTATTTTGTGATTGATAGTACTTGAGAGGACAATTTAAGTTGTATATTATCTGCACAGAGAGAAGTAGAAGCAAGAAAAATGTATGGGAAAGAAACCTCCAGGCAAGACATTATAAGAGAATAAGTTCCAGTGATTTTGGTTGATCTCATTTTATCTTAAGCATTCATGAAACGGAAGGAGAAAAAAAAATAGAAATCAAGCAAATCTAAGAATTTTTCGTTAATAATTTGCGGGAATTAAAAGACCATAGGTATACAATCCTTTATCATATTAAGTTAATACAAAAAGTTTCTTTAGTAAATGAGAGTTTTTGGAGTTGGTTGTATACTTTATGTGTTTTAGAATCTCAGATTTTTGAAGGTATGTTCATTACTTCTTCTAGTTATTACTACTGTATTTGTTTTTTTTACCCTTGTATCCTCTCTAATTTCACCAACTGGTTTGTACTTTTAATATTTTTCATTATTTTACTAATACAACCTCATAAGAAACAAAAAGGGTACAAATGAAACAAAATTATTATCTCATTTCTCAAAAGATTTTTTTAATGTCATTTTCTCTGACATGGGTTGAATCTTCTATCAAAACCTTAAGTTCAAGGAAGATTAGTGCTATTTTCAAAATCTTAGGGGAGGTGAGTGCAACTACTAAAAACGTCAAGGGAGGTTTCTGCAATTATCCATTTCTGAAATTATCCCTAAATGCATTAGTGTAGTGTAGAAGTTTATGTAGGCTTAATTTTTTGGATCCTTCTGTTCTTTAAAAACTAATTTTTTAAATATTATAAAAATTTTTAAAAAGTATTCTAAAAGATATTTTAAAAAGTAATTTAATTTTTTTTATGTTTAAAAAATATCTTAAAATATATTTTAAAAATTCTATTACTCTTAAATATTTCAAAATATTTTCTAAAAATATCCCAAAATATTTTCTAAAAATTCTGCTACAATAAAATTTTTAAAAAATATCCCCAAAAACAGTTAATTCAAACGGAGTCATAGTTTGTGATCCATGTCAAACATACGTGATGTCAGTGGTAACTGTAGCAACGATAACTGCGTTTTGATCCTCCCAACAGAAAAGTCATAGCGTAGTTTCAATTCCCAACAAACACGTGACCCCCTTCTTCCATTTAAATTAAGTGTATACTGAAGAAAAAATTGGCATATGATTGTAATTTACGTTACCATCTCCTTCAATCAGAGAAAGATATTGAGGAGTTGGTCCAATTGGTTGATTCCTTAAACCTGGCACCTTTGGTTTATCAATAAAGCAGCTCAACACTGCACCTTCTGTTGTGGAGTTTCACCTGTTACAGTAACACTAGATCTTAGCCAAATTTGATTAAACAATTAGATTTATATTGTTTTCTAATATCTAGTGCAGTCAACCCCTCTACTTGGTCTAATTGCCCAGAAACTGTTCTCCTTGCCTGGAAAATGATCAAGAATCCCCGCGCCAACCCTGATGAACCTTCAATCCCAAAGCTCAAATTCAAATTCAAGCACCCCATTTTGTCAAAACCCCAACAAATTAGCATCCTCCACCTCCTAATTTTCACTCTTCTTCAATCCTCACCTTCACTAGCTTCCCTGCACCCAAAGCCGCCCCCACTCCCAATTCTCCCAATCCCAAGTTCACAGCAGCTCTCATGGCAGCTAACAGAAATGGCCCTGTTCCTGCACTTTGGAACCAACACTTTTACGGGCTCAGAATGGGGTACAGGCCATGTTGATCCATCGGTCTTTAATCCCACTAAATTAGATGCCACCCAATGGGTCAAAGTGGCCAAAGATTTTGGCTTTTCTAAAGTTATCCTGACTGCTAAGCACCATGATGGGTTCTGCCTCTGGCCTTCTGAGTATACTGATTATTCGGTTAAGTCTAGTCCTTGGAAGAATGGGAGTGGTGATGTTGTTGGGGAGCTAGCTGAGGCTGCAAGAATTGCTGGAGTGAAGTTGGGGCTTTATCTTTCTCCTTGGGATAGGCATGAGTCTTGTTATGGCAAGACTCTTGACTATAATGAGTATTATATGGGGCAAATGACTGAGCTCCTCACAAGGTATAAAGTCACTTCCTTTATGTGAGTACTTGTATTCTTTGTTACCGTTTATCCGGGATTGTGTCATTTCTGGGTGGTGTTGCCTGCTGTGCGGGAGATATTGCGTGTGATTTTAATGCTGTTTTGGTATGTTAGTTGGGTTATTACTGGATTTGTAAAGTTGGTTTTTTGACTTGATCAGCTGATGTTTAGACAATTATTGAAGCTGTTTTTCCTTTTTGGTTCCCTTTTTCTGGTTGAATTTTTATCTTTTTCTTGGTGTGATTTAGGTTGATTAATGGGTATCATTTTCAGTATGCTAGTCCGGTGGAAGATGGGTGGGTCATTTATGCATAACATGGTAGTCCGGTTATTTAGAAGTATTTTGTGCTCAAATAGGACCTAATGCGAAATCATAGGGTAAACGTTTGCGTTATATCATTATCAACCTCATTAGCCACGAAGCAAACTATTTTATGGAAGAATTTTGTCTACTGGAGTGTAACAATTTCGGAGAGGAATTTGCTCCTTTAGATAATATCTACAGTTATAGGGATTGCAGTATGCATAACTCGATCTGAACTTGATATAGTTCTTTATAATTTAGACCATAGCTAAACTCCTTCCTCTTTTCTCTTTTCGTAATATCCCTGTTACTTTGGTTTACTGTAACCGAATTACAGATATGGTGTGGTGGAAGAGGTTTGGTTAGATGGAGCAAAAGGTGAGGGGGAGAAGGATATGGAGTATTTCTTTGAAGATTGGTTTAGTCTTATTCATCAGCTACAGCCTAGAGCAGTCATTTTCTCAGATGCTGGGCCTGACACTAGGTGGGTGGGAGATGAGGGTGGTTATGCTGGGAATACTTGCTGGTCCCTCTTTAACTGCAGTGCTGCAAAGATTGGTGATACTGATCCCAAGTGAGTCCTCTTGTTTTGATCTCACTCTGCATTTGATATTATGCTTACTTTGAAGCAACAAACCAAGTCTGTGCACCCCTTTGGCCCCCGATCATTCCTTTTTTTTTTTCCTTTCCCTTTTATTTCAACCAATTCATTTTTAAGCACTTGTGGTGTGTGTGCTGCCATTTGATTATCTGTTTTTCAGCTGATGATTGCTTAATCTTGCTTACGCTCAGTGGAATGAAAGTCTTTGTGCTGTCGCCTGTAGAAGAAGTTTAATTGGCTAATATTGCAGTTTCTGTGCAAATTTTTCCACCGTTAGATTTCATTTTAACAGAAAATTAAATATTTAAATTTGACATTTTGATATGTCTAAATAAAACCAACTGCATGCATCTAAGTTGGAGCCTCTTGATTTGTATTATTAAGCTTAGCGGCCTCATGTCTTCTGCCATATAATATAGAAGTTGCTGGCAAGTGACATGTGTTTCAGTTAGCTGTTCAAATTTTAGTGTAGAATGCATGCAATCGGGGTGTTTCCTCGTCAATATTGTTGATGAAAGCACAATTTTGACTTTGATCGGTATAGGATTTGAGGCTTTAGTTAAGGGGACTTGGAGTATATAATGGAGAGCTTTCAAAATGCATATGAAGGAATTTCCTGTCATCTTTTATTTATGAAGGATATGTTGTTATCTTGAATTTCCTGTTACTCTCACTAAGGTAACAATGCATCATGGTTTTAGGAACCAGCTTATAAAATTGAGATCTGGTTTGGAATAGCAATAGATGTCCCTCTAGTATCAGCAAACAACTAGATACAGTGTAGCAGGCAGCTAATACAAGTCATATATTTGAAACATTTCCATGCTGCGTTTTCTCAACTTTACCGATGCTTATTGGAACTTCAGTGGATATTTCACTGTCATGCACATGTACAACAGATATTCACAGGAGGGAGACCCTTTTGGCTGTGACTGGGTTCCTGCAGAGTGTGATGTATCAATCAGGCCTGGTTGGTTCTGGCATGCATCAGAAATTCCAAAATCTGCCAGAACTCTTCTCGATTTGTACTACAAATCAGTTGGTAGAAACTGTCTTCTGTTGTTAAACGTGCCCCCAAACTCTTCAGGCCTGATATCTGATGAGGATATTCAAGTCCTTCGGGAATTCAATGAGCTCCGAAGCTCCATATTTTCCAATAATCTAGCAGAGGGGGGTCTTCTTTCTGCCAGCAGTGTCCGAGGAGGTTTAGCGGGTACTAGGTTTGGCCCTCAGAATATCCTTGAGAAAGGTATCTTTTCTTACTGGGCTCCTGATAAGCAGCAAGCAAACTGGGTAATATATTTAGATTTTCAAGAACATGTTACTTTCAACGTCTTAGAAATTCAAGAGCCAATTCATATGGGGCAGCGGATTATCGAGTTCCATCTAGACATTTTAAATGAGAAAGGACAATGGCAGACGGTGATAGATGGCACGACCGTGGGATATCGAAGGCTGCTACAATTTTCTATAGTTGAATCCTATCACTTGAGGCTTGTTATAGACAAGTCTCGAGGAGACCCTCTGGTTGCTTATGTGGGAATATATCTAGATTCATTTTCCATAGTAGGATATGCCGCTCATAAAAGATCTAATTCTTTCTTCAATAAAGCACTCAAGCCCTTCAGCAAGCTAAAGCTGTCCAGTCTCTAACTCTTTCCCCTTGTTTTGGCTTGCATTTGCTAGAATGTACAGGAGCTGATATTTTATCACTAAAAGCTGCTGTTAATTGTGTTGTATATCTATACTTTTGACAATTACTCGAGGAGATCTCATTTACTCTAGTGACGTAATTCCCTTTTTTCTTTTTCTTTGAGAAATAAACCAAGAGAAACCTGCATTAACTATTATCTGATCCCCTTTGGGAAGTCTTCTTCAGGGGCATAATTGACAATGAACGCCTTTAGCACCTAATGCACATATTTTTGGTTGGCATATGAAGTAAAAGCTGAACTGAGACTGACTTATCACTAGATTAATCTAGTGTCGGACATTTAAATAGGTAGCCAGGACGAAGATCTTGATGCATCAACCAAAACACATACAGCCCTCCAGAGACTTGTACCATATCAGGTAAAATAACAGTAAGTTTAAACGAAAGGAAGTTTTGATAACTGTAAATGTAGCATTTACAGGAATAAGATCATATACTCATCAAGCATTAGCAGCCATAATAAGTAAGCATTCCAAACTCTCTTTTTTCACCATATATTGAACATTGAGGTAGATGCAACCTACAGATGATTGACAAATGGTGAAGCATCGTCACAAGGATGAGGAATCCAATTTGCTTAGGCCTGTTCATTGATAATGGCAAGTAATTGCAGAAACTTTTCCAGTTGCAGAAGCAAATCTAATGGCCTTGTGTTGGAGGTAATCCAGATATGGTAGCCCGGAACAAGGTCCAGTGTCACAATTCAATAATCTATTGGAGCTCCATTCTTTCTTCATTGCTTTAGCAGTCTAATGAAGGAAAAAAGACACGCCATTTGAGGTGCTGCCTACAAAATAAAACAAATTCCACTTTTGGACTACAGTAAAGCTAAGGAAGAAACATGCTGTATGAACTTGGATTTTTGAAACAAACCTCAGATCTTCTATGATATTTGGATATCGCGAAGCAGCCGAGCAGCCACAGCACCATATCTTCTTGCTTCCCATTCACTAAGCTTTTTATCCTGGAGATCGGGAACTGGGACTATGCGTCCACTGGCATTTTCATCTTCAACCTCAGTCACCTCATCAACTCCACAACTAGCGTCGCAATCTTCATCGGATCCATTTTTAATTGGTCCAGTTTCAACCTCTTCAATTGGTTGATCAACACATTCTCTTGTGATTTTTGTTCTTTCTAAAGGCTTTAGGTTCATAATGTAAAGTTGTATACTTGGGTGTTGGTACTTATTGTCCATCTAAATGGAGAAAAACACGCCTTCGTCAGTATATGAGAATGGACGGTATTCTCTTTCAGGCATTAAGGTTACACGCTCAAACTGATTAGTCCTCCTTTTTTTTAATTACCAAAAATGATCTTAAAAGGATTTCTAGGTACAAAATTAGAAAAACAGCTCATGATAAAGAGTCATCTTCAAGTTAGAAATCTGAAACCAAGAATTGCAAGGTCAGATTTTGATGATCCAGTAAAATTTCATAAGCCTATTTCTGGTTGCAAAATCACCCATTTTGAAATCTTCCTTGCCAGATTTTGATCTTGCTGACCAAATTTAATGCTTAAGCTTAATACTGATACGTCAACTGAAACCCATCAAATACTAAATTCCAGCATACTCAATGACCACAGAAAACAAGAAACAGATAAGATCATAAAACAAGTAAACAAGCATCCTAAAAGACAGGACATACCTTTGCTCTAGGGACAATTTTCACCTCAAAATTTCCCTTCCACATTTCCATCATTCTTTCATGGACATTTGTCGAACGAATTTCATATCCCAACTGAAAATGAAGTGGCAGCATGACTAACAAGTGAATTCATCACTCATAAGACAAATTGGCTTCTGAAAAAGAAAAGTACGAAAGATAACAATACCAAAATTGTGGTTTTTGGTCCAGACAACGCAAGGATAGTTTGTAAAAGTGGCTCCAAGAGATGCTCCGCATAAACCTTTATGAAAAGTTAGAGAACCTCCAATTATGCAGTTGAAAAACTAAAGCAAGATTGCAGTTAGTCTTCTCCATTTACTCTATAATGAACAGTAATGGCATCTAGAGGAACAAAAGATATCCAGACGAAATGACGTAAAATGAAAGACGTCCAGAGAAACTGGAAAAAGTGAAAATAAAAAACAACACCAAAATTTATTTTCTTACGCAATTTGTTATCTCCAAAATCTCAAATTTAGCAGGAACAGTCATCAGATAAACTTAATTTAGGACAAAACATACAACATCAGTGCCAATGATGTAGTCGAATGGCGGATCAACAGCCTTTATATGATCTTCATTACCCCAGTTCAGCTCTGCCACCCGGATGGAGCCAAAGGAATCTGCAAAATCCTGATTCAGATTAGGTCCAAGTATGACCTGTAGTACCTTTTACATCAGAGACTTAAGCACCACTAGATTTCTATGAGATCTACAATGGGATGAAAAGAGTTAAGCAACTAAACTTTTGTTTTCTATTAAAATCAGAATGAGAAAGCACATAAACAGAAGTTCACAGAGAGACTAGAAGGATCACTTGAATGGTCCAAAGACCCAAAGGCGAGGGTACCTAATCCAGAATTCATCTGCACTATACTAGAAGTATTGCGTTCAACATTTCTGATAAGCAATGGTAGAACCTCAGTTTGATCAGTTGAAGTGACATCACATCCAAGTAATGCCATGCCTGGAGAAGGGAACCCACTTCAGACTATTAAGGGATAAGATATAAAAGTAATCTACACAACGAGAAAAATGGCAGGCAAAAGAAACTCACCAAACCCTGCAACTCCACAGCCTGCCCCAAGTTCAACAACGCGTTTTCCTCTCAGTTTAGATGGGGAAAACCTTCCCCTTCTACAATTTTTCTCCTGGATATCTCTAACTATTACATTCAGGTTTGCAAATACCAGCTTATTAATTGAATAAACCAACAAGTGGACTCATATCATGGTCAAATGGAACAAAAACCAGATGAATATCAATAACGTTTTAGCTTTCATAACTACATTGCTGCAGCATTGTGGCTCAACATAACACTGTAAATTGAAATGCCATTGTACTTTGGCTACTCAGATAAGCAAGCAAGTGAAAGTGACATGAATATTACCAGAAATTTTGCGAATACCATTGATGCATCCCACACTGTGGTCCCTAAATGCTTGGAATTGGGATCCTACAACAATACAGACAATACTAAATCTGAAAATTAAGCTACCAAGATCCAGGAAAGTACATGAATGCTTTTGAAAAGAAAAAGCAGTAGAATTGAAATAGTGAAAGCAAAAGAGGTGCAAATAGTTAAGGCACAGTAAACTAATACTCGAAGGCAGAAACTTGACATATGCTCTTGAACACTAAACAATCACTGCATACAATCCTCAAAAGTAAACCAAGGAAAACATAATTCAACCAATTGCAGCTGTCTTAAAATAAAATATTAAGTTCCTCTATCTGTGGTAATAAATTCAGGAAAAACAAGTATTTCCAATTCCATTGAATTTTTGCATAGGAAGAACCGAATCAGATACAGTTCCAAAAATCAAGATTAAATTCTCAAATTGAATTTAAACACTCAAAACGACAAAAATCACGTAACGTTATAAGAGAAAATGACACGTTTGTGTATCGAGAATAACAAAACAAAAATTGCAACACTGTGTCAAGAATCTAGTACCTGAGAAAATTGAAGTTGGTGGCCAAGAACTTCAAATAAAATTGCTGAAGTATCTGGAGAATTTAGCCTATAACAGATAGTAAGTATTGTGTAAGCCTAATTATTTTGAAGATTAATACAATGGAAGGAAGAACACAAATAAAACCTCCATGTTTGAATCACATGAACAAAAAACAATTAGTCAGAAGTCAGAACCCAAAGGAATATACTTCACAAGCTGCTGACAGCATATCTTTTTACTTTTTTGGGATGACAAGCAATTAGATATGCTCAGGACTAGCTAAGAACGATCTATAAATTCTGACGGCAAAAGAATAAAAGCAGGAAATAGCATAGCGGAGAAGTCTAGGATACCAGACAAAATTGTGAATTTTTCAAAGTTCACCGACTGTTGCATGTTCTATTATTTCAAGGTATCAAATTCATCAAAGTCAGTTTTCCTTTATTTTCATGTTCTATAGGTGCCACCTTTCATCATATAAGCTTATTGCAAAGCTCTTATCACATTTTGTTAGTTTTACAACGTTCAATACTTCAATACACTATGGGAGACCTGGCTTTATTGTTAAAATTTCCTTTCTGTGGCATAGTATGGTAACCAGAAATCCAAATATAGTGTCAGGATTTTGTCTGCCACTTATAATCCTTTAAGTAGCATCTGTCAATCCATATTTACCTAAAACCAAGAACCACAAATTTTCAGTTAAAGGTGATCCCTTTTCATGTTCCTTCAACTGTCATTGCTTCTCTCTTTCAGAGCATATAACTCACAGAGTATGTAATCCACCTCAACTTAAGCAACTTAACAAGAATGGACCACTCAGTGAAGTTTTATTTCTATAACTGCAACACAAAATTCAATCCAATTTTAGAAATCTTAAGTAGTCCATGCTACTTAAAACGGAAAAAAAAGTTACTTAACTCAGTATTGCTAAATAGAAACGGCATTTAAATTTTTGAGGTCATTTCTTCAAATAATAAGAAAACCTCCCATCCTGTAGATTTCATATCATTCTAGTCTGTCTTGAGTGCAAATGATTCAAGGCATGGAAGAATGCCCTAAAAGTGCAACAATGTGCCTTATCAATACTAGATTATTTCACCTTAGAGTACATTTCTTTAACCAATTAGATAAGCAAAATATCCTTTTCTTTGTAACCATTTGGAACTGAAGTGCAAAGCAAAAAGGAAATAGAGTGATTCCAATCTCATTGGACAACATCACCAGAACCTGATTGACTACCAATATTAAGAATTAAAGTCACACGAATCTCCATAAATGTGCATATTCAGATGAAATTACACGTCACCATGAGAGGGTTGAAAGAAAGAGACAAGTAATAAGTCAACCAAGCATGATGACTGCTATACCTGTCAGGCTCCATGGACCGTCACCTGCGGCTTGGCTGAAACATAGAGAAGAAAAAAAATCAGATCAAATTGAGTTTCTGCCTTACATCCATGAGATTCCTGAGCAACCAAAGTTCCTTTTCCCTTAAAAAAAAAGTGTTTGGTTTCCCAATTGGTTACTGATATTCACGTCTGCAGGACTGAACATCTCTGTTAGATGACTGCCGACATAAAGTTCCAACATTTCTTCTCCAAATTCCTTCGTCATAATCACAGTCTTCACAGAGGTAACAATGGGTACATCTATTGGCAGGGGATTCGAGGTTTCATAAGTCTTTCACAGCAACGACCAACGGCATGGAAAATTATGATCTTTGAGGAAGAAAAATACGATTAGAATAAAAAGGTCTGAAACTATGAAATCTTTGTTTGAGCTAAGTTGATGAAGTGCTTTATCATTCGACCAAACAATGGAAAAAAGCTAAAATTATTTTCAACTCTTGAAAATTACTAAATACGTACTTGCACAATCCTGAAAAAGAAAAAGACTAAATACTTTTATTCAGAGAGAGAGAGAGAGAGTATCCTGGCATCATAGAGATACTGAAGTTCTAAAAACGTGTTGCAAGAAAAAGGAAAAATTCATGTAGGATTGGTAGAATCCATCACTGTTCTTCCGACAATGAGAAATAGATGCCAAATTCAAAACTGAGTTCAAGTATTCGCTTATCCCACTATTTAGATTCCAAAGAAATTCTTGTTTTTGCTGGAGAATTTGGGAAAGGATAAATGGGATCCCCACTCGGGTTTCCCCAGAACTAATAGATGACACCATTAAAAGGAAAAGTACATATTTATATACACAGATGCCAATATACCTGAGCTGATATTTTGTGTCTGTCTGCAGCTTTGCTTGCTTATTTTCAACTTATCAGCGGCTGCCCTGATCAGAGGGAATGCAATGCAATAGCAACTCCCAAAAGGTTTTGTTATGCCTTCTTATCAGACCGAGGTCCCATCAGGTTTGGCACAATTACAATTACCTCTGACAAATACCTCTAAATTCTACTTCTTGCCCCTTCAATCATACTTTTTCTCCAATATCCACCTCCATACTTTAAGAAGTTTGAGCTGAAGCATTAATAGGACACCAGCTTTAATGTACTTCTAAAATTTCTGTTAGTTAATTTTTACACAAAAAAAAGAGGGCAACTTTTGTCTGGCAAAGTATAAATTATTATTGTGCATGCTTTTAATCCATTGCAGATACATGTGAATTTATAGAGTTAATTGGATTTTGAGCGGAGAAATCTAATATTTTGAGAGATGTGCGTTTTTATTTTCGCTTTACTTGTGTTAAGTAACTCCTACTTAAGCTCATGCATTGTCTTATTAGCACAAAATTTATATTTTGTAAAAAAGCATTTAATTCAAGTGTGACTCAATCATTAGCTGTTTGATGTAAGTAACCTCCCTAATAAAGCAAATTACCCTGCATTTGTTTTTCTGGGACACAATCGGACAGAATTATGGGAAAGGACCAGGGCGCGAATTTAGGCAGCCAGCCACTAAAGTACTAAAAGCGTTTCAATCTGAAAAAAGCGTGTCCGCCAGAAGACAAACAAGAAATAAAAGCGGGAGCTAAGGCAGAGCAAGCGGAAATTTTCACTCGAGTCTTCTATTTCAAGTCCCAGGTGAAAACGGAGGGAACTTTTCAGTTTAGAACAACCTAAAACTCTCCTAGTCATTTTCCTGCCTCCTGCGATAAAATGAGTTCTGAGAACCCAGTTAGCCAAACAAATCCTAGAAAAAGACCCATTACAGAAGTTGATGAGCCAACCACTCTATTCTGCACAGTAGTAGCCATTGATCACACCAATCTCTACTACAGAGTTTGCTCTGTTTGTGAGAAAACTCTCCCTGAAGCCACCCATAAGAATGCTACTATTAATTCTTGTTCTTCTTCAGCTTCTTTGCCTATTTGTAGATACTGCAACTTTAAGAATGCCTTTAATCCTGGTTCCTCTGGTTCCAAACGCCTCTTTAAAGTTCTTGTAAGTAATTCATTGGTTCAGAGCTTTGTTCTTTTTCTTGTTCGTATAATTGAAAAATGGGTACTTGAGAAAATGACCAAAAAAGGTGGGATTTTTGTTTTACTTTCTTTTTCACTGGAGTTTTTTGGACTAATGTGATACGGGTTCTTGGATGATTTGGATTTTGCAGATGTCTATAGCTACGGATACGAAGGTATTTGTGGTGGTAATGTTTGACAGGGCTGCGAGGGTTCTTTTTGGTTGCTCTGCTGATGAGTTTTTTGATTTTGCCAAGATTCACCCTTTTGCTGGTACTGTAAATTTTATCTTGCATTTTGTGCAATTAATATGCATAAGATTAACAATTTGTATTCTGAGCTCATACACGGAAGTAACTTGTTGAACCATGACTTTTATGCTTACATGAATCGTTTTCTGACTAGCTTTATGCGATCTTTTTCTTGTACTCGGCATTTTCAGCTTTTTTGCTACTTATGTTAAGAAGAGGGAATTTAGTTGAAACATGGCATCGTGTCATTCCTAAACCCAAATTGTATATATTCCAATTAATGATTTAAAAACCTTGATTGGCTTTGCGAAGGTGTCATGATAAATTTTGTTTTCCTGATTAGCCAAACTGGAACCTATTTGTTATTTTCACAACAATTTCTGCAATTTAGTTGCTTAGTGAAGATCTTAGATGTTTGTACTGCAGGTCATGTGTGCAATGCCAGAAATTGAAAAAACACAGAGATATACCTTTCTTAGGCGGTGGAATTCTATTCAAAATCTGGAAAATTGAAATGTTTTCAAGATTATTCTTCTCAATCACAGGTTATGAAGATAACCAGTTACTTCCATAAAGTGTCACATCTTACCTTTGTTTTTAAAAAAAATGGTTATTGATCACTATAACTATGTGCATTTCTTTTAATTATGAAGCTTGCTTCCTGACTAGACAGTATACTCGCATATGTCATGATGCTCTAAAGAATTGAGCCGCTCTTTGTGACTCTTGTTGTTGACTGGGGTATCTTTGTGCAGCCACAACTGCAGGCAAGGTTCTTGAGGGAGAGATGTTAAGAGTGATGCTGTCAAAACCAAAGAATGGAAATGCACAGCATCTACGTGTTGCCTCAGTTGTTCCCTTACAGTCTAGTTTTCAGCCAGCAATTGTGACCTTGAGGAAACTGTATCAAGTAAGAGGTGGTTCTTAAGTACGTCTGCCCCATTTGTATATGCTTCACCCATGGAGTGATTTTTAATTATTTTTCTTTTGGTATGCCACTTTTCTTTACTTGAAATTTCTGGATTAACTTTCATTTTTGTTTCAAGTTAAAACAAAGTCTGTTGATGAATATGATCAGTTGATTGGAAAATTCTTTTAGGAAGGGAAAGAATGAGCAACTACCGGCTGCTCTTGATCTTTTTAAATTCAATGGCACTTCTAGGCAATGTGATTGGCTTTCTTTGAATTTAGTGATTCCCTGAATCTGTGGAGATGCTTAGTCTTGAAAGTGGCAAGAAGCGGGTCTCAGCAATCTTGCCCGTTTGGGTGGATTGAGACACAGGATGATTATGAATATTTGACAGTTGCACGTATCAGAAAATGTACAGTTGGTGACTTGATGAATTACCTGAAGGCTTTGAAGTTGAACTTTGGATAGCAGACTGGTTTAGGCTCTTAGGATATATCCAGAAAATGTGAAAATTGGCTTGCCTAGTGTAGAGCAGCTTAAACGATCTTTAAAAAAAATTCTTAATTACCAAGTCGACTGATCTTCCATGTTATGCAACATTGGTATGTTGAAAAGTGTCAATGATGTTATAAGTGCTTTAGGGGCTGACAAGTATTGCAGTGACTGTAGGGCTTCCCTCTTGATGCATATGTTTGATTTTAATTTGAGGAATTAGTTAATGGCCGGATTATTCCTTTAGGAAGAGAAATCCATGAACGGCTTTATAATTACCATCACTTACAGAATGCCTATAGTCACCATTTATGTTTCCAAGCAGTAGTTTGTTTTATGTTTTGATTTCAGTAATTCTGAAGGTAGATCTGTTCCCTTTAACTCTATGCCTGACTTGTTTTGGAATTCAACGTGGCATGACAAAGGCTAGTGGGTGAACATTGTATTTCAGTTTCCAAACAGTTATTGCTGCACATAATGGTAATTCTAAGCATCTTTTGGATGGATCTCTGTAAGATAACAAGCAAAATCTCTTTGAATGTTTAAAGCAATGTTTAGATGTCATTTTGAAAATAAAAAGTGAAGGCATTATGTATAAACTTTACAAATTTTTTTAGCTCGTATGGGGTAAATCACAATTTAAGTGCAGTTAACCTCCTTCTCTGTCAAAGCTTCCCTTTTATCCAGCTCTCTAACATTTCCAGTGCTGCTTGTGGCTGATCCATTGGGACCATGTGTCCAGCATTAAGTACCTTAAGAAAAGTAAGTGGACCATAGCCTTTTCGCACTCCTGCCTCGACACCATTTGTTGTAAATGAAGTATTAGGAGCAGCTAAATACGCTTTCTGACCAGACCATTCCATGGCCTGAACCCATCTTGAGTTTCCTGACCATGTTAGAACACAATGTTGTTAGTTGGCAGTTATCTTTACTGCCTCCCTTGCAATATGATAGTTAAATAATTCAGCTGAACACTAGATAAATCTTACCAAGCCAGTTGCATACTAGATCATACTCTCCTGCATACACAAGTAACTTGATTCCATCTTCGAGTAATGCTGGAACATCTACTTCAATATTTCTCATCCAGTCATCAACCATTGCATCGTACACGGTTGAACTACATGAAACCCATTCAATGTGCCCAACACCTAGAGCTTCTCTC
This sequence comes from Coffea arabica, assembly GCF_036785885.1. NCBI lineage: Eukaryota > Viridiplantae > Streptophyta > Magnoliopsida > Gentianales > Rubiaceae > Coffea > Coffea arabica. The sequence goes on along the minus strand of NC_092310.1, from coordinate 51,822,247 downwards.
ACTGTGTCCTGGTTCAGAAAATTCTCCACATTTGAAAAATCATAGCATAGTTGACCCTCACACTGCTTTCGGATGTCATAGTACTGCAGCTCGAAGATTAAAAGAAATCATGTCAGGAAATGAATCTGTGTGCACCTGTTTTTTGATGCTTCTGTTATTGGAAAACTTAGGAAATTGCGTTCTTACATTTATATTTCCAGCACTACTCAATATATCATCGAATATTTCATTGCCCAGTTCATACGCCGTCTCACAAGAATCTGTGCCACTAGTGCCTGTCATTGAACTTCCAGTTAGTAAATAGAAACAACTGAGGAATGATCAGATTTTTTATCTTTTCCTTTTTTTTTTTCTTTTTAGGAGGGAAGGGTGGGGGGGGGGGGGGTGATGGAGAACGGGATGGCAAAAGGGGTTTACGAAGATCATTCTTAGACCCCAAGGAATTTCTTTTTTATCTTCTTTCTTTACTCTCTTTTCCTTGGGATTGTGTTTTGGAGATATTAGGTCCAATGAATTGGGACTGATGATTACCGCAAGCTTCTATTGCCTCTTCGCACTCTGTGACGGACTCCTGCATGCCGTTGTAATATGATTGACTGATTAATTTATGTTCCAAAGCATAATCAGGCAATCCCTTGTACTGGATTAGTGGGTTTGTGAGTCCATTGCCAATAGCGAAGCCCTGCTCAACCATGAGTGAATTGTTAGAATCAAACAAAAATTAGTAAAATGCAGCTGAAAAAGCTTGCACTCAGAGGCACACCTTCAAGTTTATAAGGATTCCTTCTTTATTCTTGTTTCCTTGGTTAACTCGTCCAGCAAGAGCAGGAACATAATGCCCTGCATATGATTCTCCTGTTATGTAGAATTCATTCTTTGCATACTCAGGGTGCTTCCTAAAAAAGGCCTGTCAGAGAGGAATGTTCTTGTCAGTAGTGATACTGCACCATCATTATATTTACTTCGATAAATACTACATCATTAGTAGAAGCCAACCTGGAGGAAGTCATACAGGTCATTGCTGACTCCTTTTTCGTCATGGCGAATATCATCGTTGCTGGAACTATAACTGAAGCCAGTGCCGGTTGGCTGGTCGACAAATATGATGTTTGATATCTGCAAAAGTTGCACTAAATTGTGAATGCAAGTGATTAACCGAAAAAAAAATAAATTAGGATCCACAGAATGGACGTGCTGCGATGAGACATGTGCCTGCGGAGGAGAAAAACAGTCCAGAAAGCAAGAAAAGTGAAAAATTGGACTACAAGTCATTTGGATATGTATGGATATTCTAGAATGCAATATCTGCAATTCAATCAATCAATTCTATTTACCCGTTTTGGTTTTGAAATGGAGAATAATGGGGCTAAATTCCAGACGAAAATGCGCAAAAAAAATGAAAAATAAAAAATCCCACACCAGAGTACCTTGTCCCAACCAAAATTATTCCACACAAGGGAGAGGCCATCAGTTATATGAAAGGGGCCGTTTTCATAGAAGAGAGCTAATTCGCTGCTGCATCCCGGTCCTCCAGTCAGCCAGATGACAACAGGGTCAGAGTTATTCTTCCTCCTCGATTCAAAGAAAAAGTAGAACATCCTGCTTGCAAATTAATATATTCGCATGTTGTGAGCACCAACTCAAGCGGTTATAGTTCGTACATTGAACATAATTAACTGAAGCCCTTAGCTGAAACACACCCCCCCCCCCCTTCCTACTCTTTATAAAGATTAAATTGATCACCATCCATTTAATCTGATTTGTGCTAAGAATCCATTATGTCCAATTATATGCATGGCTAGCTAGTCTGCTGCAGAAGTCCACTTCTTGATTATCAGGATCCCGCTACTTTTACCCTCGTGACTACGTATTTGACTACTTTTACCTTCAGGACTACGAAGGTTGGTTGCTTTGGCGGCAATAAGATTTGTACCTAACAAAACTTCTTGTGCATGCGTGCTACTGTACTTGTGCCAACTGTGCTCTCCTTTAACTAGAGATATCTACTGCAAATTCTCTCGAGAATTTTGAAAAAATAAATATTTTCTTATAATGGAGTTTGGCAGGCTTGTCCCCGCTACATAATCAAAGAAGGAAAGTAAAGGGGGAAAAAAATAGCGTGCAATGTGTTTCACCATTGGTAGTCTATACCTTGCTCCTACAGTGTGGGGAAGGTTAAAGTATCCAGCATGATGACCCAAATCTGCAACGCTGGGGTCAGGAGCACCAAGAATATTAAGCTTCAAAGGTTTTTCAACAATTCTTGAGTCATTTGCTGCAGCAAAATCATTCGCAACAATGTTAACGCCCTGCCTTGGATGCAAGTTAAGTCCTCTAATGAGCCCTTTGGCTGGCGATACTCGAAATTTTGGCACTAAATGAGGGAGAGCTTTTTGATGGTTTCCTATTCTAGCTGAAAAAGTTGCAGGACCAAGGAGAAGTATGCAAAGGAGAAGAAGAGGAAGGAGAGCATTTGCCATTGTTGTCGATATATGTACATGAAAATCTTAATTGATGGTATATATATAGCACTTATCAACAAACTAGTTGACGGGCTTCTCGGCGTCTTGCATGTCCCTTTCATTCCATCCGCGTTATACAAGAAAGAAGTCAATTAATTATGGAATGTACAAAGCAAAAATTTATTGTTCTTGTTGGCATATCAAACCAAGCATAGAAGGACAGGTTTCTATAAGTTTGTATATTGTTATTTAGTTGTGTTTTAAAGTTTCTATATTATTGTTTAGCATTGTTTTGAAGTTAGTTTCTATCAAAGTTTCTATATTGTAATTTAGCTGTTATATATTTCTTTAATTCAATACTTGCACAAGAAACTCAGCAGTACTTTAGTCAAGTCAAGTCAATTTTTGAGTAATTTTATTGTTTAGAAATCAGTATTTTCTAATTAGAAAATTTCTTGTGCTTGTAAGATTTGTTTACCAAGTCACTTAATCTATTATAAATAGGGAGTGTTAATATTATTATTATCTTTTGAGAACAGTGTAGGATTGAGAGCTTGTATAATTGATGATATATTGTTGTGGTCTTTTAAAATTTATGACCTCTTAGGGATTTATGGTGATTTTGTTTTTAGTTCTACAATTCTGAAAATGCAAAAAATAAAAATAAAAATTTTATTGTTAAATAAATTTTAACGACAGGATTGTTGGCCTGCTGGGCTGCTTATTCATGAATTAGGATGATGGTTATTGCATTCTTCCAACTGATTGAATTTTTTAAATTCTCAACTTAGCAGGCACGTAACAACATGGAATGGCTATTATTAGAGGAACCAAAAACAAATTAGAAGTTTCCGCATTTTCTGTCGATAAAGCAGAAGCAGTAGCAGCCAGCAAGACAAACGGGGAAGCAGTTCAGATTTGTTGTCACGACTTACAAGGCGTTCAGATGGAAGATTGTCAGCTGTCTGTTCAATTAGATTGAACAAATAGTAACGTCAACTCAACTTGATGGTTTAAGAAATCAAGACCCTGATTATGCCATCTTATTTTGATATAAATGGAAAGAAATTAGAATAAGAATCATCTTCGGGGCTTGATATTTTGTTTCAATCGGGGAATGATTGGTTTTGGGCAGATTTCATTTCACTTGTGCCTCTCGGATTTTGGAACTCGACCTGATTGTATTGCAAAATTATTCTCATTTTGCTAAGAACCATGATCAGATTAACGTGAGTGGCGTACTTCCCTGTCTGAGTTTGGGGATCAGTAATGCATGCTGTCATGATCTTTATGTCTATTTTTATATCTGCTTGACTTCCATTCCCAAATCAATGCGTTGCAGTTGCATAAATATATCAGTACAAAGATTGTGATGAAGCATTTCAGCTTGTGTTTCAAGTAATCCACCACATGTATCTCAATGGAGAGCCCAGACTGGAGCACTGGACCTTTCAGAGTTTGCCTTGTAGCCACCTCTGTATCATGTCCAATGCCGCTTCTGGCTGATCCATGGGAACCAAGTGGCCAGCATTGTGTACTTTGAGAAAGATCAATGGCCCATACTTTTTTTGTAATCCTGCCTCCGAACCGTCTACTGTAAATGGAACAGTAGGAGCTGCCAAGTAATTCTTCTGTCCTGACCATTCCATAGCCTCAACCCATCTGGAGTTCCCTGCTCAATGTCAAAAAGCCATCATGTTTGTCGAATTAATTACTTCAATTCTTGGCAAAATCATCGATGAATCTTGGAGCTTACCAAGCCAATTGCATATTAGATCATACTCCCCGGCGTAGACGAGCAAGTTGATTCCAGCCTCCAGCAAAGCTGGAACGCCAACTTCAAGATTTCTCATGATGTCTGTGATCATCTCCTGATGCACCGTTGTACTGCAGGAAACGAATTCAATGTTTCCGACTCCTAGAGCACTTTTAACTGATTGCTGGCTCAAAAAATGCTCCACGTTTGAGAAATCATAGCATAGATCGCCCTCACATTCTTTTCTGATATCATAGTACTGCAAAGTTCAAAGCAATGACAGTTAGCTTTAGGCCTAAAGCCATGCCACTGATTCTTAATGATCTAAATAACAAAACAAATTTTCTTTCTCACATTTAAACCAAAGGCAATTGATAGTATGTCGTTGAAGATACTTTCACAAACTTGAAACGCAGTCACACAAGAATTTTCACCGTTAGTGCCTGCCATAAGATTACAAATTCGATAACTTTGACACATAATGATTCAAAAACATTGACATTGCTATGTTTTATTTTCTTGATACTATGCATCTAGAAAACTAATTAAGATGAACCAGAGGTTAGAAATTACCACAAGGTTTTAATGCCTTATCACAGTCTGCCACAGACTTCTGCAAGGTGTTGTAATCTGATTGAGAGATCACTTTCATATCCAAAGCATAATCGGGGTAAGCTTTGTACTGGATTCCTGGATTGGTAAGCCCATTACCAATTGCCAAACCCTGATCAATTATATGTATATTCTGCCAGTCAAATCCAAATCAAGGGCAAAGTCGGGTAGCTAAAATTTGATGAATTTTGGGACGCACCTTCAAGTTTATATAAGTTCCTTCTTTGTTTTTGTTTCCCTGCAGAACTCGGGAAGCAAGAGCAGGGATATAATGCCCTGCATACGATTCCCCCGTTATGTAGAAGTTGTTCTTGGCATATTCAGGATGCTGCTTGAAAAAGGCCTGTGATAGAGCAATCATTCATATTAGTCCAATCTAGGCCATGATTTTTTGGTGCCAAATCACTAACTCATTATTGAACATAAATTTGAAATGGAAAGACAATTGCAAATGATAAAAATTCATTTTCGATTGGGAAATGTTTTACATCATTCAATTTCCAAGAAAAGCAGATAGAAATAAGAAGAACCCAACCTGCAAAAAATTGTATAGATCATTGCTGACACCAAATTCATCATGGCGAACGTCTTCCTCGCTTGAACTGTAACTAAAACCAGTCCCAGTTGGCTGGTCGACATATATGAGGTTTGATACCTGCCAAGCCTTTCTACCATGAGAATATAGAGCATGATCTTTTTTTTTTTTTTGGGCTCTTTAATTGCCTATTCTGGCGTTACTTCGAAAATGCAATACCATTGTCATAGTCTTGTTCTGAGAACCAAAAGATTCTATGAAGAAGCTCCTCTGGATACATATATTTTCTAGACCAAGTTAACGACAATTCGTACATGAATAATATGATCAAGGGATTGGATAAAAATGAAAGGGTTAAGTGGAAGATAGGATCGAATACCTTGTCCCAACCAAAATTGTTCCAGACGAGGGAGAGGTTGTTTGCTATCTTGAAAGGGCCATTTTCATAAAACAATGCTAATTCACATCCACATCCTGGTCCTCCCGTCAACCAAATAACCACAGGATCAGTCTTATCCTTCCGCGATTCAAAGAAAAAGTAGAACATCCTGCAAACCAAATAAACGTAGCTACCATAATTAGTTTTGGAAGCTTCCCCGCAAATTTGCACCTTTAAACCATCAAATTGCTTAAACAAACATGTACTGATATAATATTACATGTATTGGTCTTTTCTTTTTTCTTTTTAATTTTTCTGTCATGCAGAAAATGGTAGCAATACAAACCATTTTGTGCTTATATGCAAATCTTCAAAAGTTCTTTTTCACATGCCAAATCAAATGATTGAAATGGCAAAAACTCAGTTGGTACATTGACAATTAATCCATTTTTTGTCAAAACATATAGTTATGCCGGTCTATTGGATCCATAGAGGGTAGCGTAGACGAACTGGCAAATATTTAGTCACAAATCAAACAGTGAGAGCCGAATTCTCGAGGGGGGGACAAAAGACAATTAATCAATATAAAGTAATATATCACTTTTGACTGATGTCAATAGTGCAAGAATGGAATATTGTAATCCAATGATTAACGATTTTCTTTCCCTTGTAATATGAACCGATTTCAAAAATAAAATGCATAATTAAGAACCCAATGTGGCCTAATACTATTTTATTGGACTAGAAAGAGACAGGTTCATAAAAGTGATAAAACTAAACATTTTGGAGTAGAATATAGGCTGAAATTTTAACTTAATCTAGAGATGGTGTTTCATGACTAGGAAGGCACTAGTTTGACAAACCATCATAGAACTATGAACTAATCAAACACAACATCCCATCATAATCACCTAGAGACCTTTTAACAATACGTATAAAAGAATGTGATCATGTTCAGTTGTCCTACTATTTCTACATCCACCACCCCACTTAGCCTAGCTAATCCTGCTCTTATTGTAACCTCTTAATCTGGGGAGTGGGGACAATAATGCTCACGAGTCATGAATCAGAATCAAACAAACATGTCATAATAAAAAACGACAACCATAAACTCAGTTATTTAACTAATTAAATCTTTTTAACCAAGACATTTTGTATAGCCCCGAAATAAACATCACTTTAATAGTGTGTTAATCATACAATTATGTACCTTGCAGCTTTAGTGTTGGGAAGCCGAAAATAACCAGCATGGTGTCCCAAGTCTTGAACAGTTGCCCCAGAATCACCAAGAACGGGGAGGTTTAAACGCTTTTCAACAACACTCGTGGCGGCGGCGGCGGCGGCCGCTGCCGAGTTATTCCCGGTGTTAATGTTGATGTCGTGTTCAGGAAACAAGTTGAGTTCCCTGATCAACTTTTCCGCCTGTTTCTTGGGGAAGTTTAACGTTGAAGATGGCAAGAGATTATGGTCATTTCCTGTCGCTCGGATTGAAAAGGCAGGAGAAGTACTGCTGAGAAGGAGAATAAGGAGAGAGAGAGACTGAGGAAGGAAAGATGATACTACCATGATGATGGCTTTCTGGATTGGTTCTTGTATTGTAGAGATGATTTGTGTGGGAGGAGAAGAAATGAATATGTGAAACGGCTTTTTCGGTTAGTGATGATTGTGGGTTTATATATATATTTATCATTGGGATTTTGAATTAGTCTATTAATTAGTGTGGTCACTCGTCAGTAAAGCAATTAAATTAAAGAACAAAACACCAATCAATACAACAGATCTCCGTTTATCCGCCTCCCAAATCCAATTGTATCCGCAATAATTGGTGGGATTAATTTGTGCCAAGTGTTGCTTAAGTGACAAGGTATAAAGGTGGCAGGTGTTAATTTCTTAAAAGGAAAAAAATAATAAATAGGGAAAATATTGCTAAGGGGCAATAAATATAATTACGAGTTCCTACAAATGTAGCCGATAGAAAAATCTACAGTGACTTGGAAAAATGTAATTTTTGTATGGTAATTTTGTATTCTGAATCAGCCACGTTGAATATCCGGCGCGATTTTTCTCTTAAAATGACCATCTGCCCTACTTCTCCTCAAAAATTACGCCCAATTGAAGGCGTGAAATATTAACGATCCGGGATCACGTCTTTGCCAGGTTTTAGCTTAAAATTTCACCCCTCTAGCCGCAATTTTTAGTTCTGCACCGTGAATCACGCCTCTAAGCTCTCTCATTTCTGGCCCTCCTCTCTCAAGGAATTCCTAGCCCTCTTAGTTGGGATTATAGTCATAGATTAATGCAAACCATTTTTTAGACTTTTAATTGAGTATGATCGACAAACCAAGAGACAAAAACAGATTAAGAAATTGTCGTACCAGCTTAACCGTGAATGGTAATGACCTATCATAAATTTTGTTGCACAAGTTGTTTGCAGTTGTATGACTTTCCATTCATAAGGTTCAGGCACCACAAAAAAATTGGGATTTCCGTATCCCTCTTTTATTTTCCACTGATGATTCATGCCATCAATGGTAGGATTCCTTGTCATACGTATAAATGCTGCGACCGATTGCACCATGTTTCATGCATGTTTCAGATTAGATACTTTTCTTGGACAATGATGATCATGTTAAACATTAGTGGTATAATCTTGATTAATGATTAGTAGCTGGCTGTCTCACAGTTGGCAAATTCTAAATCTGCAGCTAAAGAAAATGTGCTTGAACTTAACAGTGTTTTTAGTAGCAATCTACAATAGCGGTAGTACGAATGAGCCATGCATCTACAAAGGAGAATTTCATACTTGTGTCATTCATCAAAAGCCATGCATTATTGTTCATTTATTTTGATGGATGATTTCTGCCAATTAATGGTTCAGGAGCTATCTACTCTATAGTAAAATATTTTGACATATTTGCTGTTAGACAACACAAGTACATTGTCGGATTGTACAAGTTCTTGTGCCTGATTGCACATAATCACAAACAAGTGATAGAGGTTGTCAACCGTACGGCTCTTTTAATGAATAAGTGGATGCCTTTGTTTGGTATTACCAAACCAACCCATTCAAGATTCTGTATTTCTAAGTATCAAATTGGTGTTTTTATCATGTGGGGTATCAATATCATAACTCAAATGACCTGGGTTCAATTGATGGATGTCGTTTAGGAAATGGTTTCGTGGTTGGTCTTGAACTCCTAGAAAGCTGTGTTTACGTCGTATAGCAGGTTTTAAGGCTCGCAGGTTTTGTGCTGCAAAACAGCCATCAAGTTTGTTTCGTTAAAGAGTAGTTTTGCCCCGGACTTGGAGCTTTTCCTTGCGTTTTTGCTGCTTATGATTTTTCCTTTGAGGCTTCCGGATTTACGTTGCTGCGTATTGCTTTGGTACTTAATTTTCTTGGTTTCTCAAATTTAAGAGTTATTTTGAGATCCTAGGGTCTTGCATATATATATATATTTATAATTCTAGATTGATTCTCTTTCTTGTTTTTTCATGTTTTAGAAATTAGAAACACAGGAAGAGATTATGACAGCCCATCTGAAAAGATGTTTAGCATACTAGTATCAGCTTCAAATTATTTGTTGACTAGCAAACTGCTTTCCCCATCAAGAATTAAGACCAAAAGATCGATGTTGATACTTTATGGGATGATGATCATAAGCTCTATCTCATCCAAATTTCTCAAACTAAATAATGCAAGAATAGTATGAAAATTGACTATAATATTATTGTATTCAATTGGAGTTTTCTGCAACTTATGCTCAGAAAGAATATATCATCCCAATAAACTCCCAAAATTGCTGAAAGATAGTGAAGCAGCAGTTGAAGTCAATTGTGTAGTTAGGCATAAATCACTGGGTGCTCGGCTTATCTGCTATCCCAGTCACTGGAAGTGTGCCCTGCATCCACTTCTCTATCATAACCAATGATGCTTTTGGTTGATCCATTGGAACCATGTGACCAGCATCATGGACCTTAAGAAAAGACAGAGGTCCATGGCCCTTGTGTAATCCAGCTTCGACACTATCTACTACAAATGGAACATCTGGAGCTGCTTCAAAATCTTTCTGCCCAGACCACTCAATAGCATGAACCCATCTTGAGTTTCCTGTCCAGAGTTAAAAATTGCATGATTTAAAACTGAATGTATCCCTCTTTCAAATTGTACAAAATTTCAGGTGAGTGAAGAAGCTTACCAAGCCAGTTGCAGATGAGATCACACTCCCCAGCATATACAAGTACCTTGACTCCATCTTCCAGGAATGCTGGAACACCAACTTCAAGATTCCTCATCCAGTCTGTGATCAGTGCTTGGTACACTTCTCCACTGCATGACACAAATTCAATATCCCCAACACCCAGTGCATCTCTGACTGATTTCTCATTGAGGAATTTTTCCATGTTCGAAAAGTCGTAACATAGATTAGAAATACACTGCTTTCGGATATCATAGTACTGCAGTTCCAAGAAAAATGCCATGTTAATTAGATGAGAAAATTGTTCGTGCACCACTTTCTTTAATGCTTTGCGATACTCTATAATCAAAAAATTCGCTTGCTTACGTTTATGTTGCCAGCGATTTCCAATATACTGTTGAAGAGGCCATTGCAAATACTATATGCTTGCCTACAGGAAGTTCCACCATCAGGGCCTGCGTGAAACTTCTACTGTTAGTGTTCAAACTACTAAAGGCATAATCAGATCGAAGGTCTTCTTTAGTCTTGTTTTATTGAAATTTGTAAGGGATGCAAATGAAAGGGAATTTATAAAACATTCAAGATTCCGCCACTTAAATTTTTAAACTTATAGAAACTTGTAGAGAATGTCAAAATGAAAAACTGATTCAATTTCTACCATTATTATGATACTACATATGTGAAGTTTCTAATACAAATATAAGGAGAGCTGTGTTTAATAAACACGTAGGCCTTACCACTCGGTCATGCCACCAAAATGCTACAAAATTGATGAAATTCATTTGTCTCGTATTACTTAAATGCTTTTTCTTTTTATCTTTAATTATTGTACTTGCATCTTGACATCCATTTTTCTTAATACTTTTGTTCTTTCTTAGGAGAAATCTTTGTTTCGATTGGAGTTGATTTGCCCTGGTCTTGTCTAGTGTATAGGATCTCAAAATGGTCAACTTCTCGTACTCTCTGTTAAAAATCAAATGTGGATTTTCATTCACAAAAAAAAAAATTATTCCAAATTTGAACCATCAACTAATGACTACTCAGCGCAAATTCATGAACCCTTTTTTGAGAATCTCTTGTCTCTTCTTTAGTTTCGTTTTTCTATTTCTTGGTTGGGGATGGAGGGGTAAGATATGCAGCATGACCAGAGAGGAATGAAATTGAGAATTACCACAAGATTTAATTGCCTGTTGGCATTGTGACACCAGGGGGCTTAACGTGTTGGCATCTGCCTGTGTAATCAATTTATTGTCCAAAGCATATTGGGTGTATGCTTGATACTGGATTTCTGGATTAGTGAGTCCATTGCCAATTGCAATACCCTGTTCAAGCCCAACCATTAATTAACTATGCCCATCAGACCAGAAAGAATGGAAGGAACCCAAAAAAAACCTGAGATTCAGACAGACCTTGAGGTTAATACCAGTTCCTTCCTTGTCTTTGTTTCCTCTTTGAATTCGAGAGGCAAAAGCAGGGATGTAGTGCCCAGCATATGATTCTCCAGTTATATAGAAGTCATTCTTTGCATATTGAGGGTGCTCCTCAAAAAATGCCTGATGCAGAAGATCAATTAGCCCAACTTAGGCCAGGCTTTACCTTTCTAAGCAGCTCAGATTTATCATTAAGGATGTAGAATAATAGCATCACTGACTTTATTATTCTATGTGAACAAAATCTGACCAACCGAATCAAAATGAAAAATTTTTTTGTATGAATGATAGAAAAGGCTTTTACATCCCTGTAAAATTGAGATGGTTTTGTAGTTTGTTGAAACAATTTTGATGGTAGACAAAGATACGCTACATTCAGATAATGAGCCGTCCAGAGTACTATTGCAATTTTTGATGAGTTGAAAAGTTAGTGGCAAAAAATGTCTACACTTGATTTTGGCGGATGAATACTCTAAGATTTTCAAAAGCAATAAATGAAAAAGAGAGAAAAGCCAACCTGAATGAAGTCGTACAAATCATTGCTGACTTCCTCTTCATTGTGGCGGGTGTCGCTTTTGTCAGAACTATAACTGAATCCTGTTCCAATTGGCTGGTCGACAAATATAATGTTTGATACCTGCAAAAATTGACACTTGCGGTAAATTCTACTATTTACTACAGGAGATAACAATACCTACTACGATTGCAGATACTTCAGTTTTCTGCTCCAACAGTAAGAAAAGAAAAAAAAAGTCAAATAGACTAGTAACTAGAAGATTCTGCCAATGAGAAATGTTTTTCTGGAAAATGCAAGATATTTTTTCAGCTTCATGTAGTTCACAATTTGCAGGCTCGGATCAACCATCAGAGTTTGGTACGTAAAAATTCCATTGCCAGACATTGCTTTACTACCAGAGATTTTGTTTCCAGTACCATAAATGGTGTCAGGTTGAAGATAGATTTCAATGGGACAAAATTCAGATGGTCGTGAAAGAGACCGTTCCTTTGACAACTGTCAGCCAAAACATACATCAGTATCGCAATTTATGTAACACTGAAAGGATTACTAGCAATATAACAAAAATTTTCAACGCCAGCATTGGGAAAATCAAGCAAGGGAACTGTTTTGCTAGCCAATTAAGACTTGAAAAGATACGAACATTTTGAGCCTTTGATAGAATTGGTAGGCTAATTGGAAGGGTAAAAGTACCTTGTCCCATCCATAATCATTCCATATCAGAGACAGATTGTTTGCAATCTTGAAAGGGCCATTTTCATAGAACAAAGCTAGTTCACTACTGCATCCTGGTCCTCCAGTCAACCAAATAACAACAGGGTCGCTCTTGCTTTTACGGGATTCAAAGAAAAGGTAGAACATCCTGCATATCATTTTTAATCCGGAGATCAAATTTCTTTGGCACCAGTCTAAAGAATGAAGTGGAAATATTATCTTCCCAAGTCCTAACCAAGAATGTACTGGTACATGTTGCAGTTATGCACTTTACCAACTTGCCAACAGTAATAAATGAACATAACCACCAAATACAATGATTCTTTTTTTTTTTTTTTTTTTGAAGGAAAATACAATGATTCTTGAATCATCTCAAATGCCAGTCAAAAAAAAAAAAAAAATCGAAGAAACGACTCTGCTCGTGTAAAGGCACGTTGAAAGGAAATTGAATTAGTGGATGCGCATGCAAGCTTCTTAACACTTTCAAGTCTAAACCATCACAGCTAAGAACATAGCAGGAGAAAATAAGAGCTGCCACGTAGACCGCCATTCAACCTCAGAAAGTCAGGAAATCCACCAATCATAAACAATTTTCACATTGTCTTAACAAGATAAGAACTAGTACCCTGTAATAAAAAAAAAAAAAACTATGAAGCTGTCCAATCTTTCAATCCAATGACCCCATTTAGTATAACCTCATATAATAGCTCTATATTTAATTTGATTGTGAACAGAGACAAGTAGACAACGGAGCCATGGATCAGAGAGTACTACTATACCTTGCACCCTTGGAATGTTGAAGTTTATAATACCCTGCATGATGGCCCAAGTTTTCAACTGTGGCCCCAGAATCACCAAGACAAGATAAACTAAATTGCTTTTCTTCAATTCTTGATCCAGACAAGTTACCAGGATGACCAGGGGAGATGTTGATTTCAAGCTCAGGGAACAAGTTAAGTTGTCTAATGAGCCTTTCAGCCTGAGCTTTTGGGAAATTTAAGGTTGAAGAGGACAAGGAAAGCTTCCGATGACTTTCGTTAGCATATGCAAAAGGAATTAAGGTTGGAGAAGCGATCAAAAGGAGCTGAAAAAGAGAAAGAAAAAGAGGAAAGGCCATAATGTCTTGGAATGTTGGTTTTCTTGGGAGGAAACTGAATTATGAGCTTCGATCGATGGGATGAATTTATATAGATTTTCAGGCTTACAAGTTAGAAAGTTGAGTAAGGAATGTGCATTGTATTAGTTGGTACGTGGCTGTTGGGATGATATAAAGAAAGATGAGAAGAAAGGAAAGGAGGGAGAAGAAAGTGGAAGAAATTGGCGGGGATGCTAACGGCCGGTTAGTTATGATGCTGTTTGAATTGATTTACAACTTTTTGGGATCTTGTAGACTTTTAAAAAAGTATGGGGTCATATCAAGCCAAAACAGAAATAATTTAAAATAGGATGTGGTGACAGAAGAATGGCTTTCATTTTTACCAATGGCAGCATTAGTTTTGAGATAAATGGACAAACTACCTCAACTACTATAAGGCCAATATGAAAGTTAACTTTATTGTTTTTTGAAAAAATTGTTCAAAGCATCACTTGTATTTTTTTTTAAATGGATTTTTTCATTCTTTACTTTTAAAATATTAATTTTACGTCCCCTATAAATTTAAATTAGTAAAATTTAGTCCTAACTTAAGTTTTCGATGACTTTTTAGACCTGAAATCACCATGTGATGCATATACAGTGATTTTTTTTTAGTGGCAAAAATGAATATAAGTTGGATCTAACTCCACTTTTTTAGGAGAAAAATGAATATAATTTGGGTCAGATTCTATTTTTTTTTAGGGACAGAAATAAATATGGATCAGGTTATTTATTTAATTACAAATGGGATATAACTTTTTTGTCCCTTAACAATGATCATATGTAGGCTGTGTGATGAAATCAAGGTAAAAAGTAGTTGAAAACCTAAGTTAAGAACAATGTTTACCGACTTGATTTTGTAAGGGATATAAAGCTACCTATTTAAAAGTGAAGGACGAAAGAATTCATTTAGCAAAATGTGAGAGATGTTTTGAATGATTTTGCCTTGTTTTTTTATTTTACGCTCTCTTTTCAGATTTTTCAAGTTATTTTTAGCTATTATGCTCTATGTTTTTAATTTCTATAACCCCCCATAGGTGAAATATACATTCACCAGTTCAATTTGAGTCATTGGTGGAAAAAAATAATAATTTTTGTGTGCATTAAAATTTTATTGGGCGGTCGCTGTAAATTATAAACTTGAAAACAGATATTAATATAGGAAAAAAACTTATGAAGGCCAGTAGCTCATGGCTCATGCATTGTCTAGTTTCAATTTTCTATGGTGAAAAGTTCATTCGAGTGAAATGAGGATTGTTATGGTTGCCCTCTAAGAAAAGCAACAGACAATGTGCATCCCACCTTACGCCCCACAACCAAATTCTTCTAAATCTACACTACATTCCAAGAGTTGTTAAGCAGTTTACTCTATGGAGTACATATAATCATCAATGCACTTTATGAATTAGATGCATAGGAACTGTTGGTTACTGGATCTTATAGTCTGAACCAGAGATGCTTCATTGAATCCAAACAATGCATCTACTGATCCATGCATGAATAAATTGGTTCACACATTCAAGAACTACATTCTTGGTCTTTAAAGGTCCAAGTAAATGTCTCCTTGAACTATCTTAAATGATGTTCTTTCATATGTTCATTTCTATTTGATGCTACACCACCCATATCAAGTGGTAATGTCTCAGCTGGCAAAGCGATGGGGAGCCATTTTCAACGCCAGCCATCCCATTTTCATGAAAACTTGAAAAAGATGAACAAAAGCTTAGTTCTTTCATATGCAGAAAAAAAAAAAAAAAAAAAAAAAAAAGAGGAGTTGTAATTAATATACGTTAATCTGCATTAGCTCATATAGGAAACGGAAAAATGAAAAAGCCATTTTAGTAACCACTAATGAATTCTCAATGAAAATATAACATGATTAGTGGTCATGATCAAAATTAATAGTTTCGTTCAAAGAGCTTTTGCTCATAATGATGTACCATCTGATAACAGGTGGAGGCATAATGACATAGAAAGATGACATTGCATATATAATAAAAAGATTTTTAAAAAATGGGGAGAAAAGAAATAATGGGTCCGAGATATTGGTTAATCAAGCGCAACAAAATGTGAGGAAGAATATTAATTGCATTCTGTCAAAGAATTTTGATAAGTAAAAAAATCAAACCCTTATCATTCTAAACTCAAACCGTAGCTAGAATATAATCAGACTACTAGAACATCTATGAACAAGTTAGTTGAGATTCTAACCAACAAATGTCCAAGATGACTTAAAAAAATTGTATCCATTGCACCGGCGACTCTCAGAATTAAAAGGGCTTGTAAATCTTTATTAAATGCATCCACCATATGAACAAGAAATCAATGATGTTATGAATTCCAGTGATCATATTTCAATCTTGATCACAATGACCAAGAACTGCCCGTATTCAATTAGTTCGTCTGGCAACTTTCTATTTCGAACTATTCTTTTTAGAAAAAGTTTGAGTGAGTTCGGTCATCACCTAGCATGTCCTCAGTGACTTATAGAAGTTCTTACAGATCATTCACCAATACATAATCTTTTATGAGAAAGTAATTCGTTCTTACCAATTGAGCTAACTTGTATTAGCGAACTCGTCTATCTATGCTATATGTAGTTCCTGAAAGTTTTCAACTGGAACATGGTGTATTGGCAATAATTTGACATGAGGCCATCTTTCAGTTTGAGCTCCCCTCAACTTTCTCATGTTGTCCTTTATCGTTTTCTCCAATTGCTTTATTCAACGTTAAGGTGCTCTTATGATATTTCTTGCGTGCTTGCTTTTTTTTTAAGCCTTCACGAAATCCCAATGAATGAATCTCCAGTTATCATGTTACTCTGATTATTCTTTTGGCTTACTCCTCTTAGATAAATATCACATTACTCATGTAATCCTAATGAGTGGTTGTCATGTTCTATCAAATTGATCTAGATAACTACCAAAAGTAGAAGGTTTTATGTTTATTAGGAAAAGTGTCGTACATGTAACAAAACACACACATAAAAAGGCAAGATATTGGCTGAAATTAGATTGGCTTCAAGTGTCGTGCCAAGAAAAAGAACAATTCTACGCTTAAACAACAAACACAAACTAAAAGATGACGTTAAAAATTACTTTATTTATGTCTATCATTTAGAAATATCGTGTTATTCAGTCACTCTGTGTAGGTGGACTCCTTAAAAAGAGTAATTTATGCTCACTCACAAATTATTGTCATAGACAGTGCAATCTAATTGAAGACATAATATAATGGTCTATAAATTGCTAGTTTAAGCAAAGGTATTTTTGAAGTTTGACGCTTGTAGTGGCTTTCAAGACTACACTTTCGTGTCAACGTGAACTCACAAACCCGATACATAAATGGACTAGCCCACCTTTACCTACTTGATCGATTGCATTGGTCTCTTTTAAACTGCTACCGAGCTAAAAACTTTTTGCGTTTACCTAACTCGATTAGATTGGTGTCTTCCAAACAGCTACTGTGGCTAAAAATTCTTAAAAGGCAGTTAGAACTTGGAAACAGAAGTCAACAGAACAAATCTTGTAACCTTTAGGACCAAAATTCAGAAAGGTCTTTAACTACCATGTAATCCTGTCCAGTTGCCTGTTGAAAGTAGAAGCAGAAAAGCAATATAAACTGCCCTTTTAGTCAGTGGACATCAGAGAGGGCAAAACTCTTCTTGCGTCACCGTTTATTTACTTGCGAAAAATTGCTTTGAAAATATCAATTACAAGCATTATGTGTACTTGTCATCAAAAATAGAATGGTTAATAGCATTGGCACAGGACTGAATTTTGTAGGTGACAAAATTAAGCTGAAAGCAAGAATGCATAGCGAAAGAGTGAAGCATGTTTTTAGCTTCAAAAGTGCTCAATCAAGAATAAGTAGTTGTTAATTGGTACTCCCCAGCTGCAATGTTGCCACTTCACTGAAAAGGAAAACTGCCAATCCCTCCTCTTGATTTCCCTATGAATGTTATAACAATAGGAATAACTTAAAGTCTCTGGTAAATGACAAAATTAAGCGTCTCTTTTAATCTAAGATTTGTAAGCATTCCAATTCCTCGGTACATTTTGTTATTCCAAACATGTCGTGTATGCTGCTGCGCGTTCACTTGGCAGAAGGATAGACTTATTCTGGTGCGTATCATATTTATATGACAATCTGCCTTTACAAATATTTAGTTTTGCACCCCACCGATAATTTACCACTACTACTATCCAGAAAATCATACGTACTTATTGAACTTTGTTTCTGTCCTGAAGCAACTTCATTATTTTCTCATCTAGTCCACTTGAGCACCCCAAAAAAAAAAAAAACTCCAGCCGAGCCATGAAACACCAAAATTGAGGGGTAAGCCAATAAACTAAGAAGACACTGGATTACGCCAATCCAATTTTACAGAATTTTGGGCTTTTTTCATTTGGAAGTGATGCAGATTTTAGATCATCATTCTCTCGCAAGGTCAAAGGGCACGATGGTATTCGGGGATCAAGCAAAAACGTGCATTATCATATATACACAGCAGCTAGGGTTGTCCTTCTAACAAGAGCCCATTCTTGTACAACACGTAATGTTTTTCACATCTTCTGTCTTCCGATCTGCGATAGGAATAATATGGCTGCAGCCTCTCAAACGTTGGCATGCATTAATCAATACAATACTTCTACATTCTCAGGGACACTGGGATGTGGGCGGACAATATGAGGTTCAAGTTATGATCTAACTTTGGCGAGACGCGCCCTAATTTCTTCAAGCTCTTCCTCATCATCCTCCTGCAGCATGACACCAGAAGAAATTCTCCTTTTAACTTATTTCAGAAGAGAAAGGAACAAGCATGGCAAAGAATTAGATCAAGTATGGGTCGTTTCGTACCTCTACATCTTCCTGGGCAGGCTGCTTCAACCTCTCCTTCCTGACTGCTTCGGGAAGCTGTGCAGCAGTCTCACCAGCAATAGCAGTCAAGACCTTGTCAACTTCTTCTTCAGTCTCCTCTTCAATGTCTTCTGAATCCAGGGCATTGTCCACGGCATCATTCACAAGCTCTTCTATGACACCAGCCTGCAGCAACATATCTCGGAATAAGTATATGATGAAATTAAAACAAAATTTCTTTTTATTGTAGGAATAGATTACAAAGCCTAGACATGATTTTAGCCTACAATTGCTTTTTACCAATGCAATAGACTCAACTGCAAAGCGTTGACAAGCAAATTCAACTTTCAGCTGCTAATACGACGTTTTACATTACAATCTACTAAATTTTATCACTTTAACACAAGAAATTTGGAGTCTTTGAAGATATTTACAAGTGCACTCCTAAACTTAATAGGTAAGCCTAGCACCATATATCTGAAAAGATCACCAAGCGTAAAAGATGACTGATGGTTCAATAAGAAAAACGAATACGACAAGCAAGTTACGTCTAGCATATCAAACCATCCACATGTCAACAGTCGGTGGACAAAAAATAAAATGATCAACCAGCTTCAAGGACACAAATCAATGTGTTACCTTGGTCATTTCTTTACTAAATTCTTGCATTGTTATAGCCACCTCAGGAGCCTTCATCAGATTATTGACAAGCTTCATGACCTCAGCACTCTTTGATAAATGTCCCACAGTGCGAGCAATGGCTGCAAAATCCATTGTGAATGAAAGCTCAAACTTGAGGTTTATAGGTGCAAAACAGAATCCAAAGTTAAAAGAAAAGGAAGTGGTCACACAGACACATATTTAGAAAAGTCAAAGCAGACTAAAAAAAATGACTTCTGCTAAAGCAAAGATCCACAAGTAGAAAGGAGTTCAAATAAATTTAGATTGTCAGATAACAATTGATCATGAAGTAGGCTTGTGGAATCAAGGGGAGAAGAGAAAGGGGGGGGGGGGGAGAGAGAGAGAGCATAACAAGCAACTATATATGGGTGCTTTAAAATATCTTTTAGGGGAAAGATTTCTAATTTGTAGGATGTTATAGTCAAATGAACATGCTTGGATTGGTATAAAAATTCATATTTTGAAACTGAATTTGGGAAACTACAAAAATCTCTGTGAAGTTTCTAAGATTTTGCACTATTCATGCAGTGGCTAACTCAAATAGGTTTTTGTGTCTACATACCGTGCCAGGCCAGTAACT
Organism: Coffea arabica; assembly: GCF_036785885.1. Lineage (NCBI taxonomy): Eukaryota > Viridiplantae > Streptophyta > Magnoliopsida > Gentianales > Rubiaceae > Coffea > Coffea arabica. Next base: position 51,802,390 of record NC_092310.1, on the reverse strand, counting down.
GTGTACTTATTTCCAAATAAAATTACAAACAATCCCCACTTCTCACCCATCTTATAAAACTCTTTCAAGAAAACCAATCCAAACAGACCCAAGATTCAGAAAAGAACGAAGATCCAATTTCGGAGTAATTGATTATTAAATGCTGACAGCATTTGAACTTAAGTGAACTCCATAAGCTGCTATTAAATCAAATATCCTTTTCCTTCATGCAGTTTAAGCCAGCATCATGATCTCTTACTCTAATGATACCATCATGATTTAGTGAACTTATTGCAAACAATATTGTAATTTAGCTGGCCTCTTTCCTCACCAAAAAAGGTAAGAGGGACGGGAGTACATAATCAGTCAATATCAATTGGTTGCAGCTGTTCATCAAGTAAACATGAGACCCAGTTCCCAGGTGAAGAATGCAAAACCAACTCAATGCACACAGATGAATATTGGTTCACAATAAAACCTAAACATACAAGAGGAAAGAACAGTCATAAAATAGAAGCAGGATCATACCAACACTTTCTCCAAGATGCATTGATATTGAATTCATCTGTGCCTTATTCTCGTAAAGACGGTTCACTGTCTTTCTAGATCTCACAAGTTCTTTAGCAAGGGACTGAGATGAGTACAAAAAGACAAAGAATGTATCAATAAAGGCTGCGAATTGTTCATTTACCACAGTACACAGCACGCAATGACAACAGTAATAACCTATGACAGAGAGCTCAAAATGTCATAATCAATGTGATATTGAGAATACAGAAGATGAACTGAAATATACAGCTACAAGCAACCTAAAGAAAAAAGTATAAAATTCCTCCACATCTCAAAGTCTACCTTCTTCTGTTTAAGTTCATGGGGCATTGCATCCTATTGAAGTTGCATTCATATCAATGACTTACAAAGGCAAGCATTGATCCATCCACTTAAATGTCAGACAATGAGGTACAAAAATAAAGGCTTTGGGTAAGGGAAAGGATATCAGTTTAGTAGAAAAACAACCCAAAAACGTCTTTTTTCCCTTCAATAACTTCCTAAAGAGCTTGAAAGAGCATCTCCTTTTACTTTGCTCATAATCACTTGATACAGCTCCTAATCTGTTCCAGAGAATTGGTGCACAACAAGAACACTTTGCAGACAAACAATACAAAAATCATTTTGACACATTATTTCACCTCATCTCAGTTTCATGATGTGAAAGATTGTAAATGAATTGTAGCTAAGCATTGTGAATGATGGGTTTTTGGGCCTTACAAGTGAAATACATTTGATAGCTGCCACAAGAAACTTCATTTAGACTCTCCTTCATTTGAAAAACGTTTCTTGGAACATCCAAACCAGGATGAAGAAAAATGTCCAACAGCTCAAAATTCAGAAGTCCTAAGAAAGGGAAAGACATTCTCTACTCTCCTACACACCAATCAAGAAACCTCAAATTCTCACCAGGTGACACCTTAGATCACTACTCAGTTTTCAGTCAGATGACTAGGGATATTGCAATAACAATGAACCAAAATCCTTTGACTCCTAAAACCATGTAATAGAAAATCATCTTGCCATAATTTTTGTATCATTGCAAGCTGTAAACATCAAATTGTACTATTTTGCCTCAAATCCAAACAAAAATCTAATTTTTATCAACTATGACATCTGCACTTAAAATTTCTCTTTTAACACCTGGTTGTGTGGCACGACTTGGCCAAGCCATCAACCAAGCCATCAATCCATCGTTACCAAACATAAAGAATTAATCACTGAGAGCAGATGCACTGCATGAGAATTGCACCACCACTTCAGCAGGGGTTAACACAAAGCAGCACAAGTCCTAAGAGTATGAAGTGCAGTAAATAGCATTTACCTCTGCATAAGCAAAAATTTTCTTTCATCTAACAAAAGGGAATCAATCAATTAACAAGCTAAACTACACAAAAACTGGAGTATTTACACCTAGTCTCCATTGCACAAAATCCATTTCAAAATTCAGTCTCTGCTGCAAATTTGAGTCAACCAGTCCTATAGGATCACTTTGTAGACACAATCAACAAACGGCAATAAAAAAAATTCACTAGATCATGCAAAATAGAAAAAAAAAAAATCGATCTTTCACATGTAAAATTCAATGGTTCCCATAAATTCAGTAAATTATCAGAATACTCGACTAAAATTCAAAATGGTAAGAACATAGATAAAAATAAAACAATAAGCACAATTACTAAAAGCAATACCTTGGTGTACCAAAAAAAGAAAAAGAAAAAAGCAATACCTTGGCAGAACCCATGTCATTTCTCTTTGCTGCTTCTTTAATTGCTTTCTGCACATTCTTCTCTTCTTTCTGTATATCTAATCACAAAACAAAACGCCCCAATCAATCAGTCAATAAATTTTTTTCGCACCAAAAAAGAAATGCAAAACCCAGATCAGTAATCACATCTTATGATCAGAGTCATCATATATACCTCGGATTTGGCGCTCGATATTGCGACACTCTTGACGGAGACGACGCTGCCAATCTCTCAATAACTGTTGCGGGTTAGGCTTCGGCTTTATCATATTCATCACTTTCTCCATCCTTTCCCTCTTTTTTTTCTGTAAAACCCTTAAACCAGATTATCTCTATTCCCCTGCAAAACGATCGGAGCGGGATTTGTTGCTATATAATTGCGTGTTTTCTGTACCCCAGTGGAGGAGGATTCCGATTCTTTAACTCGATGATGGGTTGACGATGTTGATGATTATGGTGGTAGTGAAATTTCTGGACTTTTGGCTTTTCTTTTTTTTCAGAATATTTTTTTAATCTATTTCTCCAAAAAATTGATCAAAATTTTTTCCCTTTTTTCGTTTTTCCGTACAAGCTTCAAAAATTTATTAGCAATTAGGAATTCCGAATTTATGACTAACTAGTGTGACGATCAGCGGGTTCGTGAGTGGTTTCGTTGGGTGACTTCGCTTTAAAATTTTGTTTTGCTTCCTCGACGCTTTCACGCGCTGTCTCTTTGGAGTTTGACCAAAGGTAAAAGCTGAAGTATTGCTTCCAAAAAAAAAAAAAAAAAAAACTTTAGTATTTGACGATTTCTAGAACACTATCAGTCATAGAGTGCGTTTGGACTGGAGATTGTTTGGAATAAATTTTCAAAAAAATATTATAGTTAATATTTTTTTGAAAATGATATATATGAGATAAAAAATATATTAATAATGTAAACAAGTCAATGTGTGTAAATAATATGTAAATAATATGTTAAGATGAGGAAACATTTATCTAAAAATAACTGGACAAGTCCAAGATTGATGTCAAGTTTTTGTTACACAATTTAGAGGCAATTAAAGTAGAAATTTAATTTTATTAAGGGGATAAGACTCGTTATCATAAATTGAGAAATTGTAGAATCATCCATGAGATGGGTAGAAATGTAGGCAAAAAACTTCATTCAATTTTGTATAGGAGAAGTTTGGATTCAACATTTAATTCCATCAATCTCTTATTAATAAGTCGTATATTCTAAGGATGCAGTCTGATAAACTGATATTTGAAATCTGAAATTTGAATTTATTAAAAAGCCTAAGTTATTAAGTATTAAATCTGATATATTTGCCTAAGTTATTAAGTATTAAATCTGATATATTTGAATGCATATAAGTAAATAATTTACCACTTTTTTTTGAAGTAAACTTTGTTTATAAAATTCAGTGTCATTTAATTATTTCAGATATTAGATTTTTTGTTATCAAACGCATCTGAATATGTTAAAATCTAAATTCATTAAGTTTAAATGCTGAATTTAGTTAAATTTAAGTCATGCAATATATGCAGGAATTTGCCCTAACCTTGAAATGGGGTAAAATTCCCTTTTCTAGAATTTCTAATTACCAAAAAAAAAAAGAAAATTGTAATACTCAAAAATGAAAAAGGTGGAGAGAACCTATTTTGCTTGGAATCAAGACAATCCAGGATTATACCATTAGTTTGCGCATTAATGTAGAGAGTCATTAAACAGAGAAGACGCCGGTTGGCCTGTCTAGTGGCCCACAGTATGGACTTTGATGAGGCCCAGTATGTCTTTTCCTTCAGTACACAATGCCCATTAAATCCATTGGTATGTTTTTAGCTCAGGGATGTTGGGGAGGAACTTATACGAACAATCATCAAAGTCCACGTGCTGAAGGGTTTTAAGATACTATGAAAAGCCCAAGGGCCAACAAGCCGTTGTCCATCCGAATGACCCATTGAGTAACTGGGAGCCGAAATGAGTTGTTTATTAGAGAGATCCCTTCATATTCCAAGAGTTTTGAAACCAAAGTTCAAATAAGCTAGGCTTGCATGTCAGTGCATAGCCTCATAAAAAATATCACGTTTTGAATTTATTTTATATGAATCCAAACTCAAGTCATGTATTTTTTGTATTAACCAAATATAGTTGAATGAAGCAACCAATAACCGATACATGTTCTATTACATCTAAATAAAGTTGCAACATCGACAAAATTTTGAACTTTAACTACAAATAAAAAAAGGAAACAATTACCATGAAGTTAGTAAGCTATATGAAATGCAATCATTTGATTGGATTTAGATCAACAAATCTTCTTAATTCCCATATAAAATAGTAACATACGAAATGATAGAACAAGGGATATTTGATGCTACCATACTGAGTAGAAGTGTAGCAGAGCAAAAAAAAAAACTATATTTTAAAAATTATAGTATTTTAGTACAACACACTAAAATATAAATAATCCATTTCACAATATGACACATATGTACATATAAGCCCTAGTGTACATGCGTTTGTGTCTATATGCGTGCGCGTGAGCGTATGTATGTATGTATATGCAAATGAAATTTTAAGTGAGTTGAGCTTAGCCCAAACTCAAGTCGCATTCAGATTGAGTAAAATATTTTGATCCAAATTCAACTCAACTCGCTTGTGCAAGATTCAATCCAATAAATTTAACACCGAGCGGGCAGAGCTCGGCCAATCCAATTCTATTGACAGACCTAATTGTAAGACGTTCCCCACATTATTTCATCTTTGAAGACAATGTAAATTGTATATTTACCCAAATTCTAACTATATTCTATTTTTAAGATATTAATAGTTATACTTTTGTGGTTAGGCTATATCATAAGACTTAGAAGTAGGAAAGTTTGTAGGAATTGGGAGCCAAATTATTATAATTCCAAGATCACATAGCATTGTGCAACATTGGCCAAAAAAGGGGCGCAGTTTATAAGTAAAGTATAATTTGTCCTATTGGGACAAATAACAACATAATGGGCACACAGGAGAATAAAATTAATAAGAAGACTTTTTGAAATGAATGTTGAGAAGAGATTAAGAGTAAATTAAAAAAAGAAGCAATCGCTACTGTGAAACAGTGCTTCTGGTGCTGAAACGGGTCTCGCAAATTCCGCTAATTAATGAAGAGAATTGGTAGCTTTGACGCGTGAATGACTTGTGCAGCCTAAATTGATTAACGTACAAGAATGAATCAAGATCTTATTGGTGGCTTAATCTTACAAGTCAGTACCTCAAATTCTCATTTAAGCTGACATAATCAGATTCTTCATTTTCATTAGTAGCATCATTAACTTACCAAAATGAGCCAATCGTTTGTTTCGGACGTACATTTCCAACATATAAGCCACTAATTCTGCTTTAATCATCCCAAGAACCAGACCAAAGAAAAAAAAAAAAAGAAATTCATTTTCCAAACGACAGGTTACCAATCCACGATTTGAGGATCAATATTGAATTCAAATACCAGAAATCAACAACTCAAGATTCATGTTTTCTCGTATTATGGGATTTCTCTGTTTGGATTAACAGATGAAAAAAAAAAAATCACTAACGAACCCATGCTTCGTCCTTCATTTCTTGAAGCCGCAGCAAATTTTGTTTGAACCCACATTTCTGATCTCTGTCAACACAAAAACACACATCGGAGATAAGTGTTTGAGCGTTCCTTTTATTGTTGTCGGGACTGCTGCTGATTGTTTTGGTTTTCTTAATGGAGCCCAAGGCCAGATTATGATGAACAAAAATCTAATTCGGCATTTGTCTCGTACGACCCTGTGTCTGATATCAGCATAACTATTTCCCAAGGGACAAATTTATCAGTTGATCGTTGCTGATCTAGGCCCCGGATCTTTTTTGTCCGTTGAAATCTTTCTTGACGTAAAAAGTAGTATATCTATAGCAACCATGGAAGAAGCTGACACCAAATTGTTAAACCTGCCAAACCAGTTCATCTAAGTGCGTTCATACGTATACCGCATAGAGTCAATTAACTTGCATATTTCTTTCGTAGAAGCTACAAATTAAGGTAGGGGCGATGAGCTCAAAATTGCTCACATTCAGTACAGTCATGCAGCGATGGATGTCACGTCGCACAGATGAAGATTGAAAATTATGAAGAAAGATGTGTAAGGTGAACTTGGGATCATTTACAGAATTTAATTTTCACACATTCAAATCAATTTGCAACCAGAATATGTGTAAGGTGAACTTGTAGAGGTGTTCAAAATGATTCAGAAATTCAAAAATCCGCATAATCTGATCTACTTTGATTCGCGTTTTGCAGATATCTGATCCATTCGATCATAAGCATATCAGAAGGTGATCAAATAGACATGTAGATAGTTTCATAAGCATATCATAAGCATATACGATCCCATCCACTTACACTTTTTATTTTTCATCTTATTCAATCAATTTTGACACTAAAACTATATATTAATGTACACTAATTTCACCTCCTTTTCTCATTTCTTATGTCTAAATTCAATTATCGATGACAACTTATCTATGTGGTCTTAAGTGTTTGAACATACTGTCATAAAATTCGTGAACAAAATATTTACTTTTACTTATTTTGCTAAATTAATGAACAAAAGTCATTTATCCCCCAAAAAAAAAAAGAATGATAAAAATTGCTCGTATTATGACAAAATTTCTTAATTCATTTAGACTAATATCGTCTATATAACTAACTTACACATGATTTTTTGTGACATTCCTATACTTTTATAATCCCTTTACTGGCTTGTCGATTATTTAAATTGGTCACTGCAGGCAAAATAACAGAGAGAATTATTCAACCATTTGATTTGTGGACCTCCTTGGATTACGTGGTTTAGGCTAAACTACATAGTTTAATTGGTTCTTCTTTTTTTCATTTTTTTTTTTGTTTTATATTGAGGCAAATGGAGTCGGCAATGTATAGTTTTCCCCAACTTTTATTGAGATTGGGTGGTTTGACTCATAATTATTTCTATCCCCAAGCCTTTACTTCAATTTTTTTTTGAGCTACATTCATTATTGAGCACTAAGTGACAAAGAACAATCATATGCAGAACAAGGCCCGAGGAATCATAGGTTACAACGTTGGTACTTGGAAGGGGGCGATGGCCTTAAATGATTTCACGATTTCATTTCTTCAGGTTTGAGCCAACTGTTTGCTAGTGCTAGCAATCAACCTAGGATTCTACTGTGACCTCACAATCCCTATCGTCGTTTTCCCGTTTCGGGGCTGTAACTGTGCATTTTGCGCAAGTACTGGTTGTGTTGTCATCATTTGATTTGATTTGATTAATCAAATTTGAAAAGGAGTCGATGTTCATCCCTTGGACTAATTAATCAATTCCAAGCTGTAATTGCTACTATAATTTCTCTTCTTTCTTTCATGTTAGCAATAAGTACTTTTATCGACAATTGAGCATTCAATTCTAAATAATTCGATCCATTTCTTTTCACTATCTTTTGAAGAATACATGGAAAAACTTATTGAATTTTCTGGTAACTCAATTCATCCTAATATTATTGAATGCAAATGAAGATGACTGTTATATTACTAGCAGGAAACAAAAATGCATCTTCAGGCTTCTCAAAGTGTCGGCAGAAAGGACCCCATTCAACTCACAGTCAAGTAGGGCATGGCCGGCCAACAGTTGAACAAACCATTTTGTCTAAACTCCAAAATTCTGTCGCAGTCTATAAAATACGCTTGAGAAAAGATAGCAAATTAATTATATGATTTTGATGAAAGTTATAGCCCACCCAATCTAGTCCAATGATTTACATTAAAGTATTTTGCTTGCTGTGAAATATCCGTACAGGAAATACATTCAAGTTGTAGCTTCAAAGTCTTTTAGACTTTATAGGTGGTGGGTTCGACCACCTAATCATACCACCACTCGTGATCATATTACCTCCATCTTTCCCACCCAGAGAGAAGAAAAAATTGAGAGCAAAAAGCTTGATGACGTTGCATGCTTAATTATAGATGTCTTAAAATCATGCAAAAGTTGATGGAAGAAAAGCTACTGTTCAGTGTCATTTCATTTGATAAGGTCCCAAAAAAATCTTAGTTCTAACTAATTAGGAAACAGGATGGACGTCTTGAACAGAAACCTAAACAAGATTTGCTCAAACGTTGCCCGTGAGTTATTGAGATTTCCAGGAGAGTAGCTTTTGTGCCGTGAACTGCCGGATCAATTTATCGCTTCTACATAACTTCTAAGCTTCAACAAAAATGGCCATAATGACCCAAATTTTCAGCTTCCATGTCTGCAAATTTTTCCTTGTGGGACTGGATAATGAAGATGGTTATTTGACTAGTACGATATGCTTTCACACTTGGAAGTTACAAATCGACGATCTTAGCGCATTCTTTTCTCTTTTTTTCGTAAATAATTTCGTGCACCATTTGGACGTGAATTTGTACATAATTCGTTCCCAGTGAGATTAGAATTTACGGGCTGCCAATGGACAACAATAAAATGGTAGACCCTTTTTGCACAAATTCTACTGAATTAGTACTACAGGAAGACCTTATTTGAGGTTAAAAAAAAAATGATCTTCTCATATGTCCCTATTTGTGTATTAAAACAGCAGTGGCATTAAAAGCAATGTAGGGAAAATGCATATATTAAATGTATATGGCAAGGCAATGCTAGGAAAACAACAGCTCTGCCCACTCAAAATTCTATCTCTGACTCCATAAGCCCAATGAAATTGCTGAATACCTTACATAGCTAACATGGCTTCCAGATGGTGTCTCAGGAATAGGCAGAAGTCATTCATCCATTCTACTCTACAAGTCTTCAACACCAAGAATGGAAATTAATGTCCTTGTTTTTGGATAGGTGGTGATAAGGAAGTTCAGACTTCAGACTCCTTTATGTTGGGACATACACAAGAGATAGGCTAGATGGTATGTTCGATTAGTATTCCCTCGCTCATGTCAAAAGAATATGAAAACCCGTGAACTTTGAACAGTAACAAAATTCAATTTAATCCTTGGATTGGATGGTAGTTTTCTATGTTTGTATCCTCGCTCTACAAGAAGAAATCTAAAAGGGTTTCTTTCTTTCTTGGATCTTTCATTTTTAATGCAGAATCTGAAAGCCAACTCCTTGTAATTTCGAACTTGTCGGGACAGAATTCTTTCGTTAAATTGATGTATAACCCCATTGACAAAATCCATAGATTTGAAATCTTCGTGTGTACGGTAGTCATCAATGAAAAGTGAAGAATTACAAAAATATTGGCATGTAAGGATCAAAACGCAGAAAATCTACTCCCCATTTTTCAATGTCTGCGAGCCCTTTATTTGTCACGGGGGCGGAAAAACGGCAGCTCTATCGAAACGTGTTGGTTTGTGTTTGTATTTCAGAAGGAGGAGGTTCAGTTCAGACTTCAGACCACGCCTTGCTCTTGCTGTTTGTTCTTTATTATTGTTTCATGAGATGGGCAATAATTAATCAATCTGGAAAACAGATATATTATTATTGTAAAGTGCTTCTTTTCTTTTAAGTACTGTATATCTTTACACCAATAGGACAGCAGAAGATAATCAATCCTCCGAGGTAATTTCAGTTTTGTTGATATACAATTAATAATGATCCAGCCAGAGACAGAGTATTGTAGAAGAGGTTAATTAAAGAGTGTAATTTGTTCCATTTGCCTCAAGATTCTAATTTTAGTAACTTCCAAATAAATTAGGACAAGTGGTCACTTTCTGAAATTCTTAAAATAAAAGTTAAATAGTAACGTTACAGTAACTTTCAAATTTTCAAGATGGTGCCAATTTGCAACCTAATTTTATTATATTGTGGAATAATTTGCAACCCAAAATAATTAGCTCTGAAGATTTTTTTTTTTTTTGGGAAGAAAATAATGCGTGAGGAATGATGAATTACTCATCCAATATGATCAAGAAAAGCAGAGTGGTGGAATTGTATTTGTAGCTAGGCTTTGCTCAGGAGTTTATGAATCGACTTATAGTTTGCAAATTAATAGCAAACTAGCAAGATTTTTAAGTCTAGAAGCATAAAATCTCTGAATTTTTCTTTTCTTTTTTTTTTTTTGGGTTAAAGGCAAGAGTTTCCATTCCGCTGGCATGACCCATACAACAGAGTTGGTGCCTCACACCAAACTTCTCATGAAGCATCTTCTTGCATAATAACGCTCTCAGGATTAACAAAACTAATGGACTTGATTAAAATGTATCTTAAGAGGCACTTTTGTTGCATAAACTTGCTCAGTTCCTCTAATTAATTAGGTCCTTCTAAATATTCTAACCAAGTTAAAAGTTAGATGACAAAATTTCTGATTTTTAATTATCATGGACTCCATAATCTGCTCCACAACTAGAAGCCACGCGTTGAGCAATAAACTACTATACCAGGCAACTGAAAAGAGATCATCTAATTAAACCGAATTGAAGTTCCACTTCCATCGTAAACAAAAAGGAAAGAAAAATGGAAACGAATAAGATACGGCTTGATAGTTTCTTCTCCAGCAGCATATTTGACAATATTGAAAATTTTGCAACTTTTGTCTCTTTGTGCGACCTCCTTATTACTTCATTTCTATGGCAGAAGTGTAGGACCCCGATGCTGTCTCCTTATTTATAGCTCCTTCAATCCCTTGCAATTCCATTCCATTCGAGGACAGACACATAAGTTCTCCACTACACTTTATTCATACATCTGGTGCATTATGAGCAGGGCACATTAGCTCCAATTTTTCGTACGCATTTTTGTGCGCTCTTTCAAGAGTTATGGCCCTGATTCTTCTCTCGTTTTTCATAGTTTTCCTGCTCCCTCCAAGCAACGCTCAGGGCGATCCACCTTCCCCGGGCTACTACCCTAGTTCAAGAGTTGCTTCACTAGGGTTTAACCAGGGCTTTAGGACCCTTTGGGGTCCTCAGAATCAAAGGGTCGACCAAGGCTCTTTAACAATCTGGCTTGATAGAAGCTCAGGTATGATTAGGTCCTACCTACAATCTGGCTGCACCTTTTTTGGCCTCTCTCACAATGGTAATATCATTGCATTTTCTTTTTCACAAATTGCATGCAGGCAGCGGATTCAAATCCCTCAACCGATATCGATCTGGTTATTTTGGTGCTGCCGTCAAGCTCCAACCTGGTTATACAGCTGGAGTCATTACATCTTTCTACGTGAGAATTTAACGAAATTTATACTCCTAACTAACCTTAGTATATTAAGTAAAAATTTATGGTGATTTTGCATACTGACAGCTTTCAAACAATGAGGACTACCCCGGGTACCATGATGAGATTGACATCGAGTTTCTCGGGACAACTACTGATAAGCCATACACATTGCAAACAAACGTCTACATGAGAGGAAGTGGAGATGGAAACATTGTAGGCAGGGAGATGAAGTTTCACCTTTGGTTCGACCCCACGAAAGATTTCCACGACTATGCTATACTCTGGAGCCCTAACGAAATCATGTCAGCCGCAGTATACTTTATAACACATACATAATACCATGAAGTTTCTCATCATAAATTACATTATTTTTCCTCTACTTTGTCAAATTACTTTATACGTACTTGATATCACTGTTCACTCATGCATGTAGGGCTAGGGACCTAATTAATTTTTCGATGGAATAATAGCATGGCAAGATATGTCCATATCGAACATTTACTTCAGCTTAGAAATAAAAGTCTCGGAGGGGTAACTTTTATATATATATATATATTCCAAGTCCAACGTCAGGTCAGTCCTACTTCGATATTTTTATGTCCTAAAATCAGTTTTGTCCGTCTCTAGAAAGCACAAAACTTCTTCATGCTGCTGAGGAAGAGTAAATATACTTGAATGGACAGGTTTGGTGAAAAAAAAAAAAAGAAAAAGAAAGAAGTTGCTTATATTACTCTAATTTGGTGAAAGAAAAAGGCAGTCGTAAGTGTGACCTACACTTCTTGTTGATTGTGTATTTACTAATCTTGAAAAAAAAAATTCTTTAGTCGATTCATGCATCCAGTAAAGAATGGCATTTAGTTGTGAGCTGACACGGATTGAAAATGACCAGTGAAAATCACAAGCAATTTACACGCAGCTACATTTTCTGAATCCTCATGTGCTTCATCGCCATCATATATAGCAATCATTCATGTTCATTTTTTTTAAACAATTTTTTTCTTGTTTACGTGTGTGACAATTTTCTTATGATGTGATTCTCAGATTTTTTGTCGACGACGTGCCAATAAGAAGATACCCAAGAAAAAGTGATGCCACATTTCCTCTAAGACCTATGTGGGTGTACGGTTCGATTTGGGATGCATCATCATGGGCCACCGAGGAAGGAAAATACAAAGCTGATTATCAGTACCAGCCCTTTGTTGGGAGGTACAACAATTTCAAATTAGGTGGCTGCACCACCAATGGCGCTGCCACTTGCCGCCCTATATCTGCTTCTCCGGCGGGTCCTAGTGGGCTGAGCAGCCAGCAATATGCAGCCATGGCATGGATCCAGAGGAACTACAAGGTTTATGATTATTGCGCCGATCCTAGCAGAGACCACACCCATACACCTGAGTGCTAGGTCTTATTGGGGGGAAAAATTTTAAATTAATAAAAGAATATATCAAGGTCGAGCCTCAGGATTTAGAAGGCCCAAATCCCCGTTTTCTTAAATTTCACTCTTTCCTTATTTAAAAATTTAAAAAAAAATATGAAGTTGTTTTAATTGTCTGGAGTGTTTTGAGATGGGTCCACTTGCCAAGAATAGATGCAAGAGTAGTTGAAGCGTCCAGGCCTCCAAGATTGGGAAGCGGAATCCATTTTGTTTTGTTTGTTGCAATAAATATTTAATGTAATGCTCATGTTATTGTATTTGGAATATGGCTGCAGTAGTAGATAGAGAACGTAAGAAGTCATGACACCAAAAAAAAAAAAAAGGAAGATCAAAGATGTATGTGGTGAATTGGGAGTGTCTTCATGAGGTTTAATTGTAGATGAGCTCAAATGTATGATTATCTTTTCTTGGTTATAATAAAGAAAATTTGCGAATTCATTTATGGAAATCACATTCCTCCAATTTCCAAATCCTTTAGAAAAGAAAAAGTACAAAGATTCCAATTATGTTACCATACTCTGTATAAGTCCATAGCTGAAGCAGCCACTTGACAGGCAGAGTTCCATGACTGCAGTAGCCACAATTTTCCTTTGCACCATCGAGCAACAGTAGCCTTAACAGAGGTAAGAACAGCAGCCACGATATTGACTGCAGACACAGGGATATGATGACAAACAGACTGATTCTTGGTTCTCCAAATATGATAAATTGCAGCAGAGAAGACAAGTTTTTTAACCTATTGAATCTGGAAATGAGTTTGTTGCAGCTCACTATGCCATGTTAGTGGAGCTATAGGTATCACGCAGAGTTAGTAGAAGTTTTTGCCACACCTTGCTAGAAGCGGAACAGTTTAAAAAAAAAAAAAGAAAAGAAAAAGAATCTATCTTCATCCCCCAGGCCCCATAGAAAAGAAAAAACAGTTTAATGCTTCATAGTTCCAGCAGTGTTTTGACAGGGTTCACAAAGCTCAGAATCTATCTTCATCCCCCAGGCCCCAAGCCTTTAATCTATCTTTAGTTGTCAACCTTCCCTTGCATTAAAAAAAAAAATTAAAAGACAACACAAATTGGTTTAATTGGTAAGGACGGATCACGTTATCACAAAATGTCGTATGTTCGAATCCCGTGACTATGTTGTTGGGCTGCTGCAAGAACCCTTATAAGCAACTTATAATTCCAAGAGCATGCTCTGACTCTTGGTCATGACCGGAGTTAAACCCATTCAAACTTTTAATTTACCCAAAAAAAAAATTTAAAAACCTTGCATAATAGCCAAAACGATAAAGGGTAGCATGGCACAGATTTTTTACCCCAAATTAGGCGATGCAGGTTAACTCAATTACCAGGCTGCCTGAATTGAGTCACAGCAGAGTTAACATAAAAGTGAATTTTCCAGAAGCAGGGGCAGTCCAATGCACTTCATCCCTATCACCAAGACTGGGGGCAAAATACTCAACTTCTATCATGTCTACCTAACAGAACTCTTGTTTATTTTGTAGGCGGCATCTTGGAAACAAAGAGTGTGTCCCCTTAGAAAATCGTCTCTCAGAAGTCAGAATTTTCAAAATGTCTTTAAATTGCTTTATTCCAAATCTATACAATTGGATACGAGATAGCATAGTAGGTTTGTGTCCCCTTGACTTTTAAACTGAAACTTGGTAATCAAAATATACGGCGGGGCATACGATTAATGAATAACGAATATTCAAAGAACCAAGACATTTACATGGTCGGAAGATCGGAACATCTTTGAGAGTGTTAAGTTGGATTTGTACCATTTTTCGAGTAAAAGATGTTTCATAATCTGAGGCATTCCCATGAAAATAAACGTCAGCAATGTTGCTTTCCTAATAGTAGCAATTAGTACATCACTGCTAAATTCCATTACTGAGAACTAGTAACACGGTATTCTTGATTGAATTATTGAGACGACGACAATGATAATTCAATCAAGAATACGACCACAATTCTAAGAAATACGCTAAACAGTAGTTCGATTTTTCCTCATCCCTACGTTTGATGTCTGACTAGTATTTAATGCCATACGACTTTTTCATCCTAGTTGTATCGTACAAGCATGTTTTTATTTTCTAAGGTTGGTATCTATCGGGATTATGGACCATGGTTATGATGCAATGTAGAAGGAAATTACATGCACAAGCAGCAGGACCAGAATTATGGACCACGGTTTGTAATTTTTTTTCTCTTTTGTGGCGTTTTCAATGAGCAGAAATTTTGTATCTGCTAAATATTTTATGCTTCTCGGCTGCTATTGGAATAATGGAAGTGTCGGTACAATTTGATACGACTTGTTCAGTAGAAAACTAGAAACCTGGATCATATTTTCTTTCTTCTCGTGTGCGTTGTTCATGTGGGATTCAGAGACAAAAATAAAGCCAAAGGTTTTCAAGATTTCTGATGATTTGCAAGTCAAATCTCAATGGATCCATCGGTTCTCGAAATTTTATCATCCAAGTATAATGTTCATCTTATCTTTGCGATTATTCATTATGATCCGTACTTCTTCCCTTTACACGAATAATTTTAGCATCCATGTGTTTTTTTTTTTTTTTCCTTTGCTGGTTCCTTCAGACCAATTCCATACAAGACGCCTTAGAGTAATTAACTAGGAAAAAGGTAAAAACCTTTGGAAAAAAAAAAAGGAACAAAAAACTTCATTTGCAATCCTTCCAACATATTTCATGGGAAAAAAATTATTGGGCTTGGCTTCTTGGTGACAATGCTGCAGACAGGAAAATTCCTACTAAAGATAGCCGGAGCTTTGGGCCCGAAGTAGCCAGCCACATCGCTTCCTCGTGACTATACTGACGAGAGGAGATGTGGGTCGAAAGCAACCACGAACTTATTGGGCTATTCACACGTAAAAGCCACAAGTTTGGTAGGTGTCACCCAGATTTAGCAAAAATTCATCAATTGCCTTTACTTGAAGATGGTTTAAAAATATTAGATATTGATGGGTTTTTTTTTCACTTAGAGTGCCTCATCCTTTATTTGGCCAGACTAATCCCTAAAGCTAGCAAAGCCCCGTCCAGGGTGCACGGGAGTCGAATCCAAAACCTTGCATTAAAGACTGACGACTAGTCCAAGCCGAACTAACCGTGGGGGACAGATATTGATAGTTAACAATATCAGAAAATCCCTTAATCCATCTTCCTTTGGACGACTGTGATTTTTACGTCTCTCTCTCTCTTTCTTTTCCCCTCCAGTTGGAGGATGTTCAGAAATTTTCAAGGTGCTTTATTGAACATGCTGATGCTTAATTCAACATGCTTATATAAATATATATATATATATATATATAAAATATAGATGCAGGCTTGCAGTATTATGTGTAAATTTCGAATTTTGAACTTACGAGCAGTTGTATCATACTTTTTTATGTTTGAGATGTAAAAAAAAAAAATAGATTTGGAAGAATTATTGGTTAAGAGCGGTAATTTCCTATTTTTCTTTTGTGCAGTTTCTGGACCTGTACCTTAAGTGGACTGCCATTAAA
The DNA here is from genome assembly GCF_036785885.1 of Coffea arabica. Lineage (NCBI taxonomy): Eukaryota > Viridiplantae > Streptophyta > Magnoliopsida > Gentianales > Rubiaceae > Coffea > Coffea arabica. The sequence continues at coordinate 51,785,984 of NC_092310.1, read as the reverse complement.
AAAAAGGCGGATTTGGTTCAAACTGCTAACGGCCCACCCATTCGCCGAAAAAATTGGTAAGAAGAAATAGTCCAATGGTTTTTTGTTAACGGACCAGAGCTAGAAAGCAGGCTAGAGACACAAATTTGCTTCGTTCAGGTAGTTACTTTGCCTCTTTATTTAGCTGCTCATTTTGTCACCTATGGAAGCTTCACGGAACAACCCCCAGATTTAAGCTTCAAAGCAATTGTCTAATATTAGTCAAAAGTTTGGTAATTTTCGTGTGTTCTCTGGACTTCTTCCTTCTATAATCACGCGGATTCTACGTCCAATCAATCGTATTCGTTCATGGACCAAATCTTATAGAGCCCAACAGGCTGGCCGAATTTAAAAGTCATCCATAGGATATAATTTTTCAGCGCTGGTACTGCATCTCCGACCTTAGCTCAGTTGGCAGAGCGGAGGACTGTAGTTGGAAAACCGAACAGTTAATCCTTAGGTCGCTGGTTCGAATCCGGCAGGTCGGAATTTTTGCTTCTATAATTTTATCCCCTCAAAAAAATTTTGATTTTTTGCTCCCATGTCTATAAACCACCTTTATGCTATGGCTTTTGGTTGACCTAAGCTCTTTGTCTTTGTCATCCTTGCAGCGGATGATTTTATCCTTTATGTGTAGCTTATTGATAACAACATATTTCATTCAAAGGAAAGGAAATAATTTCTAGTGCCGCAACACATTTCGCATTTCTTTGAACAAATTCCACAGCGAGGGCAACCCAAAACAGAACTGCAAAAGATTCCAGCCAGACCAAACACAGGCTTTGTTTGTTTTGGATTTTTTTTAAAAAAAAAAAATTTTGTAATAATTTAATATATATAAAATAAAAAGACGATTAAAAAATGTATCTATAAAATATCGGAGCATTTTTTCTTTGAAAAATTGTAATTTAAACACACTTTAACGAAACCTTTGCTGGAAAATATTCTTGAAAAGGAAAAAAAAAAAGGGGGAACCCAAAGCTTCTTAAAAAGGGTGCCCGGATAGGACCAAATTGGCAAAGTTGTGCTTGTTTGATTCCTATGTCCGTGACTACTACTGACCCGCTGACCCCTGGGGTTGAAAAATCGGTGGGCAATTCCAGTGGCCACCACCACCACGACCACCGCCATGCCCCACCGCTCCGTCACAAATTTTCACCATAAAGGCACTCTCACACGTCTCAGCTGTCACTTTGTTGGACCTTTTAAACCCCTTTGTCTGACAAATTTGCTCCTCCTTCTTTCCTCGCTAAATAAATATTGATAATAGTAGTAACATGCAGATGCAGGCAGGCACAGCGCCAGTGCAGAGCAGATTCCAAATCCCCATAACAGCCATTCATGCATTTACAGCAGTATGAATGAATACCCTTAAATACACTACCGGTAATGCATTCACACCTCACAAACTCCCATTCGATTCCTTGATGCATTGCATTACTTGAAACAACAACGTATATCAATTCCTCATAAACCACCTTTACGTTCTTCGCTGAATATATATATTTTTTTCACCTCAAATACATCAAAACTGTCTTTTTTTTGTTGTACAAAAAAGTTTTCAAAAAACAGCAATATAAACAGGAGCCTGTCTTTTTTACGAAAGTTTGGCATTGCACTATTATAAATGTACTAGAGGAAAAAAAAAAAAAAGAAATGCTATACATTTATTATTTTGTACTACAACTTTTCAGTTTTCACATGGCACCTCCTATACATTTAACAACATATTCTTCTTTCCCGATTTTTTTCACCCCCCCCCCCACCCCCAAAATTACCTAATCTTCCACCAAAAAAAAAAACATAAAAGATTAATACTATTCCTCTCTCTCACATGTACAATAGCCACTATCCCGCCAAACCTCGAAAAATTATACTGGTACCACCAATGCGATGCCCAATGCCACCTCCAGAAACAGCCCCACAATTGCCAACATCTGGTTATTCTTTACAGAGCATATCAGCTTCATAGGCAATAGGGACCCACACCCACAAATATTCATTACATATAATCGACCTGTATCTACACATGTTCCCCTGACTCACCTGCCAAATCCAAGAAACCCTTAGCTGTCTCCAATTCATACAATCACTTCCATCCACGTCGAGTAAACAACAGCCCCTCTTAGCTGGCATCTATGGGGCTCCATGGTCCATCGACCCCGACCCCGACCCCAATCCCCTTCCGCCACGTGTTACGCTCTCATTCGCTCGAAACCCTCGACTTCTTCCGGGACCTGTCCAGCTTCCTTGATAGGGCTTCCACCACCTGCCACGTGGCATCCCCATCCACCACCCGATCGTTGAAAAGCAGGGCCCTCCTAACACTCGGGTCCCATAGTTTCCTCTGTATGGCGGTTAGGTTGGTGGACGCTACGTGTTCCAGAATCGGTCCCAGCTCTGCCACGTCATTCTCCGCCACCGTGAGGGATATATCCGCCCACGGCACGGCGGCGGGGAAAGGCAACCGGATACCGTCGGCTATTATGACCGGCACGCAACCGAGTGCCACGGATTCAACAAGCCTCGGACTCCATGGGGCCCACCCTAGCGGACACAAACAGAACGTTGACCGTGCGATCTCCGACTGGTAACCGGCAAACCTATGCCTCTTTAAGTAAAACTTCCGATCGTTCCCGTATTTCCGCCATATAACCGTTCTCACGCGCCTGAACCGAAAGTGACCAAAAGTCAGGGGCATTTTCAAAATTTCAGCGAACAAAAAAAAAGAGAGAGAGAGAGTTTGTTGGGTTCAAATTTTTTTCTTACTTGCCGTAAAACCGGCCGCTGACATTCTTAGGATGGACCTCCATCTTACCCCGGAAAAACGCAAAAATGTCCCGCCGGCCATTGATCGGAGCCTTGTCCAGCGTCTTCCGTACACTTTTCGGCGAGATATAGGGAGGTATAACGACATGTTCCACGTCTTGACATGGGTGATCATAGTTGACTCCGAAAGTTTGTAATATTATCGACTTTTTCAAAAACTCAGGTATCCCGTCCGCCTTAGCTCTATCCTCCTATTTTCACATTAAAAAACAGAACTTGTTAACATTTCTTCAAAAAATACGTTCAAAAAAAATGGTGGTCTCTTTTCTTTTTATTCTTGTTTCTTTGGCTTACCATGGCGTGAAAGCAAGCCCCATAATCATGGGATGCAACAAAAATGTGGTCAGAGCCAAGGCTACGATTCCAGAACGGAAGCTCAGAGGAAATAACCTCAATAGCCGAGGCGATGAGGCTTCGTGCATGACCGATGGCTGGGAAGCCATTAACAGTGCTGAAATTGCAGGAAACATATACAGGGACGAAGAAAAAATCAGCCTCCCAAGGATCAAACGTACGGACTTCACTAGTTAACAAAGCTCTGTGGATAGCCACCTCAGAGGCAAACAAATGATTGCTACACCTTCCGTCCTGTAGCCAGTCAGTATTGTATTTAGAGGGCAATTCATATATGTACACCTTCAACCCCCTAAATTTCCCTGAAAAAAATTAAGGAAAGATTAGAATTTTTAAATCAAGGAAAAATATTTTTTTCAAAGATTGGGTTTTTTATGGGGGGGGGGGGGGGCGTTCAGGAAATTACCTATTGAGGTGGAATTGGTGGATTCGAATAGAGCACGAGAGGCTTTTAAGCGAGGAAGAATGGTGGTTGTGGAGAGGGAAAGAGCAGAAGGGGTTGGTTTGTGAGTGATGAGAAATGAAGAGAGGAAGTAAAGAGCAAGAGAAATCCAAAGAAGCCATTTGAAATATCTGTAACAAAAGCTTTTTTCGATGGATTGTTGTGAAGCTCTTCCGCCATGTTTGGGATAATTAACGTTGTTGTGATGGTTTAAGAATCTCATCCTCACGTAGAAACCCCTGTTTCTTGTGGGTTTTTTATGAAGTGATGAATCTGCCATCTTCCCCTGTTTCTTCTCCTATCTTAAACCCCTCCACTCCAGAGAAGAAAGGAGAGGCCTGTGAAAGGGGTTGGGTTGGATGATGTATTTGGTGAGATGGGGTTTTCGTTTTTGGTGCAGTTTTGGTGTGTGGATTAAGGAACAGAGATTGGTTCGTTGAAGGATCGTTTTTGCTTCAAACGGAAAACAAAAAAAATGATCATCAGCTTTTGGTCTCAAGAAATTCTTCTGTATTTACTGAAAAGAATTATTGACTTGCAAGTTACAAATAAAAGAATGGGAGTTTGATCTAGTCCTAATTCTTAAAACAATTATTTTGCTAGCTATGATTTACAAAATCCTGATTGTTTTGGTGTTTCTCGAGGAAAAAAATAATCATGAGATAGCATGCAAAAGAGGAGAGAGAGAGAGAGAGAGCGAAGAGAGAATGGGGAGCAGATTTGAGAAAGGTTACATTGTGATGGAACAGAATGAACCAAGGCATTGGTCTCGGGAGTCTGCCACTGGACAGTGGTCATTCCAAGCCTAAATGCGGGAGATCAAACTCGAATCTTACTTTTTATGAAAATTGTCATAATATGTAAAGATTTTTATTAACCAGTTGAAACTGGAAATTTTTACTCACATCAAATTTTTCCTCTCTTTTTTAGAATAAACTAGCTTAAATTATAGAAATTCTATCCGTCCATAAAAAAAAAAAAAATCTTGGGAGTCTGTCTAGTGTTTATTTGATATTTTACTCTATTCTTTAAGATGACTAAGATGCCCTTTTTGTATATGGATGTATAATAAAATGACAAAATTACCCTTTTAACTCTTATATTGATTAAAGACTTTGACTTTCATAATGTATTAGGTTGCCACTCGTTTTTATACAGCTCAATTTATTGCATCATTAACTATTTCTATATTAATAATGTATGATATAATAATATGTTAGTAGTTAACGGTCAACTCAAGTTGTCAAATATATCTTTCTCCATAATCAATTTAAAATGCATTACTATAAAATAGGTGTTTGGATTGAAGATTATTTATTTTTTAAAAATAATTAATATAATACTATTTTATGATGTAATGTCTGTGAAATAAAAAAATTAATTTGAAAAATAAAAAAAAATGATTAAAAAATGTTGATGTACTTTTGTAAGATTTTAGTCCAATGTTGATTATTGACATTTAATAAGAGTGATGCTATCCTCTATGAATTTGATTTCATAATTTGTTTGAACTATAATAAGGCAGGAAAGCGAAGCATGTTTTATCCATAACTCATTACAAACCTCTTGTCCATATAATTAGTACTGTTGTATACCCATAGAAAACTCATATCACCATAGCATACAAAGTATGGAGTACAATCATCATGTAAGAGCAGAAATCGTGTTTGTATTGCATTTTTTTATAATTTTTCATGAAAAAATTATTGTAATGATTTGATGTATGTGAGAAAAAAGGTAATAAAAAAATATAATCACGGTAAACAACGTAATTTTTCGACGGAAAACTGCGATCCAAACAAGGCCTGAGATTCTTAAAATGAAAAGAAAAAGAGGATGGGATGAACTAATTAAAAGGGCACAGATGGGTGGTAGGTGATGGAAATGACTAATGACTTAAATGAGTATGGTGGTGTGCATCACAAAAAGTTTGAAAAAAGTTAAATATGTCTGCCCAAAAAATTCATTTTCAGAAATCCTAGAAAGTTGAAATATTCTATGCCTGGAACACATAAAGATGCAGTCTGAAAAAGGAGAGTTCGCATTTGTTGTGTTTCTTACTTTTTAAGTGCTTTTGGTGGTGCTGTACACAATCCATGCATTTTTGACGAATTACCCATTAATTAAAGATGTTTAAGATGCTATTCTTAATCTTTTGTTTTGCTGCTTTTGGAAGGCAGGTCGGTCACCCATCATAATGTTCGATTAATAGACATCCTCTTAAATAATACAAAACGTAGGAGTGATAAAACTCATGGATAGTACTGCATTATTTTAATTTGAATTTAAATTTCAAACTTTACACGCAATATATATTTAGACCCACTTATGTGTATGCTAACAATGTATGTTTTATTTCCCGAAAAACAAAAGCATAAAAGATTTATCCAAAAGCCGTTGGAATAAAGCTTCCGGCAAAGTTTAATTTTTTCCAAAAAGATATTAACGTTTTTTGCAAACACATTTTTCAAATATATTTTTATTTCATATATATCACATAACTATTGTACATTTTTTTTTACAAAAATTTCAAAAAATAACAATTCAAATGATAAGTTTATGTAAAAAGATCAATATAACTCCTTAAAATTGTTCTCATATTTTCAAACTAATTGTAATAAGAGAGGATGCATATAGGGTCTTTCACTCTTTCTTTCTTAATTTTCTTTGATTTTTAATGGTCAAAATTAGGGCTGCTAGCAAGTCGAGTCGCTCACAAGTAGCTCGCAAGCGGTTCGATCAAATGCTCGACTAGAATTTGGTTTGTTCAAGTTCAAGTTTGAATAGTTTGATACATATACCAAATTAAGTTCAACTCTCCATTTTGCGCTACTCGAGTGCTCGCCGAGTAACTTGATTATTGGTATATTATTTATGTTATATTTTTATTTTAATTATGAAATAACTAATAAGGGTTTATATTTTATGTAATTTACCATAAGGGTTGTTTACTCAATAAAATTTATAAAATGGCAAAAAATGGAATATTGGAAAATCTAAAAAAGAAATGAGGATTTTAGATAATTTATCATAAATCTTCGAGCCTTTTTTCGAATTTTATTTCGAACCCTAGAGCTTGTTAAGATTTGACACTAGTCTCGAATCTTAACGAGTCGAATTCAAATTTGGAAATGCATATTGTCAAGTCGAATCGAGTTACATAATTTTCTACTCGCTCGAGCTCGAGTAGACTTGTGTAACATCGAGTTTGACCTAAGCATAGCATAACTCAAATTCGACTCCTTAACCCCTAGGCAAAATTCATTAGACATAAAGTTCTGAACATACATAAGTGAAACATACATAAGTGATGGTATAAAATTCTTATAGGAAGGTTACTTTTATGGAGCAAGATAATCATACATCCTATCCAAAACCATCCTCTATAGACAGCAAGTAAAAAATGTCTTCAAATACTTGCTTAGCCTTCGATCCGATCAATCAGGAACAGACCCCTCATCCATTTGCAGTGTACCAGGTAAACATCCAAAACTAGCACCTATCCTATCAGTAACTTGCTACTATTGATTTTTTATTTTTTAGTTTTCTAAATCTTCGTTTACTGGTTGTAATGTTAATTCCATCTCAGCTTCTACCTAATAAATTTTGTTTTGCGTAAAGTCTTTGATGTAAAATATGCTCCTTCGCCTGCCCGTCTTCCCCCCACTTAAAAATGATATTAATAAGAAATAGAACTTTAGGTAGGGGTTAGAAATCGAGCAGTTCAGCCTCTCAAAAAATGAAAATATCATACTAAACTTTGACCCAACCAAAAAAAAAGAAGAAGAAGAAGAAGAAGAAACCCTTCCATATTATGATCAAAAGATGAATGAAAAGGTCGTCATTGACAGTAAAACTGATGATTGCATCAAATTCACTAATGTTGAAAAAAAAAAAAAAGGGGGCGTTCGGGGCAACCTATTAAGCTGCTTCTGCACGTTACGTTTAATATATTATTGGAAGCTACCCTCCTTGACTTCGTCATGAAGAACACCCAAGACACGGTAGCTCATTTCTCATGATATTCTAAAAGAAAAGAAAAAGGGGACATTGGATGTGATTTTTTTTTTTTTTTTTTTTTTTGCATGTGAACTTAAAGACTAGAAAAGTCTGAAATTTTTTTTTTTTTAAAAACTCTTTCTGGCTGCTTATACACTATGGGACAAGATTGGAATTTTCTTCAGGTCAAGAGAGTGATTAATGGATTTTGACGAATGGAATAAACTTCTTTATTGCGTTCACATACTTTGGAAGTGAGCCGTAGAAAAAATGATCTTGCCTTCGCAAAATTCCATCTCCATGCAATGGTTCTTTGTGGTCCGCCTGATGTGATAAGGAAGGGGAAAGAACTCATGAATTCAACAGTAAACGGTTTTCTAATTTTGATCAAATTTCAAGCCAAAGGAATGAAAGTTTTACGATCACTTTCCTTTCCACTATGCTGCAGATATAAACAGCTATTATTATGATGAAGTTACGTGTGCTGGACTAAATCCACCAGAAGTCCACCAATTGCATCTTTCTTACGTTTCTTTCATTACAATTCCTCCCTGCCTATCGGGCTGGTCCAACTTGTTTATCAAAACCTGTTCGCAAACATACATAGGAGCTGCGGAGGTAGAAAATCAATCAGCGTCTGCGGAGGTAGATACTCATGGTTGTAATTCAATAAATTTTTATTACATCGTTGAATAATTTAAACTCTTAAAATTACTTAAGGTCTGATATCTATTTTTACACATTTAATGGTAAATTGATACGTAACAGTATAGTACCCAAAAAATCACTAAACTTTGGCTTAATGGCCACCAAAAAGAGGTTAATTCTTTCTTTAGATTATAGGTCGGAGGTTAAACCACGCCCCGTATATTAGGAGATACCAGAACACCCCTTTGGCCTATTAGGTTCTGTTTACCTCCTAACCCCGTATAAAGCCTCCTTAGGCTCCCCTTCCTGTACAATAGAATAGATTAGATTATAGAAATGTTATAGTTGCAACAAAGAAAAAGTGTATGAGAGTGTTTGGATAGTGTATTATTTGAAATAAGTACTGTAATATTTTTTGTCATGTGATTGAGAATATAAAAAGAAAAGTAAAAAAATATATTTATGGTACAAGCGAAATATTATTATTTGACAAAATTGAGCTATCCAATAGTACCCGAAAAGGTACGGTAAAACTCGGTAGTGTAGAACTCTCCATGCATCCTCGGAGGATACCTTTTAGAGCCCGAAAATTATGCAATTCCCTTATTTTCTCAATACGTATATCATATCTTAATTATAATAGTAATTTAAATTTTAAAAATTTTGGAATTTTACAATCTAATCATCTAAAAAACAATAATAATTTTATCATTCAACGTTGAAATTAGACTACGACACCCAAAAGATCTCCATATTTGTTTGTTTTTCATGTGTGATTGTGTGTAAAGGATTTGTTTGCTCACATGATAAGACCTCTTGGTATAGAAATAAAGAGCTTATGCAGTTACGTGGCTATGAAATTAACGTGGGTCTTACAAAAAATCTTGAAACAATCAAAGTGATGGTTTTGCAGATAAGTACTAGAATAAATAAACCATTCAAAGCGGGGCCTTTTCTGGACAGCTAAACCACTTAGTCAGCCAACCGTCCTCCTGGCTCCTCCTCCAACCTTAAAAAAGAAGGGGAAAAGAAAATCCAAGTGCAAGTCATTTTTTCCGTAGAGTTTAAGGAACAGAGACAATTTACGCCTTATCTAATACGAGTTTGGGTGGTTAGTATATTAGTTTCCTGTGAGACCTTCAAAAGTTATCGGCTTTTGAGGATTCTCACGGGATTAAGGTTAGTTAAAAATTGTCCAAAAATCTGCTGACTTTGACAAAAAAAAAAAGACATCAACCTAATCACGAGGGGGTATGGGGTCTCTTTAGATCTGGCAAGCTCCCTTGTGGAGGTTGATATCCCACATCGGAATTGGGGGGGGTTTGGGTGGTTAATATATTAGTCTCCTGTGAGATTTTCAAAAGTTTCCGGCTTTTGAGAGTTCTCACGAGGTTAAGATTAGTTAAAAATTGTCCAAAAGTCTGCTGACTTTGACAAAAAAAAAAATAATACGAGTTTGTTATCAAAAATCTAAGGGAAAAAAAAATACGAGTTTGTTATCAGATTGCTGCTCTAAGAAGGAATCTCCCAAAAGGACCCGCCGTCCTTTTTGTTTCTTTAATTTATCTTTCTGGGGCTCATTGCTTGCTACGTATTATTGTCTCCCAAATAGATTTAATTTATCTTTTTTTTTCTCCTGTTGATCTTTCTCTTAAAAAAAAAAGTTTATTAGGTACGGATGAGGACACAAACATGACGACTTATGCTGTCGAAGCAAGTTAATCCAGCTAGCTCTAGATCAAGAAATAGAAATGAGAGATGAAGTAGTGGTTTCATTATCTTGAAACAAGTTGTAAAGCTGCAAAAGAATTTTTGTCAATTGGTAAATTAAACATGCCCTATTAAATTGGGATGTATGATATAATTGGGATTCCAAATTCTCCATTTATTTTTTTTAATTCAAAATTATCTTTTATTGTTTACCGATTTAGTTGATAAGTGAGTTTGTTTAATAATTACTGCATGAATTTTTTTTCCCTTCCTTTAAAGGAACATGGGTGACTATCTTTAGACAAAAAGGGGAGATTGAAGTCCATTGCGAAATATAGAAAATTAAAAAGCTCTAACTTTAGTTCATTTTAAATGAAAAATTGGCTGTAAATTGAACAGTTAAACCATCTCATCATGCTTGGTAAATGCATTTAGAATTTGGGGATAAATAAATAAAAGGCACATGAGAATCAACAGCTGATCCCCCTTGATAATCACTTGAGCCCTTGTCTTCTGGATTACAGGTGAAGCGTTTTATCAATAAGATTACGCTTTGTTAATCACATACACTACAGTTAATTGTCGGAGAAAATTGTTGCTAATTCTTTACTATATGTTTTTTTGTCTAACTTTGTTGGATGGGGACCAAAAGAAAAGGAAAACAGACAGAGACAAAAAAAGGCCGCGGGGACTCTGATTTTCGGGTCATAATGGTGGAGACCGTTTCGTTGGATTTTAGAATGATTCTAATTTGTCTCGTTATTTTTAATAAATACATAAACTTTGTAGTGATTTTCTTACCACACATTCCAAATACAAAGATCTCATTAGTTTCAAAATCAAGACCTTACAAATGATGTTTCGCAAAGAGATAACTGAAATTACAAATACATTTCTGGTCAGAAAATTAAAAAGCGCGAGGGGATGGAATAATTAGAAAAGAAGGTGGAATTTTGACTTATTTGTGATGAATATCAAGAAGCTTTAGTATCAAAAACCCCAGAAAAAAAAAATCAAGAATCGCTGACGTAATTTGCAAAAGGGGGGTGGGAGTGCTTCCTGTAAAAATGCAATAATGCAGTAAAAACTTGTGCCAGAACGACATCAGATCGGGCAAATCATCAGATGGATCACTGCGCTGGTAAAATCAAGTCATTTGCCTTTGGGGTACTTTTTAATCAACCCCACCTTGAAAAGGCAAATTAAGCTCATCCTTCATGATTGTGGTCTTGGCCGATCATAGAAGCACTAATTAATTACTACATGATAAGATATAATCCCTCCCATCATAGTGCTAATCATGTTCTTGGTCAATTTGAACATCTATTTCGATCCCATCGATGAGAACTATCAGTCATAAAAAAAAAAGCATCATGATAATGCGGATTCTTGATGCGGCCAGTTATGCTTTGACACATTATTGTTTTTCTTGTCTTTTTCTTTTTTTTCAATACTTGTCTTTTCAACTTTTGGCCTTGTACGCTATAAAGTAGACATACCTAAGTCCTTAAACCACGGGTAACTAGGAGCATCTTTGGACCTTGAGTTATTTTTTTTTTTTTTTTCTGACGGAGTGGGTATCCGGCCTTTAGCCCGATTAATCTCACTCCGATTCGGGAGAAAAGATCCTATTCCACTCCGAGCACGATAGTAAGGGGGCTCGAATCCTAGTTGCCTAGGTAAGTCTACCATATCCTTTTTAGGAAGAGTTGACCGCTCGAGCTAACCCTTGGAGGCACCTTGAGTAATTCAGTTTCATTTTGAAAATGCAAAACAAGTATTTATAGTTTATTCTATGTCAATTGTCATGATATATATACGAGACAAAATTTTAATTATCATTTTAGTTTTGAATTAATCTTCTTTACGTTGATAGTGTTAACCCAATCGATGTAAATGTATACCACGTCATTTCAATCTAAATTTCAAATTCTACAAATCGGTATGCATCCAAATCCATTAATATATGCACTGTCAGTATAAAAAATATATATATAATTTAGTTTTTCTATAATTCAGTGCTCGCGACGTTGTTGCTTGGATTGTCACTTGTTTGGATGCATTTAATAATTAAACATTCAGAGGAGAAAAACTAAGGTCTTCAAATACTATATATATATATATATATCTGGGTTACCGTGGGTGCTCCATTAATTTAGTGGATCCAGCACAGAAGGCAATTTACTGGGGCGATTCTTTCTTGTGTCAGTTGAGAGATTGAGAGTTAATTCACAGAAAACTCGAGTGCCAAGAAGACTAGAAACTAATGGTCTAGCTTAACACGGTTTTCAAATCTAATCCGTGGGTTTACAATGCCTGCTATATAAGATGGACTGTCTTTAATAGACCAGACCCCTCCTATGCAAGAAAACAAAAGAAAGTTAGTTCATACCTGTAGACTTTTTAGTCATAGCTTCATGCTCGAAACAGCCCTCATCTTTTGGCAACGATATGGATACCATCATAAATCTATGCACTTCTTCAATGTCTTAAGAACCAAATTGAATCCCTGGATTTTCGTTTTTTTCCCTTTTCTTTTTTAAGCGAACTTTTAAAAAAAAAATTGCAATTTCACCCAATTAAGCAGTTGGAAGAAGTCCATACGTTATACTGGAGTATATTGCAGCTCTTTTCAATTGCATTAATATGATGCCTAAAGATTCTTCCGGTCGCTGTCCTCCTTGGCCGCCAGAAAACGGCATTTCAATCGCTCTGAAGATATATGAGGGCAAGATGGCCCGTACAATTATTTCTGTGACAAAACAGCCACACCGGCTCATGTGATTTCAAGACCGTATGGGCATTCTGGACCACTGACTTCCTTTGTCCATCCCGTTCTGGCTCACAATTACAGGTTCCATGTTAGGAGGTGAAGAAGCATGCTTGCTACTTTACTTCTCATCACGTTTGATGATCAAGGGGTGAAGCCCCTGTGTCTCTTCTGTTTTGATAAGGTTTGAGGAAAAGAAAAAATAAACTCAAATAGGATCTCAGGAGAATAGGAGATGAGCCTATATATATATATATATATATATATATATATATATATATATATATATATATATATATATATATATATATTGCAGTTGCTATACAAATGCACTGTTTCATTGGGGACATGGAGATCTCTGCAGATGATGCAACCGAAATATTATTTGGGATAATTGAAGTATTCAAACAAATTCAGTATTATAATCTTAATCCTGTTTAACTTAGAAGGTGAAAATTAAATGACATACACGCAACTAATCACTTAGGATGCGACTAGTTAATTAACTTGGGGTGGGAGAGGCATGGAAAGGGGTGGGAGGATTAAAAAAGAAAAGAAAAGGAAGGGTATCCTTTTCCTTATGTTACATGTATTCTCTAATTTACATTCACTTTCATCTATTACGTAGTACTGAATTGGGCAATGCGGGAAATCAATAATCATTTGTTACATAAGCACTCGCCATTATGTAATACGAGCTTTGTTTGGATAGGGTATTATTTGAAATATTATTTGGAATAATTACTGTAGTACTTTTTATGATGTGATGTATGTGAGATAAAAAGGTAGTTAAGAATATAAAAACGTGGATTGAAAAATGTGTTTATGATGTAAACGAAATATTATTTAAAATAATAGTGCTATCCAAACACTACCACACTATTTTGATTTTAGTTACCATTATGGAATACTGATTTTACCGTTCGTACGGACTAATTTTGCATTTTTAAGTATTCATTTCTTGACTTTCGATGCAAGTTAACAGTGCCGAAATATGCCCCGTCAATAATACTTGAGAAGTTGCCTTTTAAAATGGTAACACTTGGGTCTCTTACTCAACTAGTGCCCTAGGAGCAATTGTTAGACAAATCCTTAAAGTTCTTTTGAATAGTGAATTATGAACAAATAAAATATATGCTTGATTTATTTTTCCCTTTTAATACGCTCTCTGTCCCACTTTGATAGGCTTGTTTTCCAGTTTCATCCGTTCCGAATTGTATAGTTTACTTTACAAATGAAGAGTATAGTTAACTTTGAATTTATCTAAAATGCTCTTATTTAATGTAGGTTGTTTTAGAGTATAACCTAAGTTATTTAACGTAGGTTGTTATTGAAAGGTGTGATTTTCTATCAATATTATTGTTGTAATTAATGTAAGGCTAATTATTCATACTTCATTTAATATAAGGGTGCGTTTGGTATCCCATAGAATTGGGGTTTAGAATTGGAATTGGAACCCCAATTCTAATTCTTGTGTTTGGACGCTGCATTTTCCATAGAATCAACATTGAATTCTAATTCCAAGAGGTTCCAATTCCACAATCTTAATTCTTTGCCGGACCAAAAGAATTCTAATTCCAATTCCACATCTGAATTCCTAATCGGGTCGACACGCGGGTCTTCTTCTAGTAAAAACTCAAAAATGGGTCAACAATAAAACGGACGGAAAAAACGCAAACCTCTCTCCTTCCCTTTCAATTATCGATGGCCATATCAGAAGCTCTGATGGAGCATTCTTCGTCGCCGCCGCCGCCTCCTCCTCCAATTACGCTGAGATAGAGGCACTTTTGCTGCCGCCTCCACCCCTCCATGCCCCACTCCCTGCCTTTTTCACAACTCAAGTTGAAATTTTGGGGTTCCAATTAGTTTCTATTAGTCTTTTCCTTCCCCTCTTTGTGAACAAAAGAATTGCTCCGCTACCTGCGGCCATGGCGAATTTTCGAATGCAAAAGTAAATTGCAGTACTAGGGAACAAGTTGTTCTTGGATGGTAGATGCGTCGCAATCAACTTTTTATTCTGAGAAGACAAATGCTGCTATCCAACTATCTGCAACGGGGAACAAAGAAGCTAGGGTATGATTTATGAGGATTATTACAGTTTCAAGTTAGACGTTTTGAGGGAGGAAGAACTTTTTCCCCTAAAGTACAGTCTATATTTCAACTGTAATCTTCTTCTTCTTTTGCATCTTAAAGGAGTTGTATATTTCTTTCTTTCTCTTACATGTGGAGTTGCAGAAGAAATTTATATTGATGTTTGTACTTCTAAGAATCAAGATTGCTTCTTTGAACTGTAAAATGATCTGCTTACTGCATTTCTTTGGGTACTTGGGCATTTTTTTATTGATTATGAGGCTTTTGGAAAAACCACCTTTGGTTAGAAGTAAACTAATAATACTACTAGTACTATCATTTTATTCATATCTTGATTTTCTATCTCTTGCTTTTAGCTTGATTCCCAATATTAACTAGTAGTACTCCTTAATTGCCTCTGCTTCTGGCGTTTAAACATCTCCTATCCTAGTAATTCCTCAGCCTATCATGGTTAATTACAGGTTAGTGCCATCTTCTAGCATGGAAGTTTCAATTCTTTTAACGGTAATAGAAGCCCTGCAGTTTGTGTAGTGGATGCCTGAACTTTTGTGATCCATAGACTGTTGATTTGATAACTATTAAAACACTGATGAATTTACAGTTCAGATAGTGACCTAGTACCCATTCTGCTCTGCTGTTGGTTGAGGTTGCACATCCTTATCCCACTTCATAGCTATTAGAGCTATCCAGTATAAGTTTCGCCTGAAGAAAATCTGATCCTGCAGGCATTATACTCATCTGTTTAAGTGCCCTGTTTATGGTCTCATCTCATGTAAATTCAATACGTAGACATTGTCACAGTTCTTTGTCTGCTGGTCTTGGAATGGCCATCAAGAAAAGGACAAGGAGCAAACTGGAAAGACAAGAAAAGGAAATTGATAACCATTTTGATTAAGTTATCTAATTACAACTATAAAATCTGTAGTTTGAAGTGCATCTCACAAGAGACAGCCAATTGTATGTGCTGAGAGGAGGCCATATTCAATTCTTGCCCTTATTCCTGGATTTCAAGTAACTTGCATATGAAATGGAAATACGATAGATGCAAAATCAGATGAGCATTAACAAGCGAACCTCTAGTTTTGGCCACTTGTGCATTATGATTATGCATTAAAATCTACAGCTACTTCTCTGATACATATAACACAAATCCAATGGTTTTCTTCCCTTTGTAATGTCCTCGCTCTTTCGTTGGAGCAGCACAGCAACTCGTACGTAGGTCTGTTTGGATAGTTTAACTTGAGAAAAAAATTGTGCAAACATTATCCTACTTGCATTTTGGGCAAATTATACTTAACCCCCCTCTAGTTTAGTATTTTTTATGTAGCCTCCTATGGTTTCAAAAGTTATACATAAGGGGCTTTAGGCAGCTTTTGATACCTTCCAAAGAGAAAAGACTTGAGTTTCCTCAAGGTTTTCTGGAAGATATATCTAGTTTTGTGGAGGGATCTTCTCAGCAGCATTTTCTGGTTCTTTTCTTGTTTCGGATAGCTTGTTTATATATCTTTCTTTCTTTCAGCAGTGGGCCATTTTGAGAGATGCATCTTTTTTTGATATTAAGACTCATGTCATGATAATTAATGCATGTGCCATCCTTCATAATCTTATTCGAGTAGAACAACCAAATGACCCTTACTTGGATGAAGTTGATGCTGAGATGCGAAGAGTACAACATGAGGTTGATGATGAAGATGAAATGGAAGATGAAGATGAGGAAAATGGAATGGAAGATGATGGTCCAAATAATGATGGTGGTGTAAATGCTGTTAATGAGAATCGAATTCGAACAGTACAACCAACTAGTGAGTGGACACAATTTAGGAATGCTTTAGCACGAGCAATGTTTATTGACTATCAAATTAGACAAGGCCATCATGGAAGTTGAAATTTGATAGGAATTTATTCGAACTTAATTTCATATTAGAATGGTCATTTATTGAAAAATAGTAGCAATGTATAATTGTGCTTTTCTTTCTCTTTTTTTTTTTTGGCTAAAAACACTTTGTTTGCGTATTCCTCTATTTCTTGTATTCCTATATTGAAATTTCTTGTAAGATACAAAACTCAAATATTTATAATAGGTACAAGTTATGACTTTCCTCCCAATTCATATCATAGAGTAGGCTTTTGATTTTCTAAAATTTAAAGTTCTTAACTTTAAAAACGTATCAAGGTTTTAACTCGATAAATATTAACTACTTTTTAAGTTAGAATATACAATTATTTTTTATTTAATATAATTTAATTTTTTTTTAAAAAAGAATTTTTTATTTTTGCAAAAAAGGAACTAATTTTTTTTCTTTTAAAGCTTTATTAATAATTAGTTAAATGCAAGAAAAAATAAATTATTAAAGGTACTAATTGGTTTTTTCCTTAAAGCTTTAGTAACAATTAGCTAAATGTTAAAAAATTATTATATAGTAAAAAAAAGAAATTTTTTATGTAAGGAAATATTAGTTGGAAACAATTCTAATTCCTAATGAATTCTTCTCTCATACAAACAAAGAATTTGGAATTTCAAATAAATTCCGTATCAATTCTATGCATTTCCCAAACGAAAGAATTGAAATGATTTGGAATTTCAATTCATAGAATTCCAATTCTATAGAATTTCAATTCTAATTCAATTCTAATTCTGTAGAACCAAACGTACCCTAAGGGTATTTTAAAAAGATAGTAATTTAGATTTATTATTTCAATAAAATTACTTAATTTTTCTTAAATTGTGTAAAAAAATTGGAACTACCAGAATGAGACGATAGAAGAAGTACATAAATCATATGTAGAAACCAACTCCACAGTAAATGAGTTGGCAGGTGGTATTTAATTATTAGTCAGTTGACGCATCAAATTGCAGGGTAAGTGTTAGGTTGTAATTGGAAATGCTGTGACAAACAGAAGAACCGTAGAATCAAGCCCAGCAAACATCAAACAAAAGCGAGAAATATATGGCCCATTCAATCCCATTAAGAATATGCCACGGGGGCAAGAAAGTCGTGAACGCCATCATAAACAGTATGTATAGTATAATTTATAGTCATCTAGAGACCAGACGAACCCATACAACGTCTAGGTACTGAATATAATGGAAGTTGTGAGGCGGTGGGGGAGAGGGGGGGGGGGGCCTTTACCAGCCTAAAAGCATAGTTGTCAAAATTGCGATCCGGATAGTAGGATCCTACGATCCTACGATCCGAATAACCAAAATCGATCCGGATCGTATGCAGAGTCGCAAATCATATGAATCTGTGCAGGATCGCATAGAATCGTAGCAGGATCGGTAGGATCGTGTAGGATCGTAGGATCGTACGATCCTACAATTTTTTTGTAAATTTGTGAAATACGAAGCTCCATTTTGCAAATAAATGAAAATATTTGTGGTATATTTGTAATTTATCAAAGAATTGCAACCTTTAATTGCAATTAAGAGCTTTTGGTAGGATCTTATGATTTTACGATCCGATCCGATCCTATGAAACTAAAATCGATCCTACGTAGGATCCCGATTTTACAAACCTTGCCTAAAAGTCATAAAGGGAACAATAGAAAGGGTTGCGGATTCCCGTATGAGAAGTTCCTAAAACATCAAAAACATTTAGGACATTGGCCCTACTCTTGTGGAGAAATGAGCTGTACATGCACATGCACGATGCTGGGGATGAAGCTTTTCTTGAATTGAAGGGTATATACATAACGCAGAACAAAAGAAAGAGTTGCATGTGAGCAATTATTTGCAGAGAACTATAGAGGAATGGACTACTCCTTGCCGAGGGGAACGGGAACCAATGTGGCCATGTTTACATGTGCGTAGGAAGTGTTCTTGTATGGTAATTGGCATTTTGAGATGTGGAAATTAATGCAACCAATCATTTGGCTATTTATGCTTCTGAGTTTCTTTTTTTTTTTTTAAATTTAAAATTTTTTAGAAGGTGATGGGCGTTTTCGAATATGGAAAGATTACAAGAATGATATAGAGAAGGATTTTTTTTTCTTTTTTTTTTTAAATATCTTTCCATCATTTTCTACGCCCTTTTCACTCCTAACTGTCAGACACAAGAATTTAAACTTTGAAGTTGATAGCAAGAGAGGCTGTAATAACTCTCCAGTTGGGATGATATATAAAGATGTGTACGTATCATTCAACATGTAAATATATCAACTTGGAATTGCTTTCCGGGGAACTACTTGTTTCTTTACCCCAATAATTTGGACGATTGAAATGACCATGCCAATGGGCGTTCAAAGGATTGGGTTTTTTGCAGCTTTAGAATGTGGTTTGCAAAGGACTGACTGTTTAGGCGTAGGCCCATAATTCTGGGCCACTGAAATGTATAAGGTTATGCACTTTTGATGGACTACTAAGTTTTTTTTTTTTCCTTTTTTTCCCCCTTAATTTCGTGAGAGAGCTTCAAGGTGGGAACTGGGAAGCGCCAAACAGTTGTTAGCTTGTCCTCCATTGAGTGGCTAGATATTGCAAGAAAACTTGACGAAATGTCAAAAAATTTTTTTATGTTTTTCGCTATTTTTCGTAAAAAAATTGCGTTTTCCATAAACACATTTCTCGATTATTTTTTTACCTCATATATATCAAATCTCTACATTGTATTTCTCTACAAATACACTTAAAAACAACAATCCAAACAGGGCCTAAATCAGAGGAAAGCAGCAACTTTTGAAGTTCAGAAGATGCCACCTCATGTAATTGATGGAGAACTTGCATGAAGAAAACAACTTACCGACATGTTATCCGAATTGAACTTCAAAGATCATTCAAGTCTTGCATTTTTTTTGTTCATTTTAGCCAGAACTACAATAACCAAAGATGGTTTGATCTCAATCTGGTCCAATCTAGTTTGCCCCAAAAGGGCTGCTCTGATGCTTGGAGACAAATTGTGCCTTCCGGGCTTTTGTGTAGGCATTTTGGGACATCCTAAGCTAATGAAACACAGATCATAGTCTACCATTGCTCAAACAAGATCTTTTGTCAATTAAGGAAAAGGGTTCTTCTATTCGGTGGCCTGAGCTAATGAGGTTTTGTTCTTTCTTAGTTGAGAAAGCTTGAAGTTACTATGCCAAATTGAACCCAATTGGGTCTAAGATCAAACTTTTTATTTTGGGCTTCATCCTTTTTCTTCCCTGCCTGTTTATCTTATACCTTAAAGACACAAAATTTTAAAAATTAGGAAATAAGTTGGTCAAGTGGCCCTAGATTTTTATTTTGTTTTCTGTATCCTAGTGGCGAAAGGAGTTGGTGCTACCAATCCAGTCCATGGTCGATTTCAACTCCAGCCACACAGATTCACTATGTCAATGAAGGAGTGGAAATTAAAATAAGTATGAATTAATTTTCTATATACTGATAGTATATATAATTTTACTATTAGATGCACGATATAATTTAAATTTAAAATTTGTATATATGTCGTGCATCTAATTGTGACAGTGTATATACTGTCAGTGCATATAAGATTTACTGAATAAGTACTAGTAACTATTACGTGCTATTTTCTCCTTGAGTAACACGAGTGTGGATGATCTCCTTTAGCTGCACCAATTGGTGGGCTACTTACCTTGAATGATTCAAGGATTAGTAAGTCAAGATTGTCATTACATTAAGCTGCGTCCGTGACTATGTGTCTCATCTTATACGTATGATTCCCCTTTTTTCTTCCTCTAAATCTTGCACTGCAATGCTTGTTCACTAATGAATAGATATGTAGCAGATGTGGTTGAGGATTTAATGCAGTTGTACGATTATTGTATATTGTACATAGTTTGGGTACACTTCTCAATCTATAAGCACAACCCTGTACATATACCCCAAAATTATACCAAAAGCTAATTGTATCTATTCCCAATCCCTTAATAGATGAGAATGGTAATCCAACTTAGAGCAACAGCAGCGCGGGTGTAATGGGGGGCCATTACACGGCTCCATGACGTGGTCTCCCATTGGAGTGTCATGGAAATTACACGCATCATTAGAAGGTGGGATCCATGATTAAATGTAAAATAATTCTAGCCACCAATGGTTACGTCCAATTTTTACTTCAACGGTAAATTTGTCAGCACACAACACATTTTAGCTTTCCAACGGTTATATCCAACGGTTTAGATTTTAGCCTTCTATATAAACACACAACACTTTTTTTGTTTAAAAACATATCCCACTATTCTACTCTATTATTTTTTTTACTCTCTCACACACTTAAAACATATCCAATTTTTTCAATTTAATGAAAGTTAGTACTTTATTTTTTAAAAATAACAACATTATTTTTAAAAATTACTTTATTTATTTATGGGATATGAGTTATGCATTATTAAAATAAATATTTGATTTAATTGTAAACCCATGCTATTACACCTTATGGAGTGTAATCCATTGTGAGTGAAAGTGTAATAAAACAGGAGAAAATGGAATGCTGGCGTAACATGTGGATTATACTCCACAAGGTGTAATAGCATTGTGGATGCTCTGTTTGAAGGCCGCACACTACCATACGCCTTGTAAATTGATTAAAGGCATAATTTCATAAACCCTCCTCAGGTTTACCACAATTACAGGTAGTACTTTTTAGATTTTAAAAATTATGCTTACCTTCCCTCAGTGCTATAAAATGACAAGAACTTCCTTTCTTTAAATAATGAGTCTAACATCACTAAGGCAAGTAATGGACTCTAAATTGAAATTACAAAATAGTAACAAAAATTAGAGAAAACTAGGAAGACACTTTTACTCAAGTTACCTCAAATTCCTTCTTGATCCTACCACCTATTCCGTAACCAAATAGCTCCATAGTCACACACTCCTTCCAACAATTCCATTATTCCTCATTCTCTACCCTAGTCACCATGTCTTTCTCAAAAAAAGAGAAAGAAAAAGAAGACCCTCTCGAAAGAACCTTCCATGCATGGCATAAGGTGTGGAGATGGTTTTGGTGACGTTTTGAATAGAGAATTGGGGAATTAGGGTTGATAGGAAGATAACAAAATGATGGTGATTTCTAGTTTTCAAAATATTTTACAAAGGTTAAAAGGTAGGAGATGGAAGGACATAAAATGGCAAGAAATATAAGTTGCTAGTAAAGTAGTGCATTCCTATCTCAAATGATCTTGAAAGTCAAGGTAGGAAGAAGGAATGGTGGTGGTGGTTGATGAGCTTTTAGTGTTATGATTTCAAGGGAAGGAAAAAGAAGAGAAGACGATTGGATAAATAACGTGAATAAAATATGGCAGAAATCTTTATTACTAAGATTTTTTGGCGATGGAAAATCATCTTAGTTTGCAAACTTAAAAAGTATTGTTTGCAATTATCATAAGCCTCGGGAGAGGCCTATGAAATATGAAATTATCCCTTGATCAGATGCAGGTGTAGAATTTGAACAACTCACAGACACGACAACTGTAGAGGGATTGTGACTGCAAGTCCCACCTTGTGACGAAATGGCCTTCGACAAGTTGATCAGGTTTCCAACTTCTTGTAAGTTTGCAAAAATGGATATATACACCGTCACCATCCCTTCGTAATTAACCAAATCCAGTAGTCACATATGTCCAGTATCCACCGTCCCACCAGTTCACGAGAATGTTGGAAAGTATGAGTCGCATTCAGTCACCAACATCTGCAAATGTCCGTTCAGGTGTGTGCATTGTACAGGATTAAGATGCATGAGGAGCTGTCGGGCTGTCATCGCAATTCATGAACTAGTAGTACTACTATTTTAATTTAAGGAATCAGGATCTCTTCAGTTGAATCTGTCCACCTCAATCCAATTGTTATGGTGCAATAGTATGCACCACCATGTTATTATTTGGTTTAGTCCAACTCAGCACAGCTACTGCTCACTGAGTTCACATAATTGTCCACTAACATGATGAAGTGGAGGACGATGGATTGATAAGCCCTCATCTGTAACCAACTACAGTTTCATGGCATTCATGATTGGCTGCACCTCCTTTCTCGAAATTATGATGAACAGAGGCGAGAAGAATCGAAATACATCATACATCCCCTGCTGCCATCACTTTCCTTCTATCTAGTATATGCAGGTCGTGATCAATTGTTTCAGTTTCTTGTGTCGAAAATAATTTCTTAGTTATAAAACATGAAAATTTGTTGTTATTTCTTTTTTTTTTTTTTTGGGTTCTTCGGAACTTGTTAGGCCTTTAAGCAAGAAAAAGTTGAAAGAAAGAGTGTGCGTGTTTGTGCCACCAGAAGAAAGTAAACTAATGGTACCCTTTAAGCAAGAGTTCCAGGATGTGCTGCGTGCAGTTTCCAGATCATTTTGAGGCTAGGGAACTGAGGACCACCAGTTTCTTGATTGCTAAAAATTAGGCGACTAAAAGTTTTACAAGCTGAAAAGTGAAAACACACCACAAAATTGAGATTAGTAGCCCATGGATGCTGGAAATTATCCAGAATCACCGTTTCTGGAGTATTTACTTCTATTGCCATATGCGAGTCATGTGACAAAAGCGAGAAAATTAAGGAGCAACCAAGAATGGCAGCCCAGGCTCTCTTTTCTTTTAGCTTATCCTTAAATACGTCCAACATTTCTGTCTAAGAAGGCAAATCCAGCCTGGGGGCTTCATATCTCAACATAGCCCCTATCTGAAACCGATCACTGGGGGCTTTTTTGCAATTAGATTCATTATAAATTCTCATTGCCTCATCTATCATCATTAATTTATCCAAAAATTTTTTGTTTGTTTACGCTCCCAATTTATGCTATTTCTGTTTTGGCTTCTTCTGTTTCTGAAATCTGCTCATTTTTTCTTTTTTGGCTTGTTCTGCATCCAAAATCAATCCCTATCACATATTTTGCGTCAAGGCACAAATGGTTGTTCCTGTCTCATCTGGGATGTTTTAGGGTGAAAATGAATCGCCTGTTTGGATTGCTGTTTTTTTAAGTTTTTATAAAAAAATATACTGTAATGATTCGATGTATATAACATAAAAATATGATTAAAAATATGTTCATAAAAAACATAAAAATTTTTGGATGAAAATTTCAATCCAAATGAGGCAGTAGATGCATCCCAATAGAAATATATATACATATATCTGCACAGTTGATGTAAATAAATTTTGGCCTTGAATGTACATTTCTTTTTTCCTTGCACAGGGTACAGACTCATTTAATCCTAAAGACCACTATAAACGAGTGAATAGCCGAGGGGCAATCACGTTGGCCCTTGAGTTGATGACAGCATATCACAAGGCTTCCTTTTTTTTCATTGCCCCGAGGTAGCTTCTGCAACCCCACCCATTGACCAACCCTAGCCTAAGCTGTACATTTTTGCAAACTAGCCAACCAACTTTGTATGTCTGTGTGCTGGTC
Source organism: Coffea arabica (assembly GCF_036785885.1). Taxonomy (NCBI): domain Eukaryota; kingdom Viridiplantae; phylum Streptophyta; class Magnoliopsida; order Gentianales; family Rubiaceae; genus Coffea; species Coffea arabica. Next base: position 51,761,779 of record NC_092310.1, on the reverse strand, counting down.
ATCTGAAATTCTGCAAGCTTTCTACTCATAGTCATAGAGAAAAGGATACATGGGGGGAGCAAAAATGAGCAATAGTAATTGCACCGGCCACCGTGGAGGCCATGGGGCTATCCCCTTTGCCGTTCATGTTGTTCGAGGACGATGGTTCTCACTTTTTGCCTCCTTTTTGATCATGGCTGGAGCTGGTGCAACTTATCTTTTTGGAACTTACTCTAAAGAGATAAAGTCTTCTCTTGGATATGATCAAACTACACTCAATCTTCTAGGCTTCTTTAAGGACTTTGGTGCAAATGTTGGAGTTTTATCGGGCCTTATTGATGAGGTAGTTCCAACATGGCTTGTGCTCTTGATTGGTGCAGGCATGAATTTTGCTGGCTACTTCATGATATGGTTAGCTGTCACCGGGAGAATTGCCAAGCCAAAAGTTTGGATGATGTGCATCTATATATGTGTGGGAGCCAACTCTCAAAATTTTGCCAATACAGGTGCTCTTGTTACTTCTGTTAAAAATTTCCCCGAGAGCAGGGGAATCATGATTGGCCTATTGAAAGGTTTCACTGGACTCAGTGGAGCTATCTTGACACAAGTATACTTGGCTGTGTATGGGAATGATTCCAAGTCTCTTATTCTTCTTATTGCTTGGCTTCCAGCTGCTTTGTCGGTGGTTTTCGTGTACACGATTCGCGAAATGAAGGTTGTTAGGCAGCCAAATCAGTTGAGCATTTTTTACTACTTCCTATTCGTGTCAATTGCGCTTGCATTGTTTCTTATGGTTATGACCATACTTCAAAAAGCAGTAGCTTTCTCACAAGCAGCTTATGCTGGAAGTGCAACTGTGGCTTGTGCTTTGCTCTTTTTTCCTTTACTGATTGCCATTAAACAAGAGTGGCTAATCTGGAAGCAAAGAAACCGTCCTGATATTTCTAGTCCTACAGTATCTATCGAGATACCGTTAGAAATTGAGCCAAAGCAGACATCAGCAGCTCAATCTTCAAGCAAAAAGATTGATGAGAATCAGACAGCACTTTGGTACCAGAACATCTTTAAGAAGCCAAAGAGAGGAGATGATTACACTATCCTACAAGCACTTTCGAGCACTGATATGCTCGTTCTGTTTCTTGCAACATTCTGTGGACTGGGATCAAGCTTAACTGCAGTGGATAACTTGGGACAGATAGGAGAATCATTAGGATATCCCACAAAAACCATAAAGTCCTTCGTTTCACTTCTCAGCATATGGAACTTCTTTGGAAGAATCTTTTCTGGTTTCGTCTCCGAAACTCTTCTTGTCAAGTACAAATTTCCAAGAACTCTAATGATGACATTTGCCCTACTCTTGGCTTGCACTGGCTATCTCCTTATTGCCTTTCCTTTCAATGGCTCGGTTTATATAGCATCCATCATAATTGGATTCTCATTTGGTGCACAACTGCCACTGATTTTTACCATCATTTCCGAGCTTTTTGGCCTGAAACATTACGCGACGTTGTTCAATTGCGGACAGTTGGCTAGCCCTCTTGGCTCATATATCCTAAATGTTAAGGTCACCGGACCTCTTTATGATAGGGAGGCATTGAAAGACCTTGCTAGGAGGGGAATGACTAGGTCATCCGTGAAGGATCTGACATGCATTGGAACTCAATGTTATAGGTTGCCTTTTATCGTATTGGCTAGCATTACTCTGTTTGGAGCTCTTGCTTCATTGATTTTGGTTGCTAGAACTAGAGAATTCTACAGAAGTGATATTTATAAAAAGTTCAGAGATGCAGCAGAGGCAGATGATGATCCAGATATGACATTGCCAACATCCAAAACGGCCACTTCAAAGTAAGTAAGAAAGCATTTGTGGAGATTTATTTAATCCTGATTTGGCTGCCATAAAAGGGGAAGGAAATGATTATGCTTTTACCTTTTTCCCTACCTTCTGGAAGGTAAAATATACTGCCAACATCATGATGTGCAGTAATAGATTTTTGCCATCGGCTACAGGTTGTAATAACTAATACTCCATATGTTAAAGCCATGAGGTTATCTTGACCCTCTGTGTCTTTCCTCAAATCCTTGAAGAAGAGGATCTGTACCAAAGTACCAGAGTTTATTTACATCAAACATATGCAGTTGTATTGCTCGATCAACTCAAAAGTATAAAGCTTTTCAAGATTTTGTCCAAACTAATCTGCTCGTTGTTGATAATAGATGCCAATGAAGTAGCTCATTGTTTTGGCCGCTATGGTACAGAAGTGGCCAGGTATTCTGAATGGGATGATAAGATTCCTTCATTTGATCATATCCAAACTAGTGCTGATGAACTTAAAGATTAATCAAAATGAGCAAAAGCTGTGTGTCATTCAGTAGATGTTTTGAATTTTCTGTTTTCTTTTTACCCGAATTGAATATAACCATTTGGACAAAAAAACACACACACACACACACACAACAATTTACCTGACTGACGATTGATTGAACAACAAGCCCAGGTTCGACGCCCGTTAGTGTCTAGGATTTAAATAATCATATGTCGGTGGAGTTTGTCAAAATAGGGGTCACAATTTGTCTGTTTGTCTGTAGTCTTTCCGTCATTTGTTTGGAATCTCTATATCGATGTGCTCTGCCGGCGGTGGTCGTCCACAATTTCACTATTGGACGTCAATTTTCTAGCATAATCTTCTGTCTCTCTATGCCCGTGGCTGATGATAGCCAAGCAGCGCATAGCATACAGTAGAAAATTTGGGATTTGTCAAATAAATCAACTTTCTATTTGTGGGATAATAATATGTCAAACCATATAGCCTGCCCTCCTTAACAATTGACTTGATCTGAAGTTACGTGACGTCCAATCCCTCGCCTAGGTGCTCTCTTGTTTTTGAAATCTTGTGATTAGAAGTGACGCGGGTGAACTGAACGCGTCTTCAAAAAGTAATGATCATCACAGCACCTAAAGAATTTCATCTTGTGGGTTCTGGGTATCAATAAGACAATAGAAGTGAATCTTACTTAGTATTTAGGTAGAGTATTATTTAAAGAGTAAATTTTATATAAACTATCAGCGTTCGCGCTATCACTACGCTATCACGATTGAATGAATGGTACATGAACAAATTTTGAATTTGACAGTGATAATACAATATAAAAATACTGTAGCATTTTTTAAAAATGATTTAATGTATAAAAAGTTAATTGGAAAACATGTATGTGATGTGATACAAGCACAATTTTTAAAATGTCTCCTATAATTTGTACTTCCATCGGATAATTTTCGCTTCAATTCTTGCCTGCAATACTCGAAATTGATACTTCCTTATCTCCTAGTAGTCTCTGAGAAGAGACAAACCTGAAGAAAAAGCAAAAAACCAAAAAGGCCTCTATGGCCAGTGCCAAAGCACAAGGAATTGCAAAAACCCTTTTTTCCTCCCCAATTTCTGATGATGTCCACTGCAGGAGTTACATTACCAATTCCATGCTCTAAATACTGCAAGCTCTCAAGTACACATGCTGGAAAATTACAATAAGAAGCTGACTAATGATGCATATCATTCAATTAGGTGTCAAAGAATAAGATATATGTCACTCAAAAGGAAATTCTTAGCGGAGCTACTCAAGCATTAGAGTGAGACATATTTCCTAATAACTGAAACAAGTGCAATGATAAAACACTTTCGGTGCACCATCATTTTCTCTTCCCTAAACTTGAGCCACCTCACCCGGTCAAATGTCCTTTTTCTCACTCATATCTCCAGCAAATTAAAACGAGGATGTACTTCTTTCACATCGAAGGAAACCACTCAGGGTACAATATGGACTCTCCAATCAAGGCTTCACAAGATTTCTAATGAAGTCTTCCAACTGACTTATCTCACCAGTTAAACCAGAAGCTTCTCCAATGACGACTTTGTTGTGACACTGGGAAAATGCAAAGGCTTCACCAGGTGTCCCAAGTGTATATTCATCAGTGACATCTGCCTCAGATACTGCTGTTCTTGATGTCCGAAGCTTGTCACTAGATCAGCAAGAAAATTAAAAAAACCACAACTCAGGTTCTGAAAAATTTAGCAAATAGACGATCAATGAAGATGAAAAGTCATTAGTGAAATTGAAATTGCTATTAAGTGACGCAACTTAGTCACATCAAAATAGGCAACAGCATGCAAAACATTGCACAGAAATAATATATATATGTATTAATCTGAAACTACTTGAGCAAGTTGGTGCATGAGATGGTTTTGACAGCCAAAGCTAATAATCATAGAGAAGCTACGCAGAACAAAATTTGAATTTAATTATTAAAAAGCCAAACAACAGATTTGATGAGCTTACATTTCTTTCTCCAGCTGTTTTCTGATGAAATCCTTTGTGTGTGCGGTGACTTTATCCACCTTGTTGCAGAGGATGAGAAGTGGAATCTTCCTCTTTACAACACTTGCAGCTGTAAGAACTTCATAGAGATACCTGGGCACATACCAAATAAGAAATACTAATACATTGGTATCTAGAATAAACACTGGTAAGAACAAACAACGCAAGGGCGGATTTAATTACTCTGAGGCAGCACGGCAGTTAGGTAGGAATTCCACAGCATCAACAACAAAGACAACGCCAGCTGCTTGAGGCAAGAACTCATCTAGTTTGGCTCGAAGACGAGAATGCCCAGGAACATCAACAATGTGAACAGGCTTTATCTTGCCCTTCTGCAAGTCCAGGATAGTATCTTCATTAAATGACACTTCAAAACTTACTAACTGGAAAATAGTGTTGAAATGATTCCATCTCACAATATCTAACTGGAGAATCTACTAGATGACAGGTCAACTATCTTATGTTATTGACGAGAGAACAACTAACATGTCTACATGCACCTTCACTATCACCAATGAGATGGTGACACATATTTTTCATGGTTTATCAAGTCAGATATTATGATATCTTTAGCACTTTCTGTGTTGTATTATCTAGACCTAGAGAATTTTCTATTCCTGAGATAAGAATGGGCAATAAGAGCTGACAAGGATAGCAAAAAAGTTAATATAAACTGGTGTGTTTTCTTGTGTTATTGACAAGATCAGATATCTTCTCAGTAAAAACTCAGCAGCAAGCATCTCCAGTGTCCTAAATGTATCTGAAGTTTCTTTATGCTCATGCATGCTTCTGGCGTAAGCAGGTTACCTTGGTTGTCTCAGAGTGCAGTACAAAGGTGCCTTCATTAGGTTCCATAGATGTCACAGTACCCAGATGAGAGGAGCCATCACGGAGCTTTGATAAAGGCAACGAACAATATGTCAATAGTGAAACACATCAAGTTAATGAAATTTAACACCAAGAGGTACCAGGCACCCTAATTATACTAAATTCTTACTTGGTAAAAGAGAATGGTTTTTCCACTTCCACTGAGCCCAGTGAGCACAATGGTATTAGATGTTTTGCGTTTGAAAAGTTTAACTGCAATATCAACAAGATATGTATAAACTTCATTAGCTTCTGTGCAGGAAGAAACATTCCAAAAGTAATAAATATCACAAGAAAACATGCATCCTCCAATCAATCAATGCTCATAGACGTGGGGAAAAAAGCATTTATCATAGCAAATGATAGGCATCAGTTTTTAATTTTCTGCACAGAGTAAGTCGATATACTTGAAGTTATTACATGCTGGAAAAAACTATTCACTGAAAAAAGTGCGCACAAAGAGCCTATCTAGTTTCACCTAATGCAATACTAAAAACAAAATCAAATGCCTTGTTTCAATCATATCCATAATTGCAATTTCATGCTTCACACAACGTCTCTTCACCAGAGACAATTTACAGTAGCCCAGACAGACAAATTAATGTTAAATGTGGCACAATCTCCTCTTTTGAAGATATGAGCCGTTATGGTTAAATCTAACTCAAACTAAAATAAAGGTACACTTGTGGCCCTCAAAGAAATCAAATAGGCCAAAAGAGCACATTATTATCAGAGCAGCATGCAGCACATTGAAAATATATGATAAGCACACTCACGCACACAGGGCTCAGATGTACACATGTGTATCCACAGACATGAAAGTTTCTTCTGAATCTCACAGGTCAATGGAAATCTACTGTATGGTAACTCCACCATGCATTTACCAGAACCAGAAAAGCTACATTTGGCAATATCATTAACATACACCATTTTCAGCATAACTAAGATGGTCTATAGGGCACACCAACAAACATAAATGAAGCAACTCTAAATCAGCAGATACGCTCCCCATCGGCAGGTTAAAGGGAATAAAAAAAGGTTCTAACTAAGCAAATACTTATAAGTATGCGGCTGTCATGCAAAAAACTGAAAAATGAAAATTTCATCGTCAACCAAAGTGTTACCATTGCTAAACCTTTTATGTAGGTGACACGCCAGATAGATTACATCTTGCACCCTAATTTAAACCTACAGTTTCCAGGACTAATTACACATATCAAAACTCCAAATAGCATTCATTCGCATTTTAAATAAATAGTTTGATCTATATATCCGTAACACCACTTGCTCAACCTTTAAACCTAAATTACAAGAATAGGAAAATATGCCTTTCATGTTCCACTGCCTAGTTTGTGATCAATTTAACCGGTTTTGCAGACTGCAAATCTCATCAAGTACAACAGCGCTTTAAAGTCACACCCTTTAATTGTTAAGGCGTCGTGTAATAAACATGCAGGAAAATTGATACAGTTCATTCAACAAATAACTTTAGGGTAGCAGAATAAAGTACAGCAGAAAATTCCAATAAGCAAAGCACAAAAAGAAAAGGATATTACTGAGTATGAGTAAAAGCATGGTGAACACGACTACGGCAACGGCGACATAAAGTTGAGCTGGTGGTTTCCTTTGAATCAATAACTGAGCTTCTCCTACCCATTTCTGTACATGAATCTTCACTTCTGTCTCTATCTTTTCAAAGTCCATCTCTCACCTACTAAACATACACCACCAAAGAATAGGGATTAATCTGCAATTCAGATTGCAGTTAAAAAAACCCTAGAATTGATAACTCTCTGCTTTCCTATCTATTTGGGCAATTAGATCCCAATTTCAATTTCAGTTCTTTCAAAACGACAACAAAGAGGATTTATGAGCATGCTATATTTTCTACCTCGACAAAAAGGGGTTGAAGTTGAAGGAAACTCCGATGGCGACGGCGGAAGACAATCTGCTCGTGCTGGTGAAACTTCAACCGAAAACAAGTTGGGAAGTTTAAGGGAACGAATAATGGGGCAATGTTGTGGTGGTGGATTTGGGGGAATACGGCAAAGGAGTAGTGTTTGCGGAGGTTGGAGGTGGAGGTGGTGACAGTGGCCAGGACCCAGTAGAGAAAAGATCACAAACGGATTGGTTTATTTGCCCCAGTTACCCAAACCCGTTTTTTGAATTTAGTATTGAATCCTCCGTAACAATAAATATTTATAACTTGTTTGGAAGTCTATTTAATATTTCACTCTCTATTTTTGATTTTTTTTTTTTTTGCAAGAATCTCTTTGGAAGTCTATTTAATATTTCACTCTCGATTAAATCTAGTACTAAGAAAGTTGTATTTTGGACTTAATTGAATCCAGTACTTGCAAATGATATAGGTGATCCATACATGTTAAATCTAGCAGCAATTATGGCACAAAATGACACAATGAAAAATATAAAAAATTCATCATTTTTAAGATGGTTTTTTCTAACAGTGCCTTTTAGCGCACTTGTTAACACACCTAATATTCACCTAATTTACTATATATACATACACATACAAACAACTATTATCTTCTTTTACATTTATATATTTTTTTTTATTTAGTCTTATCCACCCTCCCTTGTGTTTATTTATTTTTTTTAATTAATCTCATATTTTAAAAATTCAACACAAGAAATAGTAACCGTTTTAAGATTTATTGACTATGGAAAGAAAGAACGAAAGGGACCCCAGTGCTCGTATTCCACGATGAAAGCAGTCATGGTTTTGGACCATGTTAGGAGAGTAAGCTGCTGAACACGGAATTCTTCTTCTTGCCATTCATCATCAGATGCTACATTTGATATTCATGGCCACCTTTGGCCATATGAAACACGATCCAAGATCATTATTACTTAGTTAAGCAGGAACTGTGGAAGTTGGTTGTTTGGTAATATTATTGGCATTAAAATTTCAGCGTTAAGTTCTTCCGACATTCTTCTGCCTCTCTCCAAAAAACCATCCATCAGATCAGACTATTATCGATCGATTGGGATGGCAAGTGAGATGGTCTCATGCTTTGCAATGCATTTGCTGCAAGAAGCTGGATAGTTCTCAATACAGTACTTGGGAGATGGGATGCAGGTTTTTTGGGAGATGCTCACAAGAAATAATAAAAAGCTTCCTTGGAGTTGGGGGCAATGATCAAAGCACTCTCAATCTCCTAGGCTCTCAAAAGAGCTTGGAATCAACCATGAATTTGGGAGGCTCTTACCTATTTTTACTCAAATAGGTTGTGTGTCCATCGATTTTTTCAGTCTCAAAATCCGCAAGTAGTTGGCCAGGCGGATTATGGAAGGTAATTGGCACCATTTTCACAAGCAAATTTGGAACTTGAGCACAATACTATAAGCATTCAATACATTTCAACTTCCAAAGTGTACATCATAATCATGTATCCCACAGAAATTAAATTACGAAAAAGTAAGTTTCTTCTTCTTCTTCTTCTTTTTTTACATAACAACAACAAAGTTTTTTTTTGTTTTTTAGAATTCTTAAGACCCAATTAATTGAAAGATAAATTTATGAGTCGTAAATATTTTATACCTATACCTATACCTACTCTACTCTTACATTCCAGGAAGGGAGACAATTTCAAGAGGACTTAAAGACCTTCCCAAGACCCTAGTGATCATTTGACCAATAGTTAGTTGGAACATTAATGGGTCAATTATCTGGCTCTCAATTTCCCTTATTTCCTTTCTTTTCCAAAAGATTTACGGTTTTTGGAGAACACAAAAAAAAAAAAAAAAAAAAAGAAGCTGGTCTATAAGCAGAAATAAATTGGGCCTCAAAAACAATCTGAATGTTCTAAAAGCAGCAGACTAGGCCCAGCCAAGCCGGCTCCCCAGAAAATGATAAAAAACAAACAAAACAAAATTACTACTTAATATACTTTCCTTGCCGCGCCTTTCCTCCGGTACTTGGGGTTGTGATGAATTTTGGCGCCTCCGACAGTTAATAGTTTTTGGAGGAAAATAAAGGGAAACCATTTATCTGTTTATACATTTGCCTTAGACAGACCAACTGTGTGTTGCGGAAGAACGAGATATGGAGGACATTGGTGATTATTTGGACTTCGAATTCGAGGAGCCCAGCAAGGTTCCTGCCGCCATAACCAAGAAAAAGTAAACCTTTTTCTCTTCTTCTTCTTTTAAAATTGCAAACTTACGATTGTCATAACTCGTAACTGCAATTTCGGTTGAATCTTGAATTTTAATGTTAAATTTTGGGCAGGAAAAAGGTCATAGGCTTGGATGACCTTGTAGCAGATTATTATCAGGAGAAAAGCAAGGTTATTGAAAGGGAATCCAAAAGGGCCAAGTCTGAAAAGCAGATATGTGATTCTGATGATGATTTGGATGAAGAAGATGCTAGACAAGTAAAAGAGTTTGAGGATCATGTTGATGAGTTCCAAAAAGATGTAAATTTACACCTTCTCATTTACCTTTTATTTTAATTAAGATGAGTGATGGAATTGTTGTGTTAACCTAGTTGAATTTTGCTTGCCCTCTTGAGTCTTGAGTTTTTTCTTCACAGCTCTTATTTTTTATTTATCTCAACTACAAGCACGAATTTTATGTTTAGTGTCTCTTAAATTTCTCAAAGATTAAGCCTCAACTGTGAAACTGCGAATGGCTCGTGAAATCAGTTATGGTTTGTGTGGTGTACCTGCTACTCGGATAACCGTAAAGCGTCAATTTTTTGGTGTTGTCATGTGGACTAGTTTAGGTCAATTTTGTTACTACATTGAGGTCGAGAGTCTGTCTAGTTTGGAGTGTTATTAAGCATGATCTTCTGTTCTGTAGATGGGTCAAATAAGCAATGATGATGACACACATTTTTGGGGTTTTCAAGTTTTTGGAAATCAGGTGAACTTTCCATGTTTAATTGAAATTCTTTTTCATAGCGTGACAGTTTGGTTGGCAACCTTTCAGTATAACTTGTGATGTCATTTCTTTTCGTGAAAGCTGCAGGAAGTGCTGTCTCCTGTGCGGTTTGCTGAAATTGATAGTTGTGAACTTTTACAGTCTTTCCAAAATCACAAACTGAATTCTATGGTTGAACTCGAAATGGAGAAAGGTCTTCCTTGTTGCTTTCTTATACTCACTTTTAGATGATCTTACTCTAGATTAGTTTTACTAGAGCTACTGTTTATATTCCACTCAGTTTAAAATTTCAAGCTAGCTTGAATTGCACTAGGAACAATTTTCTAATGCAATAAGCAGTTTACATTGGATGTCAAAATTCATTACTTCCTGTAATGGTATTGCAGGAGAAACTTTTCTTGAAGGATTACTAACAAATGGGTGGCTTTTGAAGTTGGTTTTTATAAGTGGTCAGTTGGAGGATTCCATAGCAACATGGACGTTCAATCTCAGTAAGTGAGAGTTTCTTCTGAAGAGATCAGGTTGCAGTGCTATTTACATTGAATTTAACAATTTTCAGTTCCCTTATGCAGTGTTGTATTCATCAAAGGATGTGCTGAGAAGAAGTGCATGTGACTTATGGTGTAGCATCCTTCTGCACAAAAACAAGGTTGCTTCTTTTCTGTTTCATGGCGCACTAGTCAAGTTTTCTACATGCAGACAAACATGACTGTCTTTCTTTTGTCTGGAACTGTATTAAATGTCTTCGTTATTAATCAGCCGGACCATTCGAGTATCAAGTTGGTACGGGTACCTAGCCATTCTGAACTAAAAAAAGCGCTTGAAGTATATGGCTTTCAATTGGATTCTTCTTCGAAGTCATCGTCTGATGTTGAGATGGTTCCTGCAGGTTGAAAATCTACATCTTCAATGCTTTAGTTCTAGAAATTGTATTCGCATATCTTCTGTTTTAAGTGGGTAATCCTCTTGAGAGAATGTATAATTACCTTTACTGAAATAATACTATAGGGAGCTTATTAAAACCATGGAATTCAGAGTATGGTAAAGTACCTGTGGCGTGGGGAAAAACCCCTTTAATGGGTGTCACAACTTTCTACTGTATGGCCTGTCAAACAAAGCTTGCCTTTGGCGTTTAATTTTCTCCTTCCAAAACATGCTTCAGATACACTGAAAACTGGTGCTTTTCAGGACACTGCTCTGACCTTACCAGTTGTTGTGGCCATGTGTAGTCTCAACAGTGTAGAATAAGAAACTTGACTAAAGACAGTTCTTTTGAAATGATTTCCCTTGTGAGAGAAGGGGAAAAAAATGAAAAGAGACACCAAGAGCACAAGGATGCTAAGGACCATAGATATGGGGAATACTAATTTAGCCACATATTGAAATTTATCCTGCATTTTCCTTATCAATTTCAGTCTTTAAGTTCATGCTTGTCTTGTTAAAGTGAATAAAAATAAATAAACAAAAGTAAAAATTCCAGGCTAAGCTATTCTGTGGATTTTATGCTAGTGTTAAATGCTTAACTGAAAAACAGATTTTAGGTCATAGGGTTGTTTTTCTTTGATTTCATTCAACAAGGTAGTAACTTAAGAATTTGTAACCTTTTTTGTTTGCATTCTTTTCGATTCTTTTCAGATTCTGATTGTCCAGGACCGCCTCAGAATATTCAATACTGGATTAAATATGTTAGAGTTTGCTTCCAAGTAAGGTATGACCTAACTGAATTTTTCGCTGCTTCTAATGTTTCAGCTATATAGAGAATCCTCATATTAAGTACTGCAAATCTTCTACTGGTTTGACTGTACTTATCTTTTGTAGGAACACATGGCAAATCTTATCTTCATCAGAGGCAGAGGATTTGACATATATAATTATCACTATGTGTCTAGATCGCGTAATGTTGGGCCTCTCCGTGGTTCTACATGAGTGTCTGGTTGCAGCTATTAGTTACTTCAAAGATGATGAATGGCAAGCAAGCTGTCACCAAATAGCAAAATGCCTTGCATTAAGGTTTTCTAGATGCTTATAATGTTTTAGTCCCTTCTGCATTAATTTAGAGAATTAGTATGTCTGCTTTATCTGGTGCCTTTCCTTGTCATTTGTCTCTCTTTGGTTATCATATAGGAATTTTAGAAACTGTACTTGGAATTATCCTTAATAATGGGCATAGACGAAACAAAAATGAGAGATTTAAAGGTGCATAAGTATTGTTCCTGACTTGGTTGAGTTTGATATGGTAAATCAAGAGGATATTCCCATCCATGTTTCTTTATGAGACAGAAGGCCAAAAGTTTTGTATCCGACAAGCGTTGTCAGTGTGACAACTAATTGCTCATATCATGAGACAGAAGGCCAAAAGTCTCGTATGTGACAAGTGTTAATTACTCATATCAAGTATGGGAACTTTCTGCTTGTGGATAGGTTTGTGAAGTTATGGATAATGCATTTAGTATGAGCTTCCAAGAATGCTACTTCCCTGTCCCAGATTATTTGAGCATTATAAATTTGCACATATTTTAAGATGTATCATTTCTATAATCATGAGACATGTCACAATACACCAAAGTTACCTTCAATTTACATTTTGTGATTAATTGTCCAGAGGACTAATGCATTCTCAAAAAGGGAATGTTGTTTATGAGTCTATGACTTAAAATTCTAGGTTATCTTTATTTGTATCCCACATCCAAGTCTGATACCTACCAATCGGTTCATGAGATTGTACATAAGACACGTAATGATCAAGTGGACATTTTCTGGAGAGAGTGAAGTGGATGGAGGTTAACATTGGGCAGAGAAAGTGCATGAGAATGTTGGAATTGCTCTTTCTTATGCTTTTAGATGATCTGCTAAGCAAAATTATCTGCTATGTTTAAAGCCATTGTCAGCCTTCTTCTTCATCCTTTTGTTTTCCTTCACCAAGTTTTTGCTGCAGATAATTTGCTGATCTTTTCTTACTATGGATTTTGTTTAATGAAGACTGCCTACAGATGTAAATTGCCTGAGAATTGTAGACAGTATCTCAGCAATTGATGGGCGTAGTAAGCACCTCAGAAGTGCTGTGGCTTTCCAATTTCTTGTGAAATGCTTTGATGCTAAGGTACAACTTGATGTCGGTATCACTGTTATATCAATTGATGGTCTGCAACCATTTGTACTTTTGTGCACAATGTGTGTGTGTTATCATAGAAGATACATTTCTTGGCTGATTGTTGGACATAAGCTGCCCTTTTTAGACTTTTCTCCTACTTTACTTCAGAATAATTTTATTTCCTAGTAACTCACTATATGTGAGCACCTAACCTTGCTGAAGCATTCATTAGCTTTGACAGAAGACATCAGATTCTGACACTAAGACAGATTTTAGAACCTAGCCTTTTTGACCTGATCACTATACGACTAAAATTAATGTGACAAAATCTGAAAGCTGCTAAACTTAATAAGTATTATGTTGCTTGACTCTACCCAGATTGGTGGAAAGTATGTTCTAGAACTGTCAATCTTTAGAAGATTAACTGATTCTTTTCTAGTGCTTTATGCTTTGCTTAGCTAATTTACCTTTTGCGGTCACGTTCTTGCTACCTTGATGTAGTTTGAATCAAGTTGTTTATACCATTGGTTGTCCAGTAGCAAGATAGTAATATGTCTATAATATTAGTTTGCAGTATGTGGTTTCTAGCTAATAGGCTGTTTAACTTGATGACTGCTTGCTGGTGTTCCTATTTGCTGCCCTGTGGTTTATCAACCAATTGTCCTGAATTTCTGCTGCTTTTCATCTTGTTACTCCATTAAAGGTACTTGATGCAGAAGAGATCTTGAGGTTGCTGATCTCAATTAATGTGAGAGACAACAAATGTAACCTTTTCAAGATGTATATAGGCTTGAGTTTGGCAGAAAATTGGCTTTTATTCGATCCCCTGTTGAACGACAAACCGATCCTACGTGAAATGTGGGGTCTCTGTTTACGTAACTGTTCTTGTCAAATTACCAGTACGGATCTGAGGCCCTTTGCTTCAAAGGTAAGAACTTGATGTTCTCTCTCATTTCTTAATAAATTTATAAGTAGTACTGAAAATATATTGATATTGCAGGTCCGGTGTAAAGCTACATATCTTCTTCAAGGAACTTCAAGTAGATGATTAAGGTAGGCCTTCCTTGAGCCGCTAGGTATTGTTCTGGGAACTCTTCTCATCTGCTTTACTTAATACAGCCAGAATAAGAACATCTGGCGTATAATTTGTCTTTATTCAGTGACGAGTCCAAGGCTGTTCTAACTCGCGAAGCAGCCAACAGGGGATTTGGCTTGTTTAGTTCAGACGATACTCAGCTGTGACTCCTTCCAGCACTAGAGTTACTCAAAGCCAAGTAATACCATTTTCGTTGTCATCATGGTTATTTTGGACACTTAACTGTTTCCTATGGATCGGTGCTTGAAGAGTGTTTATGGAAGGCAAAGATAGCTGCCCTTTTGGATGTCCGGTGAAGTATGATGATGTCCCAGCCATTTTGCCTGTAAGCAAGTCTTTTTTGTGTAAATGTTGGCAATATCAGACCTGGAGATTAACAAACTGTGTCTCGGGGTGACTGGGCAGAAGTAGTCCTGTGAACTTGCTAGATTTTTTGCTTCACTGTTCTCGTAATCTTCTGAACTATACATGTCGGGTGATTGTCAACAATTTTTTGGCGAGATGTTGAAGAATGAATGATGTACAGTGCAAATCAAGAATGAAGTCAATATTTTCTTTTACTAGCTTGGCGTGTTTTGTTTTCACATTAGTTCTGCAATGTTAAATGAAGATTAAGATGGGCATTTGCCTTGTGCCATCATCGAGTTACAATTGATAATCCTGAATTGTAAATCTAAAATTATTGATGCTAAAATTAAAACAAAAAAAAAATCATTTTCGTAAAATCTATGGAAGTGTAAAATATGTAAGTGTAAAATATGTAAATAGTTATAGACCAACTATGGAAGTGTAAAATATGTAAATCTATCTTTTTTCGTAATAAATAACATTCAAATCATTAGGATCAGTTTAGTTGCAAATCATTTTTAGGATTTTGCACACCTTTCAAAGCCAATCTTAACAAAGTAGTGTAAAATTTTTAGAACTCCTTTCTTCAATTTTAAAGTTTGAAAAACGGGTTAACATAGGCTCAGGGTTCGGAGAAAGCGCTCTGGCAAGTAGCAACTTTTAAAAGTAAGAGGCTCGGATCCGTGCCAACCACCCTTTAGCTTCGGACAGCCGTTGGCGATCCGAACCTCCGCTCACTTTCCCAAAACTGTGCCTTTTCAATTTTTTTGTCAGTGCTTGCTACAGTACTGTATTGCATCTTTGGCGCTTTCTCAATCTTTTTCTTTTGCTCCCCTTTAATTTCAATTCTCTCGTATCATTTTGTCTACTGATTCCTTCTGTTTCAGAGGGAACGATTAAATCTTTGGTAGGAAAGTTAAAGGGAAATTCTTGCTTCATACTTCTTTACAGACAAGTGTGTTCAAGAATTCTCCCTTCTGATTCTATTTCTATAGAAAAAAAACTTTATCAATCTATATATATATACATACACCACATTCATTCATTGATTTGGTAATTTTATTACACAATCAGAAATCCCAGAATACCATTTTTC
Organism: Coffea arabica; assembly: GCF_036785885.1. NCBI lineage: Eukaryota > Viridiplantae > Streptophyta > Magnoliopsida > Gentianales > Rubiaceae > Coffea > Coffea arabica. The sequence continues at coordinate 51,746,023 of NC_092310.1, read as the reverse complement.
TTATTTCTTGTCCCTTTTTTATTTTTACTTCTGGGGCTCCGGGTGATTTGAAAATAAACTTTAATCTTAAACATTTTATGATTTCTGTTCCAAAAATTTTCTGGGTTTTAAATCTTGAACTTGTCTGTTGAACACAAACTTCATTTTCACAAAATTGAAGTTTTGGTGTAATTTAAGGTTTAAGGTCACTTCGAGGTTTTATTTGGTACACAATGAAAGGGGATAGAATGGCAAAGAGGTCTTCTTTTGGGAGCGTCGTCAGGAGAAGATTGTCAGATATTACCAATTCTGCTCCACAGCCTAGATCTCCAAGCAATGTAGAAAAGCCCTCCTTGGATCCTTCTTCTAAGGAATATATTGATCATCTTGCCAAGGTAAAGTTTTTCTTGGTCATATTTACTTCTGCTGGTGTTCGTTGTACTTGGTTATTATTTTTTATAATTTGTTTGTATTTGGATGTTTGGAACAGGAAAATATGGCACTGGTCAAGCTTATTCAAGATAAAAAGTACGCTTTAATTGTTGTTTTTGTGTTGTGATAAAAAGTATGCTCGGCAGTTTCCCTAGAACTTATTTCTGGAATCTAATTACAGTAAGGTGATTGAATTGAATGGAATTGAGCTCCAAAAACTCAGAATCAATCTTCAGAAGATGCAAATGCAGAATTGGAATCTTGCTCAAGCCAATAGTGTTATGATAGCGGTTAGTTTCTTTTCCATCAGTTCTAAAGTTAGTCCTTTTAATACTCTACAAGAAAATTTTGCCATTGTCCTCTATAACGTGTCTAATCTTCTGATTGTGCAGGAACTTAATTTCGGGAAAGAAAAGGTTAGCTCTTCTTATTGCAATAGTAGTTAACGAATTCTGCTCATTTCTTGAAGGAGTGGTCTTAGAAAATTTATCTTGTTCCAGATGATGACCCTACAGCACGAGATTTCCTGCAAGGAGGCACTTCTTAAATCAAGGAGTTTGGAAATCAAGGCAAGTTTTTTTCAATCAGAAGGGATTCCTTTAGTTTCAGTAGAATCTTTGGTTTCAGATGTTCACTGATCGGTACATGAATAAGCATTTCCCCTCCGAAGCTGGATATTGCACAGCGAAGCTAGATTTTCTCCTTTTTCAAGAGAAATTGTGTGACTTTTTCAGCTCATATTTGAAGTTTCACAATGACTAAGAGAATCTCAACACAGCTTAAAATATCTTTTGCATTAATTAGAAGATCAGAGCTTAGCAATTTTATCACGAGAAAGGCATATGGTAGGAGGCCATAATTTAGCGTATCTGGTGTCTGATCTAATAATGCATTTGAAGACCATACTTAGCATTCTTATGGAATTATTTTTGCTAATTCACATGCCTATATTATGGACGAGTGACAATTGGGAGAGCTTCAAGTAGGACACTTGAAGGTGCATCTAAAAGTTAAAACAAATTTGTGATTGCATTTTCTCAGACGTTCATGGAAGAGATTTTCCATTATCTCTCGTGTTCATGCTTTTGAAGGACGTAACCGAGTGGAAAAGTTGGACTTTACTGTTTAAACTTGATCAAAATAACAATTATGTGTTGTCATAGCTGAGTTTGATCTATGTATTACTCTGAAATTAAATTGAGAACGATTAAAGGCAGGAAGATAATAGGGTTCGTAACTACCATTTTCACCAATCAGTAAGTCATTGTAGTAATCAGTTTATGTCACTTGCTGGCTTCAGGAGAGAGAGCTGACTCCTGCAGAAGAAACCAAACATGATAATAGCAAGAACAGAAGGCCCCGCTTCACAAGAAGTAGATGTAAGTGCCTAATACATATGATTTTGTTGCCTGCTTATGTATGCATTTTAGTTATTCAAGTTTGTGACTTGTCTGTGCTTTTGCAGCCGTAGGCCATTGTACAACTGTATCCCATCAAGTTGCAGCAAAGGAGGCAGCAGAAAACAAGAGGTTCAAGTCCTCGCCCTGTATGATTATGCATTTGTGACTGAAAAATCACATCTTGAAAGTTCTAGGCAGATAAGCTGTGGGGTGAAATTATCCCTAAGCTTCCAGCTCTCCTTAGAATCCGTACCCCTGTGGCCATCTGTTGCATTTTAACGATCATTTCAATATCTTATCTAAACAGTTATCAGCCTTTGCACATAAGAAGATGGCTTTTTCTAATCTCTATTCTACATTCTTGCTGCAGGCTCTGTTTAAGGAGGCAGTCAGCTAGTTCCAAAATGCAACAGCAGGAAAACAAAGAAAACTTGTTCGAACTAGAGGACGTGATGCTGCCAACTGCTGGCGTACCGACTGATTTTGGACCAGCTTCATCACCTTTTACTTACAAAGACTGTAAAGATGATAAGCAACATGGTGCTGAACTTAAATCTAGACGACCAGAAAGAACCTCAATTGGTGGAAGACCATTAAGAAAGGCAGCTGAGAAGGTTCAATCCTATAAAGAAGTCCCTTTAAATAGTAAAATGAGGAGAGCAAATTGAGCTGTATGAAATTTGAAAATCAGAGTCTTGTGCTATATATATTTAGCCTGCAGATTTGCTCTTCTGCACTCATAGATTATGGTTATGTCAATTTGGTTTTGATTTTGTGTAATGTGTGTGTGTATACTTCATGTCACCATCTATAACAGTACAGCAACTCTTCATTGTCCCTCGTCTTTTTCTTTTTCTTTTTTTTCCTAAGATGAAAAAACCCTCATTCTCCATCATTTTTAATTGTGTAGTTGTAATACATACATACATACATACATATATTGAAAAGGGGGTAAATTTAGTTAGATAATTCTTTTTTCTTTTTCTTTTTAGTTGGTGGGGGGTGGAGATGGGGTTGCAGAAAATTATAGGCTGGATAGAAAGCAACATGGTTAATGTGACATTTTAATAGGCTTACTATTTAAGGTTCTTGCTTGCTGCATGTGAATTGGCTTGGGCTGATTATGGTACATTGTACTTGCCAAGAGTAAGTGTTTGGACTGAACCTTGTAGCCCAATGCAACTATCTGTCAAAAATAAGATTGGACAAGATAGCAGCAAAGGCTGCAGCGTTGGGCACCTGTCCTGGAATGCAACAATAATTACATGACCGTTGGCTCCGTTCAAGTATTGCCATTAGAACCACTGAATTCATGGCCGGCCGCCGCAAAAAAGGGACTAAATCTCTCCTTTTAAACTATAAATCGAGGGGTTCGAACTTCACTTATAATAAAAAAAATAATTTAAAGGAGATATTAAAGTATTCTTTTAATTTAATCAAATTTTTATACACAATTTTTTTAGATTTTTTTTTTAAATTAAGACAGATTAAATTATAAAAATATTATCGATGCCATAAAATAAATAAGTAGACCATAGCTTTCTGGTCAAAACAGGAAAAAGCTGATATGATGAGTGATGACCCTAGTCGCAGATCCCAAAACACTGTCCACTTGAACATGCATATAATTTTTGCCGGCTACACGAACGTGCAGGTTGTAAGACGGGGGAAGGATGGTTAGGCAAGTGTGGTTTTTTGGTAAGAGGAGCTCTGCTGGTTAGACGACTGAGAGCGTACGTGAATGAGCACTTTTTTGGGATAGACCTCTATTGGCAAAAAAATTTTTTAATAGCACCGCAAATGTGTTTTTGTATTGTTTTTTAATTATTTTTTCATTTCATATATATTACATTATAAAAAATCTTATGCTATTTTTTTAATATATTATTCCAAATAAGTTTCTATCCAAATACACTAGACTATTTTATCTGCATCATATTCAATCACCTTTTTATTATTTTACATGTATCGCATCACAGAATGTGCTATAATGTTAGCCTAAATAATTTTTCAAGTAATCTTCCATCGCATTTAAGAATATTTAAATGTACAATTTATATTCCAATTACATCACTGCAATAAACTAAAATGAACCCCTCCCCCCTCCCCCAAAAAAAAAAAAAAAAAGAATAAAAGGGAGGATGAAATGCTTTATATTCCAATTACAAATCACCTTCTGCAATTAATCACTTCAAGAAAAATCTCAAACACTTCCCCTCCTCTTTTGCTTCAAAAGGGAGGATGAAATGCTTTAGTCTTCTCATAAAATTCAAATGTTAATTGCTTTCACCTATTAAGCCAAGTGCCCCCAATCTTGTTTATGCTTCTTGAACACCAAATTCCACAGGACTAGTACTCAATTAGTTATAAACCCTTGTCAAGATTCCAGTTTCTGAATGCAACTTACTTCTGGAAAACCGAATTCCACATGACTGGGAACTCAATTAGTTATACACCCTCGTCAAGATTCAAGCTGATTGCAGATCTCCTGCCATAGAATGGGAAACAGTGACTTTTCATACCTCTCATTGGTAGGGACAAAAAGTAATATTAGTCCATCATTATACCACTCCAATACCACATCGAGACAAGAAAACGCGTTATATCATTTCTTGGGTCATCCACGTGTTTTTACTTTTCCTTTTTTTTTAATGCTTTTGCTTTTGGGTACATATACATCATGATTTTTAGATTTTTGGCAAAAAAAAAAAAAAAAAACATTTTTGAATAGTCATTACATTTTATATTGAAATATGCTCATATAGAGACAGAAATGTCCATTATATATAAACTTATAAAATCGCATAGTCAATATGTACAATTATAATTCTCTATTCTCATTAAGTTCTAAACTGTTGATTTAACTTTTTTATTTAGACCAAAAAAGTCGATCTGAAGCGATTATTAAGTATGTCTAGTAGTTGAATCCAAAAATCCACTTGGACACACCAGCATTCCACTTGATTTTATTTAACGTGTCAAGTGGACTCCACTTAGCATGTAAATATGCAAATGGAATCCTTATATATCCACAAGAAGCTTCTCTGTTGATCCTGGACTAACTACTAGTAGTTGTTTCGAGAACCGATATAAAATTTCTAGTTTAGTTTAGTTTTTGGAGTACAATTAACATTTTTTTAAGAATAATGTAGCACATAGTATTTTCTCGTGAATATGATGTATTTAGTGGAGTTCTTATTGGAGTTTAGTGTAGATTTTTGGGCTTTGCTTTTGTTTGGACAAATGACTTGGGATTCTCCCTTCGATTTTGATCTAAAAATTGACGACTCACCTAAATAAGAAGGCAGGTAGAGACTATCGGCATGGACTTTGGATCCCCAACACTTTCGCCATCGAATGGATTCTACCACTACTACTACTACTAGTACTACTACTACTTTTTTTTTTTTCCTTTTTAAATTCATATGACGGGGGCCCACAAAGCTTCACAGAAAACACACTGCCCCACACGGATTTAAGACTCGATTTTCCTGGAGTCAGTTGCTTTGCTCATTGCCCTCTGTACTACTATGAGATTGCGGGTGGGGTCCCCAATCCCCCATCTGGTGACCGGCAATTTGCAATTTTCAACTCTCACAGTTTTGCCCTGCTGCGTCCGGCGCACCTGCGTTTTCAACGGTTTGAATGGGTCGCGTCATTTCGTCTTTGATCTCAGCCGTCTCTTTCAAAAATTATATGTGTCTTCTTTTTTTTTTTTTTAAAAAAAAAAATTTTCAATTAAACAGTTTTTTTTTTTTTTTTTTTAAGTGTTCGAGTCTTCAAATCTTACGAGGGAGAAAAGGAAAAGGAAAGGCTTGACGGTCAGAACCTAGGAAGCAAAAGTTTTTGTTCTTAGCTCCACATAGTTAGTTGATGCTATGTTACTAAAACATTAAAGAATATGAATTGATAGTTTTGGTAGAAAAATTTTAAAATATTTTTTTAATACACTTTTCAAACGGTCATTTTATTTCACATATATTACATTATTACACTATAATTTTCTACAAAAAAAAAAATAAACTTAAAAAGATGGCAATCCAAATGAGACTGAAATCAATTTTTATGTGTATGACTTCTTAAAACGAAATTCCTAAAGTATATATATACATATATATATATATATATAGGCTAAGAGTTTATGTCTGATAAAAGAGGGTACAATTGGACGATCTTTCAGATTTTTTTATAGCCGTCCCATTGAAAATTTGAAACTGAGTTATCTATATAAGATAAACAAAAAAAGAAAAGATTTAAGCACTATTTAAATTGTAAACTGAACCAGAGTCAATAGATTAAGACCCGTTAAGAATTTGGTGTGGTCTGCCTTTTGGTGGACAGTTTTACTCCCATTAATCCATCACTTGTTTATCCCTCTTTACATTTCCAGTTTCTGCGTGAAACTTGTAATTAACCTTCTAATACCAAATCAAATATGTGCGTAGACTGTACGTAGAATATTATTTGAGATAATTTTTTTTATATAATGTATGTAATATAAAAATATATTTATCGTACGAGCGAGCAGATAAATTTAGGTAAATAATTTATTATCCAGACACAGTCTTTACCACGCCTGGAAATTGGAATGGGAGGGGACGAAAAGAAAAAGCTTTGACACAGTGACATGCAATGGCTCTTCAGTTAACTCACATCTTTTCTTCTGTGGATGAACGAAAAAATCCATTTGCGTTTCGATTGACAAGGTACCACCCATCCGACATAGACGGGTTATTCTTGCTTCGAACACAAGCATTTCCATAACTATTGATGATGTCTCTTCGGGGACATCCGATAACTATTTCATGGTGGGGTTTTGATGGTTTCTTTGCCTAATTTTCTAGATACACAATGATACGAAAGTGATTCTCGTAACGGGTGTTAATTTGGCTCGGCACTCGTAAGCATATTTAAATTACACTTAATTTATCACGTAATTGCACACATTCACATTTATTATTACTGTATTTAGACTTTTTTTTTCAAATTAATTTTAATTTTGTAAAAATATAACATCTGAAATCTCTTTTAACGAGTGCTGCTACGCTCGTATAAAATTAATAATGTCTTTTGGTATGATAGTTTTGTTACAAGTGCCTAATATTGCATTTCAAGATTCTTAAAAAGGATCTACATGTTTGATGTTACTCTTCATCCTAGTTAAGATTGAGGTCCTGAAACTTCTTAATCAACCAAGATTCAAGGTTCTACAAAATAGTGGTGGAAAAAAATGGCATTGCATTTGTATAATCTTCCGCGTTCTGGGTGCTCCAGTGATCCTTTCCTTTAGCAACTAATTTTTTTTTTTTTAAAGAAGAAGATTACAATTCAAACATACCCAATTGTTTGACAAAATTTCTCTACTGCTTTGTAATTCCAAGAATTCTCAAGACCAACATAGAGTTTAAAGGCGAGAATCACAAATCTGACAGTAAAGGATTATATTAATTAGTGCGTTTGGATCGTTGAATTATCTCAAATAATATATCACTTGCATCATAAATATATTTTTTCAATATACTTTTTCTTAATATTTTCAACTACTTTTTTATCTCATATACATCACATCACAAAAATGTTACGGTAATTATTCCAAATAATATTCTATCCAAACACTTAAACTCGGACCGGAGAGTGAACCGAAAAATCCATCCCATTCACGATTCGACCGGTTCAATTCCAGTTCAAAGGTTTAACAATTGTTTATTCATTTTAGTATTAAAAATATCGAATAAAACTAAAATATTTATCTTGGAGACTAAAGATTTAATAAGTACCGGCTGAACCTCTGGATTTTTATCGGTTTTATTGGTTCAATCGACTCTTGACCGAGGTTGATTGATTCAATTGATTGTTTAGATTTTTAATTGAATTGGATTGGAGGCATAGGCGATTCTCGATTCGATAAGTCGGTCTGGTCCGATTTTCGAAACACTGCTGCAAATAAAGAAACTAAATGCAGCCTAAGGGCTTTTCGAACGACAAGTAAAACATCTGACCGAGTTAACCGTACATCAAAGAGTACTGAAGAAAAAAAAAAAAAGATTTCATCCCAATTTGCACATTATACATGCACTTATATTATTAAGAAAACACTGAGGATTACAACTATCAAAGCAAGCTAGGTTGAGTTGCTAACTTTACCAAGAACATAAAGCATGCATGCCGTGAACATTATTCATATCTAGTTGCAAAATCTTTTATCTTGAAATTACTGATGCACATGCTGTATTAAATAGCCGAATTGTTCAGATAGACCAATAATTCACAATGAGCAGAATAACAGGTCGTCAACCTAGGAAGTAGTAAACCAAAAGTCGTTTTTAAATAATTAACTCAACACCATGAGTTAATAATTAAGTAAATAATTAATGTCGAGGGAGAGGGAGAGGATAATTAGTAGGTAGAGAGTGAATAACTTTTTCTACAAGAGTGAGTATGGAAGAATATTCCAATCATAGAGAGAAATGCTTTTTAATTTTCCATGAAAGAAGACTTCACCCCTCGAATGGGTCTTTTTTGTGCCAAATTTTGGTGGGAAAATTTGGTGTTTCCCAGCATCCTTTTCTGACAATCGCGTACATACTTATGTTGACTGAACGGTGAAAAGAAAAGAAGATTTTAAAAAATGGTTTTGAAAATGAAGTGAGGAGAAAAAGATAGAACTTGAAGAGGGCAGGCTGCATTTTGAAGGGTTTGTGTGCTATTCACTTCCACCTTCCAGCTTTATGTTGGGAAAAGCACATGGAGGCATCAGTACTCGAGTCAAATATAGCCATTCGGTGATGTTACACGTTAGACTATCATTACAAATCAATTTCCCTTGTATTGAGTTGATGCGTAGAATGTTTCCCTTTGTAGCCAAATTAGAGATTTTTCGGTTTGAGTTACAAATTCATATGTTGAAAGAAGTATTAACGCGCTTGCTGTGTTAAAAATCATCTCAAAATGACTATAAGATTATTGTGACGAAGCAATTCTCGAATCTTTTCGGGGATATAATACTACTCATTTCTTCAATTACTTATATATATATATATATATAGTTGACGAGTATATTTAACTGGGAAATGGCCCCGGGGGTTAGCTCGACCGGTTCCGTAGTCTCCTCTTTAGGAGCAGGTCCCGTGTTCGACTCTCTCCCCGTACCGCGCTGGAATCCTTGGGGCAGGCTCTTCCACTCTGGGGGCTAGTCTGATCAAAAATTGACCGGGATACCCCCAGTCGACAAAAAAAATATATATATATATAAACTATATATATATATATATCTAACTGGGAAATGGGAATCATAGCATGCTAAAGGTACCAAACAAGCGTAGCAGATTACTTATATTAAACTTGGAACTCTCACTCAGTACTGTTGCAGAAATTCGAAAGCACAGTCGAGTCCAAGACATAACATGACGGTATAACCACTTCCACATAATTAATTAATCAAAGAAGTTTAATTGACGGGACATTTTTTTAAGCCAAAAACAAAAAAAGTTAGCTCGAATTTCTAGGCAAAAAGTAAAAGATACCCACCTAATTCCTCACTTAACTTTTTAAGAACGAATTTTATACATTTTCTTTCTGGTAGAAAAGGATGTGTCTGCGTACCTCATATTGGCGGTATAATACTCGTCTGGTCTACGATATTCTGAGGACTGAGGAGACTGCTCATCTCATCTTTGTATAATTGCATTGTACTATTCTAAAACAATTGCAAAATTTTTCTCCCTTGTTTTTTTTTGTCGGCAATAAGACTAAAATTGGAAAGTATAATGCACTGCAGTACGGGTGGAACAATAAGAACAGTCAAAGGCGGTTGTTTGTTTCAATTGTTTGTGTGGATGGAGTATTATTTGACATAATTACTGTAACACTTTTTTTTTGTAATACGATGTATGTTAGATAAAAAAAATGGTTGAAAATATAAAAATATATTTATGATACAAGCGAAATATTATTATTTGGAATTTACCGTCTGGTGGTAAAAAAGAATAGTAAAAATAATGACAGCAGTGTAGTAGGCTAGACGTTTTCTACTGACTATTGTAGAAGTTAAATTTGGAATTTTGGTAGTCAAGTGGAATAATACTGGTAAGGTAATAGATATGTATGTAGAACCAAGTAAAATTAACTTGGATCCGTTCAAATCACTAGAATGTTTGTTAGAGCAGCATCATTTGCTGTTGTGGATCAATCGATAATTGTATATGCTGTTGTGGGTTCCGCTCCAGCTAATGTCAGGATTAACTCTCTTTTTAAGTGCAATTTAAGTAACAAAGAAGTTAAAAGAACGAGAGAGGGAGGGAGGGAGTCGGATGGAAACTGGAGTGACAAAAAGGTAGAAAGTGTTCCATAGCCCTCAAGGAAATTGATTAGTAATCAACTGCTCGTGGAAGAAAGATAACTGAAGTGGATATGCATTACAATTCTATCAAAGACATATAAACTAATAACAAAATAATCTCTTTGAATAACATCCCAACTCTAGTTTCATCCTTTGAGTTGTTAATAATGACTAGAATGGCAAGCATAAACTTTTTGTTAGACATGGGAAAGAAACAAAACCAACTGCCATCGGCCAACCAAAAGTGCATTAAACTTTGCAGGAATTTATTAATGTCGTATGCCAAAGCATCCCTTTTCTTTTCTTTTACGTGTAGAGTATAAAGCATATAGATAGTTTTGTCCGTCTTAAGCAGTCGAGATATTTTCTAATTCGACTCTCAAGTTCTTAAAATTTTTTTGTTTAAAATATATGCGTATACAGATACAGTCGGGGTAGGAGGATAGAATTGTCGTGTGATTGGTGCAAGACGATCAAGAGGCTGTATTTACCCCCGCATTTGGCGCTGGCGTGTAATTCTCACTTCTCCCATAGATCTATGGACAGATAGATACTCTACTCCCACTAGTACCGTACTATATGTGCTGCGCCGAGCCATCCGACTGACTTGTTGAGTGTACAAAACAAATACTACTACTAAAAAACCCCCAGTCAGATCAAAATAATATCAAATGTGTTTCTTGGCCTTTGGGTCCCCTCCAACCCCGTAGGCTGCTCTTGGCCTTTTCTACATTTTTTCTCCCACTCCACAGTCTATACACCCACTCTTTCGGAGGGCGGGGGAGGAAAATGCAACACAAACAAATGTGCAAGTAGCATGCAATTGACTACGCTACAGCAAACAAGTCCTTATAAAATGACCACAATTATCGCTCCCTATTAATTACACATTCCTCTTTTAGGCCTCCTCCACCCGACTTCCCTTGTCTTTCTCCCTTCCAAGCCTCCGACTTCATCCATCACCAATTTAACTTGCTACAACTGCAGCAGCACTATGGAAAGCCAGAGGGGTCCTCTTCTGAATTGGCCTTACCTCTACCAGGGAAAGGTTAGGCATTATTTATATCTTCAATCCATTCATTTGATCTCATGAGAATTGTAATGTGTACTAAAGATGTTTGTTTGGCTGAAACAGGGCATGGATGAACTGAGGCAATCACTACTGCTGACTACGATGGAGCTGGAGAACACGAGGCTAAAAGCACAAGAGGAGCTCAAAATGAGAGATGATCAGCTATTTCAGCTCAAAGATTTGCTCAGCAGAACCATCACGGAAAGGGATGAAGCACAAGAACAATGCCAAAGACTTGTGCTCGATAAGCTACTGCTCCAGCAGCAGCAGCTGATGCTTCAGCGCCAGAATCAGCAATCAGCACCCCTCTCTGGAATTTCAAGCATCGAAGATGAGCCCAGAAGAGGAGGAGGAGTGGACTCCAACAACGGCTTTTCTTCCTCCGACTGCGAAGAAAGCATTGTTTCATCGCCAATTATTGAGCAAAATCCGCCGCAAGAATTGACTCATCAGCTTCAAGTTCAACCGCAACATCCCACAACAGAATTAGACCCAACATTGCCTATTTTGACAGACAGGCCATTGCCTGAAAAAGGGAAGTTCTTGCAAGCTGTTATGAAAGCTGGGCCGTTGCTTCAGACACTTCTTTTAGCTGGCCCTCTCCCACAGTGGCGCCACCCCCCACCACCACTCGACTCCTACCAGATTCCAGCGCCACCGGTGGTCGTTCCACCGCCGCCTACACCTCCAACACTATCGGGTCACTCCCTAAATCAAGATTCTTTACTCACCATTGCTGCCTACAATAGTAACATTAACAACTGTGGCAGAATGAACAGGAAAAGGGGTTACTTTGAAGGCTCTGATTCTTCAACTGAAGCCAAGTATCAAAGGCTCGTTCTTCAATGACCAGTAGTGCCGTTAATCTACTTCCACCCCATAAAGCAGAGTGATATACAAGTAGTTCTTTTCTTAGAGGAGGCTTGGAGTACGATTTTGGAACCTGGGGTCAACTGATCATATACTAGCATTCTGTACATAGTTCAGAAATTCTTGAGTTAAGAGGCTGAAAAGATCAGAGTTAATCAGAGCTGTAGGAGAAGACTAGGGAGACAGGGATGTTTGTTGTGGTCCTGTTTTTTTACTTTTTAGCTTGCTTCTGCCTCAGTATTGGTTGGTTTGTCTGCTGCACCAATGTCAAAATTCCCTCTACCTTGTGCAAAGGGGATTTGATTTTCCAATATAATTCCAAGGGGATATTTTGCAGATTCGACGTGCAATTCAAATACTGTTGAGTTTGGTTAAGTATGCAAGTAATAATGCAACAATTTTGTCGCTCATAATTTAGTCATGATGCAGATATATGATGAATAAGAAATGCACGCTTGTGATTTGCTCAAGCGAAAGGGGCTATCAGCAGAATTAACCTGACTAGCATGGTCGTACAAACGTTCACTCAACGTGCAATGTCTGATGTTCCACCAGCTATAGTTTCTTGACAATGTGTCATGCAGTGGGAGGTGGGAAAATAGAGTGGGGAAAGAGGGGTTTGGAGGAAACATCAAAATGTTTATGTAAACGGAACATCAAAATGTTTTTTTTTAAAATTAAAAAAAAAAAGATCATGAAAAATGGTATTTTAGAAATGAACGTGGATTGGTTACACTGGAGGGTAGCAGAAGGCCATAGCCAAGAGCCACTAGGTCCACGAGAGCCTCCCTGTCGGGTCGAGTGGTTCCCACAAATCAGAATCAGGATCTGCTACTTGTGTGTGATTTATTATTTTAAGTGGGATTTGATGCATCTCAAATCATTTTTAGGTACATTTTGATCCAAAGTTTTCTTTAATCTGCTGCTGCTACTGCTTTCCCCGTTTCTCCATCCACCCCCACTCCCCTCAATATTTGGTTAGCTAATTCCAAAAAGTTCAGTAATTTTCTTGTGCCGGTCAATTACAGAAGTCCAAAGCAAAGGCAAATACAAGTGTGAGTGCGTGCTGCAGTTTCTTTCTTATGTTCACAGGGCATCCAATTGTTAATAATAGACTAATAGTATGGACGCAGGGAATAATCCACCTTTGGGCTGCTTCTAGGTGTTGCCATTTCAGAACATAGACTTGGGAAGCTTTCACTGCCGTTTCCTATGGTCATAACACAAGCTACAAAGGCCAATTTAGTATACTCTTCATTTCTCTTCCTTGTCACTATCCTCCTAAAAACAACCAATTTCCAGCTGATGGAAGTGCGGGGCAAGGCAAAGAAAGAGCCTCTACTCAGAAGAAAAATGCAGAGTCGAGTCGAGTCAAGAGTCTAGGGTCCGATATTTTTAGTAGAACCATAGACGATCAGCTATCAGACGTTTTTAGCAGTGAATTACTACATTTGATCATGCGCAAGTGTGAAAGAGGATAGCGGTTTAGGCATCTTGCAAATTTCAGACCAGAAACTCTCTTCTCCTCGTTGCAAAAATTAACGGCAGAGTTTCAAAAATCCAATCCGCCCTGGTGGCGGAATTTTCTGCTACCTGATGATGACTGGAAAGAGTCAGATGGAAGTCCCGACGCGATTGCGGTTCTTTGACTTCAAAAGTCTTTTAACGAACTCTTGAGGGATAGCAGCCTCCAAAGGGAATGCTCTCAAGCCATGAACACCCATCCTTTTCAATCCCATACCTAACCTACCCCCATCCGTGCCTAATGCGCGTTTAACCAACATCATTGCCAGGTTTACTAACGTTTCCAAACCCCACAGCAGCACAGCAAGTAATCATTGGTCCCAAGAACCCAAGTCTGGTGCCCCCAAAGAAAATTTGCGAATTGATAGAGAAAGACAATATCGTGCTAATCACCCCAGACGTAGATATGAAACTGTGTAGAGGCATTCCAGTTGTATCGCAACTGGTAAACTTGAAATCCAAAACCCAACTGCGTTTTCCCGTGGAAACGCGACGTCTTCTTCCTCTTGACAACATGCACAAGCAGGTCAAGTAAATGCTCGGTCTCCAGCTGTAACATGTGCCATTTTCTAGAACACATTCAGACCTGAGGGATAATATGCTCCCAACGTATAAGCAACAGTCTTGGAAGTCCGTCTTTCTTTTTCTTTTTTTCCGCCTTCTTTCCTCTGCCCAGATATAGATCAAATTATACATGTAACAGCTGGAAACTGCTAAAGCCAGATTTTAAAATGAATCAACAGATTATATGGGAAAACTGGAACAGCAACTAAAAGAATCCGAGTCTATCTTTGATAGCAATAGAAGAAAGTTTACAGCAGATGGGAGGGTCTGCAACTTGAAAACCAGAACTGTCACCTCTCGAATTTTGGGTATCAGTATTGGAAGGATGGGAAACCAGCATTAGAATGGTGACAAACTTAATACCAAAATGGCAAAATCCTAAATGTGTGTGTGTGCGCGCGCGCGTGTGAGAGAGAGAGAGAGGGAATCCCCACCAAACAAACACACACCACCACAAAAAAAAAAAAGTTGTAAGACACGGATATGATTGTGAAATAAATACAGGGTTTTTATCTATAAAGATGCATGCAATCAAAAGTGTCTGGACAGGTTTTAACATTATTTTGGTAGCTGTGACTCATAAATCATAATTCAAGAAATTAAATGGGTTTTAAATGACATGTGCCATCGGTTATATTACTCACACTGTGAATATTACTAAGATCAGTGAAACCAGTGCATCAAATTTGAGAATAACACAAGTTTCCAGAGGGCACGACTTACTTTTGTGGTTGCCCAGACATGCACAATAGGCATCATTTCTATAAATGAACTAAAATATCCAACTAATTGCTTTCATTATTGCTCATCATCATCGCGGTTACTTTGATTGTGTTTCTGAGCTCTATACATATCTGCCACCTGCAATCCAACAACAATTCAGAAAGAGGCCCAGGCAACATTTCATTAACGTGTGAAAGATTATCAGTGAATTAATAAAGAACCAGTAATCAAAAGATTTTTCTTTACCATATCAGCAGAAGAGGCATCCTCTGGATTCTTATCTTCTCGAACCCGTAGTAAACGTGGAAACCGAAGAGAAATTCCCTTTGGAAAATTAAAATTAACAAGGTGAAGGGATATCAGATTTGAATCACAGGAACAAAATTTTTCATTGTCTAAGAATAACTCACGATCTACATAACAATAATCTCAACACCCGGTTTACCACTAGTTTGGTATGTCAGAGGAAAAAAAGGTGCCACGATGTGGCATGAAGTTCAACAGCCATATACACTTTCCTTTGGGGGACAACGAGAGGCAGCACTCCCTCCAAAATTGAATGAAGTCTAAAGATTTTACCATGTACATAATTTATTTTCAAAGTAGTCCTTTTTGACAAAAGGGTTTGCCCCTTCTAATGTTTTAAAAATCTTATAGCACTTAACAGAGCACCGCAGCCCCCCCCCCCCCAACAACAAAAAAGGAAATAAAAAAAACACCCAGCGGCTAACAAAAAGTCTTGGTTTTGCCAATGCTTGCAAAAAAGGATAGAATGATAGAAAAAGGGAGGAGAAAATGACCAGTAAAATTAATCTTAAGAGCTTAATCAAAGTATGATGGATTCACTGCCAGGAAGTTCAGATGTATTCTTTAACTTAATTGTACACGCTTGGAAGTAAACAAATACCTTGTCTGAATCCACAATACCAGTAGCAGCACGATGAACAGGACTGATAGTCAGATCAGCAGCTTTTACCTCCCAAACCTGAAAGAGTATATGACTCAAAAGATCACTGTATGAGGCAGAACAATAATCTGCATAAAAAAGGAGCATGCTAGAAGAAAGTCTATATTCACAAGGAACGGGATTCCCACATGTACAACGCGAAGAATGCTAATAAAGCATCCAAATTAAGTCTAAAAAAATGGATGTTTCAAACAAAACCCATAGAGCAAGAAAACTTCGCTCCCAACATTCCTTCCTGAGTACAGAAACAATCTGGAAAAGAATATCACAAAACATTGGCATAGAATTATTGCCTAATTCATTACGATCAATGAGAATCTCACAAAAGAATAGACATTGAAAGATTATGTGAGCCAGCTGGCACTGATGTAAAAAGCAGAGTAATGAAAAAAAGGAAGAAAATCACAAACAATGAACAGAAAAGGAAGCAGAGGATAACTTTTACTACCTCAATAGGTTCAAACCATACATCTGGATTGATTGTATCTGAGTACCGGTAATAAGACTGGGATATCATTTAAATCCAGAAGCATGTCAGAATCCGTATAAGGTTTACAGAAATACAAAATTCTTCCTATTCAATGAGGAAGTAAATGAAATACCTTTGGCTTGGGAATAACTTTAGAGCGCAAGCTGGCAGAGCGCTCTTCAAGCACAGCTTCAGAAAATCCAGTGCCTAAGCAGAACCAAGAAGTTTCTTATCACTTGATGTCAAGGGATGTATGTATTTAGAGTTTAGACAACGTAATTGAAGTTTCCTATCAAGGTAAATTTCACAGTGAACCATTAAGTAGTCACATTACCAATTTTACATATGCTCTGGAATTCTTCGTTGTTGACATCATAACAAGCAAGGAGAAAGGCTCCATAAACACCTAAAAATGGTTCAACAAAGTTATGAAACCAACTTCCAATTCATGCAGCAATACAAACCCAATTAAAAAGCAAAAGAGTATACACTGGTAACTATATCTGAAGCTAGGGTGAAGAATGTCAAGCATAGTGACACAAATCTGAATCTGAGCCAAAATAAGCGAATAATCACTTTGTGTCCTCTCAAAAATATGATATGTCAAATTACCAGTACGTTTTCCCCGGCCATGGAAAGCAGCAATGGGAACCAAATCCAGTGAGTCACCCGTACTGCAGATCATACAAGGTGAAAAGTAAGTTGCTCAAGCCCAAAAGGAATAGCCAGTGCTGTGAGTTCAATGCACATACCTATCCATGTAATCCTTTTTCAACTTCAGCCAGTTATTTGACCGCTTGGAAGGCTCATACGTGGCATCTTTCTTCAATGTCTTAATTATCAACCCCTCACAACTGCAAAGATGGATAGACAAAATAACAAACAGTTCTTGTAGAATCTGTAGAAACATTTTTGTTGATTCTGCAGAAAGAAGCTCCAAGCTAGGAGCCCTCAGGTGAAGCTAAGCACATCTCAACTTTGAAGCCAGAAAAAAGGGAGAAACTACTACTTCTTAGACAAATAATATTACATTTCACCATCTATTAATGCAGGGAAAAAA
The DNA here is from genome assembly GCF_036785885.1 of Coffea arabica. Classification (NCBI taxonomy): domain Eukaryota; kingdom Viridiplantae; phylum Streptophyta; class Magnoliopsida; order Gentianales; family Rubiaceae; genus Coffea; species Coffea arabica. The sequence goes on along the minus strand of NC_092310.1, from coordinate 51,728,625 downwards.
AGGGAAAAGAACTCCTTAGACCACAGCACATTAGGAACATATAACAAGAAAAAATGACAGATGTACAGAGAAAAAACTGAATTAAATTATCTAACTAGTTGACTTTTCTGACCGACCAAAATTCTAGTGCACTAGAAGCCATAAGGTTGGATGATCTTATATTGCACTAGGCAAGCATAAGATCATCGAATACAACAGGTTTGACCTAACAGAGAGAAACTGTATTGTACAAAACTTTGTCCACAGGCAAAAGTTGACAGATATAATAATTACGATTCCGCCAAGTGCAGAAGTCAAAGATTAAAAAAGAAAAATTCTAACAGTAAATAAAGTAGATTAAGCCAATTAGTAACAATACAATAAGGCTATGACAGGAAAATGATCTTGAACTCTGCAAAGACGAGTTACCTGGCATCAACAGCAGCTTCAAGGAACTTCTGTATTTCCTCAAGATCATTTGATGTTACTGCTGTAGCAAATTGAAAAAAGCCAGGTCCTTCCTCAAATGACTCGTAAAGATGCTGCATAAAACCAGTCATAAAGAGTAAAGGAAAATAACATGACTGCTAAAAGGTCGACAATCAGCATTAAAGATAATAGCCTGAGACATGTTTACTGAGCAAGCACTGTCATTTGGATTCTTTTTAGTTTATTTTATCATGGGAAAGGAGAGGAGGAGAGTCACAAGACGTTCTTTATGCGATACTCAAAACATTTTGGTCAAACCATTTTAGTAATTTGACTTTAAAAAATCCAAGAGTCTTTTGCCCAACACTAAAAGCAGATAAAGATATTAACATCATTGAACAAAAATTAGCATACCTGCCTTCGACTGTCAAGCTGTGCTTGTAGAAGAGGTTGGCCATTGATATACAAGATATCAAAAGCATATATGCAAACACCAACCTTTATTTCACTCAAGACCACATTTTTACGAGCCCGTGTGCTGAGGACCTGCCACCAATTCATACTTTTAAGTCTGAATTTGTAATACCATTCTTACAACTCTAGCATTTCATCAATTAACAATTCATGTGTGACACTCTTTCCAGCAAAATGAAAAGCCGAACACCAGAAGAAGCTGGCTCCTAAATGACAAGAAATATACTTAGAAGGATAAAGTGTAGAGACAACATATGTTTAGGAAACCTAAATGTGTCCCCTTTATCCTCCTGGTGGGTGGTAGGGACATGGTCAGTGGAAAAGAATAGCCTGATATATATAAATCAGTAAAATTTGTGGACATGTTACAAGATTAAGGCAAGGCCCCTGATGGAGACTAATGATGGTCTGTTTGCCAAAGCATGACTTGAATTACCTAAAAGAAACTAAAAAAAGTGCTTATACAAAAGCATCAAATCAAATACAATATATTCCAAATTCAATTTTCAAGTTGTTTGGCCTAACATCCATGTAGCATCATCATCCCTCAAAGTGTAAATTCCTCATTTGATCAACAAAAAGTAGCCCAATTAGTAATGAATCTACCCTTAGTCATATTCATCAAAATTTCACCACCTTCAAATATTTTAGAGCAGACACTGGACAGATCAAATTGGCCGAAACTTTAATACCTCAACACTCAAAAATCTCCAGTTCCTATCAAAGAAAATCAAGAATTATATGACATCAACTGACTCAAATGAAGCACCTGAAATAGATGCAAGAAAGAACTTGCACGTGTAGATTTAAGATATCCCATAGGGGGACTGAAGGTGTCGGGAAGCATTTCATGGGCCAGGCCCCAGGCATGCCCCATTTAAGTTCATGATGAGATAGCCCATAACAGATAGCCCTAGGATTTTGAGCATGCTCAATACCAAGATGATTCTTACAGCACCCAAAGTTGATGAGTTCACAACGAAAAACAAAGATGACTCGACCACTTTCTTCCCAATACAGGATTGAAGGAGACTTGTTACTTTGCCAATTTAATGCTTCAGCATTGATTGTACATAAATTATTAACATTGTATATGTTGTTGTCATATGCCACAACAAAGATCATGAAGGCTACACAATAAGCAATGCTAGAGCCAGAATGGGAGACTTAAATCAGTTAGCAATCGATTTTTCTATTTAACTTCAATTGTTCTGATGTGCTAGCATAGTTAAAAGGACCACATCAGCAGGCCCATGACAAAATCAGATTTACAAAGATCTTGCACTTAGGCAAGCTCAATATTACAGAAGTAAACAGTTCACCTGGAAGGGGAGAATTTTTTTCTTCTCACGATCAAATGCAACAATTTCACAATCAAGAACAAATGAGGTTACAGACGGCCTTTTAAACCTGCAATAAAACAGCTAAACGTCAGGAAAATTGAGAGAGATTTTCTGGCAGACTTGTAATGTTAGTAGGAAACAACTAGTCATTCTTAAAAATAAGCTCTACTGATATACTCTCATACCCAACTATGTAAATTATGTTTCTGCTCATTAAGAAAGCAATAGACTACAAAAACCCATCATGAGAAGGCCCACCACAGCAGTGAAAGTACAGTGCTAAGCTCAGACAGCCTTGCTCAACCAAGTAAAGAGACCCTTCCTGTTCATCAAACCATTAACCAGCTTGTGACAGCATGTTCCAAATCAAAGTTGGAATGGGCTACAATAAAAGTACCTTGAAATTGCATCCACAACATCAGGATACTTTCCCGTGTTTCTTTCTGCATTTCGACTATATATCTCCACTGTACCATCCTCCATGTAGTGAATCTGCAGGACATGGTTAGACAAACACACATCACCAAGACTGTGAAAGGAAAGGCATATAACATAGGCGTCATGTCTAGTTTCTTGCTACCTGAGCACGTTCTCCATCATACTTGTATTCACAGGTGAATTCAATATCCTGAAACTTATCCAATATTTCAGAAACTCCCTTAGTTGGTTTTGCTAGCATAGGTCCAACAGGAACACCAGGTGAAAAGCTACATGTCTTGGGAAGATCCCATACACCATCAGCAAGAAGAGCAGGGATTATTTTATCATAGACTGGAATTACCGAGTAAACTTGTTTCACGATTTTAGCAGCCTGAGGGAAGGAAAGCAATTTCACAACATGTTTATGCAATAAACAAAAAACTCTCTCTTAAATTTGCACATAGTATTAGCATAATAATAAAATCTAATTAAAAAATTGATTCAAACTCTCTCAGAAGTTTAAATTCATGCCAAGATACCTCTTCTAAAGAAGAATCTATATTTGCAGGAGTTGAAGATTGCTTATCAGCATAAACTGCAGCATGGCCCAAAGCAGCTAACAGAGTTTGCTCAGCTAAACCAATGCGCAGTTTCGCCTGCATGTAGAGTTCAAGAATAATTTTCAGGGATTAAAGGTGCCAATTTGTGATATTAGATCTTCAATTGTCTGACCTGGAGCAGACGAATCAAGTACTGAGGTTCACAATCAGTAGCAGCAACCAGTAGTGCCTTGATATGATTCTTTTTCTTCTCTTGACTATCCTTACCAGATTCCTAATGCAAGTCATGAAGAGATACAGTTACAAAACTAAAAGAAGTTAACCGTTATGGTCTTCTCTAGATCAATAAATTATAAGTTAATAAACAAGCACCAATTCATGTGCATATCTCGGCTGATTACCCATCATCCCAAAAAAAAAAAGCCTCTCTCTCTCCCCCCTGATGTTCAACTTTTCTCACCCATCTCTCTCTCATCCGTTTCCTCTGTAATCTTTATCTTACTCTCTCTCTCTCTCTCTACCTATGCTTCTCTTGCCCCCCTCGCAACTTTCACTTTTACCTCCTAACCCATCCTCTCCTCTACCAGTCAGCCCTCCCTTCAACATGCAACGACCATGGAAGCCAAGCTAGAGATAGATAATTGAGGTTTTTTTTTTGTTGGTCTCATGGTAGATCAGTCTTTCCTACATATTAACAGTGTTGTGGGGATGTTGTTGGGAATTCATGATGGATCAAAGTTTTGATTAACAGTTTGTGGTGATTTTGGCGGTTTTGCAGATATATGAAATTTTGAAAAAATAGTGTGCCGTCATTTGAAATTGGTGGGGATTAGTGGGATGATTCAAAGAGTTGAAAACATTTCTAGTTTGGCAAGAATGGATGTGATGTTAGCTGCTGCTTTTGTTGTTTGTTGTTGGCTGAGTTTTTTTTTTTTTTTTGAATTTCGTTGTTGGCTGAGTGCGGTGGCGGTCTAGTTGCAGTCATACAGAGTCCATTTGGGAAGAAAGATAACAAAGTTGGCAAAAGGGGGAAAAGAATTAGCTAGACATACTAAAAAAAAAAGTTCAGTGGATTCCTATTTCACCACAACAAACCAAACATATGAAAAGAAGTTGCTAAAACCCATTACGATTGAGGACCTTTGATACTCATTGCTATTGCCATTCCAGAATACCAACCAAACAGGTAGTTAGTGTACTCTAGCTCCAAAACATTTCAAAAAAATAGATTTCAAGTTTCATGTATGGAAACCAATAAAGGCAGCTATGAATATCTTAAGGAATAAGGCAATCCAGTTTAACTCTCATCTACAGCGAATAAGATCAAAGCTCATCATCCAAGTCCATGAAATGGGAAAATTCAAAGGTACCTTAGCAATAAGGCGAAATGTATCAAAAACTTTAACAACAGTTAGTGCTTCTGGTTTGCGCATTAAAGACTGAGACGAACGGCTTGCTTTTGCAACAAGGCCTAGATCACCAAGCTCCTGAGGCAAGTCGGATAGTGAAGTAATCATTCAAAATCAAAAAGAAGAAAGAAATTGCGGGCCAAAACTTGCAGGATTTTGATATGTCAGGAGATTCCTGCACACAAATTATTAAGCAAGTATAACTAGACTACACCATTCGCAAGCTTTGAATGAAATACTGCTCGTCTAACTACAAAATTTCTTAAAACAAGTGCAGTGTACTCATTGCAGAAAGATCAGCCAGAGCCTTCCATTAAATCAAGCAACAGAGTCACAGAAGTCAAGTAAATCATAAAGAGAATAAATGATAAATTTTTTTTTGCAAATTGTATCTTAGATCAATTAAAAAAAAAAAATTTCCAGACAAGCTACAGCGTACAAAATGTAACAACAACCAACGTACAGCTGCAGCCAAAGAAAGTAACAAGATAAAACTAAAGCAGCTTCTCAAATTATGCAGTTACTTTGTAGAACCAAAATCGAGCCCAGAACTAAAATCACAGGCAAAAGGTCGAATGTTTTTGACATCAACATAGCACCAAAGCTAAATTCAAAATATTCAATTAAATGTAGCATTTGACTGGACAAGCTTTTTTTCTAATCCCATTCTTGATAATTTGTATAAGAACAATAGTGCTTGTACTGAGTTAGTAGATACCTTGCAAACCGAATCAGACAACATAATAATCACCATAGCAGCATTCTACAGCATTGAAACCACAGCTAGGCAGAGGCCTAAATACAGCGTGGGACTTATGTTTCTTTCTCCTCCCCTATTCTCCATCTCATTTATTAATGTTTTGCAATTACTGAAACAAGGCCAAAAATCTCTAGAATTTCATTTACTAGAACTGAGAACAAGGTACCAGCGATCATTCTGTCATTTCACTTGAAGTACAATTTCTTTAATTTCTTGGCATCAAGTTAAGAAAAGCCAACTCCACAAACAATAATATTCAGAAATAAAAAAAGAAATTCAATCATTTCTAAACCACACCCAAGATTTGATAAACACGAGTGACTGGAATGTAGTAGAGTTTCACCTTGTACTGCTTCTTAATTTGTGCTTCTTTTGTTCCGCACGCCTCGGACAGAGCCTTAATAATCGAAGCATCCCCAATCCCAAGCTCCAATCCTTCATGGGCTGGAGCAATCCGGTTCGCCAAAAGGTAAACAACAGCCACCAAATCCTCTGGCGTCGTTTCCATCACAGTCCTCAACATGTTACAAACAATTGCAGTTATCGCAATCCGCCCTGATTCTTTAGAAATAGCATCCAACGCCTTCGCTACAAACATAAACGGCACCCTTTGTCCCTTTCCCCAATATGCCGCCTTCTTGGGATCAAAACTTGTCGCCTTATCCTTCAACTCAAGAAGGCTCTCATCAGGAGTAATTACCACCTTAGGTTTCTTAACCACCGCTTCCTCACTTTTCCCCAGCTGGGCATCCTTAAAGTTGCTCGAATCGTCATTTTTCATATCTTTTTCCAGTTGGGCTTCTTTAATTTGAGCTGAATCAGGTTCTTTGACTGAAATCGGAGCAGAATTTTGAGAAGTGATGGTGGGGGTGGTGGTTTTGCGTTTCTTGGGAGATGGTTTTTGTTGTTTCTGCTCGGACTTTTTCTTGCTGGCATTGGACATGAGGAGGTCGAAGGCAGAAGGGCGAGAAGCCATTGCTGCTATTGATCCTGGGTTAACTAATGGAATCAAGAGAAAGAGGGATCTCTGAGAGAAGGGTTTTGCGGGGAAGGAAGAATAGACGAGAAAGTAGGGCTTAAAGCCGAGTGGTTTTCTGAGGGGATGAAGCGAAAGAGTGTGGTGGGTAAAGTGGAGTGAAGAAGAGCATGACCTGAATGCTGTGAACATCAGCTGCCGTTTTTCTGCTACGGAGAGGGAGACAACTGACACGGGTTGCTGTTGCGGATGCGGATGGATGGAGGGAAGAGGAAGGCAAATGGCGGGAAAGGAAATTGAGGGTTTTGTGCACTTGGATTGAAAATTGCCAGAAAATTGCCAGAAAGAGTGGTTTATTATACGTTTTCTTTCACTATGTTCACGCTCTGAAGTCTGAATTATTCCAACCCAATTGATGAAAAATGTTTTAAAAATTTTTAGGACAAGTGCAATATCCATATAGTTTATTTTTGTGATATGTCGCATCGTGGAGCGGAAATGGTATGCTTGGGCTCGTGAGTTATCAAGTAATTTAGATTAATCATATTTTGTACCCCTAATTTGGCTCAAAAGTTAATTAGGCCAACCCGCGGATCAAAAGCGTTACAATTTTGACTTATTTTACTGATTCGAGTTTGTTCAAAAACTTTTTTTGGTAAAAAATTTATGTGACATGGAAACATAATTTGGCCAATTCACAAAACCATGTATATTGCACACGCAAAAATCAACTCGAAAGTGGATTGTCCAACCCAATTGTAATGATACAAGTTTTAAAAGATTAGCAAAGATGCATACGAGGTAAAAAAAAAAAAAGGTGATTAGCAAATGTGTTTATGAAAAAAATAAAAAATTTTTAAAAGAAAATAGTTTTCTAAAATTTTAACCCTCGTGCCCCCGTTCCTATACTTTTCTACTCCCAACTATCAAGTTCAGAATTCGAACTTTGAACTCGACGACGTTGGTCATTGGACTAATCCCAGTGCTTAATTTTACCAAACTTGCAAAACAAGAAATAAGAAATAAAAACCGACCGAAACGCCTATAAGTATACTGATCATCACAAATAATATAAAATCTGTTTTGACTTGCCAAACTTATTAGGTTATTTGCATGAGTTTCTTCATTGTTTTTTAATTTTAATAATAATTGATATCCCTCTTCTGAAGGTCTCTCCACAGTCTCCATACACGGGGCTGATGGAACACTTTTTGAATGAGAGCCATTCAAGTCATGTTGTTGATTGGAGTTCCAGAAAGAAGAGAGAAAAAAAAAACTCCAAATTCCGTCCGCAACTGGCTGTGGTGGTACACTGGTACAGAACAAAAAATCCATAATAAGATAAACACTGGAATGTAGTGGTAATAATGAACCCCTACCTAAACCTAAATAAACGGAATAATTAATACACCACCAAATCAATAATTGTAGTATCATATTCTACATGTTCTTTCCTTCTCGAACTAGCTTGCAACTGGTTTTGATACGTCAGGTTTCTTTACAGGGACTAGACTACAACTGCTTGTATGGAGGAAGAAACTCCTCCAAGTTCCTGAGTCCACAAATTTCGGATCCCACCACTGGTGGGATTTTTGTGTTGTTGGTCATGATTAGTTTCTTCATATCTTCTCTCCAATGCAGGACGGTTGGTCAACTGAACATGCAAGTTGATAATTGCTCAATTCTTCAATGATGATGAAAAACTCACAAATTATGCAGAACGATATGGAGCAGAAGGGCCTGCATTGATTGCTTATCATGAGAATCCACTTCACTTGGGCAGAGAGCCAGGGGGTGAGCATGAGAAATGGCAGCTACCCGTTTTGAATCACATTTTTCATGAAAAATTTACTGTTGCGATTTGACGTATGTAAGAAAAAATAATAATAGAAAAATATGATCACGAAAAACGACGCAATTTTCTGGCAAAAAATGGCAATCCAAACACACTACTGGCGTCAACTACTTGGTCCACTAATATTGCTGCTGCAATTTTTTTTTTTGTCGACAGAATGGGTGTCCGGGTCAAGTCCGTAAAGACGGCCCGACTAATATCACTTCGGCCCGGCCCAGCACCCCAACCAAACCTAGCACGTTAGATGCATGGAGAAGCCGATGTTGCTGCGGAGGTTCGACCCCAGGACCTGACGGTCCGAGAAACAGGGATTTCAAGAAAGTGCAGTAAACTTTTTTCATTCTTATTATGATACTATTATTATAGTTCTTAAGCCCCAAAAAAAAAAAAATGTAGTAACATTTGATTCGTGTAGTCATTATATATATTATTAAAATGCATGCATATACATTTATAATATTTTTTTAATTTAATTTCACCCTACTCATTTTTCAAAATCAGCTCTTGTAATTCCACTTTCACCTGCAGTTCACGGGCTTCCCATAGAAAAATCCATCCTAATTTAAACTGTGCAGTTTTTTGCGGGGAGACCGTCCATCTCTCCATCTGGTAGGTCAAGACTTGTATAGGATTTAGGCTGCTAATTGATGGGTCAACAAAAAAAACAAAAAAAAAGAAGAAAGAATCTTTACCCCTGAATTTTAAACAAACAAAACATTAAATTATTGTAGACATGACCTCGTGGAAATCTGCTCTTATATAAAAATGTTTTGAAATTAACCAAGCAGACAAAAGAAGATTTGGCATTCCAAGGAATACAAAATTAGTATCAGTTAATAAGGGTTAATTTGGTTTCTTTCTCATGTTTGGTGTCCTTCGATTTGGCAGCATTATTTACAAAGGAGTCAGAGTGACTAAACAATTGACCAAAAGAGGAATGGAACATTTGCAATGTTGACTTGACTTGACTTGACTTTTTTTACGTTTTATTTCAATTAATTACTACAGAGTGATCAGTGGCCACAATAAATTACTCTCTCCGTCCCACTTTGACAGTCATATTTTTTTTTTCGTCTGTCCCAACTTATAATCCACTTTTCAATTCTTCAAAATGTAATTATATTTTAATTTTTCTAAAATATTTTTATTTAATGTAAGTTATTATTACTATAAATCTACTCCATTTAATGAGAGTTGATTCTTTTTTTACCATCAATTCAAGTTCTCGTAAATTTATACTCTATTTAATGTGAGGGTATTTTAGAAAAATAGTAATCTAAATTTATTTTTTTAATAAAATTAATTACTTTTTCTTATATTGCGTGAAAAAATACTAAAGGAAAGCAAGTAGAAAGTAGCGACATCAACACGAAAGTCATTTCATCACTGAAACCAAATGCAAACAAACATAATAAAACGCCAAAAAAAAAAGCATAGTAAAAGCCAAGCAGATCCCCCCTGGAATCAGCCAAAATAGATCTCTCCCAAAAAGCCAAGGCAACAGCAATGAGGCCGAGCGTTATAAAGAACAACAGGGGAGGGGAAGGGAAGGGAAGGGAAGATCAGAGTTTTTATTAGGGGATAATTGCAGAAACCTCCCCTGACTTTTATAGTAATAGCATTGACCTCCCCTATCAATTTTAAAATAGCACTGACCTCCCCTATCAAAAGTTGGAGGTAATTTAATAAGCAAAAATGGATCAATTTACTAAAGTACCCCTGACATGATTTAATTTTACCAAATGAATGTGATGAGTACTTCTATCAAACCCAACAAAACATTTGTTAATAAAAATTACACTAAATTAACTATTTCTACATAGTTTAACTAATTAATTAAATAACTAATAATCTAATTAATTAATAACTAATTATCTAATTAACTATTAACTAATTATCTAATTGTTAAAAGTTATTAACTAATCAAACTATTTCTACATAATTAAACAAATTAACTATTAACTAATTATCTAATTAACTATTAACTAATTAACTAATTACCTAATTAATTAATTAACTAATTAACTAATTTCTGTTTATCTAATTAACTAATCTCTATTTATCAAATTAACTAAAGCTGTTGTCTGTCCGAAACTAATAAACTATTTGCATGTTAAACTAATTAACTAATTAGCTGCTTAACTAATTAACTACCTAATTATCTAATTAACTAATTAACTAATTTTTGTTTATCTAATTAACTAATTATCTAATTAACTAAAATTGTTATCTATCCGAAACTAACAAACTATTTGCATGTTAAACTAATTAACTAATTAACTGCTTAGCTAATTAACTAATTAACTAAAGCTGTTGTCTATCCTAAACTAACAAACTTAGCATGTTAAACTAATTAACAAATTAATTGCTTAACTAATTAACTAACTAATTATCCAATTAATTAATTAACTAATTTTTGTTTATCTAATTATCTAATTAACTAAATTTGTTGTCTATCCGAAACTAACAAACTATTTGCATGTTAAACTAATTAACTAATTAACTGCTTAACTAATTAACTAATTAACTAAAGCTGTTGTCTGTCCGAAACTAACAAACTATTTGCATGTTAAACTAATTAACTACTTAACTAATTAACTAACTAATTATCTAATTAATTAATTAACTACTTAACTAACTAATTATCTAATTAACTAATTAACTAATTTTTGTTTATCTAATTAACTAATTAACTAAAGCTGTTGTCTATCCGAAACTAACAAACTATTTGCATGTTAAACTAATTAACTAATTAATTGCTTAACTAATTAACTAACCAATTATCTAATTAATTAATTAACTAATTAACTAATTTGTATTTATCTAATTAACTAAAGTTATTGTCTGTTCGAAACTAACAAACTATTTGCATGTTAAACTAATTAACTAATTAACTGCTTAACTAATTAATTAATTAATTAGCTAACTAATTAACAAACTATTTGCATGTTAAACTATATGCAGTACGCATTACCTATTTAAAGTATCGGTTCTTTATAGGTATTTTACTTTCAAACATTTAATTTATGATAAAAATATCAATGTTTGTAAGTAAAATTCAAAAAGTGTTACAAAAAATATCAATATTCTTACTTTCAAACATTTAATTTATGGCCCTATACCCCTCCCGTTTTGTAAGAATATTATTGTAACACTTTTTGAATTTTACTTACAAACATTGACGTTTTTATCATAAATAAAATGTTTGAAAGTAAAATACCCATAAAGAGCCGATACTTTAAATAGCTAAGGCGTACTGCATATAGTTTAACATGCAAATAGTCTGTTAATTAGTTAGTTAGTTAATTAGTTAATTAGTTTAACATGCAAATAGTTTGTTAGTTTCAGACAGACAATAACTTTAGTTAATTAGTTAATTAGATAAATAGAAATTAATTAATTAGTTAATTAATTAATTAGATAATTAGTTAATAATTAATCAAATAATTAGTTAATAGTTAATTAGTTTAACAATTAACTAATTAGATAATTAGTTAAGTAATTGTCAAGCAAATAATAATTGTCAAGCAAGAAGAGGGCAAAATTGGAAGAAATTTCTTATCTCACTTCTACAAAAGCTGTCAGGGAGGTTTCTGCAACGAATTGTTACTGTTCAGGGGAGGTGAATGCAATTTCAAAACCTAGAGGGGAGGTCAGTGCAAATATCAGAAATCTCAGGGGAGGTTTCTGCAATTATCCCTTTTTATTAGAGTAGAAAGCAGAGTGAAAAAGATGGAGGTGAGGTGGGACGGTCACGGAGGGAGGTTGGGTTGGTTGTGTTGGGGACCCTAGGGCTTTTGGGGTAGCTTTCCAGGGAGGCTACTGCCGTATCTCATCCGTCACTTTCAAGACTAGTCTGTTTCTCTCGAATCCATCTCTCTCTCACCATCCCTCATCCCTTTCTCCTTCTTCTCTCTCTCTCTCTGTGGCCCTCTGCTCTGTTGTTTCAGTTGCCATAACTCCACTCCCTCACTCTATCAGAATCAGAAACAGCAGTAAGAAGAAGGTAAGGTAGTCCAGTGAGTCAGTAGTAGCGAATTCCATTTCTCAGCCATAAATTCATTTCTTTGTCCCTACGCTGCTACACTGGAATATATACACCACACCGGTACATGTATATCCTCTCTTTACACATTATTACTCTGTCTCTTACTGCATTAATTCTCCACCCTTCCTTCCCTCGCCATTCCTCCTCTTCCACTCTGGCTTTCCTGCCGGCCCTCTCTCTGTCTCCGTTTTCTCTCTCACACACTCGCACAGTTGGAGCATCAAAGCAGGAGCACTCTATTACTACTATGTAGTATTATGTATGTGCATATGAATATGTGTTTATAATCATTACATGCATATGATTTCATTAACCACGCGCATCTCACCCCTTTTTCCTTTTTTTCCCCTCTCTCTCTCTCTCGTGAAATGAAATTAATGTCTTCAGGCCCTCTCCTCCCGTAGCATAAAATAAATAATTATAGCCTAGGATAATTATAGGTTCATCGTATCGAGACGAAAAAAAGGAAAATTAATCTAGTACTACTACAACGTTTTTTTTTTTTTTTTTTTGTTTTTAATATTCTCTCTCAGTTGTGAGATCTACAACTATTTTTGTTTGCACTCTAAGCTAGTTGAGTTGCTATTTTGAAAGAAAATGCAATAGCTAAAAGCCCAAAAAAAAAAAAAAAAAGAAAGAAAGAAGAAGGAGATAAGAGGAAGGACGTTGAGAGATGAATGAGGAGCGATCATTGAGGTCATGAGCTAGGGTTTTGAGAGATGGAGGGGAGAGCCTTTATGAAGAAGCACTATAGCAATAATAACAATAGTAGCAGCAGCAGCTGTAGCAGTAGCAGGCAAGTGAACAACGGTTCCAGTGCCAGTCCTGAGAGAGCTAAGGTCTGGACGGAGAAGTCTCCCAAGTACCATTATCATCAACCCCGTCACCATAATCGCAATCAGAAACAGCACCAGCAAAACGGTAGTAACAATAACACTAGTAAAGGTGATTCAAGAGTGGCGGTGGTTTATTATCTATGTAGAAACCGCCAGCTGGAGCATCCTCATTTTATCGAAGTCCCCCTCTCTTCACCTGATGGCCTCTACCTTCGAGGTATCTTTTCTTCCTTGTGCTTTTCAAACGCGTTTGAGGAGTTCATAATCCAATTTGTTTGCTTAGTTCATAATCCAATCTTGTACTAGAAAAATTGCATGGTCGAGAACACGCGTTTGAGAAGTATAATCGCTGTTGCTTTTACAATTAAAGCAAGTTGGGTGAAATCACGAGTCATAAGCTTCAGAGGACATTCCATCAGCCTTGCTCGTTTACGAATTGCATGATATGGTGAAATGAGAGGCATCGACAGACCAAAAAAATTTAACAATACAAGACTAACAAAAATGGATTTATGCAGTTGACAAATTATTGGATAATAAGAAATTTTTATGTTTACTGATAATATGCATGCGAGTATGTATGTTTGTTTGTTTCTTTATCAGTTAGAGATTGGATTCTTGTATGAAGTTCTGATTTTTTTTTTTCCTTTTACCCTGCTGAGTAGATGTAGTTGAGAGGCTAAATGTTTTACGAGGCCGAGGCATGGCTTCGATGTATTCTTGGTCTTGCAAGAGGTCAGAACTTTTTCCAACTCTCCTCAATTTATTATAATTGAAGATTTCCTTTCTGTTTTTCTTGTTTTTGGATTTTGGATTGGTTTGTAAAATGCAGGAGCTACAAGAATGGCTTTGTGTGGCATGATCTCTGTGAAGATGACTTAATTCTTCCAGCACATGGTAACGAGTATGTTCTCAAAGGCTCGGAGCTCTTTGAAGATTCTAATTCAGGTACATCAAAATTGTGCCAGTGGTTGCAGGGCGGGTCAGTTAGGAGCCAAAGTCATTTGGACCCTCCTTGATATTCATGTTTTTTACTTTTAGGACAACGTTACTCTAGGTTAAAATGTAACTAATGGTTGGTTCTTCAAATTGTGGCAGTCTCTGTTCTTTTGAATCATCTTTTTTGGATTTTGCTCAATTTTGCTCATCACCTTTTCCCTTTTCACGAGTCTGTTTACATGCTTTCTGTTTTCAGGTCGGTTTACCCCTGCTGGAAACGTTAGATTGCAACTTCCAAAAGCACTACCAGAGCCGCCATCTTCTAGAAGCCAAGATGATTCTTCATCCTCTTCTAGCATGAATGAGAGAACTACAAAACATTCTCAAGATGATGAGTTGTCTCCTCCAGTTCAGCGTCCAGGTTCATCGGCTGTATCCCCAGAGTCTAGTGTTGGGAAGAATTCCTCCTGGAATGGTTCTCTCAGCTTGGCAGAATACAAAGTTTACAAGAGTGATGGTCTAGCTGATGCCTCCACTCAGACTGATGAGAATGGCAACCGAGTTAATAAAACTCGAGAGACTTGTACACGAGGCGTTTCAACTGATGATGGGACATCAGAACCTGAAAGTGGTGCCACTCAACCACGGGATTCACAAGTAAAAGAAACCTCAGAGATCTGCAGGGACAGAGATTATGTTTCACCTCCTCCATCTTCATCAAGTGCATCATCTTCTGGTGCTAGGACTGATACCTTGGAATCCCTCATCAGAGCTGATGCAAGAAAATTCAACAGCTTTAGGATTCTTGAAGAGGAGGAGTTCCGAATGCCATCCAGTACAAAATTTAAGGCTTCAAATATGCTTATGCAACTGATCTCGTGCGGGTCAATTTCAGTAAAAGATCACAGCTTTGGCCTTATCCCAGCTTACAAGCCAAGGCTTACTGGCTCCAAGTTTCCTTCTCCTTTCTTCTCGTCATCCTTCATGTTGGGAGAGCTTGATTGCCTTACAGAGAATCCAAGGTTCATTGGTCTGAGGCTGGAAGATAAGGAATACTTCAGCGGCAGCTTGATTGAGACTAATGCTCGGAAGGAAGGAGTAGCTACCTTAAAACGATCTTCTTCATATAATGCTGACAGGTCAGGCCAATCTCTGTTGTAGGTATTGCTGCATTGGTTATTTCTTTGCCTTGCATCAAAAATGGTAAGATGAAATAAAGAGTGGAACCATGTTATCTACCTAAGCCTGTTACATGCACCGATGCTTAAGCTGTAGTTTTCTGAAATCATGTAATGATAGTGATTTGACTGAAACAATGAATTATCCTTCAATTTCTCTCAAGTACTGCACAATGGAGTAGCATAATTCAATGTCTGTGTTTATTTTGTTGATTCTTATGCTTAATTGTTTCTTCTCCTTCAAAGATTAGGTAATACTGCTTATCAAAAGGAAAACAGAAAAAATATAGCAAGTGGTAAAATTTTATTGTGGTTGCCTTGTGTTGCTTTGCACTTTTTACGTATGTTGAGAAAGAGTACTGGAAACTGCAGGAGCAATAAACAATTTGATTTAGAGGAGGACAAAGAAGAGACAAGTACGACGCAATCAAAGTGCATCCCACGATCAATCAAGGCTTCTTTGTCTAAGCAACCAAGAAGTGAATCAATGAGATCTCCTCTTTCAGATGGACCTAGGATCTCATCTGATGGAGTGGAGAGTTCACGAAGTATTTCGTCTAATGTATCAAATGGAGGAAGTAAGAGACACACAGAACCTTCTTCTGGGAATAACCAATCAAGACGAACAGATTCCTTCAGAGGCGAGAAGGAAAATGTAATCAAAATTGAAGAAAGTTAAGTTTTGATTTTGAGTTTCTCAGAATAGGCACTCTAGTTTAAAACACAATTTTTGTTGCTTGTCATTGCTGCCCCCTGCCCGCCCTTCTCCTTTTCTTTATCTGTTTGTGCGTGTGTTCATCTGAATTGATGGGCTTTACTAAAATGTTTCAACAGGCTTGCTTCAGGAGCTCGGGTTATAATACAATCAGAGGCACCTCCAGATGGTCAAAGTGACTTGTAACCATTATCTTGAAGGTTGAGAAATTCAGAGTTATAGTCACCTATGTAGATTTTTACGTCTTTTGCTCTTGCAAGTGAATAGCATGTTCTGAAAATCTGCACTTCAGAAAGTGCAGAGCAATCAGGTCACTAGCTGTCCAGAAAATTTTGATGTAAAGTTAGCTGTAGACTTGGGGAATTCTCAAGTTCTATGGGTCGGGGAGAGCTTTCAGGTACAATGCTGTATGAGAAGGTAGTGTTTCACGGAGAATTCGGTTTAAATTGTTGCAGCTTCTGCTTTTGTAATGTGTATATGTGTTGCTTTTATTTTGCGCTGGGAGCAAAGATTCTTCTTCTGTAGGTCATCTAGCTCGTCTTAGTTAAAGAGTTCACTTCATTTAATGCTATTGTCGGTGAAATTACCAATGTTCCATTTAACTCATGCTAGTTAATTTAGGTCTAAAATGGGTAAGCTAAGCATTAATCTCCAATTCTCCAAAATTTTTTAAAAAAAAACAATAAAGATTTCAGGAGCGTTTTTGTTGGGAGGCAGAATGCATTCAAATTTGAAACCAATGCATTAATGCAGAACATTCTTCAAGGAGCATGGGATTCCTGCAAATTGGAAACTTTCTAGTATTTGGCTAAGTTACCTTTTTATTTTCTCCTTTCCAAGGTCAATGCTGCCTTTACGTCTAAAGATTGATGCCTCGAGGCCTTAAATAGTGTAAAAGGTGATATTAACAATTGAATGCTACAGGAAAATGTTGGCGGATAGCATTCCCTCCCATGTTCTCAGCTCTTCCCCAATGGAATTGCAGTCAACCCGAATTCTTAAGATTTTCATAAACAAATAGCAATACGCGGATTATGTCATGATTAAAGGCTCGTAATCAGTGTTTTACTTTTCCAACAGAATTGAATTCAATTTATAAAAGCAATTAGGGTGCTCGAAACATGGGATAAAAAAAATATATATCTGGTTTTGTATAAATGCCAAAAGATTTCTTCTCTAAGTTGATTGGATTCTGCAATGTCTTGATCGAGGATTTCTTGAAATAATTGAATGGTGCTAGAAAGAGCAAAACAATGTGTAGATTCAGTTCAAATGCAAGCATTTTCTTTAATCCTTGAAACAAGTAGCAAAATTGCAATTCAGCAGAAAACAAAGAGAATTGTCAAATTGCAATTGCTTAATAACCAACAAGTCATTTGACAAACAATAATAATAATAATAACCAAGAAGTTAATGTAATTCAAGACCTCTTCATTGGTTGTAGTGGTAATTGAGGCTATTAGTGGTTAATAACTTGGTTAACCACTAATAAGCTCTATAAATCCAATAGGATTTGCAGAAACCGAACGGGGTGTGTAATGCAACAGCGGCCAATGCAGCAACATCAATCGTTTTTTTTTTTTCAAGAAAGAGGAATTTCATTGAATAGGAGACCACTCTTTCAAATTAAAGCAGCCTGCACAAAGGCACTTTATTTACATGTGCAAACAACCAACCAAATTGAAGTGGAATATCCCGAAAAGGGAGATTGGGCTCTGGGGCATTCAATGGGCCGTTTTACTTGCATTGCCTTTTCCTCTGGAATCGCATTCTACTGAATTTCTTTTGCTTTGTCCTACTTTTTGGTACTAAAAGCGAAGAAAACTTCAGAATTTAGCACTTTCTAAGTTGTTTGCATAAGCATGGCAGGCTGTCACTTATTTTGAATCTTGTGTGCTGACTACTTATAGTTACTGTCAATTAATACACTATGTTCTAGACCAATCTCAAAGCAATGCTGATTTTTGGGGTCATTTTATTTTTATCCCTTTTTCAGTTTTTGTCTTTTTTTTTTTTTTTGAGGAAAATTTTGGGATCTTGATGTGCTGCCAAAAAATAGTTATGACATAGGGAAGACTAAGCACAAGGTACTTCTCGTAATCCATCCCAATGAATTGGGGCGTTAGGGTCATTTGGGCTCCTGAAGCTCTGGGCACAAGGCCTAGTCAGCTGAGCTAGTTTGCTTTTGCGGTTTTGCCAATGGGTTTCTCTCGGAAAGCCAGTCGATTGCATTGTTGTTTTAGATTGAAATTAATAAGATTGATAAGGCTCTGGCTCTCCCCGCTTTGTAAGAATCTTTCCTAGTTTCAAGCCAAGTGAGAAAAGAAATGATAAATTAACTTTCAAAGAAATGGCATCCAGGAATTGAAACATCAGCTGGTTAGCTAGGTTCTCTGCCCAGCTACCCCTTACAAGACTGACAAACTTCTTGAACCAATTAATCAATTATTCTTTTAGAACATGCATAAGTTCTAGCTTAGATACATTATTTCCTTGATCCCCCAAAAGTTCTTTACGATACTACTACTTTGTTAGGCGTATCTATGGATGGAGCCACCGGTATCATCTAAAAGCTGCCTTGTCTAAACCAGAAGTGTCATCTGACTGCCTCGGCAATTCTATGGCCAGAGGATGATGAGCACGAAGATGCAGGGCCTCCTTGGATCTGTCTAGTGTTATAAGACTTGCATCTTAAGCATCTGTGTGCCAAAATGTGAAAATGCACTTCAGCAATTGCACCACAGTCATTGCAGAGGATCCACACCTACAATACACATATTTCCCAGAATATGAATACTAGGATTCAGTTTCCAATAGTATTAAATTTAACTTCTTGCATGTTATCTTTATCTAGGAAACAAAGAGCCTTACCATCTTGTCCTTATACATCTCAGGCATTTGAGTTGCATCAACCTGAGATCACAAATTTAGTAGAAAGTTTTAGTGTAATCAACCTTGTATTACCAACAAGTATTTATTGGGAAAATGGGTGAGAAAGAAGGAACATGGAGACATACTTCTTGGTCGATCATTCTCCACAAGTTTGACAGGTCACAGATGGATTTTGAGCACACGGGACATGAGTACCTAGAGGAACATGAAGTAAATGAATCCGGTTACCTTAAGAGTTGCAATTATTAGCAGAAATACAGAAGTAAAAGTCTCAATGTTTGGTGAGCAGAGGATTGGTGTGGTTACAAATTTCTTACCGGCTGTGATGCTCCATCTTTTGCACGCAGTCCAAATGTATCGTGTGCCCGCACGGTAAAACAGTTATATCTTTTGTTGTATCAAATAAATACTGCAAATTGCAATCAAACGTTGAGTAACTAAACAAAGAACATTGGAGGTTTTGAAAATCATCTTTGAGAGTTTCGTTCTTCCGAAGTCGTAATAGTATACCTCAAGACAGACTGGACAGTTGTGGTGCATTGCCCTTTCAACACAATTATGTGCATCCATAATCAATTTTGAGTAGCAACATCCTGGACATAAATTGTACAAAATGTCAAAAGTTGTACAACGAAAAGGACAAAATGGAAACTTAGCTAACAACGGGAACATGAAAACTAGTAATTGTCATACCACACTTGTTACAATGAAAGAAGTTTTCTTTGCCTCCAGTTCTGTGAAGAAAATTATTTGGCAATGAATTAGGGGATATTCAACTAGAGAGTATAAGATTATACTGAACATAGTATATATGTAGCATAAATAGGAAAAAGAAACATGTACTGGTCACACGAGTGTACCTGCATATCCCACATTCATGACAGTGGTATTGTTTCTTGGAGACCTATATGTATCCAGGAAAATGTCAATGAAACAACAATAATGCGAATTGGAAAAGATTGTACAAATCAAACGAGAGGAACATTACGAAACTTACATCATCATCAAAGAATTTGCACTTCTGACAAAAGTATTTGCCCATGCAAACCCCACAACTTTGGCATTTTTGTTGAACCTAATAAGTGGATGCCACAAACAGTCAATAAGTGCCTCAAATATGCTACAACCAATACTAAATATTGTATTTAAGTTCCACATGGTAGAAGGCTTTCTAATACTCACATTTTGTTCTGTGCCACACAGGGAACATATAACCTGCAACTCACATAAAGAGAGACATTAGGGGAAAAGAAAAAAAAGGGAAAATGCAAGCAAGAAATTTCCCCAGAAATCAACAGGAGGACATTACAAGCAAGTTCAATGAATATAGATATTGAATACAACTCCTATGTAAAGTATAACAGAGAAGCTTGATATGTTTGAACAGAAGGAACTCACAGTTTTAACTTCATGCCGAGGAAGGTCATGCCTATGAAGGGGATCAACCTCCAGAGAGTTCTGCTCCCAATTACAGTTGTATCAAAACAAAAGACAAAGTATCAATCAGCTTGGGAAACCATCAGATATTGTAATTCGTGGGCATAAAAAAGAAACAGTAATAGAGAACAGGGTCACACCATACCTTAGCTTCGTTATGACAATGCCTGCAATTAAAGATCTCATTGCAACATGGGGCTCTAATCTTGCATCTCCTACTGTAATGTTTGCACCTAAAACAAATCCCCATACAACAGATTACGCAAGCAAATATGCTGAAAAGTTACAAAGAGTGGCAAGAAGAAAAGGGCTTAAATGAAATCCGATCAAGAAAGAGAGGAAATTGAGAATTACCCGTGATCTCCAGAACCAAGATCCCTCAAATTCTCATCTTTCCCAGCAAATTCAGGCCCCGGTAAAATTGATAGAGACAGAACTTCACTCCCCATTGTCAAGAATTCTTCTTTGGCCTGCACAACCGAATCCAGTGTAATACAGTCGAAAAAAAAGAGGATAAGATGATACAAATTACCACGGTATTATCCATTACTATTAGGCATTTATCAACCTTTCTTCACTTTACCTTACAAACTGTCGAATCAGTGGCGACTTTGCGGGTTGGGTTTTGCGCTTCAAAAGTTGAAATAGAAAGATGGGGTGAGCAGTGGTGATTAATTAGTAAGTTCGTTAGAGGGATGGTGCTTGGACGAATGGCGGGCAGGAAAGGTATTTATAATCATGGGGGCGGGAAAACGACGGCTCTGGCTACCCTTTTCGGATGACACCATTTCGATAAGGCCCACGTTGTTTTCGGTTTCTTTTCCCCCTCCTTTATCGGTGGATGTAAGAATCTAAACCGACGAAACTGCTACCGGACAACCGTAAATGGATAACTCGTTGGATGCAGAAGAATTTCCGACATCCCACCGGCCACCACCATTCAGTATCCAGAGCGCGTGGAGCGTAGTAAATTCTAGCACTTTAAGAATCTCAATCCCCTTCTCTTTTTTCCTCTCTTTTCTCGAAAATAACTCGTACTAGCATGGAGTGCGTCTGTGATATTTTATGGATGACGTATAAAAGTTCAACCTTTATCCAATTTCACTCGTGTAATCCACTTATGTTTAATTTTGCCTCTTTTTTTTCGCACATATATTATTTTCATTTTCATTTTGTAATCGTGACTTCTTAAAATTGCCTATCTTTGCAATATACTTGAATTAAAACCAAAAATAATTTTATATGCTGTTGACATTGCACTTGACCTGATCAAATTTTATAAATTTGATCACAACCTGAGTTTCAATGATTTTTTAGCTTAAAATTACTATGTTATCCATATATATTTATTTTTTATGTACGAAAAAGGTTGGATTCTATTATTTTTAGTGATAAAATGAATATAGATTGAGTCAGAAAAAATCGATATGGTTCGGGTTAGATCTTATTCTTTTAAGGACAAAAATGAGTATGAATTAGGTAATTTGATTTACTATGTGTGGAATCTAATATTTTTGGTAATAAAAAAATGATCATTTGTGGTCATATCATATGATGGATTTAATTCAGGATAAAATTTAGTTGAAAACTTAGATTGAATCCAAATTTTACTGATTTTATTTTATAAGAAATATAAAATTATCACTTTAAAAGTGAAGAACAAAAAAAATTATTTATAAAATATAAGAGATATTTAGAACGATTTTTCCATCGGTAATTGTCAAAAACGATTTTCTTTTCTAGATTCAGATAAGGAACTTCTTTCACTGTAAAGGAACAAGGTAGGACCATAGAGTTTTCCTATCCTATTTTCATAATCGATATTTTGTTCTCTGCTGTGATACAATTCACCGAGTTTATCCCACGCGCCACTGTGTTTGGCTATAAAATGACGGTTTTAGCCTATCATGTTTCAAGATTTGCAACTGACCACCCTCGAAATGGATAGGCATCCATTTGATGAGTCAGCAGGTCCCACCCCACGTCATTTTTAGCTTTTTTTTTTTTTCTCTGGTGGGTAACAAGTGAAAGATAATCTTCGTCAGCTCCATTGCTTTCCAACTCATTGCACGAATTTTCCACTTTCCATGGTGAAGGAAGAATCTGGATAATGGAAAATTCAAAATCTCTTGATCAAGTGTATCAAATTTGACTGTCGACAGGTTACATCGGAGGCAAAACAACCTCATCAATAGTGATAAATTGAGACCATAACATATACATACTACGGTACCGGCTTTTACTAGACTCTGAGATGCAATAGTACGTTAATGGTGTAAAAGAATTGCGCTAGACTCTGTTTAATAATTCAATTTATCACTTAAATTTAATAAATTTAGATTTTAACATTTTCAGATGTATTTGATAACAAAAAATTAAATATTTGAATTAATTTAGTGACACTAAATTTTCTATCCAAAAAAATAAGTAATAAATTATTTACTTATAACTTAACATGAAATATATTCAAATATATTATATTTTAATATTTAACAATTAAATAAGTTACTAAATTCATATTTCAATTTTCAGAATTCAATTTTCATCAATCCAAGCTACACACATACCTCTTTTTTTTTTTTTTTTGTTTAAATGCTCAAATTATGTGGTGGGATCTTTTTCTTCACTACAAAAGTTAGAAGTGGGAAAAAAACAAGAACAGCAAAACAAAAGCTGGATTAGCATACAAATTATGTCTGTTTGGATTGTGAATTATTTGTCAAATTATATCTGCTTACATCATCATTACAATTTCTAATGCACCTTTTTATCTTTCCAATTACCTTTTTATCTCACATACATCACATCACAAAAAATGCTACAGTAAAAATATCTCAAATAATTCACAATCCAAACAAATCCTCAGACGAGAGGTCATGACTCATGAGAGGCGGCGTAAATCATTTGGATCAGGACCACAAGTGGCTTTACTTTACAGGTGGATTATGGCGCGGCCTACTTCCACAGCTGCATATATTTGTGCTGTGTCCACTGTTGCTTCCAGATATGGATGGATGGATGGATAAGCTATGCCAGTTTGCGTGGAAATCTTGCTGTTCATATCCCTGAAACATGCGTAGATGGGCTGATAAGCAGGTGACAAATAGCCAACAAAATTCTGATAGGTAGGTAGCTATTTTCATACTTGTTCGGGCATCTATCTACCACTTGGTACAAAATTATACGGGAGAATGTTCGGATGTAAATGTTGATTATCTGCTAGCCAACAGCTGCGAAATTTGCAATTCCTGTATAGCTATAAAACTCTCTTTTTAGATTGGAAAAGCGATACTTTATCTTTTTATAGCTCATTTAGGTAAGAAGTTAATTGCTTTAAAGTTCCTAAAAAATAATAGAGCTTCACTTATCACTAAGGTTTAGTCAAACATTTATTATTGTCCAAATATGAAACGAGGGAAGGGCTTATTTTCTTGGAACAAGAGAATTCCACTCTGAAGAGTTTAATTGGGACTTAATCAATTTCAATATCCGAATTGACACTTTGGTCTATTTTGAAGGGCCAAATTGAAATTCATCTTAAAACCATTGTCTTTTAAGTGAACATTATAGATACTAAAATATCTGAGAACATAAGATGATTTACAGTTAATTGCTTTAAAGTTCCTAAAAAGTAATAGGGTTTCACTTATCACTGAAGTTTAGTCATACATTATTGTTCAAAAATGAGATGAGGGGAGGGATTATTCTTGGAAAAAAAATTTGCATTCTGAAAGGTTTAATTGGGACTCAATCAATTTCAATGGCTGAGTTCACATTTTGGTCTACTTTGAAGGGCCAAATTGAAATTCACCTTAGAAACAATGCCATTTATATTGATTATGGATTTTTATCACTTTACCCCTTTAAATTATATCACTGCTATCAGTTTATCCCTTAACATTATCTTTTAGTCACTTTACTCCCACAAGTAATTCAACTCAATATGTTAAGAAATTTTGGACAAAAATATCCTTTTATTTTGTGGCATTACTAATTGTTATTATCACTTTATTCGTTTAGATTATAGTGATACAATCACTTTAATTCCTAATATTATTTTCTAGGCATTTTACCTCATCGTTAATCTAACTAGTATGGTCAAAAAATTTTAAATATATTTACCCTTTTTATATATAATTAAAAATAAAAAAGTTGGAATGGTTATTCTTCCTTTTTTTTCACTTTAAGAGATCGAAAAAAATAAAAATAAAAGGGTTTTCTCAAATTTTTGTTTGTCACATTTATTAATACTAGGAAAAGAAAAGGAGATAGGAAAGAAGGAGACCAAAAAATAGATTTTGCCAAAAAAAAAAAGAATAGTCTAACATTATCGTATTATTCTAAAATTGTCGAGATTAGAATTGGAATTTGGCGGTAAATAAAAAAGTGAAATAATTTTCAAATAATAAAAGTATTTAATTCTTTTTTATTTGTATTTTTTTTAAAAAAATTGATCTCTCTCCCTCTCTCCCTCTCCCTCCCCCTCCCCCTCTCCACATTTCTATTTTTTTCAATATTAATTAGATTACCAAGAAGAAAGAAATTAATATTTTGACTTTTTTTTCTTGATACTATAAAAGAGGAGAGTCACTTTAAATTTTTTATTAATTTTTTATTCAAAGAGGAGGGTATTTTCTTCTAAAATTTTTTAAATTGCTAAATTGATTTAATGATAGGATAAATTACCTAAAAAATACCTCTATAGGGTAAATTGATAATGAGACTATATTTTATGGGGGTAAAGTGATAATAATTTTAAGTGTTAAACATGTCTTTTCACTTTAATTAACAAACTCCGTTAAGTTTGACCATTAGTGTTGGGGGTAAAGTGACTAAAAGATATCATTAAGGGGAAAATTAATAGTAGCACCAAACGTTAAGGGGGTAATGTGATAATATGATTGATTTATTATTATTATTATTACTATTATTTTGTATGTGGGAGGTCTTGTTCAAGACTTCCTATTTACAATTTCTTTTTTTTTTTTTACTGTCCAACTCAATCCTTTTTCTTAAAACGAGTGTCATTTAAGTAAACATAAATATTAAAATACCTAAAAAAAAATAAGATGATTTAAAAATTTAATTTCCTGCAGAACCAACAACCCTTATAAAATATCCTTTCATATTGATTTATTCTCTTAAGCATTCTGAAGACGCCATTAGCTTCATTACTTCTCTGTAATATAAGTTTTCAACGATTAGCTTAGTTTAGTATCATTAATTATGAGCCATCTCGACGTGCACAAGCTCAGCCCGTGGAAGCACAAGATTTAGCAATGTCTAGCATGACTAATTACTTAAAAATCTTGGTTTCGAACGTGCTATGTTTGACCCATGGATGTGTTGCCCACAATCACCTTGTGCTGGCCATTGGATAAGATGATGACGGTAATATGTTATTTTTTATACGTGAATCTTATTTCCTAGAAAGCTTATTGAAGTGAAATTACGTATTAAGCTTGCAGTAGAATATTGTAGTTAGGTGAAATTCGAAATATACAATTCATTCATGAGAGCAGAAAGAGAAGGATTACTTGTCTGTGATATATATATATATGGTTCTTGGAGAGTCTAAACTAGCCTAAAATCCATTGGTACCCCCACAATATATATATATATATATATATCATTTCTAATCTGATCTCTGTGGTCATCTGGTGGCTCTGAATAAGGGATTACTTCTATTTTAACCAAAAAACAAATTAATTAGTTGTTAATGGTACCCAAACTTGATTTGTGTCACTTAATTATCTAGACTACTAATTTGTATCTCATTGATCCTGTAACTAGAGTGTTGATGAACGATTGAGGAACATTTTATCTGGCCACAAGGAGCTAAACGAGGAAAACATTCACAGTACTCCTAAATTGCTTATGAATCGCGATCACTGTATCTAGTTGTCGCACTCGCATGCATGAGACAGAAGGGATTGCTTGATTTCCAGAATTCCCATACCATATATTTAGTTTAAAGATAGACTGGAAGCCCCTAAATAATCTTTTGAAAAGATGAACTACTTGTGGAATTTTATTGAGCTTTCTAAGGTTGACTTAATTTATCATTTGAATCATTCCTGATATCAACTAGCATGATAATAATTGGGCTTAATATGAGACAGCTTCAAAACTTGCTGTTTCTAGTTGATGCTACAACTTAAAACATCTCGAATGACATATTCCAACAGCGTAAACGTTCAAACGAGTTAATCGTCAGTAATTCAAAATGAAAACTTGCTGCAGATATCTTAAATAGCATAAGATGCTGTCCTTAGAGGGCTCTAGTTGCATACTCTAATATGAAAAAGGACTTCATCTCATGCTTTAGGGAGGTGACTGTATATATATCTTGTGTATCGCTAATGTAATCAAGCTGCTAGCTTGATGGCTAGTTTAATAGATAAAGTTATTTTTGAGTTAAACCTCCCCTTGATCTTCTTACCATTGTAGAGGAAGATGAGAGGGCGAAGCTGTCGGTAAAGAGTGTAAAAACTCATCCATACATTATTGTTTCCAGAAAAAGGAAAAACTGCGTTATGAAATTTCTGCAAGAAATATGTGGGATGGCACAGCATTTTCTGCTTTTTAACATTATGAACCCCAGTTATAAGCTTTATTATATGAATGCTTGTTTGGTTTAAGAAAGTAGATAGTTATTTGAGAATCAATTGCTCCTTATTAAAGGGAGTAAGGTAATGTAGTTACGTGCAAAAGAAACTGCAATGCAAGTAAGGTATGTTCTTTCCATCGCTGCTGCGTGCTAAATGCCTGCACTTGGTTTCTTGAATTGATTAATGTTTTTAGATCCTAAACCTCAACTTGACGAAGACGACCAAGTACGAAGAATTCGACAACATTCATATCATTCTCGTTTCACAGAATTGAGCATATTTTACTTAAGATCGAAAGAAACAAAACTGAGAGGCTAATTTTTATCTTATTTGGTATACTGATTATGTTTCTTCTATTTTCCCTGAAACAAATAACGAAAAAACAATCAAATTAGGTGCTGTATGACAAGTGCCAGCAGTAAAGGCACAGCAATTGAGTTGATGACAATATTATCAAATTGCTAAATCCTGAGACAACAGAACGGTTAGAGTTAGAGCATCCCAGTCAAGGATTAGAAATATGGAACCAAATTTTTACCTTTTGGTGGATATTAAATGGGATTGTTAGTATTTGTATGAGTTGTAGTATTTGTATGAGTTGTTACACTTGTAAAGGATATCACTAGCTTGACTTATTTGAGATGATACAAAAGTAAACGTCTTGAAAGTGACAAGATATCAGTTCTTAAATTCGGTGGCTTTCCTCAGGTTGTTACTTGTAACCTATTGTTGGAGCCTGGAGGTAGGAAAAGAAAGAAAAAAGGAAGAAGAAGAAGAATAAGAATAGGCGATTGGAATCTGCAAGACTATTTGGTTCTCTTGCTCAAGTGGTTATTCTGCAATATAAGTTGTTGGTTTCAGCATGACGACTTGTACATATATGAATGATGATGCTGAAAAACCATTATTCTCAAACTGCTTTCTTCTTTCTTTAAGAACAAAGCAATGGGGCCAATCATTTCCAAACAACAAAAATATATAGTTGAACTACAAATTGCAGTTGATAATCTAATATTTCTTCCCTTAGATCATCAGCTCAGGAACAGAAAAAACTAGTAACTAGTCAAATACATGAAACCGTCAACTGGACTTTAGCTACATTGTCTTTTTCATAAACTTGTCAGCTGTTTGATACTAATGTTTAAAAACTGTGGATTATCTTAACAACAGAAACCACAGGAATGATTCCGTTCACACGAAGAGTTTTAATAAAATTCTAGAAAACAAATAAAATTTCGTAGAAGAACTAAATATAAACTCCCAGCGTTAAGGGCCATGTAACATAGACAATGGAGGGGACTGCTGATATCTTGGGGCTTGAAATGGGGAATATCAACGATTTTGGGTTCATAGATTTCATGGATGTAACCAATTTTGAGCAGTTTATTGAACTCATTAGAGGTGAAACTGCAGAACCAGCTGTTGAATTCTGCGCCAACTTTGATTGTGACCACATTACTGGTTGCATTGCTGGAGAAAGCGAATTGGTGCAACCCCCGGAAGATCAACTTTTTGATTTCAATATAGCAAGCTTTTCTGAGTTTAATTTAGTACCTGAACAGACTAAAGTAGCAGAGGAGGAAAATGATGGGGAGGAGGAATCTTCAGCTACAACAACTACTCCAACTAACAGGAGTAAGAAGACTGATCGATCAAGAACTTTGGTTTCAGAGAGGAAAAGGAGAGGCCGGATGAAGGAAAAACTCTATGCATTGCGTTCCCTGGTTCCTAATATCACCAAGGTTTGCTATCTCTTTTGTCTGCCAATTACAACTAATTACTTTTCCAACAATAGCTATGATCATGTATTAAGCTATGATCATGTTTTAGTCGGTTTTTCGTAGTTTGGCATCGATCCCAATTTTTTTTATTGACAACCAGATCTAAAGGGCTTGTGAGACCTTGCATAAAAGTAAGTTATAATAACAGAGAATAGCATGACGCATACATTCTAGCCTAGTAAGACCTGTACTAGCCTAGTAGGTAAGACTGTACATCACAGGCTCAATTTGCTAAGGTTGACAGCCATCCGTTTGACTCCTAAACATGAGAAAATTAAAGTAAATTTTGATCGAATGCTGAAATTTCGAAATTGCTATATTTATAGATCGATCTTCCAAGGAGTGCTGCATGCAAAGTATCAACTAGTACCATAAGTTTACTAGCACAGATGATCAGTTCTGAACAGTGAATGGCAATTTGAATTTGTTAGTGTAAGTTGTTCTGTTCACTCACAATTGGAGCATGCAGATGGATAAGGCCTCTATCATTGGGGATGCTGTGCTGTATGTGCAAGATCTGCAAATGCAGGCAAAGAAGCTAAAGGCTGAGATAGCTGGTCTTGAGTCATCTCTCAGCCAGCCTAATAATTATCCAGGGGAATCCTTCCTAAATGCCAAGAAACCAAACTTCACCATCAACCTTCCACTAATCAAGAAGATTTTTCAGGTTCAAATGCTGGATAAATCCTGCTAACTAAAAGCAATCAACTGATGTGATAAAAAAAAAATTACAGGATGAAAAAATCTGATATATCCTCATTTTTGTTTTCTATTGGACTACAGATGGAAGTTTTTCCAGTGGAGGAAAGAGAATTTTACGTAAGAATGGTATGCAACAAAGGGCAGGGCATAGCAACATTACTTTACAAAGCACTTGAGTCCCTAGCTGGCTTTATAGTTCACAGCTCCAACTTGGCAGCAGCTGCCGAAACTTATATCTTCACATTCACTTTGAACGTAAGTTTTCATTTTGATGAGCTAGCTTGGACCCCTCCTCAACTCTTCTGCAATGAACTCATTTACTTTCGTGTTAAAACAGGTTAACGAATTTGAGGTGGAGATAAACTTGCCAAACTTGAAGCTATGGATTGCTAGCGCTTTTCTTAACCAAGGATTCGATTTTGTTGCATTGCCATCATCTTAGATCATATTATCAAAACATGTATCTGATGAAACCAGCCAGCAGTCCCGTTACTTTTTATTGTTACATCTCGGGCCTCTGGCTATTATTAGTGTTTTATTTTCTGGTTGAGTGGAGGCGGAAAGGCCCAAATGATGTGTTGGAGTCCTGGATTGCAATCGAATTGGGTTCCAGGCAATCAAGCCCAACAACCGGTTTTGCGTGTTCTTGATGGAAGGAAGCACTCTGCTTCCCCTTAGTTCACCAAGGAAGATCTGAAACCCTTAGTTTCGCTCAGTGGTTTGGTTGTTGAATGAGAGGACTTGGCCAACGAATTTCAATTTCATGACACAACTCAAAAGATTTACTATTTCTTTTTTCCTTTCCCTCTGCGTTTCCTGTACAAATTGATTTGAAAGAAACTCTAAATTTAAAATTTAGCTGGGCCGAATTGACTTGGCCCAATATGGACCAAGAACCGTTTTCAGCAATTGTTTGTTAACTGTTGAGACGCTATGGTCTATGTGTAAAGCATCACGCATGTGGTGTTTGGTGACAAAAGTGATGGTTTTTAGTTCCTACAACTAATGTTAATTTTCCTCGCCTCAATATAGCAAAAATTGACATTGAAAAGAAAAAGAAACAACTCCAAAGTGGCTGGCTCTGCTCGTCTAGAAACCTTTGTCAGCTAGGCTATTTGTCTCTTGAATAAATGTTCATGGCTATAGAATCCAACCTCAGTCCTATTTCTTTAACCGAAATAGCTATTGATAGATTACCATGATTAGGCCTTTAGAATTTTAGGTCTTGCTTGATAATTCAGTTTAGCACTTAAATTTAACGGATTCAAATCTTAATATATTCAAATCGTTTGATAACAAAAAACAAAAATTGAACATCTGAATTAATTAAATGGCACTGAATTTTTTAGATAAAATTTGCTCGTATCGCAAAATTAAGTAATAAATTATTCACTTATCATTGAACAATTCAATAATTTAATGGATTCAGACTTCAAATTTTAGACTAAAAATGCACCCTTAAATTCACGTCTCATCAAATTTACAATGCTGCAACACTAAAGATGTTAGCAAAGACAGAGTATCATCAATTCATGGTACCTATACATGCAATTCTCTACCTACCCCCCGGCCCAACAAAAAGGAAAATAAATCATGGTACCTATGACCTGTCCACATTGTTGCCAGTTGCCGCGAACTATGATCATTTTCTTTTGTATGTGTTAATGACAATTATGAGAGGAGGGGTTGGGAGGGCGGGAGGCCATTCAAAAGAGAAATGGCAATGAATATAAGGAGGTTTTGGTGAACGGAATTGAAATTCGTCAACAAAGTATCACCGACCATCTCTTGATGATTCTCACAAAATAAATACGACCAGCCATTTCTGTAGAGTCACTTTCACGGAGGACCAGAGCATTTTGGTTTTACACAGGACACGAGATCAAATCATTTTCCTGGATCCCGTGGTCCACTCCTCATCACTGGTCCCCAACACCTCCACCGCCAGCCCATCCCCGTCCCTAACTAAAGACGCTATTGGCTGATTCTTAGTCACCTCAATAATCACGTGAAACTAGAAGTACAAAGGGTATTCATTTTTCACCCCTTCAATTATGATCAATAGACTCGACACCTTTTTTTTTTAATTTTTTTCCCTATCCTACAATTTTTTTTTTTAACTAGATCATTTTTCTCTTTAAGCTTTTCTTTGAATTTTTTTTTTTGGCCTTGTTTGCACATATTTTCAATAATTGAAGACCATACTCACTTCAATGCTATTTGTTGAAATTTTTGTAAAAAAATTGTACTGTACCGATTTGATATATACGAGATTAAAAGGCGATTGAAAAATGTGTTCATAAAAAGCCTAAAAGTTTTGTAGAAAAAAAATAGCAAACCAAACAAAACCAATACTCTAAAAGAATGTATGTCGGGTAAGATTTCAAGAAGAACGTTTAGTATGAACTTATATTATAGTAGTATACTTTTGAAGCAAAATACACTAGGGTTTCTCTTTTTAGGGAAAAAAAATTAAGTGGAAATTAATCATTGAAAAATTCCAGAAGGATTACATTACGCTAATCTTTGACCCAAAAACAGTAGGATTTGATGGAGTAAGCTGACGGACTCGGGGCACCTGCAACCGTCCCTGACAAATTTCCTCTTCATTAACAGCGCGTAACTTCTTTTGTTCACCGTGTAACTTTTTTTTCACAGGTTGTATTTTCACAACAGATAGTGATGGGCCCCACACTTGGCGCAGAAATCGAGTTACCACTTGTTATCTGAGCCGCACATTTTTTTGAGGTCCAATCTGGACCATGAACCGTGCAGGGACGGTCATATCCCTGCCCCAAATCCGTAAGCTGACATGTGTTTTGGAATCATTGGGTCCTAGAATCACATATAGGATTAACAATCTTAGATGCTAGGATCGTTGACTACAAGATCTGTCCCGTTCACCTCATTTCAGATCACATATACATGCCTTAAAAGATACAATTCTCGAGCTTCATTACCATTTTACCACTAGGGTACAATTTGAGCAAGGTATCTGCGAAAACCATGCCCAGCTAGCTGGAGATTTGGAACTTTGAAGTATGGACAGATCTCCAATTCTCCGTATCATAGTCAAGACTGAGTTGGATGAGATCCACATATTATGACTTGCTGCAACTTGAACGATGGCTGCAGTTGAAGAATTAATTGTTCTAGACATCTACTAGTATATCACAAACAAACAGAACTACAATCTTTGTTCTCAGCTGATTTTCAAGACTTGATTTTAGATTTCGGAAGAGAGCGGTGAAATGACCTTCGAAACTACCTAACTTGCATTCACGAAAATATATATATTAATACAAGCGTGAAAATTACTCTAGTAAAAAGGGTTTTCAAATTATTCATTACATCTTACTGAAAGTGCTGTACTCTTCATTTTGATATGTTTCAAAATGTTTGTCATATTAAGAAAATCGAAGCATTTTTTAGTCTCTCTTTCTAATATAACTAGAATTTTACTCATGCCTTAGCACCGTCTTTTTTTATTTATTTATTATGAATTTATAAAGATATGAATTTTCAATTTGTTTGTGTAATTA
Organism: Coffea arabica; assembly: GCF_036785885.1. NCBI lineage: Eukaryota > Viridiplantae > Streptophyta > Magnoliopsida > Gentianales > Rubiaceae > Coffea > Coffea arabica. The sequence continues at coordinate 51,695,739 of NC_092310.1, read as the reverse complement.
ACTATTCTCTGTTTTGCACTAAGTTAATTCAAAATTAAGGGAAGGGATGATGAATAATTTGAATACTAACCAATGATACGGTGGTGAAAGGAAATAATTTATGGAATATGTAATATTTCAATAATTGTGATTTGAAAAATGTTTTACTATAGTTCTATAGTATGTTATAATTTGATAGAAAGTAGAATCATTAAGAAAAAATTAGTTGATTTTTAGAGCAATATCACTAAGATAAAATTAGTTATTTTTAAAGTTATTTTAAAATTAGAGATAAATTTGCAAGCATATAATATAAACCAAAAAGGATTCAATATGGGTAAAATCCAAGTGACTCATAAATCATAATCCGTTAATTCTTTTCAATTAGGTATGTCATGTAGGAGTGAGAAACAATTCTAATTAAAATAGTTACTTTCATATATATATATATATTTTGTTAAAAAGTTGAATTTTCGAAACATAACAAAATAATTAAAACAGAAATTAAGAACAAGCCTAAGCTATTCCATTGAAGCCTTGCAAACCCCGGAGGTTTGCAACTCTGCAGTCTGCATTCATAAATACGTCTCCTTAAGACAGGATGCAAACGACATTTACCAGCGGATGGGTCGAAAAGGCGTTTGAATATGCACGGTTTTCTCTTTGATTTAACACCATCGTTCGCCTTTTTATCTTTTGGTGAATTATGCAATTGGCAGCTGCGAAATAAATCATTTGGGTAAGGTACCAGTTGCACATGCTGCTGAAACTGAAAGAACATGTTTTGAATCTTTTGATATGGGCTTTTTGGGGGTGGGGGGTCCTTCACAATCATGTCGGAGATAAGAGTTAATTTGGTGGGGCTAGCCGTGTATCCTCGAGATGCCTCTTCGGGTCCTGTTGTCTCGCAGCAGCGAGTGAAGTGCCTTTATTGCAAGCTACGTACAGAAACAGACTAGTCATTTAGCAGTAGTGTTTTGTTACTCTACTTGCTACTCCTGCGGCCTGCTATGGATATTCCCAGGCAAATTGTTGATCACTACTATTTCAAAAAAGTTTTAAGTAACAACAAGAGCATAAACTAGAAAAGACAAAAAATGCTATTACAAGCAGAAGGATTTAAGGAACCCCCAGCTCAAAGGCTAGGTGGGGTGGGAGGCAAGAACTGCATTAAAGCTTGACGGATTTCAGTCCTTGCCTCCCACCAATTTGTCACGTTAAAAAAAACGATTCTGCTTAAAAAATTTAGAAATGTGCGTAATGAACCCATCTAATTCGATGGTAGTTCAATTCCCTTCGAATTATTTTTAAATCTCTTCATGTCCTTTTCCTCCCCCTAATGTAATTAATGGAGAAATCTAACGTACCGACAAAAAAAAAAAAAAAGCAGAAGGATTTAAGGGTAAATGGACTAATGACTAGAAACCAAGTTGATGGTGTTATGTATCAAGAACCTCTTGCAACTACCAAAATCAAGTAAATCATATTTACTTTCAAAAGTGATCTAAAACTTGAATCGAAACAAAAATTTTGCTAATTTAAATTTACAAGAGACGTAAAATTAATATTTTAAAAGTAAAAAGTAAAAAAAAAAATTATTTGATAAAATGTGACAGGCGTTTTATTTTGTAGAATTTTGCCTAAATAAACACTACTCATGGCGTACTAAAACCACTGCAGCGTACTTGGCCCTCATCTTAAACTCTTATGTAGTCATGTGGCGCTGTTATCCTTGAGCCATTTTGGTCTCCCATCCTATACTCGATAGTTTCAAGTGACCACCATCATCGGCTCACAACCGTGTGGTGGTGATTTAAAGCACAAGGGAGCAGCCGAAGCGGGCATGATTCACGAAATTGAAAGTTGGCCCCTCTAACGCGTGGCACCCGATAATTACGACAATTGCAGATTAGCTTGAAACTTTTGGCCTAGTCACCTTTCAAGAATAATAAAATACAACTTGCTATTAGCAATACATTGAAAGTGACAATAATTATTATGAGTGGTGCTTTGAATCATCCTTCAACAATTAAGACTTAAATTAATGGAAGCGAGGACAAACCAATCAAAACTACTCCCATAACATTACTATTATTATTACTTTCCAAATTGTAAAGAACAAAGTATAAAAACATATTGGCAATGGGGATGAGAAATCAAATCAAGGATGAAGAATTGGATGATGATGATGACTAAAAATACAACCACAAAACTAAGAAGAAAATGATGATGACTAGAAACAACCAAACAATCCATTATTATACGCAGCTAAAACTAGCCGAAACAGAGCATTTGATCATGAATATAATGAAATGAAGGCCGGAGAAATGCATGGCACAACTGACCAATTGAACCCATTCAAGAGCATAAACGCCACTGGACAGGATGATGATGATGATGATGAAGGGAAAAAAAAGCGCTGAAAACAAAAGAAAAGAGAAAAACTCCCCAACTTCTCGACCCACATAAATTACAGAGCAAAGCAAGGAAAAATAAGCCTTTCTTAATTTTTTTTTCCTAGTAATCTGCGGCGGGCACGGCCTCGTGAGAATGGTCCATGAAGAAGATTTCATAGACAGCAGCAGCAATCACAGCTCCAACGATGGGGCCAGCCCAGTAGACCCAATGGTGAGTCCAGGTCCAGCTGACCACAGCAGGCCCGAATGACACAGCCGGGTTCATGGATGCTCCATCAAAGGCACCACCCGCCAGAATGTTGGCCGCCACAATCAAACCAATGGCAATGGGTGCAATCGTTCCAACATCACCCTTCTTCGGGTCAATGGCTGTGGCATAGACGGTGTAAACTAGCCCGAACGTCATCACTATCTCCAGAATAAATGCATCCCACACAGATACACCATGCGCCAGAGATAAGGCTGAAGTTTTCTGCCAAATTCAAGATTCTCATTCATCACTATCAATCATGTAGACATGGCACCAAAAAATGGCATAGAAATCATGATTTTACAGCATAAGTACTAATTGATCTTACAAAACCAAGAATCTGCAACTTGGATCAACCAAATTCTCGTAGACAATTTGAAATACATTTATTGCCACCTTGGGATTAGAGGATCTGGATTTATAATCCTTCTTAGCCCTCTTTGGATACCTTTTGGTTGGTTCTAAAAAATTTAGTTACCACATGTCTCCATGTTTGTTACCTCCTTGAACGTACTATAAAGGGTAAGATATCTATATACATATTGAGCTGGTAAGTATAGTAGTTGGATCTTTCACTGTCCAGAACCAAAATTCCAAAAATCTCGTACTCTTTTTTTTTTTTTTTGGGGGTCAAAGAATGGATCTACATATTTGATAAAAGAACTTGATCATAGGACAAAAGATGTTGTAAATAAAAAGCCCAAATATTTACTCAGTTTTTACTTGACTACTGCCTACTGGCAGTGAAGTGTTAAGTCAGCTTTTTTATCACTAATGGTTCGTATTTATCTATCGTTATACTTTCGGATCGTCTAGCAAACATGAATACTCACCATGCCTCCAGTGGAGACCTTAAGGAGCAAGCAAGCAATGATTGATCCTACCAACTGGCCGATGATGTAGAGAATACCCCTGAAGAGGGTGATGTTACCGCCAAGAAAAGCGCCAATAGTCACGGCCGGGTTGACGTGGCCGCCGGAGATGTTAGCCGAGACGGAGACGCCCACGAATAGCCCTAAACCATAAGCCAAGGCGGCGGATATAAGCCCAGCTGGAGTACTTGGAGCACCACCAGTCAACTTGCTATATGCCATGCCGGAACCCTCACCTGCGAAGACAAAGATGAGGGTGCTGATAAGCTCAGCCAAGGCTGCCTTGATTGCACCGGGCTGCCGGATTTCTTCACGGTTTCCGAATGCAATTCGCCGGAATGGCACCCTGATCACTTCAGGCATTTTTGTTTTTTCCCTTTCTTTCTTTCAAGAGTTTAATGAGGTTTTTGGAATACTCGAAAACTCACTCACTCACTCACGCAGCGGTCAGGACTGAAGTAGGTTCAATGGTTGCGTGAGTGATTTGGCCTGTTTATATTGGAACTTTGCATGGTTTAGTAGGAACTGGGTTGACCGGTAACAGGTGAGTGTGGATGGGGCAAATTACAAAAATAGTTCCTTGTATTTGTTGAAAAATCACTCACTGTTACTCATATTTAATATCACTGTCCCTTATATCTTTAAGTTGCATCACCGATCCTTTATTGCACTTTGAATCATATATTAGACCTAAGAGTGAAAAATAAAATTTTACTTAGGACATACAAAGTTTGGACTCATATATTAATGAGACTGTCACACTATCTTCTAGAAAAATTGCAAGAATCAAACCATTAAATACTTATGAAGCTCTTCTCAATATTTTAAATGATTAGAAATCTAATTTTTGAAGTCTTAAAAAGCTCGTTTGAATTGCATTTGTTGATAGCTTTTGTAGAAAATAACACAGTAACACTTTGTTTGAATACGATGTATTTAGGATAAAAAAGAAGTAGATGGAAAATGTGTTAAGAATATTTTCAACTAATTCGATATAAAAACAACAATTCGATTAAAATCACGTTTTGCGGTAACCTCTCTCATAAGCTTAAGTTCCCCCGTGTCTCTAGTCGAGTCATTAAATGCAGTAACTATGTTTAGTACCAATGATTTGATAAGCAAAAAGTGAAATAAAAACTACATGTGCTTTGCTCTAATATGAAATTATAGATTAATTATACGATCATATTATAGATTAAGTACATGGTATCTTATTACCAGCATTGAGGAAGCCATAACGTGCATGAAGACGTGTAGCTGAATTTTTATGATAGAACAACCACGTTTGTACAAAATCAAAAGGGAAGATAAAGAAAGAAAATAATTACCAATTAATTAATTGCATCTTACTTCTTAGCCCAAAATGGCAATGTTTAAAAAGTGTGGCATGGGAAAGGCGTTGTAAAAATATATATGAGGCCCCTTTGAGCAATTTGGTCCTTGTAGATAATATCAAAGGGTTTAAATCAGAAGTTGTGGGCGAACGGGAACCAGGGACCATCCATTGGCTCCAGTGCCAGCTAGGTTGAAGTAATAATCCTAATTGATCGAACGTTAAAGATAAGGGACACGTCAGATGCGTTGTGGCTGATGTGACGTGATAATGTATCGGGTTTGGCCCTTTCTTGCCACTTTCGGCCGGTGTCAATCATGCTAGAAATGTCTAGAATTTAATGCACTCTATCATTTCACAAACCTCTCTTGAGGTTTGACTTAATACCAATTAGCGCCCATATAGTTTTAAAAATCTCTCTTACCTCCCTAATCAGATTGATAGGAAAATAGATCTCTTTCATGGATGATAAATTGATGATTCGATATTACCCTGCTGGAACCCCTAACTGATTAATTAAAATTGGCACAAAAGAAAAATGAACTTGGAAAGCAAAAAAAAAAAGAAAAATCAAGTTGATTGTTAGTAAAACTCACCATTTATAATAGAATCTTCTTTTTTTCTCTGTAATAATAAAAGGTAAGGAACTTATGATATAATTATTTCCTAACATATTAAAAGCATATCAAATGGACATTAGTAGAAAATATAGTTTATTTGAATTCATTTCATTATCTGAAATCTTGATTGTCGTCTGCTCGTTATAACTTATGTCTCTTATTTTGTTGTCCTATTGCCTTCACAGTTTCAAAATTGAAATACTACCCGTTGCAATAACAGTTGTAAAGTTACTTAATAAAATGTTATCTCTTCTCTTATATGAATTTTTTAATCCATAATGGATGATAATGTTACAAAATATGTCAATTATAGGGTGGTGAGATAATTTTTAAAAATATGAAGGTGTTCAATGATATTAAGGCAAACTTCAGGGGAGGTTCGTGAAATTATCCCCAGAAATAGGAAGGGTTTACGATGTAATCGAGGTGAATTTCCCATTAACTCTATACCAGTGTTGTTCGTTGCTGTTTGGCCATGAAATATCTCCTATCAATTATTGCACAATAAAAATTCTTTGATGTCATCATTTTTTAATATGTTACTTTCAGATTTGGTTTGGTAGAGCTTGAATGAGAAAATTTTTGCGGTTGAAATTTTTTAATATTGTATAATTGCCTTGAGTAAACTTGCAAGAGACCTTATTCTTATTTTAGAGAATCTTCATAACAAACAACGACAAGACTTTGGAGCGGCCTTGTGGATAAACTTGCACGACTTGGCTTACTTATCTTTGCTAATGCTACTTCTGATATAACATTTCTTGAAATATTCTTATATAAAATATTGAACTTGCTTTGAGCTATTACATTTCTTTTTCTTTCCTTTTTGGACAATAATAATGTTTGGTTTACTAAGATAGAAAAAACTGTTCTTGTAAATTAAGTAATTAGAAAAATTTTTTTTACTAAGCTTGGTTTGGATTGACACTTTTTGGAGAATTTTTTCTATTTTTTATGAATATTTCTTTTATACATTTTTCATTCATATTTTTATCTCACATATATACATATCATATTCTAAAAAATGGGTTACAGAAATTTTTCTCTAAAAATTCAACCCAAAAACATTTCACAGCATAATATACTTTCAACTAGCATATTAGAAGAATTTGAATGAACCTTTTAGCAGTCACAATCGATTCACATCAACCTGTTTGGATTGTTATTTTTTGAGTTTTTGCAAAAAAATATACTATAGTTATTTGATATATATGAAGCAAAAAAAGTGATTGATAAATATATTCACAGAAAACTTAAAATTTTTTTGAAGATCTAGGAAGACAAAGAGGATTCAACTTTCAAAACTACGGCCGCAAACGAATCGAGCCGATTGCGTGCAGTTTGAACCCGAGATTGAGTTGAAAAATACTAAATTCGTTAAATTGCGAGTTGGCTCGGCCTCAAATATATATAAATATATATATATATTTTAATAGTAAAATTACATATATATTGTTAACATTTTATTATTTGTTAAGAAAAATATTATTTTATTTTATTTTTAAAAATAAAAATTTTATTTTTTAAGCTTTAGCTTGGCTCAAATTCGAGTCAAGCTTGAGCTCAAACTCGAATTTTGTAAATTTATTTTGAAACTCGATTCGATTAGATCCAAACGCGATTCGACTCAACTCATTTACACTCATATTCCTAACAGTACGTGTCACGTTGGTTGCTAAGGACGAAATAATCCCTAATCATTTTCGTATACCCTTTCCTCCATTATCACTAGAGGGTAGGATTTGAGTAGACCCAAAAAAAATATTTAAAAAAACCTCCAAAAAAAAAGGGGTATTAGATGCTTTCACACTGTAATGACGCGTTTCTTTCATTTTGGCCATGAAATGTAAAGATGAGAAGCCGATTATCCTAGTTTTCGGCACGGCTTCAAAAAATAGTCCCAACTGTCGTTTGAGAGAGAATTTAAAGCTCACGAACCAGCCATTAGTGCACTTAAGATAGCATTCGACCTCATTTTCAGAAATAATCTTTGGAAGGAAAGGAAGAAACGTCAAGCTGTTAATGAAGTTTGTGGAATAAATACTTTGAAAGTTCATGTTTAATGTAATGGTAATGGTAATAGAGAATGTATTAATTGCCCCGTGGGATGTTAATTAGTAATAGATAAGAATGAGTTGCTAAAACAGGTTAAGAAATCTGTTCCTCAAAACTTTAGCTCATAAAGACAAAAAAAGATAAAACGATTCTAAGGGTTAAAAAAGAGGTTGAAGAAGATCATAACATAGAGGTTGAAGATTCTCAGGAGAAGCAGCTCAACTGAAAAAAAAAAAAAAAAAAAAGAAGAAGAAAATCAAATACTCCACAGCTCCAAGAATATTCCTTTGCATGATAATTGCCTTTTGATGATTGATGCTGACTTGCTATAATTATGCCTTGCAGAGTATGTGGTGGCAAAATATTTTGAAATGAACCTACGTATAAAACAAAAGCTACTAGTATACTGTATGATACATACTAGGAAAGGGGTAGTAATTAGTGAACGACAAGAATTAAAGGTAATAGGTACAAGCATTGGGAGAAAAATAAACCCTTCTCAATAATTTCTTTTTTTTTTTTTTTTTTGTACACAATTGGATACAGGAACGACCCTTTTTGACAGACGGACACCCGTTCATCAAAGGCATACATAGAGCTGCTTTTTTTTTTTTTTTCTTTTTTGGCCCTTTCCGCTAGATATTGATCGTCCCGACATTCTATAAAAGGGAAAGTGCATTTTCACCTAAAAGTCGAAAGCAATCCATTGTTATTAAGTAATGGAAAATTTTCAATTGAGTGGGAACTTCTATCACTCCCCAACCTTTTGCCCTGTTTACAGGGAATACATCCAAACATTTTCACGTGCTTTCCTACTAATCATAAAGCAACAAGTGATTTTTTAATTTTTTTTTAACGAGTATCTAATGAAAATCAGTTCAGTAGGTAAATATTATCAAGTATTAAGAAGGGTCGTACTGACATGGAATCAAGAAAATTGGGCATCATCAATGGTACCATGGCACAGTTAGAGCTGCAAACGAGTCGAATCAAGTCAAACTTTTGACTGATAGAGTCGAGTCGAGTCTTGATTTAATTTTATTAAATTCGAACTCGAATTTGAACTTGAGTTTGATTCAAATTTGAGATCGAGCTCGAAAAAATAAAAATTTTATTTTAAAAAAATAAATAAAATAATATTTTTCTTAATAAATAATAAAATATTAAGAATATATATATGTAAGTTTGCTATTAAAATAAAAAATAAAAATATATGCTCAAGCTCACGAGCCGACTTGCGAACTAATGAGTTTAATATTTTGAGTTCGAGTTCGATTTGACCAACTAGAGCTTGATCAATATCGAGCTCGAGCCACTCAATGCAACGCTAGGTACAGCTACATTTTTTTTTAAAAAAAAAATAAACAGTAAGAAAGATAATAATTCACATTGCTGTACCATCTTCCGAGTCAATTTCTTATTTAATTCGCCTATAACGTTTCGTGTGGTGGTGGATTAGTAGCATATGCCACTTTCAAGAGACTATCCATTTTTTTCCGTCCTGCATCCCACATCGATTTGTTGGGGTCTGTGGGTTTAGGATTTAAGTTTCATAGGAGGCTCCAAAAGTTAGCGCCTTTTGGGGTTCTTCTGTGAGATTAGCTTAGATATTAAGTTTGTTGATTTCAGTAGAAAGAGTCTATCCATTTTTAAATTAGACTAGAAAAAGCTCATATGGCGGTGGAAGAAAGTTCCATCTACCTATAAACCTTCATTTTGTTATTATTATTCTTTTCAAGAATGAAAAAGGAGAGGGAAATGTATACAGATCAACAACTCCTAATAAAGAACAAAAAGTTGTGGATGGGCAGTAAGGACAAACCTAAATTATGCAGGCCTTCTCTAGTCTCTCTTGATAATAATAAATATATGTTTTTGTATTTGTATCCAATATTGAAATGTGTATACATTTCTTTGTTGGTGTGTAGTTTTCAGGATTTTGGCTGTTTGGATAAAGTTGAGAGAAGTTTGTTTGTTGACCCAGAAAAGGCATTGTAGGAAGGACGCGGGAGCGTTGGGCATGTGATTGATTGTTGCCATTTGATCCCATAAGTTTTCGTCCATCCATTCATCAATCCTCTGATACGCCCAAACCCAGCCTGGCTTTCTACGATTGTGTGGACAGATATAAAGATTCTGTCCAGGATTTTTTGCATCTAAAAAAATGCGTTTTTTTTTTTTGGTCTGTTGTTGACCGACTTCACGGTTAAAGTACAAAAAAAAAAAAAGAAAAAGAAAAAGAAAGGACATCGGCAAAATTAATCATTCAAACATGTTTCTCGCGCTCTTAGTCTACTATAATAAGAACCCGTTTGAATTGCTATTTTGAAGAATTTTTGTAGATAAATATATTATAATGATTTGATATTTATGAGTTAAAAAAGTGATTGAAAAATATATTCAAAAAAAACATAAAAATTTTTTACAAAAAATTACAATCCAAACAAGGAGACGCTACGACTCGGACTCATCGTGTAGCTGCTTATGGAAGCAAGACTTGTTAAATTGAAGAATTTGGATAATGGCTTCAAATATGTAATGCTTTTCTTTCGGTTCTCAGCAATGGTTTGATGATGCATGCACAGACGTCAGCGAAAAGGATGCAATAATTGTTGGTCACAGCTCAGAATTTAAGGCTTCGTTTGGGAGTGGAGGATTCAGACAGAAAAGAAAGGGAAAGAAGAGAAAGTTAGCTTTTCTTTCATTTGTTAGTTTTTAGTAGGAAAGAAAAGAAGGGAAATGGAATGATTTAAGAGGATGAATAGTATGCAAAATTTTTCCTTCCAAATTGGAGAGAAATGGAGAGAAAGTTGGAGGAAGCTTATGAAAGTTTTTTAAAATACCCATTTTATCCTTAAAAATGTCTTGAACAAATATTTAATGACTTTCATATCCAAAATCATTCCACTAATTCTCAAAACTCCCAAACAACATAACAATCCCTTCTCTTCTCTTCTCTTCTCTCATAACTTAAGTTTTCCCTTCTTTTCTTTTCTATCCTAAACTCCCAAACTTAGCCTAAGGATTGGTTAAACTGTAGAATGAGAAAACATTGGACGCAATAACTTCCCATGCATTCATTTTGCAAAAGAAAATGAAATACAAATGTGACAGGTAAATTGACAAGTCAGTATGAAGCCATCCGCAGAAGAACTAATGAAAACTGCATTTTTCACATCCTTTATTCAAATGTGGCATGCCCAAGTTGCCATCAATATGATTAAGCAGATCCTCCTAGGAATGGACCTCTCGGAGAGGGAACTTCTTCAGATGGGATAAGGCAGTTGCCCCCTCCCTAATCCTGTAAAAGTAGGCCTCCAGATGAGTTAAATAATCACATTTATACAACTCTTTCAACTTTCCTAAAGCGCCCGTGAATTCTACCTTCCATTGGAACTTGAGGCTTTTGAGCAACCGGCTGAATTCATTCTGGCAGAAAATTGTGCTTTGTCATAGCTTGCAATCCCCTGATTTAACTGATGCATCAGCTCAGGCAACACACACCCTCTCCATGTACATTAAAAACAAGAACAAGAACCAAAAACGTTGGCATAAATGGCAATTAGCAAATAGTTGAAGGAACATTACTGACAATATTTTCTAGTAGCATACTGCTAACAAATTGTATTCTGCAGATGCAGGAAGATTAACCTGAACCTTAGTGTAAGCAACTAAAAGTAATTGTTCCATCCATTCAATACTGCTGTTCTTCTTTTTGACTCCATTCGACTTGTTTTTACTTTGTGTTCCCCCTCACTAAATACTAAAGAACTCTTATGCAAACACGCTAGAACTACAAGTTGAAAAGGAATTGAGATTTGAGAAGGCAAATATATAGCACGCATTCCCCAAAAAAAAGAAAAAAGATGGCATGAGTTGAAACCTTCCCGCCTGACTGATTACTTACACAGACATGCATAACTAGTTTACTTTCGAAGAAATTGAGTGCCCAAGCCACACAACAGGATAGCTCTAATGTACTAAGAATTAACCCAACATTGTTGGCTTCTCATAGTTTATGATCAGGTTCAAAAAATAAAAAAGGATAAAGGAATTGTACCAAAGGTTTCTGCCACCCGCACAAGTGTCATCTACCATGGGTCCATGAATAGCAGCATGACAATGTGATCTCAACATGATTGAGGCACAGGTCAATCCAATTATCTGAAAAACCACTAAATTAAAGTTACAAACTTGGAATTCCTGGCAATTGCTGGACTTTATTGACCTCTAACTATGTATATCCAACTCTTTTAATTGCAGAAAAAAAAATTTTTATGCATCAAAATGCTTAACTTGATTAATGCTTCAATCAGACATAAAAGCAACTAGTAAGAACTCTTGAGTTATTTAAAAGCGCTATACACGAACACTTGAACAAATTCAAGTACAAAGCTCAATTATAGTAGAATCATTAGCTTTTAAAAGAAGGAATTATGCAGGAGTTAAACTAAAGTGCTGAAGAAAGAAATTTCAAATTTCACCACATCAACTATTATGAAGTCTAGATGGTAAAGTGCAAAGTAACTTAGGGCCATATAATAGATGCTAATCACGTTACCAATATTTCACACACTTACATCTCACATTTACTAATTTTAAAACCCATGGATTTCCTTTTTCATGGTATCTTTCCCAAGATTACATGTTCTAGAGTAAGAAACAAGATGCTTTGTGAAAATCAGATACATCAACTGCCATTAAATCCATTAAATAGGCACCAGGTTAGATCCATCCACATAACGCCACATTTAAGATGCAGAAGGAAGCACTATAGTGCATGACTCATGAGATTCCGTCACCTTTAATAGTCTCATTTGGTCAAGAAGAAATAATTCAACTTGCCAAAACATTGTAGATACAAAAAATTAATAAGTTTGTTTTTGTCAAACGCATAGGATAAATTTTGAACTTCACCCTTTTCTTTCTTTCTATCATCTTAACAAAAGTTAATTGTGGACTTCAGCAAAGAGCGTATTTGTTATAAAAAATATTTACCAGACAGCAGGCTAGCTGAGCAATCTGCCTCGGAAAGCGCAAAGTGAACCATACTATTTTTATCATCACTCCTCAGGTTCACCAAATTTCACTACATGTAAGCTCCTCCAGCAAGATTGCTTCCTTGAGATACAACCTGCAATGTGGTGCCTTTGGTAATCCAGGCAGTCAGTTGCGGTTGATCCTCGAAAGGCGTAAGAGGATGCACTTTTCCATCATCCAACTTTACACCATAAACAAAGGGAAGCCTGAGTGAGAGAAAACTGTCTGGAGGCAAAATTACCCGACAGCCAAGGCCAAATTGCAGCTTTTCTTGGCAATCTGGGACTGTTGAAGGGAGGCATGAATCCTGTGAATTAGCCAAATTATCTTTGATCAATTGAAAACCGTTCCAAATAACATATTGTTGAATACACCAAATTAAGCTGCAACCATATCTATATTATTCAATTCTAATCACTTGAATGATTCGAAGCTAATATATGATAACATACCATCACGTATTTAAGATAATATGTCATAATGATCCAAGCATGCAATGGAAGCAAGTCCTATTTTTTATAGACCACAAGCTGGTGCAATAAGCAATCACAGTTGAGTCAATTATCAAACAGTAGTTGAGAATTTCTTGCACACCAAACAATTTTACATTTGCAACAGCAACACCTGAATCTATGTTGAGTTGATGACTATGGTCATAAAAAGAATACAGTGCCCGATGCCAGCTTGGTGCAACCTTGGATAGCAGTAAACACTTTAAATAGTTTAAAAATTTAAATGAGTCGTTTTGAACTATAAATAGACAACTCATATTCAAATGTCCCAGGAAACAAATAAAGCAAGTTTGTAATGAAAAATCCTAATAATGATGAAAGCACATTTCCAGCAACTGGTGCATACCTCAAATTGCACAACTGGGCAGGCTGCTAAAATGACTGGAAAGGCAGGCGTGACCTACACATTGAGCAACACAATAATTAAGATGCGCAGTCACAATAAAATAATCAACAGCATATCAACAGTATCTGAATTCATAAAAACCACACTGGCAATGTAGATCTTAGGGAATAAAATAATGTAGTTAATCTCCTTGGGTGTCCATTCACATGTGATGTAGAAAGTATAAAAGAAGGCTCTCATGGACATGCATGGCAATGCAGTAACTTTTATTTAAACGTGCTTCTAAAAATTCACTTTACCATGGTGGTATAAATCTGAATCTAAGTTACCAAAAGAAGACAAGATAAAGATATGACAAAGTGAGTCAGATAAATGCAAAGAGAAGAATAATATCATTTACAAGCTTGGACTAATTTCGCACTGATGACTATCAATATGCATGACCAACCCCATTTCTAAGTTCTATCTTAGAGATGCTATTCCTTTATTATCTCCCGACTTCATACATGTTATAGCCTAACAAACTTTTCCAGAGATCTAGTTTCATTACCAAGACAAGTATTATAAGTAATCTTTACTGGTCGCTGGAAGTACAATTAGGCAAGTAATCATCCTGTGAAAACCTTTAAACTTGCATTGATGCATCAAAGAATAGAAATTCAATTTTACATGAGGCATGTAACTGTTTACTAAGAGAAGATAAATATATTCAGACACTCACAGTCGCACTTAATTGTTAAGATGATAAAAGACATTTTTTCATACCAAAAAGATCCTTTGCAGCTGTGAAATAGTGCTAGCAAATTTAACATTCATTGTATCTTTTTTCTTCCTTGACTCCCTGCAGTGAGGGCAGTTCATGTAAATGGGTAGACTTCTATTCAAGAGGGAGAAAGCAGTTCCACCATCATCAAGATTAACAGACTGAAAACCAGCTGCAAGGTCCATCACTGAAGAAGTACCTTTAGCTTCACTGAGATTTTGTTCTCTTAATATATTGGAAACTTGCATCTGTCCATTTTCATATACAATTTTATTGGTGCTTCTCACTTTTGACTCTTCCAGATTACTTGTCATGCGAAAAGCATTGTTAATAATTCCGTTTGACTGTTTGCGTGCCCTAGCATGACCACCATTCTTACCAGATTTAGAAGAATCTGCCATATTATGATCTGAGTTCTCAATGGATGATGTAACAAGAGATTCTTCAGGCATTGCATAAGGGGAACCAAGGCCTTTGAGATGATCTGGCGTCAATATAAACCGGTGCCCATGGGGACACTCATGCTCGAACCCAACATAAATCGATACATGCTTCAGAGGAATAAATTCTCTCACCTTAACTCCAGTAGCCATGTTCAATGGAACATCATTGCTACCTATCTGTAATAGTGGATCACTATTTGCATCAGCATTAGTATTAATTGCAACCCCATTGGTTGCATGATCAATAGTAGCAATATTTGGAAGTTTTTGAGACCCTTGATTATTGGCAATTTCCATGGCCTTTGACAAACCCTTCTCTCTTGTATCATGCTGCTTAATTCCCTTCTCAGAACCTGGCAGAGGTTGTTTTCTAGTCTGAAGAGGAGGAAACCCTGAATGTGTTCCAGCAGATCCAGCAACCACCTCAGAAAAAGGTTTTCTCATTGTCGAGTTGGAAACTCCCATCATTTTGTCACTAGCTTTATTGTTTAATAAAGGCTGCCTTTTTGGTACTTCAACTTCACTCTGCACTTCTTGTGCCTGAAAATGAGCATCACCAACCTTCTTTGTGTCTTTACCTGCAAGAGGTTCATCTTTGTCGCTGCCACTTAATTTATTTGAATAAACTTGTAGCTGATTACTCAAAGACAAACCATTGCTTATCTTCTGTTTTCCAAGAGCAATTGACCATTTTAAAAGGAATTTCTGAGTTGTACCAAAGCCACTTTGGAGTAGACCTTTTGCAGGGTTATAGTACCTTGCACCACCAACACGTATCAATCTCCAACAAGAAGGTTTAATAGGCCCTTCAACACTACCTTGAGGGATATGTAGTGCAGGAAGAAGCTTGTCACATTCTGGAAAACAATTGAAAGAAATGTTGGCTGTTTCAAAATCAAAAGGATCGGGTCGTAGTTGTCTTGAACGACCACATGCACATGCATGAAGGAATACAAATCCACTGGAATGTGGCTTGATCCTGTCGGTTACAAGCAAATCATCAGTTCCAACACTGTGTCTTTTATGCATGCATGGTTTTCCTGTCAAACTAACAGCATCACACAATTGTCTACCAGAACTCCAGATGGATGTACATTCATCCTTGAGTTTTTTCATGTAAATTTGCACGGCAGGCCCTTTTACCATTGACTTAAAAGCCACCAGAGCCCTCTCCAAGTGGGCTTCATGCCGTGAAGTTGGATAACAGGGTGGCAACTCATTCAGATAAATCTCTTTAGCGATTGGAAGGGATTTTTCACACCACAAAGTAGAAAATTTGGCGCACAGCCCTCTACCACTCTCCAAAATAGATATGGCATTTTCTAAGGAATCAGTAGCTTTTGCTGCATTCCCTTCAACGGCAGGCATAGCAGCATTTTGTTGGTCCGGTTTTCTTTTGCTAAATTCACTTTCGCCAGTATACCCTGGTTTCACAGAAAGGATTCCATGGAGAATTGGTTGACTCAAAGATAGCCAGGTCTCTAAGCTGGGAAGTTCAGGAGTACTAACTGTCTTCCCAGAAGCAGCTGAGGCCGCTGCGGCAGCGGCAGCAACTGCGACCATGCCAACACCAGTAGCTGGGCCACTGCTGGTGCTAGTTACCATACCCCCTCTTCCTCGCAGGATATCAGACTGCCTTAAAATGAATTCTTTAACTGAAAGTATGTCCTCCTTGTTTGCACTCTGGCTATTGCTTTCGAGCAAAAGAGAATCTGAAGTTGCCTTCCCATCAATAACATCTTCAACAAGGCGAGTGGCAAACTCAAGAGATTCACCTCTATGGTTTGAGCACAAATCTACAAGTATAACAGCTTTTGATGCATCTAGCAAAAATAAAGGTGCTGCACTTGAAATGCCTCCACTTCTTGTACCAGCATGACCAGTTTCAGAGCTTGAAAGTATTCGGCATTTTTTGATAGAGAAACGAATTTGTGCTTCAAGGGATGACTGTAATTTCTTCCTGAAACCACCTTCAGGTTTATTGACAGGACGAGCCAGTACAACAACTGACCCAGATCCCTTTGTTGGTAAGTTTGGCCTAGCCATATTGTTTGAACTTGATGACTGACTTAACGGGGAACCCTCCACTTGCTCTCCCAAAGCAGAACTAGAATTAGCATCACTAAAATCATCAAGAAAAATGAAAAGAATAACAGGATAACACTGTCCCGGCAATAAAGAGGAGTGTGAACCTAAGCCAGACATCAATGTCACTGCAGCACCACGATTTAAGATGCTGCGGCTTCTACCAGGAGATGGACTATTTGATGATGCTCCTGACAGGAACATTCTAGAAGAAGATGAAGCATGAGAATTTGGTGTCAATGGTTGCATACTCTGTGATTTGAAATAGGGAGACATAGCATGTTTTGCAGCTTGCAACACTCGAAACTTTTTCAAAATCTGTGTGTCAAAGCGTGATCCTTCTTGGGTTAATATTAGTACATGGCAAACCTGCATTGCTAAATAAACTAGAGTCATTTACTAGTTGTAATTAGAACAGGAGACCATTTTATTCAAGGGGAACTAGTAAATTCAAGAATGGAAATTAAAAAAAAATGGAAATAGGAATATAACAAAAAAAAATTCTGTTCAAATTTGTAATTAAACTCTGAAACTATTGGGAATTGCAAAAATTACTCTGAGAAAATAACTTTGCAAAACTAGAACCATGGTGTTGAAGTAATAGTGTCTCTACTTCAGAAAACTATAAATTCACTTTTCAGAACGATTCAAAAGAATCTTCTGAAATTAGTAGGTAATCTAAGCCTACAACTTCCTGCAAACTTCTGTTTCAATCTTAATGTAGTCCTCATCAAAATTGTTAAATTCCAAACTCTTCATCTTGCTGTCATAACACAGATGCCCAACATACTCATGCAGACCTCCTTTTAAGCTTTCATGTTTATCTAAGTAGAATACCATCTATAGAAAGGAACTGAATACGACTTCGTATCTAGATATACGTCTATGAAGCAATTAACAACTTAATGTAAAACCTTCTACAGAGTGCAGCCTCCTTCAAGAAACAAAACTATTATCGGGCGAGTTGATATTAAATTACCAAATGAATCTGTTCCTATGAGCATCTTATTGATGTACCACTATACTTCTAGATTCTTACCTTGCATGTGATAGATAGTTCATAATACAGTCTGAAGACAGCTTTCTTGCATGAATATGCAAAATTTCCCAACCGTACAGAGTGGCAGAGATAAAAAAATCACCTATTTATAGATGCAACTCAAAAAGTATCCAGAATTCCTACTTATATTTTGGTCGGACAAGTGCAATGATTGATGTGTACAGACCTGGCTATCAGACAAAAACTTGAAAGGCGGCCAATGGATCTCAAATGCCACCTTCTCATCCATGGGAAACTATAATAGTTATTCTCCATAGATAAAAAAAAAAAAGGCCATTTTAACTATCAAATCCAAACTCATGCCACGCCTTACATTTGCAATGCTGAATTAAACAAAAAAGGCATCAACTTCGAATATTTAACTGAATGTCTAAGTTTGCTAATCTGCCTATGAGGTGTAAGCGTTAAACAGATAAACTTCAGTCCCTTTTTTAATCTACGACCTAAACATATTGAGTATTTTAGACAAGAATATTTGAATCTTTATACAAACAACTTCACAATATGAAAAGAGCCTTAGAATCGAAGGTAACAGCACAAATAAGATTCAGAATGTAAATAAAGTTAAATGCTTCATAAACAATAGGGAACGAGAATGCTCACAGAGAACATAAAAAGCAATCCTTGAAGATCACCGAATTCACGGTCCTCGAATAAAGAGTCAAATCCCAATTGAGACTCCAAATCCGCGTCCATGATAGGACAAGAAATCGAAGAAAACTGCAAATACAAAATCCCTTTTTCCTCCTCAAAATAATAGCTGATGCATCTCAGCTTAAACCACTCCTCAATCTCCTCACTAATCAATTCTTGCTTATTGAAACGAAAGGGGGTGTCAAGATTCCCAGAACCAAACACATTTGCGTCAATAACTCGGTTAATCAGTTGGGTTACATCGCCGTGGCGCCTGCCCACGAAACCCACTACAACGATGCCGTTTTGCTGAGATGGGATGGGAGTTGGATTTTGGGTGGGTGAAGGATCAGGTGGTGTAGGAGGAGGAGGGGAGGGTGGTGGTGGGTTTGGAGTTGGGGGCCGAATAAGGACTCTCATAGGTTGGGAATTGGGGTTTGGGGAATCCATGTATGGAATTTGAACTTGGAGGTTTTTGCCTTTTTCCCTTCCCTTACTTGTTTTCAGTTTTGAGTATAGCTATATGGGCTGTTGTTTTGGAAGTTTGTTGCATTCAGATGATATTCTTACATGGGAGGTAAGATAGCTGCTGCTCTGTTGAAGAAAGAAGATGACCAGAATTAATTTAAAGAAAATCAATCTAAAAAGATGGTTGTCTAATGGGGAATGGTGCTGCCGCATACCCGCCTGGAGGGTGGGGAGGAGGAGGACAAAAGGTGACAAATTTTTCGATTTTTTAGGCCGTCAAACAGAGGGACTATAGCAAGTTTACACTAACTATTTAATTTTACTTTTTTGGATAACAAAAAATTTTGAGTGAGTTCAACTTCAGCCATCACCACATGGATCAAATCAGGACATGTATTCGAGAACACATAAAAACGTTCTTTCTGGGGGGAGGGTTGGGTTGGATTGGGTGGTAAGGAGGAGGGAGTATAAGTAAAAAGTATCAGATTCGAGTTCTTCCGCTTACACTAATTTAAAAAAAAAAACATTCTTTCTAGAGTAGCTGTTAATATGAATAAGAGGAATTCTATTATAGCCATTTCTGTACATTTAATGTACACCGCAAATAGAGAACTACATAGAGTTGAACATAGTAAAATAAGAAATTGAAAGATTTTGTTGAAATTGTTCGTTTGGAAATTTTTTGAAAAGCTAATCATGGGTTCTTCTCTCCATCGGAACAATAGGATCATTTTGTTCGTTACTAAACTTTGTTGAAAAGATTAACCAATGACCCACGAAGAAGAAGAATCCTAGGACGATGATGATATGAAAAGTAGCTAACCAACTTCTAGGAGAGACATAATTAACTACATTGGTCTCAGTAGCTACGCCTCCCACGGAATTCAAAAAATCTAAAGGGACATGAGTCGTATATTTTGCAAAACACCAATCTTGCAAAGATTGTATGTCTTTTTTCAATTTACTCAAATTCAATTCATTTGGACCTCTTATATATTCTAATAATGGAGTGTGCAAGTTCAAAAAATGCATGGTTTCTCCTCAAAAAATGATTTTTCCAAATTGCAAACTTATTTAATATTTAATTAAAGTAGTAGACCCTTGGGCGGCACATTAGTCTCAAGATGTTGGTCTCTAACTAAAAAAAAAAAGAGTAAATGTCTAAACTTGAAAAGTTTCTGGGAGTTTTTACAGATCGTTCGTCAATATAACTCTCTCATCGATAACAGAATTCGAACAGAACACAATCTTTTATAAGGAAGTGCCCGTCGTTGTCACTAGATTACTCTGTTTTCTTCAGCTACATAGAAAAAGGATTAGGAAGGAGTGAATAAGGTACAATAATCTTCGACCTTGTAATTTTTCACATTGAACTGCTTGAGAAGGTGTTTAATGAGTACTTCTTGTTAACATTATAGATTTATGATTTATACACAAAAAACTTGTATGACAGGGTGACTAAGTTCCAACTCATAGATTCCATACTTAAGCATTTCTATGTATTTATTACCTTTAAGATTATGAGATTATGTGGTATACTTGGTATGCTTTTGTAATTGAAGGACGTGGGTACTTTCTTGATTTTATTTCACTTTACCAAAAGAATTTAACATTGGCTTCCTCTAACTAGTGTCCAGCTGTCCACTAAAAATCAACTAGACATATCTCTTAGCTTCTAAAATTATATGACAAGTCATGTTCAAGAGATAGTAAAATAAAAAGAAATGTTTAGTGGTTAATCTTGTATATAGCAGTGGTACATACACTAGTGAGTGTGGGTGTGAGTCACTTAATCTCAATTCGAGCTTGAATTTCAATTATTGTACATTGTGACATGCATCTATGTTTATTATCATATACATTATTGGTGTATATAATATTGATTTAAATACTTAATAATCAATAATCTAATGAGTTAGCACTACTTTTTTCTTTTTTTTATTAGAGTTTTACTCTTTTAGACCTAGGATGTGGGGGGAAATGCAAGAGGTGCAAATTGAGGGTAAATGGTATGTGTATGGAAAATATTTAGGTGAATTTTGTATATTAGGATGCAATCAAAGTTGAGATGAGTTGAGTTCACATACTATGGCTTTTGGAACCACTTGAAATAATTTTAAATCAGGTCAATCCAAACCAAAACAAATACTTTAATAGGAAGACAAGATCGCTAGATTGTAAGTTTTAATTGAAACTCACAATGGTGGAATGCATACAAATGGAGCGCATATGACCAACAACACTATGTTATGTTGTCAAAAGTTATTTAGCAATTGCACACTAGCTAACTCCTCTAATCAACTCATTCTAGAGGAGTTGGCCACCTCATTAATTATGGGGTAGGAGGTCAAGGTTTATCTCCCATCAATATGCCTCTATATGAGACTTGTTCTAAATTCATACGAGTGCGTGGTACACCCGTCTGGTCTGATGGTCGTTTAGTTTCCATCCGATTCTGTCAGGACCAAAGGAATTTGAGTACATGTAGTTTAGTGTAGGGAATTGTGTGTTTTAGAAGCAAACAATAAAACGACACCGTTACACTTAAATAAGGGCGGTGATTGTAATTGGAACACAATTGAATACCATTCAATAGGGGCAAATTGCATAAATAGCCCTTGTAACAGAAATACAGTTATTACATTTATTGCAATAGATTCACTCTCCTTCCCTCTCTTCTTTCTGTTACTTTTCCCCTTTCTCTCACTTTCCTCTACTTCTTCTTCTTGTTCCTTCTCTCAATTTCTACTCAATTTCCTGATTTAGCCTGCGAGCCTAACATTTGGTATCTGAACGGTTAATTCTTGGCGGCAAAAATATCCGAAATGGCGGAGAGCATGAGATTTAGGACCCTGGAAGATCAACTCAAGAAGCAAGAGCATCAACTTCAGGAACTGATGGGATCTATGACGACGTTGCAGAATGCAAGTTCTGAAGAGTTGCGGCAAAAGTTCCAAATAGAAATAGAGCAAAACAATGCGAAATTGGAAGCGATAGTCGGAGGCTTGGATCAGAAGTTCAATAAGGTGGAACAAAGATTCAACATAGTGCTGAAGCTGCTGATGAAGGAGAAAGGCCTGCCTGACATTGATGGCGGCGGCGCTGAGCCAATCCTTCCCACACCACCAGCTCATTTGAGATTAACATCATCAATCGAAAGGCCAGGGATCCAGTAGGAACATAGAGGTAGACAGTTCACCCCTAATATACCTCAAATGGAACTGCCAATGTTTAGTTCTAGAAATCCTAAGGAATGAGTGAGGAAATGCCAAAAGTATTTTTTGAACTATCAGATTGCAGAAAACCAAAAGATAGATGTGGTAGAGATTTTTTGGAAGGAAAGGCTGACAATTGGTTTCAAGGAGTGAAGCTGGTGAAGCTTGGTATGCCTTGGGGGGAGTTCAGTGAGCTCCTATGCGAGAGGTTCTCTGGGAGTAGTTCTCGTGACATTGTGGAAGAGTTCAACAAGTTGCAACAAAAAAGTACTGTGGAGGCATATGAGGAAAAGTTTGAGGAGTTGAAGACACTAATACTGATGAAAAATTCCAAGTTGGATGAACCTTACTTTGTATTTAACTTCATTAGTGGTCTCAAGGAGGGTATCAAGCCTATGGTGAAGATGTTCAGACCACAAACATTGATGAAGACCTTTAAGGTAGCTGAACTGCAGGAATCTTCCTTGGAAATCCAGTCTAAGCAAAGTAAGGCTTCAGGGAGGGTTGCAGTGGAGCCAATATTTGGAATGTATAGGAATTCTGCAAATAACCAGAATCGCCAAAACTCCTACAAGTTACCTGCCATCAATCCCCTTTCCCAGAAAACTGACTTAGTGCACAGAGAGTTCAGCAGAATATTTGCTGAGGAAATGCAGTTTAGGCATAAGCATAACCTGTGTTATAGATGTGAAGAAAAATTTGGAGTTGGACGCTAGTGTGAGAAAGGAACTTTGAACTGTCTAGACACTGAAGAAGGGGAAGATACTGAGTTTGAGGGTGCAGAAGGAGAACAAGATGAACTTACAGGAAGAGTGGGAGAACTTGCAGAAGTATCCTTAAATGCTCTTTCTAGTACTCTAAAGAGAAAGTCTATCATGTTGATGGGCAATTTGGGAGGGTTTCCAGTCAAAATTTTAGTGGACACAGGAAGCTCTGATAGCTTCATTAACCATAGGATTGTCAACTTGTTGCAACTGTCATATCAATCAGTTAATCCATTCATTGTAACTTTGGCTGATGGCACTGATATTACCAGTGGAGCTATGGGCCCCAATGTCACTTGGTTGATCCAAGAGTACAGATTCCAATTTGACCTGAAAATCATGGAATTAGGGGGTGGGACATCATCTTGGAAGTCGATTGGATGTGCCAGTTCAGCCCCATCACATTTGATTTTCACTTTCTCAGTATTGTTTTTAGCAGTAGAGGGAGTTTACTGCACCTTCAAGGTTTTGTCAACCAATCTGAAATGGAACTAGTGAGAGGCAAGGATCTCAGAACCTTCATACAGGAGAAATAAAGAAGCTGTGCAGCCATGCAAACAGATGTAGCAAGGGGGCCAGAGGAACTACTGTCTGAGCCTATAGATAAGGTCTTACAACAATACTCTTAGGTGTTCACAACTCCAAAAACTTTGCCCCCAGAGAGAGAGCTAGACCACCGGATCAACCTTAAACCAGGAGCTGAACCTTTCAAGCTCAAGCCTTACAGGTACCCCCACTCCCATAAAACTGACATTGAAAGGTAAGTTGCTGAGATGCTTACTAATGGGATTATTATTCATAGTACCAGTCCCTTTGCCTCCCCTGTGTTGCTAGTTAAAAAGAAGGATTACACCTGGAGACTGTACATTGATTACAGAAGATTGAATGACTTGACTGTAAAAGACAAATTTCCTATCCCCAACGTAGATGAACTATTAGATGAGTTACATGACACGAAATATATGTCCAAATTGGACCTCAGGGCTGGTTATCATCAGTTGAGGGCGAAGGCAATTGACACTCCCAAAACTGCCTTCCAAATACATCATGGACATTTTGAATTCTTAATAATGCACTTTGGATTGACAAATGCACCAATTACATTTCAAGCACTGATGAACAGAATACTCCAACCGTATCTAAGGAAGTTTGTCTTAGTTTTTTTTTTAATGATATTTTGGTGTACAGTCCCTCTCTGGAATCACATGCACAACACTTGCAGACCGTGCTCAGTGTTTTGGTAGAGAACCAGTTGTACTGTAAGAGGTCAAAATGTTCATTTGCTCAGACCTCAATTGAGTATTTGGGACATGTGATCTCTGAAACAGGAGTGAGCATGGACTTTGCTAAAATTGAGTGTATTTAGTCCTGGCATACCCCTACAACAGTCAAAGAGTTGAGAGGTTTCCTTGGTTTGACTAGATATTATAGAAGATTCATCAGAGGGTATGGGGTGATTAGTAAACCACTGACACTGTTATTAAAGAAAGAAGGCTTTGCATGGAACCATAATGGTCAAATGGCATTTGAAGACTTAAAGAGAGTTATGACCACAGCTCCTGTATTGAACATGCCAAATTTCGAACTTCCTTTTGTGATAGAGACTGATGCCTGTGGGGTTGGCATGGGAGCAGTGTTGATGCAGCAGGGTCATCCTATAGCTTTTCTTAACAAAGCTCTATCAATTCAAAATCTAGGGTTGTTAGTGTATGAGAAAGAATTGCTTGCTTTGGTGTTGGCTGTCAACAAGTAGAGGCATTAACTGGTCGGCTACCACTTCATCATCATGACAGATCACCAAGCTCTCAAGCATCTGCTAGAGCAAAAACTCACCCAACCACTACAACACAAACGGCTTACTAAGCTACTTGGTTTAGATTATGAGATACAATATAAGAGGGGTGTAGAGAATGGTGTAGCTGATGCTTTTTCCAGAAGAAGAATGGAGGGGGCCTCTGATAGCAATAGGGAAGCTGAGCTGCAGGTAGCTCAGGTGTGTGCCATATCTTCTATTCAACCTAGGTGGACACAGGAGCTTCTGGAGAGCTACATAGGGGATGCACAGGCTCAGCAGAAGTTGTCTGAGCTAGTGTTGACCCAATGTAGACCCAGATTTTCATATGAAAAATGGAGTGCTCAAGTTCAAAGGAAAGCTGTATGTGGGCACAACTAATGGAGTCAGAACCAACCTGATCAAAACCTTGCACGATTCAGCTGTTGGAGGGCACTCAGGACAGAGGGATTGTCTTCACAGGGTGTGGTATTTATTTCATTAGCTTGGAATTAAAGGAGATATCATCCAGTATGTGAGGTCTTGTGATGTGTGTCAAAGGAACAAACATGAGAATGTCCCTTATCCTGGCTTGCTGCAGCCTATTCCAGTGCCTCAGCAAGCTTGGTCCCACCTCACCATGAATTTTATTGAACAGCTGTCACCCTCTCATGGCTTTGACACCATCTTGGTAGTGGTGGATCGTTTCACTAAGTTCAGTCATTTTATCAAACTCACTCATCCTTATTCTGCACAGCAAGTAGCTCAGGTTTTCCTTAACAACATTTACAAGTTGCATGGGTTGCCAGAGACAATCATAATTGATAGGGACATGATTTTTCTTAGCAACTTCTGGCAAGAGTTGTTCAGCTTGGTTGGAGTAAAACTACACTATAGTTCCTCTTACCATCCACAATCAGAAGGTCAAAGTGAAAGAGTCAATCAGTGTTTGGAAAACTAGCTCAGGTGCATGTGCAGTAAACATCCTTCCCACTGGAGTAGTTGGCTTGCCACAGCCGAGTTATGATACAACACTAATTTTCATACCAGCTTATAAATCACTCCCTTTGAAGCACTGTATGGATATAAGCCGAACCATATCTCACTGGGGCCCTTTCATGATAGCATCATACCTGCTGCAAGCAATATGGTTCAGTCAAGGTTACATGTCATATCTCTCATCAAGGAGAACTTGGCTAAGGCTCAAAATCGTATGAAGTTATTCGCTGACAAGCATAAGTCTGAGAGGATCTTTCAAGAAGAGGATTGGGTGTTCCTCAAACTACACCCTTACAGGCAGCAATCAGTAGCTATACGTAGGATTGTGAAGCTGGCTGCCAAATACTTTGGATCCTTTCAAATTATTGCAAAAGTGGGAGCATTGGCTTACAAGCTTAAATTGCCAGAGGGGGCTCGCATTCACCCAGTGTTTCACGTATCACTACTTAAAAGGAAGATGGGAGTGACATAGGTAGTGGAGTCTACCCTGCCAGAATTGGATGCAGCAAATCAATGCTTATTAAGGCCCGAGAAGGTACTCCAGAGACGGGTCATCATGAGAGCTGCTCAACCCATCATCCAGTACTTGGTGAAATGGAATAACCTACCAGAATCCGAATCTTCATGGGAGGATAGAAGCTTCATAGACAGGCAATTTCCAGGTTTCAAAGCTTGAGGGCAAGCTTTTGTTTAAGGGGATGGGATTGTCAGGACCAAAGGAATTTGAGTACATGTCGTTTAGTGTCGGGAATTGTGCGTTTTAGAAGCAAATAATAAGACGACACCGTTACACTTAAATAGGCGCGGTGATTGTAATTGAAACACAATTGAATACCATTCAGTAGGGGCAAATTGCATAAATAGCCCTTGTAACAGAAATACGGTTATCACATTTATTGCAATAGATTCACTTTGCTTCCCTCTCTCCTTTCTGTTACCTTTCCCCTTTCTCTCACTTTCCTCTACTTTTTCTTCTTCTTCCTTCTCTCAATTTCTGTTCAATTTCTTGATTTAGCCTGCGAGCCTGACAGATTCCCCCGATTCAGTTGGGTCATTTCTTAGAGTAGGCTCCCTCGGTAGGAAGTTAGACTATACTAGATGTACAGTTACATAAAAAAAAAAAAAATTGCACACCGTACGATTGATCTGACAGATGCTTAAAATCGAAGAACTTGCAGTTTGCAAATTGAATACTCAAGTTCAACTTGATTATCTACTTAGGTTGAATCACATTAAAAGCTCAGTTAAAGTCCGACATAAATTGCAATTACCAAAACAGATGCGACATTTGTAGTTTTAGTGGTATAGGCTATTCTTGAAGTTGAAGCAGATCCCTGGTATAGGCTATTCTTGAAGTTGCTTGTGGTTTCAATTGCAAAAGCAGCATAGTTAATTCACTAGAAAGTCAAATTAAACCTTGACAGAGTGATTCTTAAATGCATGCAGAAGGAAAAATGTAGCAGAATCATATTAGGACCTTCATCATTAATAGATAATATTTTCATCGGCTAAGTTAGGTATTAAAGATATTATAAAGAATGTTTGCATTATTGCTCATGTGTCTTGGCTTAGTGCATAAACTAAGTTGGACTATTTTCAAGATCATAGAAGCAGTCAAGCAGACTAGAACCCCCAATAAAACAGGTACAGTACACAATGTACAGGTGTTTTATTCTTCAAAGTAACAATTGGACCAGTAATTCAAAGTTGAAAGTTGAAACAAAATGATACCAAGTGCCAGATTCGTCTAAATGCTTGAATCGGTTCAGGGGTTGAGGTTAGAGCATGCCTCCGTTTCCGGGACCAATAAGTCAATAACACGGCTCGGCTCCAGGACCACAGGTGGCTTTCAGGGCTCTCACCGGGAGTAATGCATATTTTAGTTGGCTAGTGACTCCAGCAAACATAAGAACAACCCAGACAGAGAAATCCCGCTTCGCACCTCCCAATCACTCGCTAGCCATTATCAATTTCTTCACCTAAATGCAAGCTGCTCTTGCAGCTATGGCCGCCCATTTTATCCTCTCTTTCACGGCCGTCAACCACCATCCTCTCCTCTCCCAACTCTCCAATCCCATTTCCGCTTCTTCTTCGCCTTCTTCTTTATCACTTCATTCCTCATTTCATGGGGCATCTCTCAAGCTTCCCCGCCAATTTTCCGCCGCCGCACCTAAGCCTATCACTGTCGTGGCAGCCACCAAGAAAGCGGTTGCTGTCCTCAAAGGCACCTCGAATGTGGAAGGCGTCGTCACTCTCACCCAAGATGATGATGGCCTCACAACTGTGACTGTAAAAGTTAATGGGCTTACTCCAGGGAAACATGGGTTCCATTTGGTTAGTCTTTTTATTCCTTTAATTTTGTTCCACTTTATTACTGTTAGCCAAATATCTATGGTTTGTCTTGCTCAAATTTTTTTTTTTTTTTTTCCAATTGGGATTTTCATAGCATGAGTATGGTGATACCACAAACGGGTGTATGTCAACAGGTTCGATTTTTATTAGTATTTAAAGCTTATTTTAGTGGAAATGATGGTTTATTCCTGCATTTTTCTGGGCGAAATCTGTTGGTGATTGTGGTTTACCGTGCATTAACAGGAGCGCACTTTAATCCGAAAGGGTTGACTCATGGAGCTCCTAAAGATGATGTCCGTCATGCGGGTGACCTGGGAAACATAGTTGCCAATGCCGATGGTATTGTTTAGATTGATCGTTTTATTCAGTTTGAGAAATATAGAAGGCGTTTTCGTAGTGAATTACAAAATAAGAAAGGAAATGTAACATGAAGGGAGGATAGGAGGAAATGGATTTCTTACTCGTCGACTTTTAAGTTGATATTGCAGAAACCAACTTATATATTTATGGAGACCTAATAAAAGCATACATATTTCTTAAATTCAAAGTTATTTACTGGAAGTAACCTGTAATTGTTTACTCAAGATTGGATCTTTTTGTTTTTATCAGAGCTGATGATTGTGACTTTTTCTGTAATCCTGATGTTGTTCAATGTTATCCAGGTGTGGCTGAGGCAACCATCGTGGACAATCAGGTATATTGGATAACTTCATGCTGCTCTGAATTGTGTGTATGATCATATATTGACAATTCTTATTGAGGAATGTGATTCTATTTTCACGTCCAGATACCTCTGAGTGGTCCAAACTCGGTTGTTGGAAGGGCTTTGGTAGTTCATGAGCTGGAGGATGACCTTGGAAAGGGTAAAGTTACTGTTTATGTTCATATTTTATTCAAGATGTACTGTTCTTGTTGTTTTTGAGTCCGTAGAATCTAAGGATAACCCAAATTGCTGCTGTTATGAGCTTTATTAGTATGTCATTAACCTTTCCTTTTGGCTGTCAATCTGTAGGTGGTCATGAACTCAGTCTAACTACAGGCAATGCTGGTGGAAGATTAGCTTGTGGTATGCAAATACATTTTTCTCCCACACTTCATTACTTTCTTATTTTAAGTTCCAGTACCTGCTTTCTTTTTTGCCTGGGGGAGCACAATGACTACATCATGCACCTAACATTATGCCTAAGTTCCTTCCTTGCCAGCCACCAGCTAGTTTATTGCTAGTTTCATTTGTGATGAATTACTTTCAACTCTTGATAACAGTATTGAAAAAGTTTAGTTTATGGCTGTGGGGGAGGTCTTATTGCAATTCCACACTATCTATCTGTGTTGCGTAACCTTCACTGTTTGTTGAGGACCTTATGGAAAACATTGAAATAGTGTGGTTGTTGTTATTGTTCTTGCAGCTGAGATTCTTGTGACTTTCGTGGTGCATCATAATCTCACAGAAATTTTGCTGTTGATCCTTGTTTTTCTACATCATAACGCTGCTAGTCCATTGAGTTGTAGGAGGTTGTTTTCATTTGAATTCATTTCCAATTGGTCTCTTTTGTTCTAACTGAAGTCATATAATTAATCTGCTGGTCTTTTGTTAATGTCCCTTTTCCTTCTTCCTTTTTTTTCTGTTCCCCTAAAAAAATTCTGGATAAGACATTCTGACTATGATCGTCAGTATGCCAAAGTGTTGAGTCAGTTATAGAACTCAACTTTCTGTGCAATCACGAGGTAGACCGAGTGTGTCTGTCTTTTGTGCTTCTCTTGCTTGGAAATCTTCTACAAACTCATTTTTGTTGGATGTTTTTCTCCAGCCCTGGTGGGGGGAGGGTTTGGTTGGTCCCCTTACTAAAATTTTGGATGATGATTTACATGGTTAATGCACCATTGATCTCTTTAATCCTTAACGCATGCTTCCTTTCTGAACAAAGACATCTTGTGGAGGAGCATATCGTGGAGAGTGGTTTTGGTTTTCTGCCACTAGAACCTTTGTCCTGTATCCGAGCAGTTATTTGGCCTTAGAAGTTAAGTCTTAGTTTTCTTCTCAAATAAATAGTAAAGTGATACGAAGCTTACATGCAGAGTGCAAGCTAAGAAAGCATGGATTTTTTGCATGTCTGCATCTTTTCATTGTAAAACTTATAGCGTATTTGACCAGATTGCTGTCTATGTCTCATTTTGCAAATATTATTTAGCTTTATGGCATTGCAGCTTTACTTCTTATTTTAACTGTCATATACAGCCCATGCAGATTAATCTTTCTTGTCACATCTAGATGAATGGATTAAGGTTCTTGAGTTAGTGCAGTGTAAAAAGAATATCTAGAAAGCCCTATGGTGTTTCAGTGTCTCTAAATGATGTGCTCAGAAGTGTGTCTGAAAAGAATATTGCTAGAATTTAAGTTTTCCCCTTAATGTCCCCATTCCCATCCAAACATTCAGCATAGCTGATATTCTGAAGTCTCACCTGTTAGGGACCTTCCCAGATGCCCTTAAAAAGATTGGGCAATAAAATTTCATTCTTGTCAGATGCCATTGGCCACAGATTGAGAGAGCAAGTAATCATCATTGCATTTCATTTATAACCACCTTTGCTTGGGGTCAAACCCAGAATATCATAAACAGGAAACATACATAACCAAGTGTACAGATGATGCATTTAGTAGGTGCACAAAAACAAATTATGAGGAATGGGGTGATGCATTTCTTCCAGAAAAGTTGT
This sequence comes from Coffea arabica, assembly GCF_036785885.1. Lineage (NCBI taxonomy): Eukaryota > Viridiplantae > Streptophyta > Magnoliopsida > Gentianales > Rubiaceae > Coffea > Coffea arabica. The sequence continues at coordinate 51,665,047 of NC_092310.1, read as the reverse complement.
CAATTTATTAAGAATATACATAAATATTTCTGTTGTTACAATTATAGGATTTGCAAATACGATCAGTCTATAGTTGATCAGTTGACCTTTGGTTCAAGGAATATTCAATGGCAACTTTTATCTAGATGCATATTTTCTTTTCTTAAATTTAGTCATAGGACTGATGTAGAAATCAAAATCACGCCAGTGTACTTCCAAGACTTTGATTGTGCCTGTTTCCAGAGGCTTAGAGATTGTAGCTTCTGTATACCATGCTAATGTGTAGTTCTTGGGAAAAAACTTCTTACATCGCTCCACTCTGCATGTGGCTTTCTTGATCAAGTAATGCATTGTTCCAGAACTTGTTTATGTTAGTTTATTATCTTAGGACGCAAGCTGTTGAAGGGCATTTTTTTTTTTTTTGTTGCATTTTTCGGGTATTAATAGTTACATGTCGTGAGCTCCTCTTTATGAAGGTTGAATCATGGATGTTATCCTTTGTGTTTACTTTCTTTCTTCTTGTTGAAATTTTTCGAAGCAAGTTGGTTAATATGCCTCAAAGAGATCCATGTAGTCTGTAAATAGCATTCATGAGGAAAAGGTCTAGTTCACACAGAGGTACATGTACAGTTCCTGTACAAACAACTTTGTTATTCCTCCGTATCTAGTGATACCACAACTTTTTCCTCCTGTGTGATGTTTTCAAGACTAGGCATGTACATATATAGTAGATAAAATTCCATAGTGCATGATAACATGCCTCTGGTGTAATGATGCTTTAGAAACTACTAATAGTTCGATTAGGATGTGATTGGTTCTTGATCTCAACAAAGGGCTCTAGAAAAGGCTTCTCATGATGGGATGCAAAATATTGGTATACCTGGACGATCTAAATTCTTTCATATTTATGTGCCTTATCCATGATTTGTTGGTGGTTTCACTTTCACCTGCTATGCTTGATCCTGTTTTATTTAAGATAGCTGGCATACTTTATCATCTGATCTTATCTGCAGGTGTTGTCGGTTTGACTCCCATATAAGTGAGCTAGCTTGGACCTAAAGATCACATCGGTGAACACTTGTGGTGTTTAAAGTTTGATATGGAGTTGAATGGAGAGGATGTCCAATTGGAAGAGCAACTGATTGTTGTCTTGTGAAGATGCAGCTAAATGCTGTATGAACGAATTTGCATACTATTTGTTTATGCTTAAATGAAGTGAATAAATTTCAATGCTTGGACTTAGATTTGTGGATATTTTTCTGAACTCTCAGTATTGTTCTTCCTGAATGACCTCGGTTAGCATTTTGGCTTTACTAGCGCATTAGCCTGATCTTGATGATTAACACCAGTGTTCGAATTCCTCCCCTCTCCCCTCTCCCCTCTCCCCTCTCACGGCTCCATGCTTGACAGCAAAAACCTTAAGAATAAGAAGATCCACCTTCTTGCACTGCCTTCCTAGCTGTTTCTTTTACGGCCTTTGCTCGACCTCTGATGTTAAGGGCTTTTTCTCCATCCATAATACGATCCACTGCCTTGGTTAAAGCTTCTGCTTTTATGATTTCAGTCGTGATTCTGCTCCATTCCTGAGCCCCAACGCTAACACCAATTTTCAAGACATCCGTCAACAATTTTTCATTGAAAAACTGCTCTGCAAACAAGGGCCATGCAACCATTGGCACACTGCAACGTACGCCCTCTAGAGTTGAATTCCATCCACAGTGAGTCACGAATGCTCCCACAACTGCATGCTCAATAACGGTAGAATTTGAAGCAAAAGGCATTCAAAGAGATGCAACTGAAACTAATGTCCGACATGAAACTGTCATTAACTTCTTCCACTAATAATGTTCTGGCAAACCATGTTCTCCAAACCTTAATTGAAAACTAAGGAGTTTTAATTAATTACAACTTACACCAACAAAAGGCTATTATTAGCACTTGTACCAATTGCTTGAACGGTCACTCCAACAAAATGACATTCCCAAAATACCCATCCCCAATTAATTCATGACACTTATTGTCAACAAACCCCTCTCTCCTGAGTTTAATTACTAACTAAGAACGTTTACATAAATTCAGTGAAACAAATGTTGTTGTCACTTGTACCCACTGCTAAAAATACAATTAAAATAATGGTACATTCCTATAATACCCGTTTTTTTTTTTTTTTGTAAACAACACTTTATGGGCATTTACCGCATAGAAGACCGTATATGCCAAAGCTAAAAACAAAAGTTGTACCAACAATTATACTCTGCGCTATAACAACACTCTAAACAACCTCACAATCCCAAAATGCCTGTATCCTTGCGGTTGAAATTCAAAAGTCATTTTGTCCTAAATTTGTTCTTATACAGTGTAAGGAAACGCATCGTTAGAGGTTGAAGATCTATCAGCTCCACGCGTTCTGCTGCCTCCACCTCAAAAGATTCCAAAAACACATTTAACATCACTACAATGCCGCCATCGGTTGGTGCAGTTTAGGTACAAAAGAAACATCATGTTTAGGACTCGGGATGTCGAGGAAATGCTAAATAAATAATAGATGCAATAATTTGCATGACAACTGATAAATCTAATCAAGCTTTTTATAAGGTAAAGATACTTGATAGTAAAACCTTTAGTAAATCCAAAAGGCATCTTGGCAACTTTGTCTTTCTTTTCTTTAGTAAGAAAAAACGGTCAGGATAAGCAGTGGCGGAGCTAGAAAAAAATTTTAGTGGGGGCAAAAATAGTACTAAAATTTTTTATCTACTCTTTTTCTAGTTTTTTAAGCAAAAAAATAAATAAATTCCCCAACAAGTACAAATGATATGTATATTCCATGAAAAACATAAAAGGACAAACTCAAAATTATTAATGTAATAATAATTTTATTTCAAAAACAAACTAAATTATTTACAATTGCTCACGACGAATTTTCATATTTTAATAATGGTTTATAACTTTCTCATTTTGAACTTCACAAAGTAAATTTTTCTTAATATAAGTAACTAAACTAAATTTTATGATCAATTCTTTCACATATTTTCTAAAAAAATTCTGGAGGCACACTTAAAATTATGTCAAAATTATATAAGTATCATAGAAATTTAAGTGGAGGCCCGTGCCCCGGTTCCTCCACCTTAAATCCGCCCCTGAGGATAAGTTTTTGGGAAAATAAGTAGATTATCTACTAATATAATTTTTATATCGATTAACAAAATCTCTGTGAAAAAGGTACCTGTTCTTACTAACAGATCCTACATGTGTAACAATTGTGCCTACATATGATGCTATAACCATACATACTGATCTTTATCTTCCCCCAACACTCCCCCGCCCCAACTAAAGTATGCGGATCAGCCAAAAGGGTTGAAGGATTAGTGAAATACATATTCCAAGATTGATGGGAAATTTACACTTGATCAAGACATGTCATTAGATTGTGATTTATCAGAGCAGTGGTATCACCATATCGGGCCTCTAATTAACTCAAACCATCTGTCGCTGTTGTTCATATTTGATCAAAGAACCTAGTCAAGTGGAATAAAAGATTTCCGAGTAAAAGGATTTTTAGGGTGTTTCAGTCCACCAGTCACCAGATGAGCCAATTGCACCAATGAAATTTAGCAATTCTTTCTGACAATGTTACATGATTGCTCTACTGTTTCTCGATCTATTATTCTATTCCTTGAATAGTAAATGATCAAAATATTTGGTACTGTGTGAGTGCGTGTGTTGTGAGGGAGTGGGATACCATGCTACCAAACCAGAGGGAACAGCGTAACAGTGGCGTTGTTACTACCATACGTGCTTCTCACACCAAGCCATCCCTTATTTATTTGTTACGCCAAGAATCTCCCCACCCCATCCAAATCTCATTCTTGACTTTTTCGCTTCTTAATTCCTTTAATCTTTTAAAATTTAATGGGCACCATGCCACCCATTTGGAGTTCCTCATCACCGGTTTGGATTATTAAATCATCTCTCCCGATCGAGGGTTAGTTTCTTTTATCTAATGGCCTCCATTTTCTTGCTGATTGCAGTTTTTTCCTGCATTCTTCACGCATGTTGAACTCCATTTTTCTTGCTGATTGCAGTTTATTCTACATTCTTCATGCATGTCGGATCAGATGAAGCCTAAATCATGTCTAACTCATTCCTATTTCCCCGAGTCCGAGTGCAGTTCGTTCAACTCCTCCATTAGTTAATATGTATACATTTCTACTTGGCTCTAGCGATTGGCTTTTCCAGTTTAACAACCTCTCTATGATTTACTTCTTTCATTCATCTCTTGCCATGAAAGTTCGAAATTGAGATTAATCTCAATCACTATTTGTAAATGAATGAAAGAATATTTAATTAGCTAAGGCTTTATTGTGTTAATTTCCATCGACGCGTGGTTTTCTGAATTGATTTTCCCATGACATAATAGTCAGACATGGCTTTTCCGATGACTTGATGCCTCGCAGATCAAGTTATCAGGAAACACTATACAATAATGTAAAATTAAACGCCATGCCTTCCTTCTCATTTTGTGATGCGGATTACTTGACATCAGTTGTTTGACTATGATATAAACTACTAAGAGTTTCATCATCTCTTGAGAAAATTTTAGTGTTTTGGAGAAAAGCTAATTGGATTTGTCTAAGATTAACATTTTATATAAATGGGAACCATAAAAGTTATACTGGTTGGTTGAAAGCTCAAAATTTATGCAGCAACGAGTCTTGTGCTAATGTAATTAGAGATTGGCAGAGAAGCAGTGCCCATACAAATGTTCATTGGCTGAATCTCACACGAAATAGAAAAACTAAGGATGATAAAGCAATTCTGGTTGAACCTAAGCTAGCTTCTGAGATTATAGCAATTCTTTTGACGGAAATTAATTTAGGAGTGTACTTTTAATATCTGTGGAATAAACTGATTATTGGGACTTGCAAAGATACAATCAAGTAGCCTATTCTTTTAGGCGAGCGATGTATAATCAAATCGTGTTGAACAATTTTCATCTAGGCTATTTAGTAGTGACATATATTTATTTTTTTTTAAATTCTGGCTGCCCAACTATAGGTACCTACTCTCACCTTTAAGAAAAGGAAGTTGAACATTTATATAACAAGAGATTAGCACAATACTTCTTACAGTAATAGCATTTTTTTGGCCAACTAAGATCAAAATTAAGAGCATTAATTAATAACTTCTTTCGAATTGTTTCACGAGCCTTATCTTCGCCCCAAGTTATCCCGATTGCTCGGATAAAAATTGAATAGAATCCGAGACTGCAACCATAAGCAGTAAAAGCTTCGGCATATGGTACCTAAAAAACCAAACACTAGAAGCCTGATAGAAGGTATGCCATTCGAAATCTTTAAATACACGAATAAAAGTTGATGTTCGGACACATCTGTACAATATATATTCATGTAGACAATTCATAAGTAATTCTATCAGCAGTTTTTTCTTTTTCTTTTTTTTTTAAGTAAGCAGCCAACCCATCTGACTACCACATCGGCTGCTGTAGTTCACTTAGAGGAGGACCACTCACATGCAGCAGAAAAGAATATTGTTATTTGAAATCAATAAACTTTAAATATCAGATAAATTAATGTAAGTAGCATGTTATTGTCATATGTATAAAGATTAGGTGTCATCTTGGGATTTTGGGGCTCAGTAAATAGCAATCAAAAGGAGGGGATTTTTTTTTTTTTTTTTGGGTAGAAAAAAGTTTGAGTGTGTTCGTCTCCGATCACCACCACAGGTCAGAGCATATCTCGAAACTATAGGTCAGGAGTTCTTACAAATTATCTACCAACACTGCTCTTAAAAGTCATATCGGTAGCAGAATTCGAATACACGATCTTTTGTGAAAAGTTGGTTCATCTTTACTAATTGAGCCAACATAAGCTGATAAGAAATGGATCAAATTATTTGTAAGACACAAATTTTAATAAGTAACAATATTGATTGGATTAATCTTATATACACTGTCAGTGTATACACTATATCACCGTTAAATATATGATACATGTGCAAAATTTGCTCATGTGTCATCCATCCAACCGTGTTAGTGTATACACTGAGAGTGTATATTAAATTTACTCATATTGATTGTACTTTTGCACATTAATATTTTAGTGTTAATATTTATTGTCATAATAATTACATCTATTTTATAGTACATTATATGGTTCACGATAATTGCAGAGGTCACAAAAAAAAAAAAAACCGGTGTCATTGTCAACGGTTATGAATAAAGAAAATAAGTAATAGACTTTTGATGCTTAATTACCCAAGCCGGAGAAAATGTCCACTTGAGTAGAAACCAAGTTGTTCTTGATTTGCGATTAGTACACGATTTGGCAACCAAACCTATGAGCATTTTGCTTAATAATAAAAAACGACGTAAGAGCATGGTCCTCGAACATATGCTTTTTAAGTTCGACCACCATCCACATCGTTCATTATGGCCTCCACGTGGATGATTTTACTCTAATCCATCCTTTTTAGTCCTTGAATACTGTCTTAAATTTCTATTTTCAAGCCATATTTTGTGGGCCCATGAAAGTAATCAAAATCAGGCTGCTAATTAATACTAATGTTTGTGGCTTGCACTTAAGTATAAGAAACCATAAACTCTGTTACTCTTAGTCCTAAATTAGTATACAAGTGGAATAGATGTGCCTAATTCACTTGAAGTAGAAAAATTATTTTGGGGGAACCACAAAAAGAGAGTTGGTATGCTTCCTTCAACAGCCATCTTGATCGAACTGCTTGGCATTTTTTGAAAAATAATTATGTAGAGAATCTGAGTAATGCTGTTGCCCCTCAACAACTAAATCAAGAGAGACTAAAATAACAAGAAAACTTGTCACTTTGGACCAATTTTTTAGGTTTCATTTCCAGCCTTTCATCATTAATTGTGATGGTCAACTAATCTACGCAATTAATAATTGATATGGAATTATTAATGGGCCGACTTTACTAAAATGTTTAATCAATTTTTAATGGTAATATAATTGCGAAACCTTGCACATATTAGATTAAAATCAGCTTATTAGTTAACCACTTCGAAATATTCATTTAGTTTTAGATTCTGTTGAAGATAAAAATACCTTTCAAATCTTTTTGCAACAAGTTGGCAAACTGTTGCAAAATTCACGTAGCCAGATGTAGATTTTTATATTGGGCAGCAACATCTTAGCTATCAATATTAGCGGAGTATTAATTTGTCATTTTTTTTGTTTGGACAACTCATTCCGATAATGTATTGGAGCAATTGATTTTTCTTCTCGTAAACAGCACCTAACAGGTTTCGCAGTTCCTTCCTGCAATCTTCTCTTGTTATAATGTCTGTACAGTTTAATCCATTATAAACTATTCCAAAAAAGAACCGGAAAAGCTATAGAACAGAAAGGTATATATGAAAGGCCAATTGGATGCTGTTTTTCTCTTTTTCTTTCTTTAATTTTCCTTATGTAAGACATGGCCAGGCATTTCATACTTTCTGTTTCACTTTGTGTGTGTGTGTTCAATTTTTTGAGTCATATCATCTCATGATATTAATTATTTCTTGATCTACTTTATAGACACAGTTAGACACCTGATTAAAGATTATTGCGAGTCCTCTTCAATTGTCAGAATTAAAGATTAATTAGCTGAAAAATCCTCTCTTAATTAATCATGGCCCAATTGGACCTGGAATATGATAGACAAAATTGTTTTTCTTAATACTAATCATCATCATCATCGGAGAGATGTCAGTTCAGCGTTAGGTTCCATCAGCCCTATCCTGCGAACATGTGGTGCCCAAGTCGTATGATAGTGAACTGTTTTAGCTGATCCAGCAATAATTAATTAGTCCCTCCACCACCATAATTCACACTTGAAATTAGATGATTAAATCCAAAAAACAATTAACGCAATAAACTGCTGGCTGTTAATTTTTGGCATCACATTCAAATTCCATTGCTTCGTGCCTGCGGGATCATTGTACCATCTATGATACCGCTCTAAATTCTCTGTTCCGAAATTATTTTTCTGTCCCATCTATCCTGTACGTATTTGTACAACAACCACCACGTACATTGATGCGTTGATAACACAAGCAAACTGATAATACTTCACAGTTCACTCTGCTGACCCAAGAAAGATACCCCTACGGCGCAAACTGCAAACTACAAAGCGGGCAGCATGTATAGAGCCTCAGAAACCAATGGGCAGTTTGCCAGCCAACTTTGATCTCATATACATGGGCATGCACGAGCTAGTGTGTGCGAGTGTCCCTACTCAAGCTGCTTTGCTTACACCTCCCACCAGCTTTGGACGAGAGAATGGGAAGAAAAGATAGAGACAGATAAAAGGAAATATACTACCAATTTTATCATCAATTTAAGAGAATAGTTGCTGAAAAGGCAGTTGTGGTGAGCCAAACGAATCTCGTTATTTTGCCTCTTGAATCCCTCTCTCTTTCACGCACACACGTAGTTAGGACTGACTTAGTACAGTGGCACTTTTTTCTTGATGATCAGTTTAAGAAGGCATGGAGGGAGTGAGGTGGAGCATGCTTTGAACGTGCAATTCCTTAGCTTTAATGGCTGTATTTATTCGTGACTTTCGCTGGCAAAACAATGCGTACAAAGAAAGTGTGAAACCGACTTAATTAATTAAAACGCTGTTAATAACTTTCCCTTCATCTACTTTTACCCTAACCTTGTGTCTCATCTTTGCTGATCAGTTACAACTGGACTTCCCCATAATTCTCTTCTGTAAGGATTCTAGCCAGTTAGTGTAACATGTATGTATGTTTTCTATGTAATTGCAAGTCAGTTCCATTTGTCACAGTGTTTTAACTCTTGAGCCTCTAATTAAGAAGCGTATTAACTATACTAATCTTTTTTCCTTGGTTGTCATTTTAGGAGTTTAATTGACGTACTTTTTTTAAAAGGGGGGTTTTTTTTTTTTCCTACACTCTACACACTTGAGTGTACGATCGTTCATGCAACGTACATCACTTCCCATAAATTAATGCCTAAAACAAACTCTATGCAATACTGACCCTCCAAAGAGGGGATTAGTTAATTGTACCTAAGAGGTTTGACATGTTAGGAGTACCTTTTAGAGTGAGTGTAGTTAATAAGGAAAAACACTTTTTTCTTTTCCAAGTTGGAAATGAAAGGAAAGATTGGTGGCTACAAACTAACACATAGAAAATGTTCACGAGGCTGGCTTTTGACTCCAAACACTTCCTTACCATTCACTGTCCTCGGTGCGTGTATGTATATATACATATATATATATATATATATATATATATATATATATATAAACCACAACAAAAGCCCACTATCACTCCTATTTCTCACATCACTCTTCACTTGGCTGGTTACTTCACTTCTCATTTTCCCCTCTATTACTCAATTTCTTCAACACACTATTTCTTGAAACCAGTTTTTGGTATGGAATTCATGGATGCCTTGGAAGAATTCTCAGGCTCAAATGATCATTCTATTGTTATCAAAGGCAAGCGCACCAAGCGTCGCCAAAGGCCTCTATCTCCGGTTGGTAGAGCGGCTGTGGTCACTTCTTCTTCATCAAGTGGTGGTGGGGGAGATGATCAGGGTGGTGGGAAAGATGGAGAAGTGTTGGGCTATATTTATTCTCTAATTCCATCTTGTAACACTTCTACTAGTGACATATCAATATCCGCCACCAGTACAGATCAAGAAGATGAAGATATGGCCAACTGTTTGATTCTTTTGGCACAAGGAGAAAGCTGTAGAAAGCAAGTTGATCAGGATCGTGAGAGTAAGATGGAAAAGTTCACTAGTAGAAGGTTCAATGAAATGGCTACTACAACAACAGGTGGAAAAGTCGGCTTCTTTGTTTACCAGTGCAAAACTTGTAACCGAACTTTTCCATCATTTCAAGCTTTAGGTGGCCACAGGGCAAGTCACAAGAAGCCTAAGATCAATATAGAAGACAACAAAGCCACAATTGTTACACCTTCCAATGATCATCATCATCATCAAGAAGAAGAAGAAGAAGAAGAAGAAGAAAAGGAATCTGCAGGAGAAGAACAGGCTGCAGGCCAACTGATCGGTAGGCAAAGCCCACCTCTTTCTATTCAATCAACCAACAAACCTTGTTCTACTGCTGCAAGCAACAAGGCCTCAAAGAGTCATGAGTGTTCGATATGCGGAGCAGAGTTTGCATCAGGACAAGCTCTGGGAGGTCATATGAGAAGACACAGGAATTCTATGACAGCTAGTACTTCTAAAGTTGCCACGATCCTTGAAACAAGCCCAAGTATTGATCATCATGACCAAAAGCCCAGGAATATTTTTCCCTTGGATCTTAACCTACCAGCTCCATCTGAAGATGATGTCCACAGGGACTTGAAGTTTCAGTTTTCAGCCAATCAACAACCACATCTTGTGTTCTCAGCCCCTGCCTTGGTGGATTGCCATTACTGAGGGGGGGGGGGGAAAAAATAAGAGAAAAGAAAAGTTGTTGATAGCTACTTGAATTATATCCAATTTGAATTATGACAATTAGTTGTTATTACTTGAATCAATAATAATATTTAACAAATGATTCTTTGAATTGTTTTTTACTTCTTCTTTTTTTAGTACTTTATATGTTTCCAATGCTGATCATCTACTTGTGTTGAAGCTGAATACTTTGAGTAAGTGGTTAGTGTACAAGGTTGCCTTTCATTCACGAAATGTGACTGAGAGAAGGCATCTTTTTGTTTTTTGTTCCTTTTTTTTTTTTTTTGGTGATAAATACTTAAGTGTGTAATTTTGTTCTTACTTGAGAGGGAAGAACGATGTATGACACTCCTAAAGTGAGAGGAGTACTTGGGGGGCATGGCTAGGTTTTGGCATAACCAGAACCACAACCAAAAGTCGTGGATTAGGTTCTTTTTGTTTCCTTCAGAATAAAGCTGAATTGCCTAACTGAAATAAGAAAAAAAAAAAAAAAAGAGAAGGAAAAAAAAAAAAGAAGAAGAAGAAAAAAAAAAGCCTCCCTTTCTATCTGTTCCATTAAATGACAAAAGAATAAATGGATAGGAAAGCAAGGTTGGTAACAGCCAGGAATACTCCTATGCTATGTATGCGTAATCTTTCGTACATGTATGTATATATATCTTCAGCAATTCATCCACTTTAGACCAAATGATGTTTATTAGTTGGAAACTATTAAACATTATATTTAATCCTCAGTTTATGATGGATTACTTCATTTGTAGCTCTCATCCCACCAATCACACCTAATTATTTAACTTTGCCATCCCTTACTCTCCAAGATGATTTCTTAACTAACCAAAACTAACTAAAGCATTGTCCATCGACAGACACCAGAAATAGGTACTGCTACCTCACGTCATATGTATGGTTGGGTCTGAGAAGCCTACATGTCCCCTCTCTAATTTTGGTTCTATTAGCTCACTGTTGAATTAGGCCTATTGCTTAGTTTTTGCATAATTTACTCTTTAAGGACAATTAGTCAGGTGGTGTACCATGGGTGAAGGGCTTCTGGTTATTTGTTTGATTCAATTGTTGAGATTGAGTTCAGTAGCCACCTTCCAAATTATGTAAAAATATCATTCTTTTGCAATTAAGCGTGTGTGTATGTGTGTCTATATATATGTATAATCATGATGTACATACTTTTTATGCAGTAATTGTAGAGGTCTCTCTCTTTCTTTTTCTTTTTTTTTTTTGTAATAAAAAGTTCGGGTAGATTCAGTTCTGATTTATAAATTGTTCACTAGTATAGCCTTCGCATCAACATGACCTTTTTGTGAGGAAATAACTATCCTTACTAATCAATCAAAGTATCAAACCAACTTATATTGGCATTGTCTAATCTGTGTATCACTACTTCATAATAAGTTTGCACCTAAATGGAAGAATCTGTCTTGCCTTGTGGATATGACTAGACCTTTCTAATCAACACGCACGGGCAGGATTTCCAACTGATCGTAAATCAGTGTCACTGCTTTGAGCCAGTGACGTTTAGGGTTAATTAGCCAATGAAACTAATTAGTCGATCAGGCAACCATATTCCATAGATCTTAGTGGAGAAGATGGAGTTGATGAACTTAATTTGTTTTTAGGAGGGTGGGGGAAGTTTGGCTGAACCGATCAATACTCTTGAATCTGCTCCAAGTAGTGTCTATTACGTGCACGTTTAATTTGGTGAATCGTGGTAAGGAATCATGTGGACACATAGCGTGAGAGATGTCCAAACAATGTGTTTGGATAGAGTAGTATTATTTGAAATAGTATTTAGAATAATTACTGTAACACTTTTTGTGACGTAACGCATGTATGCGAGATAAAAAAATAATTAGAAATATAAAAAGGTGGATTGGAAAATGTGTTTATAATGCAAGCGAAATATTATTTGGGATAATTCAGCAATCCAAGCACAAAGATTAAGATGAAATTTGCACATGGTAGTGGTCAATCACACACCACCCTCTAATCCATAACCTCCACATAAAATGTCATCCAGCAATTAGAAAACTACTAGTACGTCTATTCCATTTAACATCTTTATAAAATTTTCCATATAATAAAATTGACGAATATTGGAAAAGAACCCTAGCAAGCCCTCTTTTTGGCAGCAAAATATGAGGAAAAGTCAAGTAAAAAATAAAATAAAATATGTATAGTCTATTACTACAATTTTAATTAGTAGTGGAGAATCACTTACAAAAAGTCAATGGAGGTTTTCTCAATTTACTTTAATATGACTAGCATGCACAATAATCCTATTCCTTTACAAAATCAACAAAAACAATATTCAACCACCCATAGTGTGCTGGTGACGGTGCTGTAGCAAAGCATAGGCGCGCAAGGTCATGTGGTTTTTTGCCAAATTTGTCGGTTACAAGTTTTTTAAAAACTTTAATTGCAGTAATTTCAAAAAAAAATTTCAAAATTTTTAAACTATACACTTCAAAATATTACAAAAAAAATACACTTCAAAAATTTTTTTAAAAAATTTTTACATTAAATTACAATAAAATTTTAGATAAATACCCAAAAAACTCACCTTCCAAACGGTTCCTTTTTTCATTAGCACAATCATGTGAACAACTCAGCAAACGTAGCTTTGAGGTGGCGTCCATTCCACCTAGACAGCTGGTTGGTTGTGAAAATTGCAGGCATTCTGGTTTTAAAATAAAGAACTCTGTCCAACAAATTTGGGATGTCGTGGGCTTGTACTGTATGTAAATCTAGATGTACAGCAAAATGTGGCCACAAATTGATGTCAAGGCATCCACTTTTTTGGTATCTTCGACACTCAACTATATATCCTATGTTTGGATGTGTGTCTAATGTTAGCAGAAGTCATCATCGAATGATGAAAGGTGTTAATAACCTGTTATTTGTCCTTTCTCTGATGCCATCTCGGAGAATGCCATTTGCCAGCCATTGTATAAGTAGAGAAATTGCAATTAATGGTATGAAAAAATGCTACCTCTTTCAGATTCTTGAAATTTTCTCTTCTTGACCCGTCTAGCTACAACCACTGAGTTTCGCTCAATGGCCACCAAAGAAAAATTTAAGTCCCTCTTGGCTGCAGGTGGAGATTTAAACCCCTATTTGCAGCAAAACAAATTTAAAAATAGTATCAAAACATCTTTTTGATTTAGTTAAGTTTATATATTTACTAGTCTCTAATACACAAATCTCTTTAGACTCTTCCTCAATAGAATATGTTATACAATTGTTATCGTTACTGAAAAAAAAAAAACACTCGTCTAGCTATGTTTTATTTGTACGTTTGGTGCCTACCTTTACAATTTTAGAGTGTGCCTTACCTGCCTTTTCTTTTTTCTTTTTGTCTTGTGGGAGTGAAAAAAGTTATTGTTGAACAGTTCAACATTAAATAATAATTAGAGAAGATTTTGTTATAATAGTTTAGCATTTATAAGGGATAATGATGAATATTTAGATGTTCTTGCACTAATAATTCTGGGCATTTATCGAATTTGGAACCCTTTGTTCATTAGTTACGAAGTGAGGATAGATCCGTACGTTCTAGGCTTTGTCTTGAAAGTAACCAGACATAGGAAAATCAAATATGGTACTTCAGACATTGGGAATTCTCAGTATCCTAATAATATGACATTTTCTGCAAGTTGTACCAAGATGCCGTTTTGGGAAAAATAAAAAACCACTAGGTACAAAGTAGGGCTGCAAACGAGTCGAACCAGGTCAAGTTTTGAGCTAATCGAGCCGACTCTCGACTAAATTTTACCAAACTCGAGCTCGACGAGCTGGCAATTTTCGAGCTCGAAAAAAATAAATAAAATAATATTTTCTCTGAATAAATAATAAAATATTAAGGATATATACGTAATTTCACTATGAAAATAAAAAAAAATATATATATATAATATACGTAATTTTATTATTAAATAAAAAAAAATATATATATATATATATATACTCAAGCTCGCGAGCCGGCTCGCGAGCTAACGAGCTTAATATTCTGAGCTCGAGCTCGACTCGAGCTTGCGAGCGGCTCGATTTGTTTGCAGCCCTAGTACGAAGTGCATAAGTGCGTTACGAAAGTAACTCAAGCTCGCATTCAACACTTAAAATTAATTGATTCACATTTTAATACGTTGAAATGTGTTTGATAATAAAAAATTGAAATATGAATTAATTGATTGACATTGAATTTTTTAAGCAAAACTAGCTCCCAAACATACATGATAGGATATTCACTTATCATTTAATGAAATATATACTCAAATGTATGAGATTTAATATTTAATAATTCAATAAATTAATAAGTTTAGATTTCATATTTCAATTTTCAAATTTCAGTTTTGTCAAATGCACTTTAAGTACATTTACATTCCTTGACTTTTTGTCATAGATTTTTTTTTCATCTCAAGAGGATGAGAGGACATTCCTTAGTGCAGAAAATTTGTTCCTAGAAATCTTTTCTATTATTGTTATATATTACTCCCTTCATCTCATTTTGATAGTATTGTTTTTCTTTTGCATCCGTCCCAAATTGTAGTCCATCTTCTAATTGAAAAATATAGTTAATTTTTTATTTATCTAAAATATCCTTATTTAATATATTTCGTTATCGATAAATACTCTTATTCCACCAACAATTGCTTTGATATATGTCTTGAATGGTGCAATATACCATCATTATGGTTATTGTAGTGATACTTCTAATATTAATGTAAGGTTATTTTAGTAAAACATTAGGTTAGACTTACTTTTTTAAATAAAGTTAACTAATTTTTTTTTTAAACTGTGTGAGAAAAAAGACCAAAATTATCAAAATAGAACGGAGGGAATACTACTTTTTGCATGTATATATGTATTTTAGATGTTCTAATATATATATATAATATATGTATATACGTATACTAAATATATGCCAGTATACAAACTTAATGAATAAATGGATAAACAAATTTTACGCTCAAAGATCAGTCAATTGTGTGTTCAACTTTCAGTTGTTACATTACATTGGAATCTTGAATCCTTGCCCGTTTGGATTGCTATTTTGTAGAGTTTTTGTAGAAAAATATGCTGTAATAATTTGATATATATATATGAAGTAGAGAGATAATTTAAAAAATGTGTTTATGTAAAACATTTTAAAAAAAATTGCTTTCCAAACAAGGCAGTCGACCTAAAATTCACCTTATCAACTACCAAGTACATGGACAAAAAAAATAAGGAAAAGAAATGCTCTAATGACTAAAAGGCTCCTGAGAACAAGAAGAAAGGCAAATCTCACTCCAAGACAAAACCAGCTTCTCAGTTAAGCAATAGTCAGATCTATGGAATAAGCAAAGTTTCTCTTTTAACTCTGTGTCTAATACTCAATATCAACCACAACCACAATGTATACTCCAGACAAGATTTTAGGATTGGGTTTAACCACCTTGCTACATCTTCCAAGTCTGAGTGTGACTCCTCAGGCAACTAACCATATCACTCTCAGCAACACCTAATATTGATGCTTCACATCTGACCAATTGAAGCCTAGTACTCCAAACTATTCAAGTGCTTCTCCTTTTTTATCCAATAGAAAGATGCTGAAAAGGACCCAACTCAAAATTCATAAAACCTAGTTGCCTAAACTTCATAATTAGATCCAGTGAACTATTCCATATGTATGTGTTCAAAGTACATGTTTCCATCATCTAGGAAATTAAATCCAATGAACTATTCCACATGAATCCACTGCAGGGTGACAGAAGTTAGACACAAGCAAACAGTTTAGAGTAGTATAACAAAGCTTAGTTTACTCAGCAAAAAAGATTGCCACTGGACAGAACAGTAATTGCCTTTCAAATTTCAGTCTGTGCTCAAAATTTATTTAAGTGTTGAGCTAACTCTTTCCTTCTGTATTCTATTTTTTTTTTTTTTTCAAAAGAAGACTCAAAAACTTACAAGTAAAACCGAGAAAATTAAGGATTTAAAAGTCAAGTTAGACGCCTCACCCTCTTGTTTGCTTGGCCAATGTTATGACTAATTAAGCTAGGTATTAAGACTTGAATTAATCTTTCCTATACTGTCAGTGTATATACTGCCAGGATTGGATGAATGCCAAATCATCTGAATTTGTATTTAAACATCAAATTTTATATATATGACATGCATCTAGATCCACTAGTGTATATAACATCAATATATAAAAGATTTACCTTTAAAACTTATGCTAGTCTTATTTAACAATTCAAACAATTTGACATTTTTTACTATCCCAATCAAATATCAGCTAACCCATGAGCTACAACTGGTTTCATCTGTTCTTTTCCAGTTGGAGTCATTGTCTGTACCAATTCTTGCAAAAGCAACGAGAACCAATAGTAGTCAGGACAGGTCAGGTCGACAAACAAACAAGTGAACAATTAAATTTGGGCCATATCTTAGCTGGGCAAACAAATAAAGGGCACATATTTCAGCTCTAAATTATGTATCATGGTGTTTATAACAGGAAAGGAGTGAGATTTTGCCCAGCACACAACACCTTGCTATGAACGATTTTGCACATAATGCTATCACTTTTATAATATAACAAATAGTTAATTATCTAGAATTAATGGAGATGTGCAAAAGTACACCTTGAAAAGTTGATACAATGTCAAAGTTTGTTACAAAGAAATGTTTGGTTGCCGAAGAAATTAAACGCTCCAATCACCTTCCCAAGTCGAATATGACATCACATCTCTTCTTCCGTTGTTTTTTCCCATATTCTTTTTCAGGAGGGGGAGTAATCTTCCAAAAATGAATCCAATCATTGAATGATCATGTACATTAAAGGAACCAGTCCAATCCAATAAAAGAGCAAAGTCTATAGCTTGATTCTACTCTCTTGAAAGGTGCCTTTCCTCAGTTGGCATACACAATCAACCTTACTCTAGCAGTAACTTCAGGATGAAGCTTCAATTCTGCAATGTATTCCCCCGTTTCCCGGATCTCTGGAACAGATACTATCCTTTTGTCCACATCCCTGTTGAAATATTTAGATGAATATTAGACTCGCGTCGGGGGTTACAACATGCAGTTAGAAGTCATTAACAGAGCAAGGAAAAAGGATGGGGATAAACAAATCAGCACAGAACATGTTAAATATCTCTTAAAACTTCAAAGCTACATGAATCTGTAGCAACTGTAAGCGAGTACCTCTGTGTCTGCGCCTTGATTATGTCAACAAGATCCTGTGCAGTAACGCTGCAAGGATAAATAGTTGGTAAGCTATGAAGATAGACAAATAAAAGGATAACATTATACACCTTCACTCACCTTCCAAAAATTTGTTTTCCCTTGCCACCTTTTCGCTTTACTTTGAAAGCTCCAACAGTTTCAAAAATTAGAGCAAGCTGTTGTGCCTCTTCTCTCACCTGAATGAAAGGGGCTTTTAAATATGTAAAAAGACCAGCTCCAATGTAAGAAGAAATGGTAAAACCACGAAACAACTCCCTCTCCATGGAATTCAGAGACAGAAAAGTCATTCAGACTCTTCATTTAATTATCTTGTTTCCACCACTTTTCAAATGGACATTGCTATGATCCTTCCAGATAGATCAGTAACTTACTAAACTTTAATGACCGTGTCAGAAACATAACAATAATGACAGCTTACTACAGGAATTCAGTTAGCATAGCCCCTCTTGCAACACAAGAACATACCCAGACAACACTCTTAACTAAAAAGTGTGAATAATCCAGATTCTCCCAAGCTACCACTAGTTTCAATACACTGAAGCTTAAAGTGATAGCAATTTTTCACAAACCAAAATGCATGGGAATACACCTTGGACTTGATTGAATCAGTAACCTTTCAAGTGAAATTTCCACAATAAAAATTTCTTTTTTTTTTCACAAAAAAATATTCTTTTATTAAGTCTTTCAAAGACAATAACATCATAAGGTGCTTCAGTACCCTCTTTTTCTCAGCCTCAATTCTCTCCTCTTCCATCTTCATTTCCCTGAAAGAAGATAAAAGCAAAGAAATTAAAAATTTATTTTGATATCAGCCATTTATTCACCATGATTCTAATATATGCATTTAGCACTTGTTATCCACCACCAGCCTAAAAACAAGTGTAAATGCTGTCAGACGTAATCTCTTTTAAGAAAATATATGCGCATCGCTATCTACCCTTGTAGTCACTTTCAAGATCAATCTAAATTTAAGATCTTGCACTACAATGGGTCTTTAAAAATAGGTGCCAGAGTTAGTCGCAAATATGAATCTCAAAACTGCTCAAAAAACATCAACTGCAAAAGGGTTGTTAGGGCTAACTTGCAATCTTAAAGGGTAGTATACATAACCACAACCTCTGAGACGAGTCAATTTGTTGTGCGCACACTTCTGAGACCATCCTTGGTACTCTTGTTGCAACTAGCAAGTAGAGCTATGGCCTCTTAGCTGTTAAGGGAAGTAATCCTTCACAGATTTAATCATCTTCAGAACTTAATTTCTGTGATCGCCATACCAGGACTAGTGAACTAATGAACCCTTACCCTCAAAAGGCGATAAATTAAGTGATCTTATAACAGGTCTCCAATTAACAAGATCTTATTAGTGATACAGAAGCAATTCCTTTTGTAATATCAAAAAACAAAAAAAATTGAAGGTCCATTTCCTTCAATAGAATGGAGACTTCAGAGTTTTGGTTAAGTGCTAGCAAAAGTTACAGGAAAACTCAGAGAAAAAGGCTTCAACAAATACAGCATCCCGGAAGGACTAACTGTACACAAACACGCGTTAAAAGGTAGAGAAGATTGTTCTGCCAACCAAATTACGATTCTCAGAATGATAATCACGAATTCCTCAACCCCTCCCCCGCCTCCCCAAGAAAAAACTAAAATCAATCATTTTCTTCCATTTGGTGACACTGCGACAACTGAACACACACAAACACAGACACAGTGGTGTGTGGAGTTGCACCTGATCATGTCCCAAGGATTCTATCAACTTATACATATTTCTCAAGTCTATCCCATCATGTTTGTAACATTTACAACGGGGATCCCCAATATAATGCTAAACAAGAATCAAACAAACAGGTAGTAAAAAAAAACAAGTGGTTTTGCATCTTCTAAATAAAATTCCAACAGTAAACATTTCTTACTTGAGAAGTAGGGGTGTCACAATTTGAGCCTTGCCCAATGGGAACAAATAATTTCTATAAAAACCAGCTTTAACATCCATAAGCTGACCCTTTTTGCCTAAGTCTGCTACATCCTCTTTCAGTATAATCTGCATATCAACCAAAAATCCCATCAGCTATTTCTCCAAATAACATAAATTCCCATGAATTGTCTAGCATAAAAATGTATAAAGCACCAATCTTTAGCAAAAATAAGATAATCCCATTTTATTTGAGGAAGCATATACCAAACCTTCCTGGTTTTCTTGGCTTTTTTTTGAGCCACCACCATTAAAATTGAAGTTTTCTCAGGCAATTTTGTGGCGTCAGGTCTCATGCATTGGGTTAAGCAGTGACTGCTGAGCCAAGAGGATGAACCCCATGACAGACTTGCTGCTGCTGATGCCATTGATAGTTTACTATTCTACTTCCACTCTTTCCTCGAAATATTTCGAGTCTTATCTTTGTATTCAGTTGTTGCTCCGCTGATGAGGATCAGAAACCGTGACAAGAGGCCGTCACATTTTTGGGCCAAATGATCGGGTTGTGATCCCATGATGGTACAGGGAACAATTGTGGGCTATCACACTCACAAAAGCAAATTTCATCACCAATTCACCATCTCTTTCTTTTGTCTTTTTTATTCAAGGCCCAAAAGACTATGGTGTTAAACTAGTATTTCTTGCTTTTGGCAAGGAAGATGGACCAAGAAACATCAAAGTAAACCAAAAAAAAAAAAAAAAAATTCAAAGAGAAGAATAATAATTTTTCTTTGCCATTAGATACTTAAATTATCTTAATTTTTTTTCCATGGTTTCTTTTGCCATTGACGGATTTTCTTGAGTAGTACCGTGCAACTAAAGCAGGCAAAACGTGATTAGAATTAGTGTGAGAAAAAATGTTAGAGATAAATGTCCATTTTGAGATAAAAAAAACAAGTGACAACAAGTACATAAATGCGATGGTAGCTAAAATAAAAATATTAGTGGGATAATGAGCTTAAAATAAAAGAAAAAAAAACAACATTTGCTGCATATAATACTAAAATTTTCCTTTTATTCTGGCTAAATAGGTATATTATTAGCAGAGATGGAGCAAATAAAATTTGAGAAATGTTGCAAAAAATTAATAGGCGAAAATAGTAAACAGGCTATAATTGATAGTTTAGGGGCGCGTCCCCACAATATATATCGTGCTCGTGCTGATAACTTAATAGGAAGAATTCTGTAATTAACCCAAAATTTTGTTCAAGTACATATATTAATGAAGAATTGACATTAATCTCCACACAAAAAAAAAATCTCCACAAAGCTTTAATGTTTAGAATATGAGATGATATTATTGGTAGAAGGGCATCTCTTAAGAAATCCCAAAAATTTGTTAAGTGTGACTTTGTTTGTTTCATAGGATGAATTTCTTTTCTTTTTAAATACTGATGAGAAATAAATATGCAAGTCATAACTTTCTTCATCACGAAAAGTATTTTATTTCTTTAAGTCCATTCCCAAAAGTTAGATAGACTATTTTACCACAGCTCTTACTACAGCGCCACACCCCCCCCCCCCCCTCTCTCCCCTCTCTTTGGATCAACTTTTGGACCATTTCAAACAAGGGGAAAAAAACAGGGGGAAGAAAATCAAAGCTAACAGAAATAAGAAGCTTGAGAGAAATGGACATATAAGCAATTAGAAACTGTTTTCCTAAAGTACAAAGCAAGAGTGGGGGAAAAGACCTAAGCAGAAACTTTCGTTTTGTTTCCTCCTACTAGAAGCCAAAGCTCTTTTTTCTTTCTTGTTCCTCTTCTTTTAGATATACTATTTGGTTATTTAATTTTTTTCAAGTTGGATTTACTCGATGCTCTCTTTTCTTTTCTTTTTTTAATGTTGCACCATGTTCAACAATTGTGCTGGAACTCTTTTTTTTTTTTTTTTTTTGGAAAAATGTCTTAGGTCCCATTAGAGGTAGCAATTTCTGACATGATCTAAAAATACAATACGAATCTAATACGAAATTGATAGATTTGGGTTGAGACTGTACGGGTTGAAGTCAAAATCGAATCGAACCTGATAAACCCGAAAAGCAAACAAGTCGAATTCAGATTACTTACGAGTTGACTCGATAACCCATCTATGAATTAAAAATAATTTAATAAATATAAAAAATATTTTATCTAATTAGACTAACTTACTCTTTTCTTCCCAAAGGCATTGTCATTAGCAACTTACCCCTAAATCCTTATTGATGGTTTCTTCACCCTCCTCTAAACCTCAGTACCTCACGCTGTCCCAAAGGCACTAAGTCATTAGCAACTTAACCTTAAATCCTTATTGATGGCTTCTTCACGCTCCTCTAAACCTCAGTACCTCGCGCTGTCGCCAACCTTCATCTATTACTGACAAACGCTGGGCAGCAGCAAGGTGGAACATCGGACGACCATTCTTCTTCGAGTTTAAGCTTAGCCACTGCCTTTTGATTTTCGAACTTGTGTGCCACCTTCGAAGAAATCAGATTTCAGATTGATTACTAAATTTGTTTGGCTTATGTGAAGTTGGAATTGTTATGTTTGGACAGATGACGTATTACATTATTCTTTATTTTTATGGTGTCTTAATTTACTTCAAATTTAATTTGGAATTGTTTTATCAGGGTCTTTATTACTTGATTATGTAATTAGTCTTGTACAAAATTGGTTCTGGTAGGAACAACAGCGAAAATTTAGTAAATTGAAGTTATGTTTCAGGTCATATTAGGTTATTTAAGTGACCCGCCAATCAGAAAATGTTGTGTTCATGTCAGGCATCCTGACCTACCATAGATTAGCGGGTCATGTCCGGCTCAATGAGTTTCTATTGTATTTTGGTCTCAACTCAACCCGTCAATCCATCACTGTCTTGATTGCCACCCTATGTTGTAGTGGTTTATAAAGCAACATTTGTAAAGCGCCTATAAGTTTTTTTTTTTTTTTTTGAGGAATCGCTTTTAAGTTATTAAAAGTTAAATTCCTTATATTATAACAAAAATTAATTACCAACCACTTTAGAAATACTTTTAATCTTAGAAGCGTTTTTATTTGTAAATGCATCGCAACCCTTAAAAGGGGCCTTAGACAGGGTGGGAACTAGAGGTGTCAAAATGGATGACTTGGGCGGGTTTGGGTTGGGTAAAATGGATAATGGGTATAAGTGAGTCAACCCATTTATATCCATTTAATTAGATGGGTATAAATGGGTAAGTCAAAAAATGAATTGGGTAACCTAATTACCCATTTATAACCCATTTATTTTAACCTTTTGTATACTCATTTAAATTCATTTTTGCAAACTAAGTTATCAATTTATACCGCTCTTTGCACCCATCATTAGTTTTAAATATTTACTTATAATGCTCAATAAGCCTAATTACCAGTTTTTTCCCATCCATACTCTATGTCTCAAAATTATATATTATTTAATAATTGAATAATAAGAATATAAAAATTTGAACTAAGTACCATAAAAGTTAATATAAAAACTTAATCCAAAAATTTTGAACCCCTAACATTTTTTTCATATATAAATTTAAGATTTCATTTTGGAAAGATAAGCAAAAAGAGGCTAAAACTTATCATAAATTGGTAATGTTGAAAAATCAGCAAGTTAACAAACTAAGAGAAAATAAAATGATAAGATAAAACCAACAAATAATAATAATAATGAAACAAAAGTAGTTAACATCATGACAAAATGAAAATTTGAAAAAAAAAAAAAAAAGGGTAGGGGAAGAGAGGAGACTTGGGAGAAGAAAATTTTAAATGGGTTAATTGGGTTTGATGGGTTATCCATCTATAAAAATTTAAGATACCCATACCTATACCCCTTTATTCATGAACGAATATAGATAAATTTAGTTAAATGGATTGGTTTGTCACCTATGATGGGAAGGTGGCCGTTTTTTCTTTAGGGAGAATGCGTCAAATGAAAAAAAGGAAACCAAAAGGCAAAAATAACTGCGTTATCAAACTTTCATTGGAAGCCTAAGTGGAGCCCACGTAGAGTGTGCTCGACATGAAACCCTAACTTCGAAGTTCTAAATTAAATTTCTTTGTACAAGGACTAGGGAATTTTACTTAATTTGCTTTCTATCAGATATAACCCAAAAAAAAAAAAAGAAAAAAACCATAGCTAAACATGCGCTTGATTATGCCATTTAGCTTTATAGTAGTATCAAAACCAATCCCCTTGATTAGAATGATTGGGCCCACTCTAAGAGACCCTAGGTGTGACAATTTGTGACATTTTTTTTGTGGAAATTTTTTTTTTTTTTTTTCCCAACACGATTTGCATTCATTGAACTCATCAAAGTCTCGTCAACTACTTGCAGTCGAAGGCATCATTGCGGAGTGTTTCATGAATAATTGCAAGTTCTTTAATGCAATTTGCTTCTTTTTCTAATACCTAAATGCGTAATTGATGGTTTAAACACGAGACTTCGGGGCCTGAATAAGCAACGGATTTTCTATTTTGTTTTATATCCTGTGCCACTCTCTATCGCACTTTTTATTATATTGCTATTTCTCCTACATAAATATCATATTTTAGTTCTTTTTGGTTTCCTTAAAATTTAATAACTATTAATTGAGTAAAAAATAAATACAGCAGCTTCAAAAAAGTAATATATAATAAAAACTTAAAAAATACAGCAAAAAATTCATAAAAAATCACATTTTTTATGCATTTTGATTTTTTGAGTACGTTAAATTTTGTGTATAACTGAATTAATAGTTATTGAATCTTAAAAAAACAAAAAAGAACTAAAACATGATATTTATGTAGGAGAAATAGTAATATAATAAAAAGTGAGAACACAGGGTGTGGGACAGAAGATCCCTTGCGGGGCTGAATACCTATTGTTTGACTACTATGGAGACGTGGAAATCAGTGATTAAAACTTTCCTTAGAGGCCAAAAATGAATGGATCATTTATGAAATTTGACTTTCCAGGTTCTAACCAAGGGGCTAGAGAGAAAGCTGTTGCGTTTACGTAGTTATATGCATAGTTGTCAAAATCGTGATCCGGATCGTAGGATCGTACGATCCTACGATCCGAATAACCAAAATCGATCCAGATAGTATGCAGAGTCGCAAATCATATTAATTTTTGCAGGATCGCATAGAATCGTAGCAGGATCGTGCAGGATCGTGTAGGATCGTATGATCGGTAGGATCGTACGATCCTACAATTTATTTGTAAATTTGTGAAATACGAAGCTCCATTTTGCAAATAAATGAAAATATTTGTGTTATATTTGTAATTTATCAAAGAATTGCAACCTTTAATTGCAATTAAGAGCTTTTGGTAGGATCTTACGATTCTACGATCCGATCCTGTGAAATTAAAATCGATCCTACGTAGGATCCCGATTTTTCAAACCTTGGTTATATGTAAACAAATATAAAAGTTCTACTGTATATGGGCTCGGTCTTGTTGCATCTATTGGCTGTCGTTAACCGCAGTTTAGAGGAAACAACAATTAAGTCATTCTTTAAATAAATGATAATATTTGAATGCACATGCTTACATTTGTTGGCCCCTAATTTTTAGACACTTAGCCAATTCAATTTGGTTATTTCAAAAATTAACATTTGAAACTTTTCTTAACTAAACAATGATTGAATGAAGACCTTTTCTTTACCAAGTCATTCAAAGTCTACGGAATATTTTTGTTCAAGTCCAAATTATGGGGAGATGGCTTGAATTACTCGAGAGTAAGAATGTTAATGAGTCGAGATTTATCCAAACTGATCATATTTTATGCGAGTCTAGTCTAAATCTTTTTGAAATTCGGACTCTTACTGACCCTGGTTCTATCATCTATGAGAGAATCATGAATTTTGAGTGGAATTTGAATTTCATATATCGCCTGATCCAAACCTAAACATGAGTTAATTTCAAACGAGCAAATTGTGGATAATATCTCATGATTTCAGTTCACAATTTTTGCGGTCCTTGAAAATTTTCTTACTTGAAAATAGTAATTAGATCATATTCATGCATGTTATCTTTGAAATCCGTATTTGATATTTTTTTTAGCAGTTAAATTGCACATTATAAGAATATTCATGAATACCTGTTGTTACCAAAATCCATGAGAGTTGGTTTTGGTCTTTTTTTCAAGCTCATAAAGGTTTGGATTTACTTATGAGCATTTATTCAGTTGAGCCTGGATGTAGCGGATATATTACAAATCATTATCCTATTGATTGACCTGCAGAGCTTTGGCTGTGGATGCTCTCATCCAATTGCTTATTATCCTTATCTCGTGATTTATTCAGTGCTTATACGCAGCTGGACAAAGCATGTATGTATGTTGAACCAATTTTACTTCTTGACGTTGTTCATGACCGCCCATTCAATTGTTTAGTGTATAACCCCCAGCTAAGGCTAGAAATAATCCGACCAAAAGTTGCTTTTGCAATTTTTTTCTTTTCTAATTATGATTTGCATATTCATATGATCCCTTGATTCCCTTTCCTAAGCTTTGCATTATTCGAAAATATTTTGCATGATCTGTATGAACTCTATCAAAGAAGTTCCTAGCATATAGCTAGTAATTAAGTTTGCATGAATCAAAGTTGGAAGTTCTTGTTGCATAGGCCCCATTTGGCAAGTGAATTTTTTGGGTGTTTGTCTAAAACACTTTACTGTAACTTTACTGTAGAAGTTGTAGAAAAAATTTTTAAAGTGTGTAAATTTTTTAATATTTTGAAACGTATATAGTTCAAAATTTTTGAGAAATTTTTTTTTTAAAGTTACTTTAACTAAAGTTATTAAAAAACTTGTAACAGACAAACTTGGTCAAAAATTTGATTGCCAAACTAGGCCATAGATACAAGCTAGTAGTTGTTTACACTGGCGGAGCTCCTCTTTGGCCTTGTCCTCACTGGCCAAATAAGCACTTCATTTTTTGGGTGGGAAAAAAATTGTGAAAGAATCCATTTTCACCCACAAATAAGTAATTGTACCCCCCCCCCACTAGCCAGATAAAAAATTCCTTTTAGGTATTTAGTTTTTAAAAGAATAGATTTTTGTTCCTAATAATTTGTAAAGAGTCAATTGATACATGTAATCACAAATAATTTGATAATAATTCTTAACAAAAAAATAATTAGTGACCCAATTAACCTATCATTTTGATGACGACTATACGTACGAGCCTAGTATTTTAAGAAATTTGGTCCTCCGAGTGTTTCTAGCATCATTTTATGTTCTTTGTTACATTTGCTTATAGATGCTACTCCCTTTTATGTAATCGCCATTATTTTCTGCCTCTATTGTAATGCAGTAAAATAACTATCCATATTTGTGCCCCCATTGAAAATATATTCTAGCTTTGCCACTAGTTGTTTATGACACAAGTCTACCTACATATAAAGATCATGCGCGCAGTAAAATCTTTAGTAACATTTAGCAACTTTTGGGTGCATGATCACCTGCAAATAGAACCGAGTTTAATATGGAAAAATTTCATTGAATCAAGTGAGTTGCAAGACATAAAAGAGAAACTAAAGAAAACCAGAGAAGAGAATCGAGAAAATTAATATTTCAGGTTGAAAATAAATAACTTGATTTAACTGCCGTAGGTTTGCCTTGTGGCCTACGTAGGATTACATGCTCAAGTTTCGGCACATTTGGAGTTAACCGGCCTCAGTTGAAGCCTCGTATGCTTTGGCATGGCAGGAAAGGAGAACTTCCTTCAATGCAGCAGTCTAGATTAGCCTTTCCCACTGGTTATAACCATGCAGTTGCTTGGTTGACATTCATTTCTGGAGACCAGCAGAAGATTATCTCATTCAAGCCGCCTTGGAATCAACATAAACAAATGTTTGCTTCCAGAGAAAAGGATTAGAAAGAATAGGACAACTAATTCTTTTTGACATTATCTAGTATCTAACGTAAAATTTTCTGTGCACGAGGTTCAAGAAGTACTTAAGAGTAGTTCACGTTGTTTATAAGGTAGTGTATAGAAGTACGAAGACGAAAATCCTATAACTCTTCTAAAATAGTGACAACTGGTCCATCGTTCAAGAAAATTAGTCCATAAATCTGTGAACCTTCAACCTTTTAAGGTAACATTTGATCCGCCCTATCAATTCACTTTGTCTTCATCATTAAAGCCACATTAATTTGTTTCTCTCACTCTTCTCGGTCGTCAAGTTTAAAATCCGAATCATGTACCCGACAGTTGAGAGATAAAAAAAATGTAACAAGGGATGGGACGATTTAAAAAAAAAAACAGTAAGTATTCCACAAATAACCTCTCACACTTCATGTTAGAGATGAATAAAACATCATATGGATTAGACGATTGGTAATAGAACGAGAGAATAGTACTAATTAGAAGAGAAATAATGATGAGGATGAGTTTCTTAAACAATGAGCTAAATGACAAATCTTCGCCGTTTCTGCTTGTTAACTCCATAAATGGTGAATTTGAATCTTCAATAGATGTTCGTACTAATCCGAACTTTTGCACGCGAGCCGTTTTTGTTTGGCCACAAATTTGCTGTTGCTTGATTTTCAACGTAACGAAGACATGGCAAGTAAAAGCTGTAGAATCAGAACCTATGGGTTGTAGTTATTTTGTGCTGGTAATTATAATTGACTGCTTCAACTCAACAAAACTCATGCGTCAATGCGTGGTGGTTGACGCAAGATTAGATGTAGTTTTTTTTTTTTTTTTTTCCAAATAGATAAATAATTAAAGAATTGCAATTCATCAACACAGATGATGTACAGCATTGAGCCAAATTAATAATTAAATCCTTGTCTACCATATTTTTTTTAACATCTATTAACCGTTGAAGACTCTGTCTAGCAAATTTTTTGTGTGTCAAATACGAGAAAGGTAGGATTTGAGGGAGGTGTCAACTGGTGATGAATTTAACCTCGAAAGTTGACTTCAGTACCTCTCCTCATCTCTCTCCAGAGTATAGACGTCACCTTTGGAGGCTAAAATTGCACATTTCATCAAATTTCTTAATGCTTTTCTATATAACCAATCACAGACGACCAGAAACAATCAAGATGATCATCCAAAACCACAAGACATCTTGTGCTAGGTTAGGCATCTTTGGAGGGGGACAAGACCACAAGACATACATAACTCTCCCAGGATGATCATCCAAGGGTCCTCCAACTCTTGTTTCCCCAGTGGGCCACAAGGGATATCAATTTATGGTGTTTCTGATCAAGATGTTGTTTCTTCTTCTTCTATTCAAGCTGCTACTTCAGCCCCGGATACTCATTCCAGTTCTTTCTTATATAATCTGTCAATTCTCAAAGACAAGGTTCATCAGGTGCAATCTTTGGCTAGCACGTTCATTTCCTCTGATCATAATCAACCTCCCGAGTCAACGCCCATAGCTGTAGCTAGCATGGGTACGTTGATTCAAGAAATTATTATTACTGCATCCTCTATGATGTTCGCTTGTCAACAGGTGTCTCTTGGAGCTGGAGGGCCTTCAGGAAATAATAATAGGACTAGTTCAAATGAATTGTACCACCACCACCACAGCCAGAGCCACGGCCACGGCCATGGACACGGACACCACCACCAGCGTGTTAAGGTCCCCGAGTTGCCGGTGGCTCAACAAAATTGTGGAGGCAATCGAGTTACGCATTTTGGAGAAGATAGAGGTCAGGGTTTTTATGCAAATGATGCGCTTGATAATTGGTATGGTGACAGCTATAATACTAATAATTGTAGCACAACTTATAATAATACTAGAACAAGTAGTGTTACGGTTAGCAACCATAATAATGAAGTTGGAGTTGGAAGAAGGGAACTACTGCCTCAAAAAGGTGAAGCTAGCGGAGAATTAGAGAAGCTTTCACCAAAAAGCTATGATATTGTGGAATTGGATGCTGCTGATTTATTAGCAAAGTATACACACTATTGCCAAGTTTGTGGTAAAGGGTTCAAAAGGGATGCCAATTTGAGAATGCATATGAGGGCACATGGGGATGAATACAAGTCTACCGCTGCTTTGAGCAACCCTCTAAAGAACAACTTGGGTGCTAATGGAAAAGATCAAGAAGGCTTGCCAAAATTGCCTAGGAAATATTCATGCCCCCATGAAGGCTGCAGATGGAATAAGAAACATGCCAAGTTTCAGCCCTTGAAGTCCATGATTTGTGTGAAGAATCATTACAAGAGAAGCCACTGTCCCAAGATGTATGTTTGCAAACGTTGCAGCAGGAAGCAATTCTCGGTGTTGTCCGACCTGAGAACTCATGAGAAGCACTGTGGGGATCTCAAATGGCAGTGCTCTTGTGGCACCACATTTTCCAGGAAAGATAAGCTCATGGGACATGTTGCTTTGTTCGTGGGACATACCCCGGCTATTAGTTCTTTGGCAAAGATGGGGAAAGCTGATCAGAATGCTGCACAAATGCAACTAGATGATAGGTAATGTTGTAATAAAAAATTTGCCCTCTCCTTTTCTTATTTTTTCTTCCTTTTCCTTGTAAATTTTTTAATCGTTGATGTATTGATAGATGAATCGGCTACATATGATGTCAATGTATCAGAGGTAGTTACAGATAAATCGTTGCCTTCATACATATACTGTTCAAGTGGCCAGGACCTCTTCTTATATTGTTTAATGGAATATTGACCATGATGATCGATACAGCTACTGCGGAGCAGAACTCCAGAAATATTCAGGAACCAACAGAAATAAGTTCCTGCCATGCAGGCCAGAATCATTACTAGATTAAACTGTAGTTATTTCAATCTATATATCGACATTGAGTCGGAATAAAAATCGAACGTGACTAACTTTTTCTTGATCATCGGAGAAGGGAATTCAACATTTTTATATCTTGTTCCCTAGCGTCATCGACTAAGAATTGGGCGAGAAATTTACATCAAAATCCAAAAGCAGTCATGTTTCTGAAGCTTCACGCATATGCTGGGATTTTTTTTTTTTTTTTTTTTTTTTTTGGGGTCAGCTAGGTGGAATGTCAATTGATCCCTACCTTCAAGTAGTCGTTTCACGGGCAGTTGATATCTTAGTTCCTGAAGGGTCAATAACTTGTAAAAACAGCATTATCATAAACTGCGTCCTAGCAGGTGCTTATCTCATCAAAAATCTAGTCTATAATTTCTTCACATGTTGACAGTTATGTCTATTGACGGTTACTGCTGGCTTAGTACTTCGTATGCAGGCAACATTTCAAGAATGACCTTTAAAATTTGCTGAGTAATTATGAATGTTCTGTAGTACTATGTAGTAATATAATTTGGAATTCATTAACTCCAGTCCAGGATTAATCCTTTTTTTTTTTTGGATGCAATACCGAAGAACTAGTCCTACTAAACTATAAACAGCGTGGTGAAAATTGTTCTCTCTTTCAAGATTTGCTGGTTTTGGCTTCTCAAGATTGTCGGCCTTTTGGTTGCATTTCCGCATCATCTTTCGTCAATTATGCACTACCTGCTGCTGCTGCTGCTGCTATTCGTTAACTAAATCTTATAGTAATCAAACATAACAGTCACACACTTTTGGATTGCAATTTTTCCTCGAAAATGTTTTGAGATTATGTTGAACATGTTTTCAAATCACTTTTTTATTTTATAAACTTCAAATCGCTCCAATTTATTTTTCTACAAAACTTCAGATCCCAGGCTAGTCCCCACATAGGAAGCTCACCATTTACTTTATTAACTTAAAAAGATGGATAGAGACCAATAGGGCTTCTTAGTCATGGAAGAAAGACCAGCATACGAAATGAGCACTATGTTAGTAAGTGATATGTAATAATGTCTATATAAGTGACTTATAGTTTCTGAGACATGTTCTGAACTATTATGGTGAATGAAGTCGAACCCACCCAAATTTTTTTTGCCAAAAAAAAAAAGGTTATGTTATTTGCACTTCCATTATCCCATTTTTATTTTGATGAAACCATATTATTCCCTCTCTAATTTCTTCTCCTTACCTATGAGTTAACTTTATTAAATTTTCTCTTACGTTCCAAAATCAATTAATTATTCCATTACACATTATAATGGCTAATTTAAAATTGTTACTAATATGTATTATGTATTTTTCTATAAAACTTTACGAAATTATATGATGCCAAATATCAATCTAGTAATGTAATATGAACAGATTCCAAACTTCAAGTTCAAAAAAATAAACAAATAAAAAACTCCAAACTTCAAATATGACAAAAAAAAAAAAACTAAGTATAACTACGATGTTTTATAAATAGGATACTAATACTTCAAAAATTCAACAATGAATAGCTCATATAGCCACCATAGTGGGAACGGAGCTTTCTAGTATATTTCAAAAAAAGCATAACAGTATAAGGTATCCAGATGATGCAATGGAACCTCAATTGTGCTCATCAAAATCTGCAAATTTGAATGAGAATATACAAAATAAATTAAAAAACAGTTATGTAGATTTAGGAAAAGAGAAGTAAAAGTTAAATTTTTTGATCTTTTGGACACGTGCGACGATTGTGTTCAACTTCCCTGTATGCGAACACAAGATAGGGGTAAATTGATTAGTGATTATGCTTTAGGCATCTTTTAAGATTAGGAATGGATCAATCCTCAACGTGTCTAGCACTTTTGTATGGAATCACTTGAGTCTTTACTCATATAAGTGTACATTTTTTGTTTATCAATACAAATTCTATTGTTGCAGAAAAAAAAAACACAAGATGGGGTAGGAGAAGAAATTAGGACAGGGATAATATAGTCTTATCAAAATAAAAATGGGATAGTGGGAGTGCAAATAACATTATCCAAAAAAAAAAAAAGAAGAAAAATCATTAAAATGTAACGGGAATTGGGAACCCGAACTTGCGAAGTTTTCTTTCTTTTTTTGGAAGCAATTTAGAAGCTTGCTTTCCATCTTTATTTCATGGTAGTACTACAGTTATGTGTATGCCGATTAAAATTTGTATACTTTAGTCATCACCTGTTATTTTAATGTCCAAATTTTGGTGTATTCCATTGGAGAACAAACCGTCGCTACACTGGAAGTGGAAAAGCAGAACTCATTAACGTTCGAGATAAGAAAATCACCTTGATACTCGATCCTTCACGTTTTCCATAGGTCATGCCCTTTTAATTCCTAGAGAAGAAGATAAAGCAAGTCTACAGACGAGTCTGTTCAAGTATCTGACCTCTTTATTGATGACAGATTTATCAAATATCAATTCCAATTTCCAGGTTGTAGAAATTTCGAGTGTGTTATTTAGAATAATTTTTTTAAAAAAAATACTAGTTATACTAAACACTCCTTCGATGTAACGTGTGTGAAATAAAAAAATAATTAAAAAATGTATTGATCATACAAAAAGATAAATAAATCAGTGGCACTAATGTATTTCTGGCCACTTGAACTTGATTTTTGAGGCTTCAGTAAAATTGTTTAAAAATTGAAAATATTTACTTATAAAGCAAATGCTATTTGGGAAAGATTTTCTTTTTTATTTTAACGGATTTTCTTTTTGTTTTGTTTTTGTAATCCATCTAGGTTATAGGAGGAGCTTCACCATACATTTGCTTTTTCATACTCCCTCTGTCCCATTTTGATCGTACTGATTTTTTTTTCACACAATTTAATAAAAAGTAGTTAACTTTGTTGGAAAAACAAATTTAAATTGCTATTTTTTTAAAATACCCTTGCATTAAATAAAGTTGGCTTTTCATATATCAATATGTTTTGAAAAATGTAAATGCATTAAATGGAGTAGGTTATATTCAATACTACTAACAATCTATATTAAATAAAGATAGTTTATAATAATAACAACTTATATTAAATAAGGATATTTTAGAAAAATTAAAAGACAACTACATTCTTCAATTGAAAAGTGAACTACAATTTGGGATAAAAAAAAGGAAAACAAAACTATCAAAGTGGGACGGAGGGAGTAAAATATTTCATCATAATTTCTACTTTGAAGGATAATTTGTTTCTTGCATATCACTAGCATAAACATATTCATTCATGTCTCCTTTTTTTTTTTTTTTTTTTTTTTTGAAGCAATTCATGTCTCTCTAAATGGCCAAGGATTAAACAATTCAGCATTTGTCGATTTATTCTTCGCGATGAATTTCAATTGTTACGTCGTAGAATAAAGCAAATCTCCTCCCTCTATTCTTCCCATCACGAACGGTCCAGATCCACAATCCCCGTGAACATGAGGAACATGGTAGGTCAATCTCAACCGTCAATATCCATCTTTAGTCAACGGTCCTAATTTACAATCCTTGTCAATTCCTATCCACCAATCAAATTCCACCTGCCCATTTTTATATAAAGCCACGGCCACTCCTTTCCCCAAGTCAGTCAAACCCAAATTCAAAAGCAAGTTCCCGAAAGATCCCTCCAAAAAATGGCCGCAAAGGCAGAGAAGAAACCCGCCGAGAAAAAGCCAGCAGCAGCAGAGAAGTCTCCGGCGGCAGAAAAGAAGCCAAAAGCAGGCAAAAAGCTCCCAAAAGATGCTGGAGCAGCCGCAGCGGCAGCCGGAGACAAGAAGAAGAAGAGGGCAAAGAAGGGTACCGAGACATACAAGATGTACATCTTTAAGGTGCTGAAGCAAGTTCATCCGGATATCGGGATCTCGAGCAAGGCAATGGGGATAATGAATAGCTTCATCAACGATATCTTTGAGAAGTTGGCTCAGGAGTCTTCGAGGCTGGCGAGGTATAACAAGAAGCCGACCATCACGTCGAGGGAGATTCAGACGGCGGTGAGGTTGGTTTTGCCCGGGGAGTTGGCCAAGCATGCTGTTTCTGAAGGGACTAAGGCTGTTACCAAGTTTACTACAAGTGGTTCATGATTTAGGTTCGGGTTTTAGAATTTAGGGTTGTATTCGTGGCTGTAAAGAAAGTAAACTCCATTCAACTACTAGTAGTTCTTGATTTAGGCAGTGGGTTTTTGATTGTACGTAATGGGCTGTTTTTGGATCTGCTTAATGAATGGAGATGACCAAGTTCTTGTATCTCAGTTCTTTCATGGTTAATTATCGTCGTCTAATGTTTAGTGATAGTGTCTTGTTTTGATGATTCTTAATATTTGTGTTTGATTTCTTCTGGTAAGATTGTAGTTGAATCGTGTAGGCAAAATAAACTTTCTGAAAATTTAGATTATAAGATTTTCTAAGATTTTCTATACCAATAGTTATATACCCATTCAACTATGTATTGCGGGAGACTACATCGGAATTTTAAAGATGCCCTTGAAATTCGATCTTTGATATTATAAGAGCCCATCAAGTAGAAGAAAAAGAAAATCAGAAAATGGAAACTCAGATGAATCGAGCATAACAGAGTACAATAGGATCATTGCCAGGGAAAAAGAACAGAAACAGGAAAGAGGGGACCCTTTGATATTTTAGTGTCATAAAGCAGGAAAAACTGGAATATATGCATTAATCCCTACATTTCCTAATGCGTAGTAGTTCTGTTCCAAAAGTCTTTGGTTCAGGATCTAATTGCCATCCTAGGCTCTGTAATTGCAAACTGTAGTTTAATTACCTATACAACTGTATATGATACTATCCTGACAGGTAATGTAGCAGTTTAGTCAATATTTGCATGTACATAATCAACAAAAACAAAATTCTTCTGCAGCTCATTCAGCGCATACACCAATGCGGCACTTAAAATCGCAAGTCCACCCAAAACAACTCGCAGTTTCATGTCTGGAGGGATCCCGGCTGTCGAACAGAAGATAACAGCAAGGCCAACGAAAACCTTCTGCAAAGTTTGGAATGTGTCGTGGGCTCGCTTACAAGATGAACATTTCAAGGTGTGCTGCTCGTATCTGTCCAACATCTGAGACACAAAATCCAGCACAAGAGAAAGTAACTTAGGATGAGCAACAACACAGGTTGCATGGAAATCTGACTGGAGCTCACAGCCACATGAAAGACCTAATCTATCAGATGAAAGGCGTCACATGCCAATCAAGCCTAATTCCGTTCCTTCTATTAACAACACGCCGCAGACCAGATGCATCAAGGTATCACTAGCAGAAAACATGTCCTTGAAACCCCAACTTAACAGAAATCCACCTCACCAATATAACACCATCCCAGATAAGCGAAGGCGTCTATCTCCTGTACAAATTCACAACATATAGATATTCCAAAGATTAATTCCAGTACCTGGTGTTTGGATAAGACAGTGGATGGTAATGGTTGCTGGTCAGTGGCACCAAACCACTCAGGTTGGCTGTTTCCATGCCGTCTCAACCAATTCCGAAATGCTAAGACAAAACGATCAGCTTGTGTAGGAGTAAATGTGAATTTTGAGTATTCCCTGTTAATATCAGCAGAACCTTCCTTGGACTTCGAAAGAAAGGTCTTTTCTTGACCCTGAAGTACAATCATATCTCCATCATACACCTTATTTGACGTCCAATGCTCATGCCATCTGGGAACCAGCTGTTTTTGCAGGTCAGAAATGAAGCAAGCTCAATATCCAAGAAGATAGAGGAGTGCATCACTTGAGAAATTCACCAAGATAGCTCTAATAGTTACAGTAGGAATGTTGAAGGTGTAATATACTAGGAAGTGTCACAGTTGTGGATGATCTTTAACGCATCAATAGGAAACACAAAGAGGAGAGGAGATGCTCATATTACTCAACACCAAAAATTTCCAACAAATATAATATTCAGCGTTGAATAAGATAGCATGACCAAAAATTTGCATGCAACAATCTAAAGGATTCTCAGTTTGTTCTTGACTTGTCTTAGATTCAGGTAGCCAATGTGGTCCAAGTTTCTGAACATGATTTACAGAACGTCATTTCCTTAAACTTGGTCTTTACCATTTGCAACACTTCCATGTCAGTCCCATTCTTTGGCAGAATATTGTAGTTTTGCCCTTTTAGTAGTCTTTTTACATGGTCTATTGTGGCCTCTCTCTCTCTCTCTCTAAAGTTCCATCACTCCCCTCCCCTTGTCCCCAGTCTGATACTAGTGCTTTTTAGAGGCAAAGGAAAGAAGAAAATGGAGAAATAGAACAGAAAGGTCTTTCCTTTACCTTTGCCTCAGGAGACTAAATTGGGAAAAGGAAAACAAGTTAGTGCTTTAGCATTTCAATAAAGAATGGCCCAAGATGAATGCTAATATGTTTCTTCAAAACTAACAGTCTTCGTAAACATGTCCCTTCTGTTTCTGAATGCTAATTCATCTTCTTAACTGCCAGCTACCTCTATCTTCCATAATTGTATGGAGATTAATTAATTTAGTGATAAACAATGCATGGAGGTATTATATGAAGACAATGCACACGCTTGAGGAAAACTTTTATGCCTATGCTACAGCTGTGGTTCTAGAACTCTGGTTTAAAAAGAACAGGTAAGCATCATTACCTGCCACCAGGCAGGCCCTGGTACTGTGAACTGGAAAAAGTTTCGAGCACTACAAACAATTGACCGGGTCTTCCCAGGAGCCATTGGTACATTGAAGGAACAAATCCATATTACCCATTTTTGATCACCCACAATTGGAAGACTGGTGTCAATCTCAATTCTGGAAAATGACAGCAGAAGAACAGATAAATGGCAGCTGAAAATAATGCGCTTTCATATCCTCATACCGGCAGTAACATGCACAAGGGCCACGCACGACCAAATACAAATTGCAGTAATACTAAGTGCTGTGGTGATAATGAGTTCGTAGTGCCTCATCTGAATAATTTTTTGATATTTCAGGTAACCGAGAAATCCTAGCGCCTCAGTGGCAGATTGGCGGATAGGCACTCTTAGGAGAAAACCTTTGTCTCCTAAGACATACACATAATTCTGAAATCTCAGCCTAAAAGGATTCTATGTGTAGGGGACCCAAAAATCAGTTAGGCTGCATATGAAAGTTCAGCTATTTAGACGAGAGTCATGAGCTTACTTATTCATATAGTAACAGGGTGCAACAAATTGAGCACTGATTATGGGATTATCATCATTTGCACCAGCAAAACCCCAAGGCCCAGAAGACTTCATCTTGAATGTCAAGGGTTTGGCTCTGTCCCTCCTCCCAGTAACCTGAAAAATGATTTCAGCACATAGGGTGATAGAGATTCTCGTGATATGTTACAAGTAATGCCAGAATATATTTGTTAGTGAAGTGGGTCTGAAAGTAGTATAGAATGACAAGCATACACACACACACACACACACACACACACACATATATATATTTCTACAGTAACATTCACCAAAGGTATCA
This sequence comes from Coffea arabica, assembly GCF_036785885.1. Taxonomy (NCBI): domain Eukaryota; kingdom Viridiplantae; phylum Streptophyta; class Magnoliopsida; order Gentianales; family Rubiaceae; genus Coffea; species Coffea arabica. The sequence continues at coordinate 51,627,178 of NC_092310.1, read as the reverse complement.
CTGAAAATGCTTCTTAATCAGTGATCATCCATCAAAATGTTTAAGCAATCAAACAACAAGAGGCACCAATTTCAGTGCACGGATCCTCTATCTACCATTCTACTTAGATATATTTCTTATGCCAAAGACGCTCAGGACAATATGAATAATGACCTCACAAATTTGTCAACAAATGAAGAACTGTACCACAGCTATGATAAATTGAAAATCAAAGCATTATATTGCAACTAAAGGGCCAATAAGAAGAAAAAATACTTTGACATCTTTAAAAACTAGCTCATAGATTGACATTTCTCTTGACCATGACAGTAGATGTAGATGACAGATATGAATGACATTTAACATCAGAAAAATGCTTGCAGGATTCAGTATTTTTACTAAACTCCAAGGTAAGTTCTTCATAGCCATGCATTAAGAAGAAATTAGACTCATTATCAAAGTTGCTGATGAAGCCTGAAACTAAGGCAGTAACATGTTATGGATTGCAATTTCCGTTTCCTTGAGAAATATATACATCATATGTCAATAGTATCCTATATCGAGCTACATAACTTTGATTGACAAGTGTTTCAAGTAAGATTCAGTCATGCAACACCTAAATCTGTAAGGGTGCAAGATGGGTGCTTGAAGACTGTTGTTTTGGCAGAGAAGAGTGAAAACCATACACTGACACTGATGATTCTTGGATGTCTGTGAATCTGATACATTGAACTGAAGAGAATCATCTTAAGATGCCACTAATTTGGTTTAGCATAGTCAGAAGGCCATTAAGCACGGTATGTAGGAAACTAGTTAGTCAAACTAGGGCTTCATCTTATAAACATCAGTGAAGCTCCTGTAAGTATTTCTTAGCTGATGAATCCGTCAGTTCTCTGATATTACTCATAAGTTAAAGAAATAATTGCTGAAGTCAACGATAAGCACCTTATGGTGTGCAAAATCAATGTGGGAAGGATCAGAAACATTCTCCATGAGAGTATCATAGCCATAGAACAAATCACGCTGAATTGTCACCGTTGCAAACTCAGGTTTATCAAAATCAGCCGGCAACCTATACAAACCATGACCAATTAAAAAATGAGAACACGGAATAAATTATGCAAACTCTAATCCACAACGTACCCAGCAAACTGCAGTACACAAATTTTATTATATTAGTCAATCCATGTGGCTATTCGTTAGAATATTTAATAACCTAAACAAACGTATACTGCTAATATGCATATAAATGCAGTGTCGAGACAGGGCCTTACATGGGGGGCTTAGTGGCACTAGCTCTGTCCCACCCATTCTCATCAGGCCAAACGAAGAGAAGTCCTTGAGAGACCAAAGTAGGGAACCTAGTAGCACAAGCTTTAGGAGACTTCACTGCCCGAGCCTCAGGACCCTCTGATGCAGCCTGAGGGATCCTTGTACATGACCCGCAACCATCAAAGGACCATCCATGATAGGAGCACTGCAAGTGCCCATTCTCATCTAACCTCCCTTCCTACAACCAAACAAACAAAATCCTCAAGTACTCAAACATCATAAAAATCTAAAATTTCGCCACAATTGATCCTCAAAAAGCTGACTTTTCATAAAATTTCAACTTACAGATAGAGGGGCTAGGCGATGTGGGCATTTGTCATCAAAAGCAACCCACTGGGAATTGGATTGATCGAACCAGAGCACAAGGTCACGATTGAGGAGTTGAAATGGAGTAGGCACACTTGAGTCGAGGTCCTCCACAAGAGAGACAGGATACCAGTGGTCTCTCCAGGAGAATTTTGTAGAAGAATCCTCTTCTGAATCTTGGGTTTCAAGTCCAATTCCGGTTTCTTGACCCCGGGCTTCTTCTATTTCGTCTTCTTGGGGAGACGTTATTGCTGGGTTTGGTGGAGCTGCAACTTTTAAAGGTGGAAGAAACCTCCCCTTTTTACCATGAAACACAGGCTTATTTAGGATTGGATATAAAGATGTACGGGAAGGTTGACAGCTCCTGGTGGCAGAAGGAACTGTGGAAAATGGTGCTGGGAAAAGGAGTAAAGAATCCATTCTTTATTCTGGTTGGTTAATTAACTCGCTCAAAGAGTCCTAAATACAGAAAATTTGTATGCGGGTTTGGAAATGGTTGAAAGCACTGCCCAGTGTGCTACGGGGGATGACTAAGAAAGGCCAAGGAAGGAGCCTTTGCGTGCAAGGCTTTTTTTTCATCAGTGATGATGAGTATTCTAGAACCATATGCTTTTTCTCCAGAAGGAGAATTGCAAAATGTGGTTTACAGAGATGGCATTGATTCAACTGTTTCAACGGTTTTACACATGCACCGCAGAATTCACTGCCAACCCCTCCTAACTGGATAATTGTTTTTGGCCATTTTCTAACGCGCCTGATTTTGGTAAATTAGGTGTAAGATGTGAAAAGGGCCAGAGTTGCATCCGCAAGCAGCCATCTCGACCCAGGATTTAGCCATCTGCGAGTTCGAATTGTCCTTTTCCCTCGTGGTTTCATAAATTTTATCCTTCTCTTGTTATTAAAAAATAATAATAATAAAAGCATCTGGTATGAGTGGCTGTGTCAATTTTTTTTTTTTTTTTGGTTTCAACACAGGTAGGCAGGGGTGTAAATTGACCCAGTTATTAATTTTGGATTTGCGAGTAATTTGGTCAAAAGGTTGATTTAAATGTGGAATTGATCACTTGATAAAAAAAAAATGTGGAATTGATCAAGTTCAATCAATTTGATAAAATAATCGAGTCGAGTTTGAATAAAAAAAACTCGAGTATTCTTCCCATAATATTATTTTTAACCATTTGTTGTAGAATTCCGAAATTTTATTTTAACTCTCAACTAATTTCTCGAATTTTAGGTGGGATGACGATTGTAATTACTTCTATCTCTCGGGAAACAATGACAGACCGAGAGTCTCATCAATAATGTTAAACTGACTTAGTAAGAAGTAAATAAAATTATCAAATTTGTACTTTTATCTTTATAGTAAACTATAGATGTTAATTTTTGTATGATTTTTCTTCTTTGTAGCTGTGGTGATAAACGTGTTTCATCACGTATGGTTTGTTTACAATCATATTGTATAGCAATTGGCCACAAATTTGTCACATCAATGTGTTTAGTTGTGTTTGGATTGCATTTTTTAGAATTTTTTATAAAAAAAATTATTGTAACGATTTGATGTATGTGAGAAAAAAATGTAATAGAAAAATATGATCACGAAAAACGACGCAATTTTCCGGCAAAAAATGGCTATCCAAACAAGGCATTTTATCATAATTTGCTCACCGTCATAAAGTCTAATTAAATTATAAAGCTAAAGGCATTACAAATTTTTTTCATTTTTTTAAAAATCTTCCAGGCAAAGAGAAATTGGTTGGACCTTATTTTTAAAAAATGATCTTTTTTTAGTTTTACTCTAAAAATTTTAAATTGTGTTAGTAAACACTAAATAGTAAATACTCACCAATCACCATTTTATTACAAGATCGTACAAGTAAGTCTAAAGGCGACAAATAATTATCAACAGAATCCATAATGTGGTCAATTTGCTCCCCACTTCCAAGATTCTGGTGACACAGAGACAGAAGAAGGGCCCCTTAATAAATGTATACATCTTGCAAAAATGCAAATACATTTCTCCATCAATGGAAGAAGTAGCCTTTTCATCACCTGAAAATAACAGCTTTCTACTCAAAATAGTAAAAGGCCCACAAAACATATTATTTCTTCGGGTAAGATTGATGATCAGGTCCAATGTCGCGCGATCCGGTGTTGATATACGGTCCACGGAAGGTTGCCTGAGGTGGTAGAGGCTTTGATGAATCAATAACAGGTTTCATCTTCGATGATCTAGATCTGGGTATGAAACAGGAATACAGGTCAACCAGCAAATCAGCAGCAGAATTAGCTAGTATTACTCATACTGCAAAAGCGATTTTCTTGGTATTTACAACATGTTAATTTTCTTATATAGGCAGTGATATTTCTTACGCCATGAAAAAGGGAAATGCTAATCCTGCAGCAGCAAAAACCACTAGGCCTGTAGCAACAACGGCATTTCGCTTCCGGGACATCAAGGTTGCAGAAGTGAAAAAGAGCAACCTGCAAAGAAACAAGAAAATACCAAAGCAATAACTAACTTTGGTAAGGTTCTAAAAAGTGAGAAACATGCATAAACAGGTCAACTAGCAAATCCCGTCCTCAATGAATTGCATAAAACCTTCAAAATTTTCAGGGTATAAAGTTTGTGCCGCAAATCTAGAGGCAAATTGATGAACCAAAACTTGAGGATCTCACCTAGGGGTACAACATCTTTCGAGTCACCATGGTTATTTTTGCTTTCTATCCTAGAATATTTGAAGCTATTAGCAAAAGAACACTAACAAAGCAAATTGCTCCCAGACTGAAATTAAAAAGATCTGCAGTTCAAAGAAAGTAGCTGTAAGATGAACAAGAAAGTTTGAGGTCATGTCAATGCAAAGATATTTCAGGAACTATACTGCAGTCTATTTATGTAAGGGGAACAAGAAAGTTAAGAGGCTACATCAATGCAAAGATGTTACCATGATGCCATTATTCCATTGAAATGGAGACTCAAGGGCGTACTTCAACATGATTGTCAAACAAATACAGCACAGAACTCCATCAAATGGCAGTTTGTACACATAACTATTTGCCCTTGACCAGACAAGCACAAGGGAATAACAGAGACAAAAGCAAAAAAGAGGCAAAACATAAGAAAAGGGCACCCCGGAAAACTCAAAATGACTCTGATTTCTGTAAATCTAGCAAACTTAAAAGAGTGTTCGTGGTTAAGCAGACAATAACTCGTGAACCTTAGTATCAAATTCTCCAAGTAAAAATTAATGCTCGATATTATCTACGATCATCCAAATACACATACCAACAGAATTGACAGATAATGCACACAAAAAAAAAGGGCAACTCAAAATGGTATTTCCACCTAGCAAACATCCCTTAAAAGGGTACATGATAAAAATAGTGTACTAAATGTAAGTAAAAGAACAGACTGCCATCTTTCATCAGATATGCTTGTTGCCTATAACTACCATTATTTGCAATCTTATTGGACAGAGCAAAATAACTAGCGGAACCTAGTTATCAGGAAATGTCAGATCACATCCGATCAAAGCTGCATTTATCCAACATAAAGTAGCTAGAAACACGGATTGACGCTACAGCAAGCGAAAAACCATGATCCCAACAACAACCATCATCAGACGCAGCAACAGACAATAAAAATTTCCTATCCAGAAACCATCTGTCTCCTTCAGCAAGACCCTCGTTCTAGTGCCCACATTTAAACATCTTCAATAAGGTCTAATGTCTTAAGGTTCTAATAGTAATCGACATCATGTTGGGAGGAACTACTAGTTCCCTTAGCAACAGTCAAAAACCACCCACTGAAAATGAAAAGCAAACGGGAAAAGCCAATCAGGAGCTAGCTAGCTATTCACGACATCCCTGTATCCCTAATTTCAATTATTACCTTCAACAATTTCGTTTGGATCAACTAGAAGAAATCATTACATTCAATTACGCTATGAAAAATCCAGATTTTCGATATATTTTGTGTTTGCAAAGATTAATTTACCTGGAAACTTAATTGGAGTTAGAATCGAAGGTGTTGAATGACGTCGTTTCGCCGGTGACGGTCGCTAGGACTCAGCCGCTGTCAAAATCTTGAATCCACATTCCTTATTGTTAAATGTTTGGGGCCCGATTAACAAGAATTGCTCCCTCGCCTCTTTGACCCGACCCACCCAAATATTCCAACGTTTCCTCGTCTCCTTTTGCCAGCCTTTTATTTACTTATTTTTTTTCCTCTGGCTTTTGCCAACCGCATTTAACAAATTTGTAGGCGTCAGAAGAGGTGCTATCGAGCCGAGTCGAGCTCGAGCTCGATCAAAATTTATGCTACTCGAGCTCGAGCTCGATCGAGTAAAAAAATTTGGACTCGAGCTCGACTCGATGAAATAAAACTAAACTCGAGCTCGAGTAAATATCAAGCCCGAGCTACTCGAGCTCGAGCTCGAGTTTTGAAATAAATCTATAATTTTTTTTAAAATATATAATATATAATATAAATAAAATATGAAAGCTCGATTAAGCTCGACGAGCACTCGAGTATTTATTTCTTAAGCTCGAACTCGACTCGTTAAATTTAACGAGTAGCTCGAGCTCGAGTCAAGCTTTTGATCAAGCTGCTCGTAAGTTGACTTGCTAGCACCCCTAGGCGTCAGCTCGTTAAAGAGTTCTAATTAATAAAGGACAAAATTTTCTTGTTTTATTGTAGTTCCTTTGCTTGATTTTGTTGCAATCTGAATAATCATAATGACTGAATTTCATGACAAATATTCCATTTAAGTTCTGAACTTCTCGTGTTAAAAATATTTGTTTTTAATTTTACTATCTGGCCTAAGGTTATAAAAAATGCATCTGTTGTACTTTGTCTATTAAAAAGTATATTTGGCAAGCGGTTGTAAAAGAGATCGCATGAAAAAATGAATCTGATATTTTTTGCAGCAATTGACTTACTCCCTTAGTCTCGACTTTATTATAGCATCTTTTTTTTTTCCCCTCTTTTGTGGTGAAAACTGGCACCTAATTATTTCGCAATCTATTACCATTCCGAAAAATGGCACTTACCGTATGTTTTGCCATAAACATACCCAGGCATATCAGTTGATTCCATCCAGCAGAAATAAGGTAAAACCAACCACCGATTCTACACAAGAAATCACAATAGTCTACCCAAATTAAAGGAATCCCAATCCTATATATTTTCGGGTTAAAAACAAATTAAAAGAATTCCAATCCGATGTGTTTGCGGGTTAAGAATAGCTCATTTGGAGGTCGAGTGTATTCAACATTCCTTTGCATCAGCAACCAAACAGAGGAAGAAAAGCACAACAAAAGCAGAGTAAGACAACAAGAGCAAATGAAGGTATAACAACTATTGTATTGCAGGAAAAGTATCCAACTGCAGCTTCTTGCTAGAGCACTTTCTTAACGCCCATGGAATTCAGAAAAATCTATCAGGCCTGTTTTTTGTTTAATCACCATCGAAGTGGATACATTACAAAGTCTCTTCAACAAAGAAGTTAAATATAATAGTTCTCCGTGAAGATTTTTGGACCCAAACCCCAAAAATGCAAGTGCTAATGTAAGGTAAATAGTAATAGAGAACCTTTTGGACCTATCCATCTGTGCACACAAATGAATTTACACTCAAAGGAGAAAAAAATTCAACTGACCAAAAAGACAAAGCATGTTATGATAGATCAACAGAGGAACAACACCAGAAAACACAAAAACACGACAAAGCAACAACGCACCACAGTTCAGCGAAGCCCCAATGGGTTTGTGGTGACTGGTGTCATCCAAAGTACGCAAAGCAGTACATTTGGAATCAAACTTCAGTACAACATCCAAATACCAGTATTAAGTACTTTCCAACTACTAAAGATGTTAACCAAAAAAAGAAAGACGTTAAAGACATTAAAACGAGGTTTCAACATCCAAGAATCCACATTTAAGAGTATAAAGTAATACTACTAGAGTTTACATTTCCAACATGTCTAAACAACTTCTGGAACAACACAGTAAGAAGATGATAGCATTTTATATAGCCATAGGCTCATTTCTAGAGGAAATGAAGGCAAGTATTCAACGATGCAAAGGAACAACAGCAGCAGTTGTTCACTTAGCAACCACACCCTGCTGAGCCTGATTCTCCTGCTGCTGCTGATAGTTGAGTGGCCTCCTGAAGAGCATGATGTGTGGCTCTGGTCGGTGGATAGCGTAATGGACCCACCCTCGGCTCTGCTGGACCCCAATTGCCCTCCATTCATTCTAGTAGCAACACGAAATGGGGAAAAAAAGAAAGGAATTAGATACTAATCTTGATTGAAGTCCAGAAACCCGTAAAGCCATTCAATTTCAAACAAGCAATATAGAGACCAATAACAACAGAAACAACAGTATTAATGTCATTTGAGTAAAGCATAATTCTAAGACAGACTGCAACTTAACATCTTGATTCATCAGGAAAACCAACTGCTCCAAGTTCTGGGCTTTCATCAGCGAGTATAAGCTCAGAAATGTAAATATAATTTCCAAGTATACAACTGAATTGAGATTTGCATAGAAGCTTAGAGAGACGATTTTCAAATTCTCGTTATATAATGAATTAAAATTACAAAAAATATCATACTTCGATCTAGCATTAGGAGAACCTACATTTTCATCTCTGAAGTACAATCATTTTTCCCCATACCAAAAAGTTCACATAATTCATTTCCATAGATCGATTATTAATTTAAAAAACAAAAAAGAGCACCTAATTTATCGCAAGTGACTAACAGGGAAAATATGTAAAATTTTAGGGGGGAAAGGTAAACACCAAAACCCTAAGTTAATAAGTAAATATAGAAGCTAAACATAAAAACTTCATACTTCAGAGAGAAGCCGATTCTTGGGAAGCAACTTCGCCACTTCAGGAGGAAGAACCACATGCCTTAATTATCATCACAATAAAAAAAAAAATCAATTCAGAAACTTCATTCATTTCTGAAAAAAAAAAATGGAACACATATAACGGATAATAATTACTTAAAAATGATTCTTCACCTGTACTCGTATGTATCATCGAAGTACTTCTCGGAATATTGGATCTGTCCCATTTTTCACTTTCCGATCGTCGGAAAACACAAAATCAACTGCTTAAATTGATCTATAAACCACAAAACAATTACTGAAGGCGGAAAAAACGAAAAAAAAAAGATAAATATGAAGCATAATTGGTTCAAATCGAGCATACCTTCCCGGGCGAGCGAGAACCAGAAATAAAGAGAGGGAGAAAATGGATACGAAAATAGTGGGAAATAAGGAAAGTGTAGTAGAGACTAGAGAGTGAGAGACTGGATAGGTTTCTGCCTTTCTGATGGGTTGAGACTGGGAGGGCGGAATTGGGAATTTACGGATTAAGCAAATATATACTATTAATTTTTTTTGACACTATTTCAGGTAGGAAGAAAATTACAGAATATGATTTTGGAATTTGAATTTCAAATCTTAAAATGCTTTTCCCGCTCTGGTGCGTGCTTTTTGTGTGTGGTTTGTGTGCTTGTTACAGTGCTGAATAAACCAACCCACCACAAGGATGAAGGAAAGGCAATGTTTCGAAAGGTTGATGGTCAAAATTTGATTAAAAAAATATACAAAATTTGATTAAAAAATATATGAAACTTATATTTTATCTTGTATATTATTTTTCATATTACGTGTGAGTTTTATAAAATTTTGTTCTATAATTATACATTGTGCAAAGTGAATTACATCATATGTAAATTGAGTTACATCTTGTGCATTTTACACAAAATCGTTCCGAACAATTTTTCTGATGACTGTTTGGACCCCTTGTTCCCACGACAACGTTTTAGCAGTAATTAGTGTCTTATAATTATAACAATTTCCTCAATTTGCTGCAACACTTGTTTGATTTCTAGCATTTTTTTCGAAGAAGATATTAGTAGCAGTAGTAGTATAACATTTGTTTCCTACAAAACAACACAACTTGCGCAATCAATAATAGTTTTTACATCTATTATGGTATAAGCTCAAATCAGAACAAATTATGGGTTTGTTTGGATTGAGTATTATTTCCTCAATTTTATTTGCTTACATCATCATTATAATTTCCAATACACTTTTTTATCTTCCCAATTACCTTTTTATCTCACATACATCACGTCACGAAAAGTGCTGCAGTAAAAATATTCCAAATAACTTACAATCCAAATATGTCATACCCAAAATCTGTTCAAGCATTATGCAGATATTGCATCAAAAGAATTGACCGACAGGAACAAAAATCATATGATATATACATCTCCAGAGGTTTGGCAAAATTGGAGCTGATACAGCATGATCAAATGACTGTCAAAATTCTGAACTATTTGAAATCTTTCTCTGTTTCTTAATTTAAATATAAAGATTCCATAATCTAAACCTATAAACTATGTGCCTATCGACTATAGACATCATCACTGAAGTTTTTTTTTTTTTCCAACCCTGTTCGATTCTATACCAAAAAGTTCGCTAACGCAAATACAAACTACAGTTTCTGTATAGGAGCAGACTTGATACTGCTCCATTCTGTACATCTACCAAAATCAACTTTGAACTATTTACACTATCAAGGGCCCTGATAACTAAAACTGTCTTTACACAAAATCATACATTCTTCAGTCTGGAGAAATCCCAACCCTGGCCACGCTCCTATGCAGGACTGTCGTTCCTTGGAATATCATCATCTGATAGTCCTTTTTGAATTGCTTCAGCTGGGAGGCAAAAGATTACACAGTTAAATGAAATTTGCAACTTTCTTTAACCAAAAGGAAAAGAATAGAACTACAACAGCAGAAGAAGACATACCTGCTCCGCCCTTATCTTTTGCAAGCCAAATTTGTTCTTCCAAATGCATTCTGCTTCAGGGGCAGCAGGAAGCACCAGGTCCCTTACATTCAGAGACGCCAGCAGGTTTTCAATACAAAAAAATAGCGACTGAAAGTATCCCTGAAGAGACAAAAATTGAATTTATATCAATAGATCCACAAAAAAGACTTCAATGAAGTCAGCAGGCTATATGTGTAAAATTCACTAAATACTTCACTGAACTTGCCTTGCCTTGAAAGGCAGTACTCGTTGCAACTAGTGGGACTTCCGCCACGTCCTGTCCAAATACACGAAAGATTCCAGCAGACACCACTGTAGAGCTGCACAATCAAAAAACATTAGCGTAGGAATTAAATAAGACGTCCGAGAGAAAGAGTCTTTTAGAAAGAAACATACTTCACTGTTAGCACAGCACAGTACATCCCTGCAAAATCTTGATCTCTATTGCTTCTCCTGCACAGCACCATAAGTAGCAAAAACTTATCTCCAAATTACAGCACAAAAAAAGACACCATAATTATGTATTAAAGCAATTGTTACTTACCCATAGACCATGACAGGGATGAGATCATGGCCTTTGTTGGAATCTCCAATGGGATCAAAACGGTCCTATAGCACAATGCAAGATTGAAAATGTGACATAAGATTGTCTGAAACCCGCACAGGATCACCAGCATATACAGTTAAAAACACATGACAACTTCAGCAGACAAAATGGTATCCTCAATGATGCATCAGTTTTAGATGTCAACATCAAAGATGCTTGGAAGATACTACTTTCTGAAAGAACTAAATTTTCAAGACATTGATTTAACACAGATTTACGACGCTCTTTAACAGAACAAATTCTTTTTACGAGAATGTCTGCTGCAATCCAAGTTTATAAACAAATAGTGGTCATGGGACTCTTGCTTAAAAAGAATCGACTGATATGGCGAAGTCCTCTCAAGGCTCCTGGTTTTGGATATTTTTACTGGTAAGTAGTGTATACATTCTCTTAGTGGAAGTTATCTGATGATAGTTTTGCCAGAGTCATGATTATCTATCACTAGAAATGAAAATGAGCCTAAAAGAGAAAAAAAAAATTAAATTTCACATCTGTAAACTATATCAATTATCAAATACCAGGGATATCTGTACTCACATGAAAAACTGAAACAGCACCAGACAACCACTTCCTATTTTCTTCAGAAGCCGCTTTCCCTAGAAGAAGTCTCCACGAAATTTTATCCTCTGCACCCTGATCTTCACGCTTCTGCTGTATCATACTTAACAGAAAATAAGGAAGCTCCTTATCGCCATCACTAATAAGCTGCTGAAGCGCAGAATGAATACTGCTGCATTCTTTGGAACAGAACCAATTCTCATTAGGCAACTCCTGTAACATGCGGGAAAACTGTCAGTGCAAAGCAATCATGAAATATGCAAACATTTAGCACCACACCCAGTAAATAACTTATATCTCTTTCCAGTTCCCAAATGTACTTGAAAAGGTTATTTTGCACAACTAGAACTTAATGATCACATGGTAGTCTATATTGCACGAGCATAACAGGTAGTAATAAGTTTACTCTCGTTTCATCTTAATTTCTACTACATTTATTTATCATGAAAAGTTCATTCCACTGTCAGGTATACTAACTTATATTGTGCAAATTGCTTTCTACACTCTTTTTGGTTTTAAATTTAAGATTCCCACAATTTAAAGTTTGAAGAAAAGAAAAGGGAAACCTTTAACCATGGTACAGTAATAAAGTGAAGACAACAAGGCTTGAGACAATCTTCCGAACTTGAAAATTATGCACAGTTATACTAACTTGAATGATAAGTAAAAATGATATTCCCCATGCTGTGCTAGTAAATAAGGCAGTTAATGATGAGTCTTATTTATCAAGACAGATGTACAAGCATAAAATGCAATAATATGCATAGAACTATTTAGATAAATATGTTCACATAAATATATGTCCTGGCATGTATAAAAATTAGTTTGTACAAAAATGTCAGATGAAAATTAAGCAGCTTTATTGACTTAGTTTGCAAAAATTATTTGCATATTTATCGACCTAGGAGATATGGAAGGACAAAAGAAGGAATAGTTAGACTACAAACATCACAGAATTTGCACAAGTTTGGCAGAGAATATGGAATTGCGGAGAAACTGAAATTTTTGAGATATGTTATGTTGCTTTAAAGGAGGCAAGGCACATTTTTGGCAGCCTATCATGAGAAGATTATTGCTGTAAAGCATATATAGATGCCAAAAAAACAAACTAGATTATTGCTGTAAAGATGACAAATAATCTGCAAACCTTTAGGTCATCCAGTCCATGCTCCTTCAAACATCCAACATGGTACTCCTTTTCACACTGAAAAAAGAAAAAGCAGTCATCAGTTGTAGGCATATAAAAGTATTGATATATGATATAAACAATAAAGGAAAAAATATTATAAAAGAAAATAGGCTACAGGTACCTGATCACAGAGAATAACTGTACGAGGACCGAAATCTGAACTGCTGAAATCATGACCCCTGCATGCACCAATGAGCAAATAATATCATTTTCATTTATGTTGGGGAAAGAGGAGCATGATTGGAGGTGTTTATTTTTCTATTTAAAATTTTTGGGCAGGACGATAAGGGAATCAGAAGAGTGAAAGGCTGATGATAGTTGATTATCTATATTAACAGTGCATTAGGGGCACAGGACTGCCCGTTTCTTTTACCCTTTTTTCCAAAAATCCAAAAAAAAAAAAAAAAAAATCTTTCACAATTTTCTGGGGAGCCAAAGATAAATGCCTTACGTAACCAGCCTTTGGAAGTCTTTAAGCAGAATCTTTTTGCAACTTTACAAGAAAGAATCTAAATAAATTCCTAAAATCAGCAGAAAAGGCAAATTCACATTGCACACATGACAACTTTATGTCCTTGATTTCAATCAACAATTCAAAGACATCATGAATAAGAAATCCAGCATCTGCAATGTCAGTCTAATGTATACATATCCAATTCACTTGATAGTTAGAACACAAGCAAGTTAGTCGATGAGCATTAAGGACCAGTCTGGCAGAGTGCTCTCCAAAGTCAGTAGTTCAGGTTTTTCAGAACTGAAAATGCAAAGAGCGAGCTTCACAACCAACAAGATGTATTATTTTTGGTTATCCATCAAACTAATCCAGTTCTAGTTTAGGCCCTTGACAAACAGGAAACAAAATTTTTTAGCCCAAACCCTTTAGAGACACAAAAGTTAAATGGAAAGATACAGTAATACTTTGCAGTTTAAAACACTGTTTTTGACTAAAAAAGAAAAGATGCAGTGAAAACCTGCAAAGGATGCATCCACCAACTTCTGGCTCCAAAACTCCAACAATACGGACACATCGCTTTTTTACTTCCTCCACTGGATCGATCCCAGCAACCCTTCCAGCAGCTACTGCATTGGCATTGTGCTCCACAAATTTCTCCTTTTCAATCATATTCAAACAATATCTACAGTACCAATTATCCTTGGGGATGCTTGGAAGATTAACACACTCTGCAACAGAAACCAAAGAAACAAATGAATAACTTATCTAGTGAAAAAGAGAATACGGATGCTAGTTATTAAGACAACCATGGAGTGTGTGCCTAAGAGGAGGGGAATGGGAGGTATGTTCATCTTGAGTTAAGATTATCTTTACAATGTCAAAATATGATAACAGATCAAAACTTCTGTCAGGCTTTGTACATTTAGCCAGTTTATTCCATCTAACCAAGGAAAAAAGGGTAAGAGGCTCAAAATGATTGAACTAACTTGATCAGAAAGATATATTAGCTAAAAGAAAAGTGCAGGAGGGAAAAAATCTTTGCATACTGGAACTAGATGTTCACCTTTGTGAAAAGCTCTAGGGCACATGTCACAGCACAAAAGCTCCCCCATGCCTTGGCAAATTGAACAGACATCATCACTGTCATCTGTAGATAACTGTATGTTTTTTTTAATTGCTAGAGACCACTCGTGGAGGGATACCCCATCAGGTGTGTAAATTTGGAGGTAACTGCCAGATACATGATCACTCAAGTTAACAAGGATTTTTCCTTTTCGAAATTCAAGAAAACAGATGATGATCAGCCAATTCAATCATGTAATATTGTAAAAAAAATTGTAAAAACTCAATCCAATGAAGCAACATAAATTGCAGTGGCAAAATGTCCAGCTAGACAAGCTTACGGCGAGAAATGTATTAAGCACTCACGGCTTACGGCGAGAAGCACAACCAGCATGAGCCTCAAACTGTGAAGGACTGACCTGTTCATGATGATTGAAATGTAAATATTCCTAAAAAATAAAATATAAAATATGGAAGATGAGAAATAAACTTCCCACCTGATTGGGGGGAGGGATGGGTTGGGTGAAATGGGGGGAGAGAGTGTAAGTGACAGGTCCAGGGTTCAAGACCTCCCACTTACACTTTATTTATAAAAAAAAATCACTTACCACTCGATTGCAACAGTAGCAGAAGATTCCACTTCCTGACTTATAGCCTGAACCCAGAAGCTGTCCAACAAGAACTAAGTCAGAAAAAATCAATATTTAAACAGAAAGTAGTCAAATTGTTCTCCAAAAATTTGTGAAATTGCAAAATATGTGCATGATAAATCTCTAGAAACAACACAATTAATTTTTTTCCACTAAACTAAATTACTCAATGAAATGCTAACTGATAGTTGCATATACCTTCCCCTTCGCATAGTAGCTTAATCGAGTACCATCAGCAGGACCAGCTTGCCCAAAGACCAACTTGTGCAGTCGCAAATCCCTATGCAGGAAGAATGAGAAAGAAAATGAAAATACAAAAGAACTAAAGAACACGCCAAAATGGGGGAATAAAGGACGTGTATACCACAAACCATCTTCCAAATTTTTTGTTTTCCAAATTTTTTAACAAAATAGTTAGCAATTATGCTACAATATACCAGAGTGAAATTATTATAAAAATTAAAAATTAAAAAAAAAGACACTTACTTTCTAGTGAGTCTCCCTTGGGTCGTATTTCGAGGACGACTACTTGAGGATGTTTTAGAAGCTGACTTTATATTGGAGACAGGTAATGAGGGCCTGAAATAACAGAGAGAAAAATGCCAACTATCATAAGAAAATGAGGAGTGAAACTGATTCTGTCTAGTTTACTATGCAGCCTAGAAAAATAACCATGTAGTATGTAGGACAAAACTTAATTTATTTTGCTTTCATGCTGTGTCATCTGACATGAAAAATAACCACATGCACAACTTCAAGAATACCACATGCATCTACTGACTGTCAAATTTCTGACATGGGAAAACAACAAACTTGCCATACACCACTATCACACGGCAGGGTAACACTAGCTTATTGTCCTCAAGTGTAACCTAAGAAGGTTTTCCAGCCATACAAATAAAATTGCCACCATAAGAGGCTATGCAGAACATGGTGTTTCTGTCATTCTGTTTCTCTTGTTCGTTAGCTGGTTAAAGCCATCCAACTGATGCAGCCAGCTTATTTATTTACATCTTACCAAGTATGTTGACTTCCTGTCGTGGTAATAATGTATAAAGCAAAAAATGGTTTGTTTGTTAGCAAATGTTTGACCAAATAATAAAGCACCAACCTCTATAATTCTCAACCATTGAAATACAGGTAGCATAACAGTAGACAAAAGTACAAGCAAAAATATCAACGGGTAGAATTTCAAGGACATGCAGATTGCAGAAATGTAAGAAAATAAATCTGTTCACCAGCCAAAAACGCAAAAGTTTACAAGAATACCTGGAATTTGTATCAGTTAATTCAGTGGTCTTGTTTTCTGATTCTCTCAAAGCAACGCAAGATGCACAAAGCATAGGTCCATCAGGGGCAGCTTGATGCATAAATGCTGGAACGTGTTATAAGAAAACAACACATTAAAATTTCCTGAAAATGATGCAGCAAAAACTGATGTTTATGAATAAACTGTACTCCAATCACCTTTGCAGCCCAGGCAAAAGGTAGGTCTCGCCTGACCAATTGCACTCTGAACGGCGAGCTCCAAGGATTCAGCAGGTGCGTCCTTGCAGATATTCAGTATGTCTCGAAGGGATTTCCCATTCTCCAAGTATATGTACTCTGGCGGGCGCTTATTTCCACTTCCGGCATGCAACTCAAATTGATTAGGCGTCACAACCTACAATATCAAAGAAAACCAGTAATTAAATAGATGCATCATTTCAGATCACCAGATCACCTCAATACCCATCGCAATCAAAACACTTACCTGGCTCCCATTGCAGTCTCGACAGTAGCACAACACTCCAGACCCCTTAATAACACCGCTAAGACATGTTCCACCAGCTTTACTCCCCTGAAAGTTAAAAGGAGAACAAAATTCAGTTAAGTATCAATCCATCATTGTACTGCAAATTGCAAGTAAATTTAAAAGGAGTTCTATGAAAATTACCCTTGAGCCACGGATGTAACGCACACGTAATCCCTCTAGGAAACCGGTCTCAAGAAGCTCTTTCAGTTTCGTTGGCGTCTTCTTAGACATCTTAATTTCGAGTTTGGACGTGGTAGGCAGAACATTTTCTGTCGGCTTCTCTGCCTCCACTTGCGGTGGCTCCACAACCTCCAGAGCCTCTTCCACCCTCGGGGCCATAGGCCCCTCCGTCTTCGGGTCAAGAGCCTCCGCCTTCGGTTTCAATCCCGACTTAGTGAACCGCCTGAAATAAGTCTTTGCCACAGGTGCTGCCATTTTGGCTGCAGCTCCAGTTTGGACATCCATCGCAATGCCGACTACTTCAGCAGCATAAGGGGAATCCGCCTTGACTGTAGCTTCAGTTTCGACATCCATTGCAATGCCGACTACTTCAGCAGCACAAGAGGAATCCACCTTGACATTTTCCTCCTCTGCTATCTCCACCGAGTCTTCATTCACAGATTCCACGGTCCCATCCTTAGGTTCCTTAGTCATAGCGCCTTCATTATCCCCTTCCTCACCCAAGACTTTTCCCATATCACTCCCTTCTTTCTCCAATTCATCATGTACCATGTTCTTTTTCTTCTCGTCATCACTGTTTCCATCCAGAATATCACTTTTAACCTCCTCTTCCTCAACGACTACCAACTCCACCTTCTTCTCCTCTTCAGCTACTTCCTTTTTTTCCTCTTTCTTATTCTTCTTGTTGATATTATGCTTATCAATGTTCCCGTCTGACTTGCTAATCAAAGGGCTATTCTGAGACCTGGTAACTCTTCTCTTCCCCAGAATAATCCCGCATTCAGCTTGTGCCTTCATCATCATAGCAAACTCCCTTTTCATTCCAGCCCTGATGGAAGACACCACAGTTTCACCGCTCTCAATCCCATTCGCATTCCCATCACCATTGCCATTCCCGTTCGCCATTGCAGCAGCAATACCTGATGTCTCCCACCAATTAATTTAGTCACCAAATCAAATCAAAACCACCACAGACAAGTAACATGGTCAGAATCAAAAGACAACCCTCTTCAACTTTCATAAATTGCAGCAAAACCCAGAAAACCGTTCAAAAAACGTATTCAAAAAACAAATTTTCTTAACTTCCAAGCTTCGGATTCAATTTCGATACAGATGAGGTATCTATTTCTTACATACTTCCTTAATATTATCAAACATATGAAGTGTACTTCAGAATAAAATTTTAAAAAAAATGGATTTAAGAAAGGATAGACAAGGATTGAAGAGTTTAGGGTTTTTTAAGGAATTGAAACGAGGAAAAATACTCCAATCAAATACGTTGAGATTTAATTGGAGATTTTACAGACAGAGAGGAGAGAGAAGCAGAAGAGTCACCCACACATAAATAACTTTTGGTTTTGTAATATTCCATAAATACCCCTGTGGGGAAATTCTTAGAGAATTTAACACACAGTCCCTTATGTTTGGTTAACGCCGGAAGTGGATCTAGGTCTATTTTTCTTCTTTTGACAGCGGATTTTAATATTTGTTTAATTAGGTTCTTGTATCATTTTTTTAGTTATTTTTTTTGGAGATTCCAAACATATTTGTGTCATGGACCCAATAAAATGTTTGTGTCTATATCAATCGTAACAAGTATCAATGAGTCAAACTACCGGCCTTTGGGTTCATGGCTACCACTAAACTATTTAAAACTTGGTGAAACCCTTGCCTTTGACCAATTACCATATTAAGTGGCTTCTTAAAAAATTCAAATGGGTGCGTAGTATACCCGTCTGATCTGGTGATGGTTCAATCTCCACCGGCCCCCCTAGATCCAATTGGATTTCCCCTGTAAATTAGAAATAAATGACGATTGACCAAAAAAAATCGATGAATCAAGTTTTAATTTTGTGAAATTTGAAAATATAGGATAGATATCACTTGAAAATCCAATAGTTTCATAAGTTTTAACAGAAATACTATTATATTAATTTGCAACATAAGACATGCATATAATTATATTTCTTTACTTTAAAGTTTTTTAATATTAAATAAAAAAATGTTCTCATGAAAAAGGGAGTAAACTAATTTCCTTGTATTTATTCGATATTTAATAAATAACCAAAGTTATTAGATCAAAGTTAGTTTAAAAAATAGTTTTAAGAGAAATTCTTCATATAAAAGTTATACAAAGTTAAAGAATACCTCAATTTAAAATAATAGTAATAATGATGTTTGCCTACTCATTACTCTTGATAAAATATAGGGAAAAGACTTTTTTTCTTAATTTTTCAACCTAATCGAATTAACATGAAGACTAGCACTTGTAATAAATCAATTAAGAATATATAATTGATCTATAACCCGTTTTTATGAATTTTGCAAACATACATGCATTTATATACAAATAAGATTTACACACTTATATATCTATGAAAATGCATACATACATCATTATATAAGTAAGCGTGTATACATGCGTGTACATGTTATGTATACCTATTTTCTATTTAAAAATTGAAAATTACATAGCAAATCATATTTAAATAATTTATTTGATAAAATTCTTTTGATCACAAATTTAAAAAAAAACAGAATTTTAATAAATTTTACCAAATAAATGTTCTCAAATTTCTTATTAGGTCCATAAATATCTAAGATATTACACCTAACTAATAGTCATCTAACATTTTAAAAAAAATCTCTATGTCTAAAAATAGCCAAGATGATAGATCTAATAAATCAAAACATAAGAAATTATATCAAAGTTAGATTTTTTCTATATCTAAATTGTAGATTTGCCTCTATATGCAATTTCCTATACCCAAATAGGCAAATCTTGCAAATTAAATAGAAATCAAATCTAAAAATCATTTAAAAACTACAAACCAGGAGTAAGATTAGATTATCTAAACGTCTTCGTTGTTCAAAGATAACGTTTGACTGATCAGACCCAAATAGACAAATTTTGCAAATTAAATAGAAATCAAACCCAAAAATCATTTAAAAATACAAATCAATAGTAAGTTTGGATTACCTAAAATTCTTCGTTGACGCTTGGCTGATCAGAGAAAAATATTATCACAACCTTTGATCTCGAAATAAATAGTATATAAAAATGAAAATCCTGCAAAATAGGGTATAGAATTAAACATGATTTCAACCAAATCTTCCATAGTTGATTTTGAAATGAAAATTACATTTTTTTTAAAGTTAAAACTCACCTAAACAAGTAGGAAATGTTGGGATAAAGAGAAAGCTGCGCCGGAGACAACAATTGACCGAGCGGAGAAGAAATAAGATACCCTAATTAAGTATATATATAAACTTAGTAGAATTTGATTGAACCACTAGATGAATGAACCATCCGGTTTAATTATATGAATTGAAAAGCCGTTGCTACTCAAATACATCGGTTTTGACGATTAAAGGTATAATGACCAAAAACTTTTAACACTTCAAATCGCTTTTTATGTGTAACGGAAAAAGAACCAATCAAGTTTTTTGCTTTTACTTTCAAAGTTTAATTTTATTATCAGAAATTTTTTAGCCTTAGTAACTTTTAGGTGCATATGATGATCAAGCTATCGCTACTCAAATACATTAGTTTTAACAACTACAGATATAATGAGAAAAAACTTTTGACACTTCAAATCGTTTTATATATGTAAGGGAAAGAGAACCAATCAAGTTTTTCGCTTTTATTTTCAAAGTTTAATTTTCTTGTCATAAATTTTTTAACCTTAGTAACTTTTAGGTGCATATGATGATCTATACAAGAGTAAAAATTTGCATAATACCAATTTTAATTAGTGAAAAGTTTAAAAGTATGATTAAGTTAAGTGGTAAAACCCAATTAATTATGATTACGTATTTTAATGGGTCGAGTCTTATCCAAATCCAACCCCGGCTCAATATACTTAGGTACGATTTAAGTTTAATTTATCAAACCCAAGCCCAAACCCTATAATAGAGTCATGAATTTAGGTAAGATTTGATTTTCTATGATCCATACCTAATCCATATCCAAATTAGGACCTATCCAGATTGACCATTAGATTAAATATAATAAAACTTGATGACTGTTAGATTAAAAGATACACTTAATTTAAGAAAACACTACCTAATCCAGCTTAATATTACATTCAACTTCTTGAATGTTAATTTTATTATTTGAAAACAAAAATTGAATGGTATTTATATTGTTTTTTACCTATATATATATATATTTTAAAAGGAAAACCGTTCAAAACGTCCATCACATTTTGTAAAATGACTTTTTTCATCCATTATTTTTAAAAGTATAATTTTATGTCATTTATAAATTCACATTGGTCAAATGTAGTCCGTGTTTAGATTTTGGATTAGTTTTTGGTCGAAATTCACTACATGCGTTGCATGTAATCATTTTTTAGGAGCAAAATTGTTCAAATTTTACATAATCCGATTTATAATCCCTTATATTTTACAAAAAGAATTGTTTCATCATTTACATTTCATAAAATGAATTTTTTCTTCTTTTACATGTCACAAAATGAATTTTTTCATCACTCATTGACCACGTGCATGAATAATTTTTTTTAAACCCATGTATATCTATTTGATTTTGCCTAAACAGAACAAATAACATATAATATATTTCTATTTGATTTCACCTAAGTAGACTAATTGTAGCCGTACATATGTTATTCAAAAGATATATACATGGGGGCTTAAAACAAACAATTTTATTTTAAACTCATATATATATATATATATATATATATCTATTTGATTTCACAATGTGAATTGATTCAATATTTGTAGCATTTTCTCTTTTGGTAATAATTTATTTATTGAATTATGTAATAAGATCATCTAATTAATCGGTCCTAATTTAAATTTTATAGTCATGCTAACAAATTACAATTTAAATTTGAAATTTCTACTCGCCACCTTTAAGAACAATAGTTGAATTATTTACTTTGTAATTGTTTTAAAATTTAAAAGTGGCAATCATTTACTTCTTTTTGGCATACTTTTCTTTTTTTTTTCTATCGAAATTTAATTTGATATAAATATTTGATAATGTTTAGGATTAAATTTCTTCTTTGTTTTCAATTTTTGAATAAAAGAAAATGAACATGAGTAAAAAATTAATATCTTAAACCCCTATATATATCTATTTAATTTCACTTGAACAGTACGTTTAGGTGAAATCAAATAAAAATATATTATATGCTATTTGTATTGTTCATGTGAAATCAAATAGATATATATATATATAAGTTTTTTTAAAATTATTTGTACACATGATCAATGAGGGATGAAAAAATTCATTTTGTAAAAATATGAGAGATGAAATAATTCATTTTGTAAAATGTAAGCGACAAAAAATTTTATTTTGTAAAATTTGAGGGACTATGGATCGGATTATGTAAATTTTGATTTGATAATTTTACCTCTTAAAAAATGATCACGTATAAGACACGTGGTGGATTTTGACAAAAAACTAGTCGAAAATCTAAGTAGGGACCAAATTTGACCAATGTGAATTTGTAAGGGACGAAAAAAACTATTTTACAAAACGTGAGGGACGTTTTGAACGATTTTTTCTATTTTAAAAATATTTTTACTTTACTTCTTCATTGGATGTCGCTATACTATCTCTATCATGTGGCATTATTTCCCTATTCATTTTCTCTCAACTTTTCATCAATTTCCTAAACATATACATCACATTCAAATTGATTCGTGCATATTTAATAGTGAGCTTGTGTATTGTTTGATGATAAAATATAAGAAAGAAACGAAATAACGATTAAGGAAAAAACAAGTAACAAAATATAAATTATAAAGAAAATTTGAACTTTCAATGTGCTTATTTTGTTTTTTTAATGAGTAGTAGTAAGTTTCCTTGTGTTCTATTAGATTAACTAGAAAAAGAATGGCACATCTCCTTATATATAAAGTGTGAGCACTTTTAATGTTAAACATTTTGTCATTTAATAGACTGCCTAACAAACACTTCTTCTTTTAAACTTTTACAGCACACTTTCTCTTCATTCTCATCCCGAATCTCCATTTTTCGTCTCAATGGTATTTAGTATAATTTCTTCTAAACTATCACTAACTCTTGACACTCATACAATATTTAAAAAAAAAAAAAATGATAACTGGAAGTTGCACAAAGTTTTCTCACCCCTTTGTTCCTTTAATTAATTTGATATTCTTTGTCTTTTCAAAATTTATTTACTCATTATTTTCTTCTATAATATACACACACGGTGTATACCTTAGCCACTAGTTGTAAATAAAACATTTAACGTGCAAACAAGCAAATAACGTGATGAGGAGGGGCAAACGATGCAAGGCTGTAAATTTGAGTTCTCCATTAAATGAACAACTTGGATGTTAAAAGAACTATGATGGGCATTT
This sequence comes from Coffea arabica, assembly GCF_036785885.1. Taxonomy (NCBI): domain Eukaryota; kingdom Viridiplantae; phylum Streptophyta; class Magnoliopsida; order Gentianales; family Rubiaceae; genus Coffea; species Coffea arabica. Next base: position 51,603,847 of record NC_092310.1, on the reverse strand, counting down.
TGGTATATACACACCGTTAGGAGTTAAACCTCAATATCGATCTCACAATTTTGAAATTCTTAATTTTGGTTTTTTGGGCGTCAACTGAACTGTATCTTCGCGGCTCCGATTCAATGGGCCCCATCCCAGGGGATTTGTGATAATCCACCAATAGCAAAAATTTGGGGAGGTGCATCCTGTCAACGATTCGGATCTAGATCCGGACCCGGATTCGGATCTGTTAGATCAAACAAAAAATAGGTCGGATACGGAATATAGTATTCCCATCCGTATTAGATCCGGATTCGAATATAAATGGATTAATAATTTAAAAAATATATATATTTATCAATATAATTTGATTAGGGTGATGTATTTGAGTAAAGTCAATTTGATTTATTTTCTTATTTGATTTTTTTTGTATTAGTTAAAAATTAGTGTACAAATATATTATTTTCTCATTTTTATTAAAAATTGTAAATTTTTATAAATTTTTTCGGGTAGACCCGAATCCGAAATATAGAGTATAAGACCCGTCGAATAAATGGGTCGAATTCGAATCCGATTTGATATGTCGGGTCCGAAATTATGAATTTTGACCCGGACCCGATCCGTTGACAGGCCTAGGTGCATAGGACTTGGGGTCGTAAGGCTCTCTGCTTTGGGCTTTTCTGTGGGCCGAGTGCGTTTAAGCTCACGCCTATTTATATAGCTAAAGTCCAGATCATTTTGAGGATGCAAAACTTTGTTAGGCCTCGCTCCTTTTCTTTCTAACACATTGAGATTTACCGCTTAACAGTCTGTTCAGGCATTATCTTAGAAAAAAAATGTGGGATTCCCTTTGCATATCAGATAAGGTGAGAGAGGGCTTAATTTTTATGGCCTTTGGTGTTCATTACGATAATTTATGGACTAGTAAGAAAGGAGAATCAAGATACCCTATCAAAATTGATAATTTTTTTTTTATCAAATATAACTTTTTTTTTCAAAGAGTATCAATAGTAATTTTCTACCTACTCCTTGATGACTGGAACCGTGAAATCAAATATAATTTGTCATCCTGTAGGCGAAAATTATTAGACTGTTCCCTTATATATGTGGAGCGGATATGGCGACTAACTTTTTTTTTCCTTGGCATAAAATTGAAGCAATCCAATCAATTTGGTTTTCCACGTTTTTGATTTAATGGACAAGAGAGTATGTAACAGAAAATGACGTAAAAAATTTCAGTCATAGTACCAAGAAGTCAAAGATTGATGGGATTTGAAGCCTTGAAGTAGGTAGAACAGAACTCAGATTACTTGGATGATGAACATAAAAACTTTGAATTCCTCGGCCAGTCCGTTGATATTGATGATTAGCGAGTTGTTGTACCTTGACAAAATATGATATCAGATGGTTATAACTATAAAAGCTTTAAAAGAAAATTATTATCATTACTTTTATATCCTGGAAAAGTAGAATCCTGTTCTCCTCCCTTCTTGAAAACAACAAATCAGGGCTTCATCCACAATACCATTTGAACTGTTGGATGACAAGTAAACAGGGCCAAGCCATTTAAAAGGGACAGACAGCTGACAGTTTTGGTGGAGATAATGACAATCAATGATCTTTTCCTTATTAGCCAATTATCATGCAAACTTTATTAATGTTCACATACATGTAAAGGCATGATGTGCTCTTAGGATGCCAATTAAGTGGGGTTCAAATTATCCATGTCCGAAGGTGGAGATTCGTAGTGCCACAACTGCTCATTTGGATTGGTTTGTCCAACAGCAAATCTGCATTGCCCTACCATATATATCACTAAGATGTGTGCCATTCATATGCTATTGGCTTCAACTTCTTTGACAAATACAAAGAGATAAAGAAATATAAGGAATATAGTACAGAACCAAAGATGCAACGTACAAGCCAGAAACAAGATGTTGTACTGCTAATCATATTGCAAATACATACATAGCCTGGAATATTGTGGGAAAACCCATATGTTCAATCACCATAATAGTTAATACAGTGATCTTTTATTTCACACACCACTACGAGAACAGAAGAAACAACATTAGGAATTTAAGACGTGATATTCATAGCAAAACAAGTTGAATCAAACTTGCCATCATCATATTCCCAAGACCCTTTAAAGCCAACGGAATATTACACAGCAAGATGAAAGCAGGAGAGAAGAAAATGCCAAAGGATTGAAGTTGCCCTGAGGAAGAAAAGAAGAAATCTTCAAACCAACTGATCATCCCATTTCTCCCATTCAACAGCGATCAAGACTCGATGGCCTAAAAAGTACAAGCAGTCCTGTAACTGCTGCCAGGCACAGCCCAGCAGCAGCAGGGATTTTTTGATCGTAAAAGCAAAAGTAACATCTGTATGTGTGTGTGTGTATATATATATATATAAAAGAGCTAGCCAGGGATACAGAAAAATCTTATGCAACTGAAAAGGGTTGCTAGCTGAGGAGAGTAATAGTTAGTGTTATAGTTTAAAGGTCAATTTATATCTCATATGTGCATGTGGAGAAGCTTATAGTGTAGGTAGAATATGCTTCCTTCTGCCACGGTTTTCCTAAGGATGGCATCTTCCAAGGGATATGCGCGACCACTTCCATTGCTCCACATTTGATTCCTACACTTTTTCGCTTTTTTTAGCACGTACTACATTTGCTTTTGCCTGCCCACAATTTTTTTCCCTCCTCCTAGCTTGTAACAACTGGAAATTCCACAGGTCACCCTCTGTTTTAATTATCTAGCATCCATATGCAAATTTCGGGATATTTGTTTGTGTTAAGGAGAATAGTTGAAGAATTAATGTACTTGTTGTGTTTGGGATTGCTGACTTAGGTTTGCACAATTAATCTTTGTCAGGCTTGAATTTCGACAATTACAGTCTCTGCTGCACAAGGTGACATTTCTTGCTTGGGAACGATGATAAATGAGGGCCTCAATTCGTGATTTTTAAACTTCTTTCATCTGTTTTTATGTATTTTCGCTGTAATTTATACATTTTTTTAACAAATAAGGATAAATATTTGATGAGTTGAAATTTGTTTTTCTGCTAAAATTATAAGAAACGATCTTGAAGTAATTCACAAATGCTAGGAATTGTGATACTTAATGGTTCAATACAGATGGAATTAATTGTTGAAAATCAGGCGTGAAAAATATTGGTCAGCTTCTAATTCATAACAAGTGTCCCAATCAAGGAATTCATAGCTATAGAGGACGTCTTGTGGAAAATCCACCAATAGCACTAAGTTTACGTCTCACCAACTTACTTTTTTTAGTTGCTCCTCTCTTTTTCTTGCTATATGCATCGCCTCTTCAACAAGAAAAAAAAGTATGTCAAATAAGGCAATTGAGTGTATACACAAGTAAATTCCCAGACATGGAAATTTAATTGTCAAATAGATTTCAAACAAAAGAAGAGAAATTTGATGCGTCATGTGCCTGAGCTGTCCCATATGAGTTGGAAGATGACTTAAGCCCAAAACCCCAGAATTTGGTGATGAGAACAATGCCTAATTCTAGTGATCTGAGTTCAGCATCCAGTGCAATTCTAATGTCATAATATTCTTTGCAAATCCAAATGATGTAATTTGGCTTGTCAATTTGGTAGGATTCTACTCTGGATATCATAGTAGTGTTATTACACCTCCTGAGGGTGGCTTTTTCAAATCAGTCTCAAAGTAAAGAGGGAACAAACAACCAAGGGAAGGGAAGAAAATCGCATAGAGATCATGGGAATCACACCAGCTAAATTCTTCTGCTACTGATTTTAAGCCTAAGGTAAATTAAATATTCAATTGACTTAGAAGATGATAACTTGCTTTACCGGCAGAGGAAAAAAATGGGTAACGCAATATGATGGGCATATGGCAAAAAGGATCAATAAGTACTATAAAATTTCTTCTACATCAACGTACCACAGAGCTCCAAAAAGTCAGCCGGTTGTGTAATATGGACACAGGGAGATGCAACTATGGTTTGGTGCAGTTGTATTGACTTTGAGCTCACTAATTTGGCTTGTATTTCTCCTACATCAAGTACAAATTAAGGGGTGAGAAAACTTTGTACAAATTAGTGGTAGTTTGGAGGAAGTTATACCACATATTATTGAGAGAAAGAAGGGAGTGCGGGTAAGAGAAATAAGGGGAAATAGATTGTAAAAGTTTAAAGAAGAATGGTGCGTATGTTAGATAATCTATTAAATGATAGAAAATTCTAACACCAAAAAATACTCATGCTTTATATATACAGATGTTTATGAAAATATGTATTAAATACGATAATCCTACACCACCACACCAAACAAAATCCTACCAGATTCAAGGGCTGTTGATCTTAACAGTTCAGAATAAACAATCAAGTCGAAGTTTTTCTTTTCTAGTAGATTGGTTCTACCTCCCAGGAAGAGAGAATGAATTTTTTTTTTTTTGAACCTAAAATTTCTGAGTCCAGCACATACTTAAAAGCAAATTTAAAATTCTAACCCTCAAAAAGGATGGAAGTGTGATCGAATTGTGACAATCAATCAAGCAAAGTGCATAACAATGTCTTTCTTTTCCTCATGAAAATTAAAAAAGTCCCTTATATCTAGGGTGTTCAAATTTCGGAAAAAATTGAAAAATCGGCCAATACAATCTAGATTGGATTTTGGGATTTCGGCAATTTAGAATTTGATAAAATCGAAATACATCCAATTTAATTGTTTGATAAAATGGTTCGGAAATGGATTTTAAAAATATATTACTGATTATAGGTCGAATTTTCAAAATTTTACTCTCTCTCTCTCTCTCTCTATATTTATATATATATATATATATATATATTAGTTATATCCATACATATTACTAAATACTAATTAGTAATTAATAATTACTTAGCTATTGACTAGTGACTTCTAACTAGTTACATACACACATATAATTACTACTGACAGATTTACTGATTAGTTTAGTTATTGACTAATAAGTACTCCAATTAGTCGTTAGTATTTGTTTCTTAAGACTTTTTATTTTTTCTTTACTTAATGTGATGATGAGTTAATGACTGTTGTACTGGTGCTTTTTTTTTTTAATTGAATTTTGTTGGAAAAAACATATGGGATATTATTTTCTTTAGAAAATATTAAAATATTTTAACTTACTATTAGCATTTGGGATATTACGTACTGAACCAAAATCTAATTATCAATGTCCAGTTTGCCAAACTAAAGTTTGGACATTAATCAAGCATTAGTCTTGACAAACTGATTGCCAAATTCTCGAAATATTTTTTACCAAACTCTTGATTACCGACCAATGAACACCCTAGCTATATCCATGCACGGACACATAGAGGGTTAGAATTTCTGGTGTGGCATGTATAGTCTCAAGTGTCAGTTCCTACTCCCATGCTTGCTTGCTTGCTTCCACCCACATATGATATATCTCACGTTTATTTCAAGAGTTCGTCTATACTTGAATCAGGACCACGGGCAGGCAGCGGTTTTGTGCATTTTATTTGCACGCGGGCGTAATTCTATTTGCACAATGTATAATTTTAGAACAAAATTTTGTAGGCCTTACACACGTAGTGAAAATTGAGGTACAAGACGTAATTTGAACTATACATTTTTTTGTGATCAAATCTTGGCCATAAATTGTGCAAGGACAATCTTTCTGGTGACCGTCCTGCCCCAATGACCGAAGCAAAGCACCTGAGTGCGGCTTTCATATCCATTAGATAATGATCATTTAACATGGTTGTTTACTTTTACGTGCATCCTAAAGTTTAGGCCTCCTTTCTTTCTTATCGTTTATTCATGGGTTTTTTAGGCTTCATTTAGTTGCCAATTAAGGAATCAAGGGCTATCATTAAAGAGGGTTTTCTTCCTTATCTTTTAGGTTAGGAGCTCTTACAATTATGACGAAGCTAAATTGGTCCTAAATTGCTAGATCATCAATTTTAAGCCTTAATGACTACAATAATTCCTTTTACTCGTGGCTAAGTTAGTGTCTCGGGCTAGTAACTTGCTTTAATTTCCATTATCCAACTAATTTTTTAGATCCCGGATTTTTTTCCACCTGATTTCTCAATTTGGCGCAATTTTGTTGGATGTGCTATTTTGAAGTTTGTCTAATTAAAGCAATGTGATCATGTATAACTGCACCAAATTGACCAATTTGGGTAAAAACTGTTTCTTGAAATCAAAGTGCGATGTTCCCACAAGAATGAGAGCCCCTGTCATCATATCATAATTGGCGAAGGAAGCTCTTGCGCCAGTTTGTCGATGCCTTGATGCAGCCCAAAGAATTTTACTTCCTAGTTTATCTGTTTCGACTGCCATTTTTTTTCTTCAAATTTTTTCTCTTCTCAAGTGGTGTATAAGCTCATAAGTATGAAATGTTGCAACATATCCTAACCATTTTCTGATATCCGAAATCTGTTCTAACAATGGCAACTTTTTGTGATGTTCCAAATAGAATTACTGGTTCGGGAAGCTCAGTTGTTCAGGCCCCTATTTAAGATATATTAAAAAAAAATGCCCATTTTGGAGTAGTTAAACCTGTGATGTAAATGCTTTTTACTAAGCACAGACCATCTAGGATTAGCAAAATAATCGCATGATACATTCGAACATCTTGGAGTTTAAGCAAGAACTTTCCAGCTGAGATATGAAGATACCAACATTCTCGTCAAAGATAGTCCCTCAAATGCAGTTGATTGGTAGCTTATGATGCCTTTTTCAGCTATGCAAGACAAGCACATTCATGTCCAGTTCATGCAAATTGGAATCTGCAGTTGCAGGATACCTTCATTTTCAAGCAAGAAATGTAAAGTGAAAAAAGTGTAAAAAGGAAAAGAAGAGGTAATGGAGGCATCATATCCACTTTACCTTTCTCCCCTGGAATAGAGGAAAGAAGATAATTTAATACCAGATAGAAGATGATTGCTGTAGCTTCTCCAAGCAAACATTCTCAACCTTTTCATCTGTATAAAACAACTGACATCTCCAGAGCACAAGCCCCTGCATAGGAGCATTTCTTCTTGCGCGACCAAATTTGCAAATGGCCAATTCACGAGCACCCGGACAAATTGCTGCCTCGCCCGCCCATTCAACGCTACTCAGAATCATTGCTATGATCTTACTAGCTCTGATTCTCCTTGTAGGCATAGCTGTGATCGTCATTTGGTTAGCAGTCAAGCCTCGAAAGCTTGTCTATACAATTGAGTCTGGCTCAATTCATAACTACAATTTAACCGATGATCATCTCAATGCCACCTTCAATTTTGAGCTGAGAGCGTACAACCCCAACAGCAAGGTCTCAATTTACTATGACAGAATTGAGACCAGAGTTTTATACGATGATTCGACTGTTGCATTCAACAATGTCCAGCCCTTTTATCAGCCTCGACGAAATGTGACTCATCTGGGGCTAGATCTTGTCGCCACTAACGCTGGCCTGTTTCCAGGGACTGCAAGAAACCTGAGGATGGAAAGAAGTACCGGGGAGATCGAAGTTGAGGTTCGAGTGAAGGCGAAGATAAGGTTCAAGGTTGGAGCAATTAAATCTCATCGTACCTTAAGGCTTTTATGTGGCCCTCTTGTGGTTCATTTCTCTTCATCCAGGAATTTCGAGAGGACCTTCTGTGATATTGATTTGTAATATATATATAGTAACTTAATACCCAGCCCCTGATTCTGAAGTCTTATGTTATTCTTGAATTGAGGTTTGTTTATTTTTTTTTTCCATTTTTTGATCGTTTGGTTTTCTTCGGTGTCATTTGTTATATTTGGTTAATCCCATAGTGTATCTATTTTGTTCGTTTTGTTAATGTACCATTCGCAGCCTGGTTTGAATGTACATTGGTGCCATATTCAACTCTGATATCAAAATGTTCCTTTTTGATTTTCTAACCTTTGCCCTTTTGTTCTATTTTGGTTTGGAATTAACGTTTTGTATTTGAGAAGCGTCTGACTACTGACTATATATCCTTCCAGCTTGCTCAGATGTTTTGGTCGATAGATGAGTGGTTATGAGGTACGATTCAACAAAACAGCCAATAAAGTTTAGTGGCAAACAAACTTTAGCGCGAAGGACTATTGTACAGGGCAGGATTTACCTAATGTACACTCTCGAGTAGCAGTTCTGGATTCCTTTATCAATCAAAAAAACTTTAGTGGTGAAATGGAGCAAATTATTTCCTTCTTTTTGTTAAAACCTGATTACAGATCACCCACATAGTTGGATCAAAAGATATGGATTATAATTAAACTGAAACATTTTAGTAGCTAGAGGAAAAGAAAGCAAAAGCGATTCTTGTAGTAGCGGCGAGTGAAATGGGAGCAGCCTAAACCATGAAAACGGGGTCGTGGGAGAGCAATCTTTTATTCATACCTACGAAATACCAAATGAAATAGAGTACTTAGAAGGGATACACAAATAGAGTACAAAATATACCTCTTTTTTTATTATTATTAATCAAAGAAACTTAACTTTCAAATGACTAAATATATATATAGCGGGATGTCTCTTAGCAATGGTTGCTGATGCAATTTATGACTTGAAATAGACTAATTAATATTAGGAAAAATGATCGGTTTCATCCTTCACATTTCACAAAAATATTCTTTTCGTCCCTCACTTTTAAAATGAACCAATTTCGTCATTGACATTTAAAAACTAAAACTATTACATCCTGAACCCAAATTTCAATCTGAGTCAAACCACCAATCAACCTGATTACAAATTTCGAGGGGGGGTAATTGGTAGATCACTTGGTTAACTCAATTTGATATTCATGTGAAATTTAATTAACCTAAAAATAAAAAATAAAAAATTATAACATAAAAAAGAAAGATTAATCTTTTCTACATTATCATTGTATACACTGACGGTTTTATGTACCGCCATATCATTTTAATTTAAATTTAAACACCACATTTTATATGTATGATATACATCTAGATTCGCAAGCAGGCATACTAACGGTGTATGAAAAGATTTACCAAAAAAAAAAACTCTACTATTCCAAGATAAAGAATGGCCTTTTATGTTATAATTTTTATTTTTTTTGTTTAATAAATGTCATGTGAATATGATGAAATTGACCGAATGATCTATTAATTCTATTTTCGAAATTTATTTATTGGGTGGTTTGATTCAGATTGAAAATTAGGTTCAGGAATATAATAACTTTAATTTTTAAATGTCAGGAATGAATTTGCTTCATTTTAAAAGTGAGGGATGAACATAATATTTTTACGAAATGTGAGGGATGAAACATGTCATTTTCCCTTAATATTATCCTTGTAATATATTTGTTAGAAATTGTTGGGATCAAAACAACTAACATTCAACTAATGATCTACAAAGAGTGAGATGAAGACTAACTTATAGTTGGAATAAACTCATACTACATGAAACTTGAACCTACCGCCTCTAATTATTGGGACCTCAATCTTATCAACATTAAACCAAACTCTTCTCGGCAAGTTTTTGTAATATATATATATATATATATATATATATGTGTGTGTGTGTGTGTGTGTGTGTGTCTCTGTTCTCCACATAAAACACGTATTAGCCTCAAAACTACCAAAATTGGGCCAATGGAGCCAGGTTATAGGTGGCTCTGTCGGACGTTTAGCAAAAGGCGAATGAATATGGCGAGAGTGAGATTCCAAATTAATTTTTGTAGAAAATGTTTTCCTCTGATCAATTTCCCATTTTGCCTAACGTGCATTGTCTCAAGTTGACATATTGAACCTGACAACCGACAAGACAGCCCTCGAATCCGAACACAAGAACTACAACAATGCAATTGTAATGCTCATCTTAAACAACAACACATCTGCTTCCTTCCTCGACCCCCACCAACAAAATATCTCTGCAAAAAGCGCTCGGGCAGGATCCTAGCTCCAGAACATACATGTCTCAAGTAAAATATCTGCATTGCATCTTTTATTAGGGACCAAATGTGAAAGGAAACTGCCTGTATTTTCTGGAACCGAATAATTAGTTTGGTGGGACGAATCGTGAGTCAATGTCAAGAAATTGTACGTGGCTGTCAACATATATTGGATTGTCAGGCGAGAAGGTTGTTGACGAGTCTCATTGCTTAGGTAAACTGGACTTGATCAAAAGTGAAGCCTGCGAGAAGTTTCAAGCACATGAGCGGCCCGAATTCTCACCTTATTAATTTAGTTGTTGAATCGAATGGTTGACGGTGATTAGTGCTACGTACTAGTCCAAATAGCTGCAAAATCAACTGAGGCTCTGAATTATGGCGTTGGTTTGTTAAATTTAATTGACAAAATTCAGGACTAATGTCTCCCACAGTTTTTTTTTTTTTTTTTTTGGTTTAACCAGTCAGACAAATTTCACAAGAATTTGTTACATCTCACGTGAATAAGTAATTCTCTAATGAGTTAGTCGTCCTTTGAAAGTGGCCACAAAAAGGGAAACTTGGGGTAACTATTATATGATTCAGCTCAACCATGGGCGTAAAAAAATTAGAGCAAATTATCAGGATGGTCACTAAACTTTTGGAATCGTTGAGTTTTGATCACTAAGCTATTAAAAGTCTGATTTTGATCACTGAACTATTTGAAATTTAAACTTCAGGTCATTCCGTCAAATTTTATTCGTTAACTATGTCTCTTTCTTTGGGTCTCGTGAATAATGCGACGGAACTCAGATCTGGCATAGTTAGCGATCAAATCTAACGAAATGATCCGAAATCTAAATTTTAGATAGTTCAGTGACTAAAATCAGATTTTTAATAATTCAGCAATCAAAGCTCGACGATTCTAAAAGTTCAGTGTGGCCATCCGGATAATTTGCTCGAAAAATTAAAGGAGAGATATTTGATGGTTAAGTACAACTTATTGATGACCGTGGATATGAAAGAAAACCATAAACAGGCTAACCATTACAGTGACGCCATCACCTCGTTCTTCCTTGAGATGTTGTCCAGGTGACCACAGACAATTGGAACATGATTCCACGGAAAAAAGCACGAGTTTCAAACAAAATCACATACACGAAGGCAAAATTGGAACGAACAAACATTGACTAACATTAAATATTTTTTTAGGGCTGTAAAACAAACCTTAAGTCATGCAATTATGCCCATTAAGGCAGTTAATTGTGCCCCAAATACAGGGCATCACACTTCTCAATAGCATTAGTATGGATTAGGTACGAGTCTTCTCCTATTCAAGTTGTGGGACTGTGGCTGTCTTTAACTTTAACGCCCTTTAGATAAGGAGCAATGTGTCGTTGATTGAAGGGACAGTGCCCCTTAAAATTCTTTCATCCAATTATACAACGTATAGAATAGAGAGGATCATGACCGGATTGATATTTAGTGCTTCATCTTTAGTCAACGGATTGTTTTCCCAAGTCATATGATGAAATGAACATGCAGTGCAGATCACAACAAATGACTCCTCCTACTTTCTTGATCATTGTTTTAAGGAAAATTTGGTCTTGTTCATGTGACTTGTGCATGATTAGAAGTCCTTAGAGATTAGTAGAACATTACATGGATTTAATCACTTAATCAATTGCTAACCATTTCGAATTGTAAGTGGAAAAAGGTGTTCAGATGTGCGTATTAACAACCTAATAAATTACAACCGGCTTTGAGTCCCAGAGCATAGATGTCAATAATGGCTGTTGCTTTTAGGTTACATGCGTCCTAGCCGTTAATAGGAAAAGGTACAATTTTCAAATGCCTGTGGACTGTATCATGATGAAGACGATAGCTACGGGAATTTCCTAATATACTTATTATAGGATTAATAACTAGGAGGCTAATAACTTTGCATAAACCTAAGCTCAAAAATAGAAAAAAAAAAAAAAAATTAGCCAAAGACTTTAGTGTAGGAGGTCCAAACCCGTTTGGATTCCTATTTTCTGGATTTTTTTATACAGAAATATATTATAGGGATTTAATGTCTGTAAAGTAAAAAGGCATTTAAAAAATGTATTCACATGAAACGTAATTTTTTTTTTTAAAAAATAGCAACCCAAACAAGGCCAACGGAACTTGTTTGGATTGCTATTTTTTGAAATTTTTGTGAAAAATTGTATCGTAATAATTTGATGTATGTGATTTAAAAAGATAATTACAATATGTGTTCATGAAAATCATAAAATTTTATTTGAAGAAAAATTGCATTCCAAATAAGGCGTAAGATTGGATGATTTAGCAGCAAAAAATCTCTGTCAATCTCGTGGCTATCATAATTTCACTATAAAGTCAATATTTCCCCTGTTGTTCTACTACAGTTGTCTAGAAACATCCAAAATACAATACTCCAAATACCACTAATAATCACCAACAGACCAAAAAAAAAAAAAAGAAAAGGAAAATGATCATTCATTGCTGAATACATCTAAATGCCTGAAAACAAAAAGAATTTATAAAAGCCATTCGGCCAAACAAGCCTTCCAACTTCCAAGTCCCTTCTTCTTCGAGTGTCATACAATTTCACCTACCGCATTAAAACGACAGCGTGGGAGGTCACTGAACTGTAGCTACCGCCTCGCCCCTCAACTTACCGTTAAATTCAAGACTCTCGTTGTTGGGGGCAGGAAGTTTCATAATCTCGTTGAGTGAAAACGACAATTAACACGCGTCATCCCCTGTGTAAACCACCTTATTGGACGACAACAAAAGTTTAAACGTTAGAGTTAAGGCAAAATTACCGGGTAAGACTTGGACACTTCTTCGGGAAATTTGCAGCAATAGTCTCTCATGTTTGTAGTTTTACCTTCTTGGCCTTGACATTTAAAAAGATGCATTTTAGTTCCCTCATGTCATCACATAGTACTTTCATTTTCTTTTGTTTTTGCTGGTAGAAAGAGAATAAAATATTTACAAAAAAAAATTTAAATGAGATGTATTTGGTAACAACAATCAGTTGAAAGATAAGGAGATAATCCAACAAAGATTAGGTTCACGTGTTATTGGATTTAACTTTTTCATTTGTCATACTTATTTCCTCCTCTGTAAGTGTATTGCATTAGTACTTTTATTCTTCGAGCAAAAATCTTCTAGTATTGTGCATAAGCACATATCTTCGATGTCATATTCATTATTTTGCACCTTTAAATTTGATTCAATAATTAGTTTTGTCATGCGATTCCAAATCTTGTAATACTAAAATTTTGTTTGCTTGAAAAGATGGCATTCATATATACCACATACTACTAAATAGATTGTACAAATATTACAATTGAAATCTTTTTCTTAAAAAGAAAAAAACATTCCGTTATCATATATTAGTATATAACTTTTTTTCTATATCTTCTACCAAAAGTATAATCACTTTACTAATGTAGAAAAAGTCGTATACCGTTCTAATTTTTCTCTTGGTTTACTAATAGATTAATAATATTACTAGATGTGCGGACAATAGGGCTGCAAACGAGCCGAGGCGAGTCGAGTTTTGAGCTAATCGAGCCGAGCCTCGACTAAATTTTACCAAGCTCGAGCTCGAGCTCGAGCTCGACGAGCTGGCAATTTTCGAGCTCGAGCTCGACTCGAATCAAGTCGAGCCGAGCTCGAGTTCGAGCTCGAGCTCGAAAAAAATAAAAAAAAATTATTTTATTTTTAAAAAAATAAAAAAAATAATAATTTTTTCTGAATAAATAATAAAATATTAAAGATATATACGTAATTTCACTATGAAAATAAAAAATTAAAATATATTTATATATAATATACGTAATTTTATTATTAAATAAAAATAAAAAATATATATAAATATATATACTCAAGCTCGCGAGCCGGCTCGCGAGCTAACGAGCTTAATATTCTGAGCTCGAGTTCGAGCTCGAGTTTGACTCGAGCTGGCTTGAGCTCGACTCGAGCTCGATTAATCTCGAGCTCGACTCGAGCTTGACTCGAGCCGCTCGCGAGCGGCTCGCGAGCGGCTCGATTCGTTTGCAGCCCTAGCGGACAAGGATTTTCATAAAAATGGTGTGGGGCAAATCGTTATATGTTGCATATGTTCGGAGCCAAAATCTATCGTGCCAAATATAACGGATGGAAAAAGAATAAATGCAAACGTGAGGGATCTTTTCAGAAATTACCACTTAGATTTCATCAGAAGAACGGTGACGTGCCCTCATTTATTATTTTCATAAATCCCACCTCCGTCTCTCCCCTAACCCACCGCCTCGTTTCTCTCGAGAAGAAATGCTCACAATTGCTTATACGTAACTGTTTTGGCCATCAAGGGTTGATTCGTGTGACCCTTTTGTTAAAGCATTGAGCTGGGGTTTCACAAGCTGCAAAGAAAGAAAAAGGTGAGCTTGTTTTTAGTCTTGCGTACAAAAGAATAATGTGCTCTTGTCTTTTAATTTTTTTAACGATCTTTTAAGGTTATTTCTTTTTGTTTCAGTAATGATTAGTGCATTTATCTGATTCGCTTTGATCTAAATGCAAATGGGCTTGAGTGTTCTTTAAGTTTAGATTCCTGAGATGAGATATTAATGGAGTATGTCGTCAATTGTTAACGTGTCATGTATATTCACGGGCATGATTTTTTCCTCTGTTCTTTAATCCAAGTTTTGAGTTAAAATATGATTTGTTCTGATGGATAGAGTGGTTTTCTGATGGAAACAGTGAGTCTTGTTGGGTCAAGGTTATGTTTTCTTCCTTTCCAATTTTGAATGGTTCAATGGTTAGAGGTTTTGCTTTATCTTTCTGGTGGTGGGATTTGCTTTTCAAAGAAAAAGAAGGATCTGTATGCAGATGAAATTTTCTCTCTCTTCCGGAAATCATATCTTTAAGTTACTTGTTGGAAGGGATGGAGGTACTGATGTTAGTCTAACTTGTTTTACTATAATTCAAAATGTTTTGATTTTTGATTCAACTGTATTGAGTTTTTGCAGGTATTGAAGTTCCTCTGTTTTTGCATCAGTTGAACTTGTCATTTCTACTGTGGTGATGATGGCGATTGATGAGTTCAAAGTTTCAAGAGAGTTCTTGTGATAACAAGACAATTTTTGGAAGCATTATGAGAAGATGGCTGGTGTCTTAGATCCAGGGTGATGACTATCATGGTTGAGAATTGAAATTTCTGATTTGTGACTGTACAATGGCTGTTGCAGATTTACACAATGTTTCTGTGTTTGATTCTTCATTTCTTAGGGAGTCTCATTCTTCACAGTCAAGGCAATGGGGTGAACAAAGCAGGCAGAGCACCCGGGCATCCTCTCTCCTGCAAATGTGGCGGGAGCTTGAGGGTGAGCATGCGGTGAATCATCCCAATGCGAGACTTGGAGAGAGGATTCAGCACCAAAGGAGTGACCGGTCAAATACTGACTCTGTGAGTACCTTTCTGTCAGACGGACCAGAAAGCATTAATGGCAATGAGAGCTTGGAGGCCAGTTATGTTCAGAATGAATATGGCACTTGTTCACAGAGCCATATTGGTTCTGAAAATGAGCATGATGACAGCAATAGTCTTGTATCAGAGCAGTCAGCAGATCTTGGAGAAGTAGAACGGGAACGTGTAAGACAAATATTCCGTGAATGGATGAACAGCGGTGCAAAGAGCCATCCACCCAATGGTTCACATACAAATAATCATTCAAGGGCACAGTGGCTGGGTGAAAATGAGCGCGAAAGGGTTAGAATCATTATGGAGTGGGTGCAAGTGAACTGCCAACAGAGAGGCAATTATGATTCTCCTACGGATGAAGGAGCTTCTGAAATTGGTCCTCAGATTGAGCTAGTGCGTGATGGCTTGCTGGTAAATCATGGTGAAATTTGTGAGCGAAAGGCCATCCGAAGGTTATGTGGCAGGCAGGCTCTTCTTGATTTGCTTGCCCGAGCACAGAGTGAACGGAAAAGAGAAATTGAAGAATTGTTGGATCATAGGCCTGTATCTAGCTTTACTCATCGCAGTCGTATTCAGGTTAAGTGTCACTTTGAGGACTTCCATTGATTTAATTCTTACAACTGAACTATTAATGTGTTTGAGGTCCTTCATTAGATAATATGTAGGAGGAACTGTTCATAACACCAGAAAGATGATTTAGACAAAATGACTATTCAGCTTTGCCTGTGCTAATAATAGTAAACTTTTGCAGTCATTGCTCAGGGGCAGGTTCTTGAGAAATGAAAGCACGAGTCGTGATGAAAGACAGAGTTCCAGAGCAGCAAGTGAACTGGGTTTGTTGAGGCAGAGAAATACTGTTTCTGATTTAAGGTAATTGGACTTCAAACAAGTATATAAGTAAGGAACTTACTTTGTCACATTCCTGCTCTTGTCAGTGCATCTTTTGTGTATTAGCTAACAATAGTTTACTTACCTGTTCTTGCTGTTCTTGATGCTTTATGTATTGTTATCTTCCTGTTTCTTGGGATTTCAAAATGTAATTTCCTCTCCTTTGGTAGATGCAGTTGGTGTGATCTTTTAATCAGCCTGCCCTTTGTTCCTCTGGAAAAAAATTTGGTTGTTTACTGCTTTTTTTCAACACCAAAGTTAACCAGCAACAAGAGACACTGTCAAATTTTATTCTCCTACACACATGTTGTTCATGAAGAACCCCAAAGTGTGGTTCATGTTACGTTACCCACCATAAAGATATTGCCATTGGAGACATTGAGCGTTCAGCTGAAATGAAGACTATTCATCAACCTAAGATAAATTTAGAAATTTGACACAAAAATCTAGTCCAATTCCAAATTCCATAAGCCCCTGACTTACTTTTCTACCACTATTTAGTTGTTGAGCAGTATCTAGCGTTATTTCTTTTTTTTTTTCCTTTATTCTTTTTGGTCACAAACTTTGGAATATGCTGCTATTTGACTTGTCAAGTCCTATATTTAAGTGGAAAAAATCTAGCATGGTTATGGAAAGTTGTACTGAGTTTTCTTTGTAGCCTAGATATTTCTTGTAATTACTTCCAAGGAAGTTTAGCCAATTTCAGTTATAAGTTATAAAGACCTTAACCTCATGTCTGTGAAACAGAGAAGGGTTTCTGTCCAGATTGGACAACTCTGTTCGTGGTTCATCAAACAATCATCAGTCTGAAGATGCTTCTTCTAGTGAGGTCCATACTAGAAATGGTCAATTAGAATCAGATGAGGAGCAAGAGGTGCTAGAGGACATCTATGATCTCTTTGAGCCGTCTGATGAGGAAAGTGAGAGGAATGATTTTCCCTCTATTGGTTACATAAATCAGCAGCATTCTGTTATCGAAGAAGCTGAAGGACATGGTGATGAAGGACAAGAGTTGTTAAACAATGTTGACTACATGCCTAGGGAACAAGGCGGGGAGAATGATGTTTCTGGGAACTTGAGGACTGATGTCCAAGCTAATCCATTGCTATGTGAAACTTCGGAGATTGAAACCAGTGTGCATGATTATTTGGTAGATACTGATGAAATTGTTCAAGAACAAAATGCACCAAACGGTGGGGCAAGTGATGTACGCGAGATAACTGGTCAAGTGGAAGATAGGGAGCCCAATGCAGCTGAAGATTCCAATTGGCAAGAAACTTCAGCTCAAGTTGAAGCGGAGCAGGAATTGTTTTTGGATCATGAACAAATTGAATGGCAACAACCAACCAGTACTGAAGCCGATGAATGGGCACATGGTAATGAAGAAGGGCTTACTGAAACGTGGGAAGAAAACATTGCCCATCAGTGGGATCAGGAAAGACCAGATAATGATTTTAGAGATCACCATAATACTCAGGAACCAAATGAAGATTGGCATGATGATGGTTTACAAGAGGCTATAGATAGTTGGTTAGATGTGCCTTCAGGGCAGGGAGTCGGTGGTTCTAGTGGCAGGGTTGATGCATTTTATTTTCCAGAGGATGATAATGTTTACAGTATGGAGCTAAGAGAACTTCTTAGCAGGTGAGAGTCTCATTGACATTTAGGAAAATTCTTCAAAGTGATGGATTCTCAAAGGGTTCTTTCGTATTTATCTGTTTACTTGTGATTCAGGAGACGTGTGTCTAGTCTTCTTCGGAGCGGTTTCAGAGCAAGCCTTGACCAGCTGATACAGTCATACGTGGAACGTCAAGGCAATGCTTCTATGGACTGGGAGGCAGATGGAGCATCATCTTCACCTGCCTTCATTGAGCAAGATCAGGAACAGCAGAATGATGATCAGGTACAGGATGGTGTATTATCAGGTGGTGTTGATAGAATCTCAGCTTCGGACACAGCTTCTCAGCCAGTCTGGGATCAGGATTTGCATAGACTAAATTGGTCTCACAACAGCCCTCATCATCAGTTAGGAATTGTGAGCGCACGCATACCTCTGCTTGGTTCTTAAACTTGTCAACTTAGAGTTACAAGGTCCATTTGTTTAGTAACTGAACTCTTGTGGATGTCATATTGATCTATTATGTGAATTGTATGCACTTGATGTCATTTTTTTCATCCGTTGCAGTTGTCATATCAGCCAGTACTCATGTACAGAATGCTTTTGGCTCGATCTTGTACATTTTTCCAGTTTATTACCATTCACTTGCATGTGTGCACATCTAGCCTTAATAACATTTTTTATATCACAAAGTTAGTTCTTAAGATATGGAAAAGATGTACTGAATGCCGACATTTATGGGGCGCTAACACTGAAGATTTAACTTGCCCTGGAATCAGCTTGGTCTAACTTGAACCTATTTTTGCCCGTGTACAGCAGGAGTGGGAGATCATTAATGAATTGAGGCTTGACATGGTTAGGCTTCAACAGCGCATGGACAATATGCAGAGGATGCTAGAGGCATGCATGGATATGCAACTTGAACTGCAACGCTCAGTTCGGCAAGAAGTTTCTGCAGCTTTGAATAGGTCAGCTGTTTCAGCAGGTAAAGGATTTAGGTTAGAGATCATTAATGGTAACATCAGAGTGCGTGTGGTGTCTCTTGCTATCAAGTGTCCTGAGTTTTTAGTTTATTCCTTTACCTTCTCTTTATATGACAAATGTGGTTCAACGTTGCTGATTTCATTACTTGGAAGTAGATACTTGCAAGGATGCACAACATAAGGATGATTCCAAATGGGATTTTGTGAGGAAAGGAATTTGCTGCATGTGTTGTGAACAAAACATTGATTCCTTGCTGTACAGGTGACCCACCATGATCTCTGGGTGTTATTGCAGCATCTATTCAAATTAACCTCCAAATTAGTATTTTTATAATTTCATCTAGGATGATCTTCTGACAAAGATAGGAACTGTATTTTTCCTTTTGCATCCTGACACTTCTTTGCTTACTGAATCCATCCATATAGGTGCGGACACATGTGCACATGTTCAAGATGTGCAGAGAAATTGGTCCAGGGAAAAGAGAAGTGTCCAATGTGCCAGGCACCAGTGATTGAGATGGTCCGAGCATATTCTGTCCAGTAATGGAAGGAGTGCCAAATAAATGGGAAACCGAAGAAAAAAAAAATCTCAAGAATAAATAGAATGCAAATTGAAATAGGACATAATGCCAACAAGCTGTAGACTTTTCAATTTTCTTCTTCTTGTAGTCTCACCAGGTAAATCATCAATCCCATATATAGCAAGTCTATAACTTTTTCCTTCTTTTAGTTTGTTTAGCAGATGACTGAAGATGTATTTTGTACCCTTGTCATTATACAAACTAAAAATAAGCAAGAACAACTTGTTTGTCATTATTTCAGGTAGATGTTACCTCCAAAGGTGGACTTCGATCCAGTTCATACACCAGCCAACTAGTTTCTAGGGAGGAAAGTCATTGAGTTTTTGTGATGGCTTTATCAGTATTAAGTTATTTTGATGCTTGAAATAGGTGGCCTGTCCCAAAGTAGTTGCTGAAAAGAAGCCTGACTTGACTTCCATGTTAATGATCTCATTGAGAACCCCAGATCGTACACCATTCAGCAGCAGTTTTATTAGTCTTGGTAATACCAGTAAAAGCAGAAACCTGGATCCTCCACCCTCATGCAGCTGTAGATTCATGGAGACTGTTTTCTGATGACTATTGCTGAATGGTTTACATTGTACCAGTATTCTAACACCCCAGAGACCAAAACCCTGGTTTGCTCTGTGTAATTGAATTATTTATTTGTTTGAATGAAGATGGCCATCATTTTGTTCTGTTTTCAGGAACCTTCGAGTACAGAATATTTTACATTCTGGTTGTCGATAACCACCAGAATAGTAGAGCTCCATAACCGGAAAAACTAGCTTTTCTTTTTAACCAAGATTAGGCTTCTCATTCAGATAACTTAGAACACAGTTGTGTATTCCAGGACAATTTCAAGAGGATTGGTATGACGTTTGCATCTAATAACAGAATCTTGTGGGCTGTGGATACCTTTTCATTTCCTCAATTATCTTGTTAGTTGCGTCTTGAACATGCCTGAGTGTAATGGTTACCCCAATTCATGCCTTTTCCTTTCCGTTGTTTGGTGAATAGAATTGTCTTGTTGTACGGTCTGTTTCAAGTGGTTGAAAATGAGCACCTGAATTTGAGGAACAATTGGTTAAGAGCTGATCTTCTTTTATGCTGAACAACTTTAGCTTTCACTACATTTTCTTCCCAACCAACTGTAAAGGGTTTTTTTTTTTTTTTTTTAATAATATTCTGCATTATTCTAATCTAAGGAGGATTCAACTGGATCAGGTGAGTCTGTAAAGACTAAATCTCTAAGAAGTCACTTAATGTGACAATCGGTGGGAGGCAAGATTTGAACGCTTGCCTTTCACCCCACAAACCTTGCCTCCCATCTATCAAACCTTAAATGGTTTAGTAGTGGCCACCGGCCGTCGTTTGGATCTGCGACTTTACTCTTTACGTGTGTTGCTCAGAAGGAAAAGGTCCATTCCCACTTGACTCGACTAGCAAATCCAATCTCGGTCATCTTGTAAAACCAAAGTATGGGTAAAAAAAAAAAAAAAAAATCGAACTTAATCACACTTTAAAGTTCACAAGACAAGATAAAAAAGTATAAATGCCACGCCTGTTCATGTTAAAAATAAACATACTAGTAGTAGATTAGTATGAATGAAACTAGGGACGATTGGTGTTGTTCAACAAAAAAATTACCCTTAAAATTAAATGCTACTGAGACTGGAAGGAATAATTGAGTCCAGCAGCTGCCATAGCACACCATTAGGCAATCAATCAAATCAGATTTCTGTAGAATTGGAGGCTGTATCCAGAATTCACCGCACAACACTACTATAACAAAAATAAAATAACTAAGAACCCTTTGATACGAACACTCAAAAAAAAAAAAAAAAAAAAGAACCCTTTGATACGCAATTAATGAAGTCATTTTTGAGTGGTATACAAGAAATTTACAAAAGAATAGCCTATTTTATTTTATTCCCCCAACCCCACCCCACCCCCCTCCTCTCCACGCCAACAAAAAAAAAAAAAAAAAGGAAAAAGGAAAAGGGAAAGAAAACCCCTCCTTTTTCTCTATTTCCTCCTTTCCAATGTGTCTATCTATAGTATCGACCTTTTACATCATCGTCATCATCATCATCATCAAAAACTCATGCTTCTGTGCAAAACAAGTCGATCGCCCACGCTCGTGCAACTACAGACCCTTCTCATTCCAGGATTACTACACGTGTCACAATCATCAACCGTCGATCTTCCACCCAGCTCACTCCCTCCATTACCATGCTCTTCCTCCTCCACGGCCAATCGAACCTCCTGATGATCATCGACCACCTCAAGTAACTGAGTCGACCTGCACAGTGGACATGACACGTGTGAGCCCAGCCACCTGTCGATGCACTCCGGGTGGAACACGTGTGCACAATGCGGGATTAATTTAACAATTTCCGTCTCCTCGAATTCACTCAAGCAGATTGGACAGTCCGTGATCAGCTGCTTGGCGCCCCCACGGTAAGAAACAAGTGGCAATGACTTGATGGTGGCAGGATCCACACCACCGTTCTTCTGATTATTGCCATCACGCAACCGCGGAGGGTGTCTCCGGCGGCGGCTGAGGTCGGTGGAGTCTTCTTCAGCAAAACGCCGGATGTAGATTGAGAAGAAGCCCATGAAGAAGAGCGCTGTTAGGAGGACTAAGATTGTTAAGGCCATTGATGAGTCGAACGGTGTAGTGGGGTGCCTGGGATTTCTTTTAACACTTGTTGCATCTGAAGGAGAGGCGTTTATGGGTTCGAAAATGGGGTCTGGTGATAAATCAGAGCCATGTAAACCTCCTGATGCTACTGCAGGAACTTGCTGCAGTAGTCTTCTTCCGTTCCGAGTAATATCTGGACTAGTATTCTTCATGTTGTGATAAACGAAAAAAAAACAGTCCTCCTTGTTTTTCTTATGGTTTTTGTGAAGTACCTGGTGAAATGGAAGATGGGATTTTTCGGAAAAGAGTGACAAGTGAAAGATAAGGATGGAGAGGATGGGATAAGGGGGGGGGGGGTGGGTTTATGAATTTCAGTGAAAGATTCTTTCTTGAGTTTTTAGTATGAGAGGGTAGTAGGACAAAAAATAAAAAAAATCTTGGGAGTACTTAATTTGATTTTGATGTGAGCTAGAAAGGAGGGAGAGGGAAGATGAAGGGTTTGGCGGATGCATGCATGGGGCCTACAAACCAGGGGTGGGGGCATGGAGGCTATTAGCTATATGTCTTGATCTTACTTGAATCTTGTGTATATGTGCAGAGAGAAGTGGACAAAACTAGCAGCAGCAGCAGCAGTTAGCGGACCACCGGCTCCAGGTTTTGGGGTTTTGTAAGATGATAGTAAAATCTTCTGTTCGTAATGGAGTGGGGTGAATTAGCAGTTAGTAGTACTACGTGGGAGGAAGGAAGAGGGGCAAGAGTTGTCCATGATTTCTTGTTTCTTGTTTCTTGTCTTCCTACGTAGTACCAAGGAGTCTACTTGAATGTTTTAGCCAACCTTTCACAAACTAGCACGTATTTATTTTATTTTTATTTATATGGATGAACTTCGAAAAGTCGTTGGTTCTCTACGGAGTGAAAATTGACTGTTGGAAGAAAATTTTGATTCGGAGAAGATAGTACCATGTCTTCTTTATCAAGTGAAAACTGGCTTTTGCAACTAAAATTGCGAGGAAAATTTGATTTGGATGAGATATTGTGTAATTGTGGTAGGAATTGTCACCGTTATGAATAGCTGGCTGTTTTGATAGCAACATGAAAGAAAACAACGCAATTTTCTTGTCCAAAACATATGTACGCTTCTTTTTTTTTTTTTTTTGTTATTTGCACTCCCACCATTTGTTTTATTATATAATCTTATGAATAAAAATTATACGATTAAAATGATAACGAGCGTGTGATTAAGTTTTATTATCTAGTCTAACGAATAAAAATTATATGATTAAAATGATAGTCAAAATGTGATTAACAAAAATGGGAATGTAAATAATATAATGAGTGCGTTTGGATTGCTCTAATCTGAATAAATTACTGATAATGCGCCTTAGGATGTTTGGACAGGTTAAATAATCCAGCAAATGTACTCACGCCTCATTTTTTTCCCAAGTCTTGCCACGTAAGCATTTTTTTAGTACTTTACCTCAATTTACCTCAATTTTCCTTATCTCATAGTAACATATAAACTTGACAAAATAGGCTTACCACTAGAATTCATGTCGAAAGAAGGCGGCCATGGTTGCTTAATCAAGGAGGAGGAAAAATTGGAATTTGAACATCTACACCATGTGTGCTTTATTCACTGTTCATATTCGCTTCTAACTCCGCAGATAAATGGCCTTGTTTTTCGTGAACACATTTCCTTATCACCTTTTTACCTCACATACATCAAATCGCTACAGTAATTTTCTAACGAAAAATCCATGGAAAATGCTATTCAAACACAACCGAAGCGATTAACTACACGTTGTTGTTATTCTTGCATTTGTTTGTCTATTTTGCAAGGAGACATATGCATAGAGATGAAGAGGAACCTATTTATAACTTTTATTTTACCGATCCAAGTCCTAAATTACTATGGATTAGTCAATTGCTGAAATAAAATGGTACTTCAGGTTTGGGTTAAAGAACTTTTACTCCATAAATGAACTTTATTTTTTTTTAATCGTCCATGGATTAGAAACTCTTCAAAGAACTTTCTAAAGCAATAGATTCAATCGATAAATTATTAGCAATTTTGAGTGTATGTGATGTTGCAATGGTCCAGCAGCCGTGTATGCAAGCCAAGCTGCCAAGGCACATGTGATGTGAACAATCAAAGATGATAAGACCGCGAGTCTGATGCCCTGAAAGTACAACTGTCCAAGCGGCCAGTACTGTTCCGGAATCAAGAAAATGGAGAGAAATATATATAGTCACTGACTAAAACTAAAAGATAGAGTAGCCACAGATTTGGCAATTTATGTGAAGAAAACTGATTGATTTTGTGACTACGACATGCGACCAAACTGTAAATAAATGAGCTAATGGTTTCACATATTGCTTTCTTATTTTTTTTTTCTCCCTTCTTTCTATCTGAAAAGTTCCACATCGTAGCTTGTTGTAAAGGGATTTTGCAATTTTATCTCGCTGTTGTGTCAAACTGTTATGCAAAATTATTTTGATAGTTGAAGGCATTTCACTAACTCTATTTTTGTTTTCATGGGCTCTTGGGTTGAATTCATTTGTTACTTTTGATTTCGCTTACTATTGATTCTCTAGGTTTTTTGATTGTTTTTCTCTAATTTTAACGGTTCTTCAAACTATTTTCATCATGCATAGGTCTATGAGATTACAACAATTCATCTGAATGAAAGACATATTACTGTAAAACTTATTTTATCGTTATTTTATCATGTTTAATTAAATGTTTGCTATTTGTGCAAATTTATTGAAGAAAATAACCTTTTCCATTGCCATGAGTGGAAGGGCAATCGAAGGGGGCTCATGTTGGCCTATTGCCTTGAGAGCTACGAAACGTCTATTGCAAGAAGCAATTCAAGAGCTGGCTCAACTGCTTAATTGCTAGCGGTGGCGCCTGCAGGATTTGATCTACAGATTTTGCTGATATACGTATTCTTCGAAACCGTCCGCAGGAGGACCCATCACTGTCATCGTCGTACCCAAGGTGTTTGTGGGCTGAAAATTCCTGCAAGATACTGTATGCTTCCTTCTGAACGCTGAAGTCATATGGCACATGAACCGAGTTATGAACGTGATAACGACTGCATTTGTAATACGTTCGGTTAGGGGAATCCCAAGCGTATATTTCTTGGTTACTAGTTGATATGAGGAAGGGAAATAAAGGAAAAGTGGTTGAGGAAAGATAAACGGTATTAAGATCTCAATAATTTAGTTGGGAAGTTCATTTACGGGTCATGATTCATCACAAAATTTTAAAGAAATCATTATGGCATTGTTCACAGTTGCTTCAAATTTTACAAAATAACTGATTATGGAGAATCAGAGTCAGTACAAACTACTCTAAGTGATTATAAATTTTTACGCTTTTTTGGTCATTAAAAAATCTATAATCAGAATATAAAAGTAACAAAAAAACGTCGGAAAAACTCATTAGAATCTATAATCAGTTAAAATAATCAATCAAAAAGCAAGTCTTATACAGGCACTACGCTATTAATGAGATCAATTAGTGAGACAAAAAATAAGCTATAAGGTAGAAAAATAAACAGTATTAGCGACACTCTATCTGGACCTTCAATAATTACACACGTACCAGTTTTTTCGTCCCTTACATTTCATAAAATGAATTTTTTCGTTCAACATATTTGACAAAATAAATTCTTCCATCCCTCACAGTTTATAAAATAAATTTTTTCATCTCTCATTGATCATGTGCATGAATAACTTTTTTTAAAACTCATGTATATACCTATTTGATTTCATTTGAACCGTACGAATAGCATGTAATATACCTCTATTTGATTTTACCTACAACTATAATTAGCTTGTTCGGGTAAAATCAAATAAAGATACATCGTATATTCGTATAGTTTAGGTAAAATTAAATAGATATATACACGAGTTAAAAAAAAAAGAGTTATTCGTACATATGATCAATAAGGGATAAAAAAATATATTATGTGAAATGTGAGGAATGAAATATATTTTGTAAAATGTGATGAATGAAAAAATTTATTTTATGAATTGCTAGAGACTATAGATCCAATTATGTGACATAAAAAATAAGCTGAAGGCAGAAAAATAAACAGGATTAGTGAGACTCTATTTGGGCCTTCGGTATTTCCACATGTACCAGTTTCTAATGCGACGAACTGCAATACGTGCATTTCATGGTTTTGTCTTTGAGCGGCCCAATTATGGAAATAACTTATTTCCTCGCTCTTTTCTTGCTATTATAGAAATAACTTATTTCCTCGCATTTCATGGTTTTATCTTTCTTTTTTTTTTTATTCTTAATTTAGGAATTCCTGTTCATTACTTTTTGCAAGACAAGTTATTCCGGGTTTCAAATTATGGGTTTCAAATTTTTAATGGACGTTAGTCCGGATAAGTTGTAGAATTGGGAATACTCAGGCCTTGTTTGGATTGCAGTTTTTCGTCGGAAAATTACGTTGTTTTTCGTGATCATATTTCCCTATTATCTTTTTCCCTCACATACATCAAATCGCTACAGTATTTTTTCCATGAAAAATCATAGAAAATGCAATCCAAACACAACCGATATTTTTGCAATTGGAATAACCGTAAAATCCTGCAGGCTGCAAAAAAAAAAAAAAAAAAGGCAATTTGTTCTTGAAGGAAAGCTCATTCTATATTATCAGTAGTACGTGTCTTGACCAAATAACTTCGGCTGAAGTCTGAAAATGACTAAATTTGTAGATCAATACTCCCCACTGCACCAAAGTCGTGAGAAATACTAATGAGATATCAACGCATATGCAGAATGTCCACCGGCGAGGCTGCAAACAGAAAACTCTACTTGTAAACTTGCACAAGACATGAATATAGATTTCTTGGAAACTTGCATAAGACGTGAATATAGATTTCTTGGAAAATGAAAAACTTAGGCACTTCTTAAACTTGGGAAAAGAATGCTTGAGGGTTTTTTTTGAAGAAGAAAATTAATGTCTTTCCCATTCTTAACATGGCAACACAGTAGGGTATAAACCAAATCAACAAATGCATAAACCTATGTTTTCGGGCTCGAACCGGATGTCTACTCTGGCTGACCTCTGTCAATGAATTCGAACGAATTCGACCGGGGATGGGAGCACAGCTAAAAGAAATTTTAGGCACTCCTTAAACTTGGATTGGGAAAAGAGTGCTTGAGGGTTTTTCAAGGGGTATTAATATCATTCCCATTTTGTCAGCAGTAGGCTATAAACCATAAACCAAATCAATAGAATGCATAAACTAAAACTTCATATTGCATCCAGCCAACCAACAGGCAACAGCCAGATTGCACGTAACATGCTTCATGTTCACAAAATTTGGCAATATAACATGCTTCAGATAACAGCAAAAAAAGGCACATTGCATGTTGTACATGTATCCCTTGTCAGATCCTAACCTTATTTACATAACTATAAATCCTCCTAGAATTCAAATTAAACACAAACTAAGGCAATTTAATGTGTAAAATGCAACTAACTAGTTGACCCTAGGACTTTGATTTCTTGGACTGCCCACTGACACTGGAGGCATAAGTTCTAACAGCCTTAGAACCCTCAGCAATTGCATGCTTCCCAAGTTCACCAGGCAAAACCAACTTCACAGCATCCTGGATTTCCCATGATGAGAGGGTCCTCCTCCAACTGTACCTAGAAAGCCTTGAAGCCTCCTCAGCAATCCTCTCAAACATGTCACTCATCAGATTATTAACAATGGTCATAGCCTTTGATGATATAGCACATTCAGGATGAACTTGCTTCTTCACCCTCAACACGTATCTTTTGAATCCCACATTAGTACCCCCACCACTCCCCATTTTGGCTCTCTTCCTCCTCCTCTGGGTATCAGCAGCCTTCTTCTCCTTTTTCCCATTAGTACTATCTTCTATACCTGGGCTTGTCTTCCTTTTCTTGGTTCCCTCTCTTGCTGGTGGTGTTGGAGCTAAAGCCACATATGGCAGCATTTCTTCTTCTTCTCCTTGCTGCTGCTGCTCTTGTTCCTTATTTGATGGGGCTTCAGATTGTGGTGGTGGAGTAGGAATAGTGGTGATCTCTGATTCTGAGGCTGTGACAAATATTTCTTCTTCTCTGTCTCTCTTCTCTTCCTCTCCTTCATCTACATCTTTATCTATCTTCTGCAGCTCTACTTCATCTTTATCTACATCTGCTTCTTCATCTTCCATCTGCAGCTCTTCTTTACCTACACCTACATCTTCCTTCTGCAGCTCTTGTTCATCTACATCTTTATCATCCTCCTGCAGCTCTTCTTCACCTACATCAACATCTTCCTTCAGTAACTCTTGTTGTTCATCCTCCTGCAGCTCTTCTTCACCGACATCTACATCTTCCTGCCTTGGCTGACGTTCTTGATCATCCCTTTGCTGCTCTATGTTAGGCGCTGCTTCATAATTTGGTGGTGGGGTGGGAGGAGTCTCAGGCTCTGAGGCTTGTTGAGTTTCATCTTGATCATCTCGTTGCTGCTTTTCTTGGCCCTTCGGGACAGCTTCATGGGCATTTTCCTGCTCTTCTAGGTCTTTAGGGACAGCTTCTTGACCCTTTTGCTGCTGCTCTTCTTGTTCTGCTCCTTTTGCTCTGTCTTCAACAACAATGGTCCTCCGAACAGGCTCTTTCAGGGGTGAAGAGATAACTTCAATTTTCTCATTCTCTTTCGTGGATGAAGCAACAACCTCTACTACTCTCTGATCATTATTCTCACAATTAGTCTCCAATTCAGTAGGCTTTGGAGAAACCACAACTTGCACGGTTTCTTCTATAACTTTCTTAGTCACCACTGTGCCAAACAACTTGCCTGAACGTGTCTTAGGAGGTGCCATGTTTTTCTTAGCTTCCTTCTCAGAGAATCAAACTTCAGCAAAGAACTAAAAATTTCCCTCTCTTTGAGGCTATTTAAAATTTATGGCCTGATCTTGGCAATTAGCAAATTATATTGAGACTGAAAAGGTCGGTGCCTTTTCTCGGATGCATCAAAATTTGTGTTAGAAGATTTGAGAAGGTGGCACGTTGGGCAACAGGTGTCGCGTGATTTTGAGTTAAACGGCTACGTGGGTTAAAAGTAAAGGGCGAGAGGTTTCCGGACAGTGTAGCAAAAATTGTTACGACAATAGTACTGTAATAAATTTTACTGTAGCATAGAATAAATAACGATCGATTGTTTTTTTTTTTGGCCCGATACAATAGACCTTCTGGGGCTGAGCTATCACTGATCCAATTAGGTGTCTACGCATTTGTTGATTGATGAAACATTCCAAAAAATTCTATGTAGAGGGAGGTGACTCAATGGGACCAAGAGAAAATCTCTATGGGAAGAGGGAATCCAGTCCAGACGGGTGCATAGGAAGGAAAACCCAGCGGAGTCAAGGGAGAAATTGGGAGTGATCCTATGGGAAGGGAAACATTCAGGAAATCCTATAAGGGGCCAGAGGGGGGATTCGGGTGGTGACCCTATGGGGTGGGAAACATTCCAAGAAACCCTATGGGGAGGGAGCTGACTGACCCAGGCTAAGAGGAGAATCCCCATGGGGAGGAGGGGATTCGATCCAAACGGGTGCATCGGGGGGGTGACCCAACGTGGACAACAGGAGAATTCGGAGGTGATCCAACGAAACTAAGGGAGAAATTCCTATGAAGAAGAGGGTGACCCTATGGGGAGGGGGGAATCCGATCAAGACGAGAACTAGGCCAAAAGAGGAATATCCCGCGGGGGGGGGGGGGGGGGGGGGGGGGGGGGGGGGGAGAGGGAATTCGGTCCAAATGGATATGTAGGAGATGACCCAACAAGGCCAAAAGGGGAATTTGGGAGGTGACCCTATAGTGAGGGGCGCTGATGAAACATTGAAACTCTAGATTTTGTGCGTAGGCGGTGATCCAACGGGATCAAGAGAGGAATCTAGGAGGTGACCTTATAAGGAGGGGCAGTCCAAACGGGTGCGTGGGCATCCGTTGGAAAAACATTGAAACTCTGAATTTTTAAAATACAGATTACGAGATTCGATTTCTTGATCTACAGCGAGTTAGAGCCTTAAAACTCTTTTGATGGTAATTGGTTAACGATAGATTTTATTCATCCAATTTTATTCCGCTAACTAGTACCATTTGATTCGGTTTTGAGAGCTGCTGGTACTTTATTGGCTGAGAAAAGAAAGAGGAAAAAGAAAACACAGAAACAGAGCCTTGAGTCGTTTGTTGATTAACTCATCCAGCACAGCTGAAAACTTCTACTATTTGTCTGATGTTTTCTGCTACTCGACAGCGATATGGTTTAGAGACAAGTGTCAGAAGCAAAAACCTTTTAGAGTTGCGAAGTAAAGATTGTTCTGGTGATTTGTGGGTGTCCTTGTACTTGCAGCAGCTAAATTAATTTGTGATTTAAACATTTTACCTAATTATTAATTACCACTATCTCTCGACATTAACGACTGACCATCAAATACAGAAACAGTGTATGAGCTAGACATATTATGCGGCAAATACTCGGAGTCCGTTTGAATTGTTATTTGTTTTAGAGTTTTTATAAAAAAAAAAATATATATATATATATATTATAAGGATTTGATATATGTGAGTTAAAAATAAAAATTTTTACCTTGTTTGAATTGCCATTTTTTCTCAAAATATTTTTTACTTTTATCTCTCGTACATCAAATTGTTACAGTACATTTTCCTATAAAAGTTCCGGAGAAAATAGCAATCCAACGGGTTCTAAGTATTTGCCGCATAATATGTGTCTCTATATCAATGGTGATAATTCTTGACTTCTTAAGGTAAAATTCATGAAATAGGATTCTACTATCCTGGTAGACTATAGTAAAACTCGTATTCAAGATTTACTTCGACAGTTCAACTTTTGCAGTATTAACAGGGAAAAACGGTAGGTCTGATTAGATATAGCGCGGACAAAAACTAATTAATTCATACATTGTCCCTTGGATCATGTCTAGAAGACGACATGGAACAACTCTTGTAAGGAGGAAATGCCGATTTGAAACATTTGGCGTGGCTTCTTGAATGCATACAGTATTATTGATTTGGACAGGATGGATGCGAACGAGAGAAGGAATGGCAACAACCAGCATACATATTTTACTCGACATACAACAAAAATGGAAAAAAGAAAACCATGAAAGACATATATATATATTTGTCTCCTATACTATTCTTATAATCCTTGCATTTATGGCTTTGGCAATCTTCTTCCGGAGTGAAACCCGGCTGCCGCGGGGGAATTCTTGGAAGACGACGGTTGTGGGCCTGTGACATCCAAAGCTTGTTCTCGTCTAGAGAAAGGTGGCTGAGTTTTATTTGAAAATTAACTGATAGGGTTGGAAGAAATAGTAGCGTGGTGTAATTTTTTTTTTTTTTTTACTTGTTAATTTGATGCATTTAGCGTTTAGGACTGTAACAACTCTTTGTCGGGTGCATGCTGAATGAGCGAAAAGTACATCTGGGCTCGAAATGTTCTTGAAAAATTTGCCAAAGCTTCATCCGACCATTTTCTTGATAACTTGTCTAATTCGTTGATTTTTCAACAATTTTACCCTTCAATATTCTTCTAAGCTAAAAATTTGCACTGTAGTTTTGCTTTCTTGTTTAAGTTATCTGACTCGGATCTACGAATATGAGCAATAAATTTATGTTTACGAAGATTCAAAGTTCAAACTTCACCAAAATCGTCACGCTAGGTGCTTGCAATGAAGCATGAATGTATTTGAAAGAAAAAGGAAGAGGCGTGTGTGTTCATGGATCGGTGAGGTAATATAGAGTTCTTGACTAAGTAAATTCTAAAATCAAATCCATTCAAAATGGATGTGAATAAGGTGTATATTTATCTCCATCAGAGAATATTACTAGCTAGTTCACCTTTTTAATCGTATGAGGAATAAAGCATGAATTCATCATCACGAATGGAAGCGAATCAAGCATCTACCTTGAAAATTAAGCGAATCAAGCATTTCAACTTTTGCCAGACTTGGGTGTTTTGTCATGATATTCAAGGACTAATGGCTTAGACCAAATGTTGGTGCAAAGAATTAATGCATACGTGAGAGGGAATATAGGTAAAAGATCTCGAAAAAAAAAAAAAGAATTTATCATCAATTGCTGTTGAAAATTTTATGACTGAAATTAGTCAATGTATATTGTTCTGAATGCTCATTCCCGCACCATTATTGGTCACACATTTGTGAAACTTTAGGTCCCGTTTGGATTTTACTTTTTAGAGTTTTTATAAAAAAAAATATTATACCAATTTAATATATATATATATAAAATATAAAATATATTCATAAAA
Organism: Coffea arabica; assembly: GCF_036785885.1. NCBI lineage: Eukaryota > Viridiplantae > Streptophyta > Magnoliopsida > Gentianales > Rubiaceae > Coffea > Coffea arabica. The sequence continues at coordinate 51,571,483 of NC_092310.1, read as the reverse complement.
ATATAAAAAATTACTTTTAAAAAATAGCAATCCAAACATTGCCTTACATAGACAAATTGGTATGCCTCAGGATCCAATGCTCAACATTCATGTCTATTGTTTTAAGAGGGCAGGGACATTGAAAAGATGCCATTGTCCCAACCATCACTAGCCAGCAGAACCACTATACCTTTCGTCACACACAACTACTTATTGCCCTATGCTTTTGTCTTTTAAAACCAAGTTCTGTATCTGTGGCAGTAGATATGGATCCTATCTTGACAGGTGAATGTACCACAGCCATGCAAATGAACACAGTGAATACTGAAATGGAAACGCGACAACAACGAAAAACACCAGAGTTTACTACAGGTCAAATTGTCATCCTTTCACCCCGCAAGTTGCACGACTTTGCTCTACATTCAAATATTCTCTCCAGCTTTTACTAATTTTTTTTTTCAGGTCCGGAGGCTAATCCTCCAGGTTAGGCAGAGTTTTGCCCCAAAGATACTCAATAATGATAGCATGTAAGGATCGAATTTGAAATTTTACTGTAATTACTGACGATCAGTCCCAATCGAACTGCCCGCGAGGCTCCAGCTTTTACTAATAAGTAATTTTCTTGTAGCTTGGTGGAGTCTCCTATGCCCTTACAGTAGTTTAATATAGGTGTTCTTTCTCGGTAAAAAAAAAAAAAAAAAAGGGTAAACAGATGAATCAAAACATGACAGATTTTCGTATTTCAATGTATGTATATACATATATCCAATACTCTTACTGGTCAGAAAAAAAGAAAAAAGAAAGTTTAATTTGAGAATGTAGTGCACTATGGACAACATGAATTTACCTTGACATTGATACCATATTTTATTATTAAGGACCCGTAAGCGAAATGTAAAAGTCTCTAAATGACCATTCTCAAAGTCAAACTCGGACTGATTCCAAGCCTTGAAAATCAAAGGACCTTTGTGAAAGGCGAAGCACAAGAACCGGTTTTGCCTAGGGAAGAATCTTGAGACCTGAAATAAACTCTTCAGAGTCTTATAATTTCTCAGGTATTGACTCATTACTCGAGGGGTTAGAGTCCCACACTCAGGAGAGAGAGCACCGTCATGTTCAAATTAAGTATACCATTCTCCTAGGATCCACAGCTCTAGACATCTTGATCTGGATAGATGTATCTATTACCAAGGAAACATGCATGTACATGTATCTAAATTCGTGGGTCTTCTTACAATAATGAAGCAAAAAATATTTTAAGTGTACTACATGGAATCTTTGAAAACCGAGGCAGGGTACCCTAAGCCCACCACCATCCCTACTTGGGGACTTGCTGCCCATTCTGAATGACCTTCATTGTGTACCACATAAGACATACCTTCCCCGCTAGCTCATTAATCTTGAGGTATGACAAAATTAAAGACAACTTGTGACAAATTCATACATGTATGTTGATCTGCAGGTTTTCCTGCTTGAATTATTGTGTGGATCTTTGAAAAGTTTGCTTTCGTTTCAATTGAAATTATTTAACATCTTCGTTCACTCCTCAACAATGACAATCCCTGAGTTATAAAAAAATGGTAAGAGTTTAGAGGTGCATTCATGCAGCCTATTAGAGCTTCTTATCTTACTATATCAGACACAACGGGAGCTAAGCAAGGATCGATCAAAGAAGTGAAAAAATAAAAATAAAAAAATTAATTCTTTTTACTCTGACAATGTAACGCTAACAACTGTACATAGACACGTACACATCGCATATGCAAATTTTAGAGTTTAAATTCAAATTTTATACAGTTAATGTAAGAATCGAAAAGACAAACAAAAAAATTTTGGCTTCAGATACACTGTGACTACCTCAATCCTTGCTCTTTAGCTAGTAGCCTCTATTCCATCAAAAATTTAGTTACAAGGACTGACCTAATTAAGCAAAGCTTTCCGCGATCTAAGCAAGCGTGTTGTCCATCAAAAGGGGAAAAAAGAAGTACTTCTCATAAAGACGACAACAACAACAACAGTAATATATTAGTAAATTATTTTAATAAATAGGTTCTCCATAAACTTACCATCTCCGAATAATTCGCACAGTAATTTACAAGAAAAAACTACAAATTCAGGTACTAAAAGAACCAAGACAAAACTTGAACGGAAGAATCTAATCCGGATAGAGAACTTATGGATCACCGTTGTTCTAGCATTTATATCTATGACCATGACAAATTAATGATACAAAGATTTTTTTTTTTCTCTCTATTGAGCATACAAATTTTATCCTAATAAATTTACAGGAAATCAAAAACCCACGAGGGAGGGAATTCATGAACTTTTGCGTCTCTTCTTATTCTTACTACTTGTAGTTTGAGTTTCTGTGGCGGTTTCCGGTGCAACATGGCTACTAGTAGTAGAAGACATCTCAGAGGAAGAAGATTGGAAAAAGGATTCTACCTCTTCTTGTCCAGTTTTTTCAAAGAACTGCAACTTGGACAATTTCCTCTTACGTGAAATCCCTCTTCTTTTTGGTTTCTTCGGTGCTGGTGGGCAGGTTTGAGGAGCTGGGATTTTTTGGTCTTGAGATACAGGCGTTTTACACTGATCTTCTTCATGATTGGTCCCCGACTTCTTTGGCTTCTTCTCATCTTCTTCGCTCAAATTCTTTGACGAACTTTCCTCTACAGCATGAGCTTCGGACATGTATAGTTCGAGAATATTTAGGCGCGGCTTTGTTTGGGACCGAAGAAGTGAAGGAGAAATATGAAGGAAGAGGGAAAGAAGCGTCACATATGTGGAGAAGAAAGAGGAGACATGTACGTTTGAGTATGTTGTCTTCGATCCCTTCCTTTCTTTTCTTCTGTTGGATTCTTTGGTTTTCTTCGTCGACACAATTTGCTCTACGCCGATTCGAGTTATTGTTCCCTTCTATAATTCGATGTAAGAAGATAACGTTATGGATCGCTCTCAATATGACGACATAAAACAATTACCAGAGGTACCAAGGTAAACATATTTATAGTGGTCGTTCTTCTTTGTTTTTCACCAGTAATTAAAAAAAATTTTTTTTTTTTACACCATTCTTAGTTTTTTTTTTGGTAATTGTTTCCTTTGTAGTGGAAAGAAACACTGGGGTAAATTTTACAAGAAAAACCCTTTTAGGCCACCATATAGTGTGTACAATACGTTCCAGACTTTGAAAGTCGATATGTTGACTATATTTGCATAGGTTAATTAGGTAGCTAATTAAAGACGTTTCTAGATGATGGGATTATCTCAGGTTCAATTTCCTTGCTGGTTGACTATGATAATTAAAAAAAAAAATTTGATAAGTCCAAGGAGTAGAAGTATCCAAATAGTTAGTAAATGATAAACCTCCTTGGAAACCCTTGATTAATAGTATTTAATGCTCGCCAAAAAGCACATCTGGACATTATTGACCTTACATCCTAATCTGCCTTCATTTGGTTTTTACTTTGACTGCATCCAATGAATATTATTATATCACCCACTTTACTTTAGGGAATTCCGAAACCACGTCAAATTGCAGCTTAATTACCGGTGCGAGGACACTCGTTGTTATGGAAATCCTTTTAGACAAAAGGATGACGTCGTACCCCAAAAAAAAAAACTCATTTGTGCTCGTGGCACGAGTTTCCATGCTTATAATATAGGAAAATGCATTAAAAGTGTGAAATTCATTTGGATCGTTATTTTTTGAAATTTTTGCAAAAAGAAAAAATACTATAGCAATTTGATACGTGTAAAATAAAAAAAATGATTAAAAAACATATTCATAAAAAATATAAATTTTTTTTTTGAAAAAAATGATAGTTCAAACAAGGCAGATATATTGCGAGCTAAATAATTTCACAGTAATTAGCACGAAACTCGCTCTCTTTCTTAAATTGTACCGTGTATATGCAATTTCTAAGCAAGACAACAAGAAAAAAAAAAAAAAAATATATATATATATATATATAGTTCCTCCATCTCAATTCAGTGTACGTAACCTTTCTTCAACTAAGGCACAAAAAATGTGCAATTACATGTCTATTACGCAAAAATAATTCACACTTGAAAACAAAACAATACAAATAATCGATCAATACGTGGTCGAAGAATGAATGATTTGAAGGGAGAAAGAGAAGTGCACGTGGTGGAAAGCCATCTTCCAATCCAAACCCCGTTGGTCTTTTCGATAATTAACGAATCACTAATATCAATATAATGACTTTGATGTGCACTCCTGCTTGACATTAAACCGGGCTGTGGGGCTGGAGCGTCAGAACAACCGCTCCGAAAGGTGTAAAATCATTTGTACATAGTGTAATATCATCCGTACAAGGTGTAACAATAAAACAACAGCGAGTAACATTATAACAACATTTTTGTGGGTCACACACAACATGAAAATCAAGTTACAAGACGTGATCTGAGCAGCTCAAATTTTTGAGGCCTTATCCAGACCGTGAACTGCCTGAAACGGTTGTCCAGGCCCCTTGTCCGGGCTTGTGGCGCCTTGCGCTCTCCTGCCCCTGCAGTCCTGCTCCTCCTCCTCGGCTCCTCCGGGTCACACGGGAACTGTAGCAGCGTTGGTCTGGTTTGTATGTACCCTTATCTTCTCTCTCTCTCTCTCTCACTCATTTCACCTGTCATAGTCATATCTCTCTCACACTTGTCTGTATTGTTATTGCAATACAAAAAAAGCTGCATTGGATACCGTTTTGAAATTGGAGTATAATGAAAATCCCAAGTCTGATGTGGACAAAGGAATTTGAAGACTTTTATTTGGGCTAGCAGCCACCATACTTTCCTCCCCACATTCCACGTTCGGTTGTTAGCTCACCAGGCTGCCATCATTTTCCTTGCTGCAGTTTTCGGACTTAACTAGCAATTGCAGCTGTTTCGTGCACATTTTTTAGATAGATAGCCTTTGAGATTGATACCTCCAACAATGCTAACCCCCCTTGGGATAGTCACCTGATCTAACCTAATATACCCTGCTACCAGGTCCCATCAATTAATTCGGCACTGCTTGCACGGATCCATATAAATATATATAAATCCTTGGGTTGTTGGTAGTTATACGGAAGGATATGGGGTATCAACCTTCCTTTGCTGGAGACGTTTCAGGCAGCCTAGTAAGGATTGATCTGAATTACCGGATAACGGTTTTCTTTGGTATCAATATGTAATTAATTGTTGGAAACAGTTTGTTCATAATTATGGGAGTCGATCTAAGTTAGCACTACCTCATTTTGATTGAATCTCATAAAAAACATTTGTGTTGTGAAATTTATTTGTTCGTATCATCGCTACAAGGCTATTCAAATCATTTGCTACAAATTTTTCATGCATAATGCTTTCACAAATTGTTTTCTATTTGTGTAAATTTTATATGGAGTACTCATAGTGTATCCACTATGACCGTTCTATCTATGATACATGTGCAAAAATTGAATTTTAAATTCAAATTTTTCATAGTTATCATTCATTTAAAACTAATCGTTGTCCGTTAGTATATACTCCTTCTGTCCCATTTTGATAATCCTAGTTTTTCTTTCATACAGTTTAAGAAAAAGTAGTTAATTTTGTTGGAAAAACAAATTTAAGTTACTATTTTCCTAAAATACCCTTACATTATATAAAGTACAACTCTGTACTCCCTCCGTCCCACTTTGATAGTTCGGATTTTTTTTTTCACACAGTTTAAGAAAAAGTAGTTAATTTTGTTGGAACAATCAATTTAGATAGCCATTTTCCTAAAATACCTTCACATTAATTAGAATACAACTTTGTGGGAACTAGAATTGATGGTAAAAAAAGAATCAACTCTCATTAAATGGGGTAGGTTTATAGTAACAATAACTTACATTGAATAATGGTATTTTAGAAAAATTAAAATACAACTACATTTTTCAATTGGAAAGTGGACTACAATTTGGGACAGACGAAAAAGGAAAACAAAACTATCGACGGAGAGAGTATTAATTATTCATAGAAACTTGAATTGATGGTTTATGAGAACTTGAATTGATGGTCAATAAACAATCTACATTAAATAGGGTAGTTTATACTAATAACAATTTACATTGAATAAGGGTATTTTAGAGAAATTAAAAGATAACTATATTCTTCAAATGGAAAGTGGATTACAATTTGGAACAGACGAAAAAGGAAAACAAGACTATCAAAGTGGGACAGAAAGAGTAAAAGATTAATCCTTCTATTTGTCTTTGAACTTTTTTATTTTTATTTTTTAATTTTTTTGGGCCAATAAAGCCTAAGAGGAGAGGAACCTAACCTGATTTAAGGGCACATACACATTATGTGGCTCAGATTGTAGGTTCCCTCCCATTCTCTTTTCTCTTTTAGACATAGGGATGATTTTCAAATCTTGCAGGATGTGATACGACAATGAGATAGAACGACGTGACATGATGAGGTAGAATGCAAAGACAAGGAACAGCTTTGCCTACTCTTAACGACAAAGCAACGCTCATAAGGAATTCTATTAAAACTAAGAAATATAGGCTGCCCACATTCCACGCTCCACGCCAGAATGAATAGAACTTTTCGGAAAAAAAACTATTAGTTGAGGAAGCACCAAGGTTGATCTTGGGGCGTCGTTTGACTCAGAAAATGACCTGTCACCAACGTACATTTTGCAAAATTTTATCTTGGGCCTATTGAAAGAAGCCCATTTTTAAGCTCCGGTACAGTTAACATGACAAAGAAAGTAGAAATAGTTTGTTTTGACGTCAATCATTACTCATTATGGAGTTTCCTCATCTTCTTTCTGCACCCAATTAGGTTTTGCACTTCTATGAAAGTTCGGGCTAAAGCCCAAGGTGTCAGGCAGTGCATTGCACAAAAAACATCAAAAGAATGACAAGATTAGGGTTTAATTTTAGAACCTCCCTTGAGATTTTTAACAATTTCACTTAAGGAATTATACATATCTTCCTTAGTTTACCATTTTGGTAACAAAAACTATTCAATAATCAAAATTATGAATGAATAACAGAAAGTGCCCTCATGAAATTATGAAGCTTATTTTACCTTCTTATAAAATTCTTTAAAAAATTTAGAACATACACAAAATCTCAAACTCATTTTCAACCATATATTTACTATTTTAAATCTTTCATGTTCTCACATCTCAAATTACTACCATCATCACCTCAACCGAAAAAAAAAAATCAGCACCGTTAAGCTCAAAACATTTCACCAACTACATTATTAATATAACATCCTATCCCTCAACTGTTAGAGTACTAACACTAGCTCTATCCTTTTAAAATTTTTAGCTTACATCTTCTTCTATTCATCTCCAAATCCTCTAAGTAAAGCTAAAATTGATTTGCAATGTGTTAGAATTATGTTTAGGACACAATTGATTATTCCATGTTTGAAAGTTGTTTTTGTTTCGATTAAATGTCTAATTATGTGAAATGTATTAATATGTGCAAAATTAGAAATAGATTGTTTAATTGCATGAAAAATATTAATATGTTAAGATCATTTTGGTCATTTTATAGGATCAAGGGAAGTAAGTATAATATTGAAAACCCCAAAAGTACTAGATAAAATTATCAGAAACCTCAAAGGAGGTTTCTAAAATTATCACGAAGATTAATATTCCCACACTCCTCTTTCATTATTCTTTCTCAGAAAATACTAAAGATTGTCAAAAGTTAAAATATGTAGAAGAACCGTCTTTTTCTATTTAGGATAAAAAATAGAAAACTAAAATCATAATCATGTTGTCATCACAAACCGTCACAACAATAATTTCACTCTCTATTATTTGATCAGAGTAATATATAGCATTGTTGTGATGGACTTATTCAAAAAGTTATCAAGTTTTTTTTTTTTTTTCCTGCAAGACTCGAATTTGAGTGGATTCGATTTCGGCCACTATCATAAATAAGTCAAAACATATTTCTCGCACCATAGGTCATTTACATGAATACGCAATCTTTTGAAAGGAAAAAATCCGTTATTGCCAATTCAATCAATTTATGATAGTGGGATCGACTCTATATAGCATATTATGGAGGCAAGAAAAGCAGGAAACAGCAGCATGGGACATCATAAATCCAGAAATTCCATGTTGTCCAAAGAGTGGTATACGTTAGCTGTGGAACTTCTGTTGACAACCTATTTAGCACGTTTCCCAAAATAATAGAAGTACTAAAAGATGAAGGAAGCCAGAAAAAAAGGGGGGGGGGGGGGTGGGGGGCCAACAGCATGATCATTATTTAGAACAGAAAAAAAAAAGTATGGAAAGCTATTTGACAATGAAACTAAGAGGACAAGTGGAAGGGGGAAAGAGAGAGAGAAACGAAGAATCCATATATTCTCTCCTATTGTTGTTGTATTCCATGTTGTTATTCTTTGGGAGAAAGAGATCAGACCAGGTTTATGAATAGTTCATTTACAAATTACAGCATATGTTGTGGTAATTAATATACAAAAGTTTTTCAAGAGTAAATTAATTAAGAAAAAAGAGTAGCAAGATTAATTCTGTCCTTGATTAAGAAATACATACTGGTTGAAAACATTTTAAGTAACAAAAAAGTTAGAGCTGTAAGTTTTTTTTTTTTTTTTTTTTTTGTTGGAAAAAGCGTAATATAGAAAAAACAAATTAATTCCGTACTTTGAACTCTTCACTGAGCAATAAATGGGTTCTCGTGCATGCTTTAGTTTTCTCTACTTTTGGATTAATTTTGCTTAAGAATTACATAGCCAAGCAAAGGTAAACATTTTATTACTTTGTATATAGCACCGAGTAATTAACCCGATTTCAAAGGAGGACATGTAGGAGCACGACAAAAATGACCCACATAAAAAAAAAATATGCATTTTTTGGTTTCGGAGGGAATGGACAATTAAATTTTGTTGAGTTAATTTTGGTTTAATGCAATTTTCCCAAGATTAAAAACATTTCAGACTGAGTTGATGTTCACAAATTAAATTTTCAAAGTAGACAAAAACTAATTTACACCAACAATGTTTAGAGTAAATTTTATATACACTGACAGTATATACATTATTATGGTTGGACGCACGACACATATGCAAAATTTAAATTTCAAATTCAAATTCGAATTATACTAATTTATTACAGTGGTGATTGACAACCATGAACAAAAGTTTATACTAACACAAATGGGACATAAATGATATTAACAGCATTAAAACATGAAGCGTATCATATTTAGGTGCTCGAATAGCAGCTTGCATTCAGTTGACTTCATAGTCGAACCGCTTTGATGATCCTGCAAAAGTGGTCTTCAAGGAGCAGTCGATTTGGATTTTCTTCTTCTTTTAATCGTCTTCGTTTGGCGCGTATGATTGATTGAGGAGTCCAATGAATTCAGAAATATTTAATTCAAGTTTGGTTTGCGCGTGTGTTCTGATGTTGAATTCACCACACCAAATGATGAAAACTGAAAAACGAGTGGTCCAATCAGTGATTTTCGGCTTGATCTTGAGTGGAAAACACTCATAAAGATTATAATTCATTCCAATCAAATTATAAGATAACTTGACTCTTTGTGCTTCCTTAGGAAAATAAATTATTAATTTTTGTATGACAATCCATTTAGAAACAGCAATTGTGCAGTGAAATATTAAAGATCTCTGCATTAATGCACTTTATACGTAAACTTAACCTAATCTCGATCGATTAATTTGGCAATCGATTAATTACTCTGAATGCAATTGGGCTTGTTGCTTTGGATCAAATCAATTGGGTATGATAGATATGTGCCAGTTTTTGGAGACATGGTATGTCCTTCTGGTAGCTATTAGTAGTATGTGTAACACTGCGCTTAGCCCTTTTGCACACTAATTGCATAATTAAAGAATGTTCATTGAGTACTTGTTAAGATATATTTAGATATCTATTAGATTGGAAAAGCATATAAATGAATGTAAGAGGGAGTAATAATTGTTAGTTTTGTGTCCATGATAGTGCGAATGAGATTTATGTGTCTCAACGAACGAGTAGAAAAATCATTAACAACAAATACTACCTTTTAATAATCCATAAATTACCCAGTTTAATATATATATATAAGATTCACCTACCTTTTACATAAAGTAATCTTTGCAAATTTGGAATATTACCCCATGTTTTAATTAATCTCACATGGGGAAGGTTTTGTTACTGGAGCATCCAATTATTGACTTGCAGCATGACATGGGCCAATGGTGGTCCTAGATTGGCATGTCTTGCAAGCTTCAGTGACTTGTAAATTAACCTATTTTTATCTATTCACCCTGTGAATTGACAGTTGACAGATGCTCTAAACAAATAGTTTCCCTAATCGTTCATCTTGAAGATTGATCTGTGATGTCAAATTTATTGGGTCCCTTTGTTTAGCTGTTGCCACTATTTTAGTTGTTTCTGTTGCAGATAGCGACTGGTACAACATATATATGGTCATTCTTTTTGCACATATAATCAGACTATCTTTAGTCCTTCAGCTTTCATCAATCTCTGCACATAAAAACTTTTCACAGCCTGATTTTGTGGGGATTGGTTCTCTCTCTTTTTTGTGTCTGATTGATATGAAAAAGTCCCACGTTGTTGTTTCTCTTCTTCTGGTTCTACTGTTTCATGAGGGAGAAGTCAGCGCAGTTAGAACTCAAGATGGATCCGAAGCGTGGGGCTATGTTCAAGTCAGGCCAAGTAAGCTAAATCCCAGCATCAATCTTCATCCCAATTCAGATATTTAGTAGTGCTGAATTATTTGGATTTATCTCAGAATGCTGATCTTGAATTCTTGTGTTTCTTTCAGAGGCTCACATGTTCTGGTGGTACTACAGAAGCCCAAACAGGATTGAAGATCCACAAAAGCCTTGGCCAATAATTCTTTGGTTACAGGGTGGTCCTGTGAGTATCAAAATACTTGTGGGATGCTCTCCAGTTTCAATCTTCACTGCTTTTCGTTTTTCTGATACAATTATCTCTATCTTGCGAACTCAAGGGCGCTTCAGGAGTTGGAATTGGTAACTTTCAAGAGGTTGGGCCTCTAGATGAGTTCCTGAAGCCGAGAAACTCAACATGGTTGCAGAAAGCTGATCTCCTGTTTGTGGTACGTACTAGGAAGTATAATGTCCGTAAATTATCACGAGTGCTATTGCTGCTTTACAAATTTAATGGGATTTTTCTGGAGGGATTTGTTTTACATTCTTATCTGATTTTGTCTTCGCGAATACAATGTCTATAGGACCATCCAGTTGGGACAGGATACAGCTTTGTGGAAGACACAACATTATTTGTGAAGACTGATGTCGAGGCTGCAACTGATGGAACTACATTGTTGATTGAAGTATTCAATAAGAATGAGACCCTCCAAAAGAGTCCTCTGTATATTGTAGCAGAGTCTTATGGTGGCAAATTTGCTGTTACTCTAGCTTTATCTGCTTTAAATGCTATTCAGGCTGGAAAGTTAAAGCTAAATCTTGGAGGTGATTATTGCTTCTCTATACTTGGAACTGAGGAGTACTTCTTTTCTCAACAATCCTAAAGTTCTGAGTTGTTACCCTTTTCATATAGGAGTTGCATTGGGCGATAGCTGGATCTCACCTGAAGACTTCACTGTAAGCAGTTTCAGTAATCTGTAACTGACCATGTTTCAGTTCTACATTCATCTCCTGATCCCTCAATTTTGCTTGTTTAAGAAGTTAAAAACGGCTGACCAAGCTCTGTGATCAACGTGCAGTCTTCTTGGGGTCCTCTCTTGAAAGATGTCTCGAGGCTTGACAACAATGGTTTGCAAAAATCAGACAGGTCCTTCATATACTTTTATCAGCTAGAACTGTTTAACAGGATCGAGCTAGAAGAATTTTCAGTTGTCTAATAGGCCTATTTCATGATGCAGTTTGGCTCTTCAAATCAAACAGCAAATTGCAGCTGGTAAGATGTCAGAGGCTACAGACACATGGAGCGCATTGGAAGGCTTGATTTCCCACTATAGTAACAATGTGGTATGGGACTGTGTGTTGTAAATGTTTCCATAGTTTAATCAAGTTCAGAGTCAATCAGAAAAAGATTTGTACTTTTATGCCTGTCTAAGTTGATTGATTATCTATCACATTCAGGATTTCTACAATTTCCTCTTGGATTCAGACGAGGACCCTTTATCATTGACAGCTGCATCAGTAGAACTAAAACAGGAAATTTCTCTAAAAAGGTACTCAAGGTACCTTCAGACCTTGAGGTCCACTCCTGGAGGTGAAGCTGATCTTGATAAGTTGATGAATGGTCCGATTAAAAAGAAGTTAAAGATCATACCACAAAATCTCACGTGAGTTTTCTGATCATTCGAAAATCTTCACACATTCCCTCCGAGCTCCAGCACTGGATTGTCATTAACGTTGTAAAAGGGTTTTAACAGGTGGGGAGAGCAGTCCAATCAGGTTTTTGCAGCACTGCAAGGTGATTTCATGAGTCCACGGATCAGTGAGGTACTAAATCAGATTGTTTTTTTTTTTCTTTTCCGGGACAAAAGATGGTCAATAAATTCAGGATGATCTGCTGATATTTTGTCTGAACAGTTTACAAATGAGTTGTTGCTTTCTTAATTATTGTACTTACCTTCCAATCTAAGCAGAGCATCCTTTGGCATCCCAACTGAGACAGGATAGGACCAATATTGTCACTTATATTTATTGATTTTACTTTTATTTGTTCAACCGTATTTTGCAGGTGGATGAACTCTTAGCAAAAGGGGTGAATGTATCTATCTACAATGGACAGGTAAGATTCCTATCAGATTTAAACAAAAGAAGTGCATACCTTCAGTCCAAGCAAAAGATATTTGCGGAAGAGTGATTTATTGACTGCAATTGAATTATGCAACAGTGGCAATAGAATAAGAAACACTAGAGTCTTGATCAGGGATGTGTTATGATCATCTATGCTAGTAGTACCATTTAACTTGGTCCATTTCTCTTTTTTTTTTTTTTTTTTTAAGGTAAGTAGTCCAATTGAAGGTATTACAACTATTTTGTTGTTTGCTTGTAGCTTGATCTCATCTGCGCAACCAAGGGAACCAACGCATGGGTTGAAAAGCTCAAGTAAGAAGAAGTCATAACTCATAACTCCTCCCCCCCCAAAAAAAAATAAAAGGGTTTTCATTCTGATCAGTAATTCTCTATGTTGTCTTCACAGGTGGGATGGGATCACAAATTTCTTGAACACGGATAGAACGCCTCTGTATTGTGGAGGTGAAAAGAGCACAAAGGGTTTCACCAAGTCATACAGAAATCTACATTTCTACTGGATTCTTAAAGCTGGCCACTTTGTAAGTCAAACTGTCTATTCTCATATTTATTGCTAACTTTTGTCTCTGTTATAAAATTATGAGTCTTGACAACTCACACTATTGACTTGAATCGCTATAATAATATTAGTACCGTATCTCTTCATACCTAAACCCCCCCCCCCCCAACCCCCCAAAAAAAGGGCAAACTATAACTCTTTCTCTTAATTTTTCTTCCTTATATATATATATATATTTTTTGGTTTGTTTTATGAAGGAAGTGAATAAGTAAAGTTATGATATATAGATCAGAGTAAATCTTATATACACTATCACCGTTTGATTCATGATATGTGTGCAAAAGTTAAATTTCAAATTTAAATTTTTCATAGTTGATTAACCACACAAACTTGATGTGTGAGAGAGTTCTTGAAATGATATGACCAGCATTTACTGCCATTATTGGCTGGCCGACAATGTAGCATCAGAGTTTCAAAAATTTCTTTGGTAGAAACTTCATAGGTATTTTGTTAAGAGTTAGAAGAAAATTTTCTTCTTAGTTATATGTCCTGAAATCTTTAATAATAATAATATGTTTCCCTGGTTGTATTGTTTTGCAGGTACCTGCTGAGCAGCCTTGTGTAGCATTATCGATGATAGGAAACATCACGCAATCACCCGTTGCTTCTTCGAAGTAGAGACTTTTATACTTTCCCAGTTTTTCAAATCCCTTCGACCATTGACAGAACACATACACAACATAGAAAAAGGGCAAAAAAAATAAAAAAAAAAATAACCCCAAAGAAGAAGAAGAAGAGCAATAATGTCTATATTCATTGTGAAAAAGAAAGAAATTATTTCGATTTTATCTTCGTCCATCTTGTCATTGCTCCCAGCTTTCGATTTATGACATGATTTTGCATCTGATCAACGCGTACCATTTCACGTTGAATGACTCTGGTCATAACATTGAACAGTTTATTTTACTTTTTTTTTTATTTTTATTTTTTGGGTTAGATTTTATACTAGTTTATTTTACATTTTGCAAAATAAATTGTGCAGACAAATTGCGGGGGGATGCGCATTCGGCCGGGAAATGGGCCTTCGAATTACATGACTTGACTTGTTTGTGCATAAGAAGTACTCCACATATTATTCCACTCTCGACTCTACCATATATAATTGGGTATGGTATGCTGTTGGTTGATCATATATTATGTGTACTCTTCATTTGAGCATACATTTGTCAGTCTTAACCATTATTATACTTCAGCCATATTATTTGCAGACCATGAACTAATATATTCAATACAAAATAAAAAAGATAAAGTGATGCATTGCTAAGTTCTTATTATTCCTGCGCAAAAATTACAAAAAAAGAAGTTCTTATTATTTCTAAAGGCAAAGGAACAAACTAATAAAATAGTTACTACTAAATATCTATGACAAACATGCGTAGAACATATTTTCATGCATGCAGAACCAAGATAGTGGATTATTTGAGTACAAGTATTCAAAATTCTCAACAATTATGATACACATATATATATATATATATATATATATATATATATATATGTGTGTGTGTGTGTGTGTGTGTGTGTGTGTGTTACCTACCCTCTTACGCCTGATGGCAGATGGATAATTGCTAGATAAACATAGCAATGTTAATCCCTTAAAACACAGGAGAGAATTTCATTTTTGGTTAAAGTGGTCATGCGAGCATGAATTTGATAAACTGCATTTGCCATAAACAAGTTTAAAATATCGATAAAATTATGAAGGAATGAGTGCCACTTTCTTCTGAATGACAAAATTCATGACCATAAATAGTGGAACAGCAGGGCAAGGTACACATCTCGCAGCTCAAAATTACACTCGCTATTCCCCTTTAGAAAAGGATATATTACACTTATAATTGATGTAAAATATACACCATCAACCTCGAAGTAAGAATGGAAATAAAAAAATAAATCCACCTTTACATCAATTATACAGGGAAAAAATGTAAGCTGATGAAAGAAACTTTGAGGATTCATATGATGGAAATCTCATGGCAGTGAATCTATCCTTTCCAACACTTCTAATCTGGCCCTCCTCCTCCAGCCATTCATGGTGGCAACAAGGTTGATTAGCCCGACAATTTGACTTTTCGTGTATTCCTAAAAGTTCAAAAAAACCAAGGCATGACATAAAAGTATGCAGACCTTTAGAAAGGTTCATTATTTAGCTTTGGGGGTTAAAATCTTCTTACCGGATGAGCACGCGCCCAGTGAACATATTCAGTTTCTGGAAGGTAATAGGCCTGTCCAAAGGGTGTAGGGACAAGATAATACTTAGTAACCGCAACCTATAGAATATGATATGTGACAAATACAAGCGCAAGAAATCTTCATCTTATACTTGCCTTGATAAAAGCTTCGACTATCTGCAGTTTTGGCCTCACATCAAAAGAGACTATATGCTTTAAGCCATTAATCAAAACCTGAAACAAAATGAAGATCACCACACTTCACTTCATTGGCAAGAAGATTAAAAACTTCAAGTCCACCAGATATGCATCAGGCTAAAAGTAAACCTGAAGATCCAGCGACATTAGTGCCCGTCCCTCATTAGTACACTTCTTCACCCTTGAATGACCTTCAATGAGAGCTTCAGCAACAATTTCAACTCCATACTCTAAGAGAAGGTCTTGAACCTGTGTATTATACGGTTATTAACATATATTCAATTTATTTGTTTCTCTCTCATGCAAGGAAAACTAGTTACTTTTTTTTTTAAAAAAAAAAAAAAAACCTAGATATTTAGTTCTCTAATCATAAATACATCCATACAATTCAAAACTTCAGATAACCGCCAGAGGCAAGCCAAACAGACAAATCAAGTAGACATCAGAGTTTTACGAAGAGCCAGATAGAACAAAGAGGATATTTTATTTCATTACATTAGTTATTGATAATTGAATCAAATAAATAAAAACTCCTGCTGCACAAATATGCTTGGCAGGGATGCACTTCATCTGATCTTTATCCCCAATACTTCTAGGAGAAATTTCTAAAGAATACAGTGATCTAAGAAGGATGCAGTCGCATTTAAGTTCTAAGTAACAATATAATACAATTAGAACTAATGCCAACAAAAAAAAAAAAAAAAAAATCCTCTATACTATATTGCAAATATCCTGTAGCTAAACAAAAAGCGTGCAAATATTTGACTACATTGAACTAGCTCTTACCTCCTTCCGGATGCCCCCATGGGCAAGTCGTGTCGTGTAGTGCTTAAACTCTCCCAGCAGTAAATCAACATAACTATAGGCAAAAGACATGTTAACAGTCAAATCTTTTTCAGCACAGAATTCAAAATGTCATGCATGTTAGAAACAAACTAAGACTACTTGGGTTGAGGAGATGTATACCATTCACCTATCGATTTCATTTCTATGATAAATTGGTGCAAAGAGCTTTATTTACCTCATCACTAGTTACGTATCACATGGAACAAGACCTTTGCCAAGTTGAGTTGCTGGTTAATCCTTTCCAGTCTCTCCTTTAACAAGCAACTATACCATAATTTTATCATGTAAAAGCACCATATGGATATTTATTCACTCAGAAGTTCGACTTTAAACTTGGTAGGAAGAATATGGTAATTCTTACTTTACATTTTTTTTTCTCATTTTATCTTTTACAGATGACTTTTGTAAGTTGAATGTCAAGAAGTGAAACATTGAGAAGCAACCTATCATCTTTACTCCAGCCCTTCACAAAATTAGACATTTGCTCAAGTATGCATCTTACACGCTAACCATGATAAGATAAAGCTTAGACCTTCTATGGAAGGACTTATCCAAACAACAACAAAATTCAAAAGAAAAAAATGACTCAACTAAACTACATTTCTCTTTTATAATACAGAATCTACACGATTTTCCCCCACTGCACTTAATTATACAGATTCTAATTCTTTAAGCAATACATAAACTCCTGCCATTATAAATGTGAAATCACCAGTTGTCATGTCATAGTTAATCAAAGCATAAAACAAATTCAACTGAATACATATGTGTTTTCCCAAGTTATTGTTATAGCATCAGAATTTCAACATTGCACAAACAAACTAAATTACTGTCATTTTGATTATTGTTATTTAGTTCACTGAAACAAGAAGATTGGTATGATAACCATGACAATTGAATAATTTATGGCCCGAATATTCTTCATGCTGATTGATGCATCCCCATCTTGCCTTTGTGTCAAATTTCATGATAGATGAGTCTACAATGACATACCCGTTGTGCTCCATTCCAAGCTCTCTCACCTCCCATTTGGCATTGGTTATCCTATCAATATACCTGCTTTAACACTTAAAAAAGTCACACACATTGGAGACCATTTCATTTTGTAAAAGTTCTCATATGTTTAATTGGCTGTTCGTGAAGTGACAATAATTATAGATGCAATGCCACTAGCAACTGAAAAACAATGATGGAGCTGTTATATTGATGTCATTTGTCCTTCAGAATGTAACTTTTTAACAAGGGCTAACTGCACAAGCAATATCTACCCTATGACTCACCCATTTATGTGTAGTAGTAGTCTTGCAGTTGTTTTGTGAACATGCTGCGTGAGGTCTGGCACAGCATCCACCTGAAAGAGAAAAGCCAATCATAACCTCTTCAATGCACATCATACAATTTTCAAGTGACCAAAAAGTTGGTGATAACAACTCTGGGTATTAGGGAAGGCTACTACCAGCCACCCAAAAGTAAATTTTGACAAAAATCAGTATCTATGTTAGACCCAGCTCATAATTTTTTCCAGCTTATGTAGCTGATAAAAGCGCAAAAAGTTCATACAGACATTGCAACTACTAGCAATGAGTTTCTCCATTTATTCATAGCAGTCAGTTGTATACAACTCAAACTCTTAACACACATATATTTCTCATTACGTCAAGCACAATAACATGTTCCTTTTGTGTGATTCTGATCATGTAGTACATCAATTTAATGTAGTTGGGTAAATACCAGATGCGCATAGAAATCTTCGATAATTGCCGGATTTCTTTGCAGAAGCATTGACTGAAGATGGGTCTTTGATCTATGCAGTAAATGAGCAACAAGAGATACAGTGTCAGCAGCTGTACATCTTTCCTGCATCATGATAAAAATATAAATTATGCACAGGTCTAATCAGATGTTGCACTCAGTCAGTAAACAAGCAGTAAAACAGTACATCCACTATCAGCAAGATGAGATATGCAATGGTGATAGCATGTTGATGAGTGCGAAAAAAGGAAACTACAAAGGAAGGATTAGAAAAACAATGTAACAAACAGATTAGAGTATAAGTCTTTTGTTTGAACTAGGACTTAAATATCATATCCATGTCACAACAATTTCACAAAAGAAACAGTAATTTTTCCTATGTCTCTGGGTATGTGTATCACAAACATGGACAGACATACATACGGGATATCAAGTGCTGTTACACAAATGCTTGAAACCTAAAATGTGAACTTTAATTTTATACTCCCTCCATCCCGAAAAGTTTGATGCCTTTCAAGACTCCAACTTGTTATCAACAGGGCCCAACTTTTGAAGAATTCATCTTCATTTTCCATTTTGCCCTTCATTTGAATACAAAAGGTGGACAATGAATGGACAAAACATGACAGCGGGGTCCACATATTTATTGGTTGGCATATGTTACTCCAGTTAGAATTAGAGCGTGAAGACATGCAAGGCAATCATTTCAAAATGGTTGGTGTGTGCATATCAATCAACTGAACACCAAAGTTGCATGTCTTGATGGAAGACTTTCTGGTCCCAATAATACTTACTTTTTAGTTAGGTGAGACATGGGTAAGCAATGGAAATTATTGATAAAGTTACAATCATTTTTGGCAATGACACACAGTTTGGGACAGACCAAAATGGAAAGCATGACACTTTAATGGGACGGAGTACTAAATATTGGTCCCACCATTACATCAAATAATCCACTTTACAGTAATCAACCTACACTTTTAGCATTTACACCCCATCAGATATTTCAATTTACAGCAATCAACATAAGCTTTTAGCATTTACAAATGTTACTGGTTACACAGCCTAGATTGGTTCTAAATCCCCAATTGCGGTCCCATGACCTCAAATGTGACTCAATTAAATAAAGTGCAGATAAAACAGCTAGCACACGTACCTTTAAAAAAATCATTTTTTCTATATGAGAAACCAATTAGTTGAACATGAAATGCTACCAAGGCTTACTCCAGAATCTACAAAAATACCTTGAGACTAAATGAGGTGCTTGGCAAGCTACTGGGTGGACTAGCTGGCATAACATCTGAAAGACTGAATGCAGTATTGGGCGACGTGGGAGAAGAGGAGGAAGCTGACGCAGGCTGTGGTTTTATCCACTGATCACACTCTTGTGTTATTCTGGACAAAGCGGTTTTTAACCTCTCTGAGGAATAAGAGACGAAGGTCCTCATAAGAAGAAGCCTCACAGACACTTTAAACGCGCGAGATTGAAAATAAATGGGGAATAAAACTTAATGACATAAATGCTCACCAAAGAACAAAAAAGGAATAAAAATTCTTTGATAACAGTATGGAGGAACTAGCATTAGAAGAAACTTACGAGATAGGAAGTCATTCAGGCCTTTTCCGCTATGGTGAATATTCATCTGACAGAAGTTCTCAAATATACAGTGGAAAAAGATCCCAAACAATTGGCAGATTCCCTGTTAACAAGTAAAAATTTCCGATAAATGTACCAACAAAAAAATGTAAAGAAAAGCAAAAAGAAACAAGCAGCAGATGTAAATGTGAACCATGAAGATACCTTGAAAAACTCAACATTGACTACCTCTAACTTCTGCATTAGTCTTGCATATTTATCCATCAACCTATTTAGTAAACCACATTAAGGTTAACATATCCAGGAATGTGTAAGTTATATAACACTGAATAGAATCAATTAACCTTAGAAGACTTAAGTGATGATCCAGTTTGTGACCTATTTAGTAAACCACATTAAGGTTAACGGGCCCATGACTGTGAAAGTTATAAAACATTGAATCAAATATAACACCTTAGAAGACTAAGTGATGATCCAGTTTGTGCTCTCATTTCTTCATCGTTCCAATGCGAAGAATGGCTTCTTGAATGATTGGGCTTGGAAATCCGGCTTGGGAGTTGACTATCTTCATCAATAAAATCAGCAAGAAGGTCTTCATTTTCGTCTTCTGAGAAGGCTGCATTCCCATTAAAATTTTGTCCACCAGCAGTTTTTGATGTAGCTTTATTGAGGAAAGATTTTTCAAGAGTGGTTCCAGCTTCTCCAGGCACTGATGATCCATTAGGTAAAAAGGAGTCAGAGTACTCCTTAGGACTATTACTTAGTTCTGGAGAAAATGGATTTCCACTTTTAAGCCAATTCTCAAATCCACTCCTCTTTGAACCAGTTTCACCTTCATTTACTGATTTATTAGCACGTAGCAATTGAACATTGGAAGTCCTATTGGATGAAACAATAAGAGCTGCTCCATCACCGAAAAGGCCAGCAAAGCTTACTACTTGTATAGTTTCAGGTGGCATTGTCAACCAATTCTCTTTTTCCATCACCATTTTCAAAGCCTGCAAGAGAAAATGAAAAATTTTTAACACGTGCAAAAACACACGAGGAAAACAAAAAGCGGAAGAACTTTCTGTAAAAAGTCGAATCAACCTGTGCTTTTCCAAAAGAAACAAGATAAAATCTAATATTCATATATTTGAGGTGCACTTAAATGGTTCCATATTGAGCCACTGCGGATTTAGATATCAACGACAAATATATTTTGGATGATAAAAGATTAAAAGGAGTTTTGCATAACCAGCTCATAGATAATTGCAGTTACTACTGTTTCTGTCACATATGCCTCTATGATTATCAGGCCCTACTAGCATGCAATACATGTATATGCTAATACAAACTATGAATGTAAAAAATTTCAAATACAGAAGCATGTACGATTGGAAACATAGGAAAAAACTTTGTAGTTGACAACAATTAGTGATAATGGATATCAGACTCTTCAGTGGACAGCAAAGCAGATACCTATATAAATCAAGTAATGAGAATTTTTGCCATTACCATATGCAACATCCACCATCATCTTAATCTTGGACTCAAAAGAAATCTATAATAAACATCCTTTGTGGCCCATTTCAGTAAAAGGAAATTGAACAACTATTGATTACGCAAGCTTTGACACAAGTAAATATTAGGGGAGATTTCAATTTGACGGGTCTCTTAGTTTATAGTAGGAATATTTCTCAAATCTGGGTCAAATTGTGGCTCTTTGGTAAGCTACCCTTTGAAAATTTCACAACCCATGCCTAGAATTGGTATAACTGAGTTTATAACTGAGTCAAACTTACATGTATGCTTTGCCGATGGAAAGAAACAAAGTAATTTTCACAAACAGTTTTGACTTTCTGCCTGAACTCAACTGCTTCAATCCCACAGAAAGCTTCCCCAGACAAGACAAAGGTGTTCAAATCTTCATAATTTTTCAAAAATTGATAAGTGCTAGTAGAACAAACAGCTGAAGAAGAAAGCAAAACTGCGACACGGCTTGTTGCAAGCTGCCAAAGATTCCTCCGACCTCTTCGTAAGGTATGTGAAACCAAGGTTGTAGCATCTTTCCGTAGCTGAAACCACGGAGATCCACTGCTCGAAGCTGCACTTCCATCATCCCTTTCATTATTTGCATAATCTGCATGCCTGAAGCCATTGCTTCCATCAGTATCAGGCAGAGTCGGAGAAGTAATTGCTGGCTCTTGAACAGAGGACAAAATTTCTGTGTCATCGTTTGTTGTAGAAAGCTTCTCATCATATTTCAAGGAATCTGAAGAACATGATGATTTTGGATCCCCATAATGAAAGTCACTTGAAAGTCCATGAACATCATCTGGTTTCTGCTCCGAAATTGACATTTTATGTGCAGAAACCTGAGACAGAAACCCAAAAAAAAAAAAAAATCATGATCCAGTACTGAAGGATGCCATGACTTTCAGAGGTATGCAAAGTCCTCTTCTGACAATATACATTCCTACTGGAACTAAAGAAACTCCTACACACTCAAAACAAACTCATATAGCTACAACCGGGATACAACACGATAGCAAATAAGTTTCTGAGGTTAAAAACTGCATGTAAGATCAAAAGACTGAAAAAGATCCTTTAGAATACAGGTAAGCAAAGTAACTGCAACTCAATAGCATCAAAATGTAGAGGTGCATATCCAACTTCAAAAGTACAAGCATTTCATAAGTAAATATATGAGCTGAAAGTCCTTGAGACAACATAAAAATACATTTTTATAGAATACTAACCAAAAAGGAAAATCATTAAGCACTGACATTGAACCTAGAAGAAATTCGGTTTGCCATGGCCTATAGAGGGTGATGAACTGTTGGTCGGGATAGGCATTCTGGTGGTAATAAAAATTTGGAAATAGTTCTGGAAGCAAAATTACTTAAAGGTTTCTAATGATGCTGATGTCAGAAATTTTGTACAAACAGTTATTCTGCAAGGAAACATAATTGGACACAATCTCTGAAGTTTGTCTTATATGTTGTAATGGTAACCAATTACAGTAAATCAAAGGTTAGGTTCTCGCTGAAGGAAAATTTATAAAACCTCATACACACGACATAGCTTTCATCACATGCACTGAGAAGTGATGTCACTGAATACAAAAGATGGATAAATTCTGGAAAAAAAAAATAGTTTCTTAATCTGCTTTGGAAGTTTAAGAGCTAAATCCTAATAGCTTCCTTTGCTGCTTCTGATAACTATTTGAAGTGCATTCTGGTTCTTCCATACCTTTACCATCCATTAACACATCTTGACATAGATTGCAAACTAAATTCCCCACTCCCACCCGCAACCCTAAATATTGTGTCACCAAAAGGAGAATTTCTAGACTTGTACAAGAGACAGCACATATGCATAGAGCACTGAAGACTAGAAGGCAGAGAAAGTCAAACGCAATAGCTCAAGAATACTCATTACATAACTCAAGGGAAATTAGAAATCTTTACCGCATCCTCCAGCTGGAAGCGCAAAACATCATAATACAAACACATCAACTTGAACAGGACAGCTAGTGTTGCTAGTAAACACTCCCTGAATTTGGATTCAGGTATTTGCATACATAGGTCGCTGTAGGTAAGCCTGGAAATGAGTATTGTAACTGTTATAAAGACATCCACAACCAATGCAGCAGCTATATGAATTAAACAAGAGCTAGCAGGGAATGTTACTTGTACCTAGAACTTTGTGCATCGTGATTGTCTAGATCCTGAAAAAATCAAAAGCAGTTATTCAGATGTAAGAAAGCAATCGGCAAAAAACTAGATGCAATTCAGAAGAGCTTATGACATACATTTGCATCCAAAGGTCTTTTATCAAAGTTTCCTATGCTGACATCGGTCAAAACTGTGTATGCACATTTGTGTCTATTAAAGCACAATCAACTTTATTGAAATCCTAGTTGAAGAAACAGTCCCACAAAAGTTAACAAGGGAAGGAGGAAGAGATAGAGATGGAGATAGATCAAAGAGGAGGAAGAGATAGAGATGGAGATAGATTAAAGGGAAGGAGCAACAGAGATAGATAGATATATAGACGGATAGATAGATACAGCAGCGATTTGAGAGAAAGCAATGACGAAAAAGGACAACAGGTATGACTACAACTCAAGCCTTACTGAACTTATCCTCTTCTAGAATTCTTTCATTTCCAGACAATTCAAATCTTAAAAAGAATCATGAAGAATAGCATCACAATTTTCAGAATACCAAGAATTTTTTTTTTTTTTTTAAACTAGCATAGCAGCATTTAACTCATAGTACAGAGTTGTTGAGAGTAGCATAGCATGCATTGGTTCTGGAGGCTTACAACAGTTGGCCGAATTTCCATCATCATATACAAAGTAGGCATATATAAGGTTGTTTCAATGTAAATGGTAGCTTTGATATTAATACAACTCCAATCTAGAATGATGAGCAGAGCACGTAATTTTAGATGCATAAGTTCACCATGTAAATGTAAAAAGAAAAAACACCATCTAAAAATTATAATCACATGGATATACCCCTTTCACAATAGTCTTCAATACGGAATGTGTTTCAGAGATAACCTCCTGCATAAAAAAGCTTTGTATTTTCTCGGCAAGCCCAGCAACATCCCCGATCAAAGCATAAGCATCAAGCACCTGCACCCAAAAAAATTAAAAAAAAAAAAAGATAATGGGGCATTAAGAAATCCCAGCGCCCGCCTCAAGCTTACAAGCAATCAAATTACATGGAAAAGGAAAATAAGCCAAGGATGAGAATTAATTAAAGCAAACACAATTTTAACATAAAACTAGTGTTTCCAAATCTCAAGTGTTCAAGTTATGAGAAACATAAAATAAGAAATTGACTTACAGACTAAACTATGACAAATACTACTTGAAAAGTGAGAAAATAACTTATGGAAGAGATAAAGATGTTAGAATTATAAAGTAAGAAATTGAACTGAATGAAAAAACCTTGAACAAGATTGACGTACTCGATAGCACACAAAATTTAATTGATATTCCATTTATAAGCAAATCTGAGGTACTTACAGTGATATAGGAATCCTCTTTGAAGTCCTGGCAAACTTCTATTAGGAGTGAATCCAGCTTTTGAAGTGTTTTTCCCAGCCAAACCTGCAATAAACTCGCAGAGAAATCACAAATACATGAGAAATGCTGACCGTAAGAACATCATATAGCCGTACTTAGCAAAAAGAAGAAAGGAAGCAAGCAGATGTTTAACTACTTTCCGAATTGAACCAATAAAAAAATTTGTGGCTCAAGCTGTTCATGACTGGATTTTCTAAGAGTTCCAGTGCAGTTAGCCAATTCACCTCAACACCACGGCTCATCTCTTGTACAGCTGAAAGCTCTGACAAACTATCTAGAAGTTGCAAATACTCTGATAACACTTGGAAAGCCTGTCCACACATGTAAAACATTCAGCAGTTTTCTAGATGGATTTAGATAAAATGACACATTCCTTGAGAAGAAGTAAAAAGAGTTACTTCAAAACTAAGGTAGGATACCACAAAAGTGTGTTAGAAGCAGGAATGACACCTTAGAGAAGTTCCCCTCCTCAACAAGAGTTTCAAGAACAACTTGCATGTCTAATGCATGGCGAAGCTCAGTCACAATCGGAAGCATGTCCTGCAGGTAGCAGCTGTAGTTATAAGCTTCACATGTGCAAAATGTGCCAGAGAGAACTGAGAGAGAGAGAGAGAGAGAGAGAGAGAGAGAGAGAGAGAGAGAGAGATGCAATAGCAACAACAAGGATAAGAATGCAACAACCTCTTAGTAAGCATTAGTTGCAAAGGAGATAAAAATCCAAAGAAAAAGCATGTCCACTTGCTTCGTGTCTCAATCATGAAATTCAGAAATTAAATCTTTTTGATGCATGTAAAGCTCATTACATGCCCCTTATGTGAACATTTCACATCCTAGACCAACTTCTACCGCACAAGTCAACCATACAATTAATTTCCCAATAAACAAGCATAAGGAAAAATTGCTAGGCAATCATGTGAAAAGTGCATATGCATGCACTTGATATGCACTTGTCAAAAACAACAGAAAATGCATAAACATGGAGAAACATACAGAAAATCACACATTCCTTTTGATGAAACTGAAAATGGTTACAATTGTATCATAGATACAGAATAAACCTCCTGAAAAAATAATGGAAAAAAAAAAGCATTTCATAAAGGACACTGACAGAAAAAGAGTAGAAAGTAGAAACCTTGGCCAAATAAATCAACTCATTCTACATGTATCTCCGTGTGTAAAAGGAAAGAACGAGATCAACTGATTGTGTCAAAACTAAAATGTAGGAGGTACCAGAAGTGCTTGTTTCTTCCTCGAACTTTTGGTAACAATGAGATCTCTGGATACCTCATTCCTTGATGAAACAAGGTGCCTTCGCCCATTCTGCAGGGATTACAAAGGATAAAGTACCATGAAAGATATAAAATTCAAGAACACATTACTAACCCAGACTAGAAGCACCTTATATGCATAACAACTTCAAGATGTTGCACTATTCTGAGCTATTTAGATAAGACAGAGTTAAAGGCAACAATATCACCTGCTTACCATGCAAATAACATTTGCAACCTTTAAATCTTTCTCCAATTCTCGTACCAAATTCATTCCCTTCACTAGGAAATGCATCACACAATGTTAAGCTATCAGATTTAGCGGACAAATTTTGCAAGTACAAAGTAAAGTATTTAACAGGTAAGGCTGGAAACAAAGCACACAAAGAGTCAGGAAGCAGATGTTCCATGCCACTGTCAAAGAAAATTAATAAAAGGGGAGATAGCGTAATGAGATGGAATCTTCAACGATAAAAATAAACATGAGAAAAAAATTACAGGTAATGATATTGAATGGGTTGTATAAACCTAACTAAAGTTAGAAGCATAGATTCTGATACTCACAAATAACATGCATTAAGAAAGCACCTTAAAAATGCCATAGCTTATAGTCTATACAACAATAGCACACTCAAATTATCCACTTCTTTTCATAATTATCCAGAAAGCAAGAATAAACATACCCATTTCTTCATGATGCTCCATTACATGGCGTGATAAACGCTCAGAAATTCTATCCAACTGTGCTAATCTAAGAGCAGCCTATACGTAAGAAAAGCATACACAAAAGTTAATAGTCAACATAAAGATATGCAGATATTCTAAAAATTGTTAGCACATCTGCAACGGTGGTTTAAAAACCAGAAAGCATCAACAAGGCCAGAAACACAAGGGCAGCTAATGACAAGAAAGATGGTGATAAACGAGAGTGATTGCAAAAGAGTTTTTAATCACAAGAAGACCATATGCTAAAATTAGTGGCATTGAGCAGTCTGTTGTTCAAATTGTACATTAAAACGGGTTTCATAAAATTAACAAGCTTAGCTAGTCAGCATTCTGTCAGAAATGAAGCTTCCCATGCCCTGCCGATTTGGGCTTATTGCTTTTTTAAGATAATATGATGGCTCAATTCAGTTCGTCTCTACAAGTATCATTTTTCAAGAGCTAAAAGAATAATATTTCCAAGAAGCAAGGGTGTTAAAATCAGGACTCCATAAAGAGGTAAAACACACCTAAGTTCCAACATTAAGCATCATTGCATTTAACGCTCGCAAGGGCACACTACTTACACTAGACTCATAACCAATTAATAAACAAAAATTCTACCCTATGCACCACTAAATACATGGTAAGTACAATAATTTGAAACTGGCCCAAAAGAAGTTATGATCATATTAATGGCATTGGAAAGTAGGGCAAGTCAAAGCACGAACTCAAGGATCAGGTAATTCTCGACCACTGTCATGATAATGACGATAACTAACAATGCAATTATTATGATTTTTGTTGTGTGATCATGATTGTTATGCTTTGAACAACTGTATTTTCGTCAGCATTCAACATATCAATTCTTGAAAGAAGGAAATGCAAATTGCAATACAAGCTCAATATGGTGAGAGAGATGCAGGTGTCACCTTTTCCTCGAAATATGCAAGCTCATTCTCTTCACAGGAAATATGCTCTAATACATATCTTACTGGATCAAACTCCTAGCGTCCACAAGAACAAGTGCAGTCAGTAACATATTGCTAAACATGATGAACAAATGCGATTGCATCATATTCGGAACATTGAGCGTGAAAAAGGAATATGAGAAATTTCTAGGCACTTTGAACAATTAAACTCCAGTAATACCAGTCTTTGATGTAAACCACGGCCAAATTTGAATGTCCAAGGCAATTTTCAGAATACAACGTGATTTATGAAATTGCTTTCACTTTTCAACAGTGCAGTAAAGAAAAAGGATTAGGCAACAATGACTTTTTGACATTGAAGTGAACCTTTCCTGTTCTCCATACATAGAGTTATCCCTCATTCATTGGTTAGTCATGCCATTCATTTTCTTTAAGCCAGTTAGGTCCAACCTTTCATTACCATTCATGTTGTCCAGTAGGTCCTACCTCTCATTAGCATTAACATTGTCCATAAAAAATACAACTGAAGGATGTAACTCGAGGCTGAGGAGCAACAGTTACTTTCTACTCAAAATTGATTCTGGTGAAAACCAAATATTCAAGCAATAGACAAAATCTTTCCAAGTAAAGAGAGAGGATTCAAAAGACGTTTTGACAAAAATCCACATAAAGAGACCAATTCAACAGACGAAGCAGTTTGGTACTCCACAAATGTTGAGGGCCTGCGGCAATGAATTTCAAATTTGTAGCAAATTACAAGCCAAACGACTCTTTTTCCTTCATGTAATCCACATCTACACTATTAATCTACCAAAATTTTAAATGATCTACAGAAATAAGCTCCTATTGTACTGTTGTTTTGCTACAGAAAGAAAACCATGTCACAACGCCAAACTAAAAGTCAACCAGATCAAATTGATAAATGTAATACAATGATGGATATCTCTTGCATCAGATTAAATTTCTAAGATACATAACAGAATTCAGATCTAGCTAAAACAACAGAATCTACCTCTTCGTAGAATTCTTCTTCAAGTTCCTCAATAACTTGACCATCAGGTTTACTTCCATAGATTGAACTCAATTCTTCAGAACTAGATGCAAGACTATATCTCTGGTGCGGGGGAAGTGAAGCAAGAACTCGAGCAGCAACAGCTGCTGCTGCAGCTCGTTCAGGAACCTATAAGCCATGCGAATCCACACTTGTAAAATACAATGCGTATAAAGAGCCAAAAAAGAACAAAAACCAAAAAACAACAAACAAAAAAAGAAAAGAAACGGGCACAGTACTTTCTGTCGAGGACCCTTCATTCCCAGATCAAAACTACAGTGACCCTACCATAAAATGATGAAAAACAACACTCATTGTCTAAATAGTAAGGTGTTCTTAGGCCATAGATACAAACACAAGCACATGTCAATGCTGATGCAGATAGACATGCTCATTTGTATACACATTTCTAGAACTCTAAACTACATCACATGAAGAGCAAGACTGCTATAGGTGTCGATTTAACTGACGGGGATTTTCAATTTCAGTTGACCATGATGAATCATTCTATTGAGATTTAGCAAAATTTTGTTTCATTCCATTACGCCAAAAAAAAAAAAACTAATCTCTTCAAACAAGTAGAAATAATGTGTATATGGGTGGTTTCACATGAGACACTAACAAATATAAATTTCACGTACGGCAGCATAAACCTACTACTCCATTATCTGATCTTTTTCATCATCTTGCAATTCATATTCCTAATCATGTCAAAGATGGAAAATATCAGAATCATGCAAACACATATACTCATACTCAGGAAGTCCAAATCAATTTAACTTCTTTAAATCCACAGGGAAAACTAGTAGGAACACAAACTAATGCTCAAGTTTCTAAAGGGAATTCTAACTAATGAAACTCACTTAATTCTTAATCTCCATATGCTTAAAATGAACCACATCCCAACGTTTTTAGTCTCATTGTCATCCCAGTCTAGCATAACCAATTAAATAGGTTTTCACCAGCAGGGAAACAGATTTGTCACATGTACTAGCATAACCAAGTAAGCCAAACACAAAAAGAATGACCTACAAAACAATCATAGTACGTGATTGTCAACCTAACACCCACTTTTATATATAAGCAACAGACAAATGTGAAAGTTGCTCAGTTAGAAAGATACTCATCACTATATCTCCTCACTTCCGCAGCACAGTAAACATCAATCAAATGCTTATCCGTTCAACAAGTATACATTGCAACACAAAATAAAGAATCACCAAAATTGCTCAATACTACCACTGCCTACCCTGTACTTCGAAAAAACAAACCTGATAGCCCATCCAAAGAAAATTTAAATACTTAAAATTAAACCTATAAAGCATCATAAATTGCACAATCAGAAAAGAGTAGCTAACTCCATTCCATCAACTACACGAACATCATATGAGTATAAACATATACACATCTCGTAATTATAAGCAATTGAATATTCGGTCTAGGTGGGAAAAATACCTCGGGGCGATCGGAGGAGGAAGGGAGGAGGCCGAGGGATCGAGCAGAGCGGACGGAGCTGAGAAACTTCTCTCCGACTTTGGAAAAATCCATGCTGCCTCCTTGGGAGAAGAGCAGCGAGCCCAAGAACAAAAATCTAGATAATTCGAATCCTTCTTCGCTCAATTCGCCGCCATTGAATAGTATGAATGGACTCAAGGGGAATGGCAGTGAGTTCGACTGCATCTCAATTCGGGGCCCCAAAATAATCCAGCATTGCGGATCCCCTGTGGAAGCTAGATCGGATCCGGTTGCCGCCGACGGATTGCCAGTTCGCAAGTGATCAAGATGCTGGAGTATTCAGTGTGTGTGGTGCGTGTGCGTAAATTGTGCAGATCAACGATTTGGTGTTTAGTAATACGCAGTGAATGTAATTGCAGTCCGTTTGGAGGCTGTTTGGTTGATTGTTCAGTGGAAAAGTGGTGGGGAGTGGACTTTTGGGCTCTGCGCCTGGGAAGGATATTCAGTCGGCTTGTTTTGGTTTTTACGCTTTTCGTTCGCATTTATTTTCTGACAATTTACCTTATTTTTCTCTATTTAAAAAACATTTACTTTTTTTTTAAATAAGTACGAGGTTTAGAATTCTTAATTTTTCGCTTAGACTCCCTCTCACTCATCCTATTCAATCCATCCTGTTCCCTTCCCCATGAAACATTGACTTGCATATGTTTCGGTTGGGATTAGCTGTTTTTTAGGAAATATTTAAGAATAGTAGAATTTTTAAAATATATTTTGGGATATTTTTTAAACATAAAAAAAATGTAGACTACTTTTTAGAGTACCTTTTGGAGTACTTTTTAAAAAATTTTATAATATTTAAAAAACTAGTTTTTAAAAAACTGAATGATCCAACTAGTTACGACTGTTTAAAAATTATACGTAAGAAAGCTGTTTAAAAAATCAAAATTTCTACATTCCACAATGTTACATGGAGAAAGAAAATAGTGACGATGGTGTTAAAATACATCTTAAGTTAGGTTGAATGTGATCTTTCATTATAAATTGACAAAGATATGATCAAGTTCTTCTAGAAAATATAATAGAATGTGTCAATCAAACTCAAGTTTATAAATTATAAACTATCGAAAACATTTCTAATCTTTCATTATAAATTGACAAGATATGATCAAATTCTTCTAGAGAATGTAATAAAATGTGTCAATCAATCTCAAGTTTATGGACTTAAACTATCAAAAACGCTTCTAATAGGTAGCTTATTACATTGGTGCTTTGAAGATTAAAAAAGAAGATGTATTTATGATGTAATAAAAAAATCTTTCCAAAAAACTTGCTATCCAAACATATGTCATTGCTTTTATAGTCCATTTTGGGAGTTGAGATTTGATGGGAAAAGAAGAGAAATTGAGAGAAGCAAGTGGTTGCTGCTGTCTGAGAGTTTGTAAAGGACACAAAAGAATGAAAATCGAAAAATTAGGTAAGAATCTATTCTACAGCAATGTTAAAAAACCTTGGGGGGCAGAAAATGAAAGAAAGCTGAATAACGCTTCATTACATTTTCCAAAATATCACTCCCGTCCTTAAATGTATAGTGAATAAAATTTTAATGATGTATGTATCTAAAATCCTTCTATTTCTTTTTTAAACTCTCAAATAACACTTGTTTTCTCTTATCTTTTTTCTTTCATAACTTAAATCCTTGTTTGGATTGAGAGTGTATGTGTATCAATCTTACTTGGAAGGCATGCCCGAAATCACATTTTTGGATTGCGGTTTTTCATCGGAAATCACATTTCTTGTTTGGATGCCCGAAATCACATTTCTTGTTTGGATTGCGGTTTTTCATCGGAAAATTACATCGTTTTCCGTGATCACATTTTTCTATTACCTTTTTCCCTTACATACATCAAATCGCTACAGTAATTTTTTTTTTTATAAAAAATCATGAAAAATACAATCCAAACACAACCGTTGCAACATTTTCTATCTTTTCTTTTATATCCCAAGCTCGCAAACTAGCCACTAAGAAAAGCAATTGATGTGACTGATTTTGAGTTTTTCTTGCAGAGTGTATGTGTATCAATCTTACTTGGAAGGCATGCCCGAAATCAGAGGGCGTGTTAAGGTTCAAGGTGCAATTTGCGTCACTAGAAATCCATTTAGTGACATTAGTTGCAAACTTGACAATATTAACATTGCTTTCCGGTTTACAAAATCTGGGTGCATAGTTTGATACTTACTTAGAATCTTTAAGAGCTTTTGTAAAAAAAAAAATATCGTAACAATTTGATATATATGGAATAAAAAAGTGATTCGAAAATGTATTTGTGAAATTTTTTTATTATTTTTTTGGGTAGAGAACAGCAATCCAAACGTTAGCGGAATCTGTCTGCGGCTAATATAGTATAAGTTGGAGCGGGAATATAAAAGAAAAAAACTAGTCATGTTTTAGCAATTAGTATCATATTTCCTTTCCACTGGGCTTTGTTGGAATTTCGAAGTCTCTTGCTGTCTTATGGCCTGTCAACATCCTTCACTCCATTTCTGGATATCAATTGGAAGCATCAGCTGGGCTCAAATACATGAAGAGGCAAGGATAGGAGGGAACTGTTTGAGCTTCTGGAGAAATTGGATTAAACTGGGCTTTGTGATGAATTCTAGAAAATAGCGAAAGAAGAAAACAAGAGAGATGTGGAGAGACAACCACAGAGAGACGGGGATGAGTGAATCCCCACAAATAAATGAAATTTTTGAGTTCAATTGCGAGAGGCAATTACATCATGTTAGGCAAAAAAGCTTTGAAGGTTAACTTGTTTGTCTGTTAAGTCCGCTTCAAATAAGTTCTTAACGAGGCATGATCGAGTTTGAATCTTTTACTTATGAGTTTTAAATTTTAAAAGATTGGGTTGTTTATTTATTTGGCCGACCTCAAATGAGTTTTTAGCGAATCACTGTCGAATAGTTTTAATTTTTTATTTATAAATTTTTAAATTTTATAGGAATAAGTCAAACTCGATCAAAACTTGAAGTTTTATTGAACACAAAATGATGTTGGCATTTAATTCGATTAATTTGCCGACCAAGTCTAGTTTGATTGTCGAATTGCATGATTTGCCCTTTCAATTACAATTTATTTAACCAAAAATTATTTACCTGCATCATCAATATATATTCCAATATTTTTTTTTACCTTACATGCATCACATCATACAAAATATTATATTAATTATTTCAAATAATATTCCAAATAATCCACTATCCAAACGTACTAATTACTAATTAATGTTTGGTTCGTATGCTTTGATATTTTTGTATTTTTATGCGAAGCTTCGTTTTCCCTCCAAGACTTCAGTCCTTGGTACTTAGCAGCATTCATGTACTATTCTTGCTACTTAGCCCTTTGTGAACTTCATATTCAAGGTTCCAAAAGCGTTAAGATTGAACCACAGAAAGTCCAAGGACATCAAATTCTAGCTTGCATTGCTGTTTTCTATAAGAAAAATTTTACATTTCCCGTAAACATATTTTTTAATTATCCTTTACTTTATATGCATCAAATCGCCGCAGTATATTTTCTGCAAAAACACTTTAAAATAGCAATCCAAATGAATTCATAGTCTTTCCCTCTTACCTCCTAATCCATTCCAGATCCCTTTTCTATCCAAAGCTCATTGCATCAGTACAGTTCTTCTCAGCTTTCTCCTTTCAGTTTTTGTCAATCTTTTGACTTTGATTATTTTAACTGCCTCTTTTGGTAAATGATGATGATCTATTTTAGCATATTTCAGATTTTTCTCTTTGTATCTATGTACGGGAATGCATAATCTATTAGTAGCACTTTGCTTCTAGGCATAAAATCACGGAGTGTGTTTGGATTGCTGAATTATTTTACATAATATTTCGCTTGCATCATAAACCCATTTTCCAATTCACTTTTTTACTTCACATATATCAAATTACAAAAAAATGCTACAATAATTATTTCAAATAATATTTCAAAAAGCATTATTTCAGTTGGGGTTGTACGGTCTTCAGGTTGTAGGACTCAGGTACATTATACCTATTTGATTGTTTTTAATAATATTTATTTGTTAATTTTCCCCCTTTACGCCAATAGTCGCATTTTTTTCTCCTTTCCTTTGAAAAAGAAAAAGGAAGAAATGTATCATCTCGTCACAACAAATTCAAATTATTGAAACCCTACATAAAAAATTAATCTTACCCCACTCGAATAATAATTTGACAATAAAGGGATAATGACATAAAAGCCAATAACTATTTGCCAACAAAAAAAGATCAAGAAAACTGAAGAAAACAATTGAAAACCCATTCCCCACTCCCCAATCCCCAGTCCCAAGCCAAACACAAGAACCCAAAGCCAAGTGTCACTCAGTCCTACAGTAGTCGTCTCGGCTCTTTTGTTTTTTACCTCATAAATTTTCTTTATTTTCATTATTACCCCCCATTTAAATTAATTAAATTAAATTAAACCACTCTTGCCTCGCCAGAAAATCAAGTTCTCATTTCTTTCTTTCACCTTTCACCACCGTTGTCCTCTGCTGTCCTCCGTTCTCCCCCGCCGCGATTACTTAGTTAAACTCCATTGATTTGGTGTAGGTATGGCTGCCAAACCGTCGGAGAATGGAGTCGAAGGTGATGATGAGAGAGAGGAAGAGGAAGAAGAAGAGGAGGATTCGGAAGAGGTTGAAGATGGAGAAGAGGAGGAGGAGGAGGAGGAGCCTAGGTTAAAGTATCAGAGAATGGGAGGTAGTGTGCCGTCGCTTCTCTCCAGCGACGCCGCTTCTTGTATCGCTGTCGCTGAGCGTATGATCGCCCTCGGCACTCATGCTGGATTAGTTTACATTCTTGATTTTCTTGGCAATCAAGTAAATATGTCGTTTAATTTTGGTTATTTCTCTTTCTCTTCTGCTGAATTGATTTATTTGAGTTTTATTTTTGTTGTTTGAGCTAAAATTCAGCTGAACTTTTTGGAGAATTTAGTTAGATGGTGGTATAATTCGTGCAATTTGAATTTCTTTTGGATATTATAATGTCCTCCCGGCGGTGTGCTCATGGCTTTTAGATCAGAGCTGATAATTAGTTGGTACTTTGTGGCTTTAGCTGTAGAATGCTTTATAACCAAATTATAGAGAAAACAATCTTTATTGAGCTGACTGAGTTAATGCTTGGTGAAAATATTCTTCTGCTTTCAGCTTCTAAATCACTGGCCTGAAAAACTGATTGTCCTGTGATTGAAACTTAGAGGAGTTCAGTGGAGGTACAAATCCTTTTCTGTGATTAATCAAATCTAAGTCCGCGCAGGGTCATTTTTCTCAACGCAAGGAAAAGCTTTCAGAGATCACCATGTTCTCAAAAATCTACTTTGTCTAAGAATTTGGTCTTATGTAGGGACTTGCTTTTGATTAGCTAGCATATGACTTGCTGTCAAAAGAAATGTGTTTCTAATTACTTGAATTACTTTTTGTGGCCTCAAATTGAGCTAAATCTGGGAAATTGCTTCCACCTTGGAAGATGCAATTATCTACTAATTGAGACCCTGGTGAATGTTGAGATGTCAACTGCTTGAAGTTTGTACTGAAGAGTTATATCTCTCATGGACAGGTAAAGGAATTCCCTGCTCACACAGCTGCTGTCAATGACCTTTGCTTTGATATAGAAGGTGAATTTGTTGGAAGCTGCTCAGATGATGGGTCAGTTGTAATAAATTGCGTATTCTCTGATGAGAGATTGAAGTTTGACTATCATCGCCCCATGAAGGCCATTGCTTTAGATCCAGATTATTCAAGAAAATCATCAAGAAGATTTGTAGCTGGTGGGCTAGCAGGTCATTTGTATTTTAATGTGAAAAAGTGGATTGGTTTTCGTGACCAGGTGCGCTTTCCTTATGCATTGAAGTATCTCTCATGGTTCAAATGAGTTAAAATTATTTCCAAGGTTTTTGATTTCTTTACTAAAATTTGCTTTTCTTTTGTAGGTTCTACACTCTGGTGAGGGTCCTATTCACGCAGTGAAGTGGAGAAGTAGTCTTATTGCCTGGGCTAATGATGCTGGTGTAAAAGTCTATGATTCTGCTAATGATCAACGTATCACATTTATTGAAAGACCACGAGGAAGTCCTCGCGCTGAGATTCTGCGCCCCCACTTAGTATGGCAGGTCAGTAAAGAACAATACACTTTGAGGTTGTTCCACTGCCTCCACTTTAAACTTTGCTTTCTCTGAGGGAAGAGCAGGAAAAAGAGAAGAAAGAATTATCCTGTCTATTTTTTGCTATGTCTATGCTAATTCTTACATATTCTGGTAATGTGGTGCTATTTGTTACAAAATCCAGTACCTTATAGTTGGTTGGTTGCTTTCAGGATGATACACTCCTGGTGATTGGTTGGGGAACTTATGTAAAAATTGCATCCATAAGGGCAAATGAAAACAAGGGAATTAATGGGGCATATAGGCATATCCCTATGTCCAGTATTAATCAGGTGGATATTGTCGCTTCTTTCCAGACCACCTATTTCATTTCAGGACTTGCTCCATTTGGTGATACTTTGGTCGTTCTTGCATATATTCCTGGAAAAGAAGATGGAGAGAATGAGTTTAGTAGCAGTGTTCCATCTCGCCAGGTAATTGTTGACCATTCTGCTTCTCTAAATGGTGTGACTTTATCCTTTTTTAAAGTCTCACAATCTCCAATGTTCTAGTTAACTCATTCTAAGCCATTTGAGTTAACTTAGTCCGCCTTTTGCAAGCATAGCTTTGGTGTTCTATTATCGACCTTTGTATATGCTTTTCTATATTTAGCAATGTAGATCTTTGCATTACCCCTTTTATGGTGATTATTAGACAGCTGTTGCAAAGCAAATTTCTAGTTATAGATAAGCACTCTAGAAACTAATTATGATGGATACAAAATTGTTTGGTGGAATGCCTTAAGGTTATGTGGCAGAGTTATAAGTCAATTACATGGTGCTCTGTCCTAAAAAATGGACAGTATGACCCACTTAAGAGGATTAACTGACAGTCAAGTATTGTAAAGTTAATTTCATCCTGGAAGATTTGATTGGTCCTAACCAATTATAATTGTCCAATGTTTTGTTTTGAGCAATAATTGGCCAACATGTTATTACCTTAGCATTGTTTTGATTTACTGTTCTGCCAACAGTGTCTGAGGGCACAGGTTATTGTGTTATTATGTCAAATATCCTTAGAAGCATAATCCTCAAGCATTTTGTTGCTTGTCTTTTAAGCTTTTTGTTTTTCTTTTAATGACATCTGTACCCCTTTTCTTCCTGCTTTCCAGTATTTGTTCTGGCATGTGGTTATAAGCTTCTTAAATGACTTGAACCGTATGATATAGAATCCTGTTCAAGATACATGGCATTCTCTAAGATTTCTGAACTTTTACAATCAGGGAAATGCTCAGAGACCTGAAGTGCGAGTTGTGACATGGAATAATGATGAGCTTGCAACAGATGCTTTACCTGTACATGGCTATGAACATTACAAGGCAAAAGACTATTCTCTTGCTCATGCTCCTTTCTCAGGTAAATTTTATTTGCCATACACATTGTAGACTAGTTTTCTTGCACCATATTTTTGTATGTTATATGTTTTTATGAAATTTGTGGTTGAATTGAGATGACATTTGTGCTTTTGACCAAAGGTAGCAGCTATGCCGGGGGTCAATGGGCTGCTGGTGATGAACCATTGTACTATATTGTGTCCCCAAAGGATGTTGTTATCGCAAAGCCTAGGTTAGTGTTTATGTTACCATTTTTCCTTCAAAATGGTTTCACATCAAAACATCCATCAAACTGATGTATACAACCAGATTGAAAAGAAGACAAAGCTATTCTGTCTGCATTTTCTATTTTAGAGGGGCATGTTTCATGTGAAGACATTTTATAATGTATTTATGATTAGGTGACCAAGAGATGTTGCATAAATAACCTTTTTGGTTTCTTCGGGTAATTGTGGCATTTGTCTTTGTCAGACCATCAGCTATAGCATCCTGGCATGTATGGACAAATTTTAGCCCCTGTTACCATCTGTTGATGATGAATTTTAATTAGTTTCATAAAGACAGCTTCATAATGAGTCCAAAAATAAAGTAACAAGCCATTGGCCTAACAACGTACAAACCAAATAACAAAGTTGAGCGAATTTATATTGTCTAATTAGCTTTCTTCTCTCTATGGTTATCTGTCAAGTGGACTTCAGAAACTATTTGAGCTTCCGAGATGGAATTTCTTTTCACAGTCTATATGACTTTTCCAGCTCCAAGTAGAAGTCATAAATCGATCTGCTTGCCATTTAATTGCTGTAATAGCTAAAGAAAAGCATATTAATATTCTTTTTTTGATCAATTATTCGTTATGTTCTTTTGCAATTTCCAACAGACCCGCAATTTCCAACAGACCCGATAAGGTTGTTGCTAAGTGCCTTTTAGTGATTGTTATACGTGTACTAGCTTTCATCATTAAACAACCAAATAAGTTGCTTGAGGTCATGGATTTTGCATTGTTTTTATCACGCTGTTTGAAACACTACTTTAGAACAGGGAACATATTGATTGTGTCAATTCTATGAGCAGCGCCATCATTTAATAGAGGCCTCTGGAGATTGTCTTACTGTTCTTATTTTTGTTGTTTTCTCAAGCTAGTCCTTTTGGATTTGTTCTTACCATTCTGTTTGTTAGTTCGAATGTGATGGCACCTCTACCTCCCCACTCTCGGTTGTTTTTGGAAAAGAAATAGAATAATTAGAAACAAGTGTTGTGCGATGCCGTTCCTACATGTCTTCTTTCTTTTTCTTTGCTTTGATCTTGGGCTGTTAGATTATATACTGTAGGTTGTATGTGATAGCTTGTTGGGTTATATATGTAGATGTACTCAACTCAATTTGCAAATTTGTTCCATTGGTGGGTTACAGGGATACTGAAGATCACATTTCTTGGCTTCTTCAACATGGATGGCATGAAAAAGCCTTGGCTGCTGTTGAAGCTGGTCAGGGTCGTAGTGAACTTCTTGATGAGGTATTATGTTTGAATAGTTTCTCCCTTGCTCCTCTGATGATATCACACTTCAAAACCTTGTCCTATGCTGACTGGTTCAACATAGTCTTCTGAGTTATCTTTTTTTATTGTGATTTAGTCAACAATGAAATAATCTTGACATTATATGTTCCACACCTTTAGGAATGTCATGTTTTGCCAATGTTACTCTTAAATATATATATATTCATGCCAAATTAACTGCAACTCTACATGGAAAATGGATTTCATTTAATAGATTTTTAAGAAACAATTGTTTCATTGTGCTTTTGTCCTCCACTTTAGTTTTTTGGGTAATTGTTTCTTCATAAATGGTAGACTTTTTTTGGGTATTGCAAGAACCAGTTGACTACTATGACAACAAAACAGTTAACGAGTTTGATTATAGAACATTTGTTGGAGAAGTAGTGTTTGCAATTAAGAATTTGTGGGTTTTGTTGCCCCTATCCTTCTATTATACCTATCACCAACTGTTTCAGATAGGACCAATAGGCAGTCTAACCTCTCTGTGCATCTGTTGGTATTGTTGGCTATCACATACTATTTGATATCTCATTTTCTTCATCCTTGAGTTTAGATTCCCACTACTGTAGCTTTCCTTTGTTCCATCTGGTCCTTCCTGTCAAGGAAGCTTCTTTAGTTTATCATGAATAATATGATGAATCTACTGCAACTATTGATTAAATAGCCATAATATTTGTTTCTTTAATTGAAGTTAAAGGTTAAAAACTAGTATTGATAGTTTAAAGGCTTTTCTGATCTATGAATGAAGTCTAAGATTGAAGAAAAGGAATAGGGAGATGTTTACTATGGGTTGTGCTTGTGTTTCAGGTCAATTTACTGCAGTTTGTGCATTGTACTTATTTGTATTTTGTTGACATTGAATTGAATAGCTATTCACATGTTCAAAATGTAGCCCTACTTGAAGGATTGTATTAACAGAACTTTTGTTGTTGTTGTTGTTTTTTTTCTTTTTTCTGCTTTTGTTACCCCTTATCAGGTAGGTACAAGATATCTCGACCATCTGATTGTGGAAAGAAAGTATGCCGAAGCTGCATCTTTATGTCCCAAATTATTGAGGGGATCAGCATCAGCATGGGAAAGGTACTCGATAACACTGATGGTAATCTTGAATTTTCATCTTTGATTACTGAGCTTGGTTACTTGACACAGATGGGTTTTCCATTTTGCTCATCTCCGCCAGCTTCCTGTATTGGTGCCATATATACCAACAGAAAATCCAAGATTACGTGATACTGTTTATGAGGTCTGCACATATAGTGGCTTGAATTTGGTTTTGCTTAGTAAATTATTATTATTTTTTAAATTCAGTCTTAGTAGTAGTTATTGTAATATAGGTTGCTTTAGTAGCTCTGGCAACAAATCCGTCTTTCCACAAGGACCTTCTGTCAACTGTTAAATCTTGGCCGCCTGTAATATATTCTGCATCGCCTGTTATCTCTGCCATAGAATCTCAACTTAACACTTCATCAGCAACTGATCCTCTCAAAGAGGTTAGTTCTGAAGGTCTTTTCTTTTAGTTTAAATTATGCTTCTTGCTAAGATATGCTGTTTTACTGTATCAGGCGTTGGCTGAGTTGTACGTGATAGACGGGCAGTATGAGAAAGCTTTTTCACTTTATGCTGATGTAAGTGCCCATTCAGGATTTGCTACTGCTGTTTCTATTTATGGGTCAGGCCTTTTTGATAAAAACATCTAGTTGTTGCTACTAAATGCTGCAGATTTTGATTAAAGAAGTTTTGCTCTGTAGAAGCATGCTTTGAGCCGCTGTTTTATTCCATATTGATTTGTCCTTCCATCATTTCAGACTATGAAGCCGGACATATTTGATTTCATTGAGAAGCACAATTTACATGATTCAATTCGTGAAAAGGTATGTTTAAAAAACATCCCCACTCAATGAGATTTAATATTCTTCTGATATAACAAGAATTTCTGTTGACCTTGTTGTTTCCTCATATTATGGTAGTCTATGGAAAAGGAAGATGAAGGTCTTAGTGAAGTCACATTGAGCAGCTTAATTGAAGCCTGCTTTCGTTTCTCTATTACATTTTTCCTAACACTGTCCTCAACGATGGTCTCAGGTTGCCCAACTTATGATGATAGACTGCAAACGTGCAACTTCATCGTTGATACAACACATCAACCTAATACCTCCTCCAGACGTTGTCTCACAGCTTATAGCTGCAAGGGACAAGTGTGATTGGCGATACTTTTTGCATCTGTATCTTGATTCACTATTTGTGGCAAATCCTGTTACTGGAAGAGATTACCATGACATGCAGGTTGGTGTAAATGGATCAACTTTAATACCTTGAGATCCTCTTCTGATTCAAGTGTGCTCCCCTTCATTTATGGACCTTCATTTCCTGCTAGTTTCGATATTTTTGCCATAAGTACCTTAAGATGTCTCGAGTCTACTAACTACTCTTTCATTTCTTACCCCTTTTCTAGTTTTCTGTTCATGCTTATTTCCTGAATGAATGTGATGAGTATTATTGAATATGGGAACCCTATGGTATCACTAGATGATCTTAGCTGGCATTGAGAACCTTTTTGTCTTGTTCTTCTGCAAATAGCCTCATAATCCATTATTTTGGCCTTGGGAAATCACAATTACCATTTTCAATGCTGTCATTTTTATTTGTATGAATCTTCTAGATGAGCTCTTTGGTCAGTTTTCAGATGCTTTCTTCTATTTGGGGACTTCAGTTTAAGTTTGCTTTACATACTATTTCTAAGTTTGCTCTACATACTATTTCTTCTGTTCAGGTTGTTCTTTCATGTGGATATATGTAATTGCTTGTTTTCAGCGGCTTCTAACATCATTATTTCCTTGATGCTTTTAATAGGTTGAGCTCTATGCAGATTATGATCCAAAGATGCTGCTTCCCTTTCTACGCAGTAGTCAGCATTATACACTTGAAACGGTTTGACTAAATATGCCTCATGTCTCACAATCTTTTGTGATGTTTCTTTTCTGTGACAGTAGTGAAATTTCTGTTAGGCTTATGAAATTTGTGCCCAAAGAGGGTTGTTACGACAGCAAGTTTTCATTCTTGGAAGAATGGGAAATTCAAAGCAAGCTCTTGCACTTATCATAAATAACCTTGGTGACATTGAAGAGGTAATTATCAATTCTTCCAGCTAATTTATGAATTTGTTAATACTACTTTGAAAGTTTTTAGTCATGGGATTAACTTCACGATTTCTGCAGGCTGTAGAATTTGTGAGTATGCAGCATGATGATGAACTTTGGGAAGAGCTAATAAAGCAATGTCTCGATAAACCAGAAATGGTATTTTTTTTATTTTACTTTATTTTATTTTTGGGCTAATCAAAGTGTTTGTTGATGCCTCATTATGTATTGTAGTTCCATGCTTGCATTTTTAAGCATTTAATATTTTTCTCGGCAGGTAGGTGTTCTTTTGGAGCATACAGTTGGCAATCTTGATCCTCTGCATATAGTTAGCATGTTACCTGATGGGTTGGAGATTCCTAGGTGAGCTTCTTATGGATTAGTTTTTCTTGTTCTTTAACTTTTCCCTGTATTAATTTTTCCTTTGTATGAAATATATGGTGAACAGCAGGACTAAAATACCAGCAGAATTGTTTATAGTTGCTTGACTACCAGCTAATCACTTCATATTGCAACCTTCCTACCATCGTGGAGGAATTATTTGCTTCCATGACACAAGTTAGAGACCTCCTGATAACATGAGCTGGTTTTCATTTTAAACCTTGTTACTTGGAGATACCTTTCCATGCTTCTTGGTTTTTCACATTCTATGAATTTCATAGTCAAAATTAGTAGGTGCATTTGGAGGACGTGATCTGATGCAGCATGATTTCCACATACTGAAAGGAGATTAATAGAACTTCATTAATGTTCTCAGCTGCTATTTATGCAGCTACTGTGTCATAGTTGATTGGGTGATACTCCATTAAGGACACTGATATATGCAGCTAACATTCTTCATTTTCTCTTCCCTGTGATCTGGAATGACACTGGATGTTCCTCTGAAGTTCCAATTCTACAAGAAATTTTAAAGCTTTTCCTTTTCCTCTAACCTAACGATTGTTATCAAGATAATTCACTTTATACGCCGTAATATACAATAGTGGGACCTATTGAAGCAGACTTGATGGTTCCTTGTTTTTGCAGTAGTATTTAACGGACTCTTTTTTTTCCTAAAAGAAATTATCACGTCTTTTTCC
The DNA here is from genome assembly GCF_036785885.1 of Coffea arabica. Taxonomy (NCBI): domain Eukaryota; kingdom Viridiplantae; phylum Streptophyta; class Magnoliopsida; order Gentianales; family Rubiaceae; genus Coffea; species Coffea arabica. The sequence continues at coordinate 51,527,793 of NC_092310.1, read as the reverse complement.
AATGCTGACTGTGTCAAAACTATTCATCCTTGTAGCCAAAAATTTCACATTCCTTTAGTGTAATGTCCATGGGATCTTGTGTTCTGCCCTTCATTTCAGGCTGAGGGACCGTCTTGTTAAAATCATCACGGACTACAGGACAGAAACTTCTCTCAGACATGGTTGTAATGATATCCTGAAGGTTTGCAAATTAACTGCATCTCTCTTTTGCAGTGGTGTCAATCTCAGACTCCTCTTGATGCTATATTGTGACTGTGAACTGACAGGCTGATTGTGTCAACCTCTTAATCAAGTATTACAAGGAAGCAAGGCGTGCCATATACTTCAGCAATGAAGAAAATGAAATCCGTGCTAAAAGGGATGAGACTAAAGCTTCTTACTTGGGAGAGAGAGTTGCGGGCATGAAATCCATGGAGGTTAAGTCAAAAACCAGGGGAGGTGCAAGGTGTTGCATGTGTTTTGATCCCTTCCCAATACAGGAAGCATCCATTGTTGCATTTTTTTGTTGTCATGCCTATCATACTACTTGTCTCATGGAATCCCTAAATTCCGTCACTAGCAAGAAAGAGCCAAAAACAAGTCCCAAGGAGGTGTTAGCATACTATGAATATGAGAATGGTGATGTAGACGAGGATGAAGATGACGCATCTTCTTCAGGTGCTCCTCAAATGCGATGTATCTTGTGTACTACAGCAGCAGGCTGAATAGGTCGCGAGTTCCAATTCTTCTTCTTGTGTGTCTGTGATTGTTTTTGCTGCGGTTTGTGTGCATATAGCATGAGTATACTTTCTTCATCAATTCTGTTCTTTTTTTTTTCCCCTTCTTTCTGTACAATAGTTATCAATTTTTTGGGGCTGTTTTAGTGGCCCTTGAGATGAGGGTGGAGTGGGAATGGATGTAGTATAGACGGATTTCGGGGCGCTGCTTGCAGTTGTGTTGAATAATGCAACTGGGGAAGGTTGAAAGGCATTGGTTGACCAATGTTGGAATTTCATGCTATTGAACAACCTGGGGTAACAAGCGCATTAACTTGCATGTACTGAATGTATTCATATATTGTCATGCTGATCCTGTATATTAGTTGGCTCTTTGCAGCAGTCATTCAGTTGGAAGTTTGGGAACCCAACTACATAGAAATTTCTTCCTCTGGCTTTTGTATATTTTTATTTTGTTGGTGTCAGAGTTCCTTCTGCTGCACACGGCAAAGCAATTTTTGTTGTTCGATTAATTTTCAAAGTACTTCCAGTTTCACGAATTGGAACTATCCGCTTTGATGTTTTACATATTGAGAAGGAAATAGGACTGATGGCGGTAAGTTTTGAATCCTTTCTGCATGGCCTAATAGAGGAAAAAATTACAGAGAGAAAATATTTAACAATTGCGAATTCTCTGTATAAAAATTGAAGGAGGGGGAGAGGGATGGCATGACCAAGCTGTAAACGAGAAGGAAGAGCGGGGCTTTCACGGTTAGAAGGTCGTAGAACAGAATCCATGGGTTCAGGATACATTATTACAATTACGTTACTTGTAGGCGGTTTATTTGTGTAGATCATAACATTTTTACGAAATAATTCAGACAGATGATACATTTTGGTGTTGATTAGGAGTTTGTTAATACTAAAACACCAGCTGTACTTAAAATTGTCTTCTAATCTATAAGTCTTCGTCACAAAAACCAAAGAGAAAAAGAAAAAAAAAATCTGGACTGCAGCTTTGAGCCAGTTGTTTGGATAGGGTATTATTTGAAATATTATTTGGAATAATTACTGTAGCATTTTTTGTGATATGCTGTATGTGAGATAAAAAGGTGGTTGGGAATATAAAAATGTGGGTTGGAAAATGTATTTATGATGCAAGCGAAATACTATTTGGGATAAGTTTTGTATTCCTTTTACGTAGATTTTCCGCATATTATCAAGGGGCATTTAATCGTTGAGAGCAAACTCCTAAGCAAATACTCCAAAAGTGGAAACCACAATGAAGCCTCGGAGTACCCAAAAAAACAAGCTTTGGATATCGAATATTCCTTGACAACATATGGGAATTGGATGCAATGTTATTTTGGCCGCCTTGACTGGCTTGGCTTGATTAGAACTTCTTCGGAGAATTAGATCAGTAATTTTTTTTCTTTTTTGTTTACGTCTTTAAAGTAATTTTCGTGTTTAAGCATGTGCACAAGTTAATCTGATGGATACAAAAATCGTATTAGCATAATGTGAGTTACAAGTTAACACATACACCTAGCTAATTAAATTGTTGTTCCATATTGTTTGGGATCTTAGAAAGTGTGTAATTTTCAAAAGGGTGGATATGGCACAAGGAGAAGGGAAAGAAAATGACCTTACTTTGTCGAAAGCTTTTATATTTAAAAAGAGAAGAGTCATAGTTGAACGAAGTAATTCAAAGTTCCAAAATCCTTTGCCATGAAACCTCCAACACCAAAATCTTATGGAGTCCCTCTTATTCTCTTGCTCTTCTCAATTTATTCCAATTCAGGAACACCATATAATATTCCGAGGCTAACTCTTCACGGATCAATTCCCCAATATCTTGAATCCATCTCTCCATCCATCATCATCTCCTGTAGCATCACTACATGATTTCGAAACGTACTTTTACGAACAAACTCTAGACCACTTTAATTATGGACCTCCAAGTTAATGCCACTTTCAAGCAGAAATATGCCATCAACACTAAATACGTACTGGGGTGGTGCAAATTCAAGCTCACCAATATTTGCACATCTTGGAGCAGAAAGCCCACTTGATCATGATTTCCTCTGTGTTGGTTTTCCTGTTGATCATGCTCCCTTCTTTAATGCTCTTGTTGTTTATGTAGAGGTGCCCTAAGTTAAGATTAAAATTATTCTTCATGGTTTGGCGTTTGTCTGGCGTCAGGACTTGTTAATTCTTGATTTTTCCAGCATCGACATTATGGAGAATCAGTTCCATTTGGTTCAATGGAAGAAGCATTAAAAAATGAGACCGCTCGCGGATTCTTTAACTCAGCTCAGGCTATAGCTGATTATGCAGAGGTCTTGCTATACGTGAAGGAGAGATTTTCTTCTCCAGTTATTGTCTATGGGGGGTCATATGGAGGAAGTAAGGAGGGTAGAATAATGCCTTTCCTAAATTCCATAATGTGTATACTTTCTCTTTTATAGATTGTATCAACTTGCTATTATTATTGTTATTATTATCTTACAGCAGTTTCTTCTTCACAAAATTTCCAGTGCTGGCAGCATGGTTCCGGCTCAAGTATCCACACATTGCTATTGGAGCTTTAGCCTCATCAGCACCCGTTCTTTATTTCGATAACATCACTCGGCCGCAAGATGGATATTACTGGATCGTGACCACAGATTTTCTTGTAATATACTACTAATTTAACAAGATTTCAAGTAGTACATTCTTGTTTGCATCGAGAAAAGCAAGAGAACAAGCAGAAGCAACTTGGAATAATAATGTATTCATTTATCCAAGAAAAATTAATATGTTTTAATCTATCTAATGTATTTACATAATGGTCTTTCAAAGTATCTCAAATCACCTTGCGTGGAAAAAATTCAGACATTCTCACCCTTGATGATTGATCTTGCAGGCGACTAGCGTAAGTTGTTACCGGACAATCAAAGATTCGTGGGATATAGTTGACAATATCGCCTCTCAACCAGGTGGTCTCTCCATTCTGAGTCAGAGATTCAAGACTTGCTCGCAAGCCCTTCATGCTTCCCTGAGGACTTCTCTTTGGCTTGTGACCTTGAAGCAAAATAGAACAGCTTGTAGAATAAAACCCTTTTTGTATTTTCAGGCACTAGAACAGTGGCGTTGAGCTCAAGAATTTTTTAGTGTCAATGTATGCATCCAGTGCTCAATATAATCATCCGCCTGATTATCCTCTTACAGTGCTCTGTGAAGCCATTGATCGAGCTGGAAGCCGAACTGATATTTTTGGCCAAATATTTGCTGGTGTTGAGTCTGCATTTGGAAAGAATTCATCCTGCTACGATGTCAACTACTTTCATCGTCCCACTGAAACAAACGAGGGATGGGGTTGGCAAGTGTATATGCTTTTGAAAACAATTTTTTCTAAATTTGGATTTTCATGACAGTACACTAGTGTTTGGATTTTGGCTCTTCAGGTCAAAATGGCCCTTTAATTTCCTTTTCTTATTTTCTCTGGATTGGGATATCATTTATGTCTTGGTTCTTAGAGATGTAGTGAAATGGTAATGCCCATTGGACGGACTGTTGAAGCTCATATGTTCCAGCCAGCCCCTTTTAATTTGACGGAGTTCACCCAATACTGTAAACTTGTTTATGGCGTCCCGCCTCGACCTCATTGGATCACAACCTACTACGGAGGCCATGTATGTTTTTCATTTTATACCCTGCGTTTCACGAGTCCAAATTATGCTTCTAGGCAATTCTTCTTTATTGCTTTCACAGAATCCCTTCGAATTTTCTGTCTCCAAATTAGTCTCTATTTTCTCTGTCCCTTCTTTATACAGTTGCCACGTATTTCTAACTTTTTGATAACCTAAACTCAAAACCAATAATAATTGAAGAATTTTAGTTGATTTCTACATTTAATTTTAGTTAATTTGGGGTAAAAATTAAAGAAGAGTTTTAGTTGATTTCTACATTCAAGACCAACAAGACTCTTTTTTGTTAAAATAAAAATAAAAAAAAAAGTTTTGATCTATCTGTTTTAATTGGTTTTGAGTAAACTTGTCAATCAATTATTATCGATTTGTTTGGGTTATTAAAAATTTAGAGACACGTGACAACTGTACAAAGAAGGGACAAAGGCGATAGAGACTAATTTGGAAACAGAAGATTCGAAGCCGATAGAATCTTGAACATTTAAATCATGTCCAAAATACACATAAGATGACAACACACCACCACAAAACCCCCCCCTCCCCCCCCCCCCCCCCCAAAAAAAAAAACTCCACACACACACACAAAATTCGAGAAAGGGGTGGCATATGATTTTTTTTTTTTACGTGAAATATAAACTTTTATCAATCAGAATAGAAATTTTCTCAAACAGAAGCAATCTGCTCTATACAAAATGCCAAATATGTCTATAAAATCAGAAATACCTGACTATATAGTAACCTATGTAAAAGTAAAAATTTGTTGAGTAAAGTCCCACAACATGCATAGTTCCAAATTCCTTCGTATCCTTTCTATCTTCCTCGATGTAGCCACTACATGCCTAACAGTATAGTTGCACATGATGTTTGCAATATTGTGCAGGACATAAAACTTACCCTTCAGAAGTTTGCCAGCAACATCATTTTTTCTAATGGTCGAAAAGATCCTTATAGCAGTGGCGGGTATGTCATATATACTATCAAAGAAATTATTGTCTTTGGTTTGAGCTTTGAAGTCATGCCTATACTGGATCATCTTGTAATGTAATGGTTTTCTGGCTTATTTATAGGGTGCTCGAGGACTTATCTGACAGTCTTTTGGCTATATCTACCCGCTCATGGTTTGCACTGGACCTTATCAATTCTTTTTTTTTTTTGAGAATCAAAGAGAAAGCCAAAAAGAAAAAGAAAAAGAGAATAAAACAGTAGAAATCAATTAATGGCAGCAATATTGAAGCTCAAGCATGTTCTCGTTCCATTCTGCGCCCTTTTTCTTTTGAAGTTAAAAATTGGTTTGGCTATTAATTTTTCCTTCATTATTTTCACCATTTTATTCTAGAAAATTTTATTACTATTCCTAGAAAGGACATATATAGATACATTCTCAATCTACCCAAAAAAAATGGAAGATAAATTCCCAAAAAAAAATTAAATATTTCAAGCGTATTATGCTGATCTTTCTTCCATTAATTAAAGACAGAAAATCAATTGAAAAGAGCCTATAATTTTTCCAAAAAGACAGAATGCATGCAATGTTTTGTTACTGGAAGATGATCAAGTAAATGGAAATGTCCTTTATTTCTAAATTCTCATCTCCAATTTTGTTCTCTAATGAATTACAGCAACATTATATCTCTTCGTCATCGTTTACTTGGCCTTCATTCTTGACTGAGGCGTGGCATTGAATCGTAACAAAGTTCGTGACAACGACGTGATATTCTTCGGTAACTTTGACTTGCCCATAATAGATTGTTAAATTGAAATTTGGCCACTTTAAACTTTTTCATGCATTTTTCGTACTTATTACTTGTTTCTCTTTTTTTTTTTTCTCATACAATATTAATGATTAAAATGACATGTATCAAGTCAGATTACCTGTTAGTCTTGCACAGAAATGCTTAGCCGTCAATCATCATCTGCCGATCATAGCCCTCCTCAATCCTTGGACTTAATTAAAGCAATTTATGAAGAACTGCACTAGCAGAGAGAGAGAGAGATATATATATATATATATATATATATATATATATATATATGGTGCCCTGATTGGACAGGTCACAACTCTTATCTAATATCCTCTACACAAGCACCAGATTACTACAAAAAGGTGTTTCTTCATGGCTGAGACATTAACATGACTTCCGGTTTTTTGAGGGAAAAAAAGGAAAAATACTTCCAGTTCCATCAATTGATCTTTCGTGCAAATGTTGCAGGATATAAGATTGGTTCCTAGCAGATTCGCAAGCAAAATCATACTTTACAATGGTCTAAGAATTCGATATAGTAACGGCCAGTAACAAATAATTTAAGAATATTCTTTATTATCTTCCATCAAGTTATACATATATAGAGTACTTTCCAATGGTTTTCATTCTTCAATTTAAGGGCTCTTGAAGACCTACGGGACGCCGTTCGTGCAATCTACACAACCAATGGTCTCCGTTTAATTTTGTTATTGCGAAAAATTTTGTAAGAATTGATATTCATATTGTCCTGAGAAGCAAGTATAGTTTATCCTGGATTGTTTTGCAAATCATGAGTTGTCAATTTGCAGGGTCTCGTGGCTGGTTAGTGAAGCAAAGGCAGAATGATATGAGGCTCATATATATACTTGAGGGATGGAGCAATGCACATGCAGATCTCGCTTCAATAGAAAAACGTGTGAAGAAGCTTAACTAGTCATAGGCTTGAGTTGGCATCAAAGTCCAGTTGTTCAACAAAAAGTATTGCGGAGACAGATATCTGAATGTTTTTGGGCTCAAAAGTAAGGAAATATGGATGATTTTCGTTTTCCTTTGATCTTAAATGTAGAAGAAGATAATCTTAAATGTCTGCATCATCTTTTTTCCTGCATTCCTACAGCGACCGTATAACTGCAGTTGGGATCCTCTGTGCCACTATTCGGTGCCAAATCCAATGTTAATCCCACTAATCACGTGATGGTAGAAGAAATTTAAATAAACAACATATGATAAATTAAATAAATAGGACACTTGGTATAAATATAGAAGTGACACTGAATTGCCACTGGAAAAGTGGCACTGAGGATTCCGTGTGAAATAACTGTGGTACCACATTATATAAGTGTAACATTAATGAAAATGATATACAAAATGACCAAATCAGAAAATTTTTATGCACCCGTATAATGCTCTAATAATCTGCTATGCACAAATATTTTCAAATCTAATAATTATAGCATGATGGTCTTATTGTTGACTCACTTTTTAATTCTCTATGTTTTTCTTTTTCCTTGAATAGAAGAATATGCCTTCTATGAGTCACTGCACCAAATGGATTTCTAGAAAGAGAATAAAAGCACGATTGATTTTGTGGTCTATACTGTAGTTTCTAGTGCCATTGCTGCGGACCAAGTATGTCTTCTTATTCTCACTTTTTAGTTCTAAAGACTTCTATTCAGCCGCCATAAATGGCATCAATCACGTCCATTGTGCTGGCATAGTTCATAGTGAATGAATTATGTCTGCAAGTTCACTAAAGAGAAAAGTCCCAAAAAAAAAAGAAAAAGAAAAAGAAAAAGAGAGACAAAAAGAAAGGAGAGAGGGGGCGGGGGAGGTCTATATACATCTGAAAAATGACAAGTATGCAATAAGGCAGTTAAATCGAGCCAAGGATTCAAATGGAGGTAGCATGAATTCTAGAGAGCCCAAAGTCCCTGGACGTCCAATCTTATTTTTTCCTGGTTTATAAATTCTTTTGGACAATAAAAGGTGTAGAATAATAAAGAAGTCCGTAGTTAATAAAACACGAGAAGCAAAAATATCTACTAATATCAGCACAATAAATAGAATTCTTATTTTCTTAGGCATCGACTGGAATGCATGCATGGGTCTGTATTTGACTGATGCTCAAGCATACAGACTACTATTTCATTGTCGCTGGCGGCCGAAAGCACGTATGAAGGAGAGACCTAAATGTGCAGCATTGAATCTTGACGCATGCGCGCTTCTCAGCTTTGCTTGAAGTTGACTAGTAAGGCTACATCACTTGTAAAAGCCAACCATAAAGAAATTATGAGATTGTCCATTGGCTGGGAGAGAGTATTTAAAATTCTTTATGCTGTCGGAGCTTATCAAATAGTTGCAAGCCACAAAAAGCTTATCTCTTATGACATGAAACTAGTGATAGTCGCAAAAATATGTTCTTTTAGTCATGAATAATAGAAATGACGTTTGCAATTGATTTTGTGACTTGTAAATAAATTTCACTATTTTTATAGTCACAATTGATCTTGTGACTTGAAAGATCAATTGTGATTATGTAAATAGTGACACTCATATATAAGTCACAAGATCGATTGTGATTCGTAAATGAATTTAAGTCGCGTATTTTCGGATTTGAAACCAACTTATTGCTACATGCACCAACGTTAAGTTTTGTTGTGACTTGCATTAATCTGACAAGTCATGAAAAGCCAAATTTCTTGTAGCGGTGGAAAAGGTGTGGGGAGGAGTGGAAGGTAATATATATATATATATATATATATATATATTATAAGACTGCCCTTGAGTGGACTTTGGAGTGGTCCTTCAATTTTCTAAAGTTGCTATAGATTGATTATATTGGGCTTAATTGTCTTTTGATAAAGAAGACTAAACTTGAAAAGGATTTGGTGCATATATAGGGGCTTTTAGTGCAAAACATGGTTATGAATAAGTTCTGAGTTGGTCAATTTTTTAATCGAATTTGTATGAGAAAAAGAAGAGGAGGAGATAGTGACCATGGTCCATGCTAGCACCAGCGCTTGGAGTGGAGGAGGAGTTGGAATGGTTGTTGTGTCATTTCAAGGCATGAATGTTTTCTCATACACAAATTATGGCCTCCACCCATGAACACTTGTGTGAATATTGAAAATTGTGTTCAAACTCTACTTTGCCAAGTTATTATCTAAGCCCTCTATAGAATCTAGACACGAGACCTATTCAAATTAAACTATGATAACTAATTAATGCCTTCACCATAAAAATTTTAAGTTTATAGAGAGATAATTTGACAACAATGGAACTCATTTAAGCTTGAACACCCCATTTAATTAGTTAACTAATCATGGTGAAACCAGCACTCACTTTGTAGTTTCAATCAGAAGTTTGTGCTCAATTTAGGAAATTTTGGTTTTGTCCTAAACTTGGGGGAAAGTGTCTTAGGCTAAGGAGGGCAATCAATCGTTGCCAAAACGTCCAAGAAGAAGAGAGGTTCGCTAAGTGAGTGCAAGGCCCCGTTCAATAAGCTTTCCATCTCTAACATTTATTTTTCTTTCATAATCAACGACATAATTTTCATTCTAATCCCCTATAGTTAGGTTAGAACTTTTTTTTTTCTTTCAGATTTGCATAAGGTTCAATATTGAGTTATTTGTTGCTTCATATCTGCAATCTGACCAACTTGTTTGATTCTTGTGTTCTAATTTTCACAGATTAGGTGGAGAACATTTCAAAAATTTTCAATTAGTTTGGTGGTTTTTTCTCAATTTCATCAATCAATCAAAGTTAATAGCCCAAGAAGCAAAAATACAAAAATGATAGATCATAGCCGCTTGTTTTTCATTAATGAAGTCTTGGACTCTATAGTGGTGAAACAAGAAAAGGATAAAAATCCAAAGAATTAAAAGTTCTAAAATCTCAATATTCAATTAATGTTAAACCTATCATTTGCGAGACATTTGTAGTCTGTTAGTTAGGGGTAGGCCAAAAAAACCCGTTGATCCGAAAATTTGATGAACTCGATCCGATCCGATCCGAAAAATAGGATATTCAATCCGATTTTTCTTAGCGGGGCAGATAAGGGTCAGGTACCCGCAAAAATCGGGTACGGATACGGATTAGAAAAATAAAAACCCGCGGGTACCCGACCCGCAGGGTATATTTTATAAATATTAAAAAATTAGGGATCATTTTATAACTTTGTAATTTTTAATTCTAAGTGCAAGTGAAATGGCTCACAGCCTCATATTCTAATCCTATATGATCCACCTCTCCTCATCCTGTTTGAAGAAAGCGAATATTCTCGATGAAACATGAACCAAATGAACAAAATGAAAAAAAATTTGTGAAACTCTGTTATAAAAATTATTCATTCCTTTCATCCTTTTTATTTTTATACCACCTCCATCGATCTTTCTTGCAAATTTTGAAATTCAATCAAAGATTTGTGTTTGGAGTTTCAATTTTCTGTTAGCTAGATAATTAAAACATTTGTGTCTTTCACTTATTTATTTATTTGATTTATTTTATTGCAATTATGTCTCTTAAATTTGTCTCCTTTATTTAGTGTAAGAAATTATTTTTCTTTTTCATCGCCTTTAATACCATAAGGTCTATTCCAAAGATGTAAAGAGGTTGGGGAAGATTTTTTAAGGTTATTTTTGGTTATATTTTTTCCAAAAACAATTAGTTCTATTCAATTCTTTTCCGAACTTGATTTCACAATCGACTTATTTGGGATGCAGTCTTATACCATAACATCCTTAAGGAAGTTGGGGAAGTTGCCAAATACTTATTATTCTTGTGTTTGTTGTGTTGTAGAAGGATGAAATGTGTGAAAATGGTGATGTACTCAAAATTATTATGAAACTTCGTTTTGTCCATTAGATATTATAATTTTAATATGTACTAAATTTATGGGATCGATTTGATTGTTGAATGAACTGTGTGAGAATGGTGATGTATGGACTTTAATTACAATATCTCTACCAATATTAATTGAAAAATCATGTTTTTTTTATTGAAAAACATGTTGATATTAAGTGAAAAATAATTTTTTTATTGAAAAATAGTTTTTTTTAAGGGGCGGGTCACCCGCCCCTTTTTCGGCTATCCGAATAGCGGGTACCCAAAGACATTATGAGTGGATTAGTGTCGCAAAATTACTGATCCGATATATTAGGGTCGGGTCAGCCAAATCATATTAAGAGCGGGTACCTGACCCGTACCCACTCCTACTGTCAGTGTTGAGTCACTGCAACACATGCAACCTTGTATGAAACGGTTTGCTCTTTTAATGATGAGTGATCAAAGTCGAAATAGGAAAATACTGTGATTTTAAAGGCTACAGGCCACTTTTAACTAGGGGTGGCAATCGGGTCGAATTCGGGTTGGCGAGTCGGGTTAAGACCCATGTATAACAAAAAATCCGCTGACCCGAACCTGGCCCATCAACTCGAAACGGGTCAAGATATCTGACACGAACCCGAAAATTTTGGATTGACGGGTTGACCCGAAATTTAATTTTAATTTATTAATTTACCACTATAATTTCTAATAAAATTGATTTCTCACCAAACTAATTACATAATCAAGTAATAAAAATTTAAATAAATAATCCCAAATCAAATCTAAAATAAATTAAACACTGTAAAAGTGTTTTATCCCAAACCAAATATAAATTAAATTAAATCAGTATAAAAGTAAAAAATAATATAACATATTATTTGTCCAAATATAATAATTTCAACTTCACACAAGTTAAATAAATTTATTTAGGATTAAGTAATTAATGCCTTTGAAAAAAGGAATAACTTAGTTTAGTTAGAATAAAATAATTTTTATATTTATTAAATTATTTTTAATTCGTAAACGGGTCATATCGGGTCACCTACAGGTTGACCCGAAATCGACATGTTTTCCTTTCGGCTTCATCGGGTTCGACCCGATTCTGATCCGAACCCCTGAAATGTCAACCCAAACTCATTAATTTCGTGTTAAGTTCGTGTCGTATTTTCAAGTCGTGTCGGAAATTGCCACCCTTACTTTTAACTATTAATTCACTCAATTTCATCTTTATTCTATTTTTTACTCCTATATTTAGCCATTTTTAATCCTTGATTTTTGGACACTTTACGAATATTTAAAATTCAAAACAATACAAAATAAGGATTGGGAGAATTTTTATCTATATTTTTATAATTGCAGCATCTGTGATACTATTATATTCGATCAAAATAATCACTTCATGTGATCATCATTGCTTGTTGAGTGGGATGATAGGAACATATAGGATGTATCAGAGTGACTAAATTTCATTTTGGACCCTTAAATTATATACGCACTCTCATTAAAATGAGATGAATTTCATACTCTAAGGGATAAAACGTTAACAATTAAGGTTTTAGAACTAAAGCGAGAGTACATCCATAGTTTAAGGATTCAAAGCGAAACTTACCCATATTCTTCCCGAGCGTGTGTCACGTTTTTTCGTGAGTTGCGCGTAAGATCTTCTAGAAACGCTTTCTACTTCGGAACTGAATGATATGCGATTTAACTGCAAAAATATAGTGCAGCCGGAGACGTATAACAAAAGGACGCGTGGACTGACTCAATATCAGAATCCGTGAGCCACGATCTTTCTTTTTTTTTTTTTTTTTTTTTTTTTTTATCAATCCGTGAGACACGATCTATTAGACCAATTACCTCCCATTTGGGTGTTGGTCTCAGAAAACGTTTGTCACTTAAATTATTCATCGTAGATAATATATGAGTGGTGGACAAATTTAAGTGTGATGATCCTTGATTGATAGTACTGGTGGTGTGGTTTCTTTTCACAATTACCTCTTTTGACGACTCCAAGATAGAAACAAAAGCAACTAGGTACAATTTGTGTTCTTATACGTTTGAAATTTGATCCCCTAGAAATTATCTTTATTAGAAAGGTAATCATATTTCTTGATGAAAACCGAGATTTCAAAAAGGAGGTAAGCTATCATTCGTACGAGGACTTGGAAGAGTTGATGTATATCCACATCCACACTCTGCAAATCACCAAAAAGAACAACAATGGGAAGAGATGTATAATTTTGGTGTCCAATTGGCCAAGTACTTCTAGCAAATTCTATCAGATATCATTTTGGCAAAAATATTGCACGTCTCTCTCTGAGTGGATACCTATACAAAAAAAATAATTACGCCAAGGAAAAAAATAATTTAAAAAAAAACACAGAAATGACATAAATCAAAATATGATAATCGTTCGACTTTAAGAACCAAAATAACTTTTTGTTTCATGGCATGGTGGGTTGAGAGTTTGTTATAATACAAAGGAACAGTTTTAGAAACCCCGAGGTTTTTATCAATTTCATCGATTTATCTTTATATTTCAAAATTACACCAACCTCCCCTGATTTGATAGTTTTAGTAACCAAACCTTAAAATAACATTAGATAGTTCCTCAAAATAGCATTAGTTAGTCCAATATTTAGATAAATACCCTAAAATGTCCTAACGTAATGAAGTTTAATTTAATTACTTTCCTAAAGAATTGAAACATGATTTAGCACAAATATAGGGAGTTGAAGCCAGGATTTTAATGCATATACTTACTGTTTGATAAGCAAATATAACAATGACTCTATCACGCTATGATAGACTATTTTTAAAAATACTTTATCAGGGATTTAGAATTTTAAGATTGAAAAGAAAGTATTGCCATCATACTTTTAGAGTTTGTGGATGTTTAGGAGTAGTGGAATTACTATTATTTGGTAGTGGTTTTGAATAGTTTCTTTTTGAGTTATTGTTACCCAAAAAAAAGGAAAAAAAAATTGGGAAACACATTGAATGATATTCAAAGTTGATTTGTTCCAAAAAATCACTAGTTTGATATTTGGTCACGATAGTAGCTATGTGCAATGTTGATCATTCCATGGTTTTGCAGGAGGAATAACAAGGAAAAAGAAAAAAAATAGTTTAAAACTCATTGTCGGTACAAGCATACCAAACAAGGAAGTTTCATTAAAATATTATAACTAGTATTGTGATTTTAAATGAACAATAAAGGTACGTATAATTTTTTAAACCTCAAAACTACTTAGTGAAATTGTCAAAAACTTTAGGGAAGGTTTCTGAAATTATGCCTAATAAAAAATATTTGGTTAGAGCCACAATTTTTCCCCTGTTTTGATCTTTAGTCGAACTAGAGTGATGTTGCCACATCCCTAATTGACGAAATATTTGAATCATGAGGAATTTCGTAGAAATTAAACAATATATACGAGTATAAATTCAAGAATATAAAGTTGTATGTGAAGAAAAATCAAGTAATGATAAAAAAAAGGGGGGGGGGGGGGGGGACAGGCGATCTTATTCTAAAGTCTCCATCGTGACTTGTCTCAGTCAAATATGCTTAAGAAATAGTAACACTACTTTCAGCAGCTGCTAATTTTCTGAATTAGCATGAGCACATAGGGGCTGGAAATGTGGTCAAGCAATGGCATGATGGCAGCAAATTAAGAATCAATCAACTTGAATTTGCAGTCCTAATAAAACCAAATGAAAATGATGTGCTCTAAGCATATATCTCTATATAAATATCCACACACTGGAACTCGGAACATCATAAACTAAAAGAAGTGCACAAAAAACCAATCCTCGACCAAGAAACTCAAATTCATTGGCCATGGATCTTCTTGGCAGTCTATTATCTCTATGGTTGCCTCTCCTTCTTCTCCTATGCTTCTCAACTTCCATTTCATCAGCTGTATATCACCCCCACAAAATCCCAAGGCTCAGTCCAATACGGAGAACAAATCTTCGAGACCCTGACGATACTCTAACTAAAGCTTCTCGTTCAGAAGATTTCAAATCATACTTTTACGAACAGACACTAGACCACTTCAATTATAACCCAAAAAGCTATACCAAATTCAACCAAAGTTATGTGATCAATTCAAAATTCTGGGGTGGTGCCAAGTCGAACTCTCCAATCTTCGCATATCTTGGCGCCGAAGCTCCATTGGCTGGAGATATAGAGACTATTGGCTTTCTCCCTGATAATGCCCCTCGGTTTAAAGCTCTCCTTGTCTACATAGAGGTATAGTATTATCATAACATCGTTTATTCTTCTTTCTTGCTTTATACTACATACTTAACAAACTTGTAAATACTAACTATATTCCGGGGGTCTTAATTTTCTTTTGCAGCATAGGTTTTACGGAAACTCTGTACCGCATGGATCAATGGAAAAGGCAATGAAAAATAAAGCTATTCGTGGTTATTTCAACTCGGCTCAAGCTTTAGCTGATTACGCAGAAGTTTTAATGCATGTAAAACATAAATTTTCTGCTAAAAATGCTCCGATTATCGTTGTTGGCGGATCATATGGAGGAAGTATGTACTTTTCCATGCTGTTTTTTTTCTTTATCTTAGAATTTTGTTCACGCATTTTTTTTTCCCCTTTTGGTGGTGACATATCTCTAAATACTTCAACTTGACAGTGCTAGCTTCGTGGTTTCGCCTCAAATATCCTCATATTGCACTTGGTGCTTTAGCATCATCAGCTCCCGTTCTTTACTTTGATGACATCACTCCACAAAATGGTTACGATTCCATTGTGACCAAGAACTTTAAAGTAATGAAAAAGCTGTTGATGGTTTCATGTTTTCTAATCATATATTACTGGAATTATTATATGTTAAAAGAGTTATGAGAATATTTTTGCTATGTTAAATGACAGGAGGAGAGTGAGCACTGTTACCAAACCATACGAAAATCATGGTCTGAGATTGACGAAGTTGCTTCTAAAACAAATGGTCTCTCCATTCTCAGCAAAAGATTCAAGACTTGCGCGTAACAATTCTTCTCTCTCTTTGCTTTCTCTCATTTTACCAATCAAGATGTATTGATATTTAATTGGATTAATTTTTCCTACACTGACAGTGTATACACTGTCACTGTCAGCGTTGGATGAATGACAACTATGCAAAATTTGAATTTGAAATTCAACTTTTACACATGTATCATTAATCGAACGGTGATAGTGTATATAAGATTTACTCTATTTAATTAGAGTGTAAAGTAGAAATAGCATGAGTATGTTTGGATTGTAAGTTATTTGAGATATTTTTACTGTAGCACTTTTTGTGATGTGATGTATGTGAGATAAAAAGGTAATTGAGAAGATAAAAAGGTGTATTGGAAATTGTAATGGTGATGTAAGCAAATATATTTGGGCAAATATCTCACAATCCAAACACACTCATATACTAGTCATTTTTTTTAAAAGTCAAGTCAATGCCCTAGTCATCAACATATATATATGTACTACTAATTTGCTTTGTTGATGATCATTTATGTATTAATGATTGTTTCTGCTAGACCAACATATTTTCCTGGAGAACCGGCAAATACTTCTGCTACGAAAAAGGGGCTTTATTTACTAGATATAATTAATGTCCGATGATTCAAAAGAAACTTCTCACTCGTGTGTTAATCATTGTAGTCCAAGCAGTCACCTCACTTATATCTGTCGATAGTTTGGTCATTTGATCCCCAGTTAAGAGCCATTTTCTTTGGTTATATGCACTATTTTCTAGTATAAATTTTATTTTCTTTTCTGTTTTGAGTTTTGAGTGGTAGACTTAACACGATTTTAAGACACTTTATTAAGGCAGATTACTTAAACTTTAAAGGTAAATATTTTGCACATGTACATTAATTTATGTACCCAACCCTACACATATAGTATCAATCCAGTAAAACATAACTAATAGTGAATTAAATTTGGGACGTTATATGATGATGACGCAGCCAAAGAATTGTCAAGTGAAACATCCATTATTTATCTTTTCTTTTTAATTATATTTCAGGCCTTTGAGTAGTCCGTCTGAGCTTGCGGATTACTTGGCTTCCATGTTCACAATGGCTGCTCAGTACAACGCACCGCCGAGATATCCCGTCGCTGAGTTGTGTAGTGGAATAGACAAAGCACCCGAAGGAACTGATATTCTTGGCCGCATTTTTGCTGGTGTTGTTTCTTTCAGGAAAGACGAGTCATGCTATGATGTGTTGGAAAATACCATACCCAGTGAAACAGATATCGGATGGCAATGGCAAGTAAGAGCCCGTTTGGATTATTATTTTCTGGAGTTTTAGTAAAAAATATATATATATATATTATAGTGATTTGATATACGGGAAATAAAAAAAAGATTAAAAAATAAGTTCATCGAAAATGTAAAAAAAATTTTAGGAATAAAATGGCAATCCAGATCCCTAGTCTGTCTCTTGTTTCCCTTATTAGTATTATTATTATTTTTTGTTTTTGGACTAAGCTAGGACCTGATTAATTAATGGTGATAGAAAGATAATTAATTGTTGTACTTGAGTTTGAAATCAATTTCAATTGAAAAGGGCTTCTTTTCTTTTTCTTTTTCTTTTTTTTTTTCAATAGACTTGTAGCGAGATGGTGATGCCCATGGGGCATGGCAGCAATGATACAATATTCCCATCGTCACCTTTCAACCTGCCGGATTTCATTAAGGACTGCAAAAGTTCGTATGGGGTCTCACCTCGGCCTCATTGGATCACAACTTATTATGGTGGCCATGTATGTTTTCTTGGTTATTTTCTTTATCGCGTCTTCATATTTTTCCAAATAGAGACTTCTAACACAGTCTTTGATATCATTTTCACTTTTCCATTGTTGATCCGATCCTCATATGTAAATCCAACAAATTGCAGGACATAAAATTGATTTTCCAAAGATTTGGAAGCAATATCATATTCTCCAATGGCTTGAAGGATCCTTACAGCAGTGCCGGGTAATTGAATAAGACATTTTTCCTTTTCCTTCTTTATTGATTTCTTTTTATATATTATATCGAAATTAATACTCATGGCTTCTTAAACTAATTAATCATTTAATTTCTTAATCGCAGGGTGCGAGAGAACCTATCCGACAGCCTTCTTGCTGTTTACACAGCTAAAGGTTCGTTTTTTCAGCTCTTTCCATTCCAAGTAAACTCAGTTCGATCCACTATTTCCTTTTGCGTCTTCTCAAGTAGTCGTCTTATTTCGTAAGATTATTTCCCTCACAAGCATAACCAAATAAGTGCTAATGACGCTAGAAAAACACGAGCCACATATTTTTTGAATCTATAGTTTGTGGGCTTCCGTTAAATGATTTGTGATGGCCATTTCGAAATCATTTTTTGCAGGATCTCATTGCTTGGACATACTGGCAGCACAAAAAACTGATCCGTCCTGGTTGGTTGCTCAGAGGAAATTGGAGGTTGAGATCATTGAAGGATGGATCAAACAGTATTATGCTGATCTTGAAATTTTCTTTTTTAAGAATAAAAACTAGAGGTGACAATATGTTCCAAATCACAATCGGCTATCATGCCTGAAGGGACTTTGAACTAGATGGATATTTTTATTTTGATGTCTGAGTTTGAAATGGGACTAACCCCATTTATACCCATTAATTGATGGGAATTTTTGGGTACACATTGGGGCCCGAGAGTCTCACCAAAAATTTACCCCATCGATTATTGTGTATCTTTTAATGATCCAAGTGAGGTCCTTCTATTTTTTCCTTGTAATTATGCTTAAACCCCCCATCTAGTTTCATGAACTCTTTTTTCTCTTAGCAATCAATTTTTTTAATTTGTCCCTTTTTTGTAAAAATTCTGTCGCCGGTCTCAATTTACAGTACTTTTTGAAAAATGTTGAAAGAAACTTTTTATTTTGAGACGGGAACTCAATGGTTGCGTAGTCAGGGTGAAGAAGGCTTACATGGAGTTGTTGGGGGCTCTTTTAGGCATGTAAATGGATTTGAACTCCTTTTCCAGTAGAATATTGATCAAAATGAATATTGGAAGTAATATGGAAGTCATTAATTTGTAATTTTATTAAAATACTTTGTCCATTTTTGGTAGTTTTATGATGGCTCATTCTAAACGCCATTTCATTATACTCATAAATACAAGAAAATATTTATTCACGATAAGACTAGGGTTGTAATCGAGTCGAGTCGAGCTCGAGTAAGCTCGACTCGATATACAGATAGGGTGCTCGAGCTCGAGCGAGTAGTACTTGCTCGCAGTACTCGAGCTCGATTTATTAAATTTCTTTTTCTCGATAATTTTTGAGCAAAAAGACATTATTGCCCTTTTAAAATTTTTATATGACTTGAAACATTTCGTAAATTTGACAATTCTTTTGGGTATAAGGGTAATTTTATAATAATAATATATTAAATAATTAAAATTAAAATGCTTGATAAGGCTCATCGAGCCTTCGAGCATCACTTCTGGATGCTCGAACTCGACTCGATAGCCTTATCGAGTTGCTCGAACTCAATTTGAACTCGGTTTGATTGACTTCGAGTCAAGCTTTTGACCGAACTGCTCGCGAGTAGGTTCGATTACAGCCCTAGATAAGACTAAAAGAAATTTAATAAATAAAAAAATTAAAGTTATATAAAAAAGAATTAAAGGAAAAAAAATATAGAAAATAGACTTGAATATTATGTGAGATCAATCCAAACCCATCTCAAAATTATTTCGCCCAAATTAGTCGCAAAACGCATATAGATAAGGTTGGATCCAAACTCATATTACTCAGTTGCATCTCAACTCTAAGCAAATCCAGTCCATCCTACCAATTTTGCTACCTTTAATTAAAACCAACAGAAAAGGTAGAAGTTAGAAGTAAGAGCCCTACTCTTTTCTTTCTTCTCATTTAAGGTTCCAAATGATTCCCTCTAACCTCATGATTCATAAATTTGAAAAATAGTTTCCAATATCTTAGTGCTCCTAACAACGTAAGTATTACGTGACATACACGTCAGAAAGAACCTATCTCTGTATTTCTAAGGTTCCGAATGATCCTCCCATAACATCAAGGCTTCATAAAACACAGAATTGACAAATCAAATCGCAAAATCTGTCTTCCTCATTCAAAAAAGGTTGCCAGGAGGTGACTTATAGGTTCTTCCGTCAATTTGATCACCTTCATCCTAGAAGAACTAGAAAATGTTTAGAGTATCATGTATAGCACAACTATAATTTCCATTGAAGTTCTTTTTTTGTTAGCTACAAAATTTCCTTTTAAAATCAGCAAGGGTTCTTGGTCTACGTAATTAGCTACATCGCCATGCGATGCAGCCTCATTTGGCAAGAGCAGACCTCATGAGTGACACCTGCTATAGAAGCACTTGAGATCCTCGGTGACATATATTGAGTGCCAATCCAATGCAATATAGACCGATGAAAGCAATCACCGATGAAAGACTTTGGTGGCTCAATCGCTTAGGTTTTCTTTTTCTTTTTCCCCAGATCGTGAGTAGTTAACTCAAAAGTGATGGTATTTGAATTAGACCGGCCAGTTAATTTTGGTTTAAAGGTTTAGAGGGTAGAGAAAATTTGTGTTAAACCAAATTAATTTGAATTATTAAAAAATTAAAATGCAAATACTAACAGGACACTTGGCGCAATATTAGAGGTGGCATTGGATTGGCACTCAAAATATGTCACCGAGGATCCCAAGTGATTTTGCGTTATCCCTTGTTAAGTTCTTCTATAGCACTTGGGATCCTCGGTGACATATTTTGAGTGCCAATCCAATGCCACCTCTAATATTGCGCCAAGTGTCCTGTTAGTATTTGCATTTTAATTTTTTAATAATTCAAATTAATTTGGTTTAACACAAATTTTCTCTACCCTCTAAACCTTTAAACCAAAATTAACTGGCCGGTCTAATTCAAATACCATCACTTTTGAGTTAACTACTCACGATCTGGGGAAAAAGAAAAAGAAAACCTAAGCGATTGAGCCACCAAAGTCTTTCATCGGTGATTGCTTTGAACTAGGAGGCATAAAACGCGCGTTGCGCGTTGGGATAAATATAAAATATGCCCCCTTAAACATGTGGATTCATGGAACAAAAATGTTTGTTGGTTAATAATTTGTGTACACAGCTAAGCATAAATATACATGAATAAGTAGACGGCAAAATCATTTCACAAAAATAGTACGAATATTTATTTACATTTATAGAGAGGTACTGCTAGGATTTAAAGCTAATACTTTTTAAATTAATATTTATTACTCGTTTAGGATGAGAATAAAATTCAACATTTTCATGAAGTGCAGAAGCATAGGATGTGATGATTTGAATATATCGTACTTCATAAGAGAGAAAAAGTACTGTCAAGATTTAGAACTACTTTTGTTGGAACTTGGGAAATTCTTCTTTTATCTCACTCCATTTCTTGTTTAACATGAGAATCAAGTTTACTATTTTTCATGAAGTATGGAAACATAGATTGTGACCACAAGTATATATTATGCTTCACAGGACAAAAAGGGAAATACTAAGCTAAATTTGAAGGCATTTTCATTATATATAGCAATATTGATCCAATTGTGGTTATAGTAGCTTGAAAAAAAAAAGCGATTGAATTCTCATATTAGTTGACTATGAGTTAACCGAGTTGAACAATGAAATTAAAATGATATGGGTACAGTTTTTGAATTTTTCTTTAGTTGAATTGGATAATAATAAAAGAGTTCTAAAATTGTGAAATATAAAGGAATATCTCGCTGATGAAAAGAGTTCTAAGATTGTTGAACTGTTTTCAGATCTTTCCGTAATTCATTGATGGTGGCATAATTCTTTACTCACAGTCATTTCTCTCCTACTAATAAATCGGAAAATATCGTGATTTATGAATTTCCTTTGTTGCTTTGTATTTGCAGGACTGGGAGATTGTAGTAGCTTTAGAAAATCTGGCGGAGTGCCAAGAAACTATCTTAAACTGGGAGGTTGTAGGACTGGGAAGTTGTTAAAGGCATTGGCTTCACCCATAAAGGCTGCTCTTTTTGACAAGGCCCTTTTTGATAAACTATCCTGTTGTTGCGGCCATGACAACTCCTGAGAAGAATACTCGCCAACGGTCATCTCTTCTAGGTAAAATGCTAGCTAAAGAAAAAATATGAGACCAAGGATCTCAAGTCTCCTAAAGAATATTTATTCTTGATAAACTATAAAGGTTATTATCCACCAAACATTCTTATTTCATGAATCTATGTTTAATTGGGCATGTTTTTTATTCATTCCAATGCGCATCGCACGGTTTATGCCTCCTAGTAATAATGCATTCATCAATCACATTTCAGATGCTCATCAAACAAAGGAAAATGGAAGCCCCATATAAAACTCTCCAATTTCAGAGTCGGGACCTAAATTTTGCAACAAATTCAATCAAAACATCAATTAAATCAATTATGGTTCATACACTTCCTGAGAGTCACAACATTACAACATCTTTAAGTTACAATTTTTGGCCTATCTCTTCTACTTGAAGTTGCTGTGAGTTAGCCTGGAACTCTGTCATTTGTACATGATTGTATGGGGACTGTACTTTTTTAAAAAAAAAAAGAGTTATAAGAAGGAGGGTCCTATTTTACATCTGACTGCTTCAGAAGTCTAGTCAACATTGACTACTTCTGCAACAACGTGGAGTGTAAGGAGGAGCTACACAAGACAAAACTTTTTTTAATGGTTGTATTTCCAAAAAGAAAGCACGCGTGCACCAGAATTTGATTATCATCAATGAATGATATAGGACCTGCTGCCTTTTCTCCAATACTACCAGCAGTACATATTTTGAGTGCCAATCCAATGGCACCTCTAATATTGCGCCAAGTGTCCTGTTAGTATTTGCATTTTAATTTTTTAATAATTCAAATTAATTTGGTTTAACACAAATTTTCTCTACCCTCTAAACCTTTAAACCAAAATTAACTGGCCGGTCTAATTCAAATACCATCACTTTTGAGTTAACTACTCACGATCTGGGGAAAAAGAAAAAGAAAACCTAAGCGATTGAGCCACCAAAGTCTTTCATCGGTGATTGCTTTGAACAAAGCCAAAAAGAGACAAAGTCCCTGGAAGCTTGTGGGAGTCTGCCAAGACATCTAAAAACTTCCCACATCCCCTGGGCAATGCAGCCATAGATAATTCTGTCTCATATTGCAAATCAAAAACCACCAACTCCCTCGGAAACACCACATACAGTATATGCTTCCAATGCCATGAATATGCGAATCTCACCATATAGGTAGGGAAAACGGCCAACGCGGGAGCCCCATTCCCCCCTGCACCGCTACTGGAATCCCTTTCTAGCCTCTGCAATTCAGAGGTCTCCGTACGAATCTGAAGCTCCTTTACAACCACATTGTTTTCGGTCCCCTAAAACTTTTCCAGACAGAAGAAATCCCTTTAGACCCAATGCACAGAAATGTTGACGATCGAAAGGGTCTCCGCGGATACATGAGAAGAACTCTGGGGAGGCGTCATATTTGAAGAAGCAACGACCGGAAATGGTACTGTAGAGAGAGAGCAGAGAGGGTCCGAATAAAGCCGCGAGAATAAAGGAATCAATTCGGGTCTGGATCCATGTTTGGTCCGGATAGTTGCCCTCAGTCGGGTCAATTCGGGTCAGTTTCGAAGTAAAGGATGGTGGATTTAGAGCGGAAATTGAGGAGGGAGATGCGGCCCTGGCGATCACCGACGGCGAGAAGGAGGTGGTTGACAGAATCTGGGGAGAGGAGCTGGTGGGGCAGAGGCTGCGGGGACCAGCAGATGGAGGTGACGAAAGGGGAGAGGGAAAGAGTAGCAGAGGTAGCAGCAGTAGATGGAGGAGGGAGAGGAATTGTGGCAACTAACTGCATAGAATGGGTATCGACAATGGATACAGAGCTGCCGGCGGCGTAAGCAAGGAGATCGGGGGGAGATAGGTCGGCGGCACCGCCATTGTTGCGAGAAGGTGGTCCGTGAAGCATGCTATCCCAAGATTCATTTAAGGGTCGCGGAATTGATGCCATGATCCTCGTTGAATCAGAGGGAGAAGTATTAGATGATGTGATACTAAATTTTGAATGGAATGAATTGGAAGGATGGGGAGTAGTGTTGAGAGATCTTGAGGTTCATCGTCCTGATGGGTAGAGAAAACTTGGTAAATGAATTAGACCGGTCGGTTAATTTTGGTTTAAAGGTTTAGACTTTAGAGAGTAGAGAAAATTTGTGTTAAACCAAATTAATTTGAATTATTAAAAATTAAAATACAAATACTAACAGGACACTTGGCGCAATATTAGAGGTGGCATTGGATTGGCACTCAATATATGTCACCGAGGATCTCAAGTGACGCAAAATGGCCCATTACTTTTTCTTAATATAGCAAAAGCCGTCAACATTATCACCACACATCATGGTGTTTGTTAGGAAGCCTGAAGGAGCATTCTACTTCTCAAAAATTGATGGTTCAACCATTCATTTCGAGTCAACTTAATTCTACTGCAACACAACTCAAATGTATCTTTTGAGAGATTGTTGAATTCAACAAGGAACCGGTGCACATGTTGCCAAATGAGCCCAAAAATGCATATTTCTAGCAACCCTTACTTTTAAACCCTATCAAGGCATTTTCGAAAGTGATACGAAGCTTGAATGCAGAGGTTCTGCTTCACTTTAGAATTGAAATTGCTGGTCATGATGTATTGCCAGCGTCGTCTAATCATGCAATTTCAATGTGTAATTAAGACTTTTATTCTTCTTTTGCGACAAAAACAACAAAGTGAGCTAGGACTCCGAAGGTAGGCAGTCCACCATTAAATAGCACAATTAAAAATTATAACACAAATTTTGAAAATCTAAATGTTCATTTAATATATAAACTACTTTTTCACTCAGTATTCAAAAAGAGTATGAGAATATAAAATTAAAAAAAAAAACCTTTTTCTTCACGATAGGCTAAACAATAAATTCCGAAATACGTCAGCAACAACAAAAAAAGAAAAAAAAATGTAATTTACAATACAAAAAACTGAGTATTATGAGCAGGTGTATCCAAGCAATGAGGCTTTTTAATCAGCAGATTCAACATGGTGCCTTCTCGTTACACTCCTTAGCACAACCAGGGAGCTCAGGAGGTGGCTCCTTGTTGCCCTTCTTTACAGAAACTGGGAGAGAATCAGGAAGCTCTGACGGAGACCAGGATATATATATATCAATAAAAAGTAACACCAGCAAAAACCACATCGAAAGGAATTAGCTTGTATTTCTCTCCTGCTGTCAAGAAACCTGCAATTTGGAAACAAAAAATTCCACACAAAGTGAACCAATCATAGTAGTCCAAGCGAAAGTTGACACCGTCTCGTGCAAACCCTATATAATTGATGGGTCTGCCTACAGACCTTATTTAATTGAACATGATCTGTTCCATAATCTTGTACTTGTGTGTCCTTGAGTTCTATAAGGATGCAGGAACCAAGTCTGGTGGATGGAAAATGACTGACTTGAGCGTAATTTACAACTCTTGTAGCCCGGTTTCTGGGCTAATGGGGCAGCAGAGCATCATTCCTGGTCCTTGCTTCGCCACGGGCTAAGATGATCTTGCAGTTTTTTGACAGATTTCCCTCATTTTTTTAAAAATGGTAATGTTCAACAGGTATCCAGTGGATACATGTTGGGATGGAATAGTTCAGGTGGTTGATTTTTTTTTTTTTAAAGAAGGTAAATTAAAAAAAATGTATAAATATAAGGAGAAGGTAATAATTACTTATGCGTTTTTTTCAATAATAAGTTATATGTAATTTGTGTATGTTAATAAGTGTCATTGAACAATGAACTCCTAACCTATAAGTAATTTTCTTTGGATGTTTAAACTATAAACTTAAATGTAATGGCTAATAAAACATAGTAATTAATGTGTTTTAACAAATGCACCGAAAACACTTGTTAAAAATTTTATTTTTGATATTAATCTATTGGGGATTATCTACCCAAAATAAAAACGAAAAACCGAATGGTACACCGCGATTCATGTAGATTTCCTTTTTACTAATGAATGATGAATAGGTACTACATATGAGTCAAAGATAATAGGAAAAGCTTATTAGGTTATGCCTCCTAAACCAAGTTTTGAGAAATTTTCTTTAGTCCCTAAGAAATTTTAAGAATTTTCTTTGAAAGTCTTTCACTCCCTCCACCCCCTCCCCCTCTCCTCCAACCCACAGGGGATCCTGATAAAATTTCATTTGCCCCCTTCCATAAGGTTAATGTTATTAAAAGTGTTATTAAGTATTAACTGCAAGTTTTCTTTGATATTTTTTTTGACCTGGCTTTTCTCTATGGAAAATATAAACTTTTAATTTTCTTTGATGTTTTTGACCTAGCTATTTCATCAATTAATCCATAAAGTTAATGTCATTAATTGCATTAGCATTATATATTGACAAGTCTAACTCCACTTTGCACCCGTAAACTTGTATTACTCTCTTACTTTGCACCCTAAATTTCAATTTTAAACACTTTCCACCTGCTACTCTCAAATTTTTCATATTTAAGTACAATCAATAATTACATTCCCAAAATTAACACAATAAAGAATGGTGAAAATTAATGATAATATCATGACCCGAGCACGATTCCTTGGCTTTTTAACTATTTTAAATACATTGTTATTGATTTATATGATCATAATCACTAATATTATTGGTAAAATTAATGAGATAAAAGATGGTCCAAATTAATGAAATATATTGTTTTATTTTTACTACAATAGCTTGGCAATTTTGACCACTTTCTATACATTGACATTGAATTGTTGGGTCCTCTATGCTGTTAATTTTGTTAAAGTTGTTATTGATTGGATTTAAATGGAACAAATTTAAGAATGTAGGGTGCAAAGTGTCCAAAATTGAGAGTTTAAGGAACAAGGTGTCCAAAATTAAATTTTAGGGTGTAAAGTTAAAAAATGATATAAATTCAAACATGCAAAGTAGAGTTGGTCCCATATTGACATGTTAAGCTTTGTACATTACATCAAGAAAAAAATTTGTTTAAAGCTAAACTGCATCCACCTATTAGTTAATTATTTCATTTTAATCTTCACCTTTTATTTACAAAATTTCAAATTTAAGTACTTAGTTTCAAATGCATAGGATTAATCTTTTATATACTAACAGCGTATACAGTATTATTATTGGATGATGACAACTAATTTGAATTTAATTTGAAATATACTTTTGTATATGTATTGTGTATCTAGCCATGATATTCTATATGCTGTTAATGTCTATAAGATTAATTATGTTGTGTATACGAAGTTGAAACTAAAAAATTTGTATATTTGCTAGAGTTCTCTTCCAAAAACACAAAACCAACATGTACATCTACTGAGCAATATTATCTCTAAATTTTCAATTTATATTTTGGGATATGACTGTTTTTGAAAGTCTGAAATTAGAAAATAATCAAAATTTGCATTTTTTTTTTGTGATTTTCAATTTGTCTTTTGAAAGATGATTGCTTTTCAAAGTTTGTAATTGTTTCCCTATAGATTGTAAGGATGTGAGGACAGGGACAAAGTAGCTATCTACATTAACAAATAACTTGTGCAGGTCTAGAACTAATAATGAATAAGCATGCAGCTTTGTTCTTGTGTTTCATGCAGCTAAATTAAATTAGTTTTTGAAAATAATCTAGCGATACAAAAAACTTGTTGTGACAGAAATTTGATTTAATATTCATTACTTTGAGATGCAATCACATATCAAGATTTAGATAGTTAGGCATTAGACAAAATAATATAAAAGTCATAGTTTTGAATTACACGGAAAATGATAATTTTCTCCACCCCACAGCAACAAATCCAAGCTCCGTCGCTGACGGTCTATCTGCCTCCGTCACAGGTAGAGGTGGCAAATCAACCCACTTAACTAGATTTACCCATACCCGCTCATGAATAGATGGGTATGGGTATCTTAAATTTTTGTATATGGGTATAAATGGGTTACCCAATAATACCCATTTATTAAATGGGTATTATTGGGTAACCCATCAAACCCAATTAACCCATTTAAAATTCTCTTCCCCCCAAGTCTCTTCTTTTCCCCTACCTTTTTTTTTCAAATTTTTCATTTTCTCATGATGTTAACATTATTATTATTATTATTATTATTATTATTTGTTGGTTTTATCTTATTATTTTATTTTTTCTTAGTTTGTTAAGTTGCTCATTTTTTAGCATTACCAATTTATGATAAATTTTAGCCTATTTTCTTATCTTTATAAAATGAAAATTTAAATTTATATATGAAAAAAATGTTAGGGGTTCAAAACTTTTGGATTAAGTTTTTATATTAATTTTTATAGTACTTAATTCAAATTTTTATATTCGTATTATTCAATTATTAAATAATAGGTAATTTTGTGACATAGAGTATAAATGAAAAAAATTGGTAATTAAGTTTATTGAACATTATAAGTAAATATTTAAAACTAATGATGGGTACAAAGAGTGGTATAAATTGATAACTTAGTTTGCAAAAATGAATTTAAATGAGTTTGCAAAAAGTTAAAATAAATGAGTTATAAATGGGTAATTGGGTTACCCAATTCATTTTTTGACTTACCCATTTATACCCATCTAATTAAATGGGTATAAATGAGTTGACTCACTTATACCCATTACCCATTTTACCCAACCCAAACCCGCCCAAGTCACCCATTTTGACACCTCTAGTCACAGGTCTGGGTGATAAGCGGTAACCCTTGAAGGCAAGTGACCAAACGCACATGCAAATTACGGAAACCCCGTTGTATCCATTCCTTCCTTGTATCATTTCATTTCATTTTACATACTCCATAAAAAGGAGTTATTTCATACCAATAGCAATATTGCATGCTTTGTGTTATTTCATACTAATGATCAATTTTCGTGTAGTGTATGATCATGGAGCTTTAGTACATTAATGTTAGTTTTGCAAGAAGTTTAATCTAAATTATCAGGCAAAGCAATCTACAAATTCCCAGAGTATATATAAATGTTCTAAACGTATATAATGAAAAAAATCGGTCATCGGTTCGATTTGAAATTTTTTCATTGGTTATATTGATTTCAGGTTTAAGTAATTGATTTTTTTTCCCTTTCTATTCTTATTGTATATAAACTATCATTGTAGTGAGACCGTGCAAAAAAGTTGAGTCAAGTTTAGTCTTCATAAAATCAAGCACAGTAATGGTAATGCAAATTATCATTATTTCATTGCCTGATCATCATCTATAAGTCAAAAAGGTCAATTGCAATACATATATATATATATATATATATATCCGTGTGTGTGGTGTATATTGGCAATTGCTCAAAAAAATCATGTAAAATACTTAAAAAATGCATCAGCTAGTCCTTATGAAATAAGTAAGATAGATGAACTAACTCATGCAATGTTACATCATATCAGTGATCTTCATTTCCTTGATTGATTGTTACAAGTTAATTAGTGAATTGGCTGTTGCTATCAGTCCTTGATCATTCTTGATCATTACTAAATAATACCAGAATTCCTTCTTCTCGAAAGGTGTTCTTCACTTATCTTTGATCATTCTTGATTGATATCAGAATTCCTTCTTCTCCAAAGGCGTTCTTTGTTTATCTTTCACCTTTCTGAAGATTGAATTAGTGACTTCTACTGCCACTTTATCTTGCAATTATTGCTAATTTGCTGAACGAAAAAAGGAAAAAATGTATAAATATAAGGAAAAAGGTAATAATTACTTGTACGTTTTTTCAATAGTAAGTTATATGTAATATGGGTATATTAACGAGCGTCGTCATTGGACACCTAACCCGTAAGTCAAGACATTTAACTTTCAATGCTCAATCTCCTTCCAATTCAGAACATGCTTCTACTCAATAGATCGTTTCAGAATGGATTGATTCCGTATCCATACCAGATAAATTTATTCTTTAGATGCTTATATATTAGTTAATTGTTTAAAGCAAGCTAAAAAAGAACTCCCATGGGAATGGAAAAAATGACGTTGGGAGAGTTACCCTCCTATGGGGTCCGACCTGACTCGAATAGGATTAGTCACAAACAGATACGGATATCTGTGGTTTATACCAAAAATAATAATAATAAAGAGCTCATGAATTATTCTCGTTACCATCTCACGTAGTCTAGTCATGTACAACTCGATGCATGCCACTACAAATCTCGATGGTAGTTGTATACTACGTGAAAAATATAGCATTCATTGCATACTAGTCACGCATAATTTTTTTTTTTTTGGTTAAATCATGCATTATTTCAAATGACAAATATAATAGATGAATTTGCTTCAAAATTACGAATTTTCTCCTTCTTAGTTCACCTTACAGAAAAATTTAAAAAAAAGGCCCTGGGAATTACTTGTTCCTTGTGAAAGACAATATAATAGCTAGAAATTTAGTGCAACAGCAATGTTCTTTTGAGAAAGACAAACATACCATACAACGTTTTGGAACATTTATTAGCTACTCGATCAAAAATTTGTTACACTAACGAACCATAAGCTGAAAAGAACCTTAAGAATTGATTAGTTTATAATCTATATATATATATATATCCTCAATGAAGAGAGAACTATGCATGACGACTATATTTCTAAACGAAATTATAAGAAAGATAGTAAAAACCCAATTTCTCTGGATCTGACCCTCCTGACACTTCCACGTCCTAGAGCACATCCCAAGAACCTTAACATCCCTACAATGCCAAATCCCATGGTCTTACCTGGACCGGATGCTAGCAATTACAAGTTCCATGCCATTCAGATAGATCCACAGTCATGAAATTAATACTAGCAAAATTATAATAAGTTTGAATACATTAGATAGTAATCACTATATATATATATATATATATATATATATATATATATATATATATATATATATACTTACTTTCGCATTAAAAAAACTTTACCATTACCATGCACAGTTTTGAATTTGACAACCCTGCCCAAACTGTCATCTGAAAGGCCCGACTACCAAATTTCTTTCCTCTTGTTTTAAGTGAAACTAGGAGGCATGGGCTGCGCGTCGCGCGGCGACAATTTATAATGGATGCCCATAAAGAATATATAGTGGGTATATAATTTGAAAAATAAAAACTTGATATTATTGTATGTAATAAGTGGGTGCCATAGATTCTTTCGGGTGGCATGATGCCATGAACCCGGTTAAATCTTCCTCTAATTCTTTCAATTATTGCACCCGTAAGAACAAGGAGACACTCCAGGACAACCAAAAGTATAAAGTGCAATGGAATAGTTCTTACTTTGAACCACCAATGCCAGCCCTCAACACACCTTTAGACAGCATCACAGACCAAAAGGATGGAGGAGAAGAGCGATTTTAGATGTGTTGAATGTTCTTTTCCCATCAAGAGTCTCTACATTCAGTATTCTCCCCGAAACATCCGCCTCATGAAATGTGGGAATTGCAAAAAGGTGGCTGATGAATATATTGTGTGTGAAGTCATGATTATTCTAATTGATTTGATTCTGCACAAGCCTAAGGCATATAGACATTTGTTCTACAATATGTTCACCAGGGACATTCTGGATTCTGAGTGTTTAATGTGGAAACTACTATTGGGTTTTTTAATGCTGGATTCTTACAGAAATTGGGTGTTAAATGCGAATGACTCAGAAAGCACTTCGTTAATGAGCTTTGCTGCAGCCTGCAGTATTGCGGTTCTGTAAAGATCTTGATTGATGTTGTTTTGGGAAATTTCTTGTTTATGTCTGTGGTACTCATCGGTTCTGCAAAGTTTCTGAATACTTCAGTTGGAGTTCTGAAGGGCAAAGATACAGCCCTTACCATGCTTGTTTCCAGTTACTTTAAGATCTTTCTTATCGCCATGACGGTATGGGAATTTCCTTCTTCCATGATCATCATAATTGATATGTTTGTTCTGTCATCAAATACAGTTGCTTTAAAAGTGATCGTCAACTCAGCTACCATTAGATGCTTTGGGGCCTGCGTCGCTGCGCATGCTGTGAAATTTTTTGTCAGTGAAGGGCTCAGAACACTGCATTTGAAACCAATCGAGAGCACCCTGCTCTGCAATCTGATTTGAACACATCAATGCCTCAGATTGTTGACCACAGTCGTACCTAGCAGTGCTGGCTTGCATCCGTTGTTGGTCATGAGGGCATTATTTGAAGACACTACAATTTGGTCCTCTCATAATCTGCTTCCCTGTAGACGTGGTTTTGATGATGAATTGAAAGCGGGAAAACCATATCCCAAATTCTCCTGATTTATATGGTAACTCAAAACTTACTGAAAGCGGAAAAACCATGAAGGGTCTACTACAGATTTCACTAACAATATAAATATCAATAATCACCATGAGGTGGTATAGTTTCTTAGTATATAGAATCTGACTAAAACTAAATTTTGAAGCTAAAATGCAGGGTCGAAACTTTTCTATGCCTTTCCAAGCTAAATTTTGAAGCTAAAATGCCTGGGTTGCAACTTTTCTATGCCTTTCCTGGTGAAGATAATAATAGCAAAAGTTGTTCTAGATTGGGGAATCACCAACTTTGAGGGAGTGATTAGTAACAAATTTGTCCAGTTTTGCTATTTCCTCTTATAAGAACAAGTGAAGGAATCCTTGTTTCATGCAGTCTTTATCTGCATACTCCAATACTTCCTACAAACAAAGGATGCACAAATAGCAATTAGCTTTGAAATGAGTACTAATCTTTCAACTACTTGTACACAAGAAGTATGTTCTCACAACTTCCAACATCATAAAGGAAAAAGCTATGGGAAAATGAAAATGAAGCTTAGATCTGTACCAGCATAAATACTTCTATTTGCTATTTAATCCAGTTTTTTTTTCCTTTCTTTGCCTTACACTTCCCCGAGTGGGTTAGTTTAGAAACATTGATTTTCCAGTTACACATTTTAACCAAGAATATGACATAAAGTCCACAAATAATATTCACCTCCCAAAATTATCCAAAAAATCATTTTAAAGGTTAGCGTCTTCTTAATCCCAATATGCACCAATCCTCAGTGAACCTTAAGACTAAAACATTCTAAACTTTATTGAAGAATTACACTTTGGTAAAGCTTTTAAAAGCATGTTCAGTACATCCACAAATTCTGTCAATTTGGCGAGCACAAACTGTAAAAGTTACTTCGCATACAAGAAATCACTTTCTACCGCAAGCAAAATGCAAAATCCTAAGTCAAAGTGAGCAAGGAAAAAAAAAGCACGAGATCAAGTGCATGAGAATCCAAACCACTAAGCAAGAAAATTGTATATTATTGGCAGAAACAATATACTTCATCCTGCCTGACCCAAAACAATGGTAGAAAAACAGAGTATAATCAAGGCTTCAATTATTATTAGCCAAGGTAAAAAGGTCAAAAAAAAAAATAGAGTTTGAAAAAATAAGAAAAGCAGTTAACTAAAAAGAAAAAAAAAATCACCCACCACAAGACTAAAGCAAACACAAGCTTCAAACAAATCAGACATCTAGCGGAAATGCATTAAAGACCCAGACAAAAAAATTTTTAAAAAAAAATTAAAAATAAAAGATCAGTCGAAAAATCGTCAATTTAAATAAAAATAGAAAGGGACCCATACTTCATTTCCGCTGCGCTATATCAATTGGCGATAAGCAGGACAAGATCAGAGGCTATGATGAAAATTCCCCCAAATTATATACATAGAAGAGACAGATTATAGATCTGGTGGGGGCGCAAAAAAGAAAAAAAAATTACCTGGAAAACAGGATAATTCGCGGCGATGGTCGAGAGGACGATCGGAGCGGCGATCGACGACGTCGAAAACACTTGATGACGCAGCGGAAGCAGCCGGACGGAGGAGGGGATTGAGAGACCGGCTGAGAAGGCTGTTCGATGAGACCAGCCGCTTAAGAGCTAGTGACAAAGCCATCTGATGATCTGAGTTAGCAGCTGATTAGGTAGTTGCTCGAACTCCGGGAGCAAGAAAGAAGGAAAGAAAAGAAACAATAGATCTGGGGAAAAATCATCAAGGTGTTCTCTCAGGCGAGACATAGGTAGAGCATATTGAAAGAAAGGCATAAAGAGACCGGTTCAAAGGAGAAGGAAAAGACAGCTCAAACGAAAAGGCGATTGCCAAAAAAAAAAGGGGGAAAAGATAGTACCTCCACGCAGATTTGGAAGACAAATGCACAAGGCTATCCTGAAAACAACAAAATAACGTAAAACATAAAAGGACAAGAACAACATCTGTAAAATTCAGCATGCAAGCGAAAATATAACAAAAGAAAAGAAAAAGGAAAAAGGCACAGAAGAAAATTCCGACAAAAAATCAACCTCCGCAAGAACGCAAACAGCTGGGAGAGGAACCCTAGAAAAATATCACAATCATAAAGAGGAAGAGCCAAAAACTGAAATAGGAAGGAGAAAAAGAATCGTACCTCCAATTGTTGGGTAGAAGAGAAGAAATCTCAGGTAAAGGATGGAGGCCATAAATCCAAAGGATAAAATCCATTGTGTGATACGCCTTATTCCAATTAAGAAAGATTCTCAGCCCACCCATTCATAACCAGAGCAGACGAAGGAGCAAAAATGGAAAAGCATGTGCGTGCATTAATGAGATGAGATGAAAAGAGGTGAAAGGGAAGATAACGAAATTTTGGCTGCTATTGTGAGATGAGACGAGATGATGAGAAGAGCCGAGCCGAAGGAGGATGGCGAGCACGTGAGGACGACGAAAAAGCTTGTGAACAGTAACCCTCCTTCGGCTGTTAGTCTTATATGTTGAGAAAAAGGAAGGCTAAGTGAAAAAAAGGAGGCTTGAGCTTTCTAGCCTATCACTGGATGGACTCTAAAAGGGTTTATTACTTATTAGAGGCCCTTAATGGCCTTCTCGTCGGTCTCTCTGGTGTAGTTACCCACTGGGCTGGCTGAGTATAGCCCAGTGGGTTTGAGTTGATCATTAGCAATACTGCTCTTTAACAAACAAGTTTGGTAATGGCATACGCCAGGCCCATTTTCAGTACGCATACACTTACAAATTGATGCACCAATGAACCGTTAAGTGAAAGAAGAACCATTAAAATCAGTTGCTTTGCCAACAGCTCCGATACGTATGGAACTTGTAACTAATTGTTGGCATGCATGCGATGTTTGTAAACACCATTATGCTCAGACTCGGAGCAAATTTATAATTTCGTGAAGGAAAAAAAGGGTTTTTTTTTTCTCATACTTCTCTGAGTACAATGATCATGGAAGCATGTAGACTATTTTGCTCTGCATTATGTTGTCTCAGCAATATAAGACTAGTAATCTCAGGAGTTGATTGTTATTCTTTTGTACACGAGTGTTAAGCCAATTATAAGAATATAAATGTGACTGCATTTGCATTTTTTTTTTTCTGAATTTTCCATGTATCGTATTTTTTTGCAGTACACAAATGTTGTTTATTAATACAGCAATCGATCATCGAGATATTGTTCATTTATTAATACACAAAATTTTGTCTATTCTTACAATACACAAACGATCAACTACCAAATAATACAGCAACCGATCAGCAAGAAAAAAAAATGAATGCATCTTTATTGATCTTCATAATGATAGATATAGGTCCTTTATCGTAGTTAAGGATGGCAATGGCGCGGCCACCCGCCCCGTGGGGGGCAAGGGGAATTTTTTCCCCGCTGCTTAGAAACAAAATAAATATAATATATATATATATGCATGTATATAATTATATATATAATATATAATTTAATTAGTTACAAACTTATGATAATGATATTATTAGTTATATGTATTATATAATGCATATTAGTATATGTAATATAATTGATATTATCAATTATACTAATAATTATATATATATGTACTAATACAAATTATTAATTGGTTATACTAAATTTACTAATATATTTATACTAAATCTCTAATTGCACTTAATACAATAACATTTTTTTCTCAAAAAAACAAAAAAGCACAAGCACAATAATGAATTAGTGATTGTATTTGTGTCAAAAGTGAAAACTCGACTACTTTAGTTGTATTTATTTCATCATGTTGGATTGTGTTCAAACAACTTCTGCTTGTTTGTTTTTATAAGTTTCAATTGTGAAATTATAATGAATAATAATTTGGTAATGTGTTGATATTTTAGTACTTGATTATTTGCTAAAATTTAACTATAATAAAATTATATAACAAACTTTTATTAATCCCACGGAGGCAACCACAGGAGAAGTGAGGCGGGGGAAAGGGGTGTGGGGGACAGGGTGGGGCTGGGGGGAATTTGTAGGCAACGGGTCTCCTGTCCCAACCCGGCCCGTTGCCATCCTTAATCGTGATATGAGACACATCTACACCAAACCAAAACTCATCAGACACTCAATCCTCCTTTGATATAGGCTTTCAATTAGATGTTTTCATTAATCAGCCAATGGTTTCTAGATCCTCCTTGATAGTTTCGCAAGGAAAGGGACACCTGTGTGGTTAATGCTTGACTGCGTCATACGTATAAAGTTCCAAAGCCAAACAGACCACGAGGCTTAAACTTGATGATGTCTTGTCTTCTATAACCAAAAAGAAAGAACAAATATTTGATGTGCCTGTCATTAATTTTAAATTACATTCGCACACACAAAAAAAAAATCACAATAAATATATACTGACAATGTATACACTTTCACCGTTAAATACATAATATATAATCCGAATTTGAATTTGAAACTTAAATTTTACACATGTATCGTATATCTAACCGTGATAATATAATCCGAATTTAAAATTGAAACTCAAATTTTACATATATAATAATGTATACACCGTCAGTATATACAAGATTTCCTGATAAACAAATATACTCTCTATCAACAAAGATATGCCGTGATGCATTTAGGTGTAACGCGTTTTAGCAACACAACAGATTAGCCCTGTTGACCAAATATTACCAATACCAACCAGGGAAAGTTCAATCCCTTTTCCCTAATAAAAAAAATAAACAGAGACCAAACTGCAGAATAAGTTGAATTCAAGCAAAAGTGAACGGACCAAGGGTATGACTCAGAATCATAAAAATTTTGTGGAAGTCCCAAATTGGGAAGTTACTACTGTATCAGCTGAATGTTTCAAATTGGACACTTGTCTTGCGGTTTTACTTGTGAAATAAATAAACAAAAAGTATTAAGGAGAGCAAAGAAGATGATCAAATCAAATAATGCAAGTATTTTAGGGTGCTAATTGAATTCTAAACTGCATCACTCCTTGCGTCACTAGCCCTGGCCCGGGAAAAATAAAGGAAACAGAGGTAGGAATATTTCATTTCAAGGCTTCGAAATTGTATGATTTTGTAATTGTAAGAATGAAAGGTTCCATTTCACCATGCCCTGCACTTCTCACAAACATACTTGAAAACTAATCTTTTTATATAAAAAAAAATGATAATTTCATGTCAATATCTGCACTAATAACAGTAAGTACATCGATCAAACATGATACAAATACATAAATATGAAACTTATATACAATTTAAATCTCAAAAGGAAAAAAAAATGTGTGGATATATTTGAGGTCGAGATTTCAATGCCAAAGTGTTTGGATACCACAAATATCTCAAATAATATATCGCTTGCATCATAAACACATTTCTCAACCTACCTTTTATATTCCCAATTATCTTTTTATCTTATATACATCACATCACATCACAAAAAGTGCTACAGTAATTATTCCAAATAATACTACTCTACCAAACTTTCTTTCACCCTTGTGATCGAGGCAAAGAAAAGATGGCTAATAGCTTATCTAAATCTGAATGAAAGTTTGTGTTGTTGGGATGCAACATCCAAAACCAATAATGTTAAAAGTGGTATTATTTCTTCTGCCTTTTCTTTCCAAATGTCTCTCTTAAAATTGTTGTATTCACACCAAATTAATTAATTAAGAAACCCCCACTACAAGTACAAAGTCGCCTTTATTAAAGTAAAGCAATCACCTTTTAATAATTTTTTGCTTTAAAAAGAGTACGACATATTATTTTTATTTTTTATTTTTGTCTTTGATGATACAAGTATTTGGACAAGAATGAGATTGAGCATTAAAAGTTGATCTCACAATTACAAAAGCAAGAGAAAGCAAAAGCAAAAAATCAAATGTAAGTGGCCATTGTTTATTCTTCTTTCGAAAAAGACCGACCATGCAAGTAAAACTTATTAAATATAAAAATGAGCACTTGGTTTTTTGTTAGAGTGCAAAGTTAGACTCCCAACACCAAGAATATAATTGTGATTCAAACTCTAAAAAGTAGAATACCATCCATCAAGAAGTTTCGTGCCTCCTTTAGCATCTCAAAAAGATGCAGCACACAACAGTTATTTGAATGCTAATAAATTCACTTTCTATCAATTTTAGGGAAAGCCCACCAACTTAAAAGTAAAGTGAAAATTATTGCAGTTAAAGTAGAGAGAAAATGATAAAGAAAAGAAAAGCTAGAATGCACTTTTGCCAAAGGATTTCTGACAAAATTAAAAATTAATCCAAATGATTAATTCAAACAGCATGAGAGAGAGAGCAACATTAATTTAGTAATATAGTCAATACCACACAAGTTCGAGTTCAATACATAGCCGTGAATTGAGCAGTAAGTACTTTTTTTTTTTGCGGAAAAGAAAGCTAAATCTTTCTCATTAGTCGGGCCCCTTGCCTCTTTATTGTCTTGTCTTAATCATTTTGAGGCAATAGTTTTGTACTTGGCTTTTCACCAAGTACATGATAATTACGAGTACTTAACCATCTAATTGCCGGCCTTCAAGAAAGTTTTCTAGATACAGTAGTGAGGGCTGTATTCATAGCAATTTTCTTTTTTGCCCGCCCTGCGTTGACACTTTTGCAGGCGTTTGTACTTAGTAGTATAAGCCAAAAACACGATATGATATTATTAATTCCTTGCAGTCATTACTTACACACGATAACCACGACATGGCTTTGACCATTCTCCCATCACAAAGAATTGCTTTTCTAAACGATGCTGAATTATATTTTATTATTATTTTCTTGACATGATCGTATTAGAAAAGTTCGACCAACATTCATTCTGCTTGTAACTTTGTCCAAAGAAACTTTTGATTTTTCCCATTTTTTTTTTGCCCTTTCTGTTAATGGTTAATATTTCATGAGAAACCCAAGTTGTTTATTAAAGTTTTTATTTTTTTTTTTTAACAAAAAAAAAAAAGTAATGTAGTGTTTGGCCCAAAGTAAAACAAGGGATTCCCATGTATCTGATTCCTCTGTGTTTTGGTTTTGGTTCTGATTCCCATGTATCTTCGATTGACAATAATGCCTTCTTCTTGCCTTATTATTCTACTGTTGACTCATCCATCCAGTTTCTGTACGTCAAAACTTAGAAGCTTCTGTAGCCACTTGTCAACATATGATGTCAACTCTTCTAAGAGCCAACACATAGAAATTAAAGATCTTTGATAATGATATTTGACAGCAATCGAATTGCTAAAAATGCTCATTAGTAGCAGCGTATTTCCTCTTTCTTTTCACTTTTCCTTATTGAGGAAACATATACTTTTTTTTTCCTTTTTTTTTTTGTTGGCAGTGATAGTTCTTTTCTTCTTTTTTTTTTTTTTTTGAGGAAATATATAATTACTTCCTTGCTAAGGTAAAACCTTTTCATATATACAATATATAAAGAAGAAAAATAAAAAGTATTTATCTCATTTAAATGCAACGACATCAAAATGATTTGAATCTTCTTCTGTTACCTCATCGGGTAGTTGTCTCCCGGACTTTCTTCTCTCCTCTCTTTCCCAGAAAAGACTGAACAGGAAGATAACCTTCTTAGACAGCAGCTTCCCTCAATCTTTGCTTCCTCATTTTATTCTTCCTATTTCAAAACATCACACCTACCCGCACACCTAAATACCCGCATATATCCAACTCCCAATTGACCCGATTCACCTATTTAACCGTTGGCTCAGGATCCAACTTTTCAAGATTTGAATTTCCAAGACTTGATTTTTATTAACTGTATTAGAGAAAAAGTTGATAGGAAGAAGTGGGAAAACAATACAGGGGAAAAATGGTAGTGGCGGCAGCAAGAAGATATGGGTTGGTGGTGGTTTTGGCCTGGGTGGTCTTTCCGGCGGCTATCGTGTTGTGTGGAGAAATGGGGTTGACCTTCCAGCTGGAGAGGGCCTTTCCGACGAGTCATGGTGTCCCACTTGGTGAACTCCGGGCCCGTGATCGGTCCAGACACGGCCGGTTCTTGCAGCAATCTTCTCTTGGTGGAGTTGTTGATTTCCCTGTTGAAGGCACCTATGACCCTTTTGTTGTTGGGTATAGTTCTTTATTAATTCTATAATTATTGATAATTATGTGAATTATGGCCGCTCTTTCTCTCTTTTTTTTTTTTTTCCAGTTTCTGTTAGTTGTTTTATATTTCAGTGTAGATTTAAGGTATCTTTGTGTCTTAAAGTAATGTTCTTGATGGTTTCTTGGCTTAATTGTTTTATAGATTTAAGCAAATTACGCTTTATTATTTGGTGAATATATGTTCTTTGCTTTTGTTACTTTTATTAATTTTTTACCTTTTCTTCGGTCAACAGTTGTTTGCTTGACATTTCTATTGAAGACTTAATGAGCTTTGGCGGTGTTTGTCTCTATCTTGCATGTTTAGTTCTTTGAACTGTGAGAATTAGTGGGGATTTTGGCTTTTCTTTTTGTGATTGATAGACGGAGTATTTTGTTGTTAGATTAATAAAACTTAATGGTATTTATGATTTTTTTTTGGTTTTTAGGCTGTACTTTACAAGAGTTCTACTAGGTTCACCACCGAAAGAATTCTATGTACAGATTGATACTGGAAGTGATGTTTTGTGGGTTAGTTGCGCATCCTGCAATGGTTGCCCTACATCTAGTGGACTCCAGGTAATTACACAAATTCTGCCTTAAAAGTGTTCAATTTTTACTGCCTGTTTTGGAAATTTGTCGTGAAGTATTCTTCTGGACAGTGAAAGTTTGTTTCTATTAACAGATCCAGCTTGAGTTCTTTGATCCGTCAGGTTCACCGACAGCTTCACCGATTTCATGTTCTGACCAGAAATGTGTGCTTGGAATTCAGTCTTCTGACTCGGAGTGTTCTAATGGTAATCAATGCAGTTACACTTTCCAGTATGGAGACGGTAGTGGGACATCAGGGTATTATGTGTCAGACTTGATGCATTTTGATACCATTGCTGGTAACTCTGTGACGTCAAATTCTTCAGCTAAAGTTGCCTTTGGGTAAGCTAAAGCTGAATTATTTGAATTATAGATTGTTTTGAGTTTTGCAGATTTGTCTTGACCATCTCTGTTGTACACTTGACATTTGGTGGACAGTTGCAGCACATCACAGACTGGCGACTTGACAAAGTCTGATAGAGCAGTTGATGGAATTTTTGGGTTTGGGCAGCAAGGTATGTCTGTGATTGCACAACTTGCTTCACAAGGAGCGATACCAAACGCATTCTCTCATTGCTTGAAGGGAGGTAACGGTGGTGGAGGTATCCTGGTTCTTGGTCAGGTCATCCAGCCGAATATTGTTTACACTCCCCTTGTCCAGTCACAGTATGTATTTTCTATCCTGCATTGGAACATTCAGGTCTTGCTTTTTTATTAGGTTCAGCATCCTTTCTTGTTCATGTCTACAGCTTTTCGTTGATATTGATGTCCAATGGACCTCATAGAAGCCAATATTGTCTGGCTTGCGCTTATGTCAACAGTTAGCAGAAATAGGAATTACAGCTTTGTAGGTTGAGCAGCGATTGGATTAAATTGCATGGTGTCCTATGCTGTTTGGTTAATTGTTAGTCCAGAGTTGCAGACCCAGAACCATATCTATACTTTATGGCCTGCCAATGTGAATCCTTCTCATAAAGGATTTTAAATGTAATTTGGCGGATAAAATGGAATGCAGTAGCCACTTTGGCGTGTGAATTTAAGTTCTAATTGAGAAAGAAAGTCAAGGTTAGAAATTGAGATATCAGAAATTTGGCATGTGGGTTTGTTACTCTTAGGGAGCATTGGTTTACCAAATCCCAGTGACCTAAACTCCCCAAATTTCTAACACCTTCTATCCCTGGGGTAGAAAAAGTGAGATTACTGAATATCAAGAGGTATTTCTTTGGACAATTTGGACATGTAGTAATGGTTCATGGAAAGTAATTTAGCCATTTGTTATTTGTAAAAGGGACCTTTTTTTTAGTGATCAGTTGAGCTCTGATTGTGCGTTCAAATTTTTTAAACTTAAGATAGGTGTCTATTTTGAAATATGGGGCCAATAACTTTTCATGGGTAATTCTTTTGACCGATAAAAAGTCAGACACAATTACTGTTTCTAATCGAATGAATTCAGGATTATCTTTTCCAAACATAGTGGTAAGAGTAGAAAACCCTGGCTACTAATGAAATACATTTGTAGATAACCATGTAGATAAATTAACAGAAATTCAAACTTAAGTTTAAGCATTTGGGCTGGATAACCATTGACAGCCACCTGCTTCTCTTCTCTTGTGTTTTTTGTATTGAATCTGTTTACAAGCTTAGACTTATAAAAAAAAAAAAAATGGAATTCTAGATGAGGCTAGTTTAGTACTTCATTTTTCTCACTGCCCACTCCCCATTTTTCTCAATCTATACTAAAATTCTTATCTTTATATTGTGGTTTTTTTGGATTTTTTGGAACACTGGAATTGGAGTCAGGTTCACACTCTCTCTTTCTTTCAGGCCACATTACAATCTGAATCTTCAGAGCATTGCTGTGAATGGGCAGTCAGTGCCTATTGATTCACAAGTATTTACAACTTCGAGCACCCGAGGAACTATTGTTGATTCTGGAACTACTCTGGCATACCTTGCAGAGGAGGCTTATGATCCTTTTGTTGATGCAGTAGGTTTTTATGGAACCTGTCGGATGCTTGACTCATTTGTGTTGGGCGACATTTCTTAGTTGTTTTTGCACTAGATGAATATTGGCGTGCACAGGGTAGCACATCTGTGAGAGTGTCATGCATCAATAGTTTACTCAAAATATGGTTTTCATTGCAGATTAATCAAATTGTTCTACAATCAGTACGTGCTTTTGTTTCTCGGGGAAGTCAGTGTTATTTAGTCACCTCCACCTCCAGGTTATTATTAATGATTTGTGAACCACTTTTCCATGTTGTTGAGTATTCCTTTGTTATCTATTACGGAGTATAATAATACTTAAAAACTGACGAATGTATTCTTTTTCTGTTTAGTGTCTCTGACATATTTCCCAAAGTTAGTTTAAACTTCGCTGGTGGTGCTTCAATGGTGTTAAATCCTCAGGACTACCTTTTACAGCAGAACTCCATTGTGAGTAGAAATTTATATTGAAGTGAATATTGATAGAGTTTGCAGTTAACCTGGTTTGAAGTTGGAATGCTGTCCTTCCCCATATTTAACAATTTACCCCTAAAGACCCTTACTTTGTCATTTTCTGACTCAAATTGATCTTGTTGATGTAAATTGCTTGTGAAATGGCGGTCCTACAGATCATCAGTTCCAAGTTAGTTGCCAAATATTTTTCTCTTGATAAAAATTGACTTATTTGTGATCTAAGTTTTCAGAAATTGTTTTGGAGTGCCTCATTTGGCCCCTTAAAGTTTCAAATTTGAGAATGAGGAATTTAGTGCAAATTTGATAGGCTCCCATCTCCCTGATGTTCACAAAGGAACGGTTCGTGGAAAACTTGTTCTTGCACATGTACATATAAAATTGATTTGCCAGCTCATTTTTGGCAGAATGGTGCAGCAGTCTGGTGCATCGGCTTTCAGAAAATTCAGGGTCAAGGGTTGACAATTCTTGGAGGTGAGTCCTTGACAGGTTCAGTCCCCATTGGGCAGATATGACTTGTAAATTGGTAAATGAAAAATTAGTATATGAGCAAAATGGGCCCTATATTTTGGATTAACTCCAGAGTAGATCCAAACTTATGGTGCAATGTTCACATCCAGGTGTGCTAGCCACTTGTCTTGTGTCTAACATTTTTCCTGATTTATCCTTGTTATTTGCCTTTCGGTCTTTTGTCATACACGTGATGGGCCATGTCTAACCGGCTTTCAACAATTTTATCTAATACAATTTTTCTTTGATTTTTCAATGTCTGAAACCTTGTTAAGGATTCATCTCTGATTGATCATTTAGTATGACCCTTCAATGTGATGCCAGAGATACATGTTCAGTA
This sequence comes from Coffea arabica, assembly GCF_036785885.1. Taxonomy (NCBI): domain Eukaryota; kingdom Viridiplantae; phylum Streptophyta; class Magnoliopsida; order Gentianales; family Rubiaceae; genus Coffea; species Coffea arabica. The sequence continues at coordinate 51,483,550 of NC_092310.1, read as the reverse complement.
TTTCTGGTTTGTCATCTTGTTTTGTCATGAAAATGTCTGAATGAAACTGGAATTTGTTTCCTATTTTTCTTCATTATTTGTTTCCTTTCATGCAGACCTTGTTCTGAAAGACAAGATTGTTGTTTATGATTTGGCTGGCCAAAGGATTGGATGGGCTAACTATGACTGTAAGTTCCCATATCAAGAGCATTTTCCAGCCGTTGACTTGATTTTTACAGTGCCTTCTATTTATCATTTATCTGATTGGATTAAAAGGGGAAACTTGGATTAAAAGTGTGAGTGTTTTCTCTGATACAGATACATTTGAAATTCAGTTTTTAGTTCAAGATTCGCAGAATTTGGGGTTTGTCTATTCTTTTTATGAAGTGTAAATAGCTGAAAGAAGACACTAGTTTATTTTTCTCACTGAATAAATCGGATATGGATTTGTCTCTGTATATCTAAAGCTTAAATATATGGTCATACTTTAGACCTAGGCATGGAAGTAATTGAGCATTTATGGTCATTAGGTAAGACTTAATACCATGTATCCTTTTGCGGAAATTGGATGTAGTCTTGAGCCACTGGGGATCTGAAGCTGAATGTTAAGCTTGCTTCAATGCTTTACGCGAGTATAACTTGAGCAGCTCGATAATCACATATTGTCTTACGGGGTTCTTGATCTTGAGAAGATTATTATGATGCTTTCACACAGAGTATTATTATGTGTCAATAATTTTGATATTAGATGGTGGCCATGCAGCTGGGGTACAATTCGGCTCATTCATTAGTAGACAGTTGAGCTAAAAACTTGAGCATATAAAGTTTCTCTGTACCATGTAAAGAAAAGTCCATCTCCCATCACGGTTATAACAGTGATTTATCCTAACAAACTTCTAACTATGTCTAATCAGGTTCCTCGCCGGTAAATGTCTCAGCAACCCCAAGTACAGGGAAAAGTGAATATGTAAATGCTGGGCAGATTGATAATAACAGTTCGTCCCGCGATGATCTTCACAGTCGGGTATTAGTCACCATCCTGGTTTTCTTGTTGTACGCGTTAGCATATGGAGAATTCTCAGTTTTGTGACATCAATAGGGAATTTTTTGGACTGGTGTTCTATTTCTTTGTATAGCTTCTAGCTGGTATTTAATTTATAGCAATTGGCAGGATACAGTGTTATAGTTTTGGACAGGCTGATATGTTTGTATTATTACTTTGGCCTTGTTCTGTTTTCGGCCGCTCATTTACCAAGCAGATGTAGAATGACTGGCCTCACAAGGGCCCTGTTGTACATTAGACACGAACCAAATTCTTGAATTTACACCTCATTAATACAGAGATTCTCATCTGTTTGTTTTAAAGAGAGTGCTGAGTTTATACGTCTTCTCTCTACAGCTACAAGTATGAGATGCCTGTGGTTAGTAATTTGCATGTCATTGTGAAGAGGAATGCATATCTTCGGAAGTTTGAACCCTCCACCTAAAGCTCAAAAAAGGAATTTTAAATCTCCTTTGATGATTAATTTGTCTATAAGACAAGTTGATTAAACATATGCCCAGTCTTAGGATTAGTTAGTGCGTCACTAGGTCTATGCATCCCAAACTACAAAGGATCAACACTAGCAGCAGATTATCTGTCATATTCTTGATGCCATTTCTCTTAGGGATGAATCCTATTGCATTAATGACTTGTATTATTGGGATTGATAACTTGTATTATTAGTATTAAAAGTTATGCTATGTGCAAATCCAAGATGGATGAATGCGATTCTTCGAATTTAACTTTTCCTTTCACATCTGTTTTAATTGAGATGAATTAACTTCATTTCTCCCTTTGTTTTGACTAAAAAGTTTCTTACTTTTTCGATGAACATATTTTTCGATCTCTTTTTTATCTCACGCACATCAAATCGTTACAATACATTTTCTACAAAAACTTCTAAAAATAGCGGCTTAAATGTGACCACATCATGGCCATCCACACAGCTCTTTGGCTTATGATTTCATATGCATATTCCTTTTCTTCAAGTGACAAAATGGTTGCATCCATATTTTCCGTAAATTAATGCGGAAAACAAAAGCAAGTTTGTCATGGAATGTGACGCGGTGCTGCAATGGTAGTGGTTCCCTACATTGTCAATTGAATTGCAATTGACAAAATGGTTGCATCCACCGTCTAAAAGGCAAATTCACCATTTTCGTCCTAGCCCATTACTATGACTTTACTTAAAAAATTTCAGGTGGATGCGTAGTGCACTCGTGTGACTCGATGGTGATTCAATTTTCTCCGTATTATTTTTGGACCCCTTGAGATCCTCCTCCTCCTTTTAGTATAGGATAAAATAGATTATACTACAATCATCGTCTCGAAAAAAAATTCACCATTTTTGTTCCAAACTTATTTTATTAAAATCAATTTTGTCCTGAATAGTTTTTTTTTTTTTTATGAATATAGTCCTTCAAGTTTTATTTGTTGTCCAATCATATCCTTCTGCAGTGATGCCACCCATTTTAGTTTTTCGGATGCAAAATCCAGGGGCAATCTAGGAACTAACAAGTGAACTCCTCTATAAAAAATGAGAAAATAAATATATTAAACTATATATCTTGTTTTAAACTTCAAGACAAATAGTTTTGGAACTAAGTCCTTTGCGGAGAGAAACTGGGATAAAAAAATAGAAACTGGTTTTTTTCTCCTCCCAAATTAAGATATCATTGCGGCTGTTCTTCTTCTTCCGATTGTTCTCCCTTTCCAGCTAGTAGACTAGCCGGAATTTTCCCACTCTCTCACATCTAAGCACACAGAAACAATATATACATCCAAGTTCTGTTTAAAACTTAAAACAATAAGAAATAAAGGAAATAGATTTTGAAGGAAAACAGATATATTTTCCTTACAACCCGCTTGATGTTAGTTTCTGCGACCAGTAAAATCCACAATAGATAACAGTTTCTCTTCTTATGCAAACACATATCACATACACATAATCACATATTCATTTTTAATGTTACATCCTGGCATTTACACAAGCAGTTGGAGGGCATTAAATTGACATTACTCTTCCTTTTGAGCAATTGGTGTATAATCCAACTTAGGCCAAATGTTTTAATCCAATCAGTAGTTCAGTCTTTCTCCCATGATAGCATATTTACAAAAGGACAAAAAAAGGACTTAGTTCCAAAACTATTTGATGTGCTCTTCATCCTATTTCAAATGAGAAATTTGGAGAGAATCTCAATAAAGCTAAAAGCCGATGATGGATTTGGAGTTGAGATCTGAGTATATTGGGATAGTAGATTTTTCGAGATAATTTTTTAAAAAAAAGTATTGTAGTGCCTTTTTTTTATATGATTTAGACAAGATAAAAAATGTGTTTAAGATGAAATGCAAATTAATCAACTACCCAAACAAAGATGACAAATTTCTTCCAGAAGTACAAATTAAGTGTTTTTAAAGCTCTCTAATTTTCCTCTGCACTTAATTTCTCCCAAAACTCCACTTTTTCTGCTAAATTCCAATCTTGCTCGAGCCAAAAGCAAAATGGCCTTCCTTCCATATTTTCTTGGTAGGTTGTGCTTGAGTACAGGTGCCGATGCTTCTTCTAGTGTTTTTTTTTTTTTTGTCAACACAGTTGGGTATCTGGGCCCATGGACTGGTAATACCGTACGGCTCAACTAATCCCAACTGTGGGCCGGGAGAGGCTGCCCAACATCATCGACCAAGTTTACCCGGAGACTTGATCCCTTGACGTGGCTCTCACCCAACTGAGTTGCATCCACGGAACCGAACCCCGAAGGGCGATGCTTCTTCTAGTGTTTTTTTTTTTTTTTTTTTTTTTATCAAAACGGCAACTCATCATTCATTAAACTAAACCAGAGTACAATCCTTGGAGCAACTGCTCTTACAATCTGCCTGAACCAAATCAAGCAACCACGCTGGGAAGTCAAACTTCCATTCAGCTGTTTTTTCCAAATTTATAGCAAACTTTGCTATATGGTGACTAACAGAGCTGCTCTCCCTTCTAGTGAAGGAAAAGCAACATTCATAAAAACTGAGCTTCAGCCTTTTAATATCTGAAAGCACAGTTGCAATCTCTACATCATCTTCTTCATAATTTATCCTATCAATAACATACTTACAATCAGATTCGAACTCCACCCTCCTCCACCCTTGTTGTTTGGCCACCAGCATTGCTGCTCTTAATGCTAATGCTTCCTCCATCTTTGGGGTTGAACAACTTGAGCCCGACACTGTCCAAGCTCCCACTACTTCCTTCTGCCAGTCCCTTGCCACCAACCCCCATCCTGCTTTCTCCTTGTCTTGTTGAACTGCTGCATCAGAATTTATTTTCACCCATGCCTCACTTGGTTCCTGCCATGCACCTGGTTCCACCTTCCCCTCCCCTCTAACTCTGACTAAATCTTTTTCCTCCATCTGCACCTCCTGGAACTCTCTCCATTCCCTAATAGCTTTTTGGACCACTCCCATGGGATCCCTGGCTTTTGCTTCAAACTGTCTCGCATTCCTTGACTTCCATATCTGCCATAACAAGTTCACAGTCACACCAATACGCTCCTGTCCCATCTTCCCCTTCACTGCATCCTTCAGCTCCTCCCACCAATGCCAGAATTTATACCTATATGTCTCCAGCCCCTCCCAACTAACTGGCGCCACTTCCCAGATGGCCTTTGCATGGTCACATGTAAGTCCCAAAGACAACCAAGAGGGGAGGTGAATTGGGTTGATTAAAATCTTAACTAAATTTATGTACTTTTTCTTTAATAAAAATTTACCTTCTTTTCTAGTAATGATCAACCAAGTGGATTAGAAGACAAGAGCAATATTGATCAGGGAAACAAGTATAGACAAGCAATGAGAATTTTATTAAACAGAAAAATAAGATAGGGAATCAAACCAAGTGTCTACCAAGCTATCCTCAAACTTGAAGACCATACACTAGGAAGAGCAACTTCTCTTTGATGAAAGAAGATCAACTAGATGTACAATGGAGGGAGCACTTCCTCCTTGCCCTAAGTCTCACCTAGTCAAACTAAGAAATTTTACAATCACTCAGAAAACCCTCAACAAAGCTACACTAAAGATCCTTTCAACCACAAAAGAAATGCTCACCAGAAATTCACACCACTTTAAAACAAATCTTGCTTTGGAGACTATTTTCTAGCTAAAATATCTCTTGAGATCTTGTAAACAAAGTGTGCAAAAGTCCCTGCTTGGTTCAGACCAGTTTGATTTTAAAGGTAACCAGAAATGAGCTTCATCAATGCTTCCAACGGATAGAAGGCAGCTGAAGAGTCAACTAGCCGTTGGGGCTGTCGGACGTCCGATGATCAAATCATCGTCCGATGACAGTCAAGTTGAAGTTCGGACGTCCGATGCGTCTTGATCGTCCGATAGCACAGCGTCCGATCGTAGGCAGAGAGTTGGCAAGTCATCTTGAAATTTTTCGGACGTCCGATGCGGTTGATAAGCGTCCGAGGTGTGCGTCCGATCCTTCCGGACGTCCGATGCTTCCTTATGAGCGTCCGACAGAGCTTCCTTCTTGATGTTCTTTATCCTTTCGGACGTCCGACAGTTTCCTTTCGGCCGTCCGACCTGATTGTCCTGTTTTTGCTTCTCCTTTTGTTTGTTTTGCATTTCATGACATATTCGAACCTGATTCTTGGATAGACAAAAACACTTATATTTGAAGAAAGTTAGATAAACATTTCAAAGTACCAAGAATAACAAACTTGACATACTTAAAAGACAGTATCTTTGATCGGAACAAAACAATGACTAAATTCGTTTCTATTATTTCAATCTTGTTTGCCACATCCAAAGCATCGTAGACTGGAATCAATCAAACATATGCTTTCCTTGTTCCATCAGACCTGATCAAAGTGTTCACTTTCTTGGTCTGTATAAATGAACTTTTGTGATCATCAAAACCCAGAATAACTTTGAGCACAACATGCACTAGCGGCAATATATTCCGCTAGTGTTGTAGACAAAGAGATTGCATATTGTTTCTTGCTAAACCAAGAGACTAAACAATTTCCAAGGAAATGACAAGTTCCACTAGTACTCTTTCTATCCACACGACACCCTCCAAAATCAGCATCCGAATAACCATATAGTGCAAACTCATTAGATCTAGCATACTCATTAGATCTAGCATACCAAAGACCATAGTCTAATGTACCTTTCAAATACCTAAAAATTCTTTTTACAGCATTCAAATGTGATTCTTTTGGACAAGATTGAAATCTAGCACACAAGCAAATAGCAAACATAATATCAGGTCTACTTGCGGTTAAATAGAGTAGGCTTCCGATCATACCTCTATAATGCTTTTCATCCACATGATTACCTTCTTCATCTTTGTCAAGCTTTGTAGAAGTGCACATTGGAGTTCCAACTTGCTTTGAGTCCTCCATGCCAAACCTTTTCAGCAATTCCTTGGTATATTTTGCTTGATTTATAAAAATTCCCTCAAGAGCTTGATGTATTTGAAGTCCAAGTAAGAAATTTAATTCTCCCATCATACTCATTTCAAATTCACTTTGCATAGTGATGGAAAACTCCTTACATAGATACTCATTAGTAGCACCAAAAATAATATCATCAACATATATTTACACAATAAGAAGATCATTCAACACTTGCTTAGTAAAAAGTGTGGTGTCCACAACACCCCTTTTGAAACCATTTTCAATCAAAAAACCATTTAGTCTTTCATACCAAGCTCTTGGAGCCTGTTTTAGACCATATAAAGCTTTAGATAGTTTAAACACATGATTTGGAAATTTTGAATTTTCAAAACCGGGGGGTTGATCCACATATACTTCTTGATCAATAAAACCATTTAAAAAAGCACTTTTAACATCCATTTGAAACAATTTGAAACCTTTAAAGCATGCAAAAGCAAGAAGCATTCTAATAGATTCTAATCTTGCTACGGGAGCAAATGTTTCATCAAAATCAATTCCTTCTTCTTGTGCATATCCTTTAGCAACTAATCTGGCTTTATTTCTTACAACAACACCTTTATCATCCAATTTATTTCTAAAAATCCACTTTGTGCCAATGATAGGTTGATTTTGAGGTCTATCAACAAGTGTCCAAACTTCATTCCTCTCAAATTGATTAAGTTCCTCTTGCATAGCCAAAATCCAATTTTCATCCTTTAAAGCATCATTGATATTTTTGGGTTCAAAAAGAGAAACTAAAGCAAAATTATCAAACAATTTTCTAGATGTGGAACGAGTGTTTACCTTCTCGGATGGATCACCAATTATAAGCTCTTTTGGATGATTTTGACTGAATTTCCAAGCCTTGGGAAGATCTTTGAGTGGATCATCATTTTTGTCTTCATCATCCTCTTCTTGATCATTATGAACTTCATTTTCCATTTCAGTTGCTGCTGGTTTAGAGCTTCCTTCATTTCCAATTGATAGCTTTTCCATTCCTTCTCGAACACCTACATCATCATCCTCACACGAACTTTTGGAATTATCATCATTGGTTTCATCAAATGTTATATGTATAGCTTCTTCAATCACAAGAGTCCTTCTATTAAAAACTCTATATCCTCTTTTATTCTCACAATACCCCAAAAATATTCCTTCATCAGATTTTTTATCAAACTTACCAAGATATTCCTTTATATTCAAAATAAAGCATTTACAACCAAATACTTTGAAATAACCAACCGTAGGTTTCTTATCAAAAATCAGCTCATAAGGAGTTTTCTTTAAAATAGGTCTCAAGAGTATTCTATTCATCACATAACATGCAGTGTTTACCGCTTCAGCCCAAAGATATTTAGGCAACCTACATTCATTCAACATAGTTCTAGCAGCCTCTTGGAGAGTCCTATTTTTCCTTTCTACAACACCATTTTGCTGAGGAGTCCTTGCAATAGAAAACTCATGTGTTATACCATTATGATAACAAAATTCTGGAAAACCACAATACTTAAATTCCGTCCCATTATCACTTCTAATCCTAACAATTTTTAATCCAAGCAGATTTTGCACTTTAGCAAAACAATGAAATAAAATTTTTGAAGGCATCATCTTTATGAGCAAGAAATATCACCCAAGTGTATCTAGAATAATCATCAACAATTACAAAATAATATCTTTTACCTCCCAAACTAGTAATTTGAGTGGGACCAAATAAATCAAGATGCAAGAGTTGCAAAGGTTTAGAAGTAGATACACACATCTTTGGTTTAAAAGAAATTTTTGTTTGCTTCCCAAATTGACATGCATCATATATTTTGTCCTTATCAAAACTGATTTTTGGCAAGCCTCTAACCAACACTTTTTTCGAAATTTTCTTTAGTAAATCCATGTTAAAATGACAAAGTCTTCTATGCCACAACCAAGGATCTTCATTTGAAGCTTTAAGACATTTTAACCTAGAAGAACCAACTTTATCAAGAATCACAATATATATGTCATTAAACCTCTTACCTTTGAACACAACATTATATTTGGAATCAAGCACAATGCATTCATGCTTTTTAAACAACACATTCAAGTCTTTATCACACAATTGACTAACACTAAGCAAGTTATAGCCTAAGTTATCAACTAAGAGCACATTATGAACAAAAGTTTCACCATCCTTACCAACATCACCTATTCCAATTGTCTTAGCTTTCAGATCATCACCAAATGTCACTTTTCCACTTGATTTTGATTTTAGCTTTATGAACAAAGAGGGATCACCGGTCATATGCCTTGAGCAACCGCTATCAATAAACCATTTGGACTTGTTTGAGCATTTTTCCTGAAAAGAGAAAGTGTTTGGTACCCATTTTAATTTTTAGGTCCGCAATAGTTAGCATTGTATCTAACTAACCACATGCATTTCATCCCTTTGTTCAGATTTCTTTTCACATAACAATCACCTTTCAAATGCCCTCTTTGACAACAAAAACCACACATAATGGAAGAGTCCTTAACATGTACTGGTTTGACATATCTCAATCCACCTCTTCTATATGTTGTGAAACCATGTGCATTTTTGTTGTGTGCAAATGTTCTTTGAAAAGTAGTAGGATGGGTAGATGACATGTCCCTTTTGATAAACTCCTGCTTTCTTGCTTTCAAAGTCTCATCCAAATTGTCCATTCTTTTTTTCAAATCACCATGTTTTTCCTTCAGCATTTCACAAATATTTGACTCTCTATCAAGCTCATTTTGAACATTACATCCGGCTCTTACAAGACTTTCATTGTCAGTCTTTAGTTGTTTATTTTGTTGAAAAAGACTTGCATTTTCTTGAATGAGAAAAGTCATTTTCTGTTTTAACTGCTTGTTTTTATCATAAGATTCCTTCAAGGCATTATGCAGTTTTTCAACAAAAGATTCAAGATCATCATCTTCATCATTATCACTTTCAGATTGAGAGTGTGTGGAAGTTACCTCATTATTTCCAATAGCCATGAACGCCATTTGAGCTGATTCTTCTTCTTCTTCAACTTCCCCTTCGGAGTTGCATTCATTCCAAGTAATCTGAAAGTTGTTGAATCTTGGCTTTCGATCAGCTTTTCCATCTTTCATCTTCTTCATGGGGCATTCGTTTGCATAGTGTCCAATCTGTCCACATTCGAAGCATTTGTCCAACTGTTTCTTGTTGAAATCTTATTTTCCTTTGTACTTTGCGATAGATGGCTGATTCTGGAATTGATTGTTAGGTCCTCCCCTTCTAAACTTTCTTTTATTCAAGATTCTCTTGAAGCCTCTGGTGATGAGAGCAAGATCATTATCATCATCATCCGAGTCTTCATCATCCAAGTGAGCTGTATCATCTTCCCCTTGAGTAGTCTTTAGAGCAATGTTTCTCTTTGCTCTAGCATCCTCTTCCTCCTGCATTTTAGATTTCAGTTTCAACTCATAAGAAGTTAGTGAGTTAATGATAGATTCAATAGGCACAGAACTTAAATCCTTAACTTCCTCTATTGCAGTCACTTTATTTTCCCATTCTTTGCCCAACGCATTGAGAATTTTCCTGTTCTTCTCTCCCAAGGTGTATTCTTTGCCCAACACCTCGAGATCTTTGATCAAGTCAGTGAACCTGCAATACATTTTGTCAATATCCTCAAGAGGTTCAATCTTAAATGATTCATATTTTGTGACCAAAATAGTCTTTTTCTGTTCTTTCACGTTGTCACCACCCTCATGGATTTCTCTTAGTTTATCCCACATTTCTTTGACCGATTTGCAGCCTTTTACTCTAATTGATTCATTTGAATCTAGAGCACTATAAAGAACATTCATGGCCTTGGCATTCAATATAAGGTTAGTCCTATCTTGAGCATTCATTTCAGCTCTCATTTTTTGCCGAACCAACCCTGTATCTGCATCAAGAAAGTTAGCTTCATGCGGTCCTTCACTCACAATAAACCATAGTTCAATATCAATAGATTGCAGAAAGATAATCATTCGTTCTTTCCAGCTAACATAGTTGGAGCCACTGAACATGGGAGGCCTAGTAACAGATTGCCCCTCAACAAACATAGCATGACTGGTTGTCATCTTTACTCCAAGCCGTTAGAGCTTAATCTCAAGGAGACCAAGCTCTGATACCAATTGTAAGTCCCAAAGACAACCAAGAGGGGGGGTGAATTGGGTTGATTAAAATCTTAACTAAATTTATGCACTTTTTCTTTAATAAAAATTTACCTTCTTTTCTAGTAATGATCAACCAAGTGGATTAGAAGACAAGAGCAATATTGATCAGAGAAACAAGTATAGACAAGCAATGAGAATTTTATTAAACAGAAAAATAAGATAGGGAATCAAACCAAGTGTCTACCAAGCTATCCTCAAACTTGAAGACCATACACTAGGAAGAGAAACTTCTCTTTGATGAAAGAAGATCAACTAGATGTACAATGGAGGGAGCACTTCCTCCTTACCCTAAGTCTCACTTAGTCAAGCTAAGAAGTTTTACAATCACTCAGAAAACCCTCAACAAAGCTACACTAAAGATCCTTTCAACCACAAAAGAAATGCTCACCAGAAATTCATACCACTTTAAAACAAATCTTGCTTTGGAGACTATTTTCTAGCTAAAATATCTCTTGAGATCTTGTAAACAAAGTGTGCAAAAGTCCCTGCTTGGTTCAGACCAGTTTGATTTTAAAGGTAACCAGAAATGAGTTTCATCAATGCTTCCAACGGATAGAAGACAGCTGAAGAGTCAACTAGCCGTTGGGGCTGTCGGACGTCCGACGATCAAATCATCGTCCGAACCAATCGTCCGATGACAGCCAAGTTGAAGTTCGGACGTCCGATGCGTCTTGATCGTCCGATAGCACAGCGTCCGATCGTAGGCAGAGAGTTGGCAAGTCATCTTGAAATTTTTCGGACGTCCGATGCGGTTGATAAGCGTCCGAGGTGTGCGTCCGATCCTTCCGGACGTCCGATGCTTCCTTATGAGCGTCCGACAGAGCTTCCTTCTTGATGTTCTTTATCCTTTCGGACGTCCGACAGTTTCCTTTCGGCCGTCCGACCTGATTGTCCTGTTTTTGCTTCTCCTTTTGTTTGTTTTGCATTTCATGACATATTCGAACCTGATTCTTGGATAGACAAAAATACTTATATTTGAAGAAAGTTAGATAAACATTTCAAAGTATCAAGAATGACAAACTTGACATACTTAAAAGACAGTATCTTTGATCGGAACAAAACAATGACTAAATTCGTTTCTATTATTTCAATCTTGTTTGCCACATCCAAAGCATCGTAGACTGGAGTCAATCAAACATATGCTTTCCTTGTTCCATCAGGCCTGATCAAAGTGTTCACTTTCTTGGTCTGTATAAACGAACTTTTGTGATCATCAAAACCCAGAATAACATCACAAAAAAACAGCAAGTGCTCTAAAGTCTCTGTATGTTCCCCACAACACCTGCACATATGATCCCCCTTTGGGCACCTTGCCTTTACAGTTGCATTCACTGACAGGATATCTTGTAGACACTTCCAAAGGAAGTGTTTCAGCTTCTGTTTTATATTCAACCCCCAAAGAAAGCTCCAACTCTGAGCTGAGCATCTCCTGTTACTGCTAGATTCAACATTCCTCCCAACAGGAGCCCTCCTCTTTTTAATGCATTTAGCCAGTTTATAACCTGACTTAACTGTATATTCCCCCGTATTTGACTTGCTCCAGTATAACCTATCTTTCATACTACATACACTTAAAGGTATTCTCAGTATCTCCTTCCCTTCCTTCTCATCAAAAACCTGTGCAATCAATTCCCTATCCCACTTGCCATTATTTATAAGATTACTCACCCTCTGAACAACCACCTCCTCAGTTCTTGGAGTCTTCACTCTCCCATCCTCTGTGTCTGGTAACCGTCTATCTTCCCAAATATCAATTGACTTGCCATCCCCCACCCGTTTCCTGACCCCCCTCCTCCAACAGTTCCCTCGCCCTCAATAAACTTCTCCAGTACCAGGAATCAGTACCATGGCCTTGCATTGCCCAAATTGAAGTCCCTCTAAAATACCTTGCCCTCATGACCTTACTCATCAGCAAATTTGGCTTAGATAAGATCCTCCAGAGCTGCTTTGCCAGCAAAGCCAGATTGAACTCCTGCAACTCCCTAAAGCCTAAACCCCCCTCACCCTTCCCCTCAGCCAACTTCCCCCAGTTCAACCAGTGAATTCTCTGCTCCTTCTCCTTTGAACCCCACCAGAACTTTGCCATTTCAGAACTAATCCTCCTACACAAGTCCATAGGTATCAAACAGCAGGACATCATATAAATGGGCAAGGCCATGAGTACTGACTTGATCAACACTTCTTTACCAGCCTGGCTCAACAATTTCTCCTTCCATCCCTTCAACCTCGCTATTGTTTTCTGACAGATATACTCAACAGTCTGCCTTTTGAATCTCCCAATGACCAAAGGTAGTCCCAAATACCTAATTTGTTCGACCTGCTTCATCCCTTGCGGTTCTCTCATCACCGCTTCCTTATGTCTACTCATCACATTCCTGCTAAAAAATAGAGAAGATTTCTCAATATTGATCAGCTGTCCAGAGGCTTTTCTGTATACCTCTAAGATTCTCCTTAGCTGCTCAGCCTCCAAAACAGATGCTCTATAGAAAATCTGAGAGTCATCTGCAAAAAACAAGTGAGACAGCCTAGGAGCCTTCCTTGCAATCTTTAACCCAGACAGCTTGCCCTGCACCACAGCTTGATTCAACAATGATGAAAAACCTTCAGCACATATCAGAAATAGATAAGGAGACAAAGGATCTCCCTACCTCAAACCGCTTGTTGGCCTAATGAAACCTCTTTTCTGACCATTAAAGTTTAATGCATAAGTAACACTAGAAACACACTGCATCACGCACTGAATCCACTTAGGACAGAAGCCCATTTTCCCCATAACTTTTGCCAGAAAAATCCACTCTACTCTATCATAGGCCTTTGACATATCAAGCTTAACAGCCATATAGCCTTCCCTCTCAGATCTTTTGTTTTTTAGGAAATGAATGCACTCATGAGCAATCAGGACATTATCCAGGATCTGCCTACCAGGGACAAAAGCAGACTGTGCCTGACTAATACAAAGATTCAGAACCAACTTTAATCTATTGGTGATCACCTTGGAAATTATTTTGTACAACACATTACACAGGCTTATAGGTCTGAGATCTGCCATAGTGCTAGGGGGAGCAGATTTGGGGATAAGACTAATCAGAGTCTCATTAATGGACTTAAGAATGAAACCAGAAGCAAAGAAACTATTGACAGCATTACAGATATCAGTTTTTAAGATTGACCAAAACTTTTGGAAGAAGATTGGGGACATACCATCTGGTCTAGGGGACTTATTTGGATGCATCGAAAACACAGCTTGACTGATCTCCTGCTCTGTAACCTTCCTGGTAAGCTCCCTGTTCATCTCATCAGTAATGGTCTGTGGAATTCCTTCTAAAATCTCAGAAAAAACCTCAGGTTCCTCTGTCGTATAAATCTGCTGAAAATAGTCCAGTATCTCCTGGCATGTTTCCTCCTCATCCTTACACCACTTTCCAGACCTCTTCTGTAGCACGCCTATTCTATTCATCCTCCTCCTCCCAGCCACCGTGGCATGAAAATAACTGGTGTTCTTATCCCCTTCTTGCAACCACTTCACCCTAGCCTTTTGACTCCAATATATCTCTTCTCTTTTATAAGCCTCTGCCAGTTTCCTTTTTAGACTTGCCAACTTGATCCTATACCCATCACCTTTACATTCCTTAACCTCTTTGATCTCCTGCTTCACTTTTCCTATCATACTCTTAGAATTACCTCCCATCTGCTTGCTCCAACTGAGCAAATCCACTCTAACTTTCTTAATTTTTGCCTGAACCATGAACAACCTGGATCCCTTTTGCTTACTTCCCCAAGCTCTATCTACCACCTCCTCTACATCACTATTTTGCAGCCATCTCCTGTCAAACATAAACCTCCTCTTCCCTTTTTTCCTAACAGGCTTAGTATCCAACAACAAGATACAGTGATCAGAAGCCTCTACCTCTATATGTGCACAACTTGCCTTCTCAAACTTCCCTATCCACCATTTACTTCCCAAAATCCTATCTATCCTTTCCTTCACCTCCCCCTCCCTGTTCCAATTATTGCACCAAGTCCAAGGGACTCCTTCAGCCCCAATGTCCACCAACTCATTTTCATTTATAAAAGAATTAAAGTCTTGAAAACTCACATTAGCTCTTTGTCTACCACCCCACTTTTCAGCATTTGATCTGATGTCATTCAAGTCTCCCATAATTGCCCAGGACTCCCCCCAGATACACCTCCTCCTAGCAATAACCTTCCACTGTTCTCTCCTAATACTAGCATCTGCACTAGCATAAGCACAGATGCACCACCATTCAGCCCCTATTTCACTATCATCTATAAGTAATTCTATAGTGAAACTGGTAAACAACACTTTTTTAACCTTTAACTCCTGTTTCCATAGCACTGCCAAACCTCCCGCCAACCCAACTGGATCAACCACAAAGACATTATCAAACTGAATCCATTGCTTAACACTGTTCAAAAAGCTTTTTTTCTTTTTTGTTTCAGCCAAAAAGACCAGAGATGGAGAGTGGAGTCTTACGACCTCCCTCAACTGGGGAACTGTCAAGGGGCTCCCCACACCTCGACAGTTCCACACCACAGCCCTCATTTGACACTTGGAGCCCCAATAAGGGTGGACTTCAACCCCTCAGCAAGTTCCATCTCCTCACAGTTCCCACTATCAGACTTTATTTTCTTCATATTTTCCTTCCCTTCCTGATCCTCTTTCCCCTCCCATTCCACAGTCTCCATCTTCCTTTTTCCCTTCTCCATCCCCCCCTCCACCTGATTGACTTCCACTAGAGGTCTTCTCTTACTAACTTCCAGAACCAATCTTTTCCAGGTTTTGTTTATCCTATCAGAACCTTTCTTTCTACCCCCCTGCTTCCCTGTCTTCCTCCTTTCCTCCATAGCCCCCCTGTTCCCTATCCTCTCCCTTTCATCCCCCAACCCCCTCTTCCCATCTCTCTCCCCATCAACCCACATAAGGTCAGTCAACTCATCCACTAACCCCTCCCCCTGGCTCACCCCCTGTGTCATCACTTGAATACTAACCCCTCCGGTGCTACCTTCACCACCACCCTCCCCTCCTCCAGCCTTACCATCCCCCTCATCCCCTAACATTCCCTCCACATCCCCTCCCACACCACCTCCAATCCCCCCTTCAACTCCAACATTCTGCTCCATTAAAAATTCCTCCCCCCCACACAATCCTCCCTGCCTCCCTTCCCATCAGAAAAAGACCTCACCCCCTCCATCTCATGAAAAGCTGCTATATAAGTTAACAGCAACTTTTTGTTCTCAACATTTCCCTCACTCCTAGACTGAGCTTGAGATTCCTCCCTATCAGCCCCCCTAAAATCACTCTCTCTCCTGCTTCTCCTATTTGGACTTCTCGGATAACTAGCTCTCAACCAATTCCCATACTGAGGTTCCCTATCATTTGCTAACCCTTTCTTCCCACATATCCTCTCACTATACCCAACCATCCCACAACAAAAACAGAAATCTGGACATTTTTCGTATTTAAACTCTATCCACTTTACCACTCCATTACTCTTTACCATGATACCCCTTGGTAAAGGAACAGACAGATCAATCTCAGCCAAGATTTTTAGATGTTTACCTTCTTTCCCCCCTCCCTGAGGGATGATCACATCCTCTACCTTTGCGAAAATGCTCCCAATCTTCCTGCCTACATCCTTGGTGATCCAATGGATTGGAACATTCCAGAGCTGAATCCACATCAAGGTCTTACTCAGAGCCTCCCCATCCTCTTCCAAACCAGCTCTCCACTTTAACAGAATCAGAGGCTGACCGTCATAGATCCACGGTCTCTTATTCAAAACCATATCCATCTCCTGTTCTTTCTCAAACAAAAACTGAAACAAATTTCGCCCGATCTCTACCACTCTCAGATTCCTCACCTGCGACCACATAACCCCAACAAAACTCCTAATACCTCCAATATTTGCCAGTTTATCCCCCCAAATCTTCCCAATCAAGCTCAATTTGCATTCCCTGACACTCTGAGCCACCTCCTCCTCCTCTAAACAGACTCCTACTCTCTCTTCTTCAGATAATTTGAATTTCCTTAACACTTCCTCTATTCCGTCCATTAAACCTTCCACAGACCACACCCTGAGAATTCCAGAAGCTACCACTCCAGTACAGATCCAGAGACAGTCCTAAGCCTTCGATGCCTCCTTAACAACTCCCTGTACCAGCTAGTTCTGCCACACACAAATGCTTCTTCTAGTGTTAGCTTCTTCTTTTTAGAGTGGTAACTGTATGCGCTGACGAAGCATGCTAGTAAAGGACGGATTGATGTGAGTGATTTGGTGATTTGTATTTGTAAATTTTTAATTTTCACCCCACTTTAGTAAAAAATTAGTTTTTCTCCCTTGCTTAGTTTAATGTTCTTAGTTTTCTTCATTTTTTATAGAAGAGTTGACTTGCATGTAGAAACAAACCTTTTCTTAGCCAAAAATGCCCTTGGTTGGTCGTGGAAAAGAGTTAAAATGTGGTGGCACTGCCGTAGATGGACTATATTGAAATGGAAAACATAATTCAAGAAGTAAATTGGTTAAAAAGAACTAACTATTAAGGATGAAATTGGTCTTAGTGAAAAATTCAAGGACCAAATTGATCAATTTTTCCTATCTAATTTGTAGTGGGTCTGTGGCCCTATATTGAGATATGAGAGAGGTTCCATTCTTCTTGTTTCATAATCTAGCCATAACTGGTGTGAGCATAGTTATTAAGGTATTCAACTAAATTTCAGACTCTCTAAAATAGGGTTGCAATCAAACTAACCTACTCGCAAGCAAGTCATAAGCAGTTCAGTCAATTGTCCAACTCAATTTGGAGTTGATCGAACTCAAGCCAAATTCAACAATATTCTACTTAAATGAGTCGAGTTCGAGTATTATAATGCTATACTTGAATGTTCAATGACTTTAATTGAATAATACATTTGATTGTTATATTAGAATGAAATTACATATACAGACACAAACTTGTTAAAAATTTACTACAATGTTATTACTAAAAATAATAATTCCCATGGATTGATTAGTAGATACGGCACCCAAAAAAAGTTCAATTCAAAACCCTGTCTAAATAGTCAAAAAATCCCTTTTCATTTCTCTTTCCACTCTTGTCTATCTTTTTCCTTACCGCTATCTCTCAACCCAAACACCCATGTCTCTCTTTCAAAGCCCTAAACCGCCGTAACTTAAAAGACCAAACCTCCATAAACTCAAGTTGTAACTTAAAAGACCAAACTTCCATAAACTCAAGTTCAAACTCAAGCTCAAGTAGTGCTAAATCGCATCGAGTTCAAATTCAACTCGAATACCCTAATCTAAATTAGGAACAAATAGCTTGCAATCAAGCTTTGTTATGAAGTTGGTGACGTTTTAAGCAAGATTTTAATTATGACCCCTAAAATTGGAGATGTTTTAAGCGCAAAATTAATAATTGAAATTTGACAGCGTTTGTGAAGCCAACTTCCTTCTCATACGCTCAACATTCGGATAGCACCAGCAGAGCCACTCAACTTAGCAAGAGTACGATAGGCTTTGATATCTTGATCGAGAAAAACACATCAGTCAAAACAATTTAAGGCCGTTCTGAACAAAATGGAAGTCTTTGTATACTTCGGCTACTACGTTGCAAGTCAGCAACATCTAATCTAAGGGTACCAAGTGAACCCAGAAATCGCTCAACGATAATTTGACCAAAAAGGACTAACAGGTAATGACACCATACGCAACAAAAGAGCCATGAAAGAGAAACTCTTCAGCAATAGAACATAACATCCTTGACGTTATCTTTGATGGCTGGTAGCTGCCGGAGCTCTGCCCTCTGTTCTCTTGTAGCCCTACCCCCGCCGCTAGAACCACCATCTGAGTATTCACCTTCCATGTAATAGCGAGCTCGGAATGCAGCTAAATGAGCATAATAAGCAGGCGGCACTGCAGAATCATTTTAGGCATTTGATCAGAAAATGGAAACAGATTATTATTAAACGAGATTTGCAATAACAGCGTAAAGTTAGCAAACTAACCAATGGAAACTGATTTAGTACACCTTGCATACCTTAAAAAGGAGAGAGGAATGCATGTGAGGATACTTAGTGATGAAACCATAATTTGACCATAACCAACAATATTACCACAAGCACTTTAGAAACTAGAGGTAATCCTAGACAGCAAGAGATTCTTACGTGTAACATAAATTGTTTGTCAACGTTTGCAAAGCATCTGCAGTGAATCCGTTCTCATCATAAAGCACATGGTAATGGGTCGGACGGCTTGTTCCCTGAGTTAAATAAAGAACCAGATGACCATTATAGCCATCTGCTCTAAGACTAGAAATGGTAAATGAGCACACAATGATGCAGTTAGGGCACAGGTGAAACACTAATTACCTGAATCCCAGCATGGCTGCAAAGATAGAAGTCAAACTCAGTGGGGTGGCAAATCTTGGTTTCAACAACAGTACCTGATTGAATAAATAAAAGGAGGTGAGTCAATGGAAGAAGTGATTGCAGAAACAAGTGCTATGCCAATTAGAGAAAGGGTTATTCATGGGAAACCAGAACCTGGCAAAATATTGCCACTCCTGTCAGTTAAATTTCTATCTCCATGATTAGCAGGGAAGAGACGTGTATGGTGTCTCTTCTGCACCACCACAAAGGTGACTCGTGGCAAATAATCTTGCTGTAGCGAAGCACAAGCCTGGACAAAACAACTTCACCAATAAGAGGGCATTCTGAAGAAAAGATTGAGAGGAGAGCCAAGGAACCTCAAAAAAATTAATTCATATACCTTTCGGATGGCATCCATTTCTTCCAATAAAACTTGGTTAAATTGACCTTCACTTACTCCATCTCTACAAATACAACTAATGTCAAATTTTTGCTCTATAAAGCTGGATTTGGGGAAAGGGAGCACAAGAGCACCTGTAGAAAATGATTCTTTCAGGCTTAAGTCGAGTTGAGCTCCAGAAAGCACGCAGCAGCTCCCTGTAACATCCAAATGAATGGTTTGAGGAAGATAAAAATAGGCAACCATATCCACCAAGTAATCTTGCAACTGACCTTATCATCCCACCATGCACCATGCCCCTTTTTGGGTCTTCATAACAATTGTAGAGATCCTGGATTATCTCCACCCTGTGATGCTGAGCAGAAACTAGCCCTCTATATTTTGTAGCCTCTGGCCAATCCATTGAAGCAACCACCTGTTGACAAACATTCAACAAGAGAGAGAGAGAGAGAGAGAGAGAGAGAGAGAGTTAACATAGGCATGCACAACAAAATCGTTTAACTGAGCCAGAACATACCGCTGCAATAGAGGGGCTAGAATCCTCCCCTGGTTGAGGGTGTGTAACATCAGCACCAAAAATAATTGTTGGACGGTCAGTCAGAAACGGTATTTTCTTTTGAACAGCTTGCTCTAGAACCGCATTCGTTCCACCAACCTGGTTAAACAGACAAAAGCAAAATGAAACCTGTTGTATCCTTGAGAGATAATATCTAAGGAAACTAACAAGAAGACTACAAACCTTGACATTGATCTTCAGAGCAACATTTTCAAGATATTGGTTATTGGGTCTTTTCACGTGCCTAGGCTGACAACACTGTGAAACAATTCCCAGCTCTGTTTCACACACTCGCTTGATCTTTGCTGGGAGTACAAAAATTTTGGCATTAAGCAAGCAATCAAATCACTAAATCCATGTTAGATTTCAGATACTTTTACTCACGGTAAGATCCACTGAGATCTGGTAGAATTATAATTAACAACTGCAGGTATTTCACTGCACGATCTCTAAGTCTAGCAGTAGCATTGGCATGAATATCAAACAGAGTCTTCTCAATTTGGCCAGGATGGGCTGATTGAATGGGAAGCACTGGCCCTGAGGCAAATACCTGATTATGCAAAAGACATCTATAAACGTTCTTCAGGTGATAGAACAATCATCACGAATGGCTATCATATGGAGGGATTGATCATACCATTCCTTTGCTTGAGCACATACGAATCAAGTCCTCACAGAACCTGCTTGCATCAAGATTCCGCGAGAAGCTGACACAAGCCCATGAGTCCACCTTCCCGCCATTCACCATTTTCTAATAAAAAATTATGATAGACCAAATGAACATATACATGTAAGCGCAAAGCTCATGAAAATTTGTTTAGCAGAATAATAAAATCCTCTATCATGTCAAAGAAATAAAATAAGAACAACTCTCTAAATTCTTCCAAAATCAAATTTGAAAAAAAGGTATATTTTCAGAGATAAACAAATCAATTGTTGTCACAGAAAAATGTCTTTTCCATAAGCAAGGCAGCTGTAGAATATCTTTATCAGTCACAGTATGTGAATATTTAGTAACCCGTTATTTCAGTAACAATATAACATACACACCTTGTTGATCATATTCCATTGTCCAACCCTTGGATTTACCCTTGGTTCTCCCCCGGTCGCATGATACTTGAGCTGGACAACCAAGCACAGTAGAATTTAAAAACCAGATTGAAGACTGTACCGTTCATTAAATAATGAACTAAATGATTACCGTAGGAGGTGGAAGAACCCGAGCTTCAACGGAAGTAAGCTCAGGCCTCACTTGAATCCCAAATTCCTGATGTACAAGCTGATCATTGTTGTAATTGTTACGCATAACCATCTGAAAATTAACGGCAGGAGCTTAGTACAAAGCAGTACAGAGAAGAGAAACAAATAGAAAATCCCAATGACCAAGCAAAAAAGAAAACGAAAAACCAGAGGCATACATAAAGCAAAATATATACTATACTTACATCCCTGATGCTCTGTTCTCTCTCCCTTGGTCTTTGACATGTAGCCCTTAGCAAAGCTGTAACCTGTCTGTCATTTAACTTTTTTGAATATTTTTGCCCCTCAACAATTGTACAAACCTGTAATTCACGTGTAGCCAATCTCAGCTCAGTTCACAAGAAAGGGGGGGGGGAGGTGAGGGGGAAGGCTCAGCAGCAAACCTCCATTGGCAGATATGCACTTCCAGATTGCAATGCAGGCAACGCTGCATGTCTAAGTACAATTTTGTACTTCTCAGCAAAGTATTGAACAACAGTAACGTCAATTCCATCACAGACAAATCTGCATGGTAGTTGAAAGGTTTGCAAAATATAAGAAAATCATCCAACTGTGTTTGTTTAACCTTAATTCCTACACTCATACAACAGTTCTGCACATTCATTTGGACACAAAACTAAACAAAATAAAGTCAATTTGCAGAAGGATCCACTAATGAGAAGGTATGAGCTCACGTCAACTTGTTTGTTGGTTTATCTGAAATGCCTGAGATTCTGTAGCGTCTCACGTGCCCCAGATAAGTATGTTGCACCCTAAGACGTGTGAGAGCTTTTTTCACCTAAAACACAGAACACAGTTAACATGATAGATCCAGAACTGAAGAATGCAAAAACATCAATTAGCTAACTCGCATCCAGAACCTCAAAGAGAGCATACCATCTCCAACCCAAAAAGCAAGCCAACTTTTGCCCCCATAATCAATTAAAAAGACAACATTCTTGCATGTACAAAGATAATAATAAGAAAGATGGAAATAATCGCTGGAATACCTTGATACAATCTTGATCAGATAGACGGGTTAGGTCTCTGATGTTCAAGTACTTGGCAATGAAATCCAGAACTGAAATGGGTTCATAAAATGCCGTAGCTGACACATCTGCAGGCAGAATAGAGATCAATAAAGCAAGAAAGAGTCCACAGAAATTAAACGAGAACAGAAAAGAAAAAGGATCCCTGATAGACAAGTCAAGTTCCGGAACAAGAAGCCACATGCATTTAAGCAAGAAAGAACCAATTCTCAAGTGATAGTATTCTACCAATATTGAGTGAGAGGCCCATCTGAGTTGGACGAAGGCTCTGGTAAAATCCCTTCCAATACTCTACTCCATCACCAAGATCACCTCTACCACCCAAAGTTGGATGGAAGAATGACCTTCCCACAACAGTATAACTGCAAGTACAAATCTCACTGCTTTAGGAGAACTGCTACATATCTTACATGACAAGTTGCAGCCTAAAACATCTCAAGATACAAGTGATTAAAGTAAAACACAAAGATACGAGAAAGAGGTCACTTGTTAGATGGGCTTTCTCTCAGAACCACGTCGAGTGCTTGTATGGTTTCTTGCGGTACATCAAGCTGTTCGCTTCTCAAAAACTGTTGAAGATGATGAAGGTCAGCCTTGCTAGCAAACTTAATAGAGACCTTAAACTCCCTTTCCCTCCTACAATTGAAAAAGAGTATTAAAAATTGTTTCAGCTAATTCCATAAGAACTTATATGAAGAAAAATGTTATCCGCTTACTTTGGTCCATCACCTTTGTCAGAAAGCTTGATAATGAACTCCTTCGAAGAAAAAGGCAGCGGGCCAGCAGCATAGACATTTTTCTTTCCATCATAAGCCAGCGCTCGGTTACCCAAGTGTGATAGCTTGTGGCTTTTGACAAGCTCCCTCATTACATCTCTGCATACTTTCTTAGATGACACTTCCGGAGTAATTGATACCTACATAAGTATACAGTAAAACTTTTCCATGACAGATAGGAGATTGGAGATGGTTAAAATGCAAAAGTCGTAGAATGTCACAAGAAGCAAGATATTCAACAATTAAAAACAGCTATTTACCACATTGAAATCAAATCATGTAAAATTTTAGCAGAAATTCAAAAATAAAATTGGAGGACGACCAGAGAAAACAACAAAAGAACTGAAGAACAATACCGACCAAGCTAATGTTTAAATCAGCCGTCAGTTATTAAACCCATAAACTACCAGAAACTGAACAAACCAGCACGAAATCCAAGAGAAAATTAGAAACACGTTTTACAGTTTAGAACACGAAAAAAAAAAAGATGATCATCCAAGTAGACACTTTGCCTTCTTGTGAAGCAACGACGTATCAGTGCATTAAATAGTAATCCAATGTACGAAAAACAATTATTTCCGTCAAACAAAAAAGATCTAGTGCTACTCTCCGTAAAAATCAAAACCAAGACATTTTTTAACAAACGAAGAAAATGCAAAACATACTCGAACAGGCCATTGGATACTTCAAACATGTACATGAACAGGCAAAAGTATACACCCGCGAATATGCTAAAGCAAGCAGATGAAAAGCAAAAGCAGTAGACTTACATCATAGTGATGTAGATCCCTATCAGCCACTCCAACGAGAAAATGGTTAGCCCTAACCACACATTTCTGACCCACAGTTCCAAAGCCCGGCCTCTGCGGAAACCTTGTAGCCTTCGACGACGCTGGCGGTAGTTTCCTCTCCTCCGTCACAGCCTGTTCCCCTGGCCTCTGTACGGGAACTTCACTCCCGGAGGACGAAGCCTGAAAGGTCAACTTCTGCTCCAACTCCCGGCTTATCGTCGAAGCCGACGACGACGACCCGGCTGCGGAAGCACCAGCAGGCTGCGGTGGTGGTGCATTGTAGCCGGACGATGATCCCCGTCCACCATCGCGTCCACGGCCACGGCCACGGCTACGTCCAAAAGCCGGCGAGTATGAGCCTCGACCACCGCCGCCGCCGCCGGGACCTCCACCGCCACGTCCGCGTCCTCTTCCGGACATTATCTAGATGAGATTTCTAATTATGTGTGGAATTTTAAATATTTCTATATATATATTTTTTATATAAATGGAAACAGAAGAGAGATTTTGGAGAAGTAAAGAAGAGCGAGCGAGTGGAAGAAATGGATGTGGTTTGCGTGACAATGGAAAACTTCTGTCCTGCTTTATATGGAGACTTGAAAGGACATGGAAACGGCGAAGGCGGGTAGTGGAAAGACCGAAACAGTGGAGCGAGAGGGTGGAATTATTTGGGTGTGTTGGGTCTACGGGCAGTCATAAACCAAGTTAATCGAGGTTAAGCCACGTAATTTGTCATGGATTCCCGTTCTCTGTGAAACTGAGTAACCGGCTGATGTGATTGAATTTAACGGCAGGATTTATGATTGATCGAATTAGTGTGGCTTACTTGAGTGTTTCCCAAGGAGAGCTTCCTCGAGAGTCATTAAGGAGACCGGGGCGGGGAATTGGGGGTGTGGGAAGGAGGGGCCCGTTAATGAAAATTAAAACTCCGTTAAAGACAACAGGTTATTATAATTATATGTAAGAATGGAAAATTTATGGGACCTTCTTGCACTGCCAATAATTAGATTAGATGATTCCGTTATTTAACGGCAGGTTATTTAATATGTTGTAGCCAACCCCCGATTTCAACTCAAATGCAAATTCGTAGCTTTGCTTAACTTCATATGTGATTTCAAGTAACCATCGGACTTAGTCGGTGTGGCGCAGTCTATGTGTTATATTTGTGCATATTTTAGGAAGAAAATGAATAATGAAAAAATATACAATAATAAATTAGTTGTAGCAAAGAAATTAATTATGACGTTTTTTTATTTTTATTATTGAAATTGGTAAAAAGACTTGGGATAAATATGGCGATAATATATATATGTATGGCAGTAGCAATTATGTAAACATGTGAGTAATGTGGTAGAAGTAGTTACATAAACATAGTCAGGACTGTAAAAGGAGGAAAACATAACGTGGTTGCCTAAGAAGTAAGAACGTAGAACGTGAGAGTTGGGGTCTAAAAATGTGAACCCAGAAGAATTGCTGTGCGAATCAAAAGGGGTAGAAAACGTGTGATTTTTCAGAATTTTTTGAATGGCAAAATCACACGTCCTGTTAGGAATTCAAGAATTTTGTTTGAATTGTGATTTTTTACAGAAAATTTTTTATATTTTTCATAAACACGTTTCTCAATCGCCTTTTTATTTCATATGCATCAAATTGTTACGATATATTTTTTTATAAAAATAAATCTAAAAATAGCAATCCAAAATTCATAAATAAATGGAAGACAAAAAAGATTGAGGCATGTCCAGGTAGTGCATGGCTAATTCGCTGGAAGGAAAACAGTCCTAATCTAGAAAGCAGGATTGTTTTCAGTGCGACGATTTTACCCTCAGATTCAACATATTTCTTACTTAATTTATTTGAAAATTTGTGCCATCAGGATAAAGATAATACATGAGTATAATATCAGCTTTTTATATAGATCCATAATTATTTCTACAAAACTGTATACGATGTATTTGTAATGTAACAATTTAAGAACTTTCATGACGAGTTCGCACCTGTAATTCTCTAGCTTTTAATTTTCTCATTTAACTTTCTTTATTTTTTATCACAGTAATACAAAGCCAATTGGGACAATGTCTAGGAAATGTGAAGAAAAACACAGCTAATAAAGGTAAAAAGAAAAAGAAAAAAGGGGAAAAATAAAAAAGCAAGAAGAGCAATCTAAGCTGCATTTTTGGCACTCTATTCCTATGCTACTTGATTTATAATCCTATGTGAAACAAGGAAATGTATGTATTTCAGTACTAGTATAACGTGAAAAGGCAAATGAACCATTAATTCTTTTGTTGGTGTATATTTTTGGATGCTTTTGTGTCATGAATTTCATGGTAAATGCTATTAATTGAACGCAACCTTGTTTGGATTACCGTTTTTTTTCGAAAAATTTACGTCATTTTTCGTGATCGCATTTTTCTATTACTTTTTTTCTCATATATATCAAATCGCTACAGTAATTTTTTCATAAAAAATGACGGAAAATGCAATCTAAAATGGTAAGTAAAGGAAAAAAGAGCAAATTTTGGTAAGTATTTCAGTCGTTACATTTCCCCACGATTTAATTATATTACTTTCCAAAAAAAGAAGCAAAAGAAATTTTGGTTTGTTTGTTGAATGCTTGTGCATGCCGCCAAGTAAAGGGTATATTTGTCAAATGACGTATGGAGATTTGAACATTGAAATCATTTCACCCGGATAGAATCTTGGTTAGCGCAGTACGTCTTCCAACATAAGGAATGATAACCTCATAGGGAAAGAAAGCGTGCTGCAGAATTTAATCCAACAGTGATTTTACGGCGGATTCGTGGCAGCGGGGGTTTGGGTGTGGGATTCGTGCCAGGCGGCTACCCCACACGACACCGTTGAGATAAAAAACGACGCGCTTCATAATCTTTATCGCAGTAGGCCCAGCACTGGAGTTGCCTTAGGCCGAAGAAAAGTCAATGCTTGATAAAAAATGAAAAAGCGTCACGGTGTTCTACCCTGTTCAATATATGGTGTACCTTTCTTTGAATTTTGGGATCCCAGTTCCCAGCTGAGATTGATTCGGTTGTGGGCCCAAAAGTCGTAGCATTTAGTGCAGCCGAAGGAAAATGGTCCCATCTTCTGATATGTCAGAGAACCGGGATGAATGGAAGAGTGGAAGGGACCGTCCAGCGAGTGGAAAAGGGGGGAAGAAACCTCGAAGTTTCAGAACGGAAGAGTGGCCAACGGAACAGCCAACTGATTGAATTTCGATGCTAAAGCAAGAATTGTATTAATGGACAATTCGTAAGAATTTTTGAAAGTTTTATATAGTTTTAAAAGTATGTTTTAATTCGTGATAATGAGTAAAATTGAACATATCTAACTTTTTTCTCAGAAAAAAAATAGATGACAAATACCAATGAACAAATTGAGTTTGTTTGGATAAGAGTTTATTTGGATAATTTATTTGAGATAATTACTGTAACATTATTTGTGATGTGATGTATGTGAGATAAAAAAGTGATTGGAATTTGTGAGGCAAATTATTTTTTTTCAAAACCTAGATCGAGAATCTTATTGCTAACACAAGAGTTGTGTTAATAGACTATGCATAAAAATTCCTATAAATTTGATTTAGTTTTAAAAGTATGTTTTAATCCGTGATGGTGATTATAACTGAATATATCTAAACTGTATTATCCTCAAAAAAGAAAAGGGATGACAAATACCAAAGCTTATCGGGGAAGCTACAAGATTTTTGAAAAATAAGTTTTTCATACGCAATGTTATAATAATACACAAACAAAAATAACTCCGAAAACATCATATTCATACAATATCAAAAAGAACTCCAAACATACAAAAAAATTAAAATAAAAATCCACACCATTTTCTTCTTCCATTTATCACCATCACTCACCACCATCCAATCCTTCCCCTCATTTTTTCTCCTCCCCTTCTCAGCTAGATCGAGGGAGAAATAAGAGGGGTGAGGCATGGCGGGGAAAGAGGGAATGGAAGATGCCGAGGAAATAAAGGGAGGAGGAAGATGGGAGAAGTAAAGAGATGGAGAAGAAGGGGAGGAGGAGGAAGAAAGAGAGGAAAGAGAAGGAAGGGGGTGGTGGTGGCGATGATAATTTTTAAAAATGACTATAAAAATTTTAACTTTAAAAATATTCTAAATATATTCTAAAAGCACCTCTAAAAACATCACGAAAAACATTTACAGTAAAAAACTGTTTTCATATACACTATTATAGCAAAATATTTCAAAAACAATTAATCTAAAAGAAGTCATAATTATTATATTTTTTTAACTTTTCAGGCGAAGGGGGGTGGTTAGGAAGGAATAACTGGAATTCCCCTCTAAGAAATTCTTGAGGGTTGGGGACCGTTACCATAGTCTTCAAGTCTTGCTTTTATTATTCTTATAGTCAAAATCTGATGGCAATCGGTGAAGCGAAGGGAAATTCGAGCAGACTATGGAGGGAAATTGTTTCTCCTCCCCTTTTCCTTCTCTTCAGAAGAAAAAACTCTCTAACCAAAATTTCCCCTAACTCTCCTACGGAAAAAGATCAGAATTTTTTTATCTTTTCCTATGGGAAGAACCCTCTTTATAGTTTATTTTCATTTTGGTGAATAAAATCTCTTCTAAAATTTTCTAATAAGAGTTTCTTCTCTCTTTAGAATTATCTAATGAGAGTTTTCTTCTCTTCTAAATTTTTTAGTGAGAGTTTTATTCTCTCATAAGGATTCATAGTGAGAGTTTTTGATAAATTTTTTCAAATTTCTTTTATTAGAACTGAGTTTTTGTTAGATTTTGATTATCAGATCTGAAATTTCTTAGACCTATTTGGCAAATCTCACCATAATATCCGGATTTGAAACACTTAATTAGCAGATATAGCAATTGGAATCATGTACAGATGTCCGTGGAGTTACAATTATTTTACATTATTTTTTAAATTTGGAGTTTTGTGATGTAATTTTATTATTCTTCAGATTTGTAGTATAATTTTTTTTTAGATATATTCATTTATATATGTGTATGTTTGATGATGTAATTTATGCTATCAATACATATTTTAATGAAATTATGATATTTTATCAAAAAAGATTTATTGACACAAAGTAGTGTATTAGATTAGAAAAAATTACAAGTTATATCGGACAACTAAAGGACCAATCCCAATTAACTAATTAGGAATTTCCTCTCCATTTGTAAGAGCAAAAAACTGTCACTTGAATCATCAATTCTACTGAAGACGACAAAAGAATTTGGTCAGAATTGGGCTAAATTGTCTTTTTATATTTCAAAATCTAGATATATGATCATATTATTGATAAGTTTTTTTTTTAAATTATTCAAAACACACAGTTTGCATTTTTTTCCTCTCAATTTTTCAGAACACACAACAAATTGTTGGAAGCAATCTACATACCCAATTAAACTAGAATAATACATTTTACAAGCTATGATAAAACCGATAGCCCATTTGCGCTTTGCTAACATCATACCAATTTTGTAAGTTACTAAAAGTCTAAAATACTTTCCTTTTCAAACTAGCAATAACGGGGTATTCAACCAACTCGTTAGAATGTACATTAACAGTCTTGTGAAAACGCCGCTGACTCCTTTCCAGGCCCACCTAAAAGTCTTTCATTTTTTTTAGGGTAGCCCACTTCAAAGTCTCAATTGCCACTGCGATTTCGGCAAGCTTTTTTCCGAAGAAAGTGGTAAAACATCCTTAAAAAGGGCAAAAGGAATTTTTTTTTTTTTTTTTTTTTTTAGAGTCGGACGCAGCCATTACCTTTTATGTGTGAAAGGAATAAAGGAAGAAAGAATACGTAACTTTAACAGTAAGATGAGGGCCTTTATTCCGTGTCCGTACGGACAATTAAAGCGCCGCTCAAAGATGTACCCTTAGTTCTTCGTCCTTAAGTATGTGTTCCCCTCTTTTCTTTGGGAGGAGATTTACTAAAACGAGGAAGGAATGGAATCACCGGCTTTTAGACCATTGGCTGCCATCAAAGATTTTAAATTTTGGTGTAATGGAAAATCAATGATTCAAATATTATCTCTCATCATGTGTTATTATTATATGTGATTCTTTTAAATTCATACGAATACAGGTATGCGGTACACTCATCTAATCTAATGATGATTTAGATCCGTTGGACCTCTCCCCTCCCCCTTCAAGAATAGGAGTAGGTTAGGCTAACTGTTGCGTTTGATTAAAAAAAAAAAAAAAGAGAGGAAGGAATAGTAATATTATGGCTTATGATTAATTTCTTGACGTTCTTTTGCTTAATTTCTGGTCACTCAAAATTTCACATATTAATTCATATTTTCCATCTAGGACACAATTGTACTGGAATTTATGTCACATTGTTGAGTATATTTTCATTAGTTTATCCTGATTTTATACAATTTAATGAGATTTTATCACATAAGAAAATGTTTGGGAGCTCACTTTTTATTTTATTTTTTTTTGGTTTCCATTTTCTTATAAACAGTAGACGCTTCAAATATTGACAACAATTTGGGGGAAAAGAAGGACCTTTTGGATCAGCTGAGGATCTCAGGTTTTCAGCCCATTTATCTCTAGAACACAAAAGTTCATTGGACCCAATCTCGTGCTGGGTTGTGGACTTGTTGCTGAACCAATTAACTGGGGTTTTTAAGATGCAACATTTTTCATTCTTTCTCAATTCAGAAAGTGCCCGCTTGCCCGGAATGGATAGAATCTCTGGGTCAGAGAACTTTTGTACCATACCTGATGTCGGTGGAACCCACCTCAAAGTCGTAAAAATACTTATTGTAGGAATTCGTAAGCGAAGGGGGGGATGGATTTGAACCTGAAAGGACCTTTAATTCTCGAGGTTTTAAAGTCTCTTGAACTCTGGAGCTTTAATTCTTGAGGTTTTAAGGTCTCTTATCCTTAGAGGGTAAAACACTTAAAATGCTGAGTTAAGTAATGTGTCATCATAAGAGTCTTGATCTAACTAAGATCCACCTTTTGCATTGCAATTCTTTAAATTTTTTTGTTAAATAATAGATTGTAATGATCAATATGTGAGATAAAAAGGATGTTTAAGAAATATGTTAGGAGAATATTCCAAAATTTTTTCCGTAAAAACTCACAGTCTGAACACCCTCGTTTTATTCAATTGGAGGGAAAAAAATTGTAGTCACGCAAAAAAAAAAAAAAAAAAAAAAATTTGACATCCACTTTTTTTTTTTTTTGGGGGGGGGGGGGGGTGGGGCTTGAGATCCCACTTCCCTCTCCCGTTTGATACTTCACGTCGTACATGATACAACACCCAGGTTTTCTCCATTTTTCGTTGGTACGTTCTATAATTTTCTCTTCACTGGCCAAACATGTACAGGGGAAATAGAAAATATGCGTAGGAACATATCATATGAGGGTCACCAAAACCTTCAATTTAAAAGAGAATATAGGTTTAACGTTCAGAGAGCAGCAATGCACGTTTCAAAGGATTGTTATTTATTTATTTTTCCACTCCAAGAAAATTGTGAAGTACAAACCGTACGAGTCAAGACTTAACTGTTTGAAGTTTAGATGCAGCGTGGTAGTCTTTCCACTGCTACGTTGATACAGAGATAGTTTAAAATAGATATTTCACCGATAGAGAACACTTCTTTCTATACGAAATGCTTATTGTAAAAAGGAAAAATTGTTTAAAACACTTCTTATATTTTGTAAAATGATTATTTTCATCCATTACTTTTAAAAGTATTAATTTTACGTACCTTAAAAATTCACTTTCGTCAAATTTGATTCCTACCTAGATTTTCGACTAGTTTTTTGTCGGAATTCATTACGTGTCTTGCATGTGATCATTTTTTTGGGTAAAATTATCAAATCAAATTTTATATAATCCAATCTATAGTCACTTACATTTTACAAAATGAATTGTTTCGTCTCTCACATTTCACAAAATAAATTTTTTTCATTTCTCATATTTCACGAAATGACTTTTTCATCTCTTATTAATCATGTGTACGAATAAATTTTTTTTTAAAATTCATATATATTTCTATTTGATTTCACCTGAATAGTATGAATAGCATGTAATATATCTCTATTTAATTTCATCTACACAGACTAATTGTAATCGTACATATACTATTCAATATATATACATGAGTTTAAAACTAACAATTTTATTTTAAATCCCACACACACACACACACATATTTGATTTCACTATGTGAACCTATTCAATATTTGTGGTCTTTTTTCTTTTAGTAATTATTCATTTATTGAATTGTGTAATAAGGCCATCTAATTAATTGGTCCTAATTCGAAATCCATAGTCATGCTAATAAATTGCAATTTAAATCTGAAATTTCTACTCACTACTTTTAAGACTAATAATTGAATTACTTGTTTTGTGATTGTTTTAAAATTTAAAAGTGTCAATCACTTACTTCTTTTTGTTATTTTATTTATTTATTTTTTTTTCAAATTTAATTCGATATAAACACTTGATAATATTTAGAATTAAATGTCTTATTTATTTTTAATTTTCAAGTAAAAACAAATAAACATGAGCAAAAAATTAACAAGTTTTTAAAATTTCTGTATATATCTATTTAATTTCACATGAGCAGTACGTTCAAACGAAATCAAATAGAAATATATTACATGCTATTTGTATTGTTCAAATGAAATTAATTAGATATATACATGAGCTTTTAAAAAAAAAAATTATTCATACACATGATTAATGAGGGATTAAAAGATTTATTTTGTAAAATGTGAAGGATAAAACAATTCATTTTGTGAAATGTGATGGACTATGGATCGAATTATGTAAATTTTGATTTGACAATTTTGCTCTTCAAAAATAATCACGTGCAAGGGACGTGGTAGATTTCGACAAAAAATTAGTCGAAAACCTAGATAGGAATCAAAATTGATGAATGTGAATTTGTAAGGGACGTAAATTTACACTTTTAAAAGTGATGGACGAAAAAATTTATATTACAAAATGTGAGAAACATTTTAAACGATTTTTCCTTGTAAAAATGAAAAGGATAGGCATTTTGTGTAGTATCCAACATCGGTGGAATGAAGAGAAAAAGAATGATTTAAGAACTTGGAAGCTTGAGTTATATAGTAATTTGGATTAATCATTTTGGGCCAATAGATTTCGGTCTAATAATTATTTGGGCTAGTCCTTGAACTCGAATCGTGACAATTTTTTCCCTATATATATCACATGAATGTTTGGTAAAAGCAAGAAAGAGGCTCTACTTAGCACAAACATTTATTAGCAAACTTTTCCAGGCTAAAACTGTAATTTTATTACGTTGTAATGCTAGGCAAATCAATTCCATTGTTAATTGACCATGTATCCAAGCAAACATGGAAGAAACAATATCTAATTACAAGTAAACTCGACGCTACTTTGAGAATTCGATCACATTGACCTAAATCATACTCGGTGTGTTAAAAATAGAGAGAATGTACTTAGATGTTCAAGACCCCATAATTGGTTCATGAATATAGTAGCCTTCACCTTTCTGAGAGTGAAAGCCAAGAAATCGAACAAGAATCTGACTTTGACACTGTTAACTACCTTTAACGCGTTAAGAACAATTTTTATTCACAAACAGCATTTGATCCTGCTAAAGAATTACGTCTTGCATACAAAAACTTTGATAAATCGATATCAATTCCACTGCATATACATAAATGTACAGTCGTGTGTTTATTTGTTTATCTGCGAAAATGGGCAGAGCTTTCCTTTCTTTCTAGCTTGGACATTTTCCTTAAGGACTTTCTAGCTGCAGGAAAGCAACTATGTGAACCAACTTTCGTTCTTTTAAGACATTCATTTGATGCAAAGCTATTGCATCCCATTCACTACGCTAGTATATTACTACATGATCTTCGTCTTGTGCGTGTCGAATTGTCAACCCAATTTTTTTAGCCAAGATTGTCTTGTATCTTGACAAGTCAATGCCACTACACTAAAATACACGTCCTGGTTGTCGCAGAATAGCGTAACAAAAGTGAATCTTCAATCATATAATTATATCTTGTTAATAAAAAAGCAAGCCAACTCACGAAAGACTATCTTTTTTATTTTTTCCTCCATGAGAGACTAATCTTAAGGACTTGTACATCGTATAAGTTTATCAAAATCCAGCTTTTTTTTTATCGTTACATGGATTGGATTGATTCAATTTTTTTTTGTTTTCTAATTCAAATTTCAATACCGATCAAATCCTCTTAACTCGCTTTGGAGGGGTATAATAGTGTTGCATGCCGCTTAACGCTAAAATATTGATGGTGTAGGAAATTAACAACATTGCAACATTGCTTGGGTTTATCAGTACAGATTTGGCTCCTGCGTGAATGGTCCAGCGGTAGCACCTCCCATTGGTGACCACTACGTCCCGAGTTCGAGTCTCTGATCTGCTGGATTTCTCCGCGCACTTATCGTGCTTGTGTCGGGTTGGGGCGTCGGGCCCGAGCCGCAGAAGATTAGTCACGCCCCGTAAGGATTGACCCGGACACCCCTGTGTCGATAAAAAAAAAAAAAAATTCAGTACAGATTTGGCCCGTGATTTGCGTCCCAGAAATGGACGAGGACAAAAAGCATTTTTTTCTAGCACTTAGACTACTAATCAGACTTTTTTCTCAAAATTAAGCATCAGGAAAATACTACCTGTGGTAAATGGACAGCGTTTGTTTGGGGACTGCTATTTCTTAGTTTCCTCCTTTTCGTTTGAATTTTCCTCATAATCGTCACGTAGATGCTTGTGTATGAGTTCCATTATTTCAAGAAAATCATGTTTCACCTAACAAATTTCGGTTGGTAAGTCTGAACTGAAGTTTTGACCATAGTGGACGTGGTAGATTTTTGTAATTCTAATTCTTATTCCTTACCACAAATTGCTAAAAGGATCTCTCACACATAGATAACGATTCTTTCAGCTTCTTGTAGAATTGCACCTATTCCATTCTAAATCTCGTTTTCAATCATTCCCCACTATAATGTCACATCCATTTCACGAGGCAAATACGAAAATACAATTCTTACCTACCATTAAATTACAAAGGCTAAAGCCACGCGACAGTTTGCTTAGGTGATAGCCTGCCTACCTCTTGAGCAACGACGCATTACCTTTTTGGCCTTGTTTTCAGTTGTTTTCGATTTTACAAAATTTTATTATAAAAATTGATTATGGAGAATAATCGCAATCAGTAAAATTAAGTTCCTATTTGCCAGATAAACATTTTGCGAGATAGTATATATTTGCACAGTGATCCATAAATTGGCTTATTTGGTTCTTCAATCTTGCAAGATAGTGCGTGGGAGTTGGATGGCGACAGAAGGTAACTAACCACTAGAAATTAAATGATGGATAAGTGAAGAAAAAAACCCGTTCTTTTAATGTCTCGAGTCTTGACTAATTTTTTTTGAATGACCTCATTCCTGCTATCAGCATTGATTTGCATTTAACCAACCATAGTAGGAGGAGGACTTATATAGGCATCTTTGGACCAATAGGGAAAAAAAAAAAAAAAGAATAATGATTAGGCAAAATAAGTACTATTCCTGATAAGGCAAATTATTTAAGGGGTGAGGATCGATGAGAAAAAATGGCCAAGAAACTTGCAGATTGGATGCCGAAAACAGAAGGGACAGTTTCACGCTTTCATCTGATTATTTTTTTACTTTGGAGTTAATCACCTTTAAACTTTAAAGTGGAGGCTACAACAGAGACTTGTCTACCTACCTCCTATCAAGTGTTTTAGATGTTCAACAAATATGTGAAAGTTTGATGGGCATATTCCACAAGTTGCCATGAAGATCAGTCTCGCCGGAATTCTTGATTTTCGTGAAAAGAAACAAGAGTCGGTCACTAGTTCATGTGTGGCTAGAGCAAGTGAGCAGAATTCAAAGTGAAGAAGTAGTATAAGGACCATGAAAAAGGGTACGTGGAGAGAATGGAGGTCTGAGGTCCTTGTCTGATTGGACGGTAGGAGCCAAAGATGAGCAAATGGTTTGGGGTAAAAATGAAGGACAGTAAAAGAAAGTCGACTAGTAGGGGGTAGCGCGAGACTAAATGCAGCAATATGATCCTTTTTTTATTCCAAGGATAGCGAAAACTTGCAAGAATTAGGTAGGATCAGTACTTTGTCTGTCTGTGCCCAGTTGCCGCCTCGCACGTCCTCGTCCATGCCTTGACTGCATGGTGCATTAAGAAGACTTTTAATTTCAGCCTGAATTAGCCCTTTGCATGTCTTCAAATTAGGCACCCAATCGTTGGGATGAATGTAATTAACTTCTATTTAATCAATCCCAAGTTGGTAAAATCATTATTATTTTGTGGTTGTTGTGATTCGGAGCCCTCTCTCTAATTTTTTTTTTTCATTTGTGTGAATTAAGCCTTCCCTAAGGTTTTCTAATGAAAGTTAATTTTGTCTAGCAAGAGTTTTTTTTTCTTCTCTCTTAAGATATTTCTTGTAAGAGTTTTAGATATTTTTCTATTTTGAGTTTTTTTTTCGGGTTTTGATTATCAGATTTATAATTTTTTGGGTCTACCCGACAGATCTCGTTATAATATCTGAACTTAAAACAATTAATCACTAGATCTAGCAATTGGAAACATGTCATGGGATTACAATTATTTTATCTCATTTTTTAAAATATTTTTTTGAAACTTTACAATGTAATTTTTATTTGTTTTTTAGATATGTAGTATCCATTTTTCAAATCAATGTTTTGATATCTGTGTATGTTTGATTGATGATACTACATTTGACATTAGTACAGATTTTAATGAAATTATATAATCTCTTATCAAAGAAATCAATCCCAATTTGCAAGCATCATTGCATACGTAAATGATTACGTCAGAAAGAAGAATCCCTTTTGTTGTCCTTCTCTCTCTCTCTCTCTGAGTAATTGGTAACCTTGACTACTTGATGAATTAGTTTTTGGCTCTAGGATTGTGAAGCAATATATATGTTTATGCATATGAATGGAATGAAAATTGTCTGCCACATTTTACAAACATCCAATAATTGCTTTTCCCGAGTTTGTTGATTGTCACCACGATGAGTATCAAATTCCAGCAATAATTTAGTAGGTTGTAAATAACCAAAAAAAAAAAAAGTTAAGCATTCCTCAAACTCATTGGTATATATATTATCTTCTTTCTGATAGATTGATAGCCTCTATATTCACCAAACTATCCAGGCAAAACCCACAAATGGATAATCAATATTTATCTTCTGCCAATATTGGTCAAATAAGCTATCTATGGCTAAATTCTATCTAACAAATACAGTATACAATTAGGGCTAACTCCTGTCAGAAGCTGAACCTTTGAGCGAGTTGATTTTGGTTCCTGAACTTTTAGATTTGACTTTATAATCCTTTGTTTTTTTTTGCGTCGATACACTTTATAATCATTAGAGTATAGATAAACATTTCCAAAACAACCACCAAATTCATTCAGCTGCCGTCAAGATAGTATCCCCATTTGACTTGAGAGCTTACGTAAAAAACTCAATGATTGACACACAACTATGAAATTGCCTTCCAAACAGATTATGGGCGTCATTTACACCTAAAATTACGTGTGGCCATGAAATGCTATTCCTTATATACCTTTTAAAAGTTTGAAATTGTAGGATATATGTTCGCCATGAAGTACCCAATACATACATAGCTTAATTACCATGGATAAAGTGTAGAAATCATCTTTAAAAAAGAGAGGTTCCAAAAGTACCCGATAATTTTTGATGCACCAAAAAAATAAATAAAATTGACGGACTGATATTGCCCGTATCCTCAATTGACCAGTTTGGAGTTTGGACACGGGGTTTCAAATGATAATCTAAATGCGTTGTTGAGTACTCCCTGGACACCAGTTAGAAACATCCAGAGATGAGAAAGAAATTCAATCAATGGAGCGATGCTTCGTATTTTAGAATTAAGTTGATCAGATCAGAATTGTAGGGAAAACTCTTTCTTACCTTCACATGTCTTCCAACGGCTGTGACAGATTGCCATAAACATCAATGGCTTGTCAGAATGGCCATAAGGGTAACGAGGCTTCTAGTTTTGCAACAGAAAGTTTATGGTAATTTTCAGTATTCTTTAGTCCATTTACTGAAATTAATACTACCATATGACCACTGTCAAAATACTGGATGACCAGGCTTTATTCTTTAATCCCTCAATCATGAAATCAGGGTTGTGACTATGATCGATCATAGTTGTGGTTGCAACAAACTCCATACCTATTTTAAGGCAACCTGATATGCCAACTAGAATTATTTATGCAGAAGCCTTGTGGGAAAGACAAGATCAAGGACTAAGACGATATCAAGAATTGGTTACATTCAGATGATGAGCAGTACCACAGAAGTAATTCCATGTTACTTGTATTTGAAGCATATCAACCCGTGAACCAACCAAGAGGGAAGATCACATTCTTTTGAACTGTTGGAATGCTCAGCAAGAGCAAGATCATTTCCAGTGCCGACACATTTAGAAGTAGTTCTTCAGGTCAAGTTGACAAGGTTCGCAGTTGATAGGGCTGCATTTAGTTGACATTGTTGTTCCAAAGAGATTATTAAGCATTCTTCATATTGATTATATACTATAGATGGATACTCCGATCTTGTTTCTTCTAGCGACGGAAACTATTTAATAACCAACCGGTTCCTGCTTCCCAGGCCATAGCCTGTCCGGGTTAACCTGCAACAAAAGAAAAAAAAAAAAAAGGATTTTGATATCTACTGCAAGCACTGGTCAAATGGCCTAATAAGCCATCCATCACCAACTTCAAATGGCCAAATGATTTAGGGATGGTTACACGGAATTTCCTTTTTGAAGGCGGTTCAATGTTGTCCTCTCTAAGCTTTACCGGTTTAGGCCATCAACTTGTGCTCTAAAATGGTCCGCAATCGGAATCTAACCAAACTGATAATGTTTCTGTTGATTTTGTGGAGCATTAAGAATCTCCGTACAAAAGCTCTATTTTGTTCAAATCCCATGTTCGGACTATTTGGCTGCATTTGGATTGAGGGAAATATGAAATCCTTTCAAATTCTCTAGTTGTTTACATTTTTTAGGAGGTATTTATATTTGTGAATTATTTTAGTATGTAAAGTATATTTTAGTAGTTAGTGCATTATAAACTTAAATGTCTATTAAGCAATCCAATCAACTAAAACGATCTGAATAGATTTCAAATACTTCATCATATTCCAAACGAAGAAGTATCCAAAATAGATACCTCAATTGCTAGTTGGACAAAGGTCCAAAAAAAAAAAATTGACGAAATTGTAACTCCCTTAATTACCAAACCATTTCATTTTCTGGAGGGTTAATATAGAAGCGATGTCCAAGTCAGTCAACTAATTGGTGGATCTAATATTTACATCCGTATCTAATTTACAGATACAATGTCTACATTAACGTGGAGAATGTGATCTTCATCATAAACGCTGCATCAGTGGAGTTCAAGACAAATTCCACATACAGAAGTCAAAACATTAACCAAATTGAAATCAACCACCAAGCACAGCTGTAACTAAGTTCAGACATGCTACGACTTTTTAGACACAGGTTTTTAATTAATGTGTTATTAAATGGCATTGCCGCACTATGGTTTTCTGTACATTGCAAAAACGTCTTAGCCAACTTTGAATTGGTGTTACTCTAGGTTCTATATAAACCATGCACTTCTAGCGTGAAACACAAAACAAAATCGCCATTTCCCTTCAATTTTCCTCCCAGCATTAGTCACCAAACCCACTCAAAAAGAAAAATGAGGGTCAGAATAGAGAGCTCAAGAGTCATTAAGCCCTTGCATGAAGGCATCCCCCCAACAACAAATCATATTCCCCTAAGTGTTTTTGATAAGGTAACATTTGATGCCCACATGGCCATAATATATGCCTATCATCCACCAAATCCTCCAAATGCTACCTTAGAGACGGGGCTTCGAAAGGCATTATCTGTCTATCGAGAATGGGCCGGAAGATTGAGCAAAGATAATGATGGTGAACCAATCATTCTTCTCAATGATGCCGGGGTGAGATTTGTCGAGGCATCGATGGATATCGAGCTTGATCAAGTAATGCCTCTCAAACCATCGGCATTCTGTTTAAGCCTTCACCCGAGTATACAAGGAAATATTCAAGAGTTGGTGCAAGTGCAAATCACAAGATTCACTTGCGGCTCAATCGTGGTTGGCTTCACAGCTGACCACACTGTGGCTGATGGGCAAGCCACAAGCAACTTTTTAGTTGCTTGGGGGCAAGCTTGTCGAGGGCTCGAAATCCATCCCCTTCCTCTGCATGATCGGGGAATTTTCAAGCCACGGGATCCCCCTTGTATAGAATTTGAGCATCGAGGGGTCGAGTTTAAGAACCCAAAACTCGAACAATTCCACCCTCTCCTAGATGAAGACGTCGACGGTGTTGCAGTGGATCAATTCCACTTCTCATTAGGCTTTCTAGCCAAGCTCAAAGCAAAGGCTTCCTCTAGGAATGGTAATGACAAGTCCTATAGCACATTTGAGAGCTTGGTGGCACATTTGTGGAAAGCTGTGACGAAAGCTCGTGGACTGAGTGCATACCAAACAACAAGCGTGAGAATTTCAGTCAATGGTCGCATGAGGATGGATCCAAGAATTCCAAATGAATATTTTGGCAATTTGGTTCTTTGGGCACTTCCCACTGCAAAAGTCAAGGACTTGTTGCGTGAGCCAGTGCCATACGGAGCCAAACTCATTCATGACACAGTTGCAAAGGTGAACGACAACTACTTTAGATCATTCATCGACTTTGCAAGCCACAAGGTGAAAGAAGAGAACCTCGTGCCAGTTGTTGACATGGGCCAATCTGTAATAGAATGCCCTAATTTGGACGTTAGCAGCTGGCTAAGGTTTCCGTTTTATGACCTGGATCTTGGAGGAGGGTCCCCTTATGTTTTCATGCCATCTTATTACCCTCTAGAGGGCACCATTTTGCTTCTACCGTCTTTCATTGGTGATGGAAGCATTGATGCTGTTATTGCACTATTTGAAGACCATTTGGCAGCCTTCAAGCAGATTTGCTATGAATTGGAATAGGAAAGAAGGAATAATGTCGTTCCCTTGTTTTTTTTTTTTTTTGGTTAAAGACGTCATAGGAAAGAAGAGGAATGGGAGAATAAACCTTGAATACGAGTGGGCATACTGGGACAAGAAATGCATTTAGTTCATGCTCATCACCTCTTTGCTATAATATGTTTATTGTTTGTTCTACAATATTTTTGATTTCTTGACGGAGCTTCTTACCTATTTGTAACATCTTTTGATGTATTAATGTTGCTAGGACTCGTTATCTCTTGTGTACTTTTATTCTGCATGTATATTCAAATCATACTGGAATAATTGGATAAGTTGAACTCCGGCATTTGTTCTCTATCTGGTGCCTGGAGGAGCAAGTCGCATGCATGAAGCCAATATGAGTTGGTGGCGCCTACATGCACATTTCCAACTTTTTGTCACTCAGTGGCCTTAATTAAATTCGAAGTAACAAATAAAGTATTAATACTGTAATGTTACCATACCAGAAACATCGATTTTAATTAGTATGCTTCAACAGATAAGGTTTAACAATTGGACCTGGTGAAAATTACATTATTATGTCATCGTCAAGTCCAAGATTTCAACGATCATCCAAACAATAGGTAATGATTACTTCTCAATTAAATATTGGCTTCGATTACAAATTTATGAATTTACGAGTTAGAGCTCTATGTACATTGATCATGATGACATTTTCATTTTCATCATATTTTTACTACTTGTATGTGTGCATCAAAACTTGTTTACCTTTGAGTTATAGTTTTCATAGATCAGAGTCTAGAACACGTACAAGTATTCCAATTTAAAACCATGAATATACAACAAGTTTAAAGGGAACTTTCTTGGTTCTGTTTCGCTCAATGTGTAATCTATATTAGAATTAATATTATGGAGTCTAAAAGCGTGTTGTTTGTTAGATAACTATGTGAAATGATTCTTATGGTTCTAAATTCTTATGCTCTCTATCAACTTAATCCTGTTTTCAGAAGATTAATCACAAGCAAACTTGCTCAACATCGATCTTTGGACAGTAATTTCGAACGCTTATATATACCGAATTACTCTTTAAAGACGGGATATGTGTTTATATGAGCCATTTTATGAAGTTAATTAGGCACTAGAATTTCCTAACCAACTAACAAAATTCCTCAATTTCAATGCCTTCGTGTTATAAAAGATGAAATATCAGTGAGCTACGACGTCAAAAACACTTTTTTTTTTTTTGTAAGTAAAAGCAAATAAGTTAAAGATTATTAAATTTTCATGTTTTACTTACCTTAAGAGATCATATAATTATTTCGTCAGTATGCAACAAAGAAAGGAAATTAGAGACCCCGCCGATGGACTTGATAATCCACTAAGATCAGCAAAAACTTTAATATATCCAGTCAAACATGAGAGTCAACACCAACCATAATTTGTTTCTTCAAACCAAGTTACCAGTGCCCCACGTTCACACCTGAAAGCATAACTGAGATTCGCTTTATTGTCGTTTGAATAGTCTATCCTGTAACATCAAACTATATTCCACATTATTCTCTGCACTGGGGGAAAAAAACTGTCGGTATTTGAGGATATTTAATAAATCAGAATGGCCAATGAGGAGGTTGGTGCACATACTACCTAGAAAATTTTTCTTCTTTCCAACCTAACCAATCCGAGCAAAAATTTTGGACTTTAAGAACTAAGTTTTGGCTGTAAATTTCGTGTTTGGTTTGTTCGGTCGGCCTAGAAGTTGACAGAAATTCTTCAATATGGAGTTAAACATTGACACGTAAAATTCCCCTAGACAATTCCTCCCTCGTGAGTTTTTATATCTAATCGCGCGGTGACAAAATAGGCTTGTACTATTTATGTGTTCGATTATTGGCAGTTGCTACTATGAAAATTTGACAATTTATGATGTCTTTGGCATTTCTTGGGTCATGAATTTCCACTTAATTGACCCGCCTTCAGGAGAACAATAATGAATATGTTTTTGTTCTCAATGTTACGTCACTTAGGAAGACCGCAGCTCCTCTAATTTCGTGATTCATGTACTTGCATTTTACATGTCAATTGAAACTTGGATGGTCGATTGTGTGAATCTTATCCACCCGGGTCTGGAACATTATATTATGTATATGAATTTGTGTCATCATGACATAAATCGGCAAGAAAAATGGTATGATTCAAGTAAATAATAGAGTGGACCATAGTTATTAAACTCGGCCGGAGAGGAGACCGGCGAAGGAGGTGGGTCAACGGGTCACTGGTTCAACCGGTGGGTGAGTGGTTGAACCGGTGGGTCACTACATATATTTAAATATTATATTTTATAAATTTGATATAGGATATATGAGATAAATTGTAATAAATAATGTCATAACAAATATTCATTTAATTTAATTTGCTATAGAATATTTAATTCATATAAGAATCAGCAAAACATAAATTTAATTAGTAATCCACCAAACTTCAAGTGTAGATGTTTACTGTAATTATCTAGATTATTTACAAATTTTAAATGCAAAAAAATATTTAAAAAATAATATTTGTCTTTAAAATAAATTATGTAATATGTTATTTTTGAAATCTATTTTATAATTTATAGAATATAAGGGTCATAAGTTTTATTAAAAGATTCCAAATACATTTGTTTTGGAGAGAGTTTAAAAAAAAATAAAGATGAAATTAACAAAACATTCATATAGCATAAGAATGACCATTAATGAACAAATGACAAAGTGGTCTGGTGGTGAGCTACGCACAAACAAAGTTGAAGGTCGGAAGTTTGAATCCAAGCAAAGGCTTGGACAAATATTTTTTCCTCAAACAAAGTTGAAGGTCGGAAGTTTGAATCCAAGCAAAGGCTTGGACAAATATTTTTTCCTCAAACTCGGTCTGCCCACAAAACCGGCCGGGTTTCCGGTTTAATCCGGTTGAACCGCCGGTCCGTTGAAAAGTCAACGGTTCATATGCAGAAACAATCCAATTGAAGAACCGGCCCGGTTTAGTGGCCGGTTTGCCGGGTTGACCGGTCGAACCGCCGGGCCGGGCCGGGTTTAATAACTATGGAGTGGACCTTTCACCCCCAATATTTTCTTTGGACACGGACCTGAGGAGATTATTTTTAAAAAAAATTCAAAAGACTTTTGAAGCTATGAAATCTTCATTGTGATTAAATAATGCGGATCAGATATCTCGCAAGTTGAGTCATATCCAATTTATGATTCGCGAAATTTTGACTACGTTTGCTACAAAATTGTACAATATTTTGGCATAATTAACTTG
Organism: Coffea arabica; assembly: GCF_036785885.1. Taxonomy (NCBI): domain Eukaryota; kingdom Viridiplantae; phylum Streptophyta; class Magnoliopsida; order Gentianales; family Rubiaceae; genus Coffea; species Coffea arabica. The sequence continues at coordinate 51,439,344 of NC_092310.1, read as the reverse complement.
CTTGTATGAGTTGATAAATTCAAGTTCACACCCAAATTACGTACACTAATTCATACCGAAAGTTGTAAGAATTGTATTATCTAGTTTTAGTTGGATAAAACTCTAACTTGTAAGACATGTGATTTCAAATGTGCTCGGGTATTCTTTGTAACTTATAAGTGATTATCTTGTGAGATTTTAACCTCGTGAAGTGTAGCAAGCATGTTGTGCCCTCCAAAAAGAATTTACATTAAGTGACTTAATTTAAGTCCAAGCAATATGCTGAGGATTATTCTTATAGATTGATTTCACATATGTGACATGCATCTAGACCCATTAGTATATATATTTTATTTATAAAATTAATTTAAATTCTTATTAGTCATTAATCAATATGATTTCATTTTTTGTCTAGGTGAACCTAATACTAGATTCATTGGTGGATGTGTGAACCATTTCCAATCATAGCCGGAGCTTGATGACTTGGACAGTTAGGTGTATGATTAGGCCTAGATGTCTTATCTCAAATATAGAACAGGGCGAATGATCGTGTTTGATGGTAGCCGATTGCCACAAACATAAGGGCCAAAAATCTAGAAAATTTATACAAAAGCAGGCTCCCTAAAAGGGAGTAAAAATAAAACGGAATAAACTGTAAAACTGATGATATTGGCTGTTAGCATCATATCAGGAACTTGAGCACCTTTAGAAGCGAAAATGGAGATGGGCTCTACATGAACTGGATCCCATCGCCTCAACGGTTGCGGCAGAAAGTCATCTTGCGGGCAACTTTAGAAGCGTTCGTGAGCAGTAGTAGATCTGTAGAATTCCATTGCTCATTTACTCATGCTTGCTTGTGGGAGTTAGAACTGGACACGGGCCTGAACGGTTGCCAGGAAAACATTCTGACTGATTTTGTGCATTTTGTACAAGATGTACAAGATGTAACTTGCATTGTACATGATATACTTCACTCTCAACAACGCGTAACTATAGAACAAAATTTTGTGGGTCCCACATACAGTGAAAAAAACAATGTACAATATGCAATTTGAACCTTATATTTTTTTTGGTCAAATCTTGGCCATGAACCTTTAGAAACGATTGCTTCTTGCAACCGTTCCTCCTCCTCCCCAACTAATACAGGCTACCGGCTACAGTTCTAGTTATTTCATTTTCTTTGGGTTTAATATTAAAACGCCTCTTGTAGTTTGTCGAATGTTCAACTTATTTCCGTATAATTCAAAAACCTACATTTTAGTATCTTATAGTTTTAACTAAATTGAAATTTGAACAGAAACAGTAAACTAACTGTTGTATGTGAAATGTCAAAATTGTCCTTGATAAATAATATGATTAAGTACCAAAAAGCCCTTTATAATTTATCGAATGTTCAACTTAACTCCTTATGATTCAGAAAACTACAAAGGGCTTTTGTGTATTTAATCATATTATTTACAAAGGACAATTTTGAGATTTCACATACAATTGTTAGTTTGGGTAAAATACCAAAAAACTTCCTGTGATTTGCCAATTATTTATTTAACTCTCTCTGATTTGGAAATCTACACTATAGCTCCCTATGATTTCAACTAAATTAAAGATTGTACGAAAAGCATCCAATCTAACAGTAGTACATGAAATGTCAACATTGCCTCTGCATAAATGAACTCACTATAGTTTGCCGAATATTTAATTTAACTCTCTTTAATTTGAAAATCTAAACTATAGATTCCTGCAATTTCAACTAAATTAAAAATTGAACGGAAAGCACTTCACATATGGCAAGGGGAATATTGACAATTCAAGTATAATCATTAGATTTTGGCACATTTGGCACACCATTGGGAGCTTTTTGGTCTTACCCCCGTTATTTTAGACAATTTCTGTTCAAGTTCCAATTTAGTTAAAGCCACGAGATACTAAAATGTAGGTTTCGAACTATAAGGAGTTGAGCATTTGGCAAACTACAAGGGGCTTTTTAGTATTTAACCTTTTTTCTCTCTCTTTTCCCTTTTTCTCCGCCTTTAACTTTAAGCCATTTGAACACTCTTCTCAAGTGAACATAAGAAACAAGACCAAAAGAAAATTAAGAAATCACAAATTTTTCAGAGTTACTTTGCTGAAAATTTAACTACTACTATTCTGCTTGCTCTCGAGGTATGTACAACGTACGTGATGATTTGGGCTTGATTATGACATGTAAAACTAACTTGCTAAATTATGTGTTAATAGTTTTGACAAGTTCGTTTCTTCTTGTAACACCAGGCTTGTAATCTGATAGATCTCGAAAGCGAGTCCAAGAATAAGACTTGCTAAGTAAAGGCTATCGCCTTGTTGCCGCTTGCTAGTTGGTTTGCAACTCACAGAAAATTGTTCTTCGTAGTATCATGGTCAATAAGCATCTATGTCAGTAATCAGTGATGTCAGTAAACTGATATTTGGAGGGTTTCATATATGTCAACACTCAACCACCCGAATTTGGGCTGGTGGGCATCACCAAAGCATTAAAACTTGGTGGAATGGGAGGTTAAGAATTCAAACCTTACATTCTACTAATTGTCACATTAAGTGGCTCTACTTAAAAAATTCAGACAAGTGCGTAGTATACCTGTCTAATTTAGTGATGGTTCAGTCCCTTTCGAGTTATCCTTGGACCTTTTCAAATCTTCTCCCTCTCCTTAGTATAGGATAGAATAGATTACACAACAATTATCATTTCAATATATATATATATGTCAACACTCATATGCCAACATTTGTTCACATCAAGCCATTTGTTTCTCATGTGTATTTCTCATATGCCAACATTTGGTCACATCAAGCCATTTGTTTCTTAGGTGTATTTATTAGTAGGATTAACCGAATAAGGGATTTGTCCGTGGAAGTGTGAAGTGTGAACCATCATCTCCGATCATTTTGTTTGATCACATTTTTACCTTATGTACATTAAGCTTTTTTTTATAAAATCTCTCAAAAATATCAATGCAAACGGCTTTCTAAAAGAGAGCGAAAGATCTGCTCGATGATGGCTCGTAGCCACAACCCCAAAGGCCAAAAATCAAGAAAGGAAAGAAATTGGAAAATAAACAGTAGAATAAAACAAAAGCAGACGGAATCTGTAGAAAGCTCCCTTAGAAAAAAAAAAGTAGACTGTTAAGCACATGAATACAAATGCATTGGTTGTTGGCACCATATCAGAAACTTGAGCACTCTTAGAAGCGAAAATGGAAATGTCTACTTGGACTGAGTTTGGAGAAACTTTAGAGACTTCACCTAACAGGCTTTGAGTATTTTTTTTCTCAGCTCAGCTTTAATTTACATGTATGAAGGACTTGAAGTTGGAGCTCCCTCTTTTATACATCTTCTACCCTACCCTGTTTAAATACTACTATTTCCTAATGATTAACTCTCATACCTCAGAAGTTAGAATGTATACTTATGGCAACATATGTATTATTGCTAGCTAGCTAATAAATCCAGTTCTTAAAAGCTCGTAAATCTCTTCTTCATAGTCCGTGAATTGTTTCCACTGGATATGCTTGAATCAATCTAGATGCTATTTAAAGCCTTGTTTGAATTGCTTGTTTCTGTCGAAAAATTACGTGATTTTCCGTAATCACATTTTCCTATTACCTTTTTTCCTCATATACATCAAATAGTTATAATAATTTTTTCATGAAAAATACAATTCAAACACAACCTAAAACTTTTGTGCTTGACAGAATTAATCATTGTCCATCATGCCCAAATCCATCTTTGTGTCTCCCGCATTATCACGCGTGCCCATAAATCGCTTTCTACGTTCCTTAAAATAGTCATTCTTGTTGAAGATAAAGCCAATTGCATCCCAACCACCCTAGACTGAACTACAATTGCTCTTGTCTCGACCTGCAAAAGATATGCCTGATTGCAATGCTTTGAAAATCGGAAATTGATTGGGAAATGTGCAGGTTATCCTCAACCTTTTTCAAAGAATTAGAAAAGGAAACTTTTTACCACGAAGAAAGAAACAACATCCATTCTATTTTTGTTCTCATTCTAAGTGTAAATTAACTTTTATTCTGAAAAAAAATTGCACAGATTATCCCTCACATGTCGAGTATAATAAAAGTTAGCTTCTCCAAATGGAAATGAGCGGTTTTAGTACCTACCACATAAAAAGTGATCATTTTTTGTACTCCGACAGCTCTTCTAAACAATTTTAATCAGAATGTGCCAGGGACCCATTACATGCTCCAAATTTAAAGGATAAAATGGACAAATCAATTATTGTGTTGACTCAAATGTGAAGGACTTGAAATTTGGGGGCAAAAATAGATTTTTGAAGCAAACCCTAAATCCCAAATTTCAAATCCCATTAACATCTAACAATCAATTGGACTTGAAATTTGGGGTGTAGGTCTCCAAAATCTATTTTCGTTCCTATTGATTGGATTTGTCCCTATTTTAGCGATGATAATAATGTTATTTGAAAATCCTGATATGTGAGTTTCCTTTTTTGCCCCTCTGCTCACCTAGTCTTTAGTGAAAAACCTTGTATGATTGGTGGTCAAACTAAAAAAGAACTAAATTGGTTACGAGCATATATAGTTGAGGAATTAAATTGGCTATAATTAAAGTTCAAAGACTATTTCAATTTTTGATGAATAATTTAGGGACTACTTTTATCATTTCGCATACTTTGTAATCAATTCCTTGTGTTCTGGCTGGATATGACAGCCATAGAATACGATAAATCAAAAGGGAATTCTTCATGACGTTCATGGCAAATTGGCAAGAGTCGGGGAATTGCCTATGGAGCATGGAGTGAATCTGTTACCCTTAGAATTTAGAAATGCCTCCCCTGACCTGATCGGCTGATGCTTCCTGTGATACCAAGTCCATTGAGTTTTTTTTTTTAACTTTTTTTTATTGGTTGATTTAATCAAATTGTATATTGCTACTGACGAAGCAGGGTTCAAAGGACACATTGAACCATTTCTTCTATGGATAGAAATGTAACTTGAGATCATAAATCCCAGTAAAATTTCATGTTAACAGATCATCCATGTATACTTATGCTGTATGTATATTCAGCAGAAAATTTTAGTGATTTCCCCTGAATTTGTTCGATTTAGTAAGTCCTCGTTGTGCCTAAGTTGGACCACAAAATCAACTTTCAAGTAGATGCTGCTGAACTAGTTAAAATTGTTATGATAATTCCTTCATGATACATGTATAATAACTAATTAGCAACTCTCATGTGGACGCTATCCCGTCCACGTTTGTTAAAGACGACACGAATAGAGTTAAATTAGTAGGTAGTAGGTGTTTAACTGTATAATAATTTCTTAATGCGAGTCTCTGGAGCCAAGTTTTGATTGATGTTACAAGGATTGGTGCTGATTAAACACATGAATGATTTATAATGGATGCTTAAAGTAAAGGGTCTTAGGCCATTCAATTCTGATCGCTGTATAATCTTAATTGGCAGGGAGGACCGACCATGAATCAAAAAGAACTAATTGAGTAGCAAAATGGAAAGGCGTATTTAATAATATTTTGCTGAGGCTCTTGATTCCATACTTGTCCTTACCAACTCTCTTGAAAAAAATACTGAGAAATGATTGATGCGGCCGGAAACCAAAGTTCTTGCATGGGTAATAAGTAGGGATAATTTGGAAAACCTGCGTTGAGGTTTCTCATAATATCACTCAACTCTCTTGAGGTTTTTAAGTTCTCGCTTACCTTCTTTATTAACTTGACAAGACCAAATGTCTCGATTAAATATCACAAATTAACAACATTATCCTTTCACTCTTAATAACTATTCTACTAAAAAGTCAAAACAAAAAGAGAAATTTTAAATAAAAAAAGGTAGATTAAAAAAACAAATCACTATCCAATATTGATCTCTATTTTTTTGTATCAAGGTGATGGTAGGATAACAAAAGATGTGGATAAGTTAAATCTACTCAAAGTCAATTACTTAGAAAGATTTTGGTAAGCAATTAACATCTTATAAAATTTTGTGGAAAAATTATAAGGAAGTTAATAAATTCTTTTAGGAAACATGTTTTAATGCATCATATAATTTAAGCTGTTTTGAAAATTCAAATAACCTCATCATACGTGTGGTTCGTAATATAAATCCTACTTATAGAAAAGTTTATAACTAAGCCAAAATTTTAAAAATTAATAAAACATGATCTAATGGCCAAATATATATCTAGGAATATCCTCTTTTTTTTTTGTTAAACATCATTCATTATATTAGGTAATAGTTGTTGTATATCTACAAAATTACTTGTTATTATATTTATAACTGCTCATATTTTCATTTTTTATTTTTAACCTCATTTTATTTTTTATTGTTGTTGTAAGTTTCATAAGTAGGATGGCATAAGGGTAGTATTGGAACAAAAAATTTTATCTTTCTTACATTTCCTCTAAAAAGGTTAAAATGTCACAAAAAATGTTAATCCAAGGGAGGTAGGTGAGATTTTAAAAATCCAAGGGCGCTAAATGATATTATGAAAAATGTTAGAAAGATTTCTGAAATTATCCTTATTATGGAAATAAAAGAGAAAAGGATTTACTCATGAAAGAAAATAGACAAATAGTTTAAAGGGATAATTGTAGAAACCTCCCCTAAGGTTTCTAACACTAGCACTCACCTCCTCTATAGTTTAAGAAATAACACTAACCTTCCCTAAGAGGAAATTGGGCCCTATTGCTAACAAACGATTGTGAAAATTTTTACCTTTATACCCTAATTATTTGGAGAAACCCAATGTACGAATTTTGCAAAAGAAACCTTGTTTCTTGTCAACAAATTAAGTAACTAATTAAACTACCAGTGAGTGTTACTTTCACATATTTAATTTATGTAAATACAAAACCTACTAGTTTCCCTTTTGTAAAAATATTAGTGTCACACTTTTTGAATTTTACTTACAAATGTTTATGTATTTAACATAAATTAAATGAATCAGAGTAAAATGTCCATAAATAACTAGTACTTTATTCATGTAATGGAGGAAACCAATAAAAAACTGGTATGTTATGGGCAAATTCTTTTTTTTTTAATTTTACTTTCACATATTTAATTTATGTTAAATAAAAAACCTACCAGTTTCCCTTTCGCAAAAATATTAGTGTAACACTTTTTGAATTTTAGTGACAAACAGTTATATATTTAACATAAATTAAATGATTCAGAATAAAATGGCCATAACGAGTCGGTACTTTGTTCATGTAATTAAGGAAACCTGTAAAGAGTTAGTTCTTTATGGGCCATTTCTTTTTTAAAAAATATTTAATTTTTGTTAAATAAATAACCTACCAGCTTCCTTTTCGTAAGAATATTACTGTAACACTTTTGAATTTTACTTGCAAACATTTATATATTTATCATAAATTAAATGTTTGATAGTAAAATACCCATAAAGAGTTGGTATTTTGAATAGGTAATGCCCATTTACCCATAAACTAACATCTTGAAGTTTATTAATTGTTAATTGGTTTATAGTGCTTTATCATTCATTTGCCAATACTACTTAGCATGCAGCACAAAGGACAAATTCGATACAAATTTCTCATTTCATTCCTTTAAACAATATTTTAATGGCACTTTTTCTAGCTTGGATTGAATATGCAACAGAATCAGTAAGTTCAAGAGAGGTTAGCGCTATTTCTTAAACTATAGGAAAAGTGAGTGTTAGTGTTAGAAATTTCAGGGGAGGTTTCTGCAATTTTTCCTAGTTTAAAAGACCAATTAGTGTGTTTGGATGTGTGACTATTTGGGAAAAAAATTTATTTACATCAATAAACACATTTTCTGATCTTCTTATCTATTGTACTATCTTTTGATTTCAAACATATCACATTAGAAAATGTGTTATATTAATTATTATAACTTTTTCAAATAATTTTGCATCTAAACATGCTTAATCTTCAACAGATTTACATGCACATAACATAAATCTTCTTTTACAATTCATAACCACTTGGTTACTCTTAATCATATAAGGCATACATGGAAAATTCAGTAACTCCTGAATTAAGTCAGGAATACTATAAAATTAGTGTGAATACCCGTGCTATGCACGTGCTGATATTATTAAAAAAAATAAAAATAAAAGGTGAATTAAAAAAGGTTAAAAAATTGTACCAATACTGTGACGACCCCACCTCCCCGTAAGACGTACCAGAGGGTTCGGCGGACCGCCTGCCCAACTCTCGCCAGGACTCACTCACTCGAATCACGTGCACACAACCATGAACCATAGATAACATTCACAATTCAAGCTTATAATTTACATTGATCGGAATCAGGGTACAAGTCTCGATATACTTAAACTAGTTCAAAACGTATACAATCCAAATACAACACATTTTATTCGAGAAATAGCGCGAGTACAAGTCAAAAGTCGAAAGTTAAAACAACTAGACTACGCTAGTTTTTACATGTCTCATATCTTGCTCGTATCCCCTGTAAGAAAAACAAATAGCGTGGTATGAGCTAAAAGCCCAATGAGGTTCCAAATAGCAAATTGACCATTATTTATAAGTACAAGTTTTCGATATAGCAAAGTAACGAGCATGAAGAGTTCGTAAACGTGAGCAATAACACGTCAAATAGAAATCTCAAAATGAGCGAGTGTAAAAGTTTTTCAAAATAAACAATAATCCAATAAGCAATAATCATTCCAAAGCATAAGGATACGGATGGCTCTCAGGAGCCAACTTCCCATTTCATCATCAGGAGCTTGATCACGTAATAGTTGACACTCCGTCAACTTTCAAGTAAAGAAACCAATCCAATAGAGCACCACTTACACGACTCTCCGTCCACCATTCACACCCCCTACTGGGCCCAAAATCCTCAATAAACACGGGTGGTAATACTCGAGTATACCGGATTGCCGAGGAGATAACACTCCACTCGACCTTACTAGTGACCCAGGATTTGTTATCTAATCGACCAGACCCTTGCCGGCTCGACTCGATTAACTAGCCACAGGATTTCTGGAATTCCAGGAAGTGCGCGCATCATAAACAAGTATGTCAAGTCAATTGCAACAATAAACAAGTACATATCATGTAAGGGCAAGTGCGATAAAGTACACTTTTGCCCTAACAATTCACGCATGTAGCATGTAATCATATTGGTCACGTATCAAGTACAAGTATCAAGTTCAATTCAGTATTTGAACGCACTCACCAAAAGATATAGTGCCTTTACTGGTCACTTTCAGGTTATACTCCGGGTTCGGAGTCCAAATCTGCGATAAAACTCAGTTTGAGAACTTTAAAATATGACTAGAATTCGAAACTTATACGTTTCGTTCAATAAGAATCAATAAATAGAAATTCACTTGTAGAGTACTCGTGAAATATTTGCTCACTTTTTTAATGATAAAACTTTGTAACATTTATACTTGAAATTGTCATGCGAGTCGAAAGTACAAGGAAAACGTACTCCGAACCCTCATTATTTCATTTCTCAAGGGTACAAGTTCGGCCAAGTTCTAACATGTAACCCTCGATAAACAAGTAACAAAGGTCCTCGATAGTTCAAGTGATAATCACTTCTAACCGTTACTCAAGTTGCAAGTATAGTTTTCTAGTTCTCGAGCGTAAATTTGGGCAGCATGCCCTTTGTGTTTACCTAATTTTCCAGCCATTTAGGCTTCATTATTTTTCCTCAACCAAAACCCAACATCATACATATCAGCAATTCAAGTCAAAAGCCGTTCCATAGGCTTACAATACCATAAGAACAAGAATTACAATAATAGCAAGTGCAGAAATACAATCTAGCAAAAGACAGATTTGACGTATGGATGCGGAAATAACATATCTGAGGCTACACTTATCGGATTGAGGCGCAACCTATTCCGTTTCGAAGCTAAGACTCAGGGCTACAATGTTCCTGAAGGTCACTTAGTCCAGTTCCTAATGTAACTTAGTGAAATCCTCAAATTACAGAACCGAAATTCAACTCGTCGGCTATTTAACTGCATTACACTGTAATGATCATATCTCAGAGTACAAAAGTCCGATTCAGGTGTTCTTAGAGGCATTTGAAAGCTAAGTCAGAATACTACAACTTTTATGTTTTGGCAAAAAGCTAAATCAGTACGGATCCTAGTGAAAAAAATGTAATAAACTGGACAAACTGATAAAATGGACTGCTGGGGAAAAACTAAAAATAGTAAGGGTATTTTGGACTTTTCACGACCTACGTTGCTCCGATTGAGCTGAAATTTTGTAGGCACTTATAAAATATCATTCTCTACAACTTTTATTCTTTGACCTAAGGCCAATTCAGCCTATAACATAGGGTTACAAATTCGGACAGAATGATGGGGAAAATTTTCCAGATTCTGGAATTTTTGGTATTTAATGGAGCTTTCTCAATTTTCTTATTCTAATCACTACCAAAACACCTTATACAACATTAATTGCAACATATAGGTATCATACATCAAATTGGGCAGAAATTTCTCAAACCCTAGTTCATATAATCAAAAGGGGAAAACCTCCAAAACATGATAGCATCCATGATTCCACCACAAATTTGAGTTACCAGGCTAATTTACACAAGATTAAAGGTAAGAATCAGGAAAATCAGCATCCTCACCTCAAAAACCAGGTTTGAATGAGTGAACCTTCACCCCCTTTGAAATTTCTTAGTTTCTCAAGTTTCCCAACTCACACTAAGCACTTTAATCGGTTTAGATTTGGATTTCTAACTTGGGTTGAAGCAAATCAAGAAGGAAATTTGTTGCTCTTGCTCTTCTTTTCTCTCTCCCTTGTCTCGGCTCTTAGCAAGAAAAAATGAGGAAGACTTAGCTAAGTTTGGAAGATAAGAAGGTAAGAGGATTAAGTTTAGTTTAAGTCACAAATTGGCCAACACTTGGCACTACCACATCCACACAAATTGTTTTCTTCTTTCCTTGCATTTTTAGTCAATATTTTCGGTCAACAATAGCTGGTAGTGAGAGGATATTTTGCTCAAATATCAATGAGGTTGTAGGGTATGAAAGTGGTGATCAAGTGGTGCGTTCAATCGGTAATGCGTGGGAGCCGTCGGTTCGCGCCGTTTTTCTTAAAAACTCACGTACTAGGGTTTTTACTTCCTATTCTCTAACCTTATATCATTGCTCCTAATCACATACTATTTCTCATTTGAAAATCACTTCTAATCATCAAATTTGATCCTTGGTCCGTACCGAAAATTCATCCGGCGAAAAATCGCGAAAACCCTAATTTTGCTCAAATCTTGAAACCGAAGTGTAAAACCCTATTTCCAGGTTCATCTGCACTTATTGTTGAACAATTGGGTAGTAGTGCCTTAATAAATAATAATTTTCAAATAAAAGGCATTTTTGAGGAAAAATGTTAGAAATTTGCGGGTTCTCACACCCTCTCCCTCTTAAAAGAATTTCGACCTCGAAATTCGTACATGCACTTCGAAATGACGTAGGGTATTTTTCTTATATATTCGTTTCCAGCTGTTAGGTCTCATTATAGCCAAACTTAGTTAAACAATAAAAATTACAAATCGTACCTTCTACTATCTCTGTTGGTTCAGGTACTGGCTGTTGGTTCAAGGCATACGCTCTAGCTGGCACTCTTGGCTTAGTTCCTCCTACACTTGCTTGTTCAGGGTTTAGGCGTGATCTACGAGGACAGGTTGCAAGCTGGTGTTCGGTGCTACCACACCATAAACATTTTCCCGCCTTTCGCCAACAATCACTCTCCACGTGATTGGCCTTCCCACAGTACCCGCAAGGTACTTGAGGGGTTGAGGTCTGACCTCCTTGTGAGGCACCTCTTGCTTGGCCCCAGCCACGCGAAGCTCCTCTTGGAGTACTTTCCTTAGCCGTCCTTGAAATTTTCTCACTACCATCTTCTCGACCTATCTTAGAAGGTGACATATCTAAATCACTTTGTCCTTGCCTTTGACTTCCACCAGGCGCACCTCTCTTTTTTGCATAAAAAGCTCTCACTTGTGCCCTAGCAGTCTCTATTCTTAGAACCTTCTCTAGAACCTCCGTGAATGTATTAATTTGGACTGCCGCTAAAGCTTCTTGTAACTCCACATTCAGCCCTTGCACATACCTCCGTACTTTTCTTTGCTCCGTGGCTATCAGTTCGGGAGCAAATTTAGACAACTTTGTAAACTGAGTCTCATACTCAGTTACACTTAACATTCCCTGACGGAGTTTAATGAAATCGTCCTCTCGCTTCTCTTGGACGATAGGAGGAAGATATTTCTCGTTGAAATCCCGTACAAAGTTTAGCCAAGTCCATGCAGTTCTCTCTCTCTTCCACTTGGCCCTCACTACATTCCACCAGGCCCTAACTGGCCTCTCAAACTGAAATACAGCAAATTGGACTTGTCTCTCTTCCGTATAATTTAGGGCAGCAAAAATATTTATCATGGCCTCCAGCCATTTCTCAGCCTCATACGGGTCTGGCGCTCCTAAAAACTTGGGTGGAGAGAACTTCTGGAATCTCTCCAAGGCCCTATCTTGTCCATTACCAGGGTCCCTAGGTTGATTTACAGGAGTTTGACCCTGTTGTTCCACTAAACGGCCCAGAATATTGGTCATTTGCTGGATGGCAGTTGCCACTTGATCTCCCCCTGTAGCTTGGGGTTCAGGTTGTGGCTCAACCGTTGCCTCTCTTTCCTCTCTCGGTTCTCGTACCGGTTCCTGGGCATGTCTACCCCCACGGCTACGACTAGGACCGCGTCCTCGATTAGTTCCCCTAACTTGACTTCTTCTACCCTCCATGGTTCGTAGCGAATCAACTATAACAATATAACCAACTAATCAATAATAGAATATAGCCACTAAGTAACTATATAAATATCAACAGCACAAAACAGAATAATGCAAATCATAAACCCCTCTAAATCATAAAACAAGGCAATACAACACATTCAATCAAAACAAGTCACATAACTTATAAAGCATTAACCCTAGGTATCGCTCAAGCACTAAACTTAATCAAGGCTCGAAACACGTGAATAAGAAAGATCCCAAATCCCATGAATATCTTCATTATATTTCAAGTCCATACTATTCGCATTCCCTGTGCCTTTGCTTTCGCAATCCAAACTTATCTCAATATTACGCGAGATCTCAACTGATCGTAAAGGTGTTACTCCTTGGTATTCGGGGACAAGAATCCAAAAATATGATAATTCACCACTCAAGCTGGCCAGGCTCAAGAGCAAATCACCCGTATTAGAAATTCCTACCCAACACACATATCTAAGGTCCCCAACAATAAACAATTGTTTCACACTTAACAAACCAATCCCCATAGTCCGAGAACCCTCTCCCGGCACGAGCTCAATAGGAGCTCTGATACCATCTGTGACGACCCCACCTCCCCCTAAGGCGTACCAGAGGATTCGGCGGACCGCCTGCCCAACTCTCGCCAGGACTCACTCACTCGAATCACGTGCACACAACCATGAACCATAGATAACATTCACAATTCAAGCTTATAATTTACATTGATGGGAATCAGGGTACAAGTCTCGATATACATAAACTAGTTCAAAACGTATACAATCTAAATACAAAACATTCTATTCGAGGAATAGCGCGAGTACAAGTCAAAAGTCGAAAGTTAAAACAACTAGACTACGCTAGTCTTTACATGTCTCATGTCTTGCTCGTATCCCCTGTAAGGAAAACAAATAGCGTGGTATGAGCTAAAAGCCCAGTGAGGTTCCAAATAACAAATTGACTATTATTTATAAGTACAAGTTTTCGATATAACAAAATAACGAGCATGAAGAGTTCGTAAACGTGAGCAATAACACGTCAAATAGAAATCTAAAAATGAGCGAGTGAAAAAGTTTTTCAAAATAAACAATAATCCAATAAGCAATAATCATTCCAAAGCATAAGGATACGGATGGCTCTCAGGAGCCAACTTCCCATTTCATCATCAGGAGCTTGATCACGTAATAGTTGACACTCCGTCAACTTTCAAATAAAGGAACCAATCCAGTAGAGCACCACTTACACGACTCTCCGTCCACCATTCACACCCCCTACTGGGCCCAAAATCCTCAATAAACACGGGTGGTAATACTCAAGTATACCGGATTGCCGAGGAGATAACACTCCACTCGACCTTACTAGTGACCCAGGGTTTGTTATCTAATCGAACAGGCCCTTACCGGCTCGACTCGATTAACTAGCCACAGGGTTTCTGGAATTCCAGGAAGTGCGCGCATCATAAACAAGTATGTCAAGTCAATTGCAACAATAAACAAGTACATATCATGTAAGGGCAAGTGCGATAAAGTACACTCTTACCCTAACAATTCACGCATGTAGCATGTAATCATATTGGTCACGTATCTAGTACAAGTATCAAGCTCAATTCAGTATTTGAAAGCACTCACCAAAAGATATAGTGCCTGTACTGGTCACTTTCAGGTTATACTCCGGGTTCGGAGTCCAAATCTGCGATAAAATTCAGTTTGAGAACTTTGAAACATGACTAGAATTCGAAACTTATACGTTTCGTTCAATAAGAATCAATAAATAGAAATTCACTTGGAGAGTACTCGTGAAATATTTGCTCACTTTTTCAATGATAAAACTTTGTAATATTTATACTTGAAATTGTCATGCGAGTCGAAAGTACAAGGAAAACGTACTCCGAACCCTCATTATTTCATTTCTCAAGAGTACAAGTTCGGCCAAGTCCTAACATGTAACCCTCGATAAACAAGTAACAAAGGTCCTCGATAGTTCAAGTGATAATCACTTCTAACCGTTACTCAAGTTGCAAGTATAGTTTTCTAGTTCTCGAGCGTAAATTTGGGCAGCATGCCCTTTGTGTTTACCTAATTTTCCAGCCATTTAGGCTTCATTATTTTTCCTCAACCAAAACCCAACATCATACATATCAGCAATTCAAGTCAAAAGCCGTTCCATAGGCTTACAATATCATAAGAACAAGAATTACAATAATAGCAAGTGCAGAAATACAATCTAGCAAAAGACAGATTTGACGTATGGATGCGGAAATAACATATCCGAGGCTACACTTATCGGATTGAGGCGCAACCTATTCCGTTTCGAAGCTAAGACTCAGGGCTACAATGTTCATGAAGGTCACTTAGTCCAGTTCCTAATGTAACTTAGTCAAATCCTCAAATTACAGAACCGAAATTCAACTCGTCGGCTATTTAACCGCATTACACTGTAATGGTCATATCTCAGAGTACAAAAGTCCGACTCAAGTGTTCTTAGAGGCATTTGAAAGCTAAGTCAGAATACTACAACTTTAATGTTTTGGTAAAAAGCTAAATCAGTACGGATCCTAGTGAAAAAAACGTGATAAACTGGACAAACTGATGAAACGGACTGCTGGGGAAAAACTAAAAATAGTAAGGGTATTTTGGACTTTTCACGACCTACGTTGCTCCGAGTGAGCTGAAATTTTGTAGGCACTTATAAAATATCATTCTCTACAACTTTTATTCTTTGACCTAAGGCCAATTCAGCCTCTAACATAGGGTTACAAATTCAGACAGAATGATGGGGAAAATTTTCCACATTCTGGAATTTTTGGTATTTAATGGAACTTTCTCAATTTTCTTGTTTTAATCACTACCAAAACACCTTATACAACATTAATTGCAACATATAGGCAGCATACATCAAATTGGGCAGAAATTCCTCAAACCCTAGTTCATATAATCAAAAGGGGAAAACCTCCAAAACATGATAGCATCCATGATTCCACCACAAATTTGAGTTACCAAGCTAATTTACACAAGATTAAAGGTAAGAATCAGGAAAATCAGCATCCTCACCTCAAAAACCAGGTTTGAATGAGTGAACCTTCACCCCCTTTGAAATTTCTTAGTTCCTCAAGCTTCCCAACTCACACTAAGCACTTTAATCGGTTTAGATTTGGATTTCTAACTTGGGTTGAAGCAAATCAAGAAGGAAATTTGTTGCTCTTGCTCTTCTTTTCTCTCTCCCTTGTCTCGGCTCTTAGCAAGAAAAAATGAGGAAGACTTAGCTAAGTTTGGAAGATAAGAAGGTAAGAGGATTAAGTTTAGTTTAAGTCACAAATTGGCCAACACTTGGCACTACCACATCCACACAAATTGTTTTCTTCTTTCCTTGCATTTTTAGTCAATATTTTCGGTCAACAATAGCTGGTAGTGAGAGGATATTTTGCTCAAATATCAATGAGCTTGTAGGGTATGAAAGTGGTGGTCAAGTGGTGCGTTCAATCGGTAATGCGCGGGACCCGTCGGTTCGCGCCGTTTTTCTTAAAAACTCACGTACTAGGGTTTTTACTTCCTATTCTCTAACCTTATATCATTGCTCCTAATCACATACTATTTCTCACTTGAAAATCACTTCTAATCACCAAATTTGATCCTTGGTCCGTACCGAAAATTCATCCGGCGAAAAATCGCGAAAACCCTAATTTTGCTCAAATCTTGAAACCGAAGTGTAAAACCCTATTTTCAGGTTCATCTGCACTTATTGTTGAACAATTGGGTAGTAGGACCTTAATAAATAATAATTTTTCAAATAAAAGGCATTTTTGAGGAAAAATATAGAAAATTTACGGGTCCTCACAAATACAATTAAAATATAGTATCTCTCTAACAATAGTTTGAAATATGATAGAATGTGTATATTATTCAAAATTTACCTTTTCGAAAGATAGATCCTGAAAAAATAATAAAAATTTATATTAGAAAATGAATGATATATGAATAAAAATGAATGTAATTAAGTGTTGTTAAAATGAAATACTTACAAATATTATGCATTCGATTTGATAATCTTGTATGAATGTGCGAACACTCTTCACACCAATCAACTTTTAGTACGAAAGTCAAAAGTGGTGATTTAATTAATTCTGTTAAATTTTGTGGAATGCGTATTACAAATGAAAATGCACGGTCTTTGTAAGAATTGATTCGTTGGTTGAACAACTTATCACTATTGTCCTGAGAATTAAGTACGTGCGAAATTCAAAATTAATGTATTTTTTTACATAGTTCATAAATAGCATTATAAAAAATAAATATATATCAAGAAATTCTATATTTTTTTTTGTAATTCTCTGAGATAAGAAACCTCACAACTAAATACGAATCGTGCATGTCTGTCATGTAGATTAAGATGCATGTTACCACTGGAATCTCTGATTTGTATGTTAATATTGTATTGCAATGCATACACACTGTTTTTGAAAAATGACATTCACATAGTTATCCATAATTTTTACATAATTCATAGAATATGTTTTCTATGTTAATACTTTGAATGTAAGCAAGCATTCGAAAATATTTAATTTAGTAAGAATGAAAGAAGGTACAGGTTATGATTATAAATTTAAAAAATTTGTGCAGTAATTAAATTAAATAGAGTAAATTTACCGTATGCATGATTGTATATTCGGACATCCATATTCTCTTTGAATTTGCTATCAACAATGCTTATGATGTTATAAAATTGTTTGACCTCAACCACATAACTAATTTTCTAGCATATGTATATTTTTCAAACCTACAAATTTTTGAAACACATGTTAATAAGAGTATGAAACAACATTAAAAGTTTGATGTAGTGTTACTGATGGAACTCACCAACTGTGCAGGTATCAAGCAAATTTTAAATTGTGATTGATATACAATTTGCTAGCTCCAATTGTACAAAGTGATGGTCCTGCATAGTATGATTATATTCGTTAAAAACTATTCAAATTATATAGAATATAAGTAAAAGTATTCGATTTACCTCTGAAATTTTGTACGCAAATACCACATGCTAGTAAAATATTATTTTTGGTAGCAGACTGATATTATAGGATTTGTAGTATATTCAATAACTTGATACTCAAATCACTGATGAGCCAAAGTTTGCCTAAATAAGATTTACAGTGTCCTAACAAAAAAAAAAAACGCTAAATAGTACTAATTGGCATCGCAAGTTACGGCAACGTGCCAGTGGCATCTAGACCTAATTTTTTTGGCTAAAATCTAGTTCTAATTGGTTCTGCTGTTTCTTGATCATGTTGTATGCTTTCCAATTAAAATTGTATTAAAATAGCATGTGAATAAACATTTGTCTTTAATTAAGGAGTAAAAAAGATTTAAAGTGTAAACAACAAACTATAAACTGTTTATGAAGTAGATTATGAAAAAGTTTTAAATTTTAAATTTGACTGGTGATAGAGTTGGTTATAACCCACTACTTTTTATGCATTAAAATAAATACAAAAATCTATAACTCACTACATGTTCCGTTCTTGGGATTTTTTTTAGAGTTAAATATAGTAAGGCTCTTAACTTTAAATTTAGCTGCACTTTGCCTTCTCAACTTTACATTTAATAGTACATTTGTGATTTTTTTGAAACGTGATTGTAATTAGCAAAACTCATTTGTAGGGGTGATTATAGGGTTAGTGTGGTGACAAATATTTTTTAATTATAAAAATGTAACATTGTATTAAAATAGCATACGAATGAACATTTGTCTTTAATTAAAAAGTAAAAATGATTTAAAGTATAAATAATAAACTACAAGTGATAACATGAAGTAGACAGTGGGAATGTTTTAAATTTTAAATTTGATTGGTGATAAGGTTGGTTATACCTCACTACTTTTTATATATTAAAATAAATATAAAAATCTAAAAAAAAGAGGAAGCCATTGAGAGGGTCCTACTAAAAATTCTTTCTGCAATACATATAGATATAGAAGTTCAGAGTTAAATTAAAAAACAAACTCCCGAATTATATGCACTTCAATTCAGAAAATAGCAGACTTTTTCACTTGTTCAAAATTTCCCCCCAAATCGTTTGTTGAAAAAAAAAAACAAAATTTCCCCCCAAATCACGTATACTTGTGGGGTTGTACAAATCAGTGATCCATTACAGAGTGGAGCAGGATATACCACTTCCACACACAATGGCACTGAGAACTAAACCGTCACTATCAATCATTACTTCATTGCTTTAATTTCCCGGCAAGGCAGACCCCTCTCCCGCATCTTTATTGCTATAACCATTTTATTTCTTATCTTCCTTTTTTTTCCCTTAAAAAAAAGGAAGTACTCTGCTGCAAATAAGTAATAAAAATAATCTCCTAAACCCAAAAAAAAAAGGGTTTATTTGGATAGGAATTTATTTGAATGATTTATTTGAGATAATTACTATAGTATATTTTATAATGTGATGTATGTGAAATAAAAAGGTGATTGAAAAGATAAAAAGGTAATTGAAATTTATGAAATAAATTATTTTATTTGAAATCATTTCAATCCAAACAAATTCAATAAGAAAAATAAAAAAGGAAAATAAGCAAAACTAATTTACGAAAATTAAAACAAAAAACAATTTAATGCTGTAATAAAAAAAAAAAACCGCACTCACACATCTCCCTCCTCTCTCCCACTTGAACTAAAAATAAATGATATCGCTAAATATAAAAAAAAAAAGAACAGTAGAAACCCTAAATTTTCCCTGTTGTCTCCCCCTTTCTCACATACACACGCACACATAGTAAGAAGAATCTAGAGATTCCAAGAGCGAGCGAGCGAGCGAGCTGTGGTTTCAGATTCGACCGTAGATTTGGATTGCGGCGGGTTTAATAATTTTCCGGGGCTTCGATAGCCGGTGATTTGGTGATGGCGGAGGTGGCTAACGTCCGGGAGGAAAGGAATGGAGACGATCGGAGTGAGACCAGCGATTACGATTACACGTCGGAGGATGAAGGGACCGAGGATTACAGGCGCGGAGGCTACCACGCTGTCCGAATCGGCGATTCCTTCAAGCACGGTCGATATGTGGTGCAGAGCAAGCTTGGTTGGGGCCATTTTTCCACAGTTTGGCTTGCTTGGGATTCTCAAAAATCTGTAATTTTGTTTCCCAATCTCTATAGAAAAATGCATATGTTTGTCTACACATTTTGCTGATGCTAATTTAATTCATGTGTAAAGAATGATGCGTGTGTGTTTGGATGCGTACGTGAGGAGATTATGTTGTTTAGGAATTAAGCATGTCTATGAAATTACTGGTTCTTTTCTGTATAACTGACCTAAAATCTGGACTGATTTAGTTGAATTTGTTATGGCAATGCTTTCTTGATGCAAGGGAAGTATATAATGGGATAGCTTTTGATTCGCATTGGTTTGAATTGTAACTTGAGCTTACTGGTCGTTTTATTTTTCTGTTTCTAGCAATTACTTGCATTTGGTCTTTTTTCGGCCTGGGTTAGGGGGCCAGGGAGGGGGTGGTGGTGGTTAGGTTTAGGAGGCACAGTGACAGAGTAACTAGAAAATGCATGATTTTCTGGGCCATTGATGCCTATATCATGAACTTGTTGTATTGTGCTGGTAACTGACAATGTGATAATATTTCTGTTGCTGCTTTTGGGGGTTAGAGGTATGTTGCTTTAAAGGTTCAGAAGAGTGCACAACATTACACTGAAGCTGCAATGGATGAGATTACAATATTGAAGCAGATTGCTGAGGGAGACCCAGAGGATAAGAAGTGTGTGGTGAAGTTATTGGATCACTTTAAGCATTCAGGGCCTAATGGGCAGCATGTATGTATGGTTTTTGAGTATCTGGGTGACAATCTTCTGACCCTTATTAAGTACTCGGACTACCGAGGGATCCCGCTTCACATGGTCAAAGAAATTTGCTTTCATGTTTTGGTCGGTTTGGACTACCTGCATCGCCAGCTTTCTATAATACACACAGATTTGAAGCCAGAAAATATACTACTATTGTCAATGATTGATCCATCTAAAGATCCAAGGCAATCAGGTGCACCGCTCATTCTTCCTTTGAGTAAGAGTAGGACTTTAACTGAGGCTGGGTCCTCTAAAGATGCCAAGACTTTGAACGGTGACCTAACAAAGAATCAGAAAAAGAAAATTCGTAGAAAAGCTAAACGAGCTGCACAAAGGTGTGCAGGGAAGGAAGCTGCAGAGGACATTGAGCAAGATAATGAGGCAACAAGTGCTGAAGAATCTTGCCATGATGAGAAAACCAGTGTGGACCTTGCTGAAGAGCAATCCAACTCTTCGGCTGCCAAAGATAAGTCACCGCTAGGTGAAGGAACAAAGGATGGACATCAGGGGAGTAAAAGAGGTAGCCGTTCTATTAGGCAGAAACTGCTCGGTGAGGTTGATCTTAAGTGTAAATTAGTAGATTTTGGAAATGCATGTTGGACATATAAACAGTTTACAAGTGATATTCAGACGAGGCAGTACAGGTGTCCGGAGGTCATTCTTGGATCTAAGTACTCAACATCCGCTGATCTATGGTCATTTGCTTGCATATGCTTTGAGCTGGCCACTGGAGATGTTCTCTTTGATCCTCACAGTGGCGACAGCTATGACAGGGATGAGGTATGTATTACTAAAATGAGCATTATAATCCATCAATTCCAAAACTGTAAATACCCCTACATTAACAGGGATCGTCTTGCCAAATGTATGTTTTTCTCTGCCTTTGGTTCTTTAATTTTATCATCTGCAGCTGATTATCTTTTAGGTACTTTGATTGTGACCTTTAAAACTGATATCCTTGCCAAGTTGTGACTCGTTCAAGTTTTTGTTGGCATTTCAAGATCTATTTTTACCTCTTTTAAGTACCTATTTAATTCCAGCTATCTATCTGTTAAGTGAAAAACCAGTCCTTTAATCCTGGCAAAGGATTCAATTAGATGCAATATTGGTGATTGTTGTCTAGTCTATCATAGAACCTTACGTATATCTAATTTTTGCAGGATCACTTGGCCTTGATGATGGAGCTTCTTGGGATGATGCCACGTAAGGTGAGGGGATTTTTTATGCTGCGCTGACGCATGTGAAAAGAATACATTACCCCCGCCTGTTATTATGTTAAATGAACAATCTTTTGTAAATGTCTTTTTGAACTTAAATTTAGTATAGTTGCCTAAGGCTACAATTTTTGAGCTCATTAGATGCATCTTGCAGATTGCTTTGGGTGGCCGCTATTCACGGGAATTCTTTAACAGATTTGGAGATCTAAGGCATATTCGTCGATTAAGATTCTGGCCCCTTAACAAGGTGCTAATGGAAAAATACGAGTTTAGTGAGCAAGAGGCAACTGATCTGGCAGATTTCTTGATACCGATACTTGATTTTGTGCCTGAGAAAAGACCTACTGCAGCACAATGTCTTAGTCATTCATGGATCAGTACAGGCCCCAGGCGGCTTGTGCCATCTTCTTGTAATCCTCCAATGCAGGCAATTGAAAATGGCAGTGCTGAAAAGAAGAGAGATAAGGATGAGAGGGAGGCGATGGAAGTTAGAGTTGGGAATATGAACATTGATGGAAAATCAAAGCAAGTTAAAGATTCTCCATCAAATGTAAACCTACCAAAACAGTGATAGTTAATTTATTCTGGTATTGCTTTGTTTTATGTTGCCGTTGACCCTTTTGTGGTTCACAAAGTTTAGTAAATTAAATTGTTTGCTCATTAATCATCAAAAAGTTTAAGCTGTTAGAGGATAGCAATTTATTTCTTTGTGTATTCGAGTATCCAGCCCATCAGTAGTACAAGTTCTTTTTGATAGAGCCAGCAGCACATAAACGCTTTGTTCTATTGGGGATGGTTATATTGCTAGTGATTGTTTCTGTGTATCAAAAGTATAAGGGTAATTTTGCTTGTGGCACTATCTGTTGCTCTATTGGGAACCATGGTTTTCTCTGTGGCTGTGCGCAATTAATCTGAAAGGTTGTAAACCACCGGAGAATTTAATGAATACTTTGAGCTTGAGGACGAAGATCTCGCTTTGAATGTGATTTTTCACGAGCTCACATTGACATTTGTTAAGTAGCCTAACCAATCTTAGATAACAATAAAGTTGGGCTCGACTGATTTTTGTTTTCAATTTGTTCTTTTGTGTGCTAATACTTTATATAGAACTACATCATGCATTCTCTTGAATAAAGTTCCAAAAAAAATTGAACAAGATAGAAATATGAATCAGTCTTTAACATATTGATAGCGCATTCAAACTAAATATCACACGTGTAAAAAAAATTAATAATGTTTTTCTACGTGAAAACAAACACAAATCTGGTCATTATTTTGAAAACCATTTTATGTTAATTCAATGTAGTATTTTTTATGATATGATATAAATGAGACAAAAAATAGTGGCTAGAAAAATAAGAAAGGTGATTAGAAAAAGCATGTTTAAGCCATAATGTCGAACCAACCTTCCAAATAATTAGGCTCTGCTTGGATTGCTTGTTTTCGTCAGAAAATATTGTCGTTTTCCGTGATTAAATTTCCCTATCACCTTTTTCCCTCACATATATCAAATCGCTACAGTAATTTTTCCATGAAAAATGACGGAAAATGCAATCCAAACACAACCTTAGTTTTCCAAATGCAACTTAATTGGAGCCAACCCGACAAAGAATATAATTCAGCTACGTTGGAAGGGAAGACAGATCATGAACAAATTATCTGTACAAATGTTTTTGTCAAAATATTACTAGAATATATGACTATTGCAAGTATGATTGCTGAAGCTGAATTCTTTTCATCCATAACCCTAACTTCAAGTCTTTATGGAAATCCACCTCCATTAGTTTGACAATTTGTCTGGAAACAGTTGGAAGTGTCGAACAATGCTATACTGCAATGCAGCCTTCTCGTCCACTCTCATACTTCGCACTTGGTTTGCAACTTTGTATGCGTCACAAGTACAAACCAATCTCCACAGTGGTCTTATAACTTATCCTAGTAGCACAAAGCATTTTATCTTTCAGAGTTGACTTTCATACTCGATTGCTTGAAATAAGAAAAACCTGTGGATCTCATTTTCATTAGGTATCAGGTGATAAATTGTCTTGAAGCACCCTAGATAACAGGAAGCAATAAATTTCACTTGAGACAGTTTAGGCTTTCGCAAAGCATCGGCAATACGAAGCCAAAGACCTGCCATGGGTAGTTTTTACTTTACAGAAACCATTATCCTAAAAACGACTACTATAGTAACTTTGAAAACCAGTAAAGAGAGATTTTTCTCTGCCTTTGGGGCCTTTTGCTTTCCTGATGAATTCATTTTTGTTTTATTAACTTACTGAAAACATGATCTGAGAAACGATACAGTTATAGAAACTTCATCACCAGCAAGGGAAGAGAGTTAAACTTACTTTAATGTCTACAGGATTTTCCTTGCCCTTAGATACCAATACGTGAGGAAAAAGCCCACAATAGCGCCAAATATGATCCCAGCTGTTGTTAGCCAAAATGCAAACTGCACGATTCGAAAGAAGATGAACATACAGAATAAGTTGTGAATGACAGTATAGCAATACAGAGACAAAGACGGAAGCTAGTACATAGTGGACAAAGAAGCTATACCACATGCTCTTCAAGATACGATTTCAAGTTCATGCCAAATATACCTGTAAAAAACATGAGCAAATTAGCAGCTCATGCTGGAAATAGTCTTCATTCTGAAGAAATGAAAGAACTAAGGCACAAGGGTGACCTCAGATTGAGTTTTTAAAATTCACTAATGACACACCAATAAATTGGAAACTCAAAAATTCAGATTTGCAATTTTAGTCATAAGAACACTTCTGTTCTCAATATGCAGTAAATTCACTCCAATAATTTTCTATTAATTCTTACTCAGTCTGCAGAAAGCTTATCTGTAATGCGTTGGAGGTGTATATAGACTACTAAATGATTCGGAAATCCTTTGTGAAGAAAGGGTAACAGCATAAACAGTACTCTCATCTTTTAGTCTGGATGGATGCAAGTTCCTTGCATAAAACTGAGATTATCAGCCTCCCCATCCCCCTCCCCCCAACAAAAGAAAAAAAAAAAAAAAACCAAAAAAAACCCACCCTCCAGTCAGAATATTATCAATGCAAAGTAGGATATTAAAATCATAATCGTAACCCATATGTATCCGTGGCATCCAAATATTTCTAGTAGGGAAGTCAAGCTCTTATAGCTTATAAAACTCAATTTGACAGAGTCATGGCAATAAACACTTTGGCTTCTCTGAAATCTTCCTTCATGCAAAGTGCACACACAGCTCCAATGCACCTATGACAAGAGTTTCCACAACATGGTACACTTGAATCTCCTGAATCCGACTTTCTACTATGTATGCTTACCCAACAATCCTTGCACATGTGATTACTCTCTTCTAAAAGTGCTCAAATGGATACTACCAAAAGCCGGTTTAGTAAACGAACGAACTAAATCGTGCACTAGACAACAGTAAGAGCTAATATAAAATGAAAATGGTCCAAGTTTGTTTTAATAAAATTTTTAGGTGAGTCAGGCAGCATGGATCATGGATCTTCCTATTTGCAACCCCCCCCCCCCCTAAAACAACAAAAAAACAAAAAACCAACGCACAGAAAACCCACTGCCAAAAAAATAAAAAATAAAAAGAAACCTAGTTTAAGCCTGTGAAGGTTTTAGCCACTATTAGAAACATAATTAGCTAATATATCTGACATCAGAACTAGAACCTAATTTCTCCTTGCTTTTGGCTTTCACAGCTTCAACCAATTTTATATCAACATAAGCTACCTGAAACTGCTAATCAGAAGCATAGATGTCAAGCAGGAATCTAATAATTAACAAAATCAAAACTAGAAAGATATGCTTATGTCCTACAAGACTGAAAAGTGAAAAAACCAAATGTGCTATTCCAGAACAGGCTCTTGAAAAGCGAATGCATGATAATGAAAGACAAGGATTTGTAATGCCTTGATAGCAATTATCATGTCTTGACTCTGATAAAAATAATTATTTTAAAAAAACAAGAAACAATGTATATACTGTATCCCTCCCTCTTTAGAGCCCCTCTTTAACATGTCTCTAGCTGGGTGTTCACATGTGTGTGAGTCAAGCTAAAAAAATTCAAGCACATCTTAAGTTGTATCACTCAAGACCAGATGCAACAACTTTACACTAATTGCACTTCATATTTCAGATCAAGAAAGAAGGTGTCTTTCTCATACGTACTTTTATATGGACAATATACCTATGCTCTACATTTTGTGATTCATATGCAGATTACCACTTTGAGATATCTTTCAAATATTTCATTTTCAGAAAAAGTAGATGCATGTGAGACATACATATGCATAGGATCTCCTAGATTTCGCCAATTGATAGCCTGGAATGCAGAACATCACAGTCGCTCACAATTTGGGGAAACACATCACTTCATTTGGACAAAAATGATCAACTGATAACACCTAATCTAATGTGATGTAAATGGGAAGAACTTTAAATTGATCTCTAACACTCGATGATTGAGAAGAAAACAGTGCAAGTAAAGAACATACAGATTGTCCAAATAAAAGCAAACATAGTTAAGGACTAAATACCAGCAACTAGAGCACCAACTGCAACACAGAATGCGCCAACCTGAAGAAGAAGCTCGACTCTGCTCACCTCAAGCCTCCGGGAGCTAAATAAGAAAAGAGACATTATACCAATAAAACCATTAACAACTGGCGAAATTCCTAGCTTCAATGAAGAGTACTATCACTTAAAGATAAAAGATTATGCTACTATCTTCATTGCCTTTTGTGCCTTGCATCCATAACATTGACAGATAAACCATAATTACCTATGCATTTACTATTCTGGGGATAGTAACACACGTACAAGACTAATGGTTCCCTATGCCCATTGTTTTATCCTTATTGTCTGCATTTTTTTGTCTCTGAAAATATTATTGCAATTATGCACTGCATCTATGCTTTTGCTTGTACTTGGTTAAGACCACATCACCAAGAATGAGATCTGACATCATTTTCAAGTAATTTCTTGTTACTATTTTTATCATTTTGATTTACTTCAAAGTTTAAGTATGAAAACTCTACCAAATTAGTTGTGCATCAATATTTACAGATTTAAGGCACTAGCGACTGCTCCCAGTAGCCAACGTCTGCTCTATACAACTTGTAATTTCATTGTTAAGTTCTTTCATACGACAATTAGATTTCACTGTATTTATTGTTAGAGCATCCTAGTAACACCAGCAGCACACAAAATTTATGCGTACAAGCTACTTCAGTTGCAAAACTTGCAATACTTGAAGATGACTTCAACTAAGTAAACTCAGCTCAAACTTCACAGCATGCAGCAATATGCAAGCCACTAATTACTATTATTTGCAGGTAAGCAGTTTACAATACACAAGCTGCTGGATTCCCATGTTGTTTCACCAGCATGAACAGTGCTGCTTTGCTGGTCATGTTTAGTAATTTGCAGAATATATTGCTTGCAAAACCACAGTTATTAGTTTTAATCACTTTCAAGCCTTCATCCTTAATTTGCATCCTGACATCTTCTCTTTCGGGTCTCATTCATCCTTTTATTTTTATTGGAGTCTCTACAAAGTGAAAGATCTAATTCTTTGAATATTTATCCCGAAACAAATAAAACTAAGGAACACTGGAGAAATACACTAACCTTAGGTTAACAGCAATTGAGTCTTCCATTTCTTTTGCAGAGTCAAGAAGCCTCTCGGCTTGACCATCACAAGATTCACATCTACAGTAGAAAGAAGTAATTAAGATTAACATATCCCAAAATCCAAAAAAGGAAAAAAAAAGGAACAAGACAACTCCTAATAAATGCATTTGTAAAAAAAATATATATATTTATGCATCGATAATTTTTGCTGCAGCAAATGCAGGTCAGTGGGCATCTTTTAATAGCCTTTTCTAGGGAGGCAGAGAAAATTGACAAACATAAAGTGGAAGAAAGTAAGGAACTCCAGAAATACATGATGAATTAACACATATGGCAAGATATTTATAAAGAATCTTCTTGACACCAATCAACATAGTAGAAAACACCACCATGGAGAGAGACTGCAGTACTTCATCAGCTGCTATTATCTTGAACAAATATTCAAAGACTGAAACCACTACAGGATCAATTTTCAGGACTACATTATAGCCGGCTTATAATGTTCAGACCATAAAAGAAGGCTTTTCTTGTACTGATAATGAACCTTGAAACAAAGCAACAACTGGGATCACTTTTCCCTGGTGCACCTCTTTTGACTTAATTGACCAGGTATTTTCAACTTCTTCATTCAAATGCTGTGAAAGTTCAGGACACACCAAACCAGTTTCAAGCAGGAACAGTTAACAGGATAAATTTCCATGCACAAAATACACTCCTAGAAGAAATCAATAGAGACAAGCATAACCTATAGTATAATCTCATGCATCTTCCCAAATCAATATCTACCCACAGCCAATGGCCTGCTAATTATCTTTCCAGTTGCGCAAAAGTCACTAATGCAATGGTTAAGAGGTGAGGTTCGCAAAATTAATTGTGCCTAAATGCCGACATACTAGGAAATTCTAGTTCACAACCTCTCCTTCGGGTGAAATTCAAATATCAGTGAAAATTGCAAGCTATTACAAATCCCAAATAATTACAGATTGATAGGAATACAAATCCTCATATTATCTACAAGGCATCTTGCAGTTTGGTTTTAGCCTTATGAAAACATCCATGACAATGTTTCAGTAATATCAGGACTCTACGTGGTCTGAAGGAAGCATCTCTGGCTCTGCTTGTGTTTGATATGAGTGAATGGAAAAATTAGATTTCAGCGCTTGACATGGAGAAAAATGAGCATGAGAACTGACCGTTGCAAATAGTTTTCCAAAAGCATCTCAATTTCTTCCTCCTCCTCTGCAAACGAGAAACAAGCAAGAAATAGCAGATGATAAGATCAAATAGCCCATTTCGTCTTGCCAAAAGTATGTCATCCTGAACATGGAAGCACCATAGACAAATCAATATGTTCCTCACCTTCAGCAATCTGTTTCTCCAGAGGAACGGAACATTCCATCTCACTATTTTCTTTGTTAAGGGTGCAATTTCTTCCCATGATGCATATACGTCTTATTTCTGGAGTATCCTCAAGAATATCAAGAAGCATTTGCTTGAGAGCCCCAGCCCTTGAACCCAGTTCAACCTTTCATGAAAACAGTCACATCAACTAAATTATTTCAGAAAATCACTTCTCAGAAAACATCTTAATATATCTTGAGCAAAGGCATAAACTAACTGTATACCAATGTATGCTTGCTAATACGAAGTTGCTCCAACATATCAGCAGTTAATCGGTTTGGCAAAACCTCCAGTAAAGATTGGACCTACAGTAAGTGGCAGCATATGTTTGTGAGCCAGCAAAGTAAGACACAAGGATCAGAATTCATATCGCACGGTGGAAAGCATGATGCACAAGACCATGGTTTTCAAACATAATTAATCTAATTGAAACAAGGACAACTCTCTACTTCTTTCAATATTATGCCAAAACCAATATATACATGATAAATGTCTCCAATGTTTAAGTAAACTTGGAGTCCACAAAAGCATAATGCTAGAGTGGTACCAGAAGACTAGGGTCTGTTCTAGTGACCAATTTTACCCTAAATCCCAATTCTTCCATTCCATAGTCAACCTATCATCAAATTGTTCAAAATGCAAATAAATCAATGTACTCACAGTGTCTCCATACTCACACGTGGTTCTAAATCCATTAGTCTATGCTCCAATCGCTGTATTCGAGAATGCAAGGCTGCTTCAACCACCTGAAATTATTTGCTTATGAAGATTTTGGGAAACCTCAGAAATGTAATTTAAAAACAAGGACAGGATAGGATTCAGCTTTAACATGTTTAGATAAAAGAATAAGCATGGGAAAGTTGATGAAGATAAAAAATGCTACGGAAGGCCATAAAGCTTTTGGCAAGGATATTTAGCAAAAGAAGCAATTCACAACTAGAACACATATGAATATGAAGAGATGCTGTCCGAAGGATCATTTTGAGCAATACAAAATAAATTGGCAATTACAAGATAATGGTACTTGGGCAACAAAAACAACTTTGGATGTCATTCTAATTTGCCTCAATTTTCCACAGTTTTTAATCACATATTGGCCCCCTGAGGAACTTACTAATCCTGATAGCTATTGCATCTGAATTTGCAATCTAAAAGCCACTTGTCATGGTCAATTGCATAACAGCAAGAGAGAATGATTTTGGATTATTTCTGACATTAAATGGCATTAACCTGGTTAATATTTTGAAACCAGAGACAGTTAATTCCTACGAGAAATAAGAAGTTTGTGGATTAATGACCATGCAATTGAAGTTTCACAATCAAATCATAGGCTAATGGTAACAGACTACCTCAAGCACAAATGGCATTGATGGTCCTCCACTCATGTTTTCAGGGTTTAAGCGAGGCAATAATGCATCAATGAAAGCTTTTCCTCCTTTACTGCAAAAGATAAGGAAAGCAAGGGTCATAATAATTAATCTGTTCTCGTCGATCATAACCTTAACTATTTAATTAACTAAAATAACAGTACAAAAAAGCAATAATAAATGTCTACTTAAGTAGCATCATCTAAGTAATCAGGTGTTTACCGGTTATAGTTAAAAATTAAAACACTTTCTTGCATCACTATTGCCCGTAAGGAGCCCAAGTTCAAGAGAATTGCATGCTCGCGAACCTAGAATAGAGATTTGCAGAGGTCAATGGAGATCAGAATCAGACAGAATTTAAGCAAAACAATCTGAAATTCCACATTTCAGCATCAAGTTTTGGTGAGAGAAGACCCTAATCAACTATATCAATCCCCATCCTGTTTTAAGTAGTTCCAGAAAGACGTGTGTGTGTGTGTGTAAACATATATGCATATATGATCCAGTATGGACTTAGGTAGGGCACAAGAGAAAGTATAAACATTGCAATGCTGCAACTAATTTTGCAACTAAAAGAGGAACAGTCACAGGCAAGAAAGGGTGAGATTTGATGCCTACCAACAAAGAAGGCATTGTGTTTGTCAACCACAATGATGGGTCGACACTTCTAACATCCCGAGGACGAAGACCTGGAAGTGAGTACATATCAAGAGATTAAAATGAGATCTATTTCAAGAGAGAGGGAGAAATAGATAGATATATATATATATATATATATATATATATAGAGAGAGAGAGAGAGAGACCAAATGAAACAGGTTATGTGAAAGCCTCAAGATTAAATACAAAATCATCCATGAATATCCACATGGAATGGCATACAAAATATTTGGCATACAAAATACCAAATATTCCTAAAAGAAAAAAATTCTACAATCTAAGCTCCAGCTCACAATATATCTATCTTGCATCAAATTCTGAACTCTATACAGATCTTTACCTCCGAAATAAGAAAACTCAACTTTGTTTCAAAGAAAATAAACAATTTCAAGAAGATTCCTGCTCACCACTTGACTTCAGCAAGTGCCGTCTGTTTATTTTCCGTGTAGATACCATCCCATTTAACTTCACTTCCACCACCTATTGGAGGAAAATCCATTAGCATGTAAGACATAATCCTCCTGATTGTATATCCCAGAAGAAAACGAAGGTAATCAAATCAAAAGAGCATTCACACAAGTTGCTGATACAAATTAGAAACTTCATTATAAGTGGATAAGCCCATAGTTCCTCATCTCCACATATCAAGAATAGTTCCTTAACTTTTCTCAAAATTTCCTTTATTTTCAAGTAAAATGAATAAATTCCAGAACTCATAGTAGCACCGTATCAGTAACTAAGTCGAAAAACTTCCTTTCTATGTTCACTCCAAAAACGGTTTCTTGGTTGAAAATCCTATTCTATTGTAGCCTCTTAGAACTTTTTCGAACATTAGAACCTCTTTGCTGACTGTTACAAGTGCAACCTTCTGACATAATCTCTCCGTCCAAAGTATTGTCTTACTATAAATTTCATTTTTACTGGTTGAAAGCCTATAGTTCTGCATCTCTAACATGTGAAGGACTATTCGCTCACAATATACAAATTTTGCTTGTTAGCTACCATACTACCTCGATTCGTTAGCTTCATTTTGAACATACAAATTTCACAATTAATAGTAGCTCTGCATCAGTAGCCGAGTAACAAAGTTTTCCTTTTCTGAGATTATTTTGCAAGCTATTTCACAAATTCTGATTTCCACAGCAACACAAATATCAATTGCTTCAATAATCTCATCTTAATTGCTTACCAACTAGCTCAATTTCACAAATTATAAACTCAGGATTAATTCCAAAAATCACGAAATCACACTCAAAACTTTTAGGAACCAAGTAAAAATGACATGATCACCTCATAAACAGGTTCGCGGATCCCAAGGGAGAGTGAATCCCCTGTGGATGTAACAATCCTCTGCGAATTGGCGGAACCATTCGGCAAATCCTGCCTTGCCAAATCCAGTTGGTTCCCGACATTATTCTCATCATTACCTTCGTTACTGACAACCTCAGCCTCTTTTTCCTCCGTGGAATTCGAAAAACACTTAACTCTCACCGGCACTGGCCGGAGAGCTTCACCGTAGTTTCTACGCAACCTTAGCGAACTCCGCAAAACTAGCAACGCATTTTTTGAATCGGATGCCTCCAGACGCGATCGGAGAAGTGAATATCCGGTGAGGAGATCGTTAAATTGGGAGGAGTGAACTGGTAATTGGAGGAACTGTAAAGAAGCCATAGCGAATTGGTAGCGATCATGTGAGGAGGTTTTATCAGTGTGTGAGTGTGTCTTTTGAGATAATATGGTGAGGTGTCGTCGTCAATCATCTCTCTGTGTAGAGGTATACGTACATAGATCACGCAGTGTGGGTGCTGTCTGTGTGTGGTTTCTGAGCGAGAGAAGGAACTATGAAGTTGGTGGTGGTGAATAATCTGTGAAATTAAAATCAGAAATACTTCAATTTTTATATCTGGCGTGGCAATAACTCAACTTTTCATTCTCTGAGAAGTGAAGTTTGTGCTTTTTCACCCCAAACTTTTTTTTTAATTCTTTCGATCTTCCCCAACCGCGCCTTTACCTAAATTGCTGAACTCGAATATGCGTTTTCGTTTTGCCGGAAAATAATTTCAGAAGCCTTGGACACTTATTAGAAAAATTCAAAGTTACTTTCATAAATTCTAAATTATTAATCAAAAATTTTAATACAAAAGTAAAAAGAAAACATCATAAAATTGATTTTTTCAAAATTTAGGCTCCGTTTGAATTAGTTTTTTTTGAGGTGTTTTTTAAAAATTTTACTTTTGCTGTGTATATGAAAAATTTTTTGGATTGTTTTTAGAGGTATTTTTAAAATATATTTTTAAATATTTTTATAATTTAGAAATTTTTAAGTATATACTGGCTCTGTTTCTATATATTAATATTTATTTATATATATAATATTTTGTATTTCAATTTATTATATAATATGTATATTAATAAATATATATTTATATATGTATATTAAATATATATTTATATAAATACATATATTTAATATATATGTATATGTGTATATATTTAAATATGTATATATGTATACATATATTTAAATATATGTATATTAATATATATTTAATATACATATATAAATATATATATATATTAATATACATATTATAAAACAAAATTGAAATAAATATATTTATAAAATTAGGTAAATACATATAATAAAATATATTTTAAACAAAATATTAATAGTTATATACAAATATATATTTATTTACTTCAATTGATATAATATATATAATATACATAATTGAAATATACATATTAATATTAATATAACTTATATATATAATATAAATACATAATTAAAATATACAAATTGAAATATACAAATTAATATATATTAATATACATATTATAAAACAAAATTGAAATAAATATATTTATAAATTTATATAAATAAATAAATTTATATATTGATATAAATATATTTTAAACAAAATTAATATTTATATATAAATATTTATTTATTTATTTAAATTGATATAATATACATAATATACGTATTAATTTTCAGTTAATTGAAATATACATATTAATAATAATATAAATTATATATAATATAAATACGTAATTGAAATATACAAATTAATATATATTAATATGTATATTTCAATTATGTATATTATATTATATATATATAAATTATAGTAATATTAATATGTATATTTCAATTATGTATATTATATTATATATATAAATTATAGTAATATTAATATGTATATTATATATATTATATCACTTGAAATAAATAAATATAAATATAAATATTTTGTTTAAAATGTATTTATATAAATTTATAAATATATTTATTTCAATTTTGTTTTATAATATGTATATTAATATATATTAATTTGTATATTTCAATTAACTGAAAATTAACATGTATATTATATATATTATATCAATTGAAATAAATATATATATTTATATATAAATATTAATTTTGTTTAAAATATATTTATAAATATTTATATCAATATATAAATATATATTTATAAATATTTATATAAATTTAAAAATATATTTATTGCAATTTTGTTTTATAATATGTATATTATTATATATTAATTTGTATATTTCAATTATGTATATTATATATATTATATCAATTGAAATAAATATATATATATTTCAATTCTAATATATTTTTACAAATATGTGGTTGTAATTTTATTCTACCTTGTCCTATTTTTGTTCCTAGAAATTCTATATTTTTCTAAAGAATTGTGCCTTTTTGCTACTTATTATTATACCATGTTTGATGAATTCTGCAAAAACTAATTTTAAATGTCCTACATAGTGCTGCTATCGAGTCGAGTCGAACTCGAGTAGTGTGAGGCAAAATAACTAAATTCGAGCTCGAGCTTGTCAAGTTTTTAAAATTTGAGTTTGACATCAATTTATGGAACTCGAGCTCGAGTTTAATTAAATGTAATCAATTCAAATTAATCTCAATCAAGCTAATTCGAGCTCAATCAAACCTAATCAAACTCAAGTAATAAAAATTAATATTTTATATATAATTTTAAATAAAGAATATTATTGACATTTCACAATAATAAAAATTAAAATATATATTATAAAAAGCTTCCTTCCTGATTTTAGAAAATACTAATATGTCGTCTATGTATACTATTACAAAATCCTTATACTTGTTAAATATATTATCCATTTTTCTTTGGAATATTGCTGGTGCATTTTTTAGTCCAAAAGGCATTACTAGCCATTCGAAATGACCTAGTGGTCATGTAAAAGCTGTCCATTCTATACTATCTGGATGCATTCTAACTTGCCAAAATCCTGATTTACCATCAAATTTACTAAATATATATCTAAATTGTATTCTGTTAATTAATTCATTTTTATTTGGTATATCATAACTATCTTCTTTAATGTTATCATTTAACCTTTTATAATTAATTACCATTCTACTTTTTCCCCTAACTATTTTACTATGTTTCTTACCTATAAATGCTGCACTTCTATGCGGACTTTCACTTCTTCTAATTATTTTTAATTTATTTAAATCTCCTATATGCATTTCAAATTCTTTAATATCTTCATTACTAGCTTCTATCTTTGCTGTGCTAATTTTTAATCCTGGATTTAAGATTTCTAGTTTACATAAGGTTTTATCTTTTTCCCAATGTTTTTGTGGGTTTTCTCCAAAAATTTCTAATTTTTCTAACTTGCTAATTAAACTGTCTATTTCATTATGCCATGTTTCTAATAAATTATAGATCTTTTCATTTCCTAAAAGTTCTAAACTAATTTCTATTTCATCATAGTTTTCTAAAATTTCTTCTATATCTATCAATTCTTTATGTACGTGGACCTCTGAGCAGTCAAGCTCTTGGATTCTTTTTGACATGTATGGAGGCCTTTCTCCAGTCATCTCCATAGTATCAAAAGAATGAGTCCTATATACTTGTGAAGAATTTTGATTCTTCCCCCTATATTCCTGGGAGATAAAATGGAAGAAACTAAAAAATTGTAACAATTTTTAGGATTATTAAATTATGCAAGACCTTTTGTACCAAATCTAAATAGATTAGTAGTACCTCTTTATAGCAAGACATCTTTAAAAGGTCAGGAGTTTTTTAATAAAGAAGACATAAATTAGTACAAGAAATAAAGCAAGAAATTAGCAAACTCAGAGATTTAAAATTACCCCTAGACACAGATTATTTAGTAATAGAATGTGACGGAAGTAACTTAGGATGGGGAGCAATTTTGTTAGCAAAATCAAATAAATATAGCAAGAAAACAGAAGAACAGATTTGTAGATACAATAGTGGAAAATATAAAGAAAAATGAAATATTAGCAGCATAGATGTTGAACTCTTAGCAGTCAGATACGGATTAGATAGTTTTAGATTATTCATTTTAAATAAACCAGAAATAACCCTTAGAACTGATTGTAAAGCGATAGTTAGCTTTTATAATACTCATAGAGAAAAAAGAAGTAGCACTAGAAGATGGTTAATTTTTTATGATAGTATAATAGGTAGTGGCTACAAAGTAATATTTGAACATCAGAAAGGTAGTAATAATCAATTAGCAAATTATTTATCTAGAATAGCTAACACAATTTTTGATACAGATGGCACAACAACTACCCAAAGCTCAGATTGGCCAATGGGAGTTAACCAAACATCTCAAGGGAACCAATTTACATTTTAACAGCTGTGAGGAAGGTAATTTAGAAGAAATCCAGTAGGATATCTTAAATAACCTCTAGAACAGTAGATATAATTCAGAAAAAATTAGAAAGTTAAACATCTTAGCATTTTATATTAATATGTATATTTCAATTTGTATATTTCAATTATGTATATTATATTATATATATTACATTAATATGTATATGTATATTTCAATTATGTATATTAATATGTATGTTATATATATTATATCAATTGAAATAAATATATATATTCATATATAAATATTAATAATTTGTTTAAAATGTATTTATATATATATATAAAACAAAATTGAAATACATTTTAAACAAAATATTAATATTTATATATGAATATATATATTTATTTATATAAATATATTTATATAAATATATATTTATTTATATATACTTATATAAATTTATAAATATATTTATTTCAATTTTGTTTTATAATATGTATATTTCAATTTGTATATTTAAATTATGTATATTATATATATTTATAAAACAAAATTGAAATAAATATATTTATAAATTTATATAAATATATAAATATATTTTAAACAAAATATTAATATTTATATATGAATATATATTTATTTCAATTGATATAATATATATAACATACATATTAATATACATAATTGAAATATACATATACATATTAATATAATTTTTATATATAATATAATATACATAATTGAAATATACAAATTGAATTATACATATTATAAAACAAAATTGAAATAAAAAATATTATATATAAATAAATATTAATATATATATATATAATATAAAACGAAATTGAAATTGAAAAATCTGATTTCTATTTTGGATTTCAAAAACTCCACTACCGAATTCGAACCAAATTCGCATAATTTGAAATTGAAAATTCCTAATTTTTTTGTATATTTGGAGTTTTTTTGATATATTGTTTGGATATGTGTTTTTGGAGTTGTTTTTGTTTGTGTATTACTTAACATTGTAGATGAAAAAATTATTTTTAAAAAAATGTTGAATCCAAACGGAGCCTAGAGTATAATAC
The DNA here is from genome assembly GCF_036785885.1 of Coffea arabica. Classification (NCBI taxonomy): domain Eukaryota; kingdom Viridiplantae; phylum Streptophyta; class Magnoliopsida; order Gentianales; family Rubiaceae; genus Coffea; species Coffea arabica. The sequence goes on along the minus strand of NC_092310.1, from coordinate 51,401,707 downwards.
CAACAATCAATCAAATGAGAACACTTGGAGAGTGACCTTATTCATGTTCATAGATTCAATAATTCTTTTCCACCATATAAGTAGGAATAAAACCACATAAGTAGGAACACAATCATAAATCATATAAGTGGGAATAAAATTATAATTTTTTGTGTAAGTGAGAGGGGTTCAAATTTGGAACCTCTTCTCGAACCCCAAATCACCTAGTCCATCCCCTCTTCCTAAAACAAAATCATAGTTAAAAATCCTTTCACACTAATATATTCTAGAACCATAAAAGTAAAACTTCTTGAAAAGATAAAAACATAGTAGAGCACATAAAAAATTGAAGGATTAAATTTTTTATTCATTGACACTACGGATATTTTCAGGTTTAAATGCATGACCACTAACCTAAATTTGAATTTAAAATCTAAATTTTGAACATATATCATGCATCCTACTATAATAGTGCGTACACTATAAGTGTATATAAGATTTAATCAAAAACTCAAATCATGTAAAATAAAAGGATCACAATTGCAATAACAAAATCATAAAGTAGATCTAAAAACCCAAAAAACATATGATATACACATCAAAGTAGTATATGATAGGCCTATGCAATATCTGCAACATCCGGTGCATCTTGGATCAAAGTTCATAGCAATGACTCTTGCAAAAGCAGAAATTGCCGCCAATTCCATGTAAAGTCATATGCCTCAACAAGTTAATGGTCTAGTATAAAATAAATACAGCGACACGAGAAAAAGCCAATATTCCTATGTCAAATGGAGTTCTAACCATCTCTTGCAGCATCAAATCGAGTTCTAACAATCGCTCGTGCCATGGAGAACAAGAGAACAAGAAGAACATGCCATACCTAGTATGCTCGTGAATAAAGGTCAAACATACTAATGCAGCAGCGATAAAGTCAAGTGTCAGAAAGATAGTGAGGCTAATGGTACCTAGCTGAAGCTCAACTATAGCATATCAAGATGGCAGACATCAGAAAACCCAAACATCAAAAAATCCAAGCAAAACCCATGTTGCTGCAACGGCCGGGTCGATCATGCATCAAAGTGCATGGCAGCACCCTTAACAAAAACCAAAATTGCTGATAATCCCACGTGAAGTCTCTCAACTAATGTAATGCTCCAGTACATAAACAAATATAGAGCCTGTTTGGAAGGTGAGTTTTTTGGGTGTTTGTATAAAACTTTACTGTAGATCGCTGTAGAAATTATAGAAAAACTTTTGTAAGATGAAAAAACTTTTTTTTTCTTTTCCTTTTTTTTCGTTCTTTTTCTTTTTCTTCCTTTCTTTTTTTTTTCCCTTCCTCCCTTCCCCCTCCCCCTCCCATGTTCCCTCTCCCGAACTCTGCAAACACATACAAATTTTTTTTTTCCCTTTTCTCCTCTTTGCCCCCTCCCTCCCCCGCTACCCCTTTCCTCCCCTCTCCCCCGTCACCCCCTCTGCCCACCATCCCTTTCCTCCCCTCTCCTCCGCCATCCCCTCTACCCGCCACCCCTCCCTCTCCCTCTACCGCCACCCCTTTTCTCCCATCTCCCCCTCGCACTCCGATGCCAAAGAAAGGCCGATCATGGATTTTTATTTTTTTTAGCTTTTTCTCTCCCCTCCCCTCTCTCTCCCCCGCCACCCACCCCCTCTCCCTTTGCGATCTGGTCGCGCGACCATATCACAACTAGCTGGAGGGAGAGGGGAAGAGGGGAGGAGAGGGGGCGAGGGAGAAGGACAGAAAAAAAAAACTTTTGAGGTGATCGGCGCCGGAAGAGGTGGTAGAGGTGATGGCTGGCGTGGTGGGTTGGGTAAGGAAGGAAAAAGAAGAAAAGTTGAAGAAAAAGTTTTTGTGTATTAAATTTTTGAAGTGTGTAGGTAAAAAATTTAGAAAAATTTTTTGGGATTCCTGTAGCAAAAGTTGTTAAAAAACTAGTTTTATACAAACTTGCTAAAAAACTACATCTCCTAACAGGCCCATAGTAGCACTACAGAAAAAAAAAAGCCATGAATCCTATATCAATTGGAGCTCTGACCAACCTCCTGCGGCACAGTATTGTAACAGCCATTAAAAACAAGAAAAAGATAGCACGTCTAGAATGCTAGCTCAAGGGCAAAAGCTAGACGCGCTAATGTAGTATCCGCACACAAGAGTATAGGAAAGATAGCTTGGAGAAGGGCACCAGGCGCATGACCAGCCAACCACTCATGAATCTTAGTGTGATAGTATAGTATGAATATATCAAAGATAATCTGACAAGCCCATGGACAATTATGCAGACAAGAATTAGAACATGACAATGATGAGTATGTGAAAGATGAGTGGCCACAAAGAACCAGCATGCTAGGCCTAAGAATATCAAAGTGGGTAAGAACCAATGGGTACAGACACGGTTGAATAGTTGATTGTTGAATATGGGCACTTTTGTTCTATGAAAAACCTTTGAGAGGTGAAAAGGAAATAGATGGGACTGAGAAAAACTTCAAAGGAGTGAGAGGTTGAGGGTTTTGGTGGTGATGCCAGGTGATGATGGAGAATATTACAGGAGCTACGTAGTACGATGGCACCATGTTGTGGGAGCAAATGATCGGAAAGAGAGACGGTTGTTATCTTTCTCTCCAAATAACACACAATGTTTTGCAACTTGGATCGGCCATCCACTCGGTCAAGGTTAGAGGTCAATGGATTCACCTTGATCAAACCTATCCAAGAATTGGATGATGTTATCGTAATGTCATAAATATATTTAATTTTAAAAATTAATATATTATATAAAATTTCTAAAAACATATTAATATTAAGAAAGGTAAATTCAATGTGTGTTTGATATTTCTAAGATACTTTACAAGAAAATACAAATAAGGTAGTATAATTAAGTAGCAATTAATGCAATTTATAATTTAAGGCATAGTCAACAAGTTTAAAACCAAATTACCAATTGGCTGGATAGGGTTTCTCTGTGGGTCCCCCTTAGATTGCTCTGTTGGGCCGGTTTCTCGATGCTCTCTGCGTCTACTGAGTGTAAGTGTGTGTGTGTGGGTTTCTATCCTTGAGGTAAAAAAAAACAAGTTTAAAACCAAATTGAAAGGCTTATTTGAAAAGTAGTACAAGAATTTAGGGCTGTAGCTATAAGTTTTAAAATGTTTCTAGGTGTAATAATAGTTTTCTAGTACTCGAGAGGTCAAATCATAAAATTGATAAAATGTTTCTAGGTGAATTTTTTACTTTTTTTTTATGTTTATCCCTTTTTTAACTTAGATCTTCCATTGGAGTTGTTTGAGAGATATTTATGGTATAAAAAAAAGGAAAACAAAAAGGTAAAAAAAGAAAAGATGGAAAAAACCTGGTTTGAAGCGGTTTTTCTAGTTTGTGGTCAAACTCGATTTTTCAATCGAGTTTTTAATTGAGTTTTTGTTTGACGAGGTTTTAAGTCAACTCGGATCAGATGCCTATCTGGTTTTTGTTGCCCCGCATATCTTTTTAGAATTTTAATTTATGAACTAACTTAAAAAATCAAGTAATTCTTTCACGTCCTTTCTAAAAAAAAAAAAAAAACTCTGAGGACACACTTAAAATTTTGAGTAAATCTTTCCTACACTGATAGTGTATACACTATCATCGTTGGATTCATGATATGTGTGCAAAAACTGAATTTCAAATTCAAATTTTGCATTATTGGCATTTATCCAACACTAATAATGTATACACTGTCAGTGTTGGAAAGATTAATTCTAAAATTATATTAAAATTGTATAAGTATTATAGGAATTTAATAGGACAGTGGGCCCGTGCCCCCACCTTAAATCCGCCCCTGCTACCACGCCAGATATTATTAATTCCAAACTACTACTAGTCATGAAAGGAAACAGTTTCTTTGACAAATTTTTCGTAACTCCCTTGCCAAGGAAAAGGGATAGGATAAAGGTTAACTAAAACTCTCTTGAGTTTTTCATCTTCTTTATTTTTCTGGGACGGTGAGTAAATTGATCAGACCAGGACAAAAGCTGCAAGAATATTTTGGCAGAAAAGATCCCCGGCGACCTTGGCCCTAAAGATTCTAACTTGATTTCCAGCTAATTACAACATGGATCCGGAGTAGGAGTTGGTGTAGACGGTGACAATAAACGAAAAAAAAAAAAATAGACATTGGACCTACAATAAATGGCAGCACATATTGTGACCTAAAGTAAGAAGCAACTAATTTATATGTTCATGGTCAGGTTACGGGGTAAAAGGATAAAAACACATAAATGACCGTAAACTCTTTTTATTGGGTGTTGAAAATAGACTGAGTTAGATACTTCATCTTATTTTTGTTTTGGATAAATTTGGCATTAGTTCACAAGCTCCTTTTGCTAATTCGTTTATTTCTTTCCTAATATTTTTATTGCCTCGATCATATGATATGCTGGTGATGAAAAAAGCGATCGTAAATTCTTTTTTTTTTTTTTGTACAGTAGCAAAATCATATTGTCCCGACAAGGTAAAATCTACGCTGACTTGGTCTTGAATGTAGTAAAATTTGCCAAAGTAATTAGTAGCTACAAGGACAGATTTTAACTATTAATCTGCAAAATTAGAAGAGACTTATCAATGAAACATGAAACCTACCATTGATCTTCATATGCCTCGTGTCATCTCATGTCTAACTCAAGGAGAGGTAGCCAGGTAGCAGAATAACTTCAGGCCCGACCCATCCATCAGTTTCTGGCCCAGATAGCCACCATGGAACGGTACGGCAGGCCCAACAACAGTTATGGCCACTATATCTGAGACATAATTTAATGGCGTGAGATTGACCAGCGTTGAAGACCCACGCCTTCAGTGTTCTTCAATTTTCTCTTACCTATTTTCTTCTTTATGGAGGAAGAATTGGAAAATAAATGTACTAATATTTCAGTACAAATTTATAGTCTAAAAAAGGTTTCATAATTTCGCTCCCCCAACGTTAGCTCCGAAGTCCATGGCGCGAAGTTCCATCGATTCAGCTGAAGAAGAAGGTTTTTCGGGTTAGTACAGTTTTGGTAAATTTTCAAGCTTTTATCAATAAATAATAGTCAATAAATCTCTTCTATTTGCCTCCAATACCGTGATTTTTACCTCTAATATTGTGTTTCGTGCTGAAGTTTATTGGCTGCTCAGCCCACCATACAAATACTAATACTCTTGTAAGTTGTTGGCAGGGCCACCCTCTGAAGAAAATGAGGATTTCCAGCCTCAAGCTTCCCATCACCACCCTTATGCGCCATCCCACGAGGTACTATAAGTAAAACCCATGCCAAATGCTTTTCTTGTTTGTTGCTAATTAAGCCATCTTATGCCCTTTATGTCCATATTTTGTTCTAAGGATGTGAATTTGTCGTTGGATTATGTTGTGAAAAAGGTGGAGGTGTGGCTGCAAAAGGGTGAAAAGAAAAAGTGAAAAACCAAGATTTGATTGAAAGAATCTCTTTTGCATTTGTTTGAAGTAATGGTTAATGGATAGACACTTGCTTTCTAATGGCAAAAAGTGGGGATTTTGTTGTTTTTCATTTAGTGATCGAAGTAGTGATTTCGTGGTGATCTCTGTTCATATTAGCTTTGAGACTTAACTTGGGTCCAATTGTCCAATGCACGAGAACAGAAGCCTGTAGCCAAATTTGATCTTGTTAGATATTGAAATAATGGTCTTGGAGTGTTCATAGTAACTATAAGATAAAAAATGGGGGAGCTGTGGCGTACATGTGCTCTATATCCCCATTGATCAGGTAAAATAACGCTATTAAGTCATATTACTAGCCATTGGATAAGGAATCTCTTATGCCATCATAAATTTTGAATCCCAAAATTACTTTATAGTTTTTGGTTTACTAATTCCCCAACTCTTTCGTTCTTTCCCTTTTTGTTGCCATCATATTCTGGTTATGGAAGTTGATCGGGCATTCTATATTATATTGGGGGCACCATTTTTCCAGCTTGTGGCACCAACTTTACTGTAGTAAATTTTGCTGTGGTAGAGAGCTGCCATATATCTTCAGAATGTTGTTATTTTCTGTATAGATAATATCTTCTTTTGTCCATTTTTTCCAATTTTATTTGAGGGCTAACTGAGAGTTCTCTGTTCTATAATGCAGGTATTTGACATTTCAACGACTGTAGATCCTAGTTATCTAATATCCTTGATAAGAAAACTCCTGCCACCAGAATACAGCAACCAGTCTCTAGATAGTGAAGTTCATGTTTCCCCTAGCAAAGGGCCTAGAACTGAAAATGGTGAGAGAACAATGGTGTCTCCATTTAATGGTGGAGAAGTTCAACCATGTGCTGGCTGTGAAAATGCAGTTAGGAACATTTGTGAAAATTTTAGTGAAGCACATAATCCACCAGGATTTACGGAAGATGCGATGGAAGATCAACAGAAGCATCGGTCTGCTTCAGGGGAAGAAGCTGCTTGGGAAGAGCATGGATGCACTTTATGGGATCTTGCGGCTAATGAGACTCATGCTGAACTAATGGTACCAGGTTTCTCCTTTTCAGTATTGATTTGCTCCACAATTAGAAAGTAACAGTTCTTAAGCTCTACCTTTGGCACGTGTTTCTGAATCTTCTTCCAGTTACTGGTCAACTAAAGACAAAGAAAGGTTACCATCTTAGGTTTGTGGGAAAGTGAAATAGATAATGCTTCTAGCTCTCCGAAAATCAAATGTAATATGAGAGAGACTGCTTCCCCTGCTGAGAGAGTCAATCTTTTAAGGAAAAATCTTCTGGCTTTCATGCTTTTTTTGATTGTGCATCAACAGTAGACAATGGTTGCATTCTTTCCCTGCCTCCAGCTCATCTCCAACACTAGCAGCTCCATTCTCTCTCTATCTCCCCCTTTCTCTGAAGATGGAATTTGTATGAGATTTGCATTATACCATCTTTTTATTTTACATGCATCTTGAGGGTCATGGCTGGAAAAGTTGCGTTCATGGGCTGAGTTGCATCTACTGCGATTCCAAACAGGTTCAAAATCTCATTCTTGAAGTGCTTCTGGCTAACCTAATGGTTTCTCAATCTGCTCGAATCACTGTAAGGTTCCCACTCAATTTTAGGTGCTTCATGTTAACAGCATGTCAGTTGTATTACTTCTCAGTCTTGTGCTAAATCAATTTTCTGCTTAACGATGATAAGGAGATACTGCAAAGTCATAGAAGCTAGTTTGAAACTTCTATATTTTCAGGAGATAAGCCTCGGAATAATTGGAAATCTGGCTTGCCATGAAGTTTCACGGAAACACATAGCCTCGACAAATGGGTTGATAAAGACAATTGTGGATCAGTTGTTTCTGGATGATGCTCAATGCCTCTGTGAAGCACTCCGGTAGTATTATTTCGAAATTATGCAGCATTTTTACCCAAAACTAGTTGTCTAATTTTGAGACGTGTTTTCCAGTGTTGTATTACTCCATTTTAATTTATATTATTGCAATTTGTAGACTCTGAAGAGAGGCCAACCCCAAATAGCAAGCATCTGTCATAATGTTTCTAGACTGAATTGAGTACTCTGGTTTACCCATATAAGGGACGGGAGACCTCTTTAGTGCCTCCAGTGGGGGAAAGGTGTGCCGGGAGGGGGGGGGCAGGGGGTGTTTAACTGTGCTCTTGTCTCTTTTTATTGTTAGGTAGTTGCTACCTGCACTAACTATTTTCCCTAGGTTACATATAGGCATTTATGTCTCTGTATTTGAGATTTTTTAGCTTCTTCCTCTCTGATTTGTAGGACATTCTATGTATTTGGACTGTTCTTGATTTTTTGCGTTTTCTGTGTCCTGAATGTTTTACATATGATGTAGTCTATCATGATAGTACTTGTTCTGCATATTTTGAGATTTACATTCGGTGCATTGAGCTTTTCTTATGTCATGCAGGGTAATAACGTTATGTTTTCAAAGTGGTGAAGGTGTTGTTTGGACAGAAGCATTAACACCTGAGCATATTCTATCCCGTATTTTGTGGATTGCTGAGAACACCTTGAATCTGCCGCTCATAGAAAAGGTAATGAGCTTTTATCTGATCTCACTTTGTTCTGGAAGCTGAGCCATTGGTTAATGAGGTCTAGCTTGTTGGATTCATTTTGAAGTATTTTTGTATATTCTTTTACACAATAGCACCAGTTTTTATGTCTGTTGGCTTTATTTTTTTCAAAACTATGTATGTGTGCAGTTCAAATTTTCCCCCGATTCATTGATTGATGCTTTTCCTAATCATACTTAATTTGCATCCATTTAATTTTCGTTGGCGGAGTTGGGGAAATGCATGTTTAACAAACTATACGCGAAGTAATGGAGTTTGGCACATACTAGTTGAAAGTGAGCAAAACATTTGCTTAAGCAAGGAGCTGTAGTACAGGCTTGTGCTTCAAGCTTTTCCATGATCTCATATGCTTTACTTTCTGTGCTGATTTGGGATGCACTCCCATGATGCTCGAAACACATTCTTATTTTACTTGGCCATAATAAAAAAGAAAATTTTGCAATATCTTACAAGTCAAGATACAGGACTTCAATCCTAAAGAATGATTCACTCATGCTTCTTGTTGTTTGGGAATTAGCAATGTTAGATTGCTAGAAGATTTGCTTTTGTATTGAATTATGTCTGTCATTTAGTCACTTTAATAGATAGGGAGTTTTCAGTCTTGGACAGTAAGAGCATTCTTGGATGCTCATTTCGAGTTAGTTGAGAAATGTAATTCTTTGTTTACCTTGTGAAGTTTCTTAATCTTTAGACTAGTCTAAACTGTGAACATCATATCCACAGTTTTCTCATGTTCTGTCAAATTCTTGTCTTAAACAGAGTGTTGGTTTACTTTCAGCAATATTAGGAAGCGAACAGGAGATAGCTAGGGTTCTTCTACCACCTTTGATGAAGTTTGGTCTTCCAAATCTCCTGATTAACCTTTTTTCTTTTGAAATGAGCAAGCTGACAGAAGAGCGAATGCCTGAAAGGTACTTCTCTTCTCTTCTATTAGCGGAACTGTGGTTTGAGGTTTAGATGTTTAGAAGTATTGTATCGCTCTTGTAAACTTCAAGATGACTCTATCTTCTTTGAACCTTTTCAGACTGATATTTTCGGACCTCTTTAATGTAATTACTGATCCAGCATGAGTGGTTTCTGAATCTATGTTCTGTTTTACTATGCTTTTTGTAGCAGACGGGACAAAAACAAAAACTGTGCTTTCTCCTGTGTCTGTGCTTGAATCTTTTTTTTCTGTGGCTGAAAATGTGCGATAAACTTCCAAGTATTTCAGAAGCATCTTTTTGTTGTGATGTCCCATGCTAGTGTACTTCATTACTGTAGCTTTGTTGATTCTTGACTGAAGTGCTATCAAGCAGTGGGAATCTTTCTTACTAATTAATTAAAATATGGTGCATCAGGTACCCCGTTCTGGACATAATTCTCCAGGCACTTGAAGCTCTTTCTGCTGCTGATGATTTTTCATCATATATATGTTCCAATAGGGAACTCTTCAAGCTACTCAATGACCTGATCAAGCTTCCTGATAAAACTGAGGTGCATAGCTGCTTTCAGAACCCCCCCCCCCCCAACAACCCCCCATGTGCAGCAAATTTGATTACTCTGTGGGTAGAAAAGTACAAAGGTTTAACAATTGCATCTTAGTTGCTGATGAAATTCCCTCATCTATCCCCCTAAAAGGACTACTTCAGGATGAATCACCTTCCACAAGTGTTTTGGACCTTTCCTAAATTGGTCATAGATGTGATGTTAAGAATAAACTCTTCAAGCTGCTTCAGGACAAAATACTTATGCAAATTGCAAAGAAGAATTTTAATTTTCAATATATACAACTACCCTCATGTGCCACAGGTGGTCGAAGCCACCTAATCATAAGTCAATATTCAGTGTTAGACTTTGAAGAAAGTCACTGCAACTCCTGTTCCTCTTGGCATGCTGATGGTTACATTGTCTCATACTAAAAGATACCCTCAACTATCACATCCTAGAGCCCCTGCCCTGTGGTCCTGGCTTTACCAATGTGCATCATATTGATATTCAGTATCAGAGCTCTAAGTTTGTTTTCTAAAATTGCCAAATACCTTTCTCTTGCAACCTTACCAGGTTTAGATTCCCAATAACTTACATCGTCACTTGGTTTTCCATGGGTGCTGCACTTCCTGTTGAGCCTGACCATTCTGTGTTCTGCTGCTGCAACTCTTAATTCCCCTTTCTGATCTAAGGTTGCAACAGCAAGAAAGGAGGCCCTATATTTCTTGAAGTTCTTCCACCAAAATTCACTTTCTAACTTATCTTCCTGGTTGAGGGAAACAATCTGTACTTATATTAGAAACAAGAGGCTTTGTACGGGGACCCCTTTAAAGCAAAACTTTCTGGAAACTTCCTTGGTCATATACATATTGCGAGTTACATATAGAATGCATCTTGTTAAGTGAGGAAATTGCAGAATCATGTCGAGCAATGATCTGATGAAGGCCAAGCAATAGCTGGGCTCATTCTGGAATTTTCATGGCTACTAGGATTAAATGTGAGAAACTTTCTAATAATTTGTTCCTGGGTGTGTTAGTTCTGCTAAGGTGCCTCCACCTGTTGAAAAAACTTGCAGCTTTATGCATAGAAAATTTTGCAACTGAGCTAGTTGATAATTTTTAATTTTTTCAATTAATTTGGGGGTCCTTATGAAAACTTAATTAATTTTTTGAAATAATAAACAGCTAATAACAGTCAGGATAGGTCATTGAGCATGGGCATCACCAGGCGGTGGTAATGGCCTTGTAAAGTACTTTAGTTTCAACTAATTGTATTCCTTTCGTGTCCAGGTGCAATATCCTATAATGTACAAATCACTTTATTATTAGGTTAACAGTATTTCCTTCGTTTGTTTTAAGTGTTATTAAACCACAACGATGGACCATTAATCTGTTAAGAGTTACTATTATCAAAGTTTAGATGCAGAATAATCAATAAATTTAGTCCAGGTGGTTCAATTGCACATGCCTAGTAGGAAATTGGTGCTGAACAGGGAAAATGTGAATCAGCTTATCAGGTTATTTTAAGGGAGCTGTAGTGGGCATAAATGATGTGGCTGTTCTTTCCTGCAGGTTGCCAGTTCTTGCGTAACTGCAGCAGTTTTGGTTGCAAATATCCTGCCTGAAGTAGAACATCTTGCTAGTGAAATATCAGAAGGTTAAACTTTTCAGGGTCTTTGAAGGGCCTTCTTGCAATCTTTGTGTCAAGCATGAGAAACTTATGCATAATTAGCAATGACATTTTGGTTCTGCCAGATTTTTGTTTTTCACAGGGCATATTCGATATAATCCCTTTTGCTTATGATGACATAGAAGCAAAAGGTGCACTTTGGAGCATTCTTGAAAGACTATTGATTTGTATAGAAGTTAGTGAGTGTAACCCGTCAAGTCTGCATCAGTATATCTCAATACTTGTCAGCAAATCGGATGTGATTGAAGAGGAATTCGTAGACCTTCAATTAGCTGATGCAAGTGAGGAAGGCAAGAGCTTTACTGATGGCACGTATCGAAGAACTAGAACCAGAACTGTATCCTTTCTTTCAATATTATTACACTTTGTCCATCAAGTTTGCTCTCAATTCTGCCTCGTAATTTCTACTTTTTTGTCTGCCAACCATATGCCTTACCATGGTTCTCCTTTACCTCCTCAATAGCTTAGAAGAATTTTTGATATTCTGAAGCAATGGGAATTCTTGAAAGCTCAACTTAAGGATGCTCCTTTATCAGAGGTAAACGTTGTGAATGAAGGAGATGTCAATAAATTGCTGCAGTATTGTCGTAAATGTTTAGAGTGTGAGAAAGCGTCCTCTTTTATCTGATGTTCCTTTCAAATGGAGCCGTGTTTACGGATTATTGTTAGCATTACTTCCTCTTACCAGTACATGATATGTAATTGAAACACCTTTTTGGTTGCTAAAACATGATATTGGATCAGCATCATTTTTGAGGTAGAAAAGTACAGGATTTGAACTTCACATTGAACAACTACGATTGACACTTTTACCTTTTCTAACACCCTTAAACAGATGTATAAATATCTGGCTTTTGCATCTCTTGGGGGTAAAAGAGAAGGGATCGGCATAAAGAAAGGGACCAGGAATGCTATTTAACCAGAGAACTACTTAGCAACGATAAGTTGAAGATAGATAGATGATATAGCTTACCGTTGGCTTGTTCTTGGTTGTTTGTTTTAACTGATTATAAATTCTGATTTTGAATAATCAGTTTTTGTGATGTTTTTGGTTGGTTTTGTATTCTAATTATAGATTTTTAGTAACTAAAAAAAAAAAACTAAAATCTATAATCAACTAAAGAGTAGTTTTTGCTGATTCTGATTATTATCCATAACCAGTATCTATAATTAAATATTACTTAACAACCACTCTTAATATTCCAAAAAAAGAAAAAGGAAAAACAAAGAACAAAAGCTCACTATTAAAGCCAAAGAACAATATCAATAATCATATCCCCCTGAGACGAGGAAAAAAAAGCGCAACGGGTATCGCTTAACAAACATGAATATGTCAATCTGACTAATTTCCCTCTGTTACTCTTCAAATAGAGGGCTGGTAGAAAAGTTTGAAGGCCTCCATGACTTCAAGATACCACACTGCCTCTCGATCAGGAAATGCAGAAAGATCAACAATCTTGTGAACCTGAAATTGTAGAGAATCATAGTTCTAATTTATATAACATGAAAGATTTCCTACTTGAAAGAACCATTAGACCAAGAACTGGAAACATATATGGAAAGTTTATTTGCATTCATTGGAAAACTCCATGGAATTTGTAGGCTTGTCCAGAAGAGGACTCCAGTTAGAAAGATTGCTATAAAAATCTTCACGGTTTGTATAGTCACATCATGGACCACAGCCAATTACTCATGAACCATCAAAGCAAGTTATTAAGATACCCAAAACAAATGCTGAATCAACAGATACAGAAGCTGTAACTATATAAAAGATATATGCTAAAATATAAATTAAAAACCTGGAAGCCTTGACACGTATAATGCAGACATATTTGTGACCTAGAATAATAGGGGAAAACAAGGCAACTGTTGCTCGAGCCTATATAGACAACCACAAATGAACTCCCAGATTTATAGCATATAAAGATAAAGGAGATCTTTCCACTCTGTTTTCATAGAAAGGTAAGAAATTAGTATTAGAATTTCAGTAATTCAAAATAAGAAAATCAGCACAAAGGAAATTCAATAGAGATGTCTTATATGATTAACTCTGCAAAGACTATTCTATCTTGTAGCAGGCAATTTGCTCAATCAACTCAGACTTCAAAAGCAACTAATGTAACTAAACCATCACAATACATTGTAAAGCATCTGAAAACAATTCCTTTAGGCCTCTTACCTTACATCAACTCTGGCCCAAAAAAAAAAAAATCCAAGCATCACCAAAGAGCACTAGACAAACTCAAGGAAAACATCCAAGTACTAAGTAGCCTATTATGGTCCATTAAGTCATTAACAGTTCTGAAAAGTAATGTGCCTCTAATTTAAGTTAAAAACCCTACATAACCAGCAAGAAATTTCCAGACTTGAACAACTAAATTCCACAGGTAAAAATGGGGTCCGTATTTTTTAGCAGCATTCAGCAAAAGCTACCTAGACATAAAAGTGTACAAAGAAGAACAACAATGTGTAGTCTACAGTAGTGACTCACCTTAATCATGGGTACATCACCTGTCTGTATAAAATAACCTCCAACTACCATGACATACATTCCTGGACATTTACACACAAAAGAAGAGAAAGGTGTTACTCCCTTTTGTTCTCAGTGAAAAAAACAACCTAGAACGTGGGTTCAATACTAACCTGTTTCCCAATGGCGGTTACGGAAATCACCCGACAGGATGAGCTCAATGATTCCGGTGCCATCATCAAGGAGGAAGCGGCAGCCAGTTTCACTGGGGGCCGTGGAGGAAGAGGAAGGCACTGCCGAGACTAAAATGCCCTACCATAAGTTTGTAGCATTCAACATTTCTCAGAATTAAAATCATTTTTGACAGGACATATGAGAAGGACGATGTAACTTATGAAGTAAGCTGAATGCTTACCTGGATCCAAGCACGCTGAAACAGAATACCTCCAAGACTGAAGGAGGACTGGGAGTCAGAAATCACTTGCTGGGCCTTCTTTAGATGCATGCATAGCAGCTTGAGTGCTGCCAGATTGTAGTCCATTGCTGTCTGTAAATATTCACAATTCACCCCTCCAGAATTTCACATCTTCATGAACTTCTTGAGTGCTGCTAGTTAATTCAAAAAGAAAAAAATCCTACATAACCAGCAACCAATATCCAGACTTGAATAAACTCTACAAATACTGATGTTATCACTATTATTAGCAGCATTCAGCAAAAGCCGCCTACACATACAGGGTATTAACAAAAACAACAAAATGTCATCTAAATTAATGACACCTTAATCATGGGCAGGTCATGTCCCTCTGGGGACTTTGGGTGAAATAGGTTAAGTTAATAAAGTCGGTTTCCTGTTTCCATGGACAATAAAGTTTCTAAATGGTATTGGTGGCCAAGCCAATTTCACTATCTTAAAGTGTTTAAAGGAAAAATATTCCATTGGTCACTTCCAATATGGACAATAACTGCCTGACGAAGTGTTTCAAGTACATTGGGCATAATAGTATCTTATGCAGTTAAAGAACATGTACGCTTAGAGCAAGCGTAATATTACGCAAAGCAAAATTTATATTACTGTAGCTTTACAAAAATGAAATAATCCAAATTGAAATTTACTTTACCAAGAAAGAAAGATTCAATGATGTGTAAGCTCTTTACTGGAATGGCTAATGCAGCTAGAAACTCAACCTACCTGCACAAAGCAGCATGGTGACTATAGGTAGTGAATCTTTCTGAATGCCTTTGTTTTTTTGGGCTCACCTTCTGAATGCTTAGGTGTTAATCATTTTATTTGATCATCAAACTTTTCCTCTTTTTTTACTAACGTCGAGTCATGCACATGATAGATTTGTTTTATCCTAGCTTTTTTATTCACATTATTTTCTTAATAGAATAATGTTGTGCTATCTTAATTCCTGGAGGGCATGCTGAATGTGGAACTGATCTTTTCTCAAAAACAGAGTGAAAAAAGCAGATGTACTCTCTCTCTCTCTCTCTCTCTCTCTCTCTCTCTCTCTCTCTCTCTCTCTCCTTCCAAAGTAATGAAAAGAAAGGATACCTGAAATCTCCTTTTGTAAAACAAGAACCAAAAAATTCCAGGAACTGTCGGGCTAACTTTTGGATCTGACCAGAGGACCCAGCAAGTTCATATAAGAGAAAAATCTCTCTGCTAATGTGAAAATGAAGCAGAAAGATTTGGACATCTGATGCAAGTATTACACTATCAGCCTCTGCTACACCAATTAATTCCGTCAGGTTACACATAAAGGCTAAGAAAGTACATTGTTAAACCAACTCATGCTCACAAATCAAAAGTTGCAAGCAATTCACGGAAGGAAAAGAAAAGGACAAGAAAGTAAAAGAATAACTCATGGAATTTCTGGGGCATAAACTACAGCATCTAATTGATCTCAACAAAGATTTAGTATTGACTAAGACATCTATTCTATCAAGCTAATAAAATGATATTATAAACAAACAGAAAGAATAAACTAAGATATTCATCTTTGCAGAAAGTAAACAAGTGTATTTTACAAATCAAGAAGTGCAAAGATCATAATGAGAAAAAGATGGAATCTAGACTAGGCAAGTTTTACAATACAAAACAAAAAGACCACTAACCATTCCTATAGAAACTACATTATCAAAATGAGCTCCATAAGAAATAATGAGATGCATCTAAAAATAGGAACCAAAAGAAAAGGGAGGAAAAAAAAAAAATTTTTTTGCACAACTCTATTGCATAAGGACCCATGGTAGCAAAAGTTCTTGAATGGCACAACACAGCTCTACATGTAACTGGACAAAACTATCTAATCATCCATCAGAGCTTATATGCAATGGATAATATAGCAATGCTAGAATGTATTACTAAGTTGTTAGTATACTAATATAAACCCTAGTGAATTGAATATAGGAAATCTAAGAAGTAAGCAATAAGATAACCCTACTGATCCCCTTATGCAACACTCTCCAAAGTGAGAAAAACAGTAGCCCATGGAGTGAGAACAACAAGAAGCAGAAATGAAAGACAATAAAAATCCAGATCATAGTCTTGAACTAAATTTCAGAGCATAGTCGGCTTCGACACTCAAACATGACAAACATTAAAAGGTTAAGGAAGAACTCAGTCGTTAAAATCTCTCTTCTACAGTATATTTTTTGGCTACAGATCATCCCTTATATCAGCTCCGGTATTTAACCCACAAAACAGAATTTTACTTTACCATCAAAGCAGCTTATTAGAAAAATACCTCCTGACTTCGCGGAGAATTTTACTTTCCCAATTTTATTTCCGTCCCATCGAATGGAAAATAATCAAATATTGACCTATTATATCCACAAAACCAGTAGGAACCCAAATATAAAACAATATTCAACATTTTGCGGGAAAAAAAAAGTTTCAGTAATCAAATCCAGGTCTAATATCATCTGAAATGCTTGATAGCATGTTCTCCCAGAAACTAATAATCATCAAATTAACTTACTATCCCAGAATCCAAAACCCAGTAACACATATCTACAAATCCACAAAAACAGAAAAGAAGCTAGTTAAAACAATTAAAAAGAAAAATAACAAAATAGGCAAGAAATGGGAAAAGTAGTCATACCTGGAGAAAAAGTGGAAAATTGATCCTCAGAATTTTACTGTTAGCTTCGGAGGTTTCGAAAGGCTTTCAAGGTTTAAGCAACATATGAACTTCGAATTTGCAAAATCCCGCTTTCTTTTGAGGCCTGATATCGAATTATGAATGGCCGCTCTGGCTTAAAGGCGTGTTGCAACGGTCACGCGTCTCTTTGTCTCCAATGATGAACACGCCTACTAGGTAGTAACATAAAAAGAGAGAAAGCCTCATTTGGAAGAAAATTGCATTCTTAGTCCCTTATGTTCAGTATTAGTTCTAATTTAGTCACCTAAGTAGGAGTAATGATATCTTTGGTTTGCGCGGTTTACATTTCAGTGTTCTATCGTCTTTCATGTTTCATGGTTGACATATTTGGCCTTCTATAATTTTAGAAGGATCATCATTTAACACACCAAATGATATACTTATGAACCACCAGCCTTGAGCTTGGTGGGGTGAGAGGTCAATGCTTTAAACCATGACTTCTATCAATTGCCACACTAAGTGGTTCTTTAAAAAATCCAGACGGGTGCGTAGTGCATCCGTTTGGTCCGATGGTGGTTCAGTCTCCATTTACCTCCGATAAATCCAGTTGGGCCTCTCCTTAGATAGATTAGAATAAAGTATGACATAGATAAAATAGCGACGAATGACAAAAAAAATGATATACTTATGAGCAAGAGGGACCAAATGTGTTAAAGTTTAAATTATGAGGAATTAAATTCACACAAGTGAAAAGGATAAGAGATCCTATGTTTTAAAGTCAAATAATAAGTAGTTAAAGGAGGTTATGTTGAAGACATACATGATTTTGTAGTTTACCATTATGCATCCAAGTGATAGTAACAAATGCACAATTTTGTATTGAAAATAACATGATTTTCTATATAATTTTAAGCACGAATTGATAGTAACAAACACATAATTGGGTGTTAAAGTAAAATCTAAAATTTATGAATATTGGTGTTATTACTTGATACCATTCCTCCAAAGAGTTCTAGATGAATTCCTAATGTTTTTTAAGATTATGCTGAATCGTGTAAGAAAGTTAATTACAAGTGTGATGTGCTTCAATAATTAATCATATTTTCTTGATTTCTTTTAGATGATAGAATCATTACTTTAAAAGAAAAAAAAAAGAAAAAGAAGAAACAAGCCTAATATTTATCTTCGCTTAACAAAGCCAAAAGCATGTCGAGTGTCTAATATAACAGTAGAAATCATGAGATAAAGTTTATTTGTAAGGCAGCTTTCTAAGCCAATGAAGTAGATTGACCACATAGCTAATATCACTTCTTGATCCAGTGCTTAATTTTTGTGCTATTCACAAAAAGCATCCTTACATATATATATATATACACACACACACACACACACACAGTTTGTCCTCTTTGAATATTCATCCATCGCTTGTGGGCATGAGCTCCAAATGATGGCTTCCAATACTCTTTCAATTAGTGTAAAATTTAGGGTACGTAGAAGGTAACATCCACGCGATATTCAGAAACAAACAGTTTTAAGAAGAAATTTTTGTCTATTGCTCAAAATGTCCTTTCTTGAAAGTAGCAGAAACATTATTGCACATGCAGTCTATATATATATACTTCGAAAGATAAGTTATTACAAACATTAAGAATGTAATCATCCAGCCTTACGTTGATCTGTTATCTAATCTATGAAATATAGATAGTTGATGGAGATAAGGGAAAATAAGATCACTGAAGAGAGAATACTTAGGGGCGAACTGGTTTTTCAACATTCCAGAACTGAGAAAAACAATTCAGTGCCACTGTTTTGACTCAAAAGTCTAAAACATACATGATACGCAGCATAGCCCTATAAAAGATAGGAAAAGTCTTAATGGTATCAGCTGCACAAAGCAATGGTGAGAGAGAAGAATCAAAAGGAAAAAGACCATGTTGGAATAATTAGAAAGTTGAGATGAACCAATACAGTAATGAGAATGCTACTATAGTTTTTGTGAAGGATCAAACAAGGAGTTCATTACTTAAAAACATAACATGTACATTACACTGTTGTAGGTGTTTTTAAGTCTGGTAAGTCATTAAGCAAAGTAGGCAAACGATAAGCAGGTGGGCATACCAAAGGGACACAAACTTCATCAAAGGACCTTGCTGTCACAAAACATCAGCTACCCAATTTACATTCTCCATGCTTAAATTTCAGGCGACAGTTCAAGCCCTGACAGTCCATGATCAGATTCTTAGTCTTGTGTCCTGCTTATGGAGGCCTGCGCATATAATTCACAGTTTCCTGAGAATCGGATTGATGGTCAAGAAGGAAATATTGACATTTCTTTTTTTTGTGATGAATGCTACGTATACAGGAAAGAGATTTCCAAAGCTGATTCAGCGATATGCATCAG
The DNA here is from genome assembly GCF_036785885.1 of Coffea arabica. Classification (NCBI taxonomy): domain Eukaryota; kingdom Viridiplantae; phylum Streptophyta; class Magnoliopsida; order Gentianales; family Rubiaceae; genus Coffea; species Coffea arabica. Next base: position 51,382,515 of record NC_092310.1, on the reverse strand, counting down.
GTCTATGTGTGCAAGCATTTAGTAAGAAGTGGCTGGATGTGGAAATGCAATAGCCAAAAAACTAATAAACTTCTGATAACTGTAGCTGAGTTAAGCATTTCCCTAAGAGCTAGAAACAGCAATTCTGTTGTACAAAGCCAATAGTCCTAGGAATTGGAACAAATGAAAACTGGGGGGGGGAACTGCCATTTTATCTCTATGAGTAGGCAATTTCAACAGTAATTTCTTTCTCTATGATGTTTAAACGCGAACGACTCACAAGTCACAACAAGCACCATTAAGAGCACTCTTTTTTGAGGAGGCCATACAATGAACTCAAAGAAAGAGAGCAGCAAAACTGATACATTGTTGTTGGATTATTTCCTGGTTGTTCATTAATATTTTGCCCGTTTCCAGTACAACTATTTCTTTCCATTTCATTTCATAATTTCTTGCCATAATCCTTTTGGGGTGAGGCAATGAGGACTGCGGTCGATTTAATTAATCTTTCTCCATCAGTTCCTCTCGATGGTGACATCCCAGAGAGAGTATAGACGAAAAAAATGTATCCTTTAAGTACTTGAGAGTTTTTTGTTGTCGGGCATTTATTCATATTCCCAAAGATGAGAGGTCAAAACTTGATGTAAAATCAAAACAATGCATTTTCTTGGGTTATGAACATGAAAATTTTGAGTATAAGTTGTATGATCCTATTGATAAGAAGGTGATCAGAGGCAGAGATGTTGTCTTTTTTGAAGATCAAATCATTGAAGATATTGATAAAGGTGATAATTCAAAATCTTCAGATGACATTCTTGCTAGCTCAAATTCAGATCCAAATCCAATACCAGTACCTGTTGATTTTAATCAATGGGGAGCTGAGACAGAGTAAAGAGAGGATGTTAATGATGATGATAATCCCACTGCTGATGAACCTGAGTACGAAGCACCACCTACTCCACCACTACCACCACAAGATGAGTTTAGGAGATCTACCAAAGAGAAAAGACTTTTTAGCAGATATAATCTTCATGAATATATGTTGTTGACAGATGGAGGAGAGCCCGAGTCTTACAGTGAGGCTCTAGAACATGATAATAAAGAAAACTGGTTGCGAGCCATGCAAGAGAAAATGGTGTTCTTGCATGAGAATCATACTTATGATTTAGTGAAACTACCTAAGGGTAAAAGAGTTTTGAAGAACAAATGGGTTTATAGGTTGAAAACTCAAGAGCACACCTCACAACAAAAGTATAAAGCAAGATTGGTTATAAAGGAATTTAGTCAAAAGAAAGGTATAGATTTTGAAAAAATCTTCTCTCATGTAGTAAAAATGTCATCAATTCGAGTTGTTCTTAGTATTACAGCTAGTTTGAATTTGAAAATCGAATAACTTGATGTGAAGACAGCCTTCCTGCATGACGACTTGGAAGAGGAGATCTACACGGAGCAAGCGGAGAGGTTCAAAGAAAGTGGTAAGAAAAATCTTGTATGCCGTCTCAAGAAGAGCTTGTATGAATTGAAATAGGCACCGAGGCAGTGGTATAAGAAATTTGATTCTTTCATGACAGACCATGGGTATCACAGGACTACATCTAATCACTGTGTTGATGTGAAAAAATTTTTAGATAGTGATTTTGTTATTTTCTTACTATATATTGATGACATGTTGATTGTTGGTCGTGATACTGTGAAAATTGACATGTTGAAAAAGAAGTTAAATAAATCATTTGCAATGAAGGAATTGGGTCCGGCTAGACAGATAGTGGGGATGAAAATCTCACGTGATAGGCAAAATGAGAAGTTCTGATTGTCTCAAGAAAAATACATTGAGAAAGTATTTAACAGGTTTAACATGAGCAAGGCTAAGGAAGTCTCAACTCCACTTGCAGGCCACTTTAAATTGAATATCAAGTAGTGTCCTACAAGTGAGAAAGATAAAGAAAACATGAAGAATGTTCTTATGTTTCAGCCGTTGGTAGCTTAATGTAAGTTATGATTTGCACTAAGCCAGATATTGCTCATGCAGTTGGAGTGGTCAGTCGGTATCTTTCTAATCCTGGTAAGAAGCATTGGAATGCTGTCAAATGGATTCTCAGGTATCTCAAGGGAATTCCTAGATTGTGTCTATGTTTCGGTAATGGTAAAACTATACTAGATGGCTACACTGATGCAGATATGGCAGGTGATCTTGATAGTAGGAAAGCCACATCTGGATACTTGATGATTTTTGCAGGGGGGCAGTGTTATGGCAAAGTAAGTTACAGAAATGTATTGCCCTTTCTAGTACGGAGACATAGTATATTGCAACCACTGAAGCATGCAAGAAAACTCTTTGATTGCAGAAATTCCTTCAAGAGTTGGGTATGAAACAAGAGAAGTATAGTCTTTACTATGACAGTCAGAGCGCTATTCATTTGTGTATGAACTCTACATTTCACTGTCGATCCAAACACATTGATGTGAGGTATCATTGGATTCGAAAAGTGTTAGATTCCAAGTTGTTGACACTTGAGAAGGTGCATACAGATGATAATGGTGCTGAAATGATGACCAAGACATTGCCTAAAAAGAAACTCTTGTTTTGCAAACAAGAAACAGGTTTAATGGAACCCCCCAAATGAGTTGGAGGGGGAGATTGTTGGGTGTGGGCCAACCCATTTGTGCATGAAAGCAATGCTTGAGGGTATCTCAAGCTTAAATACAAGGAGCAGCCGCACGTTGCATTGAAGCTTTCGGTCCTTGCATGCGAGAAAAAGGACAGCCACCATCGAAGAGAGAGAAAATAGCAGAGAGAGAGAAACAACTTTAAAACCTCAATTGAAAGGTGATTTGAAGTCCAATTGAGACGAAATTTTACACACGGGATCCTCTCATCAAACTCTACTCATCTACTGATTCAAATTTCGAAATTTCTCTTCGTTTGATAACAGATTTTCAAACCCACTTCTTTGACAGTTATAGTTTTGGAGGGTGATTTTATAGCAGATTTGCTTGGTTGATATTGGTGCTATTATTGTCATCCGAATATTTCGGATAGATCCGTGTATTTTCATTATTGTGATAGTGGAGATTTTTTAATTAGACTAGATCCCGTGATTTTTTTCAATTTAGGTTTTTCACGTAAAAATCTTGGTGTCCTATGCCTTTATTTTTTCTTGCATTTTATTATCACTATTGGTGTTATTATTTGATGATTTGATTTATTCCTATTTTAACTGGTACTTGGGAAAAGAGAAATTTATCTTGAGCTAATTCTGATATTGTGTACCTGTACTGGTATCTCTTTCCCAACATATAATGATAAAAGTATATACACTATTAGTATATAGAATATTAATCCTTAAAAAAAGTGTCATTATTTGTTTTATCAAATATACTGTTTTAATATTTACTATTATCTATCCACATTACATCTATTAAACTTCTCATCCCCACGTAACTATAAGTACAATAAACACATACAAAGACATGTATATACCCTCCTCACCCCAAGCCTAAAGAAACTTCTAACGCTACAATAATTGCCAACAACTTTTTATCAAAAAAAAACAAAAAACAAAATTCGTCAATCCATATTCCTAAAACATAACCTCCTACAACTACTAAAAAGTTTAATATATGTTTTAAAAAATTTTCCTTTAAGATTTACACACATATAGGGTGTGCCATTCCAACTAATTTATTTATTATATATAAAAGAAGAGGAGGGAATTTACTGTAAAGATTTTGTTATCACTTTATGTCATTTCATATTTTCCAACGTAACGATCACATTGTCAAATCAATTTTAAAAAAATAAAGTTTGCGTTAATAATAGAAGACTTATACAAACTTCATTCACTATAAATATTTTCGAGCGTTCATTTATATTTGGGATAATTGTAGAAACCTCCCCTGAGATTTCTGACATTTGATCTGACATTTCTTGTAGTTTGAAAAATTACACTGACCTCCCCTGAGGTTACTAATCCTTTGCAAATTCAGCCCAAAGAATTAAAATATTGTTTTAGGAAGTGAAATTAGAATTTTTTACCAAATTTGTCCTTTGTACTACATGTCCAATGAATGACAAAATGCTATAAATTTGCCTATAAATAGGTAATGCGTATTTGCCTATAAATTATACTCCTTAAAGTTTATTAATTGTTAATTGATTTATAATATTTTGTCATTCATTAGACATGTAATACATATGAAAAATTTGGTAAAAAATTCTAATTTCACTCCCTAAAATAATATTTTAATCGTTTGGACTGAATTTGCAAAGAATTAGTAACTTCAGGGGAGGTTAGTATAATTTTTCAAATCATAGGGGAGGTCAGTGCAAATATCAGAAACCTCGAGGGAGGTTTCTGCTATTATCCCTTTATATTTATCAGTGATGCTAATCATGGTCCGATCACCTCGCTCTTGCCCAGATTTTACGAGAATGAAAGATAAATCACAATTTCAGACGGTAACTAGGTAAATTTGAACTATTCATGGGAGCCTAATCTGAGCTTAAATTTCAGATAAAAAGAACGGCAAGAAACAAACCCAGAGCACCATCAATTAATTCTCCATGCATAAACACAAAATTGCGGATCATTTAACCTCAGGATTAACAATCAACAAATATTTACACACACACACACACACACACAAAACTATTCTTGCATCATCATCATCACATCTGAAGCAAAGTAAAAAGCAAATCAGAAAGTGTATTTGTTATTAATTATATACAATTAGATGAGTCATCATCTAATTAATTACAATCATCTCTGCTTAAGAGAGAGATTATTGGATGGTGAGGCGCCTGGCGCAGATGGTGCAGAAATACTTGCGTTTGGCCTTGAAGTAAAGAGGGACAAAGCAGAATCGCCATTCTTTCTCCACATCCAGGGCTTGAACCATCCCACCGCAGTATGGGCACGCCCCTGGTGCTATTTGCCTTGCCAGAACTCTTTCATCTTCATCACAGACGAATACCAAGCACATCTCTTCTCTGATCTAGCTCTCCTGTTCCGAATTGAAAGATCAATTTCTTCAAGACTGCGTTCGATAGTTGACCGGAAATTCGCTGGTTTTGGAGGAATGCTATAGCCTATAGGGGAAGAAGTTAGTTTTAAGTATTTTATAGAGAAGGAAGACGCGGGCGGAGGTGGGCCGGGGACACGGTGGCGGTGATGGGAATGGAATCTAGATTAGGGTGGTGGGGTCGAGAATTCAAGGATGCTGAAGGAAAGAAACTGCTGGATAAGTTTGGAACATTCCAAATTCCAAATTCCAAATCCTTCGCGGTGAAGAAATAGGAGTAATTTACATTTTGTACGAAGAAGCAAAAAACCTTGCCTTGTTTGGAAAGCCAGTTTTCATCAAAAATTTTTTATGTTTTTCGTATACACATTTCTCAATTATTTTTTTATCTCACATATATCAAATTATTACAATATATTTTCTATAAAAACTCCAAAAAAAAATTACAATCTAAACAAGGTAAAATTATTTGCAATCCATTTTTTTGTTATTTTCACACTCAGCATTTGTTTATTATATAGTGTAATAAATAAAAATATTATAATTAAAAAAATAGAAGTGCAGATAACGTCTTTCAATATAAATTATCAGACCATAGAACATATCAAATAAATCTACAACTTTAAAATGGTGGATTAATGTCAAATGTAAGAGTTAGGACATAATTTAATCTGATTATGGTAAGAAACAAGGCCATTTATACAGGACATAATTTGGTCTGATTTATGGTAAGAGAAAAGGCTAGCTGTAAGAGATTGTTCTCAGCACAACGGATTTTTGCTTTTCCCCTTTATCATAAGGGTCCGTAGTCATTAATCATTGTCACTAGCCCATTGACAGAAATGAATACACGATTTCAATAGTCAAACATGATAAAGTGGAAGAATTATGGTGATGATAGAAGCCCAAATGGGCAGTCCTTTATTCTTTTTTTCTTCTTTTTTTTTTTTTTTTAGATTGCTGTTTTTGGGTCTGGTGAGTAGATGGGAGTTTCAATTACCAAATTCAATTATCATTACCTTTTATCTGAATTGACCAGTTGTTTACAACATTTTTCAGCAGAGCAGTAAACCTCAGTCCCTTGAATAGAGCAAGTTAAAGTCTGATATCTATTCGCTCAGACATTCTCATTATATCAGAGTAAACTTTGTCACCTCCCAACCCTGCACCAGAAGCCCCTGCTGCGACCCGCAGAACATCCTCAATGAAGGCCACATTGCCCATTATAGCGACATGTGAACCGCTTTCTAGTCCCCTGCCCTCCAGCAGACTTCTTGGTGCCTTGTGGTGGTACTCTCTTATGTAAGTAGCAATCCCAGATGGATTGAACCTTGTTCTCCCTCGCCAGCCTTTAGCACACATGAATCCCCCACTTAAAACTGGTACAGACTCGTCACCATCCCCGAAGTACACTCCACCCTTCAAGCAGCTGTTACTTCCATCTGCTGAGCCATCGATTTGAAAGGGAATGCTCTTGCACCTGTCTGGAGGTGTGAGCTTGTACACATAGGACCTTTCAGTGGGCAGTCCAGCACCGTATAGACAGTAAATCTCCATATCTGGAGCATTAGGTAACCTGAAAATTTAGAATTTCACCGAACAGTACACCACTGGAAATGAGCTTTAATCACCTCCGACGAGAGCAATTACAAGTTTTAATTTCGATGCACAGGTAAAGACTCCGAGTCGCATTCAAACTTACTTGGTTTCTAGAGGATTTGACCAGTACTTGTAATGGTTATATTTGGGGTCATCCAAGTTCTCAGCAATTCCATGGGAGAATTGAGCCTCAGCACGCTGCATCAGTTTTGGAGCCACGAGGCGGAGAAGATCCATTACAGTCTCTGCTGTGTAGGCTTTGTTTTCAGCGACTCTTCTGATGCTGTCATGGCTCATCTCATTATACTCTGTCCATACCTTTCCACAAGACACACCGGCAGAGTTGGTGGAACTTCCCTGATTATATTTCAGTTGTATCATAAAGTATTAGTTGCATGTTCCATAAAAGAACAAAGTAAGATAGAAGACAATGACAAAACTTGCTTTCAAAGGTTGTGCTTGGTCGAAAGTTGAAAAATTAGTTCATTGATTCAGTCCACGTATAATAGCAACATCAGTGCCATTGCAGAATTTATCAGCACAGATTGAATCAGTGGATAAGGAGACAAGTCCCAAGATTAGAATCAGATTTGTCAATCCGATTCGGCCTCGCAAGACAATTCAAGAAAATAAATTTTCAGGTAGTAAGACGTGCACAAGCATGCTTGAGGCATGCATCTCAATCAAGTACCTGTAATTAAAAACTTATACTCACGGATACATCATATGCCACCTGTATTGCAAAACTTTGTGACTCGTTTTATGATGTCTAAATAAAGGAGTCAAGATAATTTTGAAGTGGTGAAGAGAAGAACATGGTCCACGGACACTACCTTGAAAACAAGAGGAGAGAATTGTGAAGAAGGCAATTCTGATGCGTTCTTTCCAAAAGATACAATCCTGCCATACTTTGTCAGCTCTTTTACATGGAAAGCCCTTCTGGAGTCACTGTTGTTGCCCTTATCGTCACTTGCAGAGGCTTGCAGCTGCCTTTTCTTCAACGAATCACATACATGTCCTTCTTCAGGTGACCAATCTAGGTTACCCCAGATAGTCTCTCCCCCTTTAGGTAACAAAGAAATGACTGAATCCCATGTTCGACCAACCCTCATAGCATGTTCCAGTGTCTGAAGGCCAAGAGTCTTAGAACTAAAAAGACCAGGTGCCATTGCTCTGCAAAATCAGGTTAAGAATTAGCTAACCACAATGACTGAAAATGACGGTTAACGAAACATGCCTTTCATTAATCTGATTCTCTTTTTAGTTTTTGCTCCTCAGAAAAGTTGTAATCATTACTTGTGTAGTAGTACCATATATCAGTAGCAACCAAGGCTCTTTCCTTTCGCTTAGCAAGTGCCAGTTTTTTATTTTTCTTTGTAGTATAGAATTAATAGCTTCGCATCAGTAGATTCATTTCCATTTTAATCTAACTTCACTGTAGATCCTTGTCTTGTTTTTTTTCTAAAAATTCACTTTACTGAAAATTAAAATGCCTAAAATTGCTCCCAAACAGCCTTGGATGAGGGCAAGAAGACCAACCTGAGAAATGCAACATCTTTGCTCTCCGCAGACAATAAGCTGCCAACAGCCTTGGGAACACCAAGAAATGCTGGACCAATATTCATTATGGCTTTGACATGCTTGTTGCACCAATCAGGGCCACCACCTCCTCCCATAGGGGGAGGGGCTTCGACCCATTTAAGGAAATGCAGAAAATATATGACCCCCATGGAATGAGGCACCACTACCACCTTTTTTCGGCCATTTGTTAAATACATAAGCTCAATTTGGCTCTTTAATCTACTAAGAGTTTGGTCCCTGATCTGCTTACAGGCAATCATAAACTAATCAGAGAAAGCTCAATTACATTCAGCTCTTCACACTTTATCAGAAATCATGGACCTGTTACTGTAACAGCTTTAAAACGTATTTGCAGAAAATCAACCTAGGAGGGTCGTTGGCTGCTAACTCAAAAGCCGCATAATGAACAGTCCTAAATGATATATATTAGAAAGCCCCTTTGACAACAGTAAAAAAAAACATGTCCATGCAGACGGGGCTACAGAATTTGCATCATAGCTCTATTTATTGCTACCTAATTCGTCTAGTATGGGACAAGAAGGCATACGGGTAATAATAAATAAGGCTTCGCGTCTAACTATTTTCCGAGTGTTACTAATATATATTTTCGGGTGCAGCATTAAAAGGCATTAGTTCTGCACCAGCATCGCCCCTTCAATGATTTATGACAGTACTCCAGAGAATAAAGTATTACACAAATGCTTTAAATTTGTATAATGATTGATGAACATACTATCGGACTGCTAGAGACCAAAACAGGGAACAACTTTAGTCTAGAAATATCTGTCCAAAATATCATTGAGAATGACTAATTGAGGAAAATAGTACCTCAGTATTCTGAAAGGATAGCCTCCAATCATAAGCAGCCATGAACATATTCTTACCCTCATAGCCAATTTTTGCCAAATTCTCGATTAGGTTAGCCCAAACAAAATAACCAGGAGCAAAATAGTCAGCTGCAACCAGTCCTGCAACAGCACGAACTCGAATTCCAGGAGGATCAAGCCCTGTTTCATTGTCCAAAGAGAGATGCTCCAACAAACATAAAGGCCTAAATTTCACAACAAATTCCCAGAACTGAGTGTCATTACCTCAATGTAACTTTCAAAAACCTCTAAAACTAAAACAAACAGAAATTCCGAAATGCGACTCAAACCTCTTGAATATTTCAGCAAAGTTACCGCCCCAAAGCCGCTTCCTAAACAGGCCTTCAGAGCAAGGCTTCCCTTCCCAGAGTTCAAGGCCTCCTGTAACAATCCCAGGCACCAAAACAACAGGGTGGAGAGCTGTCAAGCCTTCTCGTCTGAGTCTAGCACCAGGAGGTTCAGGCACTTTTAGCCCAGGCAAATTAGCAGTTAAGCAATTGAATGAAAACAGGATCAGCCACCAAGTAGTGCAAATGTATCCAATCATCCGACAATATTTATCTATACATCTCCATTGCTTTGGCTGCCTCTTATTCTTTTTCACTTGTGGCTTCTCAGAAACTTGTTCAACTGCGGAAATTGGACTGTCCTCTTTCTTTCCTGCCTCAGGAGCATCATGTGATTCGTAGCTCACTGGAGAACACTTGACAGGCACTAAAATGCACAGCTTCCTGAACCGAAGAATTGAAGCCATTGTACCAAAATTGGAATAACGAAAAATTTACACTCAGTTTACGCTCACTGACAGTCGAAAATTGATTGATCTAGAGGACATTTTATTGTCTCCGAAAACTTGCCAGAATAGCTTTGTAGAAAAATATCATGTCATTTTTCTTGGGACAAGAATTGGAGAATGAGAGCATCAATTTGAGTGAAATTGATGGAAAATTTTGAAGAGATCAAGAACATCGCACAAGGTACAATGAGAGCTGGACGTGAAGATTGAGGTCAAAGAAAAGTAAATAGGCGGCGCTACGGAACCACGAAACACGTGGTGGAAGCAAAACATAGAGGTGTCAAGCAGGGAGACAAGGGAAAAAAATACCAAAAATCTCATTAATCTTCTTCTTAAATTTTAGAAGTAAATGAAAATGCGGTCTGGGACTCTACTTTTTAACTTGTTGCGGTGCGATGGAACCAGAGGACTCATCACGTAGTTGCTCAGAAGGACACTTGTCTTGGTATTTGCATGCAAAAAAAAACTCTACAACCTCGTGTCAACGGCACTCTTTGGTTTTTATATTGCCCTCTTTCACGTGGGAGATTTCTCGGGCTAGCGAGAGCTGGAAGGGGTGGTCAGGCGGGGGCTGAGGAATGAGTGCATAAAATGGAAAGAAATTTTATGGGTTCCGTCTGAAACAGTAAGTCCAGAGGTATGGAGACGGCTGAGGGCGAAAGCTACTTGTGGTCACTGTTCACTGTTGGAAGTGAAGAATAACAGTGAAGATTGAATTATTATGTGTTTCACAGGGAGAAAAGAATCCAAGCGAAGCAGTATTACTAGTGTTATTACTTACGACTATTAGCAGTTTGGACTTGCGACACCCTCAATCATCGGAAATCATAGCACACACTACGAAAAACACAGAATCCCAGACCGTCAATGGTAGTGGGGATGGCGTGGACCTGAAAGCTGAAAGCCCAATAGAGAATGTCACAATGTTACATATTCAGACAAGCAAGTTTGATGGCTGCCTATGCAATATTACTGTGTAGACGAATAGGAATAAACATTTAATTCTTCCTTGGAAAGAAATGATTTTTGGGCACAATGTTCAAGAAAAGATGGGGGGATACAGGGTGACCATGTCGTTTCTTTTTTGTGCAGCTGATTTCCGGGAAGCAGCAATGGTTTTGCTGGAAAAGAACAGTGTGAAATGTGATGAAGAAAGGGACTTTGTGGATTGGAATTTACGGCCGGAAAATGTATGTTATTAACAACCTCTCTGTCAACATCGTAAGAAAATTGCAGAAAAACATGTTACCAAAAATTTTTGGTCTGAACTTTCTGCTTCATCATTAGCCTTTTCACAATTGCTTTTTGTTGTATCGATCATGGTCCCCAACATTTAATGGACCTTTTCAGATTTAGAAGACATAGAATTATCAGTAGCCAATAAGCTACAGGCAAAAATTGATTGGATTAGTTCAGAGTTTGTGATTCTTTTACTAGGATAATTAATGTTGTCTTCATTGTTTTTGGCAGATCAGCAGGATTGTACTTGATTACTAGAAGGATTCCAATATAATGTGGAAGCACTGCCTCCTAGTTTTGTACTTAAGGTGAATTTTGGCAGATACATAAATGGTACGGTTGGTTCTAGGCAATGTATAGAATATGCATTTTTTCCTTGCAGTGGAAAGAATTTAGGTTGCATTATGGTACAAGACTGTACACGTTAGAGAATATTTTTATGTCTAGAACACCTAGGATTCTGAATCAACCAACCAAGTGAAGCTTTACAGCATAGAAGACATCGTCTTCTGTACCCGATAAGAAAGCACTATAAGCAATTACAATATCATATCCCCAATCAGGCTTTGGCAATCAAGCTGTGCAGAATGACTCTGATGAATGGGGGTAAAAGTCAAAATCAGGCTTTTGAATTGGGTAGAATTTAAAAGATACTTAAGTGGAGTAAAAATTGTGGATTTTTATTGTTCTATGGTATAAGAATTAAGAATGATGGGGCAAGTGTAAAAGATCTCAAGTTCAAGATTTAATACGACGATGTTAATTCTTGTTCCACAACACGGATTTTCTATTCCTACTTCGGGATAATTTCAAAGACCTCCCTGAGGTTTCATGAAATATCACTTATCTCTCTTGAGATTTTAAATATCTCACTTATCATTCATTGAATTGACATTTTGGTAACATTGTCGACCCTTCTAATCAAAAGTAATATTAGAAAATTCATGTCTGAGGAGAGAGACTATTTTAGTGCCCTTAATACCCTTAGACTATAAAAAGTGAACATTTTACAAACCAAGAAAAAAAAGTACTAAATTGGAACCATCTTAAAAGTGAGGGGATGAAAGTCGATACAAATTTATGTTATAACCGATAGTCACTTCCATAAAAAAGAGAGATAGTAAAAGCAAATATTATTCTTTAAACCATTTATAAAAATAAAACCCTCTATAGTATTGAAAGCAATTGGCATGTAAAACTCATACATTTGAGCAATAGATGAAATTCAACTTCAATATTATACAGATAATTTACTTAAAATAGATTGACTTTTTTATGGGTGTAAAAGATGAAAATTGTATTACAAAAAGAAAAAGTCAGAATTTGAAAAACTACAGAGTTTGGAGCTTCAATTACTTCGTTCTCTCGCGTTCTACATGAATAGGAACAAATAAATAAATAGATAAATATAACTATGAAACACAAAAAAAAGGAAAAAAAAAAAAGAACCTGCAGCTATTTTTCTCCAAATGTACTGAATATTTCATTGATTAAATCCTATATTTCATTGACATTTGCAATTCATATATATATATACACACACACACATTCTTAAAGAAAAGCACGAAATTTAGAGAAAGAAAAACAAGTTTAGAAATTTTAAGTATGAGGGTATTATTAATAATTCTTCACCTTTGATAGTCACATATGGTTCCACTGTCACTTTAAGCGCGCTAAGCAAGATTTTGAAAATCTCAGGAGAGCTAGATGATATTTCATGAAACCTTAAGAACGATTTCTAAAATTATCCCTCCTACTTCATATTAGAGGCCAAAAAAAAAATTTTTTTTTTTTGGTAACTTGAAAAATCATGTCAAGAATCGTGTTGAAACTAAATCATGGCCCTCATGATCTTAACATACTCATCATTTCGTTGTAAACTTATCAAACTGTTTTTTTTGAAAAAAAAAAAAAAAAAAAAATCAGTTGGGACTTTTGGTTTCCGATTTATTTAGCATCAGCTTTGACTAGCCAAACACGGTTTGCTTCAACTTACGTAGCTAATGAGTCGAATGCTTGCGAAATTCCATATTTTGGCAATTTGATCAAGTGGTTGCAAAGTTTGTCCCTTTCTCTCTTTGCACCGAACATTAACCCCGATTTAGAAATAGACATCAGCAAATTGACATGCTACCATGAGTTGCATAGCTCATTAGCGACTGCGGTTACTGCATAAGCAAATTTCTTATTTGTTTCTAAAAAAAGTAACTCTTGGAATACTTTTCTCTTTGATTATTCTCTATGTGAAATGAAATGTCAGTTGGAGGTAATTATTTACGGAGAAGCATGAAAGTCCTGCGCACAATTAGGAAGCAGTACAAAGACTGTCAATCGAATCTGACCAAATGTCAGAACATTTGTCATCCCTATTAAACTTTAATGTGTTGCAGGATCATTTTGACGATGTCATTCATAATATATACCTATTGCTAGAATATTCGAGGAAATTTTGGGTGCATATCAGTTAGGTGTTCTTGGGAGTATTTTTCAAATGTTACGCTATAACTTGTATATGAAAAAACTTTTTATTGTATATGTACGGGAGTTTTTATGAAAATTTAAATTTTATTAGTACATTTTTAAAAAATTTTCAATTTCTTCTTCCACTCCAATCCACCACACATCGCCACCCCTCCCATCCTTCCTTTTATATCATTGCCACCTTCTTCTCCCCTCCCTCCTCCCCTCTTTTTTCTTCGCTCCCCTCCTCTAGTCACCGATGGCAACCAAATCCGACAACCAAAGGGGAGGGGATTACGGAGAAGGGGAAAAGGAAGGGAGTGAAGGAAGAGGAAGCTAGGAAAAATAGGAGGGACAGGGAAGTGGGTTGTGGCAATGGAGAAGAGAGGAGAGGAGTGGTGATGGGTGGTGCGTGGTAGATGAAAGAAGAAAGCGGTGCTAAAATTTTTTTTTTGTGTGTGTGTATGTGTATTTATTTATTAGGTGTATTTGAAAAAATTGACATGCTTTTGAAGTATTTTTGGAGCGTCAATGTGAACTCCAAAAACAAAAACTAGTATACCAAAGAAGGGGCAATCCATACGCACCTTTTAGCTCTTAGCAACAAAATGTCAAAAATCTTTATTCATTTAGTCCAGCTTAGGCCTTTAGGCCCAAATTTGAGGCTTTATACTATTGAGAACCAGGTCCAATTTAGTGATGTGGAAGCCCGTAACGAAAGGCATACAGTTAGGCGTTAGCCCCAATTTTTTGACCCGTCACAAAGCCCAAACACTGTGAAATCAAATCTATGGACATTTCTATATGATCTGCATCTAAGTACATATTCTTGAAGCAATAATCAAGCGTACGGTGTATGCTCCCACTAGTCTCAGATCCTAAATGTATGTCGCCGTTGATGTTGTCAATTGGTAATGACCTATGCTAGCATCTTCGAGGCAAATGGGCTACCACTAGGATAACTGGTGTAATCCTACTGCAAGATCAATGATAGAAATTGGACTATTCTAAGTTCTTATGAATGAGATTAAGGCATTGTTCTCACCTGTTTTAGATTTTGCAAAATTTAATTTATGAAAAGTGATTACAAAGAATAATCAGAATCGATAAAAGTTATTCTTTAGCTGATTATGAATTTTAACATTTTTAGCTATTAAAAGACTATAATCTAGATAGAATAGCAAATGAGAACATCATCAACAACTGATTGTTCATAATCAGAATCTATAATCAGCAAAAATAATTAACTAAGAACAGGTCTTGAATGTGGGATACAGTTTTTCAATATATCTTCGTGTAGTCTCGATTAAACATATTGATCATAATGAAATTTTATACATCGAATCTAGGGTTGCAAATAAATCAAACCACTCACTAGTCGACTCAATTATATACACACACACACACACACACACACACACATATATATATATATATATATATATATATATATATATATATATGTATATGTGTATATATGTATATGTATAATTTTAATAGTGAAATAACATATATACTCCTAATATTTTTGTTATTTATTAAGAAAAATTCATTGTTCTAAATAATAAATAATTATTTTTTTATTTTTTTATTTTTTAAAACTTGAGTAGGCTCGAGCTCAAGTTCGACTAGATTTAAACTTCAGATCAAGTTCGATTTCGAGTTTTACATTGAAAGTTCATCAAGATTGAACTCAATTTCAAGCTTGATAAATTTGAGTTAAAACACTGCTCGATTAGATTAAAACTCGAATCGATTCAGTTCATTTGCAACTCTTGATTCGAAATCATAACATTCGGTGACCAAACAAACAGGACAATATGATAATGGAATTGGGATGCCTTGTATTAATACTCGAAATGTAAACAGCTAATGATTTTCGCCTGGTTCAGCCAATTTTCCAACTTGAAACTAGACCTTAGAAGTTAGAACTTAGAATTGCCATCCATGCTTGATTACATCTATCGTTTCTTATCTTTCATTTTTTTATTACATAATCTCTCCTCTTTGCGTGGCAATCATACTCTTTTTTTTTTCTTTTTTCTTTTTTCTGGATAGGTAGTATCTATTTTAGACCTATTCCTCCTTTGTACTAGGAGGAGAGAGGATCTAAAAAGGCCCAAGAAAAATTCAGAAGGAACTAAATCACCAACTCAAATGGGTGTATAGACATCCGCTGGCAAATTTTTCCACGAAAGCCTGAATTTTTAAGAATACCTTGATCAAATTCCTTGATCTATACCCAAGTAAAGTTATACAATTCTTTTTGATGACTAACTACTCTAAGCAATAGTTCACGTGGCAATCATATTCTAAAAGGGTGAAATGTGGAATTCTTGGTTACTATTAGCTATTTGTACTTGCAGACATGAAACCCGCAAAGCTTTCCATGGATTAGGTGTAAATTTTTGCCCTAAAAGTCGGGGATTTTTTTGGCCCAAAAAATGGTCCGTCATCTGATTCACTAAGCCCATACGAACCCTTATTTCTCAACCTTCACATCTTTGCCAACGACCTCAAAATTTTACTCTCTCGACTTCGATTTGATGGCTGCGTATTTAGAAGGAAGTAGAATCAGTACTAAAAAGCGGAGGAAGAAAAGGGTGCTTGCGGCTTTATAGGATATGTATGTCTTATTGCAAAATCCGTTTTGTTTTACTTACTGGCCGGAAGTGCTCCCCTCACGCGCATAGGGTACAAGAATGTTGAATCAAAATTTCATTTGAGCCTTTTATCAAACGGATTGTAGGCACAAGAAAGATTGAAGATTTTGTACGAAACAATATAGTAGTCAGCCCGAAATTTTGCAGAAAGTAAAACTAATTCAAACACAATCACAGAACATTGAAATTTCAACAAATATCACATAGAGAAATTAAAAGGCAAGAAGACACGTGACATTTCATTTTTAGAAAATAACAGAAGAGTAACAGCAGCAAAAGGGTTAAGGAATTTTTACAGTGATTTTCCAACTCACGGTGGTGGTGGCTGATTCCAGCGAGTGGCGGCAGCTCCAGCCGCATTGGCACGTTTTTGGATGGAATCTGATTCCTTCTCATTTTAGGCGAAACATGGTAGGAGATTCCGTAGCAGTTCCCTTGTTTTGTTTCCTAATCAGAATCAACAGTAACCAAATAAAAAAAAAAAAAAAAACTCTTTACTAAAGAATTCTTTTCCTTTTCGTCACTGGTTTCCTAGAACCAGACAGGCCATACTGAACCCAACTTTCCCGTTAGCCTGGTGTTTTATTGGCATGACAGAGAAACCCTTGAAGACTTACCCAACCTAATCTAGGATTGTTATGTCAAAGGGTGCCTCCGCAGCATCGATCACAACCTATTTGAGAAAAAGCCTCTATGAACTCGAAGCCCAGAAATTCTAAAGTTACCAGAGGAAGCTCTGATGAAGATAGGACCAGCAACTTGCCTGAATCCATCCTCCGCCACATTCTCTCGTTCCTTCCCACAAAATTTGCAGCTGCCACATTCGTTCCGTCCACTAGGTGGAGGAAACTGTTCAAAAAATGAGCTTAAAAAATCAAAGTGGTTTGGTGCCTTTTGTTCCCTGGTAAATACATTATTTCTTGCCATTCTTTTTTTCTTTATTTTTTTTACACCACGAACATAGATATTGTATAATCAGTTTTTTTTTTTTTTGTAATTTTCAGCTTTGGTCCGAAAATAGAAAAGGATTTGTAGTGAAATTTCTGTTCGATCTAGGTTAGTTTTCCTTTGATTTGTATCATTAATTTGCTGAACTTTTTGTTAATATTATATGGGCTGATATTTTAAGTATTTAAATATTAGTTTTATGTGCCTGCATGTTTGGCTATTTACTCTCACGATAAGTTTTGGCTTATATACTTCTTAAGAAGATATAGATGCACTTTACTGGTTTCATGTGGTATTTTAAGGCACCAAAATATTAATAAAGTATATTTTTTTTAAAAAAAAAAAATCTTATTTTCCTTTTACTAGCTAAGCCTTTAGGGATATTTATTTTTCTAAATAAAAGCTTGAGAAGATCATTGTATGCCCAGCCAAGAAGCTTAAACAGCAAGAAGAATGCAGTTAGACTCATAACTTGGATGCTGTCAATTATATTTGGAGCACAATAAATTTCTAGTTTCTCAAAAGGCGGACAAATAAGATCCTCCCACTGGGTGGGGGAAGGAAAAATGGTCCTTTTCTTCATGGTCCGGGGAATGCTAAATTATAGCCAAACCGGTGATCTCTTTTGCTGACCATTCGACAACTAGGATTACGCGTAAACCATACTACTGTTTTGCCACCTGCGACACCAAATAAATAGTACTCCATAGTGAGCAATGGTTTTGTCGCCATCTGCAAGTTTTGCCGGTGGAAGATTAAAGAAGAATAGCCGTCAAATAATTTCCCCCACACAAAGGAAAGATGAAAATGAGATGTTCTAGAATTTGAATACAACGTGTGATTTGACAGAAATTAACTGTCACCAAGTGCCGGAGACGCGCCGAGGAATAGCGTGGTGCCTGCACAACAGTACTGTAATTTTTTCCTTCTAGGTTGTGTGCGAGTATTTTTACTAGTAATTTTTTTTTTGGAGTTAATATTTAGACAAATTTGAATTCGATAATCATCACAGATCAGATCAGGGTATACTTTAAATCATAAGTCGCTTGCATACTCTTAAAATTATAGATTATTTGCAGAAGTTTTTATAAATTATACATTAACTGCTTGATTCGAACATACATACGACATTTTGTGAAAAAAAAAAAAAAAAATTACATGTCCTTACCATGCATGCTCCTCTTCTTGGGTTGGACCGAGTCTGTTTATTTTTTGTCGGTGCCTTCCGCCATGGCCGCGTTTCTATCTCCCTACATTCGTGCGACTGTTGCAGCACACCCTTGTCCTTTTGAAATATAAATGCAGTGTATCATGTGATACATGCATTTTTTCTTAAAGGGTTTTTTTCTCAATGGAGACGTCCGATGAAGACTCATTATTAATACATCCAACATATACTTATCATATGAACATATAATTAATACGTTCCCTTGTATTTTTCACACTTAACTTAAAAGTTTTTTTTTTTTTTGTTTTTAACAAGGATGTTCGGTAAAGGTTCGTTGATGTATCTAACGTACACTTTAATTTACCGTGCAAATATACGTAATAACAATTAATACCCTCTCTTTTACTTCTACACCTTTTCTAAATAACTTTTTTTAAAGATATAAGTTTAACACCTAAATTACATCCTAATAGTTAGACAAACCCTTTCTTAAAATACTAAAAGTTTGGAGTTATTCTTACTGAGTGAGTTCTATACTTTCGCCGTGTCAGATCCTAACTTTCAATAGGCATTTTCCGCAAAATTCTAAAGTACGGATGTTTTCTAGCTTTATGACTTCATGATATATCTTTTATACAACTCCGTTTAGATTAACTGTTTTTTGGGATTGTTTTTGAAAAATTTTACTGTAACAAAGTTTTTATAGTATATTTTGGGATATTTTTAGAAAATATTTTGGGATATTTAAGAGTAGAAGAGTTTTTAGAATATATTTTGGAATACTTTTTAAACATTAAAAAAAAATTTTCACTACTTATCGAAAAGGCACCGACATAAAACGATCAACCACTTTTGTGACGAAAATGTCTTCTTCTTTTGGACTGAGTTTGATATCCAATGTGAGCATATGAAAATTTTTATTGGAATCATAAAAATTCAAACATTTGGCCGAACAGCATTGTTTACTCATCATGAATTCCCTAAATACGTTCTGATAAGATAACCTTTTCCGCGAAAAGCTTGAACCTACTTGGATGACCATTATACTTTTTGGAAAATACGTTGAACAATATCCAATGATCCAAAGCTTAAAAAATTACCATTTGAGTTCTGATAATGAAAAAACTACTATAGTACATAGATATCTAATAAAGTCAACCATATGCATGAATGCTGTTTTTATTTTTCTTTTGATCTATATATCTATCATCTATACAATTATGAATTCTGGCAACCAGTTTTGGCTGCGTTGCTGCTTAGAAAAAAACTTGCCTTGAAAATGCTTAATAGTATGATTTATCTTCCTTCCGGGGTGGATTTTAGATTATGAAGGAACAAAGAAAATCAATACATGAGACCTAATGTACTAGTCATTGTACCATGAAAAGCAATTTTTTTCCCTATTGTTATCGATACAAACTACACCACAAATAACTAGCAATGGTTCCAAAGGCAAGGAAAAGAAAAGGACATTGGATTTTAAAATATCAAAATGTAAAATATAAAAAAAAAATTTTGTGGTAGAAAAGGATGTTGGATTGTAAAATATCAAATTATCAACACGAACTACACCACAAATAGCTAGCAATAATTCCAGAGGCAAGGAAAAGAAAAGGACGTCGATTTTTTTTTTTTTGGTGGTAGAAAAGGATGTTGGATTTTAAAATATCAAATTATCAACACGAACTGCACCATAAATAGCTAGCAATAATTCCAGAGGCAAGGAAAAGAAAAGGACGCTGGTTTTTTTTTTTTTTTTTTTTGGTGGTAGAAAAGGACGTTGGATCGTAAAATATCAAAATGTTGCTTGAGTGAATATCCATGCAATTTTAGTAGCACAAGACTTCATTATCTATCACCTAATCTCAAATTACATTAATCAAATATTGCGAGTCCTATAACGTGATTCATATTTTTTTAAGTAACTTGCATAATGAAACTAAAAAATAATTAATTGCGACCGATATTTTCAAAACACGAGCAAAAGATTTGTCGTGTAGGATCACAGGTGTTTGATTTCTCCGGTGAAAATGAAGCACCAATGCAATTAAACAGCACTAAATTCGACCGGCGAAGTTTACTAATCTTGCACGTAATTCATGTGTGGGAGTAATTAATTGCGACAGCGAAACTGAGAACGAAATGATATGATATGTCCTTGAAGAGCGCGTGAGATGGAGCGTGATTAGAACGCGAGGCTCCGCGTTTATATTTCCAAAACTCATACGAGTATTATTAGATGAGTAGTAGTATTACTAATACTTCTACCTGTATGTAGAAACAAAGAGAATACGAGCCACGTGAGGATGAAAGGTGGACAGCTCGTCCAATGTGGGCTTGTACCTCAGCACATGACGTGACCCGCTAAGTCGATGGAAGAAGAGGACTCGAGCCAACGTCAACGCCCTTATCACTCGCGACCTCTCTACAACGGATTCCTCGTGATGCCCTCAATTATTGTTTATGAATCACACCAACCTCTATGTACGGATATATAATTTAATATAATATTTAAATTTAATAAATTTAAATTTTAATATATTTAAAAATATTTGACGAGTGATACTGAATTTTTTAAACAAAATTTACTCTCAAAATTAAGTGATGAGCTATTCACTTATCACAGGATGTGATATGCACTCAAATGTATGAGATTTAATATTTAACAATTTAATTCAATAATTTAATAGATTCAAAATTCAGTTTTCAGATTTCATTTTTATCAAACGCGTCCTCAAATTATTGTAATGATGATGATGATTGATGGTTCACTCCTATCTAACTATAGTAATTGCTAACTCTGAATATTCACATCACAATCCCAGTATTGAATTCTAGCAATTCAGAATTGTACAATGTTGTCAATCTCAAATTAAGAATACTTTTGTTACTTGTTACCCCTAATGTGTCATACTTTTTATTTTTGAATATTCTAAAACGATTATTATGTTAAGAAAGTTAAAACTTTTTTTAATCCAATTATCATAATCAAAATATTATTCTTAAAAAGATTCCTAAAATGCAACAGATAACAATTAACCTATAGTCGAAAAATTAATATTTACGTAGAAGATTGCATTTTGAGTTATAAGCAAAACCGATGTGTTTAGATTGAAATTCTACACCCGAGCCTCGATGTTGATAACAAGAAGTGACACTACTATGACTAGTTGGGCTAACCGACAAGTACCTATCACTTTTAACTTTTGCGAGAGATGTTTATCGACCTATTTTTATTACGTAATATCACGATCATGTAATTGTCAACAAGTAATACGAAATTTCCATAGTATAAAAAGCAATATTGAATATTTAAGGCATAATCTTCACCAATTCTTTCTAATTGTTATGGTAGACGAGCAATATCAAGTGTTAATCTTATATATATTGACAGTGTATATATTAGTATTCTAAAATACATGTCACAAATTTAAAAAATGGAACTCAAATTTAGATTTCATATACATCGGTATATGTAAAATTAATCTATTTTCCTAAGGCAGCATTTTGTTACCGCCTTTGTAATCTCTCTGTCTCTTCTAATGGAATCCCTCTGCTCCGTGTGATTTTTTATGCTGTATTATCATTATCTTGCATTAATCATGCATGCATCGTCCTAATGACAGTGGATGGATGCTTACGCTCACATCTTCTTCATAGTGGTCCATTGCCTTGCAAAGATGTAAATTGTTGTCAATTCTTTACATAATACTAGGAGCAATTGGGTTAGACAATTCATCATTGCTTACGCGATTGGATTTAGACTTCATTGGCTTACTGAAATTTGTTTTTCTGGTATAACTTACCATGGCACCGCATGAAGCAATTTTGTACTGTCGACACAAGTTATGCTGATGTCAAGATTATAACTCTAATTTTGTGCTAATACTCATTTGAATTAGATCAAATCTAATCAATCTGTCAAAGTGGATGATAATTTCGATCACTACACGTGCAACTACATATTTTCTCCCTTTCTTTTTTTTTTTTTGTTAAATAAAAGACAAAGTTTATTAACGGATTGTTGAAAAACGTCAAACATGCTTTGATTTCCATTTCTGCCATAATAGCAGGTTAAACATGTACTAAAAATTATAGGTTGAAAATTACAAGAAATTTCACTATCTTCTAATAAGATAAATCGTTGCAACTCTTTTCTGTGCATGTTACAATCGTCAGATTTACTAATCAATGGTTTTAGCCTCCAGCAATGATGATGAGATCTGCTGAAATAAATCTAAAATCTATCAAAATTTCAGATATGATAATTAGATATGAAATAAATTTAGATCTAATAACAAAATAAAGAAAAAAAAGATTAATACAAAGATCTTGTAGAAACCCTATGAGAACAAAAAATTTTTACCAAGAACTAGGAATGACAACGGGGCAAGAGATTGCGTGGGTTGGGGGAGGAGACCCCTCCCGCCTCATTGCACAAACATTTTTTCCGCCCTACCCCGCTTCTTGTGGGGGGATAAAATGCATATAATTAGTAAGAAGTGTAATTAGTAATTTAGTATAAATATATAAATATAATTAATTAATAATTTATATTAGTATAATATATAATTATTAGTATAATTAATAATATTAATTATACTACATATACATAATTTGATACTTATAACTAATAATATATGTTACATATATTTAAGGGTGATAACTCTGATAAGGCGAGGGTATACTCTCTCGTCCCCCACCTCTTTTTTTATAGAAGAAGAAAATGACCCTTCACTCTACCCTATCTTTCGCCTTCTACAAGGCGAACATCCGTGCTAGCTATACTAGGAACTTTTAAGAGAAATAGAAAACTCTCACCAAAAAATTTAACGGATGCTTTATTTGTAAAACAAAATAAAATGAAATTCATGGGAGGGAGATCATCATACCATGGTCTCTCTTCCTTGGAGGAAAGCCTTTCTTTGAGGAGGGGAGAAGAAGTAAAACGAAGTAAGAAAAGATGAGAGGTATTTTCTTCTTTGTATATTACTTTAATTTAAAAATTGGGCTTTTCATTCTTTTGTCATCTGTGCAAAATCCGGGCAGTAGGTTTCTTCTGATTTGTACTGGAATGCGGACGGTGCATACGGGACAACTCGTTGAGAATGGCAGAGAGGATCCAATGCTATATTTGTTGTTGGATTTTTTGTGTTTTGTATGTTCTAGAAGTTCAACTAATACCAAGGCAAAAGATAAAGCACTGGGAAAGGTGAAATTAAGTAAAATGGCAACGGGTAATGATAGCTGAAATTGGTGCCATGGGAAAAGTGACAAAACCCGTCAATTTTGTGATGGCATTTCAATTGACTCAGAAGAGCAAATATAGTATTTTATTAAAAAATTACTTATGAGTAATTAATGCAAGAAATATGTGATTTTGTGGATCCAAACGTTGAGAAACATATTTGGAAAAAATATATTTTTATCTTTTCAATCACCAAATTATTTCACATATATTCAAATTACTGATTTGGCTTCTCAACCAACATTTTCTTTATCCTACGCACTTAACTAAAACTGCTACCATAGACAGAAAATAATCAAGTTTGATTTTTTTTTTTTCACAACTTATTCAAGCAAATAATTATCCCCAATAAGCAAAAGTCCCATCGAACATCTCCAAGTCTATTATAAAAAAATGTATTATAACGATTTGATGAATGTAAAATAAAAAAATGTTTAGGAAATGTTTTTATAAAAAACGTAATAAAAATTTTCTTAGAAAACTACAATCATAAATTTTGTTCATCCAGAAAAACTGGAGAACTGGTCCATTGTACCTAATCAAGAATCTACACTAATGTTTCCAAACTAGAGAACTTATTACATTAATAGACTAGAGAACTTGTTACATTATGACCAAGAAATCATACCCATTTAAGACCAATTATGACCACTAATCAAACAAAACCGTAACCCAGAAAAGTCCAAATATCCAGTACATCGCTCTACATCATCACGCGGCGATCTCAGAGCGCGTAATCCCCCACTCGAAATGCTCCCGCGCGTACAGATAAGTTGAAGCTATCCCAATTCCCCATGCCCATAATAAT
This sequence comes from Coffea arabica, assembly GCF_036785885.1. Classification (NCBI taxonomy): domain Eukaryota; kingdom Viridiplantae; phylum Streptophyta; class Magnoliopsida; order Gentianales; family Rubiaceae; genus Coffea; species Coffea arabica. The sequence continues at coordinate 51,358,138 of NC_092310.1, read as the reverse complement.
ACAAATTGAACGCGAGTAGGGCCGTATTCTCTCACAGCCTCTGCTCTCACCTCCCTCCTTTTTTCTGCTTTAAATACGGCCCCTCAACTTCCCCACCGTTCTCCTCCTCCGTCCACCTCCTTTAATCCATCGTCAAATTTCACACACTCACGCACTCCAATTACACCGTAGCATTTATTAGAACACAGTAGCGAAACCTAGGGTCAAGGATTTCGGGAAGACGAAATGGCAGGAAGAGTAGATCTGGATGGGAATCCGATAAAGCCGATGACAATTTGCATGATTGGCGCCGGTGGATTCATTGGGTCCCACCTCTGCGAGAAATTGATGTCGGAAACGGAGCATAAAGTCCTTGCCGTGGATGTCTACAGCGACAAGATCAAGCATTTGTTGGAGCCGGCTTCGCTGCCCTGGGCCGGCCGTATCCAATTCCACCGCCTCAATATTAAGAACGATTCCCGCCTTGAAGGCCTCATCAAGATGGCAGATCTTGTAAATTTCTTTATTCTCTTCAGTGTTTGGCATTTTCAATTTCCCCATGTTTTCTGTCATGCCTCTGAATTTTCTTTGTCTAGTGATTTTCCGTGATTTTTTCCTGTTCTTAAGAGGGAAACCGGGGAAATATGGTTGTTTGCATGCATTTAACTGCTCTTTTTCCTTTTTTTTTATTGCATATTATGGAAAATTTTGCAGTAATTTTCTTGATTTATTGTTCCGAGTATACTGAATGATAGATGTTAGATCTGAATCTTGGCGGCTGAAAAGATTTGTTTCTCGAGGTTGGTTTATATGCCTTCTGTATTTATAATAGTATATGCAATTGTTTATAGGGGCTTTAGTCTTGAGATAGGGTCAAATACTGGAATGGTAAGTGGTAAGTGGGATTTGACTGTTCTGCTGATTTTTTATTTTGTCTTTTCCTTATTGGGTATTTATTGTCATGTAGACTATAAATCTTGCCGCGATCTGTACTCCAGCTGATTACAATACTCGACCTCTCGATACAATCTACAGCAACTTCATTGATGCTCTCCCAGTGGTATGAACTTTGCGTTTTTTCGGTACTTCTAGTTATGTTCTTTATTAAGAGGGATGAAAGGTTGGGGCGATGTTGCAATAATCTGATTGAATTGGCTATTTTGAGGCAGCATTGGTTCACATGCTGGGGAATGTTGATGTTACTGTAAAATGGTCTATGGCTTTTGACTTTTTCTTTCGCCTCTTGAAAATGCGGATTTTGTGGCGTTCTGCAGGTTAAGTATTGCTCTGAAAATGGCAAGCGTCTCATTCACTTCTCTACCTGTGAAGTTTATGGGAAAACAATCGGTAGTTTTTTACCCAAAGATAGCCAATTGCGACAGGTGAGGATATGCTTTCAAAACCTATTTCAGATGTTTGACTAGATGTCCTAAACTAGTGAGTATCATGGATAACTCTCATTTATATGTTGGATGAAATGGGATTAAATATGTCTAGGAATTTTGAGTCACAAAAGGGAATCTTGAGATGAAGAAAATATCATGTGGTTATTTTTGTTTAAAACTGCATCTTATTCTCTGTCTTGGATTGTAAAGTTTATTAACTGTGTATATCATCCAAATCTCTGAGAAAAGGTGCCGAAATTTAGAGATTTTTTTGGAGGCAGTTTGACAAATTTATGGAGCTGGCTACTCTTATGATAAATAAAATTTTTGAAAGCATTAAACTATAGATGATTCTTTTGATTTTATTAGTGATTTCATACTTCCCTGTGGAAACCTTAATTTTCATAAGTAGTAATGTTGGAATGTGAAAATTCTTGTTATGGCATGGATAGGGGTGCATGTGTATCAGGCCCGTTATTTCATGGATTTAGTTGGATCTTAGCATGGCTGGGACTTCTATATAGTTTCCAGAAGAGGGAAACTTGTTACAAATCAAATATCCATATATTTGACCAGTAAATGAAAAACATGTGGAGGTCAGAATTTACCATTTGTGTGCTGCAAGTTATCTAAGTGAGGTTTTGTTCTGTGGCTTCCATTTAATTTTGAGAAGCTAAGTTGATCTTTTGGGAATCTTGGAGGTACATGTTGTGTCTGGGAAATTATTCCAGTCTGAGCTAGGGGATTACGTGTTTGTACCATTGTTGACATTGGTAGTTAGGCAAAGAGGCCAAAACTGAAGTCTTTCAACTATAACTTGAAACATAGGAAGATATTTTTTCTTTACTCTGCTTCTCCATATTTTTGTTGTCTCTACTTTGGCTCCTGCAAGAATGGCATTGATAGAAGCGATTTTTATTAATAACAGTGGCAAAGAACCTTTAAATAAGATACAAATGTTGTAAATTGCAATTTATAGTTTGCCTTTTAATTTAACTTGATGTTGACTGGTACTTGGCATTTTACTTTCTGTTCAAAATTCTAATACATGTGCTAACATACATGTTTTTGAGTTGCATAGGGTCATCTTTTTTGTACTAGGTGGTTCCAAATGGAAAACCGCATCTTGTTTGTAAAGTTTTTCAAAGAAACTCCCCCTTTCCCCAAGTATGTTTCGTCTCTGGTTCTGCTTTGTCACAATAATCAAACTGAAAATAAAAAAGTTTTTCAACATCACTTTGGAATCTTGATGGGGCTTGCTGCTCTTTTCTTTTGATCGACTCCAATGAAGACTAGTTTAAGAGCACGCCAATGTGCTGTATGGTAAAATTTGGTTAGTTTATTTCATGTTGCTGAAAATATTAATATGAGCTATTTCTTCTTGCTGCATTTTGTCTTAGGTTTCATATTTGGTGCACTTAGTAACCCAGTTCTTTTACTATTACTACTATTTTGGCACTTTGGTAGAGCGAGATTTAAAGCGGTGGAAATCCATTGAGTCTTTTCTGCTTTATGAAATAGGATCCTGCTTATTATGTTCTCAAGGAAGATACCTCCCCTTGCATTTTTGGTTCCATTGAGAAGCAGAGGTGGTCCTATGCATGCGCAAAGCAATTAATTGAGAGATTGATCTATGGTGAGCTACCTTTTTGTTGATGTGTCTTTTCAATATTAGATACTGCACTGGATATTTCTGACTTGGCCTTGCAATGCAGCTGAGGGTGCTGAAAACGGTCTTGAGTTTACCATTGTTAGGCCCTTTAACTGGATTGGTCCTAGAATGGATTTCATACCTGGAATTGATGGGCCCAGTGAGGGTGTTCCAAGAGTTCTGGCATGCTTTAGTAATGTTAGTCTCATTTCTTGTTTTCATGTTGGTAGTCTGTAATTTTTTTTTGTGGTTGTCCTATCTCTTAACCATATTCTACCATTTCTTTTTCTTCAGAATCTATTGAGGCGTGAGCCCCTAAAACTTGTTGATGGAGGCCAATCACAGAGAACCTTTGTTTACATTAAAGATGCAATTGAAGCTGTTCATCTGATGATTGTATGTTGGCTTTGGTGTCATTTTGGTTTGTTACACATGTTACTGTTGAATTTGGATCTGAGTGGTTTACTTTTGCTTAGGAAAATCCTGCTAGGGCAAATGGTCAGATATTCAATGTGGGTAATCCTAATAATGAAGTTACAGTCAGGCAGCTAGCTGAAATGATGACAGAGGTATATGAATGATGTTTGTCATAGTGTGTTTTATCATTAATTTTGTGTTTGTTTTTGTGATTTGTCTATATTTTGAATTCCTTACCATCTTCTACCCACATTCGGCAGGTTTATGCAAAGGTTAGTGGAGAGCCTCCACTAGAAGCGGCTACCATAGATGTAAGCTCCAAAGAATTTTATGGTGAAGGTTATGATGATAGTGATAAAAGAATTCCTGATATGACTATAATCAACAAACAACTGGGTATGAACTTCTTGTTTTCCTGTACTTCTGTTAAATTTCTTGTCACTGAGGATTCACTGAATTTGATTGTCAATGTTTGTTGGATGATTTCCAGGATGGAATCCCAAAACATCTCTCTGGGATCTACTTGATTCCACCCTTACCTATCAACACAGGACATACGCAGAGGCTATCAGAAAAGCAATTTCAAAGCCTGTTGCAAGTTAAGAAACAGTATAGTGTGGTTCTTTCTCAAGTGCTACTTGTTGGCAGGTCTTGCAATTCTTTCTACGGATCTGTTGAGTATATCTATATGGTTCATTGTCATATACGCCACATTTTTTCACTTTCAAAGTGTTCCTAGTCCATAGCGTGCAGTTACAAGGAACATGAAACTCAATGTTGGTCTTAAGGGCGGCATTTTAGTAGGAAGACTTGTGATGCTTTATCTAAGACACTTTGGAGAACTGTAGAAGGATAGATGTACTGTTTGTAATTTGTGGTCACTCTTCTGCTGCTTAATGCATACCACAACTATACGGGATCATGTTGTATCATTTTGTTCTGCCTCCTCAGGCTTCATTTCCCTAATATATTATTCTTTTCGTGACTATTGGCCCTTTTCTCATTTACGAAGAGGCTTGCGATCAGTTTTACTTGTCAAGGTATTGAAGATGCTTCTCAGCATTAAAATGACATACCGGCAGTAAACGGTCCATTACACCCTGGTGAATGAGTGCTGAGGTTTGGGTTTTAGCTGGGGTCTTTGTTATCAGCTCGTGACCTCTCAAGGCTTATGTTAAGTGTAATAACCATCGCGTTTGCAAATGCTCTTAAAGAATTGCCAACAAATAATGTAGGCTATTTGCCCTGACTTGATTAAAGGCTTAAGAAGACCTTGGTAGAAGCTTTGTGCATTAAAAGATGCTTCACCGTTCTTCAAACCTAGTCTACTGAAAAGCATGTGATGGTTCAAGGCGATTGGAATTAGTTAGTACTTGGCCTTTTGTTTTGCCTATTTCTGTGCTACACTACCAATCGTTCGTTAGACAAACTATTGCTACCTACTTAGTGTTGGCACCATCGATTTTTTAAGTTTCATAAAGATGTAAAATGCTTGCCATGGATTTTGGTCTGAGCTTTTAATTTGATCCAAAACCATCCATGCTACTGCAATGTACTCCTAAGTAAGAAGGTGTTAGGAAGCAACTCTCTCTCTCTCTCTCTATATATATATATATACACACACACACGCACACATAGATCTAAATAAAGCATGTATCTCTTGATTTAAAGTCAGACGGCTACTAATTTTCCTTGTCATATGTTAAATCATGCTTTGCCAATTTGATTACCACTAGTCAGATATATGCTGTATCTCTGGGTTAGCACATAAACATTTCGCCTCATTCACGATCGAATATTTCTGTTGGACAGAATCTGTAAAATTACAAAACACAAAAAATAAAAACAGATCTATGCCACCAACTTTATCACGAAAGGCCCTGAAACATCTTCGTCCGGTTTTGGATAACGCATCCATGAAAGTCCCGAAAAATACAAAGACACGCCTGGTGGGACTCGAACCCACAATCGTCTGATTAGAAGTCAGACGCCTTATCCATTAGGCCACAGGCGCTTTGGTTGTTTCCCTATACGAGTCATATATAATCCTAGTTTTATAGTTTGATAAGCCGTTGGACATGGCAAAATCCAATTGAGTTTAATAAATTCACAATCTCTTGTAAATACTATACGAGTACATGAAAAAAAAAAAATTTGTTTTGAATAGAAATTCACGGCAACAATCTATGATCAAGATGTATTTCCAGTATGAGGGTTTATAACGTCAAATTGCAGTTTAGCCTCTTCTTCACATTATTTTCTCACTAAAGGAAAGTGTCACCTTTTGCTTTGCCAAAGATTTTCGCGCAGGTATGGTGACTTTTATTAAATAATTATTTTTTTAATATTCCGATAGTGTATATATTATCAAACTTGAAAAATATGACAATTAGTTTTAATTTTAATTTGAAATTTATGTTTTGTATATGTGCATGTACCCAACCCCACTAATGTATATATAGTTTTTTTTTATGCATAATTTATACATATCTTTTTTAAAATGAATTGCATTACATAATCAGTATATAGAAGTTTAATCTTTTTCTAAAATGGATTGGAATGCAACTCTCCACCATTAATTGTTGCTTCGTGGCCTCTTCATTTCATATTCATGATTCACTCAGGTGACCTGTTCGAGTCTCCCTCTCATGCTTTTCATCTTTTTTTGTAATTTTTGTCTTTGACTAGTTAACTATAACTACGAAATGGCAATGAATGAAAAGTTTTTAAGATAGTATACATACAAAACATACATATACATTCACATTTATTGACCTGTTACATTTAAATACTTATCTTATGTAATTTTATTTTATCAAGAAATTAACACTTGAAATCTATCTTTGCAAGTTTTTGGTGAATTGATACTTGAATTCTATCCTGACAAATGTCCATCGAGACAAATCCCACACTAAATGGCTTTTGATAAAAGTAAGTATTCAGCATTTATATCTGTAACTTTTTGCTTATGTTTAAGACAATTGACACTAATTTACTTTTCTAATTGTAGAAGTATTCAAATCCGTCTCGCTTGCTATTTTTAGGAGTTTTTGTAGAAAGGTAATTGTAACGATGATGTATGTGAGATAAAAACGAGATTGAAAATGTGCTTACCAAAAATATAGAAACTTTTCTACAGAAAACCCTAATCCAAACAATGCCAACTAGAAAGCATAATCAGAATTCTCAATCTTTACCATCTAACTACAGACATATGAATTGAATATAATGATAGACTTCATAGTACTCATTCTTTATCATCGAATTGCACATGATAGAACATAACGAAGCACTTGAGCATCTTCTAGTCACAAAATTTTGCTTTACACTGCCTTCAAAAGAAAGCAAAGCTAACCCAAAGAATTTCTCATGCCAACACACAATTTACTAATTTAGCACCATTTCACGTGGGGTTAGCCACCAACAAAGCCACAATCACTCCCGAAAAGAAAAGAAAAGAAAAGAAAAGAAAAGGAAAAAAGACCACAATTATACCAATCACAACAATGTCCCAATCAGAAAAAATCCATGAAATAATAACACCACCACGTAGGCATCAATTATCAGACAATCTCATTAGTAATTCCACCACCCACAGGACACAAGCCCGCACCGCTCGTTGGATTCACCTCGATATTCCCTCGGACGCTTTCCCTGTTTTTCCTTCCGACCATCTGTTCGACAAAAAGCGTGACCCAACTACACACACGCTTATTATTATTCTACTATTCCCCCACCTCTCCGCTTCCTCTCTCATATCATTTGTCATGTACCCTTGTCCCTCTTTAAATCCTCTGCCGGCCTAAATTCTCTCAAAATTTAGATTATCTGAAGGGGTCAAACACTCAAACCCGAAGTTATAGCAATGGGCCGTGGGATAAAGCTCGAAAATTTGTGAAAACGATGCTTTTCTCCGCCGGTTGCGTGTCTTGGCTTGTGGGTTCTCTATATGTATGTTTTTTTTTGGGAGTGTATTAAAGCAACGTGTGGAGTATGGACCATGCTGTTGCTGTCTTGTGTCTTGTAGGGGATATCAAGAGCAGTGAGCTAGTCTTTTTGTGTGCAAGAATTACTGGGGACTCAGTGGCTTAGCTGTAAAGTGGTGCGAGAAAGGGAAAGAGAGGACCCTGAACGTAAAAATGATTACTTTGATTGATTTGTGCTCAGAATTTACTTAATTTTGGAGGGGTGATTTGGGTTTGCCTCATTTTGACTCTGTTCTTGTGGTTGCTATGGTTGGTGGCCTGCCCTGACTTTATTCTTTAGGATGGGGTTTATTTAATTTAATCTGGTGATAGGACTTATCTGGTCCTCTGATGCTTCTATTCAATTCAAAAGAGAGCGAAAAACAGAGGAAGAGAGTTAAATTGGACTGAACTGATTGACTAATTGTTCTTATAGAGGAGAAGGTCTGTTGAGTCCTCAGGGGAGGCATTGATATGGCTCCTGCAGCAAAAGTTACTGGTTTCCGCCGTGAAGGCAATGACTGGTATGCTTCTGTCTATTACTTAGTTGCTTATTTATGTTAGATTCTTGATAAAAAATCATATGTGAAGGCATCAGCTCCGGGACTTGTTCAAGTTATTTGCTTTGATCCTGTCAATAATCATCATGTTCTTTAACACTATAGAATTAGTCTTTGGCATTCAAATATAGTAGATATAGATTGTGGTGAATTGTGGAACTTGTTATATTTGCAGTGCCTCCATTATTACGCATGATTGGGATCAAGGAATAGGAATTCAGTTGTGGCTCTTATAGCCTGATTGTCCTTGGGTAAATATCCTGACTGTCCTTGTTCAGTTCAGTTACCTGTCGCAAATATGGTTTATAGTTCAGAATAAGATTTGAATTTATTGAACTGCCTGTACACGAATTGGTGTCAGAGTGAGGAATGTGAAGGAGGCATGATTATGAGCAAAAACAATTGCTATCTCTCTTATTGAAGTTGGAACTTGAGTTTAATCGTCATTCTTCATTCCCTGACATGTAGTAGGATGCCGAACATGTTTTGACTTTACATACGTTAATGTTTTGACTTTAGATACGTTACACATACTTACCTGGTACATGAGCTTTAAATCGATTTTGATTTATAATGAACTTCACAGGTTCTATAATGCAACTCTACCAAGTGACATAACTGTGGTGGTAGATGGTGTTAACTTCCATCTTCACAAGGTATTTCTTATTCTTTGTGCATCTGGAAATATATGAGATCTATTTTTGTATTTTGTTGTTCTTTTGGTGGTACTTTTTCTGTTGTTCATCTTGAGTTGGTTACTGATGTAGTGCCATTTGTATCTGAGTAGGTCGAAGGCAATGATCTTGTACTGTGTTAAACTTCTCACATCAAAGCATATTGACAAATGTCTGCTTTTGCATGTCCATTGCTTTTAGAACGTGACCGTCAGTTGATTATTTTGCAATTTTCCAATTACTATGAATCTCTCTCTGACATTTTGTTTGTTACATGTATGAAGTTCCAATGTCCCGCCTTTTAGCAACAAAAGTGTTTCTTCTCTAAAACAATTTGTGAGGACTCCAAGGATGTTGTCTTGTTTGAAATGACTGCGATCTCTCTATAAATCAGTACACTGTTTTTTTGTCAATAGCTCATTTCTTTGTGTTTTAGCACCTCTGTTCATTAGGTTCTTAAGTGGTTTTAGAATTTTAATAATTTTTTTTAAATTTAAATTTTGCCTTCTTCTTGCTTAATGCACAACTGTTTTCCTCTTCTGTGGCTGAGGGGAGGGGTCAGTACTAATTTGAGTTGTGTGGGATTTCTTTGACTTTTTCCTTGGAATTGCTTTTTTCTTCTCTTTTAATCCTCATTTTCTGTCTTTTTTTTTTTTTTTGTAGTTTTCTTAATCCTGAGGATAATATTAATTTTTCTTTGTCTCCAGTTTCCACTGGTATCAAGATGTGGGAGGATTTCCAAGATAATCGAAGAATCTGAAGAATCCACTGATGGGAATTTCATCACAACTTTTGAAGACTTCCCTGGTGGCAGTGAGACATTTTTGGTCATAATAAAATTCTGTTATGGTGGGCGGGTGGAATTTACAGCAAGAAACATAGTAATGGTATATTGTGCTGCGGACTACCTTGAAATGACAGACGAGCATGGAGAAGATAACTTATTGTCAAAGTCAGAAGGTTTCTTCCACAATAATGTTCTAAAGAACTGGAAGGATTGCCTTTTGGCTCTCCAAAGTTGTGAACCAGTAATTTCAAGAGCAGACAAGCTGCAAATTGTCAGTAGATGTTTAAATGCTGTCTCCGTGATGGTTTGTACAGATCCTAGTCTCTTTGGATGGCCTATGTTGATGTATGGTAGTTTACAGAGCCCTGGGGGTAGCATTCTATGGAATGGAATCAATACAGGTGCAAAGATCCAAAGTACCATGGAATCAGACTGGTGGTATGAAGACATTTCATATCTGAGTGTGCATTTGTTTGAGAGGTTGATTCATACAATGGAAGGAAAAGGTATAAAACCAGAAAATTTAGCAGGTGCTATAATGCACTACTGCAGAAAGTACCTTCCTGGTTTGGGCAGATGGCAGGGTGGACAGAGTGGTAAACCCAGAACTGTTGCAAGTTTCAGCATGACTCCAGCTGCTGTTGACCAAAAGGTTCTTTTAGAAAGTGTTACAAAGCTGCTCCCTGAAAAAAAGGGGACATTGTTTTGCCGATTTCTGTTAGGGCTTCTACGAGTAGCATTGATATTGGGTGTCAATCATACATGTCAGGACTCTTTAGAGAGAAGAATAGGGGTGCAACTGGATCAAGCTACTCTAGATGGTCTACTGATACCATGTTACTCAGACTCTGATACATTATACAATACTGATTGTGTAGAGCGAATGATTCATCATTTTATGTCTTCTGAATCGAGGCTAACTTCTCTATCCCCATCATCTTTTGATCTAGAAACATCTCCATCATCAGGACCATTGAAGAGAGTGGCAAAGTTGGTAGATGGATACATTGCTGAGGTTGCTTCTGATGTGAACCTGAAACCCAACAAAATGCGTTTGCTTGCAGAAGCCTTGCCAGAATCTTCAAGATCTTTGCATGATGGATTGTACCGAGCGCTGGATATTTACTTAAAGGTAACAATAAGTTCACTGCTGCTTATCAACTTGTGTGTCACGTAAAATTTGTGAATTAATTGCTGGTAACTTAGTTTTATTAATGGAATGTCGTGCAACTCCAAAGCAGTTTCCTTTTTCTCCTTTATGTTAGGAGTTCTGCATAATGATGTGTTTCTGACTTTCTGTGGTACTGCATGACTTGTGTATAAATTACTTGCAAAATCCTTTTGCATTTGATACACAGCAATCAACTTAATTCAGTCCTTTAGGACCTTTATGATCCAGATGAAGCTGAGTTTTGCTTAGGAAAAGAAAAAGGAAATGAAAGTGTGATGGACGACAGTTTGGCTGACAGGTTCTCTCATATTAAAGTAATTTTTATGTTCAAAGTATTTGCAGTCAACTGAATTAAAGTGCTGTCTATAGTCAAAGAATCTCCCCAAATGATGTGAACAAGTCATGTTCTTGTTCTTGGAAAATTGGGCTCTAGAAAATGATTTTTCTTAGTTCGTATCATTATTTCCTCTTCAGCTTTCTGGTTACAGCACATCTTAAATTGCTAGAGGCTTCCTTATAATTCAGTTCTTATTTCTGAAGCAGTTGTAATTTTCTTCAAAAGACCAGAAAATGTTATTTTAGTTAATTGTTTCAGCTTTTGTTTGATTTCATTGCAAAGAGACTCTTTATTTTTCTTAAACTCGTGATCTCCAATTGGGGACATTTTTGAATATGTCTAGTTTGTAACAGTTCCCTTGTGATTTTGTGTTATGTTTTAGCCTTCACTTGATATATGCAGTGCGTCTTGGCTACACATGCGTATAACATGCTTCAACACAGATACACGCAGTTTTCTGTGTACCTGCTATTTATACTCCTACAAAGGTGACCAATAAAGCTTGTTATTATCCTAATGTGGACAGGAACACCCTTGGCTTCCTGAGAAAGATAAGGAACTGCTATGCAACATTATTGACTTTCGGAAGCTGTCCATTGATGCTTGTGCTCATGCATCTCAAAATGAAAGGTTGCCACTCAGAGTTGTTCTTCAAGTGCTGTTCTTTGAGCAGTTGCAGCTGAGGGCAGCTCTTGCCGGCTGCCTCCATGTCTTGGATGCTGAAACTGCTCCTCCTGTTCCAATGACTGTCCCGAGTGACATGGCGGGTCAGATTCTCCAGAGAGATGGGTGGATGACAGTTGCTCGTGCGAACCAGGTATTAAAAGTAGACATGGAAAGGATGAGATCTAGAGTTGGAGAGCTTGAAGAAGAATTCACTAAAATAAAGCAAGAGATGAAAAGGGTGGCAAAGTCATACAGCTCTATCAGTTCTCCTCGTTTCATTGCAAGGAGGATGGGATGCAATCTGCTTCCCCAGTCTTCAGAAGCTCAAACAGATGTTGTTGAAAGTACAGCGCCTACTCCTAGGGCATCAGGTGAGCATGGAAGACTTTCCCTTCAGTCAAGACACCGCAAAAGTTTCTCTTTGTTTTGAAAAATCGTGACATTACCAAGTCTTCTTAGATACCCTGATAGTAACCCTGGAAGGTTGGGTCTGAGCTCGTTTCTCATGATATAATGTGTATATTGAGGTGCCAAGTCATTCGCTGTCAAGATGTTCTTTGACTTTTGAAGGCTTGAAGGAGGTACTGATTTGGTGAAATATAATGCAATTTTCTTGGAAAAGGAAGGAAGGAAGGATAATTTGAAGACAAATTAGTATTCGTTCTCAAAAATTTTGGCTGACATTCCGTTCTCAACATTAGTATAGGCGAGTAAATACATTAAGTCGACTCTAGAGAGGGAAAAAAGGAGGTATATCATTTATAGTTTTCAGATTCTTTTGGGTTCATACATGTACAGCTCCATTTGATAGGATGTGATTTTGTAAGCAGGTGAAATTTTGGTTGATTTGGACAGAAACTCTGTCCAAGTCAATTGATCGCTATGTCTGAAATGTAGTAACAATCTAGTGACATGTTCATCTCATGAAATTTTCAGATAAAAAAAGTAAATAGTCAAGCTGCTTAACCCATGTAAATTCTTGGTTTACATCCAACTCGCATGCCTAGCAAATTAGTCGATGTTGCTGTGTATGCTTTTGGCTCTTTGTTTCGCTAATGTATAGCACCACGGTAAGTTTTATCAGTAATCACCTGGTAAAGTTGCTTCAGGCACCGAGAAAGATGAAAATTCAAAGGCTTTTCTTGCTTGTTTATCTTGGTTTTGCTGTCTAAGCTTTGAGGTGAAAATCGGAGAGGCAAAATGCTTCTGGAGATGTTTATATTAGGAACTGACAATGCCAAGGACGGGGATCAAACAAGTTCTGATGCAATGCTGTGACTTCTGAGCATGTCCCTCTATGAACACAATTAGGATGAATGCAAAATGTGTCCTGATATTGCAGTTGCTGCTTGTGCTTATGGAGGCTAATTTACATTAATAGTTATAATATTCTGACATTGGAGTAATACAACAAGAATAAGTTGAAAACAAGACTCTATATATTGTTCTCCTCTTCTTTGTAAAGAAAAGATTGTGTGTGTATTGTTAGAGGTTTGGAAGTAGGAAGCATTTATGAGAACAGGGAAGAAGGAAAAGGAGGGATGGGGTTTGGAACGATTTTCAGGCATTGTTTGGCAAGTAAGTTTTTAGCCAAGTTTGTCTGCTACAAGTTTTTTTAACAATTTTAGTTACAGCAATCTAAAAAAATTTCTCAAAGTTTTTAAGCTATACACTTCAAAATTTTCAAAAATTTACACATTTTAAAATTTTTTCTACAACTTCTACAATAAGTTACGGTAAAATTTTAGACAAATATCCAAAAAAATTCACTTGCAAAATTGGGCTTCTGTTTCAATTGTACAAGATATATGGTGTATAATAATACCCATATTATGCATGTTTATCAACAAAGTAAAAAAGGCTAACTCTACTCGTGTAACTTATTGAAAATTGTTTGAAAAATCAATCTCAATTACTATAACAATCAGGCATAAATTGCTCATTAAAGCTGTTTCTATGATTATTAATAGAGTACGAGTGAGGTTATAGAATTAGGGAAGAAAAGTAGTGCCCTTGAATTTATATCTCTTTTTTCTTGAATTGCCTGTTGCATGATGGAAAAATAAAAATAATATGTTCTACATAAAAAAATAAAATAACTCGAGCCAATATTTCCCACTTTTCATGCTTTGTTTGCCCATTTGACATTTGGTAGTTGGCCAACGGCCAGGGACTGTATACTGAAACTTTGTAACATTCTATGGGGCATAATTACAAAATGACAAAATTCCAGGTGTCTAAATATAAATAGTCGTACAAATAAAGCTGCCACTCCAACAACAGCGTGCCATAAACCCTACTATGTGGGATCTTACGAGTTGCAGCCTATACGGAACCGGATTCCTGATACTTCACCAAAAGGCCAAAAGGCCCAAAGCTTTCGTGCTGGATTTTTTCTTGATAACTGATTTAAGTGTTGACAGCCAAAAAGGAAACAGGTATAGAACTTTTGTATTTTTGGTAATAGCTTTACATTGACAAGTATGGCTATTTCTTCCCAGAGCTTGAGCTTGGCATTGAAAAACCTGTCAATTTCGCCAAATGAAAGCAACCAATTCGCTGCCCAGAGTGTTGACTTCCAGTTCAGGCTTTTGGGTTCTTCCAAAAACTCGACCTTTTCCAGCTTTTCAATCAGAAATGATGGTAGTTTCAGGGAAAATAATAGGAGTAACAGTTGCCAAGTGTTTCAGCTCAAATGTAGCGAATCGGATTATATTGCGAAAACGAGTGCTCTCAAGGAGGTTATAGAGGAACCCAGAATTGATAATGGAAGTGGAGGAGATGGCGGCAATGGGCGATTGCCGTCTGGCGGTGGCGGTGGCGGTGGCGGGGGCGGGGGCGGAGATGAAGAAGAAGAAGGTGATTTTGATGAAAAAGAGTTTGGGCCTCTTTTGAAGTTTGAAGAAGTGATGAGAGAAGCTGAAAAACGAGGGGCGACTCTGCCTTCTGATATGTTAGAAGCTGCCGAGACCACCGGGATTCGGAGCTTGATTCTTAGCCGTTATTTGGGTTTACAGGTGGAAATGCCTGCTTATGATGTTTAAATTTTTTCCCCTGGTCATGGATTTGTTGCTATTGCCATCTTGATACTGTTGGTCGATGGATTGTTAATTGGAGTGTTTCTGGATTGAATTCATAATGCAGGGGTCAGTTTGGCCGTTGGGATTCTTGATGAGGTACTGCTCTATGCTCAGGAATCGAATGCTTGCTGATCCAGCGTTTTTGTTTAAAGTTGGGACAGAGGTTAGTTTAAGACTTTGAACTGGGTTATAATGTTGAATTATTATGTATGGGAACATGTATTGCTTGCCAAAAAGGATTATTCTTTGAGCTTAGCTATGGCAGTTATGCCTGTGGGATGTGTGTTTTTATTCTAATCGTTAATCAAGGACAGTTGCTCATTTTGGTCCATACGGAATGGTTTAGGGATACTCGTTTAGCTGTTTCGGCTGTTTTTTGGAGTTTGTCAGGGCTTGCTTTTCTTGTGGATGCATGAAATGCTTGACACAAATACCAAATGGAACCTGAAGTGACAACATTGACATTAGAGTGATGCATTATGTCTGTTTTCCTGTATTCTTTGAACCTGTGAAGTTGCATGGCAGAAAAATGCACAAACTAAAGAATAATTTCATGGATGAGGTTGAAATCGAGTTTGTAGCTTTCAACCTTGTAGACTGGACTTTTGTGGTGAACTTTCCAGTTTAGTTTCAACAAGTTATCCAACTTTTGTTAATGTATTTTCTGTTGGGCTGTCATAAGTAACTGGATGTCTTGTATTTTAGGTGGTCATTGATACTTGTTGTGCAACATTTGCGGAAGTTCAGAAGAGGGGTAAGGATTTTTGGGCCGAGTTCGAATTGTATGCTGCAGATGTTT
The DNA here is from genome assembly GCF_036785885.1 of Coffea arabica. Classification (NCBI taxonomy): domain Eukaryota; kingdom Viridiplantae; phylum Streptophyta; class Magnoliopsida; order Gentianales; family Rubiaceae; genus Coffea; species Coffea arabica. The sequence goes on along the minus strand of NC_092310.1, from coordinate 51,342,667 downwards.
TGGTTGGGGTGGTAGTTGACATTGCTCTGGTTGGCATGCTGGCACCTTATGCTCGTATTGGGAAGAGATCTGTTTCGAGTGGCTTTTTAGGGCGACTACAACTTGCCACTGCTTCTCTCCCAAGCAGGTATAATAGCTTATAGGATCTTAATGTTACTGTCATTTGTTCTCTTTCATCTTTTAACAGTATAGTGATGACCCCTTGTGTGGTTGACTTTATCATAACATAGATATTGCCATTGAAGCTGATCAAGGGGCTGTTGAAAACCAGCAATCTGGTGGTAGGAAGCAGTTGATGATAAAATATTGCATTTCAAAAGAAAACATCTGTTGTGACTTGAAAGTTAGAGATTCACGTATAGAAACCTTAAAGTCAAGTCAGGTGTATAAGATTTGAATAAATTGCTTCCTATTCTTCCAGATTGGAATGCATTTTAAAGATTGCAAAGCTGTAAAGTAAAACTAGCAACTGAGTGTCTTTGATTACCCAACATATGTCATGACCAGCCAAATTATACAGGAAAAAATTTTGCTTGTGTTGGTCAAAACCTCAAAGGTTGTTGATTTAGGCAATCAACCGATCATTAGGTGATGCTCTTATATAAATAATTCCAGCTACTTCTGTTGCACAATTAGGATTTATAGCCTCAATTACTAGTCTGCATGTTAGAGATATAACTCAGTTTCAGAGTTACTCCAAGTATTAGGACTAAAGATTTTTCTCCTTTTAAAGCATGCATTACCCCATGTTGTACTGAATACCATTAAATATTGCAAACTATCAGCTGATTGTATTTTAATTGCTACTATCCCAATTTTGACAGGGTTTGTGCCTAATATAAGATTAATTAGTTAATACTTGAGTGTCCTGTGAATACCTCAATCCCATGCCCCTTTTTAGTCTTATACTTCTGGTGTTTATTGGGCTAGCAGAATTGCGTGCATCTTGTTTGCTGTTACAACTGACTATTTAGGTGTTTAATTGTGAATATTTTGGTTCTAGTGTTTTTGAAGCTGAAAGGCCAGGATGCAAATTTTCAGTCCGGCAACGAATCGCTACATACTTTTACAAGGTAATACATTTTGTAAATACACCGGGTGACAATTACTATATTTGGTTACCAGGCTTCAAGTCTTGAAGGGAGCATATGTCCCCTATCATCTCATTTTATTTAGTTAAAAGCTTTCCCTGATCCACTTTTTTCTTTTAATGGCATGCATTCTTGTTCCAATGTTAACATCTTGCTTTCCCAGTTCATCTGTGATTTTTTGTGCTACTTTCTGTCGGATCCTTGTTGAATATTTCTCTTATTGACAACCTAACTTATGCTCGATCCAGGGTGTATTATATGGTGCAGTTGGATTTGGCTGTGGGCTTATCGGTCAAGGCATAGCAAATTTGATTATGACTGCTAAAAGGTGTATGTCTTTTTAGATAACTTCGTGCTATTACTTGCTATTGGACTATGAAATAGTTTCTAGGCTTTTGGAACGAGAATAATTCTTATTGTATGTTGTTCTCTTGGGTATTGAATTAAAGTAATTATCTTTTCTTAAACTCACTGTAAAGCTCTGGACTGAAAGCATGAAATAACAAAAAATATGATTCACATCTCTAATTATCATTTCACTGGTGTATGCAGTTTTTAAAAAGTAATCTTTGCACTGAAAAATGGGAAGTGAAACTAAACAAGAGATTAAATTTTTTAATCACTTGCTCTTAGAAAGTGGATTTTGAATAATATAATAAGTTGAAAGCAGCAATTTTGATGATGGAACAAATTGGTCAAATTATCCATTATTTTCCTAAATCAACCTTTTAGAAAAGTAAGTTCATCATATTCAGCACACTTGAAAGAATTAAAGTTTTGCTTTCTCCACTGTATTGAGAGAGCCATTATTCATATTAACCTTCACATTGGCCCCATAAATCCCTTCAATTAAGCACACAAAATGAGGAACTCGAGATAGTATTACGTACCTCACTGTGGCACAATTATTCAGTCTATTCTTTCACATTTTTCTTGTTCGGATAAGCATTAATGGACTATATGTCATTCTGATGAAATTTGAGTGGAGATGTCCAGAAAATTTGGCAGTGCACATTCTTAAATGGCCCCAGATCTATACCGTGCTTCTTTTTATCTTTCAGGAACATCAAGAAGTCAGAAAAGGATATTCCAGTTCCCCCTTTAGTAAAGAGTGCAGCTCTCTGGGGTATTTTACTTGATACTACCCAACCTATCCTTTCTATTGCTGCCACTGCGTGTACTATCTGATTTTGTTGCGTCAGAGTGAGGTTTCCATTATGCATTTAAAGCTTCACTACCTTTTATTATCATGTTGCATACTTTGATTCTGAGGCACTCAATCCTTAAAGACTTGGACTCTCTCTGACTTATCTATGTTCTTTTCTTTTTTCCTTTTTCTCTCTTCTAATTTTTTCCTGATGGCCTGATGAACATATGACTTCCAATTTCTTAGGCGCAGGGTAAGTGCCAATTGCACGGTCAAATCAACCGCGTGATTTTTTTTTTTTTTGGAAAAGAACGCTTGAGTGAATACAATTCTATGAAAGGATCTTATGCTTCTTAAATTTGGATGTAGTCTGCGAATCATATAGGTTTGAGCTATTCTTCAAATTTTTCTGAAATTTAATAACTTGATTGGGTACATTGTTCTTCGTTTCCCTGGTGCTAGTCATTTTTCCTTCCTTCTGCCTGTGTCATTGAAGCACATGTTTGATAACAATCTGATGGATTTCTTATTTCTGCCATCTCATGTGCCTTTGATTTAAGTTGCTGACGGACATGAAAAGAAAGACCTATGCTTGAACCTTGGTGTTCTCCTTCTGGTTAAATTCCTTGAGATATGTGGCTAAAGTTCAAGCCTCCAACAATCTTCTTTCAGAAAAAAAGAACCTAAGAGTCTTAACTTGTTAACCAGTATTCTGGACAAGCCGTTGCTTGGGGCTTGAATTGGAAGATTTTTTAAGAGAACTTCTGCCATGAGTTGCTTGTTCTCATTCATTTGGTGTTATTCATTATTCTCATTTGTCGCCAGGTGTTTTCCTAGCAGTCTCCTCCAATACTCGTTATCAGATTATTAATGGCTTGGAGCGATTGGTCGAAGCATCGCCTGTAGCAAAGCGAGTCCCACCTGTTGCAATGGCCTTCACAGTTGGTGTGCGATTTGCTAACAACATCTATGGTGGAATGCAGTTTGTAGATTGGGCAAAATGGAGTGGAGTGCAATAATAGCATCCATCAGATATCTCATCCATGTATTTTTGATTGATTGAAATATTCATTAGGTTAGATTTTTTTGGTTTAAGCTTTCCCAGCCCTTCTCCAACCCCGCCCTGCTGCCAGGAGAGTGGTGTTTTCCCTAGCTTGAATAAAAGAAGGAAATAGCAGAAAGAAGAAATAGTAAAGGAAAGAGAGAGAGCTGATGATGCCCTTGGCTTGAGCAAAAAAATTGTTGGGTTTGTTTCGATAGGAGTTTATTTGAATGATTTATTTGAGATAATTACTGTAGTACTTTTAGTGATGTGATGTATGTGAGATAAAAGGTAATTGAGAAGATAAAAAAGTGATTGGAATTTGTGAAGTAAATTATTTTATTTCAAAACTATGCAATGTTAATTGTAAATTTTGGTTTTTGGCAAGTCCTTGCTTCAAGCTTGAGTGGGGAGTCCAAAAAACAAGTAGAACATTTTTGGAGAATGCACTGTTGTATCTTGGGGCTTGTTTGGTGCCATATATCCGTTGGACTTAAAAATGTGTCAATTATCAGAAAGAAATGGCTCTGATTTTTTAACAACAAACAGGATGTCAGCTGGACGGTAGAAAGACATGTACAGTAAACATGGTAGAAAGACAGGAATTTGATTGCATATATATATAGTCCATCAGGTGTTCAAAAAGAATAGAAGAAAAAGTAGATAATCAAGAAAATCGACTTAATCCAAATAAAAAAATAGGGTAATGAACTTGCAATTCTTGAAATAATTAGGTTACTCGAATCTATTTAAAAAATTATATTAGAATATGGTTCTCAATTTTTGAAAATCATGATTATTTGGACATATATGCGTCTGTAGCACAAATGTCTAGGATTAGGGATGACAATGGGAGCAGGTGACCGCGAGCACCCGTCCCGCGGGGGGCTAATGGGGAGGAAGTTGGGGCGGGGGTGGGAGGAATTTTTTTCTCCCCGCTTAGAAACGGGGCGTCTAACCGGGGCGGGGACCGGGGGAGTGTACCCCCGTCCCGCCACCCGCTTTAAAAAAATAAATATATGTATATAATTATACATATAATATATAATTTAATTAGTTACAAACTTATGATAATGATATTATTAGTTATATGTATTATATAATGTCTATTAGTATATATAATATAATTGATATTATTAATTATACTAATAATTATATATGTGTACTAATACAAATTATTAATTGATTATACTAAATTTACTAATACATTGATACTAAATTCTTAATTACACTTAATACAATAACATTTTTTTCTTAAAAAAAGCACAAACACAATAATGAATTAGTGATTGTATTTGTGCCAAAAGTGAAAACTTGACTACTTTAGTTATATTTATTTCATCATGTTGGATTGTATTTAAATAATTTTTGTTTGATTGTTTTTATAAGTTTCAATTATAAAATTACAATGAATAATAATTTGATGATGTGTTGATATTTTAGTATTTGATTATTTGCTAAAATTTAATCATAATAAAATTATATAACAAATTTTTATTAACCCCGCGAAAGCACATGCAGGGGAAGCGGGGCGGGGCGAGGCTGGGACGGGGTGGGGGGAGTTTGTAGGCAGCATCCCCCGCCCCAACCCCGCCCCGTTGCCGTCCCTATCTAGGATATGTGGGATGGGTTAGGATAACTAGTAGCCAAATCCAAACCTCAACTCCAACTCATAATTATTTAGTCAATTTAATTTACTAATAATTGAATTATGAGAACTATTATATATTTTATTTTTCAAAACTTATAAACTTATCTATCTAATTCTATCTCCCAATTACCTTTTTCACTTTCTACATGCGTCGCCACTAATTTCATTTACTCTTCTTCTCCCTTTTTTTTTTTGTTCCAAAACTTCTTTTCTTTTCTCGTAAATCCTATCAACTCCATCACTCTACTAATTATTTTGTTTTTAATGTTTAAAACTTACATGTTTGGTTGTGGAGTAACTTGTCATCCTTATTTTAAAAAAAATAATATCGATTGCTTTCAAGAAATAGAGAAAACGGAAACAAATGTTTATAATATTCGGTGTTTAAATTATCTAATGTGTTTTGATTTTCTATTTTGTTGATAGATTTTTAGAATTGTTAGATTAAATACTCTTATTGATTTGAAAAAAAATATTGTATTGTTTGATTTGTTAATCTAATTCTTTTTTGTTTTTTATACGTAGAAGAAGATTAAATTATCATGTACACTCAAATCCTATCTCACAGATTAACCGATTCAACTGGGTTACAGTATGGAATGTAATTTTGTTGATCGCTACGTGTGATTAGCGACAGTGAATTCGTACATACATGGAATTTATGATCCCTGACCCTGGGCACCCCTAATGATCTCTGCTGAAACTTTTAGCGTCCTAAGTCTATGTGTGAACATTTGCAGCGAAATTTCCTCTTGTCTCCAATGGGTTGTTTTGACAAGTCAGCATTGAGTGCTACGAGCCTATGAAGAGTCAAAAAAGTGGACCGACTTTTGCCAAATTCTTCGAGCCCAAAAGCACAATGGTTCAAAGTTCAACCCGTTTACATCATAGAAGGTCATAATATGGTTGGGAAATCAATTCTAGAAACGCCAAAGATAAGCCTTATTTGGACCTTCTCTCTCAAGTTGGTGGTTTAGGGTCGAGTATTCGCCCGACAAGGGTATTATCAGGCTTACATCTGTGATGTCCAGAAGGGAAAGAACCAAGTAAAATGACGGAAGGAGACTGGAATTTCTTGAATAACAACATTCCTATGATTTTCATGAATTTCTTGTTCCCTCATTACCACAGTATCCATTTGTGAAAAAAATCTTTGAACATTTGGTCTGAGTTAAATTACTCTACTATGTGTGATAAATAATTAGATTTCGAATCTAAATGCTTGTATTTTAACCGATCAAATATGACAATTGAACAATCATTAATACGTCTAAATTCTATCTAATATATTATATGCATATACATACTAATAGTTATTATCTTTTTTTTTTGTATTTATACACTTTTTCTAATTAATTTTACATTTTTAAAAATTTAATACCTGAAATATATTTTAACAAGCGCTCAGAAAGTTCCTGTTAGACAGACCGTATGATAAAATAAAACAATACTACAATCTAATTAATGGTAAGATAGGTTTGAAAGAACTATATGGTATATGTTCGGGCTATTTTTGCTACTATTTAAAACTGCAGTAATAACAATTAAGTTTTCATTTAAAATATCTCTTTATGCCTTTTTAGTTGCTTTGCTTTGGATATATTTATAGCCTTTTGCCTTCATTTCTTGCAGCCTAATACTAACAAAAAAACGTACGGTCACTTCAACTTATGAAAACAATTAACCAAATGTGAAATAAAAAACCAATGATAAACTTGAAGTTCATAGGCAGCATTCATCAACAAAAAACTATAAAAAAAAAAGAGGGAGATTTAGGTGTTTGAATTGCTATATTTAGGATTTTTTTTAATAAAAAAACGTATTATAACGATTTTATTTATGTGAGAAAAGAAGGTGACCGGTAAATATATTCATAGAAAATGTAAAAAAAAATTTCGGTGGAAAATCACAAAATAGGCAAAAGAACAACTGATGAAAGTTTCTGACATTTTCAACAGGCCTTTCGCATTTGTGCTTCGAACGGTCAAACCACAAACCCATCCCTTTTCGGGTCCCGGATCCACATCCTTCTGGTTCTTTTCCAGTCAACAAGCTTTAAATTGGGAACTAAAAACCAAACCCAAAAAGAAAAATAAAAATCGAGTTTTAAATGTTAATGCTAATTATTATAGCGGAGTCAATAAATAAAACAAAAATAAAAAAAAAGCGAAATGATGGCGTCATCTGCTGTAAAAAATTGTAGTATACTAAAAAAAAAGGGAAAAAAAAGTCGTCTTTCTTCCTCATCAGCCTATCTATCGGGCCCCGACGGCTCTTTCCAAATTTTCTCCTCAGTCCACCTCTGTCTCTCTCTAGATCACGCCTCCACACACCCACTGTTCTCTCTCTATTTGTAAATTCAAACCCTAAACATTATTTTTCACTCTCAGCATTTTGATTTTTACTCGGTGAATTCCACCTGGAATTTTGATTAGATGCATTCATTTTGAAGAAACCAAAGCAGAGGATTAAGATCTTTCAATTGTAACCGGACCAAGCGTTTTGAGTTGGATCTGGACCGGAGTTGTGATCGGACCGCTTGGAGATGGCGTTGTCTGGCATGAGAGGGCTGTCGGTGTTCATCAGCGACGTCCGCAATTGCCAGAACAAAGAACAAGAACGCCTCCGCGTCGATAAAGAGCTCGGCAATATCCGTACTCGCTTCAAAAATGAAAAGGTACTTCATTTATTTTTCTTTCTTGTAATCATTTTTTTAAAAGCTTTTTTTAATTCGATATGAGCTGTTGAGCTGAGGGGACTGTATTTTTGTGGAGTTGTGTTTAGGTTTTTTTGTGTTTAAGTGGTGCATTTGTGTAAATTAGGTTTTTTATCGAATAAAGAGGGCTTTGAATGTGTTGGCTTAGTTTAAAATTTGTGGAATTTGAAGTCCGAATTCACTTTTTAAGGCTTAGTCGAAATGTGTTTGGAGTGTTTTATGGTTTTGTAATTTTGGCTCGTTTTGGATGCTTACTTTCTTTTTGAATTCTGTCATTGGCAATTTGATTAGTAGAGGCCTTTCTAGTTCAGAAATTTTGAGTTGATAATCTTAGATGGAATTTATGTTTGGAAAGGGTTAGTTGGACAAAAGAAGAAAAAATGTGTTAAGAAATGAAAATGAGCTAGCATTTTGTTGGTAGTGAATGCTGATAATTCGGAAGGGGTGTAGACGAGTAATGTTGAAATATTGGCATTTGTGGCTGCTTTTTTTTTCTTTTTCGCTAAACCTTCATTTTCTTCTTGTACTTTCAGCACTGAAAATTACTTGGATGAAAGTTGTGATTTCTTCGATGTTATTTGATGGACGTTGTTAGATCATGCACGGCTATTTCTCCAAATTCAGTATAATCGGGAAAGTACTGCACTACTTGCACAGCTTATAACACATTCAATCCATGGCAAAGACATGGTATGATCTGTGTGAACTGGTAGGAGCTGGGGGTCCCACCATACCTTCCTGGATTTGTGGTTTAGAATAATTCGCTAGTATGTTCAGTTAAGTTATGATTAAGCCTTGAACTTCATGACCTTGTTGCTATATGTAGAATCGTTAAGAAGACTTAAGCATTCATACATAAATTGCACCAGCCTCTTTGTTGTTGTTCCTTTTCTGGGTGGTGGCCTATAGCAAGGGAAAAAGGTAATCCATGGAGTTTGTTAATGCTCAACTAAGTAGTGAAAGAGACAAGTTTTAAGTGGATAAGGGTTAGAAGACTGTACACGACAGATTGATATTCAGGAAGCAGGGTATATAGTAACATTTTCAAAATATGAGAGATATGGCAAGTGATGTTTGTGCGTCATTGACTCTGAGGTGACTGGCGTTGTTGTCCAAGGATTTCCCCTAGTAATCATGGTGAGATTCGTTTCAGCTAAAAGCCAAGTAGGCTTTTATTTGGGATTGTGGAAGTTTCCTTGTTTCAAATGCTCACTAACCAAGACCTCCTCTTCAATTTTAGAATATTTTACTGCAAAGGCAGAAGGAAACTGTAGTCCTTCTTTGTTTCAATCTTAAAATGAAGATTAATTTATCAAAACGTTCTTGTTGTGTGCGGTATCATTTTTGCTGACCTATGTTATTTTTATTTTTTCTCTTTTCCTGCTTTACTTATCTACTTGAGCCTGTCACTTATTGTGGCCATACTCTGATCCTGAGGCTAATGCATATAGCCATCATCAGCGCAATCACTGGGAGCTACATGAAGCTCACTGATTTTTGTTTTTTGGTGGGGATCTTGGGAAGGTGATGTCTTTGAAAATTGATTTTTCAAAATTACAGTTGCAATTACCATGGCCTGAGCTACTTAAACAAAGTTTTGTAGCCTAATCACTGTCCATCAGCAGCAATGCTTAGGTAAAGTTATCAGAACTCAGCCTTATGTATTTCTTCTCAATGAACCTTCATGTCTTGCAATCATCTCCTGTCCTTGGTTGAACATGCTGTGAAGTTACTTCATTGTCTAACAATGTCCCAATTCACCACGTTGCGAGACCATAGGGGGCCATTCTGGTGCAAACTGTAACAAATCAGTGCCCTATGCCAACAACTTTTGTAGCCCAAACTACTGATGTGATCTCCTGGTTATTTGTTTGATCTTGATCCTTCATTTGTTGCAGAATTAGAAATTTCAATTGCGTAAACCAAGTTGTGAGTAGTATGTGACCCAAAGTCGTTACAAATTCTTTAACCAATCCTTAGATATATGAAGTTGAACAAACTGTTCAGTTATGACAAGAGCTCTGAGTAATGGACTTCCTTAGGGTGTTATTGCAGAATCGAAATTGTCTGCATTTTTTTTTTCTTACTTACAATTTTCGGGGTGTCTCTTACGGCCAGTTTTTATTTGCTAAATTTGGAGTTTGTAGCTTCCCTTGGGGCTGGTCAAGTTTAATATTTTTTTAGAAATTTTTTGTCAGCAATATTTTTCAGCATATTGCTCTGCTTGTCATTTTGGCATTCATATTGCTTGCAAATTTTGTTATATTCTGTGCAATCAAAATTTTCAACTGTATCTTAGAGATGAGTCTGATTTTGGTATTGTATGAGTTTTTTTACATATGTTTTGTTCACTACAGGGTTTGACTCCTTATGAGAAGAAGAAATACGTCTGGAAAATGCTTTACATATACATGCTTGGTTATGATGTGGACTTTGGTCACATGGAAGCCGTTTCTTTAATATCTGCTCCCAAGTATCCTGAAAAGCAGGTACCTGATGACCTCAGTTTTTGATAACACAATGCAATGATCTTGTCTTGTAATGCTAGTATTGTTACTTTTGGCAATAAGGTTTCAATCAATTACTCAGAACCCAACTACGTTTGATTGCAATCAACTTAAATAAGCTAGTCGTTCACTACAATACATGTGCTGGATAGTTCTTATTGCATGTGTGATAATTATTTTGCTATGCTATATTTCTAGTTGCTTACATGCACTAAAATAGACTCTGTGTGAGATAGATGACATTCATTAAAAACTGGATCCTGTCAACTCATGACGATTATCTCATGTTAAGCATGCATCTAAAAAGTTTTGAATTTGCTGCAGCACTTTACATTTTTTTTCATTTGTTATATAGATGTGCTTTTTCCATCCTTATGCAGTACTTGTAATAATTGATGGAATCAAACTGTAACTATTGGTTTTGAAATGATTTAAACTTTATTGCCAATTGAATGCAACAATCAGTTGGAGGATTAAGAACTTTTGATTTTTGGATTTGTTCTTGGATGCCTTGTGCCAATTTTATGGACAGTCGTTTGCTACACCCATTGAACCAGTAAAATTATCAAATGCTGAGCGGATGTTGCTTGTGACTTTGCTTAGTAAGCTTTCTGGCACATTGTGAGGTCAAAGCAGCAGCACAAAAACAGGTCCATTATAAAATCTGGAAATAGTCAGCGAATTTCGTTTGAATGTTCAAAGTTGATTCTGTAATATGCGTGCAATAGGGATGTTGATGTCTTTTTGAATTTAGCTCTTGCCTGGGAAATGTAGAAAAATTCTTCCTAATTTGTTAAATAGATGCTTTAGGGTATCCTTCATAGGATTTATTTACTGCTTACATTCATGAACTTTTCTACTAAACTAATTTGATTCTGCTTTGGGACAATGATGTTATTGTGGGAATGTTCAACTGACTCGATCTGGCTGCAGGTTGGGTACATAGTGACATCGTGTTTGCTAAATGAGAATCACGACTTTTTGAGATTAGCTATTAATACAGTCCGGAATGATATCATCGGTAGAAATGAGACTTTCCAGTGCCTAGCACTGACTCTGGTATGGTTATAGACCTTTCTAGATAATTAGCAAATTTCTTTTATTCTTTTTTCGTTTTATTTTTGTTATGTCTTTATTTGTTGCCTTGTACAGGTCGGAAATATTGGTGGGAGGGAGTTTGCTGAATCACTTGCACCTGATGTTCAAAAATTACTTGTAAGCAGACAGTTTCTTGACTTTTGTTTGAGTACTAATGAGTTGAATATTTTTGTTGACAGTTTCTTTCCCTTCAGCTATCCAGTAGTTGCAGGCCCCTTGTGAGGAAGAAGGCTGCTTTATGTCTCCTACGCCTGTTTAGAAAAAATCCTGATGTTGTGAATGTGGATGGCTGGTAATTAGTATAAAATTGTAGACATATTTGATGGATAATTGTACCATTGCAAATTTGATAAGCTATTTGTTGTTATTATCAGGTCAGATCGAATGGCACAACTGTTAGATGAACGTGATTTGGGTGTCTTAACATCTTCAATGAGCCTTTTAGTTGCCTTAGTGTCGCATAACCATGACACATACTGGAGTTGTCTGCCAAAGTGTGTTAAAATTTTGGAAAGGCTGGCAAGGAACCAAGATATTCCACAAGAATACACTTACTATGGTATTCCATCTCCCTGGCTTCAGGTTTGTATGCCTTTTCTGTTAAACTCCGAGTTAGTTGTTAGGGCTGCAATACTGTAAATAACTCATGTTGAATGGTTAACTTGCATTTATTGTTTCTTGAGTCCAAGATTTTGGGTTTGAGCATAATTCTCAACAGAGAACTCCATCTTAAACTGTAAAGATGTAAATTCACTTGTATTGGATCCTTTTTTAATTTGGACAATTCAGGTGGAGCATAATTCTAGATTTTAGAGGACTACGAATTTGTGAATCCCAAAAGTGCATGGATTATAATTTCAAAGCTGGAACTAATTGATTTGAGGGGTTAATCTTGGTGCATTTATTAAAATCACATTATTGGAGTTGAATTGAGCATACAAGGGAAATCATGTTACTCGCAGGAGAAAATCCTTTGGTAGGTATAGCGCAGAAAATTTTCTTTGATGGGCTTTCTTCTTTTGTATTTCAACATATTCTGGTGTGTGTCAGTAAGTACCAAGAAACTTGTCTGTGCATAATACTTTTTGCAGGTTTCTATGGTGAGCCTTCATAAATCAAGACACGTTTACAGAAATTGCTCTTACAATTAGCAACAAAAATTATGATTTAGGACTTTTTTAGGAATGATCTTAAATCTTAAATTATCTGTAAGTTCTTAGGTTGAACGAGATTGATTTACAGGATGAACGGGTACGCACTTAGAGAGAAGCAGTTATAGAATGTAGAAGGGTATTCTTTGATGTAGTTTAGTTGCCATTGCATCTTGCATAATTTTGTGGTGTGAATGGATTTCTAAAAAGGAAAAAAGTGGGTGATTATATCAATTCAATTTTTTTCATCAATTAGTATCATGCAATATATTTCTTTAAGTGACGTTTTAAATTGTTAGTTATGTTTAATAATCACTATTACATGATCCAGGTTAAGACAATGAGGGCTCTTCAGTATTTTCCTACTGTTGAAGATCCAAACACTAGAAGATCATTATTTGAGGTGTTCTTCCTTTACAAATGAAGTTTTTGATGGTTTCTTCACTGAATCTTATATCCCAGTGTATTACTTGTTATTGGATATGATGTTTGATTTATCTTGGTTAATTAGGTTTTACAACGGATACTCATGGGAACTGATGTAGTGAAAAATGTCAACAAGAATAATGCATCCCATGCTGTGCTTTTTGAAGCCCTTGCTCTTGTAAGTTACCATTGAGTGTGTTGTACTGTAGTTAGTGATCATTTGTTTTAGGATTCTTTTGATGGGTAGATTTTTCAACAGTAAATTTGAGCCAAGAGGCCGATTGATTTGCATTATTTCCATAGTTTCTTTTGGAAGAATTATAATTACTGCTTGAGATATGTTTGAGATTGAGCAATATGAGTGGAAAGGTAATAGTGTCAGTTAAATTTCCTTTCCTACTGCAAGTACAAAATTTGAGAAGTAATTGATTTTCTGAATTTGGATTTAGTATCAAATGAGTAAAAAAACAAGTATGAACATTTTGGTTTTGAGCTATACTGCTGTGGAATTTTGTTCTTGAAATGTCTCATAAAAAAAAGAATCTTATTCTTATTAGCTCTTTATGTTTCCTGGCTAGAATGAATAGACTTGGTAGTTGTGTCATGCTATTTCAAGAGACTTTTAGGCAGAATTCCGAACTTGATATATCATTGCAAATATGCTGTTTAATTGTATCTCAGTTATAGCCATTGCTTTCTTAAATGTGTTAAGGTTGCTCTAGAAAACCATGATGCAACTTGCTTTGAAGTAGTGGTTCATTTCAAACTATTTCATCTATGCACATACTTAGTGGTATTTTTCCAAATTTTGTCATCTTTTATTCAGGTCATGCATCTTGATGCTGAAAAAGAGATGATGTCCCAGTGTGTTGCACTGCTTGGGAAATTTATTGCTGTGCGTGAGCCAAATATTCGATATCTTGGCTTGGTAAGTTGTTCCTTTCCGCTTTCTATGCACTGAAGTCTCTGATGTCCTACCCTTCTTCCTTCCTGCTGTTTTTGTATTGTCCTATATACTTCTGCTGCTTAAATAGGTTGTTTGCATTGTCCTAATAAGTGATGTTTAGAGCCTGCAGATGTGGCCCATCCACTCTCATATTAGAAAGTTTGAGATGGTGGCACTGACCTGGTTACTTTCTTTGTTCTGTGACACAGGAGAATATGACGCGGATGTTAATGGTAACAGATGTACAGGACATTATAAAAAGACATCAAGCCCAGATCATTACCTCATTAAAGGATCCTGATATCAGGTAGATGAAGTACTTTGTGTTCTTCTGTGGAATTTCCCTCGTGGTTCTCTTTTCTAACAGCTGCACAAGAGGTAACTGAAGGCATGTAGAGTGAGATACATGGTCGTATCATGTAAGAAATATTTTCACGTGTAATATACAAGGTTGGTTACCTAGAACTTAAGATACTAATTCAAAGAAATAAGAAATTTTCACTGGATGTCGGAGCTTCTTTATTTTGCTAAAACATCAGTAGGTTACTATTAAGGTCTTTCAGTTCAAATATTTTTTTTCCTGTGAGATTGTTTTTGTGTGTGTGTGTTTGTGTGGTTTTTTTCTTAACATGTATACATTGGAGTGTTAAGCCATCCGCTAATTATCTTCTTTTTTTTTTTTTGGGTAAGTAAGGTTTAGTAGTACCCAATGAAAATATAGAATTAATAGGGGCCGGACCTGAGGCACAAAACAAGTGATGATGAAACACAAATTATATCACACCACAAGTCTCTCACAAACTAAATACAAAAATCTGTTATTTATCTTTCTTATGATTGACTCTTATTCTTATCAACAGCATCCGAAGGCGTGCACTTGATTTGCTATATGGCATGTGTGATGTTTCCAACGCAAAGGACATAGTTGAAGAATTATTACAGGTATATATCTATATGTATGTCTGTATATATATATATATATATATGCTGGACCAAGCACTGCAGATGTCCTGTCTAGCTTCTAAATTATTATTCGTATGTAGTTGCTTTTGTACTAATGCAAATGAAGTTCTTTCCCGTGCTAATGTTTATCTGTTTTCAGTATCTCAGCTCTGCAGACTTTGCTATGCGTGAAGAATTGTCACTAAAAATTGCAATTCTATCAGAGAAGTTTGCCCCTGATTTGTCATGGTATGGAAATGTCTCCAAAGATAAATACATATTTTGCTATCAAGCTTAGTCATTCTACTTGGTTGATTTGGTGTATGCTTGAATTGCAAATTCCTGGGTGGGATTGGTATTCTTAGGAGCTTCAAGTACTGTAATTTGCACAAATTTTGAATCTAACAAGTAGTAGTAGGAAACTCAGGAACTTCGAGTACTATAGTTTGTAGGCTTTCAAGTCCAAAAAGTCGGTATGGGATTTGATCCGCCCATTCATTCAAAGACCAACCTAAACAAATATTCAGTAACCTAGTAATAGAGTCCATATGTAATGCTTTTCACTTTTCACTTGTAGGTATGTGGATGTCATCCTTCAGTTGATTGACAAGGCAGGGGATTTTGTCAGTGATGACATTTGGTTTCGTGTGGTGCAGTTCGTTACGAATAACGAGGATTTACAGGTAACGAGGGTAGCTCTTTTCTGGATTTATATAATTTAAATCTTCATACGAGTAACCTATGTCTTTGTATTCTTTATCAGCCTTATGCTGCACTGAAAGCCAGAGAGTATCTTGATAAGCCTGCTGTTCATGAAACTATGGTTAAGGTTTGTTCCCATTGCCTTCAAATTTGATTAACAGGAATATGATGATCATTTACAATGCCTTCTAGTCTTGGTTTCCAAATAGCAAAATCATGTCGATCAACGCAATGGGTAGTCTTTTGGGGAGAATAAGCATATATATATGTACATTGTATGTACTTTGTTTATGCATACATAACAGAGATGTAAATGAACATAGTTCTTTTATCTATCAGTTTCACTTACTCTATCTAATTATGCCTGCTGATATTTTCTATTATCAGAGACTCTACTAGATCAATTTCCCATTTGAACATTTTTATAGAGCTTCATGTTAATGACATGCCAAGCATTCTGCATATTACTTGTTGATCTTCAAGGAGGAAAATCAATTAGCAGAATTTGATTTTGTGGTGCTTTTTATTTTAATGCAGTCAACTGATAAAGTAGACTCCACTTGGCCTTTCTGAATACTGAGTTTCCTGTAATTCTGAATTTTTTTTGGAATAGGTAAGTGCATATATTCTTGGAGAGTACAGCCATCTTCTGGCTAGACGGCCTGGATGTAATCCAAAAGAAATTTTCAGTGTCATACATGAGAAGCTTCCTTCTGTTTCGTAAGGATTTTGGGCTTTGTTGTCTTTCATTCTCAGTATTTATTCATTGCTATCCCTCCCTCATTTCAATATGTTTGTTCAGGACTCCAACAGTTTCTATTCTTCTTTCATCATATGCAAAGATTTTGATGCACACCCAACCACCTGACCCGGAGCTACAGTCTCAAATTGGGGCAATATTCAACAAGTGAGATAATTTCACGTTTTAATTTGAAATTCATCCAGTGAATGACTTAATTTCTTCAATGTCACTGGCACATTTTAACATACTTTCAGGTATGGAAGTTGTATTGATGTTGAACTACAACAGCGGGCTGTTGAGTATATTGAACTGAGTAGGAAAGGTGCAGCTTTGATGGATATATTAGCTGAAATGCCAAAGTTCCCTGAGCGACAGGTGTGCATATGAGTTTCTCATTTATTCTCCAATTGTCTGTTTCATCAATTACAGCAATCAGCATTGTGGAAGAAGCACTCTTTGACTTGATTTTCATTTTAAAGTTGATTATTGTATTATTCTGATCCATGATTGATAAAAATTGTGGTGATGTTTTTTTGTTATGCAGTCTGCGTTGATTAAGAAAGCTGAAAATTCTGAGGCTGATACTGCTGAGCAAAGTGCAATAAAGTTGCGTGCTCAGCAGCAGAACTCTAATGCTTTGGTGGTGACCGACCAGCACCCTGCTAATGGACCTTCAACTGTGAGCCAGATCAGTCTTGTAAAGGTGCCTGCCATGAGTAATGTGGTGAGATGACCTTCCCTGGATTTTAGTGAGCCAATTGTTGATATGGACGCTCTACTTCTTCACTGTCACATCAGATTATAATTTGATGTATAAATTTTCAGGATGGTGAATCTCCAGATCCAGCTGTGACTGAAGCAAATGGCACACTCACTGTTGTGGATCCGCCCTTTGAAGATCTCCTGGGTCCAATGGCTATTGAAGGCCCTCCTAGTGCTACTGCTGAAGCTGAGCATATTCAGGCCTCTGGTTTGGCTGGTGCGCCAAATGCAGGGGAGGCGTTGGCTATTGCTCCTGTTGAAGGCCAGATGAACACTGTCCAGGTGCTTTCTTGTGCAAGTTGTAGGCTAATATTAGCACTGTCCAGTAGTGGAGACAACATTTTCTAGATTTTACGGTTGCAAAAATTTAAGAATTGGCAGTACATTAAGAAGTTTTAGCTGGATTTTTCCCTAGGGTGTAATTTGCGTGAATGAGTTTGTTCTTATTTTAATTTTTAGCTTTTTCACTGTTTTCTTCTGTAACACGCAAGCGTATTTCTCCATACAGATTCCATGTCAAGGAAAATGACTTTGATGAGTTTTTTGTACATTTAGTTTTTGCAAATGGCATAGGACTTCCTTTGGTGTTTATGATGATTATGTCATTTCTTGTGGTGTTTATGATTTTGAGTTTCCTCTCTGATCATTGCTTGCAGCCAATTGGAAATATTGCCGAAAGGTTTCAGGCTTTGTGCCTAAAGGACAGTGGCGTGCTGTATGAGGATCCTTATATTCAGGTATGCTCTCAGTTTTGCAGTTTGGATGGGCCTGCTCAAGCCTCCTTTAAGCCTTCTCTGTAGACAACTGATTTCTTGGGGTTGAGTAATTTCAGATTGGCATTAAAGCAGAATGGAGAGCCCCACATGGGCGATTAGTGCTTTTCCTTGGAAATAAGAATACATCACCACTTGTTTCAGTTCAAGCTTTAATATTGCCCCCAGCTCACTTAAAATTGGAACTCTCACTTGTACCAGAGACTATACCCCCAAGAGCACAGGTTGGTTAACTGCAGGTTTATTTTCCATTTTCTTCTCTGTGTGCATTTCTTTTAAGATTGTTCATCCATTAAAAGCATCTGGTTTTGTTGTTTAGGTGCAATGCCCACTTGAGGTTGTTAATCTCCGGCCAAGTAGGGATGTGGCTGTTCTGGATTTTTCCTACAAGTTTTCGAGTCATGTGGTATTGTAACCCCATAATAAAGCTTTTGGCATTTAAACGAACTGATTTTGAGTATGAAATTTCTAGGGTCATTTATTATATTTTTTTTATTGGGTTTTGGTTTGGAATTCTTTTTATTTTCTCATAATACTTGTGGTATAATTCTGAATAATCTTTCCCTGATCACTTAACAGGTCAATGTAAAACTTCGCCTTCCTGCTGTCTTGAATAAGTTTCTTCAGCCTATACAAGTGTCCGGTGAAGAGTTTTTCCCCCAGTGGAGATCACTTTCTGGACCTCCTCTAAAGCTTCAAGAAGTGGTATTTTTCGCTTTATTTTTTAGTTTGACTATATATTCAGCAATAGTGATCTACTTGTATAACTTGACTATCCTATTCCATTTGACCAGGTTAGAGGAGTAAGACCAATGCCACTTCTAGAAATGGCCAATTTGTTCAACAGTTACAGGTTGATGGTTTGTCCAGGGCTTGTAAGTTTTTCACTTTATCCTGTTTGTGTTCTTTACATTTGAATCATTCCTAACTGCATATAAATGCTCATAGCATTAACCTCTTATTTTCTTTGCAGGATCCAAACCCAAACAATTTGGTTGCCAGCACAACTTTCTATTCAGAGAGTACACGAGCTATGTTGTGTTTGGTAAGCCAGTTGTGGCTTTATTTCTAAGAATGGCTGCCACTTTACTGTCCATTTTACTGTCATCCGGGTTCTTGAGTGGGTTTGGTTCTTTGTTTTCTCCACGTAATGCTAATATACGTGATTAAACTATTCCAAGAATATGTACTTCATTATTTTTTTCCTCTTTGTTTATTTTATTAGTACCGTAGACTTTCGTCCCATTTTATTTAGTAAAGGTTGCTTGTGATTTATTTCTCTTTTGCTACTATGAAAACATGTCTATCATTCTGATGTGATGGTCTGTTGGTTATGCAGCTTAGAGTAGAAACGGATCCAGCAGATAGAACTCAACTACGGATGACTGTTGCCTCAGGCGATCCTACTCTAACTTTTGAGTACGTGTTTTGCTTTGAGTTCTATCAGAAGTCTTTACCTTTCAATTGTATGATATAAGCTTGAATTTGAACCCGAAACATGCTCTTCTGGATGATGTACAGGTTGAAGGAATTTATTAAAGAACAATTAGTCAGCATCCCTCTAGTTGCCCGACCGCCTGCACCAGTACCTCCACAACCTCAGCCAACAATTCCACCCTCACCTTCGGCAACATCTGATCCCGGGGCTTTGCTTGCTGGCTTGTTTTGAGTTCCTTATTTCATCATTGAAGAATTTGTCAATGACGATTATTGTAAAATTGATTATACAGACAGCCTGCCCAAGCATCCCCGGAAATTGAGGTGGGTTTCGAACAATACAGTGCAAGGGCTGGCGGGATTCAGGGCTGTACCATTGTATCTGATCGGCTTAGCATTGTTGGTGTTGGGCTTCTTGGAGATCGAAGTTTTGAGATTCTTTTTCAACCATGTAGTTCTTTGAGTGAGGTTTTCTCCTTCCGGGTTGGGGGCTTTCTTATTTCTCACTTTTCCTTATATTTTTTTTCCCCTTCTAAAGTAGCGAGGCTTCATTAATTGGTTTCTGTATAATGAAATAGCACATGGGATTGCCTGGGGTGGTTCCGACCAATTGTATCTATTAGATTTGTTCGTGATGTATTTTTAACAGAAAACAGCAATTTTTTCAGCACAGAAAAGGTCGTGATGTTGATTTATCTATTTTCTTTAGGCTAGTGATCGTATATCTCAAGACGACAAGAGATCTATATACAGTATATTTGAGTGAGGGTCTCGGATAAACAAGCTTCGATCTTCTTTGTGATTTTCCCTTTACATCTGCTTTTGTTTGGAGCCTTACCTGAGATGCTCATTGGAATTACAAGTGAAGACGTTGCGGATATGGCGCTCCAGGTTATCTTGTTTTTATCAAGAATTCTTCTTTGCTTCGTGCAGTCCAACAAAAACTCATCGATGCTATCCTCCATTATCTCCCTTTGCAGAATGAAGGGCCTCATATCCAGCTCCTAAATGAAGATTGAGAGATGAAACTGTCT